>NC_090931.1:1555154656-1556404656 GCF_040938575.1 Ambystoma mexicanum
GCATCGACAAAAAGTGCTTCGAGGCAATCAAGGGTTCTGGGCTCTTGGCGCTTTCGATGTCTTTCTCCAAAGAACGAGACAGGGCGTCAGCCTTTATATTCTGTGAACAGGGTATGTATGTCACCACAAAATCAAACTGAGAGAAGAAAAAGGCCCAACGAGCATGCCGGGAGGTTCTGCATTGCAGGGAACGTAGAAATTGAAGATTACGGTGATCTGTGCGCACTTCCACTGAATATCTACCTCCCAGCAAGTGATGGCGCCATTCCTCGAAGGCTGCTTTTATTGCTAGAAGTTCCTTCTCGATGACAGCGTAGTTTCTTTCGCTGGGTGTTAGCTTCCGTGAGAAATATGCCACAGGATGTTCCGTCTCTGTGTCCGAATCATGCTGTAATAGGACCGCACCAATTGCAAAGTCTGAAGCATCGGTTTCCACTACAAACGGTCTCTCATCATCTGGATGTTTTAGAATTGGAGCCGTAGTAAAGGATTTCTTCAAATCTCGAAAAGCCGCTTCAGCTAGAGAATCCCAGAAAAAGGGAACCTTATTGCTAGTCAGGCGAGTTAGCACGGTGGTAAGATGAGAGAAATTAGAAATGAAGCGTCGGTAGAAGTTTGCGAAGCCTAGGAATCGTTGTAGCGATTTTATGTCATGGGGCTGTTTCCATTCCTGTATGGCCCGTAACTTCGTGGGGTCCATCCGTACTCCAGTGCTGTTGATAACATAGCCAAGAAACTCTAAGCTTTCCTGATGAAACTGACATTTTTCAACCTTGGCGTACAGATGGTTGGCGGCTAGTCTTCGTAGCACTTCCTGAACGTGCGTGACATGATCCATGCGGGTAGAGGAAAAAACCAATATATCGTCCAAGTATACCCACACTGAAACTCCAACAAGATCCGAAAAGACAACATCCATGAATCGCTGGAAGACGGCCGGAGCGTTGCAAAGTCCAAAGGGCATTACCCTATACTCATAGTGTCCAAAGGGAGTCTTGAAGGCCGTCTTCCACTCATCACCCTCCTTTATTCTCACCAAGTGGTAGGCCCCTCTCAAATCCAACTTGGTGAAAATCCGGGCAGATCTTAGAGACTCAATGATGTTCCTGATGAGAGGTAGGGGGTACCTGTCCTTGCAGGTGATCTCGTTCAATTGCCGGTAATCGATACAAGGGCGCAAAGTGCCCTCCTTCTTCTTGACAAAGAACAGTGGAAAACCCGCAGGGGATTTAGACGGTGTAATGTAACCCTTACTGAGACACTCCTGGATGTATTCATGTAGAACCTTCTTTTCAGTTTGCGTTAAGGAGTAGACTTTGCCATGGGGAATAACTGCATCAGGTAGAATGTCAATGGAGCAGTCAAACTGCCTGTGAGGTGGTAGCGGTATGCTCTCTGGTTCTGAAAACACTTTAAGGAATTCAACATATTCCTGCGGTACAGACTGAGTGACACATAGACAATCAAAGGTAGTCGTAAGAGCTGGAGACCCCAAGGCTGTTGGAAAGGATTCTAGAAGACGACAATCCCGAGGACAACGGGAAGTGGAAAAGACTAGGGTTCTGGAAGTCCAATTGACTTGAGGGTCGTGATAGAGTAGCCAAGGTAGACCGAGTACCACCGGAAAAGAAGGAGACTTGATGACATCAAATGAGATCCGTTCTAGATGCCCTTCCACTGATAGCCATAGAGGATCGGAATGTTGACACACCGGACCAGAGGACAAGGGAGTACCATCAATCACCTCTACCACCGCAGGTTGTTCCTTGCGGTGCAACTGGATCCCGTTGGATGCTGCAAACAAGACATCGATGTAATTACCCGATGCACCACAATCCAAAAGAGCCCGAGTCTTCAAGCATTTTCCTTGCCAGGCGATGCCTACTTCTAAGACCAATAACGGCACTGACTGCATAGGAGGAAGGTCTGATCCAAAAGAACGGCCCGCCGCTGCCTTCTCACCATACAGCGGGCCTGTCAGTTTTCCTGCTTCTTCAAAGGACGCAGTGGACAGATGCTTAAGAAATGGCCGGAACCACCACAGTATAAACACAGGTTTTGCCGGCGCCTTCTCTTCCTTTCCGCTTCAGACAATGGTCCACGAATGGCTCCCAGTTGCATAGGTTCGGGTCCTGTGTCGGAGGTGGAGGTCGATCCTGAAGGGTGTACCGAGGGCCCCGGGTGGTATCGGTCCGTTCGGCGACGTTCACTACGTCTTTCGGCCAACCTGTGATCAATGCGGAGGACCTGTTCCAACAATGCGGGTAATGTTTCTGGCTCAGGTATATGTAGCAGTTCGTCCTTGTACTCATCTCGTAGTCCACGGCGGAATAACGTTTTCTGAGTGACTTCAGGCCATTGAGAGTCAGTTGCTAACTGTCGGAACCGACTAATGTAGTGTATTATGTCTCCAGATCCTTGTTTAATGTCCATTAGCTGATTCTGGGCCATGGCTGCCAAATTAGGCGGTTTGAAAACATCCAAGAAGGCCTTCTCGAAGGCAGCGAAATCCCCTAACAAGGGACTGTTGGAGGAAACCAGAGGAGCGGCCCAGGCAAGAGCATTGCCAGTCAGATTTCCAAGGATGTAACCAATCTTTGCCTTGTCTTGGCTGAAATGACTTGACCGGAACTGAAAATGGATCCTACAATGGGTACAAAACTCTGCTACTTGACGTGGATCACCATCGAACTTCATGGGGGTTGTATAGGCCATGGAATTCTCGGGTTGGGGAGGTACATGCACACCCCGTTCCATCGCCTGACGGAGGGTGTCGTTCTCCTGTCGAAGGGCAGTCATCTCAAGACGCATGGCTCGCATCTCATCACGTACTTCTCGCAGATCATCCATGTCGAGACTGGTGGATAGGCGTCTCAATCTGTTATAAGATGCGTCACGAGAGCTTAAATTACCTTTCTTTACTGGAGAGCGCTGAGTTGAGGCTGCCAGTATGTCGATGAATCACAGCCGAGGAAAGTGCAACGCTAGGAACCGACCCAACCCCCTCCTGACGATTAACGAGAGGATGGGACTGAATCAGCTCCCAACGCCACGAGGGGTCCTTCTCTGTATTAGCGTGACGTTGAGACAGTGTTACCACTGACAGAGAAGGCCAAGCAGAGTCCAGTAAGCAGATCCAAAAGCGAGTCTTCAGAACTCCTCCGGAAGGTAGAGCACAGATACCGGCAGGGCACAGCACAGGCAGAAGGAGGCAGGAAGAACAGCCCACCCAGGGAAGAAAACTCCAAGAAGAGGGAGCAGGGGAAGGAAGACCCAGACAGGCCAGCTAGAACCCCAGTAATAGAATCAGGGGGCAGGCAAGGGGTAGAGGAAGGGCAGTAGGCAGGGAGGACTGGGACTGGGGACCCAAGAAGAATACAGAGAAGCAGGCTAGGCAGGTAAGCACAATCAGGAAGGGAACTGGAGGCAGAGACAAGCAAGGCTCCAGCAGCGTACACACGGAAGAATCACGTTGAGACGCAAGTCTCCGTGTGTACGGAGCCTCTTTAAAGTTCCGGGCCAAGACGAGGCTTGGAACGCAAGCACCCGCTACTGCGCATGCGCGGAACGTCGGATACTGACGATCCGCGCATGCGCAGAACATTCAAGATGGCCGCGCCCATGGAGCCGACCCGGACCGCGGGGCGTCGCGAGGGAAGACGCCAGCGCGCATACAGTCTCCACGAGGGAGACCCTCGTGGCCGAAGAACCGGGACCCCAGAACAGGTAAGTGGCGCGCGCGAGCGTAGCGTGACAGAAAGTGGAGAAAGGGAAGAGTTCAATGTTGATTGGAAAGATGAAGACTCAAAAGAGATTACGACATGTAAAGATAGTCGAAGGAGGGACAGAAGGAGAGAAGATGATCAGAAGCATAAAAGGGGAAAGAGGAGACCAGATTAGGGGGTGGGGGAGAGAAGATGAAGTCTAGACAGATGCCAGACTGATACAAAGAAGGACAAAAAATAGCAAAAAATAGCAAGTGATAAGAGTCAGAGTCAGCAAGTGAAAGCAACAGGGGGAGTGAAAAATAAAATCTCCAAGGAGTAATAAAGTGTAGGAACACAGTAGAAGAAGATGGGATATAGGAAGATAAAGATGTTCAATAAAATCAGGGGTGGGCCAGCGGGACGATAAACAACAAAGCAAGAGATAGCGAAAGGATTAGAAAAAGGAGGAAAAATGGTATTCGAAGGAAGGAAAGCTTGGGAGATTAGAACGAGGAGTTGGGAGTATCAGGGGCTGATCCAAGTTTCAGTTAAACAAAGGAAGTGGAAATTAGAATGAAGAAAGAGGTCAAGAATAGAATGTGACTTATTACAAATAGAGCAAGCATTTAAAAGACCAAAGTGGAGCTGAGGAAGAGCATCGGAAAAAATGAGAGGGCAGGGCAGATGTATTACATAGACAAGCAGAAGGTGGTACTGAAGAAGTGCGAGAGGTTATCCTAGATGGGATAGGACAAGGCACAGAAAGAAGACTGGGAAGGAAAAAAGTAGACAGATAAATGACTAGTCGGCATAGGACATGCCACAAACAGAAATAAATAATGAAAAAAACAAAGCCCTTCAAGGGGTTGGGGGTCGCCCATAGAGTAGGGTGCCCAGGTCTACAGAGGTCCAAAGGTGCTCTTAAAATAGCAGTCACATGCAAACATGTGACTGTGCCGTCACCAAACACAGTGAAACCCACTGCAGTGGCGATAAAATGGCCATGAGGAAGTCAGTTTGAAGGTTCAGGGACGATGGCACAATGTCGGTAGATGACGAAAGTACAGCGCAGATACCAGTCCAAGGAAAGACACAAAGTTGGGAAGTCAGAGGAGATGGTAACATGAATGCAGTGGAAGATGGTAGTTCCGATGCCTTACGCAGAAGTCCAGGCGCAGACAGCCGAGGGATCAAGTGCAATTTCACTGAAGTCTTAAGAACTTCAGGTCACGGCGTGATGCTGACAACCTCTAGAGAAGTAGGCGAAAAGGCTGAGAATACCGGCCTAGTAGTTAGCTTCAAGCGAAAGGAAGGCATGGTATCAAACAGTAATACAGACACAAGTAATCACAGTTCAAGGGAGTTTATTTAACTTCAACTGACATGATAGGATATGTGGCATTTATAACGCGCCTATACACAAGTGTTACACATCTGGGTTTGAAAAACGCCCATCTAATACCAAATCTAAATATAGGAGCAAGCTACGACCATCAAATAACAGTCCTAGTGGTGTCTTGTCAAAATAAAAAGGGCCTTTACTAATAAACCTATTGCCAATCCTTACTTCTAAATACAAATATCATGGGAGACAATGTTATGCAAAACAAGACAAGGCGGTGCACACTCGAGCTTAGCACACTCTTTGGCTTCTCTAGCACGAGGATGCAGTTCAGAACTTCAACAACAGGGCTTTCTGTGCCAAAGTCTCTTTGCCATTCAAAGTCTCTCGTCAGAGGGCCTGATGCAACAAGACAAAACATTCAAGTTCCTTTCTTCAAAATGTAAACAGCTTCTTGGATTTTTCACTCGAGGTCCCCCTCCGCTGGGCTCAGATCAAATTCATGTAATTTACCAAACTTTCTGTATTCCATTCAAATCGAAGACTGTGCGCAGGCTTTTGGTTGACAGACCGATTCACATTTATTAGTTCTTTTTCAATTGGTCTCCCTCGGGAAGGCTCAGAACAGATTTATCTACTGTTATCACTTCTCAGCTGGATACCTTACAGAGACCTTCGATTGAGCACCCAGGCGGTGCAAGACCACGGTCGAAGGTGTTGTAGCTTGCTTTAAAGTTCAATCACTCATCAGCAGTTCTGTGATGATTACCTCAGGTCACTATGATGGCGGCTTTACTAATCAGCCGACTTCAGCTTCCCTTAATATAGCCGTGCAGACTTGTTGCAGTAGCAGACTAGCTGTTTATTTCCCCAGGCACCAGCGCGGGTCGTGATGTCTGCTCCCTCCGCAGCATATCAGGAGAGAACGCCGTGGAATCTGGGCGTTGGTACTCTCACAGGAGAACCAAAGTGCTACGTGAGCTTGTTTAGGACTTTAAGACTTCCTTTATGCTAATTGCCTCTGTCGACTCTCTGCTCCTTTTTCTAGTTGACCCCGTCATCGTCCCTAGTACGGCAAGAGACGCCTTTCCTCTGTCAGTACAAGCCCTGCGTACCTGCCACGCGACCTTTGCCTGCTGTTTCGGAATTCTTCTGTCCGATCGCACGGTAGGCAGACACTCACACGGTTGCATCATATGTCCGTCTTCCAGGCTCTCTCTCAGCCCCTATAGTCAGTCAGGCGGAGCCAGGCTCCAGACACCAGCTCTCTTGCAGGAATACGCCTGCTCCCAACGGGTAGGTTATTCCTGATATCCCAGCCACCATCCCTTTGTGGGTTCCACAGTCTTTTCCTCTTTTTATCTGCCCATTTAACTAGTCTGTCTCTCTCACCAGCCTCTCTGCACCTCAAGGCACTCTTGTTGTGCCACAGCAAACAAAGGCAGCCTAAACCTTCTTGGGGTAAGAACCCAGAATCCACACAGAGGAATCCTCACCCTCGGAAAACAGCCAGACAGAAACCCAGTACTAATCTCCTTTTTCCTGCATCTCCTCAGCAGCCTAAGCTCAGACAAGAACCATTGCTGCAGTACCTGACCACCTATCATCAGTTCCCCATCGCATCTGATCCCTTGGAGACAAGGCAACCCAGCACCCATGAAGGTTTCCCTGGGAGCCTCTCAGTGATCGAGCCATTGTGCCGGGCCACAGAGGGGTACTGTGGGAAATTCCTAAGATCAGCTAGATCCAGCAAGGGCCTCCAATCTCTATCAGGTAGGTGCTCTTTTGGGTCTTCCCTGCTCTCACTTGGTGCAATCAACATTCGTGGTATAACAAACTTCAATTGCGTTTCTTATCACACACGTTCTAACAATGTTCGTTCCAGTGCTTGCCATACAATGTTGCTGCTTCCAACCTCGGCTACAACACAGACCGGTCTTGTATCAGTTTCGCCAACTCACTGACTGTGTTGACTTCACTGAAGCTGCTTTGTTCTTGGAGCCAAGGATGGTACCACAGCAGCAGGCGATTCTGGCTGGTGATTCTCCCCACCTTGATTGACGCAGGAGGACCCGGGGTATCTCAAACACACAATGCAGGATTCTTCAGCCTGGTTTCCTGGTCTTAGGCTTTCTATTTTCGAGGTTTCAGGAAAGTAACTGTTCCTTGTCGAAAAGAGTAAAGGCAATTATCACTCCTTGCGATCCCCTTCTGTTTTTCCATCCTTTCTCGCTCATTCAGGTGCCATCTTGAAACTGTGGTTCCCTTGTGTGCTTTGCCCCGCTCAGAGTGCTCGCCTGCTCCGCCTTTTATCCGTGTGGTGAAGTTTAATGAAGTCAGGTGTGTGCGATGGTCAGTAATTGCCTGACCATTATATCGGGACATGTCAGGTATATTGCTCGTGTGTTATAGTCCGTTTTCTCTCATAGCTGGCTGTCTGAGAAAAAGTGCTTGTGTTGTTAAGGGGGGGGGGGGTAAGAGTGCCTAAATATCCTACCTGGTAGGATGGGGTAAAGGTGTTACAAGGAAGGGGATACTGCATCTCACCATCCAGTGTCCCACTCCCACATGAACCCTCACCCAGGTGAATCTCCCGCACTGATCCACCTCCAGGAACTGGACCCAAAAGTGATGGCCGTGTCCTGGCCACCTGGATAACATATTCCCGGAGACTAGTGGGCGACACAACTTCTTGTTTCTCACAAGGGGGGGGGGGGGGCTCGAGCCAGGAAACTTGGGTACACGAGGGGCTCAAAATTGCTCGGTCACCCCTGGCACCCCACCTCTCCCAAAAGCTTCAACCCAAACCCAAGCTAGAAAATGTTTAGGAAAGGAGAAAAGAGTGGCTTGTGTAGGTGTGTGCACAGGTGTATAGATGATGAGAACAGGAGGTAGAAAACAAGTAATGGAGAAAAACAGAGCACCAAAGAAAAGCTTGGGCTCGAGATGGACGAGAGGCCTGCCACAGGGGCCCCAACAAGTAATCAAGGCATAAAACGCACACATTGCCCCCACAGCATATGCACCATAGTGTTGCCCACTACAGGATGCCCAACTCATCTCACCTGATGCAGCAGTGAAAGACAGGCTCAAGGCTCACAACCTACCAACTCTGCATGAGCCGAGCTCGAGGAGACTCACAGGAGGAGAATGCTGTGGCTGAAGGGAGCCCAGACCACAGAGAGCTCCAAAACACAGGGATGGGACTGCATCATCTTAACGATACCCTCTGAGGTACAAGCAATAAAGAAGGTGTTACTATTCACCTGCTCTTCCATCATCATGGAGTTGGATCCAGCCGGGAGAAAACGTAACTTATCCCTTTAACAAATTGCCCAAAAGGGCTGGTATCAAATCCCCTTACTTTACAAGATCAAACCATTCCTGTCACCCCAGGACTTCCGAGCAGTAGTGTAGGTTCGGATGATAATTTGACCACTTAGATGTGGATAATGAGCTACTAGCAGGGCTCCCAGTCATGTAGCTATCCCCCTCAGTAAGGAGACAAACCACACAGTGAGTCCCTTCAATACCGTGACATGCACATTCGATCCCACATCCCCTCTACTATATGCGATCCGACTGGACACCCTTACCGGCTATGATCCTGTTAAAAGATGCCTGTGTCACCTACAAAGCTACAGCAGCAGGCACAATAGCTTGCACGTTGGCTAAGTTTAACAACTCTGGAAGCTTGTGACAGACACACAGAGGGATCATTACTAGACTTGAGACTAGGTGGGCCAGCAAGGAGAAAACTAGGAAATGGACATTCTCTTGCTAAACTCCGGTCTGATGGAATTCTATCAGCGCACCAATATGGACCGTTCCTTCCCTCCTCCTGTTCTGTAATGAATTAAGATCTTTCATATTTCAGTCACACCATGACATTACCTAGGCTCGAGATTACCCACCAGCCTCAGGGCGGCGATCTGTGGCTCAAAGGACTACCGTGTTAATTGCTATGTGGACACAATGCTGCGTGACTGGTCTACCCCTCAACACTCAACTGTTAACAAGACCCTAATAATGCTCTATGGTGCCCCACTGCTTCAGAGCTTAGTCTGCGCTACATAAATATAAAATAAAAATTCAAATAACATCAAATTATCACCTTTCCAATTCCTGCAAAACACCCTAACCCGACCACTGAGCAGCACCTTTCCTCATCCTGGAGGATTTATTTACAGCCTGGTCCAGACACATCTATGCACAACTCCCGTCTAGACCCCACTCTGGTATACCTGGTTTCCCTTCCCCATCCATGCCTTTCTCTATAACCCCCCCCTACCCCCCTCGCCAACCCATGCATCTAACCCCAAAGAAAAATCACTATCCAAACACACTTAACAAAAGGTACATGAAGATGACACTACAAAAGAGACCCGACCAGGACACATCAACAAAAGTCCAGAACCCTCTAGAAGGTGCTACCCATGACCTTTTACAAACCTGAATCCAGACCCACTTGACAAGGGCACCTTCAGCTCCCTGATTCTAAACAGCCAAAAAACCATTTGCAAGGTCTGATTACCCCTATCCAAAGGGCCATCCAACAACCCCTCTGTCAAGGTCCAAAGGTCCACATGGCTGGAGCCAAATCTTCTAAAGTTCTGCAAACATCTCAAGACTTTACTTTTCTCCTCTTCCTTCCCTCTCCAGTGCCAACTCTCCCGCTGCACTGCAATCTTTTCCAGCACTTGCCCTCAGGATCCATTTCCCGGACTAGCCCTCCTTGGTCCTCCGTGCCCACTGCACTCTTCCTCTCCCCCCACCCGGCACTTGCCACATTGGCCCATCCAACACTTCCTTGCCACCTTTCCGGGGGGCACCCCCTCCTGCACTTCTCCATCTAGCCCCTCCCCCTGCACTTACAACCTTCTCAAGCACTTGCAGTTGTATTGTCACAAGGCCAATATAACCGTTTTTGTGGCTCTATGTTCAGGATTCCCTCGTTACACCCCTTGCCACCCACTCCCCCCCCAATCTTGTCTTGTGGCACCTGGAAACACTTGTGTACAGGCGCAATACAAATGTCCAATAAAATAAAGAAATAAACCTGTCCCACTTAAAAATCCCCATACAAAACCTACCTGGCATTGTTCCATCCAGAGACTCCGCAACAAAGCCACACACAAAAAGCCTCTAAAAAGATCAGATCCGGACAAAGCCCCACCAGAACACCTATGCAAATGTCCAATCCTGCCGCCACTCTGAAGCCCCATACAAAACCTACCTGGCATTGCTCTATCCCAAGACTCTGCAACAAAGCCACACACAAAAAGCCTCTGAAAAGATCAGAACCGGGTGCTTTCTACAAAGCCCCACCAGAACACCTATACAAACGTCCTATCCTGCCGCCACTCTAAATCCCCATCCAAAAGCACTACGACAAGGTCCAAATCAGGCTCCTTCTATAAAGCACCATCTGAAACGGTTCTGCAAAAATCCCAAAGTGATGCCTTCTCTATAGGTTCCATCCAAATCACCTCTTACAAAGTACAATCGCAATATATTCTCTGCAAATCACCACCGAAAAGCAATGACTAGATCCAATTCCCCCCTTACATTGCACCTTCCATAACATCCCTCTAACAAGGGGTCATGTAGACCTCTACCAAAAATCTCTATCGAGCTACCCTTCCTCAAATCGGACTCCTACACCCTGCTACCACCCAAAACCACCCCTACAAAGATACATGCCCCTTTCTTGGAGGTAGTTGGCATTCTCCTCTACAAGGACCATCCTTTATAAACAACACGTGCTCCGTTTACAAAGCCCCTCACAGACGCTCCACTTTCACATTTCAACTTACAAATCTGTTACTAGTACCATGAAGACTGGTCTTCACAGGACTCAAAACGCAACATGCTTTACTGCAATTCACCTATGTACAAAACCATAAGAAATCTGCCCTTCAGCCCAGGAAAAATTTCACCACTCTGCACAGGACCAGAACAAATCTACACAAACATGTACCCTCTTTCTGCACAGGACAAAACATCCATCCCACACTTGTGCTGCACAGAAATTGAAGGCATTTGATCCGGGTCTTTGTGAAAAGATGGACAACCTTTCTTTGGCGGAAGTATAGTAACATATCGTCGTTGTGAGGCCAGCATGCTGTAAAGCTCTGGGTTCCCAGTGATAACTCTGACCTCGGATGATGTTCTAGTAGCTTCTTTATTGAAGTTCCAGTACACTGTATTAAACTCATCAGTTCAAGTACATCTGAGCTCCAGGCAACATGCACCGGCATCCTCTCAGGTAGGCTATATCACTCCAACTGACTCACTCAGACCTCTCAACCATACAACACTCCCACAGGCAGCATGCTATGTCACTCATCCAACATTCCACTCAGTTACAAAAGCAACAAGGAAACCAAATCACTACATCACAACACACATATATCCCTTGCGCGTGCATCACAACCAAACATTAGATTCACCTCATCTGTACACCCTGAACCCTGCCCACACAAAAGTGGTACCAATCTCACACCAACAATGCCCTTCCTTTTTTTTTTAAATTTTGTTTGGTTTTACAAACTTTTCATTATTGACATTTGATTAACATTTCATTGGTTAAAACTTTACATCTGCGTTTCAGACTCATGCAAGTTACTGACATTGTGAATGACTATCCAAAATTTGATTCTTAAAACGAAATGTTTATCGTGTCCTCTTAGTAGACGAGCCCATCGCTCCTGCGTATTCATCTGTTTCTGAGATATTCTGAAAAAGTCTTTTGAGCAAGTTTCTTTTTTCTATCAAGGCGGAACAGACAACGAAGTGTCTCGTGAATATTCTCAGTCTCACAGAATCGGCAATCAGAGGTATTTGTATCCGATTGTTTTGTCTTGATTAGATAGTCACAAGTCAGTAGAATGTTTAGACGAAAGCGTAGAAACAGGTCTCGAATATTTCGGTCGAGAAAACATGCTAAATAGACCGGGAGTTCATGAAGAGCCCTTGTTTCAATTTCACATTTCAGGAAATGTTTGTATTTGATTTGTTCGGCAGTTGTTTTAATCCAATCGTTTCTCTGAATTTTGCGTTTCGCAGATTGCGGTCTATTTAATAGCAGATCTTCAGAAATGTCTTCTTCTTGCATTCTTCTCTTGATCTCGTTAGTCCAATATTGGAGAGCTTTCACATGTAAGGCATTCTTCCTTTCTTTAAGTATTTCCAGTGATGGAATTAGATATTGAAAAATTATTTTTCTATAAAAGATCCATTTGTTTCCAAGCAATTATAATGATTGGAGAGCCACTTCAAAACAGATTCTCGGCATTGAAAATGTTTTAGGTAGAGCTAAAGTTTTTCTCCAAAATATAGCCTCATAAAGATGCCACTTCATTGTTTGCTGGCTAATCAGTGTTTGGCCGGCATAAACAAGGATAGGAACCACCTTTTGTTTATATAAAGGCAATTGTTGATTTTATTGAATATGTCCCATACTTACGATGGAAAAAGCGACCTTGGCGGGCAAGAGATCTTGCTTTTCTCTCAATGTGGTCTTTCCATTCTTGATCCATTGGAGAGGGATTTATCATAGCGCCTAGATATTTGATTGATTTTATCGCTTCAATCTCTTTGCCTTCCAGTTGTAATTTTGGGTTTTCTCTGTTCTTTTTTTAGTTGAAATTTCATTAACTTGGTTTTTTTTAGTGTTAATTTGCAACTTGTTCTCTTTCATTAAGTTTTCGACCTTTGTCTAAGGTCTTTTGTAAGCCTGTCAGTTTTATCCATAACAATGATGCCATCAGCATATATTAGGGTTTGTATCAATTCGTTTTTTATCTTTGGAGGATTCGTGGATGTATCTTGTATCATTTTTACAAAATCAGATGTATATAGATAGACAGGCAGCCAGGGGGCACCCTTGCTTCAGGCCATTCCAAGCAGTAATTGGTTTAGTTACTACTCCATCTTTATTTAATCTAACTTGAATATAAGTATTAGAGTATAGTTGTTTCATTGGGTTGAGGATGGATAGAGGGCAGCCCCATGATGTTAGTTTCTTCTATAGTTGTTGTCTATTGACAGAGTCGAACGCCATTTTTAAGTCTATGAAAACCGCATATACCTGTTTCTTTGCAATTGCTTCATATTTAATCATACTTAAGAGCAGTAGGTTAACATTTGCTCCCATTTTGTTGACAAATCCAGTTTGTCTTTTTCTTGCTTGACATTTATCGCTGGCCATATGTTGAGTTTTTTTAGTAGATATCCTGCAAACAATTTTCCCAGCGGATCTAGTAGCGCTATGGGTCTATAGTTCTCCGGATTTTTCCTGTCGCCAGTGTTATAGACAGGAATCAGGATTGCCGAGGTCCAACTACGCAGAATTTGTTGTGTTTTTCCAATAAGAATAAGGAGTTGATCAAAAAAGGCGGCCCAATCTTCAGGTGCTGATTTTAAATTAGCATTAGAAAAGCCGTCGGGACACGGCGCTCGAGATGGATTAAGGGAAATAATAGTTTTTATAAGGTCTTCTCTTTTCCAGGTTAAGTCCCACGAGGGATTTTTGTTCACTCCTTGTATTGGCAGAATATGCTTTGTTTTATACAGATTAGTGAAGTGTTTATTCCATACTTGCGATTCTACTTCTTGAATCATGGTCGATGCTTGTGAGTTTTCATTTAAGAGTGACCATAGTTGTCTTGTATTTTTCTGTTTTAAGGCTGCTAAAATCACTTCTGCATCATATTGTTGTATTGAGGATTTAATTGAATTTTAATATTTGTTTTTCTTTTTTATTTCCGCTGCAGAGTTGGTTGTTTTATGTTTTTTTAGTATTCATATATAAAGGATTATTTCAGCAGCTTAATCTCACTATTAAAGTGATGTTTGTGTTTATTTTTTATTTTTAGGGTTACCATGCCTTGTCCGTGGTTGCTGGTAGTTCTGCAAGGTCCACTCATAGTTACGTTTTGGGTGGTCTGGGAGTGGTGAGGCTTCAAATTTTGAGAGAAGACCAGCCGTTTGATGTTGATTTATACAGAGTGTGTTCAAACCGTTGTTCAATTCGAAATCTGGAAGATTTAATCGTGGAGCTTGTATTCGCGATGTATCCCATGTTATTGATATTTGGTGATGATCGCTGTTTGGCTGTGGACAAGTTGCTGTTAGTAATGTTCGTATCCTTTCCGAAATGAAGATGTAGGCAATGATTGAATTAGATTTTTCTCGTGTCCAAGTTGTGGGCGGTAGCCCTTGTTCATTTAGTGGTTGATCCGTCAAGGTTACATTTCGAATAGCAATTTCTTTGGTCCATTTTCTTGCTCTTGGGGACAAGTTGTGGGAATCTAATCTAGTACATTCTGTCCTATATAAATGGATATTTCAATCTCCAGCAATGATGAACTCTGATTGTGAGTACTAGCAATTGTATCAAATTCATCACATATTGAATCAATAAACTTATTGTCATTCATTGCTGAGTGGGTTCTAATTGATGTTGAAGACTGTTAAATAGGTTACATGAGGATTCCGTCTTGACTCCGTTGTTGAGGTCGACATACAGAGTGTATATTTTTCTTTGCTATTATTGACCAATTAGGATCTATTTTAGTCAAAATCATCATTCCAGATGAAGGTCTACCTTGTTGTGAAGTGATCGCTGGATTCATGCAAGTAGAAAATCCCTCACAGATTACTTTGTCGGAAAGCCAAGTTTCCTGGAGACATATGTCCATTTCTTTTTGATTGACAGAACCTTCGTTGAAGTGACGTTTATAGCCTCTAGTATTCCAAGAGCATAGCGTAACCCCACTCGGTGGAGATTCCTTAGATATTGGTTGTTATAAATAAGTCGTCATTCGGGGCTTTGGACATCACATTGGGTTGTTGGATTTCTTTTATTCTGGGAGGTGTAATTCATATCACGCCGTAATTCTTGCATCCTGTAGGCCAAGTGTGAGTTTAACTGTGTATTTTTATTTGTAATATCTCTGGCTCATTATTGCTTGATAATTTCCTGATGTTAGGCTTTGGGACACGTTTCTTCAGTTTATTTCGATCATGAGAGTCATGTGTAACAAGTAAAAAAATGTTTTTCAGTCATCGATTTCGTTACAAAAATGTCTTCCGCCGTAAACCCTAGTCTTGCTAGCTGTGTATTTGTAGTATGTTGCATAATTTCTTGACTATAGAAGTCAATGTGAACTATTTCCATCCGAGTCTTGTTAGGGAAATGTATCACATCAATGTGTCTCGCGCTGATTTGAGCCAGTTGCTGAATAGCATTGAATAGACGTAAACTGTTTGATCTATTCATGATTAATGAGTAAGCAGGATTTGGACTACTAGCAGACAGTGATAATCTAAATACATTAGATGCTTTCCGCAGATCAACACATTTTGGTCTAGTAAGTGATGTTTCACCTTGAACGGTGGTCGTGTCAGTAACCTTGGAACAGTTTCTAGCTTCGAGTGAAGTACAGATTTCTTTGTTTGATGTAGTTGAATACACAAAAGAAATAGTAGATGTATTATGATTAATTGAAATCGACTGAGAAGTTTCAGACAAGGTTCCACAGCATTCGTCTAGCACTATAATAGTTCATCTTGTGGATCTGTTGCTTTAGCACCGAATACGTTTGAATGAGCAGTAGTTCCTGTGAGTTTGTCAGGTCAATTCTTTATCAATTGGATTGGTGAGATTAATCACTGCTATTAATGCGTCAAGTGGTTCATCCTCTAGATGGAAGGGAGTTTCACACCCTTGTTCTGACTTAGGCGTTGTTTCTTTGGTTTGCGACCTAGATTCAACAGATCCTAAGTTTGATTGGTTTTGAACATGGTCGTTTTTATTAAGTTCATTTCTGTTTGTCATAGTAGGTACAGGTTGTGACTGTTGCTTTTGTTCTAACTGGAGTTTTCTCAAGGCTCGAGAGCCTGTCTCAGGTTTTTTTTCGGCTCTTTCTTGCAAGTTTGCAGGCCGATTCATGGAATTAATGTACGGGGTGGCACACTTCCCCAAAGTCCTAGGTGCCATTGATTGCACCCATGTGGCTCTACATCCTCCCAGGGCAACTGAGCACATCTACAGAAACTGCAAGCACTGGCATTCCATCAACGTGCAGGTAGCATGTGATGCCAAGGGAATCATCACCTCAGTATATGCCAACTATCCAGGGTCCACCCATGACAGTTTCATTTTCAGAATGTCACCCCTTAACCGGGACCTAGAAGCTGGGCGGCATGGCGATACATGGCTGCTTGGCGAGTATAAATGCCTCTGCACATGCATGCATGTCCGATACGGAGTAATGTCACAACCCCACTAATGATACCCATCATCACCTCCCCAGGGGACAGTGCCTACCCTCTGAGCACCCACTTGATGATGCCAATTCGGAACCCCACCACACCACCCGAGGTAAGATAAAACACAGCCCATAATTGCAACCCGGGGCATAGTGGAGCGCACATTCGGAGTGCTCAAGTCACGGTTTCGCTCCCTTGACCGCTCTGGTGGGCAGCTGCTATATGCCCCCCCCAGTAGTGTGCAGGATCATAGTGGCAGCATGTGTCCTGCACAACGTTGCAACCCTGGCGGGGCGTGCCGGTGGACATGGTGGTTCCCCCACATCCCCAACCACATGCACGCCCGCTGCGCATGGGAGAGGAAAGGGCACGTGGTGAGGCAGCCGGTACGCAGCTGGTGGCTAATTAATTCACCTATAATTACACCCCTGTGGAGTGCACACAGCCCTGGCACATACCAGCTGACAATCAATGATGATGACATAAGGGACAGTCACCTGTCACAACCATACCAGCCTGAGATTGGTCACCTGGAAGTGTTACATTGTGTGCATCCCTACCTACTGAAAGACAACCAATGCTATGTCACAAAAAGACACACATTATGCTGCACGACTGACTACCCCCTTGCAAAATACAACATGAAAATAGTCCCATGTCACCCAACCCCTCCCCATCTCAGCTACCCAACACACCATGGCATGTCATGCAATGTGAAAGCAAACCAATGAGTGCACAACACATGACACAAGTGTCACAAAGTGCACTGTCCCAAATGGAAACAGGCCACAGACAATATGCTCCCAGTAATCAATAACAGCACACATGAACAAATACTTACCAACAACACAATACAGCAACACAGGATGAAACAGTGGCAAAATATGTACAAAATCAAAGTAGTGCAAGTCTTACAACCAAAATCAGCCAGCACATCAACCCCTTCCAACTGCAGAGGGTTGCTGTCAGGCAAATGTGTCAGTGTACTGCATACAACATGAACTGCATCTGCAAAGGGGATGGCCTTGTGAAGACATGAAGAAGGTACCTGTGAATAAGGAGGAAGACATGGATGCACAAGCACATATCAATACAACATGCAACGTTCAATACAACAATCCCCACTAGGGATGTCCACAGTTTTGACTACAGACTGCCCACACATCTCATGGGAGCCCAATGTCACTGTGTAAGTTACAGTCACTTGGTCACACCCTTTGCAAGCCCATGGAAAGGGGAAGCAGGAGGGGTGTGTGTGTGTCAGGAACCCAAGCATCTAACCCAAAGACAGGACAAGCCTGCATGTGCCCAGCTGGAATACACAGTGGATGCCCACAGGAGCTACACAAGGCAGCAAACTTAAAATAAAAAATAAATAAATTTAAAAAAAATTAAAGAAATAAACAAATCAAATATGGCCATGTGTGGGCCGGGGAGGGGGGGGATTTGGGGAGGACACCCAGGAGGTTCGAGGACAGGTCACCCATCCATGCGAGATGGACATGATGAGATGAAAAATGCAAACAGGCCCCAAAAATTCATGTGAGCAGGCCCTTACTCAATCAGCCTGAATGGTCAAATCATTCCCATAACAAAGTAATAAACATGGGCCAATGTGGGGTGTAATCCATGACAGAAGCTCGTCACATCTGTGGCATTAGGACTGAAAAATATGTTGCAAAAATGGGAGGATTGAAACAATCAGGCTGAATGAACACTGAAAATTCTGAACAATGTTCTTGCAAGATGACAGTTCAAGGGCAACTTCAGTAATGTGTTGCTAATTGGCTACTGTGGTCAGAAGGGATACTATAATACCCAAATCCAAGGCCGGTGAATGTTTTGGAGGAAGCACATGGGTGACCCATACCACTCAGGACTACACACCCTCACCTGGCACTCAATCAGAACACGTCACCCAAGCAACATACACATGGATTACACACACATGCGTGGGCACTCACCGGACAATGCTTCGTAATCTGGTAGGTCTCCCACGCCTTGGGTCTGTTCCTCTGTGACAAAGGTTCCAGCAACAGACTCATGTTCAGTGAGTTGTTCCTCCTCTAGTGGAGACCCACCGCCAGTCACCAGAGCAGAGGCATGATTTGAAGCCAGCTTGTTCTTTGCTCTGCGTTTCAGGTCATTCCACCGCTTGTAGCAATCATCAGCTGTGCGCCTCACAAATCCAAGGGCACTAATGTGGTCCGCGATGGTCTGCCAGTGGGCTCTACGTTGACCAGGCGTGGTCTTGCACCCTGCAGTCACCACCATTTCACGGCTATGTGCCGACACATAGGCCACAAGTGCATCAAGTATGGTGTCATTAAAGCTAGGCTTCCTTGACGTGCCGGAGTGTGTAGCCGTGTCTGGGGTCTCAGCTTGTAGTGCCAGAGCACCCTTCTTCTTGGAAGGTGGTGCGGATCCTGAGTGGCTTACGCCGCTCTGGTCAATAGGGGCAGAAGCGCAGGTAGACTGGGTACTAGAAGCCTGTAAAGGCACAATGACCATAGGTCTTGGTGCAGGCATTGGCTGCAGGGCGATGTTGGCAGGGCCAACATCGGTGTGATGGACCTGGACCGACACTGTCCCGGCTGAGAGACTCGGAGCTGGGGTGGATTGAGCTGCAGCTGCCCCTGCAGCCTCCCCACCCTGGCTACTTGGGGCAGCAAATTACATTGCTTCCCCAGATCCACGTGGCCTGGTGACAGCAACTTTCACCGCCACACGTGGATTTGACTTGCTGACCTGGAAGTCAGCCTGGGAGTCATCCTGTGCCGGTTCAGGTGCCAAAATGGGCCGGTCCAACAAGGGCTGAGCTGGGATGGTGTCAGCTAGGTTTCCCACAACCATTGAGGGGGGGTAGTGGGGGGGTGGGGAGGACATAGGTGGCCCCGATTGGTCCTCCACATACTGGGCTCTAGGGGCACCCTGCAAATCCTGGCCACTTCCCCTACCGCGCCCACCACGCCCACCTTTTGGAGGTCGGCCAACTTTGCCTCCCTTACTGCTTGGTAGCCTCCCAACCATGGCACTGATGTTGTGCGTATGGGAGTTGCAGTAAACAATTGTCCTGGGCAATTGGGGTGAAAGGGGTAGGGTACTAGATGGAATTTGTACCCTAGTGCTCTAACAAGGCTGTATGTGACCACTGGGGGCGGGGGGGGGAGATGACGGGTCACGCAATGCACAGGCACCCCAAAAACAAAAGTACACGTGTATGCAACCCCTAGTAGACCATGTGTGTGGAAAAATGAACCCGCACTACGCTGTGGCACCCAGAAACACAAAAATAAGCGTACGCGTGTTATACGCAGCCTACAATGTCCTCTGAAGGGGTACGCGACACACGGGGGCAACCACAGTTGGAAAATATGTGCGCGACTCACCATCTGCCTTGAAAAAGAACATGAAAAAGACACGCATGTGCGCGTTGGCAACACCCCCGCCAAAAGAAGAAAAGAACGCAATCTGAGGAAACACGGAGTATGAACTGGAAACGTGAAGTAATCGCGTGTGAACCGACAAGAAGTACAACAAACACCCGCTCGCTCTCCACAAAAAGCACGTACAAGGAAATAGCGTGATACTCGTACCTTTTAAGCCAGCCCACACATGCATTGTTACTTACGCGCTAAGGCCATTTCCTCCAATAGCACAGTGACGTGCAGTATTCTCACGTGCTGATTCACTATGCACCCATGTTGTGGGGAACGCCCGCGCGCGTAACGTCTCTTACGCGCCAAGGGCCTTTCCTCGGATTTCACGCTGACGTGCAATTTTTTCACGTGCCAAATCACTCCATATCAAGGTGGCCACGCAAAAACACATGGAAGACCACGCTCCTGCCCAAAAGGCCATTTTCCTGCCCCCAAGAGTCCCGAGCACGCTCCCACCAGCCATCTGCTGCTGCCCACGTGCCCTGCTATTTGGTGCCTGCACGTCAGCCATCTGCAGGGATCCAGTTGCTGTGTCCACCCCTGCTGGAACAGAATATTCCCGACTGGGATACCATTGCTCCACAGCCCAGTCCCAGGACCCAGTTGCCCACCCACGCCTGCCTCGGGGGTCGCCATGTCGGGGCAAACACCATCTGATAACACTGGCGACCACCAGCCAGAGAGGCAGAGGGCCACCAGCTTCAGTGAGAAGAAAGTTGGTGTCCTGGTGGAGCATGTCCTGGGGCATTATGATGCCCTCTTCGGAACATCACGCGCCAACAAGGAAGGCCGGCGAGGATCTGGGAGTACGCAGCGGTTGCCATCAACACGGAGGGGGTGGCAATCCGCAACATCAAGCACGTCCGGAAGCGCTGGGAGGACTTCAGGTCCAGGACCATCTACAAGGCTCGGCGCCTCGCGGAGGGGGGCCGGGTCAGCATGAGCAACATCCAGATGAGGGTCCTGGAACGCGTAGGCCCAGCGCTCCACGCCCAGATCCTTCGGAGGCAGACCCGCCTGGAGTTCAGCGGTAAGTGGCCAAGCACTGCTGTGTGAGACAGGGCAGGTTGCAGTGTGCTGGTAGTCCGATACCTGCCTGTATGTGCGACATAGGCCATGTATGGATGTGTGTGTGCAGGGACATCATGGTCATGCATGTGAGACAAGTAATGTGTGAACCACATGGATGGTGAATGTGTTCCAATGCAACATGGGGAGCTGTATGTGGAATGCACACATAAATGCATGCCAGTCTCTGTTCTTGGACATGGAGGGGATGCCAGGGATGGGTGCTGCTGTCATGTATATGTATAGTGCACGTGTGTGCATCTGCGAAGGGTGTGTGTGACTTCGAAACGCCATTGATGCAGGATACATGTCCGTGATGATGTGTACATTCACTCATGCAGTGCCGTCACCGTTGTATGCACCGTGTCTATCCACTGTGTCTGGTGTACAAGCCATGATGCATGACCCTCCGGTGATGTGTGCGCATGGGATCAGTGTGAGCCATGATGTGAGGTTGAAGGCAACATTTTGGTTAAAAGATGCCCTTATACATGGATGCTGATGTTCATTGCAGGCGCCGTGCCCGTTTCTGCATGTGTGTTGCATGCATTGACCCATGTGTTGTGGAGGGATAGGATGGAAGTGACATTTGACAGTGCCACTCATGTGTTATTGCTTCCTGTCTAGGGGAATATTGTACTGTACCCTGATGCTTGTGTTCTATGTCTCCCTCTATGCAGCATCAAGTGAAGAAGAGGGCAGAGACGGCGCTGTGTAGCCAAGCGGCGGGGATGCCTCCACCGGGCGGCTACGCAAGGCCCAGCCACCCTCCCAGGACTTGCCATCATCCGGACTGGTGCCGCGTCTGCCATTACAGCTGTAGCCAAAGGGCCGGGTGAGCCCCCACAGGGGCTTGCAATGGTGGAAGACAGTGAGGAGACATCCAGGTTGGTGGTCTCCACAGAGGAGGAGGAGCCCGCTACTGAGCCGCACATGGGGCCTGGTGGGGGTAGTACCACTGGTGCAAGTGGTGCAGTCCAGGGCCAGGGTCGGGAGGCAGCACAGGTCACCGCAAAGGGGCATGTGCATGTCGCTGTCCCCGACCCTGTGACTGCACCACCATGCACCAGCATGGATGCCCCGTCCCAGGTCCATCTGCAGGTAGGGGGGGGTTGCCACGTCATCTGCCTCTCCACTACCTGCGGACGAGGAGTCCCATGACCGTATGGGCTCCGTCCTGGTGTCGCGTTGTGCGCGTGACATTCGTGATGACGTGCGTGCTTCTTGGGTGGAACACGTACGCCATCACGAACAGCAGCGTTGCGACGTGGCACTGTTGGGAGGGGCCCTGGTCGGTGGGTTCCTACATGTGTCGCGCACTCTGGCGGACCTCTCCTCTGTGGAGACTATGAGCTAGTCGTTCTCCCTGCCGTCTTCCAGCCCAGATTCCACCAGGGCCCCCTGTGGACCTGGCCTGACCAACACAGCCAGCTTGGTGGAGATCCCATCCCTGCCACAGTCGGGAGTCCAGCAGGGGTGAACACCACAATAACTGGAGACCAGTTGATGGGAGGATGTGCAGGCACCATCGGACAGGGTACATGGACAGCAGCAGCAGCAGGCTTTAGGTGGGAGCAATGATGGCTTGGGGCCATCGACATCAGGGGGGCAGGAATCGGCCAGAGGGCAGGAGGACCCTGGAATGGGTGCGTCTTCCGTGTGGCTGCGGTTGGGCCTGCGTATAGGTGCAGAGCGGCGGCGGGCAGAAGAGGCACGGCTCACGATGGTCAGGGCGGACAACTCCATGCACTGAGGCGAGCCGAGTGCCTCGAGGCTATTCGCAGGGAGTCCAACATGGCATCGTCCCTGCGAACCCTCGGTCCATGGAAGAGGACCGCCTCCAGGACATTGAGCAGGAGTTTGATGATGCCCTGGCCCGGGACATCGGAAAGTGAGCCGTCGGACTAGCCTGCCGCCATTGTACATAGTTTAGTGTTAGGTTTCATTTTCGTTTCTTTTGGGGTGATTGGACTATGCCCCACATTTCTGTATATAGTTCTTTTCTTAGGTAGGTTACGTTTCTTTCCTTGGGCTCATGGACCCTTTCAAAATTGATTGTACATAGTTGGACTTTGGATTTATGTGTGCATTTTATTTGGATTTCACCATGGGGCAATGGATTTTTAAATTGACGTTTCCTTTGGATTTGTGGACAATGATTTTGGGCCATTTTTCTTCAGGATTTATTTGGATTGCATCTACATTTCATTTTTCATATTTTTGGACATGCATTTCATGTTTGATTTTTTTGCCTTTCATTTCATTACATTGATTTTGTTAATACATTTTGATATTTTAATTCCATGTGTGGGATTCGCTCATTGGGTTCATGCATGTGAAATTGTGGTTTTACACAATCTATGGCAAACCGTGTGTGTGTGTGTGTGTGACGGACATGTGTTGATGTACGTGGTTGACTTTTGATTTGTGCCCTGACATAGGCATGTCGGTGTGGGGTGGATTGGTGAAATCATTGCATGTCAAGACTGGGGTGGTGTGCAGTGGTATTTTGGTGCACATGAGGGCCACGATTGTGCAGCTTCCTTTCGTGTTGCAAGGGGACATGAGTCGGGCCCTGACCCTCACTGCTGGGTGGGTGGGGGTGCTGGGGGACCAGAGTCGGGCCCTGCTGGCATCTGACCTTCACTGCTGGGTGGGTGGGAGTGCTGGGGGACATGAGTCGGGCCCTGCTGGCAGGTGACCCTCACTGCTGGGTGGGTGGGGGTGCTGGGGGACATGAGTCGGGCCCTGCTGGCAGGTGACCCTCACTGCTGTGTGGGTGGGGGTGCTGGGGGACATTAGTCGGGCCCTGACCCTCACTGATGGGTGAGTGGGCCTGCTGGGGGACATGAGTTGGTGATCACTAGTGCAAGGTGACATGTGGGCTGGCTGGGGGGCATGCCCATGGTGGATGGGCTGCCTGCAGGACATGACCAGGGATGCAGGGTAGTCCCCTGTGGTGTGGGCTGCCTGCAGGGGCAATGGAGGGGGTAGAGGGCACACCTGGGAGGACCCACACTGCCAATCGCGTGTGAATCTTCCCGCGTACCCCCGAAATACACGTACCCCGCTCGCACAGGCCATATCGCGTGTGAAATTTCCCGCGTACCCCTGAAATACACGTACCCCGCTCGCACAGGGCCAATCGCGTGTGAATCTTCCCATGTACCCCCAAAATACATGTACCCCGCTCACACACGCCCAATCACGTGTGAAACTTCCCGCGTAGCCCCGAAATACACGTACTCTCTCTCCCCCCCTCGCACAGGCCCAATCGCGTGTGATTCTCCCTGCAGGGGTGTACGTGTATTCGGAGGGGTGCGCGGGGTGTTTTATGGTTGGGGGCCTGTAAGCTGGTCCACTGGCCTGTGCGCCGTGTAGGGGATTTGTGTGCTGTGCATGGTGCACGGGGAGGGGTTGGGCGCGTAACTGGCGCTGCTGCATGGTCGCTGCGCCACTCTGCGCTACGGCTGGTAATGGATGTTAAAATCCATGAATACGCTGTGCGCGGAAATGCATTTTGGCGCATGCGGCTGGCGCAGACTGTCGCACGCGTACACTGTGCGCCACTTGTGCGCTGAATTCTATGAATTACCCTGTTGATGTATAAGGAAGGTCTTCACGCATATTTGAATACTTACTTTCCGTTTGCAACTGAGATTGTAAGGGTAAAGTGAGCTCTCGTTTTGAGGGAGTTTAAGAGATGGGTTGAAAAATAGGTTTGGACAACGAAATCCGTTTGCTCTCTTGTTCCAACGTGTCCGAGGGATCTCGTAACTTAAGATTGGACACGGCACTGTCGCAACTAGCTGGGAGTTGTGTGCCTCCCATCTGTAAAGGAATTTAAGGGGCTGAGGATCTAGAATCGATGGCCTGATTATTGAATGTTTCTTATTTTCTGACTTCAATGTTAATGATGGTTGCCCTTGGTTTTCCACAGAACAGAGTAGAAGGGTTCTGTCGCAGATGCCATAAGAGGCGTATCTTCTTTTTTTTCCCTTCGCGGTAACACGCGGTGTAGCAGTGGACGTTGGGTGGATCTTGCAGGAGCTTATATGTGGATCTGAGATATTAGTGCCTTTTGGTATGTTTGCTAATGACTCTTCAAGTTTCTCTTGCAAACGTGTGCGGGGCTTGTTAAGGTCCATGGTGGCTAAAATAATGTTTAATTTAAATGTGATAGGACTCTATACCTATAGAGGGGTATGTGGAATGAAGAAAATGGGTTAACACTAGGAAGTTGGTCACTTACCGCGTAACCAGCAGGAAACAGTGAGTCAGAGGCCCTTGACTCCTCAGCGGGCTTCACGCCGCACGGGTTACGATGTCGTAGTTTTATACGCCTCTTCCTGTCGACGTGGTCTTGAACAGAGCTGATAAATGATAGAATAGTTTGCACTCACTTTCAAACTGCAACTGGGTCCTCCCAGTCGGTTCATGTGAATCGGAGCTCAGATCAGCTGATGGAATAAACAAACAGAAGCAGTGGGGTGAGTGGCACGGGGCGGCCTCTCCCAGCAAGTCAATAGGGATAATAGTTAATAATTTCAGCCGTACAGCAGCAAACAGTGAGAGCCAGACGCCCTTGACTCCTCAGCCAGCTTCCCCTTTCTACATAGTGGAGAAAGAACACCAAACCTTGAAAATTGCGCCACTGCAAATCCTCACGACCTCAGACCACAACTACTCACTACTTCTGCACACTCGCACCGGCAAACCATCTACACATCCACTACTCTCCTCACAACAACACCAAACGCACAACTCCCAGCTGTGCACCCACATGTTACTGAGAACCAGACTGGGCATCCCAAACACCCGAGTGAAACGACACAAAACAACATGAACACCTACGGTGCTGTGAAGCCACCCCCATCGTTACCTGTGTTCTCTGAAACCACACAAGCTACCACAACTGCTGTGAGGAAAAAACATCACCACAAGACACACCACATCACTACACGCTTCTTGCACACAAGCAACATCAATCCCCACATTACTAAATGCCTCTAGCACAACGGCAACCTCCAGAGAGCACACTGCAATAACACCTCACTACAGTAAAATACATAACATTTCAACACAGCTCAACGTACACTTATTAGTTCTCAAGCTAAAACGAAAGTCCCACCTGTAAAGGACATTAGTGTAGCACAATTGAAATGCATCTGACTCATTGCAGCGTAACATTGACCAGTCCACACTATCTACACCACCATAAAGTCCATCTGTAGGGAGGGAAAATTGTTGTTGGCACCACCTCAACATTGCACCAAACTGCATAACTCCCGTTACATTTCAAAAATGTGCATCTTTGGGAAAAACAATGTTAAACATAACAAAATATGTGTATCTCTATATCGCAACTAACTCCATTTCTGTGCATACCTAATAGAAGCCACGACTCCCCAATCATCCAGTGCACACCCAATCAAAAAGCACTCACAACTCAACACACCATTACTAGAGTCAACAGTAATTATATAGGCTTCGCATTACTACCATTGTAACCTACTAGCATAACAAAGCAAAGCCAGATTAAATAAATTAACATTATCTGCCGCTTCTCCTGCCAGCTCCTCTCAAACAAAAGTACCTTTGGGGACACGGCCCCACACCAGCTGGCCACTCGAACTAAGTTCTTGTGAAAATTGCCCAGATTGCTGCATCTGCTCGCCGGCATGTCTTTTCTCGTCAGTCGCAGTGCAGCCGCATGCTGCCTCCTCCTCCGGCAAAGCGCCATCAACCCGCTTCCACCAAATTCTGTATTAATAGATGCGAGCCGGAACTTCCCCTTGACCAACTGCTCTATCAGCAGCATTAGCTTGACTCCTGTCCTCCAACGCAGTAACTCCTCACAGACTTCTGTTATGCCCGCCTCTTGCTTCCTACTCATGTAAATGCACGTCGCTGGGTGCTTTACTCTGCCTGCGCTCGTAAAATGCCTAAACCACCGTGTTCTGCTATCCAGCAGTTACGAAGGCTCCCGCTGACTTTTTTTTTCTTCTCACACACAATCTCATGTAACAAACGGTCCCCACTCCGGATGGCATAAGATTCATGCGACTTGAAAGTTCTATTGAATCGCCAACACCCTACGCAGTTCCAACTACATCACCATTTCATGTAAACAGCTGAGAGGAACGGAGCTCCCGAAGCCAAAGGTTGCGGCTTAACTCAAAGTCCACACTCCTCCTATTTCACTCCAGGAAGTGCCTGCAGATTTTCTTTGCTGCATCCAAAACTGTAACAGGCACCCTGCAGCTTCTCTCAGCAGTGACCTTCCACAACAAATGGATTGCGGTCTTCCTCAGCCTCTTGCAGTCACAGACCAACACAGTTCACCACTCACTAGCTGCTCTGAGCAACCAGGTAAGGCTCTCCATACAGCTAGCTCCTTGCCCCTCCTGACACCAGTAGTGTCTTTGTCCATAGCAAAGTCACCATTAGAGCTTAACAGCTCCTCCAAAATGCTGGAATGGCCTCACCAAAGCGCTGCACCTGGGCCCCAAGCCCCTCTGCAACACAGCAACCGACTCCAAGCCCCTCCTAGCCACAGCTTCAGGCTCCAAACCACTCCATCCTTGTAATTGGGCCCTCAGCCACACCAGAGCTCATTTTCAATGCAGAGAGTCTCCTGATCACCACAGCCTCAGCCTGCTCTCAGATGGCATGCCTCCTGGCCCCAGGCCCTGGCGCCACTCACTAAATCCTGCGCCCTTTGTGCTGGGCCCTTCTGCAGCTACTGACAAACGCTCGCCCTACCGGAGAGGATCTTTTGTTGGGAGGGGGGGTGGTCATGTACCATCCTTAGCACCGTCCCCCCAGCACAGCCAGCATCCGAGTCGCCATTGTAAAGCTCTGGGGTCCCAGTGATAACTCCGACCTCGGATAGTAGCTTCTTTATTGAAGTTCCAGTACACTGTATTAAACTCATCAGTTCAAGTACATCGGAGCTCCAGGAAACATGCACCAGCATCCTCTCAGGTAGGCTACATCACTCCAACTGACTCACTCAGACCTCTCAACCATACAACATTCTCACAGGCAGCATGCTATGTCACTCATCCAACATTCCACTCATAGTTACAAAAGCAACAAGGAAACCAAATCACTACATATGTGTGTAGTGTGGCGTTAGTGTAGTGGCCTTGGTTTGTGTTGTTGTTGGGCCTGTAAAGTGCGTCTGCCAGAGTGAGTTTATGTTGTGGCCCGTCCGTGTACCCATTTGTTTCAGGATGCATAACTGATGATTTCGTGTTTACTTTGCAGGTGGTTTTGTTCTTGCAGGCGGGGAGCTGCACAGACTTGAGAGTGTGGGCGTCTTCCAGGTGGATGGGGACACAGACTTTGACTTGAGGGAGGACGTTTCCTCATTCAGCGTGGGTGTTACCCTAATTATCTATGACTCTCTCTCTCCTTACCAGTTTCGGGTCTTTGGTGGGGGAGGGTGCTTGCAGCATTGTGAGGCGTTAAATGTTCTCCGTTTCAGGGTGGGGACAGTTTGTTCTGAGTGCATGACACATATGCGTTGAGGGGCGGGGCATGCAAGTTGCCTGTAGCCTTTGGGGCGTGGGGGGGGGGGGGGTTCAGGCTCCTTACGTGAGCCATATTCATGACCGGTTTATTTTGAGGGTATTTGGCAGGATGCCAGCCGGGTCCTATCCTCGTCAACGGAGCAGTTACTCTTGTTGTTGACAGTGGTGCTCACGTGTTAAGTGGGGTGGGGTGTGGTGTTAGAGTGAGCGCGTAGGTTGTGGTGGTCAACTGTGTGTGCGCAGAGGGGCTGTGCACATTTCAGCAATGGCTTGGGGCCACAGGATGAGTGGTGGTGATCTGGGGTCACAAGTGTTTTGCGGGTGTTGGGGGCAGTCACACTGCTGTGTTCCTGTTTGGGGCAGTCCTGTTGCGGGTTGGTTTCCGAGTGGTGTTTGGAAGCCAGTTGGTTTATATTGTGGTTTGGTTTCTGTGCTGGGACGGAATGATTTTCGGGTTTTATGTTTTTCCCTGGCGGGTTATGTTGGTGTTGGGAGCCGATGGATTGCGGGACCCTTTAGGTGTTAGTGTGCAGGTGGTTGCTCAGGTTTGAAGCTGGTTTGTGCTCATGTGTGGCAGGCTTGAGGCTCTGGGGTGCAGCTGGGGCAGAAGGAGGTTTGTGTACTCAGGGTATAGGTGGTTAGTTGGTCAATTAGTGGTAGGATTAGGTGTGGCAGGACTAGTTCTGAGGGGCAGCTCAGAACAGGTGGCCGTTTGTTCATTTTTATTTATTTTAGTCCTCAGTGGTCGTGGGGGTCCTGTCTGGTGTTAGGTTTTTCTTCTATATAGGTTCTTCAGGTTTCGGTTGTAGGTTTATTGGTACGTTTGGGTTGTTAGGTTGGAATGGATAGTGGTGTGTTGCCTGTCTGTTTGGAAGGGGAGGTGCTGGTGTGGTACCTGTGTTTGGATGGGGAGGAGCTGCTCTTTGGTGTTCGTCCATGCCCGTGGGAGGGCAGTCTTGCTGGTTAGTCAGTGAGTCAGTGTTTAGAGTTTAAGTCCTTTTGGTAGGTTCAGAGTGCGATTGCCAGTATCGTGTTGTGCTGGTCAACTATTGACAAGGGCACTGGTTCATGTACAAGCTGGCCACACGTTTCGTGAAGGGGATAGGTAGTGGAGTTGGGTTCTGGCATAGCACTCAACTCACACTTTTGGCGGTTGTCACCCGCCTTGTGAAGGGCTGACTCACCCGCCAAGCCTCCTGCACACCCATTCATTCCAATAGGCGTCTCACCAGCCAAAAACAAAATTGGGTGATTTCACCCACCTTTGCAACACAAATGGTTGAGAGCTATGGTTCTGGTTTGGTTCTGTTGGGGGGGGGGAGTTGTAATGAGTCTTGATGGTCTTGTGCGAGTGTGATCGTGTGGATGCTGACGCATTGTTGCAGTGACATGTTGGCGTTCCATTCAGTGGCGATTGGAGAGCTCTGCCCACCGGATGGGACGCCAGTGTTTTCCTTGCCCAGGAGTTGGTTGTACATTGAATAAAAATATACTAACTATATCTACAGCTAAAGTACTTCTTTAACTCCTTAACTACCATTATGTCAGCCCAGTCCTAAAAATACTGTGCAATGGGGTGCTTTGAGTGTCCATCTTCAACCCTTTTATTTTTATCTTGAAAGGCTGGTCACCCTATGCAGAGGAAATCCCAAAAATAACTATCCACCTCAATGGACACCGCCTCTCTCTGATGCACATAGGAAATCCTCAAAGCACAACCATGCCAGGAGGCAGGGCAAAAAAGCCTCCCCAAGAGAAAACAAAAAAATAAACTGCACGCACCATAGTGAAGATGTGGTCTGGAAATGGGTATGGGAACGGGGGGAACGCCCATGATTCTCTTGCACATAATGAACACACCCCGCCCTCGGGGCCGCTGCGCTGGAATAACAAGCACGCGCCGCCTCAAGACTCACCGGACAGGGAGGAAAGAAGACGTCAATCGGCCCCGAAACAGCGATGTTCCCCACCAGGCGCAGGGACTCTCCACCAGCCTCGCAAACACGTCGATAAGCTATGCGAAGCCCGTCACGTGACTTTCCAGACACGTTAAAACGTGCAGCCCACGTGATGACCAGAGACAAAGCGTTGCTATGGTCCGTTTCTCGGATGAGAACCGTACACCACCCGAAGTGCAACGCACAGCAAGATCACGTCACTTTCCAGACACGCACGACGTGCAGCCCACGTGATGACCAGAGACGCAGCGTTCCTATGGTCCATTTCTCGGATAGGAACCATACACCACCCGAGGTGAAATGCGCACCGTGACGCACGTCACATTCAAGACACGCACGACGTCCAGCCCACGTGATGGCGAAGGCAACTACACGCTACCATACAATCACGTGATTCGTCCTCCAGTTGCGCCTGGAACACCCAAAGACTAGACACCTCTTCCCCAGTGTAACACAGCTTCACACCCCAAGCAATTTCCAAGCATTTATTATCAGGCTGTTGAGCACACCTGCCTACATTTGAAAATGAAAATTCCTGAGATTTATGCCCCGCCCACAGTCACAAAACTCCGCCCATTTTCACATGGCTCCACACACATGTCAAAAAGGTAAACTGTTGTAATGTGGTGTGATGTCAGAAATGTGCAGTTCAAATTAATTTGCATATTTCATTAAATTTCCTTTTCACAACCACCCACATTGCGTAGGACAAAAGGCATTCACCTTCCATAAAATCAATGTGCACATGTAAACTCCAAGAACCAATACAAAGGTTTTCCCTGAATTTTGCAGTACCGACATTGGCCATTTCACCGTAGTTGTTTTTCATCAGGTTATGTAGTGTAGTGGTGAGTTGTACAGACTGCAAACCTGATGGCTGTGGTTCAATGGGGCTGAGTCCACCCTAACTGTCAGCACAGGGGTCTGCCTCACTCGCTGCGCGCGGCACACATGCAATGAGGCTAGGACATGGAGAGCTTCATTAAACGTCTGCCTTTATTAAAGCTTCAGTAGAACTGCCCCGACCCTACTCTCACCACCCGTCACTTCCCATGCCCCAACGGCACTTCCCGTCCCCTGGCCCGCACCCAACTACAGAGATCTCAACGTGACACTAACCTGGGAAAAAAGAACGAAAACAAAAGAAACTCGCGTTCGCATTGAAACTCGGCAAAAAAGAACGAAAGGTGAAGCAAAATAAAAGCCATTATTTTGCTTCACCTGCATTCTTTTTGCCAATGTGCTGGAAGCGTTACAGCATAGCTCCCAACTCACACGCTTCTGGCGGGTGTCACCCGCCTTGTAAAAGGCTGACTCACCCGCCAAGCCTCCAGCACTCCCATTCATTTCAATGGGCGTCTCACCCGCCAAAAACAAAATCGGGAGATTTCACCCGCCTTTACAACATAAATGGTTGAGAGCTATGTTACAGTCCTTGCTGCAGAGATAAAGCCACACTCAGGCAGGGAGTCCATTGTGGTGCAGACCTGCAAGCATAACAAAAAAAACATTCAGTGAAAGCTTCCCCCCATCAAAATTCCTGAGATTCCACAGTCTTTCCCAGAGACTTAGAGAAATGGCTAAAATTCCTGAGTCTCCGAGAAAAATCCGGAAGTTAGGCAGGTATGCTGTTGAGCCCAGGAACACAGCCACCCTATATCCTCAGCTGCCAGGATAATGCAAAATTACCTCATGCCAGATAAAATAAGCTGTGTGCCTCTCTTCCACGACCTGTGCCTGAGGCCAGGCCCTGGCCCCTTACCTCCATGTGCATGTATTTAGAGATATATCGGCCTGCATCACAGCAAGCAATTATTATCAGGATGTTGAGCCCGGGAACACGGCCACTCTATAGCCTCAGCTGCCAGGATAATGCCACGTGACCTCTGGCCACATGAAAGAAGCTGTATGACTCTCTTCCACATACTGTACCTGAGGCCAGGCCCTGACCCTTTACCTCCATGTCCCTGTATTTAGAGATATATCGACCTGCATCACAGCAAGCATTTATTATCAGGCTGTTGAGCCCGGGAACACGGCCACCCATGGCTATAGCCTCAGCTGTCAGGATAATGCAACATGACCTCTTGGCAGATGAAGGAAGCTGTGTGACTCTCTTCCACGACCTGTGCCTGAGGGCAGGCCCTGTCCCCTTACCTCCATGTCCCTGTATTTAGAGATATATCCACCTGTATCACAGCAAGCATTTATCATCAGGCTGTTGAGACCGGGAACACGGCCACTCTATAGCCTCAGCTGCCAGGATAATGCAACATGACCTCTTGGCAGATGAAGGAAGCTGTGTGACTCTCTTCCACGACCTGTGCCTGAGGCCAGGCCCTGTCCCTTACCTCCATGTCCATGTTTTTAGAGATATATCGACCTGCATCACAGCAAGCATTTATTATCAGGATGTTGAGTCTGGGAACACGGCCACCCTACAGCCTCAGCTGCCACGATAATGCCACATTACCTCATGCCAGATAAAATAAGCTGTGTGTCTCTCTTCCACGACCTGTGCATGAGGCCAGTCCCTGTCCCCTTACCTCATTGTCCATGTATTTAGAGATATATCGACCTGCATCACAGCAAGCATTTTTTATCAGGATGTTGAGCCCGGGAACACGGCCACTCTATAGCCTCAGCTGCCAGGATAATGTCACGTGACCTCTGGCCACATGAAAGAAGCTGTGTGACTCTCTTCCACGACCTGTGCCTGAGGTCAGACCCTGACCCTTTACATCAACGTCCCTGTATTTAGAGATATATCCACCTGCATCACAGCCATAGCTCTCAACTCACACGATTTTGGCGGGTGTCACCCACCTTGTAAAGGGGTGACTCACCCGCCAAGCCACCTGCACGCCCATTCATTCCAATGGGCGTCTCACCCGAAAAAAACAAAATGTGGTGATTTCATCCACTTTTGCAACACAAATGGTTGAGAGCTATGCACAGCAGGCATTTATTATCAGGCTGTTGAGCCTGGGAACACGGCCACCCTGTAGCCTCAGTTGCCACGATAATGCCACATTACCTCAGGCCACATGAAAGAAGCTGTGTGACTCTCTTCCACCACCTGTGACTGAGGCCAGGCCCTGACCCTTTAACTACATGTCCCTGTATTTAGAGATATATCCACCTGCATCACAGCAAGCATTTATTATCAGGCTGCTGAGCCAGGGAACACAGCCACCCTATAGCCTACGCTGCCAGGATAATGCAACCTGACCTCTGGCCAGATGAAAGAAGCTGTGTGACTCTCTTCCACAATCTGTGCCTGAGACGAGGCCCTGACCCTTTACCTCCATGCCCCTGTATTTAAAGATATATCCACCTGTATCACAGCAAGCATTTATCATCAGGCTGTTGAGACGGGAACACGGCCACCCTATAGCCTCAGCTGCCAGGATAATGCCACATGACCTCAGGCCACGTGAAAGAAGATGTGTGACTCTCTTATACGACCTGTGCCTGAGGCCAGGCCCTGACCCTTTACCTCCATGTCCCTGTATTTAGAGATATATCCACCTGCATCACAGCAAGCATCTATTATCAGGCTGTTGAGCCCGGGAACACGGCCACCCTATAGCCTCAGCTGCCAGGATAATGCACCATGACCTCTGGCCAGATGAAAGAAGCTGTGTGACTCTCTTCCACGATCTGTGCCTGAGGCCAGGCCCTGGCCCTTTACCTCCATGTCCATGTATTTAGAGAAATATCCACCTGCATCACAGCAAGCATTTATTATCAGTCTGTTGAGCCCGGGAACACGGCCACCCCATAGCCTCAGCTGTCAGGATAATGCAACATGACCTCTTTCCAGATGAAAGAAGCTATGTGACTCTCTTCCACGACCTGTGCCTGAGGCAAGGCCCTGGCCCTTTACACCCACGTTCCTGTATTGAGAGATATTTCGACCTGCATCACAGCATGCATTTATTATCAGGCTGTTGAGCTCGGGAACACGGCCACCCTATAGCCTCAGCTGCCAGGATAATGCCACATGACCTCTTGCCAGATGAAAGAAGCTGTGTGACTCTCTTCCACGACCTGTACCTGAGGTCAGGCCCTGACCCTTTACCTCCATGTCCATGTATTTAAAGATATATCCACCTGCATCACAGCATGCATTTATTATCAGGCTGTTGAGCTCGGGAACACGGCCACCCTATAGCCTTAGCTGCCAGGATAATGCCACATGACCTCTTGCCAGATGAAAGAAGCTGTGTGACTCTCTTCCACGACCTGTGCCTGAGGCAAGGCCCTGACCCTTTCCTCCATGCCCCAGTATTTAGAGAAAAATCCACCTGCATCACAGCAAGCATTTATTATCAGGCTGTTGAGCCCCGGAACACAGCCACCCTATAGCCTCAGCTGCCTGGATAATGCAATAGGACCTCTTGCCAGATGAAAGAAACTATGTGACTCTCTTCCCTGACCTGTGCTTGAGGCCAGGCCCTGACCCTTTACATCCACGTCCCTGTATTTAGAGATATATCCACCTGCATCACAGCAAGCATTTATTATCAGGCTGCTGAGCCCGGGAACACAGCCACCCTATAGCCTCAGCTGCCAGGATAATGCAACATGACCTCTGGCCAGATGAAAGAAGCTGTCTAACTCTCTTCCATGACCTGTGCCTGAGGCCGGGCCCTGACCCTTTACCTCCATGCCCCTATATTTAGAGATATATCCATCTGTATCACAGCAATCATTTATTACCAGGCGGTTGAGCCCGGGAACACGTCCACCCTATAGCCTTAGCTGTCAGGATAATGCCACATGACCTCTTGCCGGATCAAAGAAGCTGTGTGACTCTCTTCCAAGATCTGTGCCTGAGACCAGGCCCTGACCCTTTGCCTCCATGTGCCTTTAGTTAGAGGTATATCCACCTGCATCACAGCAAGCATTTCTTATCCGGCTGTTGAGCTCGGGAACACGGCCACCCTATAGCCTCAGCTGCCAGGATAATGCCACATGACCTCTTGCCAGATGAAAGAAGCTGTTTTTAGGCAGAAACCTGTGCAGTTCCCTCTGGGACCACTGCAAAAAATTTAGGACTACAGGTGTTTGGCAGTAAACCCACTTGGTAGCAGTCTGTACCACACAGACTTACTTGGTAGCTGTGGCTCAGCAGTCAGACTTTCCTCAAGAAGAGTTAGGCAGTTACAGAGTATTCACAATAGGTCAAGAGAACACAGTAGAACAAGTAAACACTGACCAGGGCTTGGTGTAAAAGAGATATAATTATTTATTTAAAAACCACATCTAGAAAAACACACAGGCACTAATACTAAGCAATTCAAAAACATGGTCACTAAAAGTTATACACTCCCTTAAAAGAATATTAGACAAGTCTTAAGTAAATCCCCACTTATTTTAAGACAGCGGTGAGCGCTTAACCTAGATGGCACTCTAATAGTTCATTTTAAAAAGGGAGAAAAGAGCAGAGAACAAGTTGAAACAGATCCCAACACTTTTATCAGAACATAACAAGAGGGAAAGGCAAAGTAAAACTGTGAAGTTAGAGTTCAAGCGGCCGGATCCACTTTCAGAGGATCCAAACAAAATGTGTTCAAGGTCACATGGTTGCAGTGCACAAGAGTCTTGTAAAGGTTCAAAAAGGAGTTGGACCAAAGAAAGGGACCAGTTAGAGGGTCGAGGCGGCCAGCCCAGTCCAGAAGGTTAAGGGGTTATTATTACCTTGTAGCAATCTTTAGAAAGGGAGGCCTGGCGGACACAGTACCTTAAAGTGGTGAGAACGCTCCAGCGGGGGCAGTTGTTCCTGGCAGCGGGTGCAAGTCAGTGCTTCGTCCGGGGGAAGAGAGAATCTCGTTGTGGAGGAAGACAGGAGTCCGTTGCACTGCCAGGGAAGAAACCAGCCGCAGAGTTTCTCAGGTACAAGGAGCGGTCCGGTGCTTCGCGGTTCAGTGGTGAGTGGCTGTCCGGCTGCCGGTGTGCTTGGCACGGGCAGTTCGACCACAAACCGGGCTGCGGTGCGAAGAAAGAAAGGTAAACTGGTTGTGCCCACCAGTCAGGGGAAGAAGCCTCTCCAGCAGGGAGATCTTCTCTGTCGTCGGGAAGTGGTGAGTCGGTTCTGCAGGGCTCCACCGGTGGTGTCGTCATGGTAGGTCGGCTCAGCTTCTCCCTCGTCGGATTCTCAGGTCCTTTGGCGACTTCTGAAGTTCCAGTCCCCAAAGCCCTGCTTTTATGCAGAAAACCCCCATTCACTCAGCCTAGCTGTCACTCAAACATGCTAAGTGGTGAGCCGGCCGGCTCACCACTTGGGCCAATCACACAAGAGTGCGACTTGAGTTACCAAGGTAACTCAGTCCAGGGTGCCTAAACCCCCTCCCACACCCTCTGTGGTACCCAGACAGAGTGGCACCACTTTTGGAGGCTTCTGTGGAGAAGCCCGCCAAAAAGTGGAACAAAGGGCTCGACTTGGGTTGGAGTCACAGAAGAGAACACAAACGCCATTTTAGAATCGAGTCTTGGCAAAAAATACCAACCGGCGAATTAATATTAATTAAATAAACGGGCGGTATGTTCGAGGCTATGAGAATTAAATAATTAAAGTTGGTAGCCTCGAACAATGGGAAAATCCCTTAGGAAAATATTCGCGGTCGAATATAAAAAGTAGTTTCCACTGCCACCAGCCAAAACTCGATCAGGGGGGACGGAGACGTGCCCCCTCGACTAACAGACCCCGGGGCAATCGAATTGCCCCGACCAGTACGTCCACAATATGATGGTTTGTACTGGTTTCTGTTAATAATTTGGGACTAGTAAAGCCAATGGTGACTTTACATGCCCTGGGGGACAGTAGTCAGTCCCAAGGTATGGAGTCTATGGTGGGGTGTCAAAATGACACCCCTGTGTTACTGCACGGAGGGTGCTGGGTAACACACATAGGAAAAACACAAGAGACCCTATGGAGTAAAGGACCCCATAGCCCATAAAACACATTACCAGTCAAAGGAATACCATAAATCATGTCCAAGAGTGGGAGAAAAAGAGTCTCACTCTTGGCAGGAGGAAAAAAACAACTCCAGAAATCCAGCAAAGCTGCTGGGGGGCTCACTAGGTTAGGAAATTCAGCCTAAAGAGAGAATCCTCCCTAACAGCTGTGTGACTCACTTCCATGACCTGTGCCTGAGGCCAGGCCCTGACACTTTACCTCCACGTCCCTGTATTTAGAGATATATCCACCTGGATCACAGCAAGCATTTATTATCAGGCTGCTGAGACCGGGAACATGGTCACCCTGTAGCCTCAGCTTCCAGGATAATGCAACATGACCTCTTGCCAGATGAAAGAAGCTGTGTGACTCTCTTCCACGATCTGTGCCTGAGGCAAAGCCCTGAACCTTTACCTCCATGTCCCTGTATTTAGAGATATATCCTTCTGCATCACAGCAAGCATTTATTATCAGGCTGTTGAGCCCGTGAACACAGCCACCCTATAGCCTCAGCTGCCAGGATAATGCAACATGACCTCTTGCCAGATGAAAGAAGCTGTATGACTCTCTTCCATGACCCGTGCCTGAGGCCAGGCCCTGAACCTTTACCACCATGTCCCTGTATTTAGAGATATATCCACCTGCATCACAGCAAGCATTTATTATCAGGCTGTTGAGTCCGGGAACACGGCCACCCTATAGCCTCAGCTGCCAGGATAATGCCACGTGACCTCTTGCCAGATGAAAGAAGCTGTGTGACTCTCTTCCACGATCTGAGCCTGAGGCCAGGCCCTGACCCTTTACCTCCACATCCCAGTATTTAGAGATATATCTACCTGCAACACAGCAAGCATTTATTATCAGCCTGTTGAGCCCCGGAACACAGCCATCCTATAGCCTCAGCTGCCAGGATAATGCCACATGACCTCAGGCCAGATGAAAGAAGTTGTGTGACTCTCTTCCACGACCTGTGCCTGAGGCAAGGCCCTGACCCTTTTTATCCATGTCCCTGTATTGAGAGATATATCCACCTACATCACAGCATGCATTTATCATGAGGCTGTTGAGCCCGGGAACACGGCCACCCTAAAGCCTCAGCTGCCAGGATTATGCAACATGACCTCAGGCCAGATGAAAGAAGCTGTGTGACTCTCTTCCACAACCTGTGCCTGAGGCCAGGCCCTGACCCTTTATCTCCACGTCCCTGTATTTTGAGATATATTCACCTGGATCACAGCAAGCATTTATTATCAGGCTGCTGAGTCCGGGAACACGGCCACCCTATAGCCTCAGCTGCCAGGATAATGCCACATGATCTCAGGCCAGATGAAAGAAGCTGTGTGACTCTCTTCCACGACCTGTGCCTGAGGCCAGGCCCTGACCCTTTACCTCCATACCCCTGTATTTAGAGCTATATCCACCTGTATCACAGCAAGCATTTATCATCAGGCTGTTGAGCCCTGGAACACGGCCACCCTATAGCCTCAGCTGCCAGGATAATGCAACATGACCTCTGGCCAGATGAAAGAAGCTGTGTGACTCTCTTCCACAACCTGTGCCTGAGGCCAGGCCCTGACCTTTTACCTCCACGTCCCTGTATTTTGAGATATATTCACTTGGATCACAGCAAGCATTTATTATCAGGCTGCTGAGTCCGGGAACACAGCCACCCTATAGCCTCAGCTGCCAGGATAATGCCACATGACCTCTTGCCAGATGAAAGAAGCTGTGTGACTCTCTTCCACGACCTGTACCTGAGGCCAGGCCCTGACCCTTTACCTCCATGTCCCTGTATTTAGAGATATATCCTCCTGTATCACAGCAAGCATTTATTATCAGGCTGTTGAGCCGGGGAAACGGCCACCCTATAGCCTCAGCTGCCAGGATACTGCCACATGACCTCAGGCCAGATGAAAGAAGCTGTGTGACTCTCTTCCACGACCTGTGCCTGAGGCCAGGCCCTGGCCCTTTACCTCCATTTCCCTTTATTTAGAGAAATATCCACCTGCATCACAGCAAGCATTTATCATCAGGCTGTTGAGCCTGGGAACACGGCCACCCTATAGCCTCAGCTGCCAGGATAATGCCACATGACCTCAGGCCAGATGAAAGAAGTTGTGTGACTCTTCCACGACCTGTGCCTGAGGCCAGGCCCTGGGCCTTTACTTCCCTGTCCCTGTATTTAGAGAAATATCCACCTGCATCACAGCAAGCATTTATTATCAGGCTGTTGAGCCTGGGAACACGGCCATCCTATAGCCTCAGCTGCCAGGATAATGCCACATGACCTCAGGCCAGATGAAAGAAGTTGTGTGATTCTCTTCCACGACCTGTGCCTGAGGCCAGGCACTGGCCCTTTACCTCCATGCCCCTGTATTTAGAGAAATATCCACCTGCATCACAGCAAGCATTTATTATCAGGCTGTTGAACCCGGGAACACGGCCACCTTATAGCCTCAGCTGTCAGGATCATGCAATATGACCTCTTGCCAGATGAACGACGCTGTGTGACTCTCTTCTACGACCTGTGTCTGAGGCCAGGCCCTGACCCTTTGCCTCCATGCCCCTGTATTTAGAGATATATCCACCTGTATTACAGCAAGCATTTATCATCAGGCTGTTGAGCCCGAGAACACGGCCACCCTATCCCCTCAGCTGCCAGGATAATGCCACATGAGCTCAAGCCAGATGAAAGAAGCTGTGTGGCTCTCTTCCATGATCTGTGCCTGAGGCCAGGCTCTAGTCCTTTACCTCCATGTCCCTGTATTTAGAGATATATCCACCTGCATCACAGCAAGCATTTCTTATCAGGCTGTTGAGCCCGGGAAAACGCCCATCCTATAGCCTCAGCTGCCAGGAAAATGCCACATGACCTCAGGCCAGATGAAAGAAGCTGTGTGACTCTCTTCCACGACCTGTGCCTGAGGCCAGGCCCTGACCCTTTACCTCCATGCCCCTGTATTTAGAGATATATCCATCTGTATCACAGCAAGCATTTATCATCAGGCTGTTGAGCCCGGGAACACGGCCACCCTATAGCCTCAGCTGCCAGGATAATGTCACATGACCTCAGGCCAGATGAAAGAAGCTGTGTGACTCTCTTCCACGACCTGTGCCTGAGGCCAGGCCCTGACCCTTTACCCCCATGCCCCTGTATTTAGAGATATATCCACCTGTATCACAGCAAGCATTTATCATCAGGCTGTTGAGCCCGGGAACACGGCCACCCTATAGCCTCAGCTGCCAGGATAATGCCACATGACCTCAGGCCAGATGAAAGAAGCTGTGTGACTTTCTTCCACGACCTGTGCCTGAGGCCAGGCCCTGGCCCTTTACCTCCATGTCCCTCTATTTAGAGATATATCCACCTGTATCACAGCAAGCATTTATCATCAGGCTGTTGAGGCCGGGAACACGGCCACCCTATAGCCTCAGCTGCCAGGATAATGCCACATGACCTCAGGCCAGATGAAAGAAGCTGTGTGACTCTCTTCCACGACCTGTGCCTGAGGCCAGGCCCTGACCCTTTACCTCCATACCCCTGTATTTAGAGCTATATCCACCTGTATCACAGCAAGCATTTATCATCAGGCTGTTGAGCCCTGGAACACGGCCACCCTATAGCCTCAGCTGCCAGGATAATGCAACATGACCTCTGGCCAGATGAAAGAAGCTGTGTGACTCTCTTCCACAACCTGTGCCTGAGGCCAGGCCCTGACCTTTTACCTCCACGTCCCTGTATTTTGAGATATATTCACCTGGATCACAGCAAGCATTTATTATCAGGCTGCTGAGTCCGGGAACACAGCCACCCTATAGCCTCAGCTGCCAGGATAATGCCACATGACCTCTTGCCAGATGAAAGAAGCTGTGTGACTCTCTTCCACGACCTGTACCTGAGGCCAGGCCCTGACCCTTTACCTCCATGTCCCTGTATTTAGAGATATATCCTCCTGTATCACAGCAAGCATTTATTATCAGGCTGTTGAGCCGGGGAAACGGCCACCCTATAGCCTCAGCTGCCAGGATACTGCCACATGACCTCAGGCCAGATGAAAGAAGCTGTGTGACTCTCTTCCACGACCTGTGCCTGAGGCCAGGCCCTGGCCCTTTACCTCCATTTCCCTTTATTTAGAGAAATATCCACCTGCATCACAGCAAGCATTTATCATCAGGCTGTTGAGCCTGGGAACACGGCCACCCTATAGCCTCAGCTGCCAGGATAATGCCACATGACCTCAGGCCAGATGAAAGAAGTTGTGTGACTCTTCCACGACCTGTGCCTGAGGCCAGGCCCTGGGCCTTTACTTCCCTGTCCCTGTATTTAGAGAAATATCCACCTGCATCACAGCAAGCATTTATTATCAGGCTGTTGAGCCTGGGAACACGGCCATCCTATAGCCTCAGCTGCCAGGATAATGCCACATGACCTCAGGCCAGATGAAAGAAGTTGTGTGATTCTCTTCCACGACCTGTGCCTGAGGCCAGGCACTGGCCCTTTACCTCCATGCCCCTGTATTTAGAGAAATATCCACCTGCATCACAGCAAGCATTTATTATCAGGCTGTTGAACCCGGGAACACGGCCACCTTATAGCCTCAGCTGTCAGGATCATGCAATATGACCTCTTGCCAGATGAACGACGCTGTGTGACTCTCTTCTACGACCTGTGTCTGAGGCCAGGCCCTGACCCTTTGCCTCCATGCCCCTGTATTTAGAGATATATCCACCTGTATTACAGCAAGCATTTATCATCAGGCTGTTGAGCCCGAGAACACGGCCACCCTATAGCCTCAGCTGCCAGGAAAATGCCACATGACCTCAGGCCAGATGAAAGAAGCTGTGTGACTCTCTTCCACGACCTGTGCCTGAGGCCAGGCCCTGACCCTTTACCTCCATGCCCCTGTATTTAGAGATATATCCATCTGTATCACAGCAAGCATTTATCATCAGGCTGTTGAGCCCGGGAACACGGCCACCCTATAGCCTCAGCTGCCAGGATAATGTCACATGACCTCAGGCCAGATGAAAGAAGCTGTGTGACTCTCTTCCACGACCTGTGCCTGAGGCCAGGCCCTGACCCTTTACCCCCATGCCCCTGTATTTAGAGATATATCCACCTGTATCACAGCAAGCATTTATCTTCAGGCTGTTGAGCCCGGGAACACGGCCACCCTATAGCCTCAGCTGCCAGGATAATGCCACATGACCTCAGGCCAGATGAAAGAAGCTGTGTGACTTTCTTCCACGACCTGTGCCTGAGGCCAGGCCCTGGCCCTTTACCTCCATGTCCCTGTATTTAGAGATATATCCACCTGTATCACAGCAAGCATTTATCATCAGGCTGTTGAGGCCGGGAACACGGCCACCCTATAGCCTCAGCTGCCAGGATAATGCCACATGACCTCAGGCCAGAAGAAAGAAGCTGTGTGACTCTCTTCCACGACCTGTGCCTGAGGCCAGGCCCTGAACCTTTACCTACATGCCCCTGTATTTAGAGAAATATCCACCTGCATCACGGCAAGCATTTATTATCAGGCTGTTGAACCTGGGAACACGGCTAACCTATAGCCCCAGCTGCCAGGATAATGCCACATGACCTCAGGCCACGTGAAATAAGCTGTGTGACTCGCTTCTATGACCTGTGCCTGAGGCCCTGACCCTTTACCTCCATGCCCCTGTATTTAGAGATATATCCACCTGTATCACAGCAAGCATTTATCATCAGGCTGTTGAGCCCGGGAACACAGCCACCCTATAGCCTCAGCTGCCAGGATAATGCCACAATACCTCAGGCCACGTGAAATAAGCTGTGTGACTCGCTTCCACGACCTGTGCCTGAGGCCACGCCCTAGCCCTATACCTCCATGTCCTTGTATTTAGAGATATATCCACCTGCATCACAGCAATCATTTATTATCAGGCTGTTGAGCCTGGGAACACGGCCATCCTATAACCTCAGCTGCCTGGATAATGCCACATGACCTCTTGCCAGATGAAAGAAGCTGTGTGACTCTCTTCCACGACCTGTGACTGAGGCCACACCCTAGCCCTTTACCTCCATGTCCTTGTATTTAGAGAAATATCAACCTGCATCACAGCAAGCATTTATTATTAGGCTGTTGAGCCCGGGAACACGGCCACTCTATAGCCTCAGCTGCCAGGATAATGCCACATGACCTCAGGCCACGTGAAAGAAGCTGTGTGACTCTCTTCCACGACCTGTGCCTGAGGCCAGGCCCTGACCCTTTACCTCCATGCCCCTGTATTTAAAGATATATCCACCTGTATCACAGCAAGCATTTATCATCAGGCTGTTCAGCCCGGGAACACGGCCACCCTATAGCCTAAGCTGCCAGGATAATGCCACATGACCTCAGGCCAGATGAAAGAAGCTGTGTGACTCTCTTCCACGACCTGTGCCTGAGGCCGGGCCCTGACCCTTTACCTCCATGCCCCTATATTTAGAGATATATCCACCTGTATCACAGCAAGCATTTATTATCAGGCTGTTGCGCCTGGGAACACGGCCACTCTACAGTCCCAGCTGCCTGGATAATGCCACATGACCTCAGGCTAGATGAAAGAAGTTGTGTGACTCTCTTCCACGACCTGTGCCTGAGGCCACGCCCTAGCCCTTTACCTCCATGTCCTTGTATTTAGAGAAATATCCACCTGCATCACAGCAAGCATTTATTATCAGGCTGTTGCGCCTGGGAAAACGGCCACCCTATAGCCTCAGCTGTCAGGATAATGCCACATGACCTCTTGCCAGATGAAAGAAGCTGTGTAACTCTCTTCCACGACCTGTGCCTGAGGTCAGGCCCTGACCCTTTACCTCCATGCCCCTGTATTTAGCGATATATCCACCTGTATCACAGCAAGCATTTATCATCAGGCTGTTAAACTCGGGAACACGGCCATCCTATAAGCTCAGTTGCCAGGATAATGCCACATGACCTCAGGCCAGATGAAAGAAGTTGTGTGACTCTCTTCCACGACCTGTGCCTGAGGCCACGCCCTAGCCCTTTACCTCCATGTCCTTGTATTTAGAGAAATATCCACCTGCATCACAGCAAGGATTTATTATCAGGCTGTTGCGCCTGGGAAAACGGCCACCCTATAGCCTCAGCTGTCAGGATAATGCCACATGACCTCTTGCCAGATGAAAGAAGCTGTGTGACTCTCTTCCACGACCTGTGCCTGAGGTCAGGCCCTGACCCTTTATCTCCATGCCCCTGTATTTAGCGATATATCCACCTGTATCACAGCAAGCATTTATCATCAGGCTGTTAAACTCGGGAACACGGCCATCCTATAAGCTCAGTTGCCAGGATAATGCCACATGACCTCAGGTCAGATGAAAGAAGCTGTGTGACTCTCTTCCATGATTTGTGCCTGAGGTCAGGCCCTGACCCTTTACCTCCATGCCCCTGTATTTAGAGATATATCCACCTGTATCACAGCAAGCATTTATCATCAGGCTGTTGAGCCCGGGAACACGGCCACCCTATAGCCCCAGCTGCAAGGATAATGCCACATGACCTCAGGCCAGATGAAAGAAGCTGTGTGACTCTCTTCCACGACCTGTGCCTGAGGCCAGGCCCTGACCCTTTACCTCCATGCCCCTGTATTTAGAGATCTATCCACCTGTATCACAGCATGCATTTATCATCAGGCTGTTGAGCCCGGGAACACGGCCACCCTATAGCCTCAGCTGCCAGGATAATGCCACAATACCTCAGGCCACGTGAAATAAGCTGTGTGACTCTCTTCCACGACCTGTGCCTGAGGCCAGGCCCTAGCCCTTTACCTCCATGTCCTTGTATTTAGAGTAATATCAACCTGCATCACAGCAAGAATTTATTATCAGGCTGTTGAGCCCGGGAACACTGCCATCCTATAAGCTCAGTTGCCAGGATAATGCCACATGACCTCTTGCCAGATGAAAGAAGCTGTGTGACTCTCTTCCACGACCTGTGCCTGAGGCCAGGCCCTGACCCTTTACCTCCATGCCCCTGTATTTAGAGATATATCCACCTGCATCACAGCAAGCATTTATCATCAGGCTGTTGAGCCCTGGAACACGGCCACCCTATAGCCTCAGCTGCCAGGATAATGCCACATGACCTCAGGCCAGATGAAAGAAGCTGTGTGACTCTCTTCCACGACCTGTGCCTGAGGCCACGCCCTAGCCCTTTACCTCCATGTCCTTGTATTTAGAGATATATCGACCTGCATCACAGCAATCATTTATTATCAGGCTGTTGAACCTAGGAACACGGCCATCCTATAACCTCAGCTGCCTGGATAATGCCACATGACCTCAGGCTAGATGAAAGAAGTTGTGTACTCTCTTCCACGACCTGTGACTGAGGCCACACCCTAGCCCTTTACGTCCATGTCCTTGTATTTAGAGTAATATCAACCTGCATCACAGCAAGAATTTATTATCAGGCTGTTGAGCCCGGGAACACTGCCATCCTATAAGCTCAGTTGCCAGGATAATGCCATATGACCTCAGGCCAGATGAAAGAAGCTGTGCGACTCTCTTCCACGACCTGTGGCTGAGGCCACACCCTAGCCCTTTACCTCCATGTCCTTGTATTTAGAGAAATATCAACCTGCATCACAGCAAGCATTTATTATCAGGCTGTTGAGCCCGGGAACACGGCCACCCTATAGCCTCAGCTGCCAGGATAATGCAACATGACCTCTGGCCAGATGAAAGAAGCTGTCTAACTCTCTTTCATGACCTGTGCCTGAGGCCGGGCCCTGACCCTTTACCTCCATGCCCCTATATTTAGAGATATATCCACCTGTATCACAGCAATCATTTATTACCAGGCGGTTGAGCCCGGGAACACGTCCACCCTATGGCCCCAGCTGCCAGGATAATGCCACATGACCTCTTGCCAGATGAAAGAAGCTGTGTGACTCTCTTCCACGACCTGTGCCTGAGGCCAGGCCATGACCCTTTACCACCATGCCCCTGTATTTAGAAATATATCCACCTGTATCACAACAAGCATTTATCATCAGGCTGTTGAGCCCGGGAACACAGCCACCCTATAGCCTCAGCTGCCAGACCTCAGGCCACGTGAAATAAGCTGTGTGACTCGCTTCCACGACCTGTGCCTGAGTCCACGCCCTAGCCCTTTACCTCCATGTCCTTGTATTTAGAGATATATCCCCCTGCATTACAGCAATAATTTATTATCAGGCTGTTGAGCCTGGGTGTCATGATCTCTGCTTCCAAAAGATCAGGACTTGCCCGACTCCCTTGGAAGCAGACCCATAACCCCGGTTCCGAGTGCCAGCCAGTCCCAATTGGGACCTTTTGGACCCTGTCCTGGCGCCAGTGGCACCAGGCTCATAAAGATGCCCAGTCCCAGCGCTGGAAGCGCCGGGCTCATAATGCTTGGGTGGACTTACCTGCAGCAGACCATGCTGCTTACTTACCTGCCAGTTGAACCCCTGATCCTCTTCTGTTTGGGACTACTTTTCCTGTTGGGTGGGGCAGGAGCCACTCCCTAGGTTCAGAACACTGGAACTCTTCTGGAAAGCAGGAACTCTTTTCTTACCTAGGCGTGGCTGTGGAAGGAGACACCTAAGCACTACAGAAGGCTATTTAAACCACACCCGATGGATGAATCTTGCTTTGCGTTATTCTGCATTCTCTGCAGCAGAACGCTCATCGTGTCTTCTGCTTCTGATCCTGGGCCTAAGGGAACAAAGGCTTACCATTCTGGAATCCAGTCTTCAGCAGCACCTGTAAAGACAAAGAAAGAACAGGTTAGCACTACGGTCTTCAGTGGCAGCACATCTCTTACCTGGTCCATCGGCTGTCACCAACGCCTCGCGCTGCATTCCGGCATCTGAAAGACAAAGGCTTACCTACTCTTCGCATGCTCCGGAGGTCTTCGCACTGCATTCCGGCATCTGAAAGACAAAAGCTTACCAGCTCTTCGCACGCTCCGGAGGCCTTCGGCGCTGCATCCCGCATCTGAAAGACAAAAGAAGGTGCGTTTATAGACATTGGGCAACTTTATTACTCACGTGCCATTACTCCTTCCCACGCCGAATCCAGTGGGTATTCCAGCACCCTTCAGCTTCTCTAAAGCTCCGAACTTGTACCTGCAAGATAAAAGGGACAGTTAGTGCGCATCGTGAAGCAGGCTCCAAGCGCTTACTTACGTGCTTCCAGGCGCTTCTATTCCTCACGCGGGTTCGATCCTCAACTCTCATCAGCCCGCCATCCGCCATCGCCGGAACCCTGCAAAACAAGAGATATCATTACAAAAGACTTTTAAGACATTTGAAGTGCCCAGAACTTACGTTCGTGCAGTTAACGACGGACAGCAGTCCTCTGAGGTCAAGAGGCCTGCACCCTTATCCAGTGAAGAAACTGGTTACGGCACGCTGCCCCGAGGCAGATGGAGAGCTCGGCGTTCACTTACCTAAGGTGAGGGTGTTAACCTTTGGGGTTCTACAGGAGAAGAGAAAGGGAAGAGGAGAGAGGCACCCAATAACCCCAGTCCATTAATCCCTTATTTTCTATCTGCAGACATCTTACTCTTCGAGTCAGACATACAGTGCACAGAGGTCCAGCCCAAAGAGCCAACCGTGTGTTACACATCACCTTTGAAGATACGGCATTCACCCAGTCGAGACCGGCGCCTCTGCTCAGGCTAGATGAAAGAAGTTGTGTACTCTCTTCCATGATTTGTGCCTGAGGTCAGGCCCTGACCCTTTACCTCCATGTCCCTGGGTAAAGGAGGGTAAAGGGGGGGGGCACCAACCACAGGGATAAGAAAGGGCGAGCTGAGAGAGGAAGATGTAGAGTGGGTTTTATTTGGGTAGTGAGCAGGTCTTCTCGTGCTCTGAGACGATAGTCTCAAAAGCACTCCGAAGTCGCTCCCCCCTGCAGAGTACTGTGTCACGGTACATACATACAACTGTGACCCTCGAAAGGTAAGGGTCATCAGCATTCTGTATGGCCTGTGAGGCAGCTTGAGAAAGACGTTGTCCCACAGAGGTGGTCCTTGTGGTGACAGGATCAGAAACAGAGGATGAAGTAGAGGAAATCAACCTGCTACGTTCTTCGCAAGGTACAACCCTGCAAATAGCCTCAGAGTGAAATGACCTCAGGTGTCGCTTCATAGTAGTGGTCCCAAAGCTGTAGTTACCGTGCTTCCCGCGACTGCACTCATTGCAGGTAACATGGTTCGCACGAGCCTTAGGACCATTCCCATGAATGGTAAATAACCGCCACACCCAAGACTCACGCCTAGTGCGGGTAGTAGGGATTTCCTCTACCTCATTCTCATCATCCTCTTCTTCCTCCTCTGCATCCTCAGTCCTGTTCCCCTCTTCAGGCCCTTGGGGAGGTGGTGGTGGTGGAGGGGGTGGTGGTGGTGCTGAAGCAGGTGCAGCACCAAGTGGCAGTTCAGCAGCCAAGGATGCCATGTCGATGATGGTGTAGTCTGCAGGTGGCAGCAAAAATCACTGTGTTCTGAAGAATAGCCAGAAACACAATGGGAACAAGCTCTTGGGCATGGTCTTTTATAGGGGTGCATGTGCGCGGTCCGCGGACATGCGCACTGTGCGCGGACAGATCGAACACAAAAAAAGGATCGGAAAGTTTCAAAAGGTATATAGAAACTCAAGATTGCTATGTGGGACTTGTGGCATGGTGAGATTTTATTGAAAAATATTATGGATTAACTGAAAATGTACTTTTAAATTGTTCGGGAACACGAACAGTGTCCACATTTCAGGACACACGATGAGCGTGGGTGCGGTCATATGATCTGTTTGCGAACTAGTCTGCGAAGGAAGCGCCTGTCCGCAGTACACCAAGTGCACGGAGATTGGTTAGCGCATGCGCATTGATGTCCTACGGACACTGTTCGGGTTCTGAAGTAATTAAAAGTGCGTCACACGTGAAACAAACATTTCAGGACACCGCGTGTGTTCTTAGAACAGTTTAAACTTGGTAGCGAACAGTAAGGACAGATATAGTGTTCTTCAGGACACGTGTAATTTAGTTTATGTACGAACATTTCAGGACACCAATTGTGTTCTTAGAACACTTTCAATTGGGTAGCGAACACTACGAACAGTTGTACTGTTGTTCAGGACACATCATTTTCGTTTATTTACGAACATTTCAGGACACCAATTGTGTTCTTAGGACAGTTTTAGGTTGATAGCGAACATTACGGACAGATATAGTGTTCTTTAGAACACTTTAATTTTTGTTTCTTTACGAACATTTCAGGACACTACGAGTGTTCTTAGAACATTTTGAACTTGCATGAGAACATTACGGACAGATGTAGTGTCCTCAGGACAGTTACATTTTCGTTTCTTTACGAACATTTCCGAACAACCGCGGTGTCCGTGGACACCTAAATTGGTTTTATTACAAGGAACTGAAAGTAATTACAACACAACTTTATTTAACATATATAAACAATTTATGACTGAGAAGGTGGGGCAGAAACGGAAACAAAAACAGGAGAATTAGGGTTTTCAATATTAGTGGGATCAGGTGAAGAAGGGATGCAAATCTCATCAAAACGTTGTGGTCCATGGAGAGAGTTTGGGGATAAACGAATGGGATATGGTGAGGGGGTGTCACAAAACACAATAATAGGAGGAGAGGTCGACACTCTCCCCCGAACCACAGAAGCCGAATGAAGTCGACCCTCCCACCGTGGTTGGCACAGGTACCTGATATATATATAGACAGGACACCACGTGGCAGCCAGTGGGGGGAAGAGGGTTAGGGAGAGGTTGTGGATAGGGTGAGGAGTTTTAGGAACACCGGATAGAGGGTAGAGGAAAAACCTAGTTTGGATAGGACTGGGGAAGTACAGGGAAGTACAGGGAAAAATCCTACACTTAATAATACTTGTAACACCATAATCTGCAATACCTTGATTACTCGATTTCATATATGCCTATTACCTGATAACCCCTACCTTGAGAACATCTTAATACATGTATCTCACACACTATATGTCATCAACATGAAACAAACAAAGCATGATTAGCAAATGAAACATACAATGGGAATACTCCCAAGATGAAGACATGACACATGGCCCATTGGGCTGGTATATGCAACACTTAAGCAACTAACAAGTACAACGAGCACAACAACGTGTAGAACATAAAGATCTGTCAAATGCTTTCTTGCAGCATAACAGAAGAATATGCACAGTCTCTCAGTAGGTCGTTGTCCCCATACGCCTAACAAACACTGAGTACTTTTGTGAGCATACTCGTAATCACATGTGCATTTCATAAATGACCAATGAGCCCTTCCCGCACTTATCTTGTGTCCGGGAAGCTCCTGAGCCTTCCCGGACGTTGAATGCTGTTGCCCGTAGCAGCCGTGAAGATCTCTCTTCTCCTCGCTGCAAAGTGCTCCCGCCTGCCGCCTCTGTGATCATGCCAATTTCATAGCGGGCGGCTCCTGTCTCTTCCGATGCTGCTCCGACCGACGCAGCTTCGACCTCCAAACAAAATAAGCCACACCTGCCGCACGCCGTGAGCCGCTCATAAACTGTTAGCAATCAAGATCAGCTGGCCCCACGCGCGCCCGGCAGTAAACTACCCAGCCTCCCAAGTACTGCCGGGAATTGTAGTTTTGTTGGACTTTTTCAGTGTTTTAGCCCTCTGAGCCCAGTGTACACATGTTTGCCCTTATTCCTGACATTACCTCCTCTCCGAAGGCCCTTCCCAGGACCTGGCTTACCCGGATGCTGTCGATGAAATTGTTTAACCAACCTTGGAGCATGTACTGATTCCGCCAGCTCCCAGGAACAGTCCTCCGGCCCATAACCTGTCCAGTTAATCAGGTACCATAACCGTTGATTCCTTATTTTTGCATCCAGAATACTTTTCACTTCATACTCCATCTGACCTTCTTTCATGATGGCTGGTGGTCTTTTAGCAGTCATCCCCGGAGCTGCGGGTTTAAGTAAAGAGACATGGAATACCGGATGGATAGGTACATTATTTGGCAATCGTAGTTTCATCGCAGTGGCTGACACACATTTAATTATCACGTAGGGCCCAATAAAACGAGGTACAAATTTTCGAGAGCCTATCAAGGCTAGATTTCGTGTGGATAACCACACCTTATCTCCCACTGCATATTTAGGACCTGCTTGTCTATGTCTGTCAGCTTGACTCTTGTATTGTCTTTTGGCTTGTTCTAGATTTGCCCGTGCCTTTTGCCTGATCTCCAGAAGCAACTGCTTACGCTCTTGTAACGCGGGGATTTGTCCCACTTCTGGCAAATGTTCGGGTAGCATATTCTGCACTTGTCCATATAAACATTCATTTGGTGCCATTCCCAGGGAAGTGTGATAGGTATTATTGTATGTGAATTCTGCCAACCATAAAGCTTGTACCCAAGAATCTCTGCCATCACCCAAGTACCCTCTTAAATATTGCTCTAGGGTCTGATTAACGCGTTCTGTTTGCCCATCAGTTTGAGGATGATAGCTGGTAGAGAGCGCACAGTTGATTCCCAGCATCTGACAAAAGGCACGCCAAAACCTGGAGGTGAATTGTGAACCTCTATCCGATATTATACACTTTGGTAGCCCATGCAATATGACCACATGTTGCAAGAATAACTCTGCCAACTTTCCTGCTCCTGGTATTCCGGCACATGGAACAAAGTGAGCCTGCTTAGACATGAAGTCCACTACTACCCAAATGGTATCATAACCATTATCAGGAGGTAAATCCGTAATGAAATCCATCGAAATGGAAGTCCATAGCTGACTTGGTGTTGGTAAGGGCTGTAACAACCCTCTCTTCTTCCCATGCTCTGCCTTGTTACGTGCACAATTCTCACATAACCTTAAGTACTTCTCCGAGTCTTGTTTTACTGTGGGCCACCAGAAATATTTCCCTAGCATCTCTTGCATCTTTCTCAAATCTGCATGCCCTGCCAATGGAGAATTATGGCACCAGTATAATGCTTGCTTCTGTAAATCCTTGGTGGGCAAGTACAGTCTACCCTGATGATAGGGTAAACCTTCCCGTAGAGTACGTGCGGGATGAGTTTTACACCATTCCTGCAGTTGTCTAACTGGTAAAGCCTTCTTGACCTGCTCAATGATTTTCTGTGTAATAGCCCCGACAATTCTTTCAGGTGAAATAACAGTTTTACTTTCCCCTACTGAATTATCCACATTTTGTTGTCTAGACAAAGCATCCGCTTTTCCATTCTTACTACCTGGCCTGAATGTAACCACAAAGTCAAATTCATTAAAATATTGAGACCAACGTAGTTGCCTAGGGCTTAGCGATTGTGCCGTTGTGAAGTATTGCAAGTTTTTGTGGTCTGTTACCACCACCACCTGATGTCTTGCACCCATCAAATAATGTCTCCATTCCACAAATGCTAATCGAATGGCCAATAATTCTTTATCCGTAATAGAATAGTTTTGTTCACATCCTGACAATTTCTTAGAAAAAAAAGCCACAGGATGCAAAATTCCCTCTTCATCCTTCTGTGATAGAATAGCTCCTACTGCCACATTACTGGCATCCGTTTCTACCTGAAAAGCTCTCTCTAGTTTAGGATGTCTTAACACAGGAGCAGTAGTGAATGCTGTTTTTAGTTGTTGAAATGCTTGCTCTGCCTCCACACTCCATGTAAATCTCACTGCCTTTTTTAGTAGTTGTGTAATTGGACTAACGATCTTGGAGAAATTGCCAATAAAACGTCTGTAGAAATTAGCAAACCCCAAAAAAGATTGTATGTCTTTTATACATTGTGGAGAAGGCCAATTCACTACTGCTTGCACCTTCCTTGGGTCCATCACAATCCCTGTGTTTGTCAATATAAAACCCAGAAATTCCACCTGGCTTACATGAAATGCGCATTTCTCTGATTTCACACATAATTGATATTCTTGTAACCTTTTCAACACTGCTGTTACATGTTTTACATGTTGTTCTGGGGAATCTGAATAAATCAAAATATCATCAATGTACACAATTACAAAGAGATCAATAAACTCATGCAATACTTCTTGCATAAAAAACTGAAAAGCAGCAGGGGCATTACACAAACCAAACGGCATGACAAGATACTCAAATAATCCAAACTTTGTTCGGAATGCCGTCTTCCACTCATCTCCCTCCTTTACCCGTATCAAATGATAGGCTCCCCTTAGATCCAATTTGGTATAAATCTTTGCATTCTTTACTTGGTCCAATAGAACCGAAATCAAAGGTAAAGGGAATCGATTCTTGATGGTCACCTTGTTTAATGCCCGATAGTCTATGCATGTGCGTGGCGTTCCTTCCTTTTTAGGAACAAAAAATAATGGAGAAGAAACTGGAGAAGTAGAGTGCCTAATAAATCCTTTAGACAACATTTCATCAAGATACTCTCGTAAGTGTTCATTTTCCTTCTCTGTAAGGGCATATATTCTACTACAAGGTAATTTCGCCCCTTCTTCTAGTTCAATAACACAATCATAGGTCCTATGAGGAGGCAACTGCTCCGCCACTCTTTTGTCAAACACTTTTGCAAATTCCATGTACTGTGTGGGAATTCCGTTTTCCACTGCTCCCACCACTTGGGGCCCTACTACCTTCTCAATTAACAATGCTGTGGGGCCTGTTTCAAGTAACATGTGTTCTTGACATCGTTGCTCATCAAACCTTACTGTCCGTAGTACCCAATCAATTTGCGGGTTATGTAATCTTAACCATGGCATTCCCAGAATCAACCCAAATTGCGGGGCTGCTATAAGGTCAAAGGTAATTAGTTCTTGATGACCTCCTTCACAAATCATTTCCAATTCCTCAGTCTGTTGTCGTATGGGACCTGATGTTAATGTTGAACCATCTACCGACTGGACTCCTTCTACCTGCTGCTTGTCGACCACAGGTAACCCTAACTGATTAGCCAGTGAGATGTCTACAAAATTACCTGTGGCCCCTGAGTCCACCATAGCCCTAACCTCCTGTTTCGTCAAAGCAAAACATAATGTAACCAGAATGTAAAAATTGGAAGTTTTCCCACCCACCGTGTTTGCAATCCACCTGGGGAATCTTACTTCTAATGGGCCTGACACCTGTGTTCCCCTCAAGGCCGGCCCAATTCTTTTCCCGCCTCCTTCGAACTCTTTTCACCACTCTTCTGAGGGGTATTGGGACATGTTCGTATAAAATGCCCTGCTTGCCCACAATACAAACACAACTTATTGGACCTACGTTGTTCCTTTTCTGCCGCCGATAATGGCCCTCTGACACTTCCAATCTGCATTGGTTCTGCTTCACTTGCCCTTCCTCCTCTACTTCTGTCTAGTCGTACAAAAGGTGCTACTTCCGGTCTCTTTTTATCACCTTTCCTTTCATTCATACGATGATCCAACCTCAGCGCTAAATCTATCATAGCAGTACATGTGCTCGGTTGAGGCTCCACTTGTGCAATGGCATCTTTTAATTCCTCCCGTAATCCTTGGTAAAATAATACTGTTTGTTTGGATGTTGGCCAGTCTGTCTCTATGACTAGCCTGTTAAACTGAGTTACATACGTTACTAGGTCCCGCACTCCTTGTTTTAATCCCAACAATTCCTTATCCTGAGCTAGAGACACCTCTCTGCGATCAAATAGCCGGCCAAATTCCGTCAAAAACCCATCCCAGTTATATAATAGGGGATCATCCTTTTGTACCAAGGGCATTGCCCATGCTGCAGCATCCCCGGTTAAATAAGAAATGACAAAAGCCGTTCTAGCCTGAATAGTCTCGAAGGCCGTAGGTTTACACAGGAAATGTAATCTACACTGTGTAAGGAACATCATGTATTTTCTGGGATCCCCCGAAAAACGCTCGGGGGCTGCCAAGGGGACACTACTGGGAGGGTGGACAATTACCGTGGAATTTTGACTAGAAGAGGCAACTCCCATTGCACCTACCCCCTCCAAAGGAGTTCTCTGAGCAACCAAACTTTGAACTTGAGTCTTCAAATTATCAGCTTCTTGTCTTGTCTGAGCTAATTCTAACTGCATATCTTGAAGGGCCTTTAGCACATCGGCCAAAGGCGGAGGAGTCGCTTCCATTTGGCTTGGGTGGTTTGAGTATCCCAATATGGGGGTGGCTTATTATGTCACAAAACACAATAATAGGAGGAGAGGTCGACACTCTCCCCCGAACCACAGAAGCCGAATGAAGTCGACCCTCCCACCGTGGTTGGCACAGGTACCTGATATATATATAGACAGGACACCACGTGGCAGCCAGTGGGGGGAAGAGGGTTAGGGAGAGGTTGTGGATAGGGTGAGGAGTTTTAGGAACACCGGATAGAGGGTAGAGGAAAAACCTAGTTTGGATAGGACTGGGGAAGTACAGGGAAGTACAGGGAAAAATCCTACACTTAATAATACTTGTAACACCATAATCTGCAATACCTTGATTACTCGATTTCATATATGCCTATTACCTGATAACCCCTACCTTGAGAACATCTTAATACATGTATCTCACACACTATATGTCATCAACATGAAACAAACAAAGCATGATTAGCAAATGAAACATACAATGGGAATACTCCCAAGATGAAGACATGACACATGGCCCATTGGGCTGGTATATGCAACACTTAAGCAACTAACAAGTACAACGAGCACAACAACGTGTAGAACATAAAGATCTGTCAAATGCTTTCTTGCAGCATAACAGAAGAATATGCACAGTCTCTCAGTAGGTCGTTGTCCCCATACGCCTAACAAACACTGAGTACTTTTGTGAGCATACTCGTAATCACATGTGCATTTCATAAATGACCAATGAGCCCTTCCCGCACTTATCTTGTGTCCGGGAAGCTCCTGAGCCTTCCCGGACGTTGAATGCTGTTGCCCGTAGCAGCCGTGAAGATCTCTCTTCTCCTCGCTGCAAAGTGCTCCCGCCTGCCGCCTCTGTGATCATGCCAATTTCATAGCGGGCGGCTCCTGTCTCTTCCGATGCTGCTCCGACCGACGCAGCTTCGACCTCCAAACAAAATAAGCCACACCTGCCGCACGCCGTGAGCCGCTCATAAACTGTTAGCAATCAAGATCAGCTGGCCCCACGCGCGCCCGGCAGTAAACTACCCAGCCTCCCAAGTACTGCCGGGAATTGTAGTTTTGTTGGACTTTTTCAGTGTTTTAGCCCTCTGAGCCCAGTGTACACATGTTTGCCCTTATTCCTGACAGGGGGGACAAGTACAGGTGGGACAATGGTATGTTGTTGGTGGTTTTAGGTGATCGTCCACAAAGTTCTATAAATCCATAAAATTTGGCATAAGTTGGTCCATTTTGTGGGTAATGTGTTCAAGAGTGTTATCCACCACTTCTTTTTCTTTGGAAGTTGCAATTTTTGTAGGGTCTGTAAGAAAAAAATGTATATGTTGAATATATACAAAATAATATTTATCAATTGGTTTATACAGTAAAGTGTGTACCATTAGGTGGACTATCTTCTAACATTTCGTCTCGTGGGAAATGGTCCTCTAGCCAGTCCAGAGTACTACACATTTCTGTGAGAAAACAAAGAAGTAATATGTTTTTTTTCTTTCTAATATAGAATGTTTATAAATATATGAGTAAAAAGAAGTGCACTTACTATGTCTGGTGAGATATGTAATCAGTAGTGTATACGTCTGGTCTTGCTGTTGGTTGTGGAGCGTCTGTGAGGTAATGATGGTGGAAGCCACTTTATCTTCTTTTGGTATATTCCATTTTAAAACATATTGTATTTACATGAATGGTTAGTGTGTTACATATATGGGTAAAATTTTTTAAGTATTACTACATATTCTTTGTATGTGTGCTGCTTTGTGAATTTGTTAAATGTTCCTATGTTATGATATAACTATTCCACATCATACCTCCCCAGAGTTTTTAGGTGGTGGTACTGTTCTCCGAACATGTCCGCGAACATTAAATAAGTTCGCGGACATCAAGTTCATAAGAAGAGATATAGTCAGTTCCATATGACATGTATATAAAGTCAAAGTCATTATTGTTAAGTTGTGCTACTAAAAAACTATGAAATTCAGTGAAAAAACTTTGTTAAAGGGACGTTATGGTTAAGTTGCGCTACTAAAAACCTATGAAATTCAGTAAAAAAATGTTGTTAAAGGGACGTTATGGTTCAAAGTAAAAACGAAAAACCCCTGAAATTCGGCAGTTATGGTAAGATAAGCAACCATAACTCGCGCCACCGTGCACTGCTAACACTAACACCCAGGACATCAAAGATGACATCACAAATGCCATTGATGACATCACTGATGACATCACATGTGCATTTATTTTTCATGAAAACTCCGTACAAGGGATTCTTATAATACTGACCAAAAACTGTCAAGGATCATTGGGATAAATATCATGAGCTACTTAGTGTATTAAGCAATGCATTGATATAACTAGCATTCTATTATGAAGTTCTATCCAGTACACTAAGCTACTCATGCAGAAACATAGGCAGTGTGTGCAGCATATATGATGAAGGTGCCATATTCATAATCTTGCCATGTTGAATACTGAAATGATAACTGCTTTCTTATTAGAGTTTTGCGTACTGTGAAACATGTAATAAGTAGATAATAAAACCCACTTAATACATAATTATTACAGACAAAACACAAAGAGACAACAACACACACAAATATGAGTATATACAGGGACAGTGAAGTAAACAAAAAAGCAGAAGTAGTAGCAGAAAGAGTTCATAACCTAACTGATTGTCTTTATACAGAGAAACTATTGCTCTGTTTCAAAGCTGCTACTTACTGTATGTATGTGTATCACATGATGTGACTGCACCCAAAGGAGAGGAGAGTGAGTACAATGTATACAAATATGAGCATATACAGGGAAGGTAGAGTAATAAAAATAAAACTATGAGAAAGTGCTGATAACCCTAATGATTATCTTCATGCACAGAAAGGATTGCTCTCTTTCAAGACTGTGTCTTCCGCTATGTATATGTTTCAAATGATGTGACTTGACCCCAAGTCTACAAATATAGTACCTTTTCAATTTTTACTTCCTGACTGTTACTGAAGAAAACTATGTGGCTTCGATATGTCAGTAAAGGATAAAAAGGGAGAGCCAGCCATGTGATGTCATCAGTGATGTCATCAATGACATTTGTGATGTCATCTTTGATGTCCTGGGTGTTAGTGTTAGCAGTGCACGGTGGCAGTTATGGTTGCTTATCTTACCATAACTGCCGAATTTCAGGGGTTTTTCGTTTTTACTTTGAACCATAACGTCCCTTTAACCAAGTTTTTTTACTGAATATATATATATATATATATATCAATATGGGAAAATCAATTTAGCTAAAAGATGGCGCTCTCCCTCCTTAAGTGGCTGGTGCTGGAGTCAACGAATTTAGCCAAATTCGTAAATATAAGAAAAACACACAAGCCCCTGCGCGGTTGTAACACTGCAAAAAACCACCCAGTGGGCATGCGTAGAAAGTACTCCAGCACACAAGACCTAGCTATTTAAAATATCATATTTATTGTTGCTAAATACAGCACATTACAAAAAACAGAGGTGAAATCATTTGCCCCTGTGACAGCCGTAAGGTTGAACAAAACACTCACCCCACGGGTGGAAGATGGTCACGCGTTCAGCCTGAATGCTCAGGCTTCCTCAGACCTATAAAATCCAAATGCAGCATGCACATCATAGAATTTAAAAAGAAAGGTAGTTACAGAGCGTCCCCACTTGCATCACATCACGTGCAAAAACAGTCATGTGACCGCTGCAAGAAAACAATAGTGAAATCTGTCACATGCAGTGACCTCCATATTGGAATGGTCAAGGTCCTATAAGTGAGGTATATATGATGGCAAAATTTGTAAAAGGTACGCGCAAAGAAATCACTTAGCTCCTTTGTTAGCTGCCGCAATGTGAATTACACCATGGAGACGCTCTAAACTGCTTATTTAAAATATTATTGTCAAATTACAATCGATGTGTAACAAATGAGCACAAGTGTGCCTGTTCATAATTAGATGACTGAAACCAGCTCAGATGGCCGCTCTCAGACATACGCCCCCACATAGGGCCAGTGTTTGCAAGCCAAGGACTACGAGCACAACGGCCGCAGCCAAATCGTCAAAAGGCAAGTGCCCTGTTATTAGAGAGTGTACCCATAATAGACATTGTTCAAACAGGCAGGTGCCCTATTGCTTAATAGATACACAAGTGGACCCGGAGTCAGGGAAAAGGATACAAATGTTTCATCATATAACTCCTTCCAATGTGCAAATAGCAGTTCCTAAATCAATAATACAATCCAAAAGGATAGCAGCCCAATGCAATAAATACACAGAAATTGAATCCATTACAACGCTAAAATGTCCATTGTGCAAATAGCAGTTCCTATGTCAATGATAAAGTGTAAAAGGATAGCAGCCTCATTAAATACATCAATCAACAGCTCAATACATAACAGTGTGGAGATGTTTGACTCTCACCTCTCCCGATGTGCAAATAGCAATTCCTATGTCAATAATACAGTACAGTTCATACAGGTATAAAGTGATTGCCTAAGGGTCATCATGTATTTCAAATATCCAACTGTTATTCCCTTGTGCAAATAGCAGTTCCTATGTCAATAATAAAGTGCAAAAGGATAGCAGCCTCATTGAAAAAATCAATCAGCAGCTCGATACATAGCAGTATGGAGATGTCTAGCTCTCACTCCTCCCAAAGTGCAAATAGCAATTCCTATGTCAGTAATACAGTACAGTTTATACAGGAATGATTGCCTAAGGGTCATCCTGTATTTCAAATTCCCCCTAACTATATGTGCAAATAGCAAATTTAGAACTCTTAATGGCTATCGACAAATGCTTCAATAATGCCCTTATGATGATGGTAGGCAGAGATCTCAACAAAATACATATCTTAAATCAAGTGTGTAGGCAACCCTCATATTATTGAAAAGCTCAGATTTGCAAGAACACATAAAGTTCTGCATCTATGTTCAAGCCTTTCGGTCTCAAGGTGTCAAACTTGCCAATGAGTGTCGCTTCTAATTGCCTCAATTTCAATCCTCGGTTACCTAATCCTTTACTGGGTGGTATGTAAGCCAAGCCCGTAAAGGATAGAGATTTCACATCGCCATTATGCTTTTCTTGAAAGTGGCTAGTGAGAGGGTATGTTAGATCTCCATTTTTGATGGCTCTGTAATGTTGGAGAATCCGCATCTTTAAAGGACCTATTGTCGAGCCTATATAATGAAGACCACAAGTACATGTAATCACATAGACCACATATTTCGTGGTACAGGAAATTCTATGTTTATATTTCCAACAAAGGCCATTCACACTCTGAAAGGGAACCTTAGACACATGATTGCACAATTTACAGTGAGCACATTTATAGAAACCAGTTCTTCCACTCTGAGTCATTCCTATGTTTTCAGCTGGTTTGGTTATTACCATACTGGGGGACAGCATGGTTTTGAGCGTGGGAGCCTTACGATAAGTGACCTGAGGGAAGTCATTAAGCACTAGCTTGAGATGAGGGTCAGTAAGCAGAACCTTCCAATGTTTGTTCATTATCATTTTGATTTCTTTAGCTTGATGGTTAAATCCTGTGATTAGCCTGATTTTTTTGTCTTTCGCTTTCACTTTTCTGGACAACAAGGATTCTCTAGTGGGTATTTTCGCTTTCATAAAACTTTTGTAAATTACATCCTTTTCATATCCTCATTTTATGAATCTCTGACCAATTTCTTTGGCTTCACTCATGTAGTCATCGCTATTGCTGCAGGCTCTTTTCGCTCTCAAAAATTCCCCATAGGGTATGGAGTCTATTAGGGTTCTTGGGTGATGACTTTTGGCGTGGAGAGTTGAATTGGAACTGGTGGGTTTCCTGTATAATTTGGAGGTCAGCTTATCTTTCTCTACCTGGAATTCCATGTCTAGAAATACCAGATTATGTTTACTGATAACCGTGGTTAGTTCCAAATTGAATGTGTTGTCATTGAGTATATTCACATATTCCTTAAGCTCCAACTCGGTCCCATCCCAAATAATAAACAAATCGTCGATAAATCAATACCAAATTTGTATATGTTGGGTCCAATGTTCCAATTCTTCTGTCCACGCCTGATTAGTCTCCCACCATCCCTTGTATAGGTTGGCATAAGTAGGGGCCATACACGACCCCATTGCTGTCCCACGTATTTGCTTGAAAAGCTGATTGTCATTGAGGAAGTAGTTATGTTCAAGACAGAATTGCAACATGTTCAATAGCATCTTATTATGTTGGCGGTAGCTGATCGATCTACTTTCCAAAAATGATTGGCATGCCTTCATGCCTGTTGTGTGCTGTATCGAGGTATACAAAGATACTACATCTAATGATACAAGTAGATAACCAGGCTCCCAGTTGATATTTTCCAACTTCGCAAGCAAGTATGCAGTATCTCGTATGTATGAGTTAAGGCTCAAGACAAACGGCTGGAAGAAAAAGTCCAAATATTTGGATGTGTTCTCGAGCAGACTGCCATTCGAAGAAACAATAGGACGACCTGGAGGATCCATTAGACTTTTATGGATCTTGGGGTTAAAGTAGATCAAAGGGGTCACCGGATGGACATTTTTGAGAAAGAAATATTCATCTCGATCTATAAGCTCCAGATCACACCACTCTTTTAACATTCCATGGTATATCACTTTGGTGTCCGATAGCGTCTCCATTTCTATCGGTATATAGTTGGTACTGTCACTCAGTTGTCTCTTAGCTTCATGTTCGTATTTATGGCTATCCATGACAACAATACCTCCACCTTTGTCTGAAGGACGAATGACTATGGAGTGATCGCTCTTCAAAGTTCGCAATGCCTGGAATTGCGAGTAATTGAGATTGCGATCAGCCGGTGCGATGTGACTAGATAGTTTCTTGAGATCTTTCATTACTAACTCTTCAAAAATGTCAATGCGTCCACATGCTACATTGGGACAGAAGATAGATTGTGGTCTAAACTTAGTAGGACAGTTCAGATCAATAGAGATGCCAAACGTTGCTTCTAACATGGACTCATCCATTGTGATGTTATTATCCATATTAGATTCCACAGTTTCTTCCATATTGGCCAAACATAAAAGGTTAGTCAGATCTTTTTCAGATAGTATGGAGACCTCTTTCACTGCCTGTTTTTTCTTAATTCCTATATTTTCTTCAATCTTGGTGGCATGAAATGCCTACTATAGGTACACTCTCTAATAACAGGGCACTTGCCTTTTGACGATTTGGCTGCGGCCGTTGTGCTCATAGTCCTTGGCTTGCAAACACTGGCCCTATGTGGGGGCGTATGTCTGAGAGCGGCCATCTGAGCTGGTTTCAGTCATCTAATTATGAACAGGCACACTTGTGCTCATTTGTTACACATCGATTGTCATTTGACAATAATATTTTAAATAAGCAGTTTAGAGCGTCTCCATGGTGTAATTCACATTGTAGCAGCTAACAAAGGAGCTAAGTGATTTCCTTGCGCGTAACTTTTACGCATTTTGCCATCATATATACCTCATTTATAGGACCTTGACCATTCCAATATGGAGGTCACTGCATGTGACAGATTTCACTATTGTTTTCTTGCAGCGGTCACATGACCGTTTTTGCACGTCATGTGACACGAGTGGGGACGCTCTGTAACTACTTTTCTTTTTAAATTCTATGATGTGCATGCCGCATTTGGATTTTATAGGTCTGAGGAAGCCTGAGCATTCAGGCGGAACGCGTGACCATCTTCCACCCGTGGGGTGAGTCTTTTGTTCAACCTTACGGCTGTCACAGGGGCAAATGATTTCACCTGTTTTTTGTAATGTGCTGTATTTAGCAACAATAAATATGATATTTTAAATAGCTAGGTCTTGTGTGCTGGAGTACTTTCTACGCATGCCCACTGGGTGGTTTTTTGCAGTGTTACAACCGCGCAGGGGCTTGTGTGTTTTTCATATATATATATATGATACATTACTCACCATAATCGTATTTCTGATGCTTGTATTTTTTTAGATTCACATGCTATGCATAGGCCGACATTTAGTGGAAGCTGCGGAGTATTACAGTTGTTGTTTTCGAAATTTGAAAAGGGACGTCCACAGGGAGTGCCAGTAATACTATCCCTAGTGTGACGTCCACTGTACCCATAGTCCTTCAAGCGTCGAGGTCCCTCAGATTGTTTTGTTCTGACATGAGGATGCATGAAGTGTAGCATGAGTACAGGTGTATCCAAGCAGATAGATAACAGAAAACCCCATATAACATCTATGCAACTTCTCTTAGGGGTGGAAGAGTGGGCGATTGTGAATCTAAGCAGATACAAGCATCAGAAATACGATTGCTGTGAGTAATGTATCCCTTCTGAGGCTTGTGGACTCTGCTTAAATCACATGCTATGCATAGATTAGTGAGCAGTGTTAGGAGAAAGTGGAGGGTCATGAGAAGGAGCAGCAGCAAATAAATGTTTTAGAATCGCTTGTCCCACCAGTGTTCTGCTTTGGAACGTGTGTCAATACAGTAGTACTGAGTGAAGGTGTGTGCTGAGCTCCATGTAGCTGCTTTGCAAAGGCTGTCTAAGGGGACATTTGCAATAAAAGCCACAGTAGCTCCTGTGCTCTGTGTGGTGTGAACTCTTGGTGTAAAAGCAGTGTTTTGTTTGATAATGAATAGCATATTCGTATACATCTGACTATCCAAGTGGAGATAGCATTCTTGGAAATGGGGTCTCCCTCTCTGCCTGGTGCTATGGAGACAAACAGTTGGTCTGTTTTTCTAAGCAGCCTGGTCTTGTTTATGTAGTAAAGGACTCCCCCCCCCCTCACATCCAGTGTGTGGAGTGTTACCTCAGCTGAGCTAGTTGGATTCTAAAAGAATGCCAGAAGCTCAATGGATTGGTTCACGTGGAATTTGGAAATTAATTTAGGGGAGAACCTAGGATGAGTACGTAAAACCAATGTATCTTTATGGATGATAAAGAAAGGGTCCTGCACTGACAAAGCGAGCAAATCACAAACTCTTCTTATGGAAGTAATAGCCACTAAGAAGGCAGTCTTGTATGTCAGGTGTTTAAGACTTGACTTATGCATAGGCTAGAATGAGGGCCCCATGAGCTTTGTGAGTACTACATTGAGATCCCATCCTGGAGATGGGTTAGAAATTGGAGAGTGGAGTCTCTTTACTCCCTCCATGAATGCCTTAATGACTGGAATTTTCCAACACGATACTTTACTTCGAGAGGTGGTATATGCTGATAAAGCCGCCAGGTGGACCTTTATGGAGTTGAATACCAACCCAGAGTCTTACAAGTGGAGCATATAGTTTAGAATGTGGGATGGAGTACATTCTACTGGGTTTATTTGTTTAGACTGTCACCAGATTACAAATCTTCTCCACTTGTCGAAATAACAGTGCTAGTGGTTGGTTTACAAGCCTCCTTGAAGATATCCATACACCTTTGTGGCAGATTAAGGTGTCCAAACTCTATGACCTCAGGAGACAAGCTGCCAGGTTCATTGAGTGTGGTTGAGGGTGTACTGTTATTCCCCCATGTTGGGTCAATAGGTTTGTCTGACACATGAGTTTGATGGGATCACACATCGCCAGTTTGCGCAGATGTGGATACCATGGCTGTTTTGCCCACATGTGAGCAACTAGGATGAGCGTCATCTGTTCTCTGTGAATTTTGTTCACTACCTTCCTCATAAAGGGAGTCGTGGGGGGGAAGCGTAAGGAAATTTCCATGACCAGTTAATCCATCTGGCGTTCCCCTTAGAGCCAGGTTGGGGGAACCTGGACGCGAAGTCTGGGCATTGCTTGTTTTCTCCTGTAGCGAACAAGTCTAGCATGGGGTAACCCCACTGGGAGAGGATGTAGTCTACTACACCGGAGTCTAGTTGCCACTCGTGTTCTTCTGGTAGGGGATCTCTGCTCAGAGAGTCTGCTAGGGTGTTGAGTACCCCTGGAACGTGTTGGGATGATAGGAACATCCCCCGTTTGAGTGCCCACCTCCATAATTTCTGTGCCAGCTTGGACAGATTTGGAGAGTGTGTGCCCCCTTGTTTGTTTTTATAGAACGTTGCAGTGTGCTGTCTGTTAAAGGAATAGTGCTCTCAAAAATATTATTGTCCCAACAGATGGGCAATAATGAAAAACATGCACTAAACATAATTTTAATGAAAGTCCCTATGTAAACATTTGAGCAAAGAGGCTCAAAGAGTTTACATGGGAGCATCCATGTTAAGGTCTGCCCTGGCAGCATTAAACAAGCAGCAAAAGCCCCCTACTGGGAGCTTTTGCTTACTGCAGCCAGAGCAGAGCTGCATGAGCTGAGGAGACTGCCATCACTTTCATTTTACGTTTTCTGTGCTCCCCAAGCCCAGGGAAGCACAGAAAACGTAAAATGAAAGTGGAAAAAGCAAAGGCGCTGCAATTATAAATACAACGTTGTTGCCATCGGGTCAACTTTGTTGTATTTCTAAATGCTGTGGTTTTCTTTCTTCATTTCTCGGGCTCTGGGAAACGTAGAAAGAAAACTGCAGCATATTTAAATACAACAATGTTGTATTTATGTTTCCTGTGGCTTCAGCTGTGAGTCTCCTGGGCTCCTCCAACCCGGGTCGGGGAAGCCCAGGAGACTCAAAGCTGAAGCCACAACTGTCATGTCTCGGCTTCCTCCACATGGATATCGGGACGCCGCCCGCAGACCATGGAGGCTGCCCTGGCGCTTTTCCCAATATCGGATGCCTGCCATCGCAGGAGGACTACAATTCCCATGACACCTGGGAGGCCACGTGAACCACACGCAACGTGCCTTGCGCCTCCTCCAGCAGCTATTGTGGCTTCCCCGGAGTGCGCATCTTGTGTTCTTCCTGCATTGTTTTCTGGTTACCAACCTTTGGATCGTTTACCAACCTGTGTCTCTGGATCATCCTTGTCTGCTTTTGACGTTTGTTTCCCTCGGACCGCCTCCCTTTGGCTTTTTGACTACCCGCTGGCTCCACAACTTCGCAACTGCTTTGCCCTGTGTTTTTCATGTTTTCCTGCTCCTATCTTGCATCCCCGCTCCGGCGGCAGTGCTGCATTTGAGTTCTGAACATTGAACTTGGAAGCTTCTGTATTAGCTCATTTGTTTGCTACTCACGTTTCGCTATTCCAGTTTTTCTCTACTGCCTCCCGGTTGTTCCCATAAAACACTCTACTGCACACCGCCCTTGGATGTTATCTAGGATACACCTCTAGCTTTCTATGGATGCTTTGCTGCTTTCCTTCTTTCTACAGTAACCTGTGGGATGCTCTGCTGTTGGTATTAACAGGTTACCACCCAGATCTTCACTGGACATTTTGGATGGATGCTCTGCTGCTGTTTTCAGGACTTTTGCCCCTTAGCCTGCACCCTCATGCCGTTCAGGTTAGATACCCTCCCTCACAGACATTCTAATGGGACCTGGCCTTTCTACCTCCATTGGCAACATTGCACTCCTTCCCGGAATTCAAGTAGGTTTTCACTTTTCCCACGTCACACACCAGGTAAGAGTGTGGTTTGGAGGGTGGTGCAGTGGGGTAATTTCCAGTATCCTGTGATCAGTCAATGAACTGGTATTGTGTCTTTTTCTAGCTCAGTTGCTGCTCGTGCCTTTTCACTCAAGCCTAGCAGGTGTGTTGCAATCCTGCGGCTGCGCTCTGGAGGGGAAAGTTTTATTTCCTTGTGTTCTCAGAGCGCTCTGTCTTTTCCTGGATTGTGGTTCCATTCCACTTCCCTCGGACCACAACAGCAAACATAAATACAACGTTATAAATGCTGCGGTTTTGTTTGCAGTGCTTTCAAAAAAGAATCAAATGTAAAGCACTTACCAGCAGCAGGTTGTGTTAATCTCTGCTCTCCGGCAATAATGAAGTAAAAGCCACCTGCTGGTAGCTTTTGTGTATTACAGCTGGCTGGCTTTTGCTTCATTAGTGCCGCAAAGGCAGAAATTAACACAAGCACAGGAGGCTCATCCATTTCACAAAATGGATGCCTCCTAGTGCTTGAAATTTTTGAGTTTGAGCCTCATTTGCTCAAACTCTACATAGGAACTTTGCTTAAAAATATTATTTATATATATTTTTGATTATGGGCCATCTTTTTAGGCAATCAAATTTTTGATCGCACTATCCCTTTAAGATCTGAACCCTCTGGTTTGTCAGCTGCGCTTCGAATGCTTGAAGAGCTTTGAATACTGCTGGTAGTTCCAACAGTTCGATGTGGTTCTGTGCCGTGATGTGAGGCCACAGACCATGCTGTGTGGTGAAGATAATGAGCCCCCACACCCAGAGAGTGATGCGTCTGTTGTAACGATCGCTTGTGCCTCCGGATCGTGGAAGGGTTTTCCCTTCAACAGATTTTCCTTTGTTCACCAGCATAGGTTTTGAACTAGTGTTGGCGAAATGACCACTAGATCGTCCCCCTGACCGTTTGCCTGAGACCTCTGTTTCGCCAACTACTCCTGCATGGGGCACATGCGCAGACGTTCGTGTGGGGACAGGTATATGCACGACGCCATCATGCCTAGTAAACGCATCGCTTTGCGTACGCTTATCTGGCGACCGGCTTGATACTGGGGTATTTGCCAAAGCATGTTTTGAACTCTTTCCATGGATGGAAAGGCGAAGCCTGTTTTTGTGTCTAACACAGCTCCTAGGAACTGTTTTGTTGTCTTTGGTACAAGAATTGACTTTTTCTTGTTGTTTATTGAGAAACCCAATTGGAAGAGAGGGTTTATGGTTATTTGCGTGTTTTGTCTTCGAAGATGGGGTGATTCCTCTGTGATCAGCCAGTCTTCCAGGAAGGGGTACACTGGGATTGCCTCCCTGCACAGGTGCACTGCCACCACCACCAGTACCTTGTTGAATACCCTTGGAGCAGACACTATTCCAAAGGGTAGCACCTTGAATTTGTTGAGTCCTGGTTTGCTATCTTGCAATGCAAGTGTTTTCTGTGCAATGGGTACATTGAAGTATGCAAATAGGCATCTTTCATATCCAGTGTTGCCAGGGGATTATCTCTTGTAGCTTTATCAAGCAGACTTTTTGTGACTTTACATAAGTGTTTGCACCGTGTACGTCTAACACTGGCTGCATAGATAGATCTTTCTTTCGAACAAGGAAGTAGTTTGAATAAATACACTTGTTTACCTCATTGGACGGCACAATCTCTATGGCGTCCTTGAGAAGCAGCACGTTGACCTCTTCGAGAAGGGTGAGCTGTTCCTCTTTCATTGTATTTCTTTGGCGCGGGGATGGTTTAATGGTTTCTGGATGACCTCCACATGAAAACCTCCCGCTACTGTCGAAAGCACCCAGTTGTCTGGATATTCCCTCCCATGCGTGGGTGAATTGTGAAATCCATCCCCCTACTGGGGAGGCATGGGAGGGGACCTGTAGCGGGCTGTCATTGCTTGGGAGGTGTTCCTCCATCTCTAGATGTGGAGGATCTTCCCCGGCCGCGGGATCTGTGCTGGCCTCTTTGTTAGCCTTGTGAGGCTTGACCTTGGTTGTTGTTCCATGAAGAATTTTGACCCTGTCCGTACACGGAGCCTCGTTGTAAATTTTGGCCACGTAAACGGCAAAAATTGTTTCCACCTTTTTGGCCTGGTGGTTTATTTGTCAACTGGCCCAGAGACTTCAAGGTGTCATATTCCTCTTTGGCGGACTTAACGGCATCCTCCACTGCTTTACTGAATAAGACTGAAGGATCCACTGGCATGTTAAGTAATGTAGCCTGGGTCTCAAGCTTAAAGCCGGATAGGCGTAGCCAAGGGTGGCGTGTAGAGATTGTTGCTTCGTGCTGTCACGCGCGCGTGGTTTGGTTTGAGTAGATGTGTCACGTGACAGCAGAGGAAGTTAGTCGGCGGCGAGCGTTGGCTGGGTGTCCGTGTGCGGGCCCCAATCGAATAAACCTGTGAACCTACTTTACGGGCCTCACCTCGTTATTTCATGGCGCTTGATTATAGTCCCCTCAGTGATAATCCTGTCCGCATTATCTGCAGCATCAAGGTTCTTTTTTAGGATGCAGCTTGAAGTTGCCTTGCCATCCGCCGCCACCAGGCTAGTTGTGATTTTAAAGGTTCGGGTACAGAAGCTATTAATGCAGTTATTTCATCCAATTTGTGGCAATTATAACTTGCCAACAGTGTTGAATTGTTGGCGATTCTGGTCTGGAACGCCGCTGAGGTCGCAACTTTCCTCTCCATGGTATATAGCTTATTGCTCTCCTTATCTGGTGGTGCCTGAGAAGAGGCTAGTGGTGTCCCTTCCCTTTAACAGGTCGTTACCATGAGCGAGTCCATCTTAAGCTGACCCCTGATATAGAGCAGGTCAGATGGTGCTGGGCAGAAAAGTTTCTCCACTCGCGGATTAACTACCCTGGTCTGGTTAGGTGTCTGCAGTGAGGGTAGGATCCTCCTCTGGAAAGACTGTAAAATTGGGATGAATTGAGTGGCAGCCTTCTTGTCTCCCAGAATATCCTCGACAAAGTCTTTGGGCCTCATTACAAGTTTGGCGGTAGCCTTGCTGGTAAAACTGGCAGGCTGCCGCCAAACTTGCAAATTATTCCGGCATCCGCGAATGGGCAATTACCGGGTCATTATGGCCCCACCGGACCCGGTAATTGCCCATTCACGGGCACCGGAATGAAATACTCTATTCCCATTTGAGCCCCATAGGGCTCAATGGGAATGAGGAGGTTGGATGCACCGGCAGTATTCAAGAATGGTGCTGGAGATCCAACATGCTCTGCTCACGGGTGCCGGTACGCCTGCCATGTCAGAACTGGTGGGCGGGAAGGCACCCACGAGCAGAACTCGTAGTTTGCGGGTACAGTAACAACGGTACCGGCAAGCTTACTGGTACCGTTGTTACCGGACTGGCAAACTCATAATGAGGCCCTTTGTCTAGCTGCGTCTCCTGTGTCTGAATACCAAAGTGTTCAGCCACTTTGATTAGCATGTCGTTATGGAGGGGCTGATTATCCATTGGTGAATCAGCCACTAGGGAGTCCTGTTGAATTGGAGAGTGCAGAGTATACACCTCTGCCTCTTCATCATCATCACAATCATAACAGTGATCAGATTGTTGATAGTCCTCATTATCACCTTCGGTGTCTGTATGGACGTCATGGGGGTCACCTAGTGCTGGTTGGACTGGTAGTGACTCACAACAAGCTCTTTTAGCCAGAGGCTGGGAGCGTGAAGCCTCAGTTGTAGGTGTAACCTGAAAGTTCGGATGAGCCTGAGGGTTTTTTCTAAGAAATTGGCGAAAAGGGTAATTCTTCTCATGACCCTGTCTATGTCTTCTGCAGTCCATTGGGCTGAAATGGGAATGACACCAGGGTACTGAGGAGGGAGTGTGGGGAGTCTTGTCCTAAGGGTGTAGGTATGGGTAGGCCTTTGTTCTGTAAGGCTTCAGCCAAAGAACCCTCCTCTTGTGGGGCAGAGAGTGTTTCCCTATTGGGTGTAGATTTGTCCTTATGAGAGTTATCTTGATGATTAGCACTCTTGGAAGAGTGTTTTTGGTGTGAGTAGCCTTTAGCAGGCTCTCAGGGACATGCGTTTTGACTAGGTCTGATAAACCAGTCTTTTTCGACTCTATAACAGAAATCAACGTATTATGTCGACTCTCGGTAGTAGGACAGACCTCCCCGTCGTCAGACGAAGTTCGGTCGATGGAGTTTTAGGGACAGTGTCTTTATGCCAGGGCCTGTCATAGGGCGATTGGGACCTCGAGTACCCAGAGGATGGGGATTCAGTAGATCTTCCCCTTGACGCCGTAGTTGGGCATTTTGTCATCTCAGGATGTGTGTTTAGTAGCGGGGTAGTGGAAGTGCTTTAGCTGCCGTGTGTAGTCCCCGTAACAGAGCCGGCGGCCTGTCTATTGTGGTCAGGGGTCTGCACTTGGGTTCCCTGTCGCCCTCACCCTCTGAAAAGACGGCGACGCTGCCATCACTGGAAGCTTCCTCCATGCCAATGGCAGCTTCATCCTGCATTGCGTGCTGGGCCCAGTGCTTGGTTCTTCTGTCTTTAAGAGTTTTAGGTTTGAAGAGCTTGCAGGTTCGACAATACCCCTCGTGGTCGCTGTGCAGACACAAGTTACACACTCAGTGTTTGTCTATCCACAGGAATTATTTATTGCACGTAGTGCAGCATTTAAATGGTGTTCTATCCATGTTTGGGAAAGGCAGCCAGGCGAGAAAGGGAATGGGTGGGAAAAAATACATTTTTCCAAGACTGCCCCTCACGCTCCCTACTGTAAGGGCCTAGGCCCGGTGCGGCCTTCCTAGGTCGAAAGGGTCAGTCAAATCTTGAATTCGTCCGACGGCTGTCTTTTCCACCATGTCGATGTCGGAAGGAAAAGGACAAAAAGAGTAAACTATTTTTAATTTTCCATAAGCAAATGGCGTTAGCCGAAAGTGAACTCTGCGATAAGCGTCTGCTCACGATGGCGTAAAAAAACTATCTGATGGACCTCGACGCGTGATGGACCATGGGTACAGTGGACGTCACACTAGGGATAGTATTACGCCATGTCGACGTACATTTTCGAGTTTCGAAAACAACAACTGTAATACTTTGCAGCTTCAACTAGATGTTGGCCTATGCATAGCATGTGATCTAAGCAGATTCCACAAGCTTCAGAAATATATATATACTTTTTTACAGAGTCTGCTACGCGCGTGACCAGGGTTGTCCTCTGGGGAATTCTTGGTTCACCTGATTCACACAGCAACTGCCTCTTTAATGCTTTTCCCCAACGGCATTGTTCGGCACTGCTTATCTCGTTCACTGCCCTCGAGCTGTGGCTCCTTCGCATATAGTCAATTTATCTCGGTGTTCCACTGTAACACTGACTCACGGAGAGAGAGAGAGAGTCTGTCAACTGCTTCCCTCCGGCGCTGGCAGTAATTGATGTGATCACTTCTTTCAGTACAGCTGATACCAGGCTCCGAACGCGAGCCTCGTCAGTTACACCCCAGTCTCCCGTGGCAACGTTTATAAAAAATGTCTTCAGCCGCGTCCCTCCGACAGAGGCACTTCTGGTAACGCTTGCTTCTCCCTCTAAAGCCCAATGTGGTGGGTTGATCGAAACAAACTGCTCTTCATGCGACGAGGGCCTCAGTATGCCCATTCATATTCGTCCTCTTCCTCCACTCGAGCGCCTTGTCAACGAACTAACACAACCTTTAGAGGGAAGCCCCTTTATCTTCCTAATCCTCCTGATTTCCTGCATCATCCCTCCTTCCTTCCTTCCCCATTGTCCCTCCTTCTGGAGTCATCCTTGCACCCTTTCACTGCTGTGATGCTCTGTGTTGCCACGTTTCACCTCAGGGTTCAGCTTCTCCTTATTAACCCCTTCACACAGACCCACAGGTCTCAAGCAAATAGGTTTTTTCAGGCTCCACCATTTTGTTGCCTGTTAGACGGTATCTGCCTTTTTCCTTGCATGCAGGTCCCAAGGCTTCCTGTAAGGTTGCTCTGGTGTGCCCTGGTAGAGGTCCATGGAAAAGCATGGACCTTCCCTCACCCACCCTCTTCTGCGGACAGTACTTGGTCTTTGGCCCTCCTCCACCCTTCCATCTTTTAGGCTACCCTCCATGTGCCTTGCATAGTGGTGCAGTCCCATTCCTTCTCCCATCTCTTCACTCTCCCCTGGACCAAAGTGCCCCCTGGAGCCTCCCTACACTCTCTAGCTAGCTACCAAGATGATGCTTTTCTCTCCTCTGCCTAAGATGTTCTAGCTTTGTCTCACTTGCTAACAACATGGTTGTCTCCTGTCGGGCTTGAGGGTATCTCTCTTACACTCCCCATCTCTCTTTCAACATCTGAACTTCTTCATCCTCCTCCTCACACACTATCCTCTCCTCCCAGATCTGGACTCTCGTTCTGCCAAATGGTATTTTCCTTGTCCTGCTCCCACAGATTCTCTGTTCTTTCCTCTAGAAGGCTTTCCCGTCTCCTTCCTTACAACAATATCCTCCACTGTCTCCATTCTGATATTCTCAAAATCCTGCATCTGTCTCTCCAGATGGTGCCTCTTACCTTCCTCTCCAAGGTGATACCCTCTGTGTCAGCCCCCACCCACTCTCCCTCTCTGTGTCTATAAATGTCCTTTTCCAAATCAGAATCTCCCCCTTTCTATCAACAAGATCTTTCCCCATCTCCTTTAAATTCTCAGCCAACTCAACCGAATCCCTCTCCTCTGGCCAAAACTCTACCCATGCTTCTTTTACTTCACCACACAACAGTTTCCCCTTCCATTTCTCTACCTCGGGCTCTTTGCACTCCAGGTCTCTGCACATGCGGTCATCCAGTGCCTGTCATCTTCCTCCTTCCAGCTCTGCCAGGGACTTACCGACACTCTAGCTGAGCTGGCTGCCAGCCTTTTAAAGAGCAGTCTCTCCTCCCCTGGGCAGGCGCTCTGGGACTCATTGTACATGGGCTGGGTTGCTCTGGTTTAGGCCATGTGTTCATGGTCAGGTGGGCAGAGTCCAAGATTACATTAAGGCCTGCTGCCATCTTGGATTGTGGACTGACCCTGTATGCATAGGAAACCTCTCCTCCTCACCTTGGACAATGGATTGTGTTTACATTTGGTCCCTCACATTCAACGTATGTTAGTTTTCAATTCTCCTCATGATACTTAATATCTGCAGGTTTGTCCGGTCCATGTGGGGGTGACTCAGAATAGTTAATGCAGGTAAGAAATGCATCTGCTTGCTTGCTGGTGATGGTTGAATGATGCATGATGGTCTATTACAGGGAAAACCTTCTTTCGCAACACAGGGAGATTAGATCGGTCTGGATGGAGCGTCTGGTTCCCTCCAGTCAACGGGCCCCTTTCATCCCTCCCTCTCATCTCTTTACATTCTAGAGAGCATCTCCCTTGATTTCCTATCCCGCCTACAATCCCACAGGACGAGTCCAGCTGAGGCCCTCCACCCACACCTTTGCATTTAGAATTACTTTTGTTGATTTCCTTTATGGCAGCTGGACGCTTAACACCGGATGTCTGCACCTTCCCCCCTGCCGTGGTCAATCATCCACTTCTGCACATTCAGGACATTCTCCATCGCTGCTTCCATGATGCTAGGACCTCTGTAGGTTTGTGGTCTCCGTCTCCTGTGGTAGTTGTCCCTCGAGGATATAGGGGGCGCGAACAGTCACACCCTCCTGCATGGTTGCGTGACATCTTAGATGGCTTTATTTACTGAGATATCTGGCACAGCCAACCCTAAAAGATGTCACAGCTTTTCAGGAGGTGGATCATTTTAGAACAGGAATTTGTGGGCCTGGATACAAAATGAAATGCATCAAAATGACAATTGTCAAATAGCAAAATATTAGCCACTAGAAACTGTTCACACCTCAAGATAAAAAGACTAATGACCAAAATGTTATTATATCTTCATAACTCTATATCCCACTAATAATGACAGTTTCAGAATCTTAAAAAGACGGTCTGCGGACGGATTGATATATTCGTAAATGGAAAACCCCCAAAACCTTTAGGATGAGATTGAAAAAAGACTGCTCTGTCTATGTAGTAAGCCACCAGTTGTTTTCTTTATGTTCCACGTGGTTCGTGTACCCACATGCTTGGAATAAAACCACTTTTTTGGGGTGGAAAATTAACTCCAGAAATTCTTTTGTCATTTATTGTACTATAGATGCTATCAACAAGCATTACACTTATTGGCCCCACCATCTTTATCAGAATGAATCTCATAACAAATAAAGGAGATCAAAATCAAACATGCAAATGAAAGATTCTGAATGCAACACAGTGCAAAGCATTATGCAGCCAAGAAACTAGAGGATTGTATGCTATACTGGCAAGACATCCGATAGGGTGCCTAGTGGACATTCAAGCCAAAGACAAGGACTGGATACTGCTCCAGAACATTGACCAGAGCCTTTACGCAAATCTTTATTCTGTTATGGAACTTGCGTTGGTCACAGTGTTCCATTATAACCACATTCCTCTGCATTTCTTTCTCACATAGGTGTGTGATTTACTACTTAATGTCTCTAAGAAAACATAAGAATCATTTGCAACACATTACTTTCAATTATTTTTAATTATTACTTAATATAATTGTATATATTGATACTTCTGTTATATTGATTACAACCAAGCATAAAGGAGTCCCTAAGAGACTTGCACCATGGCAGACTGTTTTCAATAGAGTTCAAAGTAAAAAGATGCCAGCACGCTGTCTGCGCCACTTTACATGAGTAGTTTCATTCACTGGTCTGAATACAATCACAACAGGTGTCCAGTACATGACATGTATTTCGGCCTGGGGCCTTCTTCACAACTGGACTACAAATAATTACAACATTGTCAACCATATATACAATAACAATAATGGCATCATATAAGTCAACGCAATAAAAGTGGATGATTGAATGTTGCATTGTGTAATAAGTGGGGTAACCAGAAATAACAGAAAGACAAAAAAAGCAATGAAAGATAAGAAAAAATAAGAATAACGTATTAAGAACATGGGATCATATATAAGAACATGTTCACTGAGTATTTCAAATATAAGTCAGCTATATAGGACATGTTCTTCTATTTGCCTCCTCTGGAAGTCGTTTCCATGGTCCAATATGCCACTCTCTCTTTGCCACTTACTATACAATGCCACTTATTCAAGTAGTCATCATAGTCTGCTTAATATAAGTTAATACTCTAGCATGTATCTAGATTATGCAAAACAAAGGGGGGGCGTCTGGGAGTCTCTCTACCAGCACGAACACAGCCCAATGACCTGTTCTTGGGTGGATGGACCCTGGGAAAGTCTCAACCAAGTATTTAACTCACTGTCCCTTTCACAGAGAAGAAATATCGCTGCATATCAGTCTTTGTCCTTCCCAGGGGCAGTCCAGCACTGAAATGCTAGGCAATTCTCCTCTGAACAAGAGTACCAACAGCAACCTCTCCTCTGTGAAAGGGACTGGTTGAGACTCTCCCAGGGGCCATTCACCCAAGAACAGGTCAATGGGCTGTGTTTGTGCTGGTAGAGAGACTCCCAGAACCCCCTTTGATATGTATACAGATTAGCTTGTTTTTTGTATTCCTTCATTGAAAGTGCCTAAGTGATCTATGTATGAAGCGCTTAATAGATGCAAGTAGATACGAACATAGTAATGACTCCCATCGTATTACTCAGTGAACATGTTCTTACATATGATCTCATGTTCTTAATAGCTTATTCTTATTTTTTGTTATATTTCATTTTTTTTGGTCTTTCTGGTTACCCCACTTATCCTACCCTTGCCCAACCCCACGATCTGTCTCTATTTTGCAATTACACAATGCAACATCCAATCAACCACTTTTATTGCGATGACTTATATGTTGCCATTATTGTTATTGTATATATGGTTGACAATGTTGTAATTATTTGTAGTGCAGTTCTGAAGAAGGCCCCAGGCCGAAACACGTGTAATGTACTGGACACCTGTTGTGATTGTATTCAGACCAGTGAATGAAACTACGCATGTAAACTGGCGCAGACAGTGTGCTGGCATGTTTTTACTTTGAACTTAATGAGAGTGTAGTGGGTTAACTCTTTTGCCCGCACGTGCTGTCATAGGTGGTAGTGGCTAGATCATTAAATCCTTTCTGACACACAGAGCATGTCGTGCTAAAATTCCTCGCAACCATCCCACAGTTTCATATTGTTTTCAATGGAGCTCTTAGTTTCTCATTTATGACAATATTTTCCTGTGTGGACAGACTCTCATTACTAGAAACTTAAATCAATTGTAACATTAGTACCATTTATCACAATGGAATCCTACATATCCCATAGATACTCACGTTCATGGAATGAAGCACAAGAAAAAAACATCGCTACTTTGTCTACCTTTCTTTTAAAACATGCCGTCTTTGCATCAATGAGAATTGTGAAGAGTCTGGGGAAGTCTTCCCCCATGTGGCGAGGGAAGGACAGAAAGTGCCCGACTCCGACACTGGGGTGGCTATCTGTGGGAGGACCACATGGGGGGAAGATGGCTCACTAGAAGAAGTGTAATGTCCCCCGCACCTCTGTGAGGGATAACAGTCACAAGTCTTTGCCTTCCCACGTACTGGACCTGAAGGGCGGTCTATTACCCAAATCTTCCCTTAGTTATGATATTTTCACACTTGGATTTGGGCATGTTTATTTTGAATGATTTACTAAAAAACAAAGTTTTTGCAGAGCTTTGTTGTTTGTCATTAAAAAAAAAGGCTGTCCTCAAAGTGAACCAATATTAGCTTTATTGGGTTTCCCTTGAGGGCAGGTATTTCTTAAAAAAGGCCCAATATTCCCTAGTCAATGTTTTATGGTATTTTCATCACTGCAAACGTGGTGCTGTCGAGTGGGTATAGTTTGTGCATCTTGGACCGGGGGTCCTCGTGTCAATTCCTTTTTGTTCTTCTTTTATTTTTTCTCTTAATATTGAAGGTTTAGAGTTTTTTTTCTTCTCTGTGTCCCTGTGTGTTGGATACACAGTGAAGATCATTGATCAGTCCTTGTCTTTGTTTGGATCGATCAAACTATGATCTGGCATGTTACATTTAATTTAGTTGTGCAGATACAGTATTGTGATGAGCTCATTTGGAACTTGCTGTTAAAATCCATACACAAACAGATACTTGTTCCTATGGGCCAACTGGGATGAGGTAGAGGGCCTAAGTAATGAAGATCACGCCCACCGAGAAACACACAGTTCAGGCTAGTTGTTGCGAACAGCTGACCAATGCCAGGAATCAGATAAGCCAGGAAGATGGAGATGCTCCATGCCCAAGGCCGGTTGGGAAACCGGAGGGACACCGAACAGACCGAAGATCGGGGGAAGTGGCAGACGAAGCTTCAAGACCAGACGTCCACTGCGCAGAAGGAGCAAGATACGCTCTAGCGGGAGAGCCCCTGTGGTGTGAGGACCGGGGAGCCTATGCTATGTGTTCACTGGCAGGGAGAAGAACATAAGTTGAAAGGGTGACAGACTGAGGACTAAAGTCAAAGAATGACATTTGCTAGGTTTATGACCTAATTTAAACCTAATCCTTTAGTTTTCTGTTGTGATAATCAAGACTGTTGGTACTTGACTTGTGGCTTTGAGTTGCCTTGGCCTGAGACACTTATTAATGTATATATCCAGTTCAACTACACAACAGCAAGGACACAGCGTTCCCATAAGCCCACTGTGCCCATGCACTTGGATTGCAATGTGCTATTCCAGCAGCTCTCAGGCGCTGCCATCATGCATGACGCTCATGGACGATATGTTAGAACACTTATATTGCACCAGCCACAAGCACAGTGGTCTTATTGCTCCAGTACCGTATTTAAAGTTGGGTCAGTGCTGGCTCTGCCCAGTGGGTCTCGCAGTAGCATACAAGGCTGAAAGGTTCACAAGGTGGGATGCAACACAGAAATGACTAAATGTTGATAGGATGGAAAGATTAGGATAGACAAGTGCTAGCAGGATTGTATGTTTTGAGGTTCTTTCGGAAAGTGGCGATGGGGTGCAGTGCGGCTGTTCCATGCTCTTCCATGATATGATATGGCATTTATAACACGCCTATACACAAGTGTTTCATGTGCCCTACCACACTCCCTGCTGCACATGCTCTTACATGATGAATCTATTATGTGCTGAAATGTAAGCAGACATTTACAGAAGTAAGCATACCGATTCACCAGCCCCCATTCTACTAAGTCGGAAGCTTTGACTTTGCTGTAACATTACACAATGAGAGATGTGAAGTGCTGCCCATACAGAGTAGGCATGGAGTGCAGTCATGACTCGTATAGAGACGCTTCCACCATAGTACATATACGTTCCGCATACTTCAATGCTTCCACTTATATGAGTTCTGATACCACCATTCCGTCTAGTGTGGGCAGTCCTAGGGCAGATCTCCAGATGTTTCTCAAATCCATCACCTTGATTCTCAGGTCAGTCTTCGGATAATGGGTTCCATTGCTACCTTCTCTCTTCTCAGACCGTATAAAGTGTCCATTTCGTAGTTACTATGTCTGGGAGCAGTCAGACATTCTTGTTCATAAGTTGTGTCCACCAACAAAAATCAGTGCTACTTATTAGGATAAATTTTGAAAGTTGCTGCTAGAATTTCATATTTCCCATCATGTGGAGCACTGAAAGACTAACAGGAAATACTTTTCTATCTGCTAAGTCAATTGTACAACTATTATCTTTAACTGTTTCTTTCAGCGTATATGTTTGAGTCCTAGCTCTGGTGATTCGCAGACAGTGAGATGTTACAGCACCTGCAGAGCTGCAATGGAATCCGAGACGTGTCTTGCTGAGTGCGATCTCCTGCCCTGAAGATTCCCAGGAACTGGGATATTACAGTACCTACAGAGCTGCTATGGAGTCCGAGATGTATCTTGCTGAGTGCGATTCCCTACCCTGCAGATTCCCAGATACTGAGATGTTACAGTACCTACAGAGCTTCTACAAAGTCCGAAATATGTCTTGCTGAGAGCGACCCCCCCCCTCCCCTGGTGATTCCCAGAAACTGTGATATCACAGCACCTACAGAGCTGCTACAGAGTCCAAGAAGTGCCTTGCTGAGTGCAACTCCCTTCACGTGATCTTGGTTCAAGGTGTTAGTGGGCCTCTACGGCAGTCTGGTGGAATCTGCATTGTTGCGTTTGTGTGCATTTAGTGAACAATATTGACCATGTCCGGCTGTCCTGTGCTGATATGATGGACCTCATTGTTACGTGTCAGTTCTACTTTTTGTTACCATTCATGCATTAACTCCTCGTCAGCATCTGTTTTCGTGCTCGTATTCACCATTTTCCACTATACTTGAGCTGTCTTTTCTATGGGGTCAATAGTGTAAAGTTGGTTTGATTTACTACTTTGGTTGCTTTATTTCATTTTTCACTTTTTTCCTCAGTGTTAGTATCTCATAGTTGGGTAGATGACAAGGCAGCCAGTCAGGCACACTAGGATCATAGTGTGTGCCGCAGGTACTGGCATCTTTGTCCCTTTTATTCTTCTCATGTTCAGTGCACATTTTCCGATCCTGTGATTTGTTCAGCAGGTGGGACCTGTGATGTCGACTCCGGTTTGATGCACTATACTCCATGCACCCTTAGGGCTTCTCCCCAGAATGGATCTTCTGATGCCTGTATAGATTTGTACTGTGCGTGAAGCCTTTGCCGCACTCCATGCACTGGTGCAGTCTCCCCCCCGTGTGGGATTTCAGATGTTTCCTGAAGGCTGTTGCATGATTAAAGTGCTGATCACATTCTGTACACACATACGGTGGCTCCAGTGTATGGATCCAGCGATGGCTGCAGAGAGCTGAGGCATGAGTGAATCTTTTCTTGCACTCTGTGCATTCAAACGGCTTCTCCCCTGTATGGGTCCTTTCATGGCTGCTTAGAGCCGAGGAGCAACTGAACCTCTTCTTGCACTGGATGCATTCATAGTGCTTCTCTCCCGTATGGATCTTCTGATGACAGCTCAGATTGGATGGGGAACTAAAGCGTTTCTGGCACACTGTGCATTCATAGGGCTTCTCCCCTGTATGGGTTCTCTGGTGGATTTTTAGTGCCGAGGAGTCGCAGAAGCTTTTCTGGCAAGTACTGCATTCATATGGCTTCTCGCCTGTATGGATCCTCTGGTGACAGTGGAGATTGGAGGAGTCCCTGAAGCGTTTCTGGCACACTGTGCATTCATACGGCTTCTCCCCTGTATGGATTCTCTGATGGCTGCACAACTGTGATTTTTTAGTGAAGCTTCTCTCACACTGCGAACACTGGTACGGTCGCTCGCCAGTATGGATCTTCTGATGCTGGAAAAGATTTGAAGTGCAGGAGAAGCGCTTCTCACACTCTGTACATTGGTATGGCCGTTCTCCAGTGTGGGATCGCTGATGCAGAGTTAAGCGGGACACAGAAGTAAAGTGCTTACCACACTGAACGCACTGGTGGGGCTTCTCCACAGTAGGGCTTGTGCGAGGCTTCTGAGATGCACTTTTATCACGCTTGCTATTGCTGTAGGGGATGTCCCCCGAGTGAGATCTACTGTGTATAATAAGACAGTGCCTGTCAGCAAAGATCTTTTCACAGAAGCTGCAGGTAAGTGTTTTCTCCTTCATGTGGATCCTCATATGGAGCTTGAGTTGGGAGGGTTCCCGGAAGCTCTGATCGCAGTCTGTGCATCTTCTAGGGTTCATTTGCAGGCTCCCAGTTTCAGTCATGGCTGCATTTTCTGTTGAAAGAAGCAGAACTTCCAGTTATTACTCTGTAACTCTGGATCATACAGCCTAAACATCAACAGACCTAGTGTATAGTCATGAATTATTGATCCAGGGAATCCATTGATCCGACTGTCCAGCAGAGTGCCCTTAGCCATGAACAATAGGATCATGAAACCTGAGCAGACTTTATAATGAAATAGTTGGTGGGAGACAATAGTAACACAATCAGGCATCATAGACTCAGTGTAGTTCTATTCATTTGTGTTTAATAATGTGACAACTTACAGGGCAGCAAGGAAGTGAACATCAAACAACTGCTGTACAGTTAATTCCTACTTGACATTTATATCGTAAGCATAAACTAAACATCAAAGCAGGAATTGCACATAGAGTGTGGCACCAGGGGTGTGTGCATAGCTGAAAGTTAAACTTAAGAAGGCTTACATCTGGGAGGCAAGACCTTCTGGAGGTTGGAAATGTAGGAGTCTATGTAGGTGTCTAGGGGTTTGGGGGGATGGTATGTGAATAGGGCAGATGCTAGAGATCTCTTGAACCTAAATGTTGTAATCGTTTCGGTTCTCAAGCAGTTGGGACTATCATTGCACATTTATGTGGCGGACACCGCAAAGGTTTTCTCCCCATGTCTATATAATTTAAATAGGAGGGGGATTAAGATGCCAGCAGGGGTATAGGGAGACAGTTCTGAGGTCCTGGGGACCCTTCTTATATAAGCATTTGTGGTTCAGGAACAGAACGTTCAGATGTATTTTGGCTTCCAGTGAGAGCCATTTTAATGCCTTGAGTGCTGGTGTGATGGGTCCTCTCTTGCTAAGGTTAGCTCCACGCTGTATTTTTGGGTGAGGTTGTAAACTTAGAAACCACCTAATTATTTACCCATTTGTGTCCTTATTCTTGGCATGATCGGACAATAGAAGGAATTTGGGACCGCTCACCTTATGGTCAATCACTCAAGTTCTAGTGCAGCATACTTGGTGATGCAACATTCAACTGATAAAACGGATAGGGTGTCAGACTTTAAACCACTGCTTCAGGACCTACCCACAAAGAGTCTGTTTGAATCAGGCAGAAGGATGAGGGACTAATGGCATAGTGAGGTTATCAATATACCAACATCCTCCTCCAATTCAGCAGACTAGACCAACATCCTCCTCCACTTCAGCAGTCCAGACTAGACCACCATCCTCCTTCACTTCAGCAGTCCAGACCGACATCCTCCTCCACTTCAGCAGTCCAGACTAGACCAACATCCTCCTCCACTTCAGCAGTCCAGATTAGACCAACATCCTCCTCCACTTTAGCAGTCCAGACTAGACCAACATCCTCCTCCACTTAGGCAGTCCAGACTAGACCAACGTCCTCCTCCACTTCAGCGGTCCATACTAGGCCAACATTCTCCTCCACATCAGCAGACTAGACTAGACCCACATCCTCCTCCACTTCAGCAGTCCAAACCAACTTCCTCCTCCACTTCAGCAGTCCAGACTAGACCAACATTCTCCTCCACTTCAGCAGTCCAGACTAGACCAACATTCTCCTCCACTTCAGCAGTCCAGACTAGACCAACATTCTCCTCCACTTCAGCAGTCCAGACCAACATCCTCCTCCACTTCAGCCGTCCAGATTAGATCAGCATCCTCCTCCACTTCAGCAGTCCAGACTAGACCCACATCCTCCTCCACTTCAGCAGTCCAGACTAGACCACCATCCTCCTTCACTTCAGCAGTCCAGACCGATATACCCCTCCACTTCAGCAGTTCAGACCAACATCCTCCTCCACTTCAGCAGTCCAGACTAGGCCAACATCCCCCTCCCCTTCAGCAGTCCAGACTAGGCCAACATTCCCCTCCACTTCAGCAGTCCAGACTAGATCAACATCCTCCTCCACTTCAGCAGTCCAGACCAACGTCCTCCTCCACTTCAGCAGTCCAGACTAGATCAACATCCTCCTCCACTTCAGCAATCCAGACCAACATCCTCCTCCACTTCAGCAGTCCAGACGAGACCAACATCCCCCTCAACTTCAGCAGTCCAGACTAGACCACCATCCACCTCCACTTCAGCAGTCCAAACTAGACCACCATCCTCCTCCACTTCAGCAGTGCAGGCTAGACCAACATCCTCCTCCACTTCAGCAGACCAGACCAACATCCTTCTCCACTTCAGCAGTCCAGATTAGACCAACATCCTCCTCCACTTCAGCAGACCAGACCAACATACTCCTCCGCCTCCTCTTCAGCAGACCAGACCAACAGCCTCCTCCACTTCAGCAGTCCAGACCAACATCCTCCTCCTCCTCTTCAGCAGACCAGACCAACATCCTCCTCCACTTCAGCCGTCCAGACTAGGCCAACACCCCCCCCCCTCCACTTCAGCAGTCCAGACTAGATCAACATCCTCCTCCACTTCAGCGGTCCAGACCAACATTCTCCTCCACTTCAGCAGTGCAGGCTAGACCAACATTCTCCTCCACTTCAGCAGTGCAAGCTAGACCAACATCCTCCTCCACTTCAGCAGTCCATACTAGACCAACATCCTCCTCCCCTTCAGTAGTCCAGACTAGACCAACATTCTCCTCCACTTCAGCCGTCCAGATTAGACCAACATCCTCCTCCACTTCAGCCATCCAGATTAGACCAACATCCCCCTCCACTTCAGCAGTCCAGACTAGATCAACATCCTCCTCCACTTCAGCAGTCCAGACCAACATCCTCCTCCACTTCAGCAGTCCAGACAAACATCCTTCTCCACTTCAGCAGTCCAGACAAACATCCTTCTCCACTTCAGCAGTCCAGACAAACATCCTTCTCCACTTCAGCAGTCCAGACAAACATCCTTCTCCACTTCAGCAGTCCAGATTAGACCAACATCCTACGCCACTTCAGCAGTCCAGATTAGACCAACATCCTACGCCACTTCAGCAGTCCAGACCTACATCCTCCTCCACTTCAGCAGTCCAGACTAGACCAACATCCTCCTCCACTTCAGCAGTCCATACTAGACCAATATCCTCCTCCACTTCAGCAGTCCAGACCAACATCCCCCTCCACTTTAGCAGTCCATACTAGACCAACATCCTCCTCCACTTCAGCAGTCCATACTAGACCAACATCCCCCTCAACTTCAGCAGTCCAGACTAGACCAGCATCCTCCTCAACTTCAGCAGTCCAGACTAGACCAACATCCTCCTCCGCTTCAGCAGTCCAGACTAGACCAACATTCTCCTCCGCTTCAGCAGTCCAGACTAGACCCACATCCTCCTCCACTTCAGCATTCCAACCTAGACCAACATCCTCCTCCACTTCAGCAGTCCATACTAGACCAACATCCTCCTCCCCTTCAGTAGTCCAGACTAGACCAACATTCTCCTCCACTTCAGCAGTCCAGACCAACATTCTCCTCCACTTCAGCAGTGCAGGCTAGACCAACATCCTCCTCCACTTCAGCAGTCCAGACTAGACCAACATCCTCCTCCACTTCAGCAGTCCAGACTAGACCAACATTCTCCTCCACTTCAGCAGTGAAGGCTAGACCAACATCCTCCTCCATTTCAGCAGTCCAGACTAGACCAACATCCTCCTCCACTTCAGCAGTCCAGACTAGCCCCACATCCTCCTCCACTTCAGAAGACCAGAACAACATCCTCTTCCTCTTCAGCAGTCCAGACTAGACCAACATCCCCCTCCACTTCAGCGGTCCAGTCCAGACCAACATCCTACTCCACTTCAGCAGTCCAGACTAGACCAACATCCTCCTCCACTTCAGCAGTCCATACTAGACCCACATCCTCCTCCACTTCAGCAGTCCAGACCAACATCCTCCTCCACTTCAGCCGTGCAGATTAGAGCAACATCCTCCTCCACTTCAGCCGTCCAGATTAGACCAACATCCTCCTCCACTTCAGCAGTCCAGACTAGGCCAACATCCCCCTCCACTTCAGCAGTCCAGACTAGGCCAACATCCCCCTCCACTTCAGCAGTCCAGACCAACATCCTTCTCCACTTCAGCAGTCCAGATTAGACCAACATCCTCCTCCACTTCAGCAGTCCAGACCAACATCCTCCTCCACTTCAGCCGTCCAGATTAGACCAACATCCTCCTCCACTTCAGCAGTCCAGACTAGGCCAACATCCACCTCCACTTCAGCAGTCCAGACTAGATCAACATCCTCCTCCACTTCAGCAGTCCAGACCAACATCCTTCTCGACTTCAGCAGTCCAGACTACTCCAACATTCTCCTCCACTTCAGCAGTCCAGACGAGACCAACATCCCCCTCAACTTCAGCAGTCCAGACTAGACCAACATCCTCCTCCACTTCAGCAGTCCAGACTAGACCAACATCCCCCTCCACTTCAGCAGTCCAGACGAGACCAACATCCCCCTCAACTTCAGCAGTCCAGACTAGACCAACATCCTCCTCCACTTCAGCAGTCCAGACTAGACCACCATCCTCCTCCACTTCAGCAGTCCAGACTAGACCAATATCCTCCTCCACTTCAGCAGTCCAGACTAGACCAACACCATCCTCCACTTCAGCAGTCCAGACTAGACCAACATCATCCTCCACTTCAGCAGTCCAGACGAACATCCTTCTCCACTTCAGCAGTCCAGACCAACATCCTTCTCTACTTTAGCAGTCCTGATTAGACCAACATCCTCCTCCACTTCAGCAGTCCAGACGAGACCAACATCCCCCTCAACTTCAGCAGTCCAGACTAGACAACATCCTCCTCCACTTCAGCAGTCCAGACTAGACCAACATCATCCTCCTCTTCAGCAGACCAGAGCAACATCATCCTCCTCTTCAGCAGACCAGACCAACATCCTCCTCCACATCAGCATTCCAGGCTAGACCAACATCCTCCTCCACTTCAGCAGTCCAGACTAGACCAACATCCTCCTCCACTTCAGCAGTCCAGACTAGACCAACATCCTCCACAACTTCAGCAGTCCAGACCAACATCCTCCTCCACTTCAGCAGTCCAGACTAGACCAATATCCTCCTCCACTTCAGCAGTCCAGACTAGCTCCACATCCTCCTCCACTTCAGAAGACCAGAACAACATCCTCCACAACGTCAGCAGTCCAGACCAACATCCCCCTCCACTTCAGCGGTCCAGTCCAGACCAACATCCTACTCCACTTCAGCAATCCAGACTAGACCCACATCCTCCTCCACTTCAGCAGTCCAGACCAACCATCCTCCTCCACATCAGCCGTGCAGATTAGAGCAACATCCTCCTCCACTTCAGCCGTCCAGATTAGACCAACATCCTCCTCCACTTCAGCAGTCCAGACTAGATCAACATCCTCCTCCACTTCAGCAGTCCAGACCAACATCCTCCTTAATGTCAGCAGTCCAGACCAACATCCTTCTCCACTTCAGCAGTCCAGATTAGACCAACATCCTCCTCCACTTCAACAGTCCAGACTAGGCCAACATACCCTCCACTTCAGCAGCCCAGGCTAGATCAACATCCTCCTCCACTTCAGCAGACCAGACCAACATCCTCCTCCACTTCAGCAGACCAGACCAACATCCTCCTCCACTTCAGCAGACCAGACCAACATCCTCCTCCACTTTAGCAGACCAGAACAACATCCTCCTCCACTTCAGCAGTCCAGACCAACATCCTCCTCCACTTCAGCAGTCCAGACCAGACCAACATCCACCTCCACTTCAGCAGTCCAGACCAGACCAACATCCACCTCCACTTCAGCAGTCCAGACCAACATCCTCCTCCACTTCAGCAGTCCAGACCAGACCAACATCCACCTCCACTTCAGCAGTCCAGACCAGACCAACATTCTCCTCCACTTCAGCAGTGCAGGCTAGACCAACATCCTCCTCCACTTCAGCAGTCCAGACTAGACCAACATCCTCCTCCACTTCAGCAGTCCATACTAGACCAACATCCTCCTCCCCTTCAGTAGTCCAGACTAGACCAACATTCTCCTCCACTTCAGCAGTGCAGGCTAGACCAACATCCTCCTCCACTTCAGCAGTCCAGACTAGACCAACATCCTCCTCCACTTCAGCAGTCCAGACTAGACCAACATCCTCCACAACTTCAGCAGTCCAGACCAACATCCTCCTCCACTTCAGCAGTCAGGACTAGACCAATATCCTCCTCCACTTCAGCAGTCCAGACTAGCCCCACATCCTCCTCCACTTCAGAAGACCAGAACAACATCCTCTTCCTCTTCAGCAGTCCAGACTAGACCAACATCCCCCTCCACTTCAGCGGTCCAGTCCAGACCAACATCCTACTCCACTTCAGCAATCCAGACTAGACCCACATCCTCCTCCACTTCAGCAGTCCAGACCAACCATCCTCCTCCACATCAGCCGTGCAGATTAGAGCAACATCCCCCTCCACTTCAGCAGTCCATACTAGACACACATCCTCCTCCACTTCAGCAGACCAGACCAACATCCTCCTCCACTTCAGCAGACCAGACCAACATCCTCCTCCACTTCAGCAGACCAGACCAACATCCTCCTCCACTTCAGCAGACCAGACCAACATCCTCCTCCACTTCAGCAGACCAGACCAACATCCTCCTCCACTTCAGCAGTCCAGACCAACATCCTCCTCCACTTCAGCAGTCCAGACCAGACCAACATCCACCTCCACTTCAGCAGTCCAGACCAGACCAACATTCTCCTCCACTTCAGCAGTCCAGACTAGACCAACATTCTCCTCCACTTCAGCAGTCCAGACCAGACCAACATCCTTCTCCACTTCAGCAGACCAGACCAACATCCTTCTCCACTACAGCAGACCAGACCAACATCCTTCTCCACTTCAGCAGACCAACATCCTTCTCCACTTCAGCAGACCAGACCAACATCTTTCTCCACTTCAGCAGTCCAGATTAGACTAATATCCTCCTCCACTTCAGCAGTCCAGACTAGACCAACATCCCCCTCCACTTTAGCAGTCCAGATTAGACCAATATCCTCCTCCACTTCAGCAGTCCAGACCAACATCCCCCTCCACTTCAGCAGTCCAGATTAGACCAATATCCTCCTCCACTTTAGCAGTCCAGATTAGACCAATAACCTCCTCCACTTCAGCAGTCAAGACCAACATCCCCCTCCACATCAGCAGTCCAGACTAGACCAATATCCTCCTCCACTTCAGCAGTCCAGACCAACATCCTCCTCCACTTCAGCAGTCCAGACTAGACCAACATCCCCCTCCACTTTAGCAGTCCAGACTAGACCAACATCCTCCTCCACTTCAGCAGTCTAGACCAATATCCTCCTCCACTTCAGCAGTCCAGACCTACATCCTCCTCCACTTCAGCAGTCCAGACTAGACCGACATCCCCCTCCACTTTAGCAGTCCATACTAGACCAACATTCTCCTCCACTTCAGCAGTCCATACTAGACCAACATCCCCCTCAACTTCGGCAGTCCAGGCTAGACCAACATCCTCCTCAACTTCAGCAGTCCAGACTAGACCAACATTCTCCTCCACTTCAGCAGTCAAGACCAACATCTTCCTCCACTTCAGCAGACCAGACCAACATCCTTCTCCACTTCAGCAGGCCAGACCAACATCCTTCTCCACTTCAGCAGACCAGACCAACATCCTTCTCCACTACAGCAGACCAGACCAACATCTTTCTCCACTTCAGCAGACCAACATCCTTCTCCACTTCAGCAGACCAACATCCTTCACTTCAGCAGACCAACATCCTTCTCCACTTCAGCATACCAGACCAGACCAACATCAGTTCAGACTACACCAACATCAGTTCAGACTAGACCAACATCCCCCTCCACTTCAGCTGTCCAGACTAGACCAATATACTCCTCCACTTCAGCAGTCTAGTCCAACATCCTCCTCCACTTCAGCAGTCTAGACCAACATCCTCCTCCACTTCAGCAGTCAAGACTAGACCACCAACCCCCATCACTTCAGCTGTCAAGACTAGACCAACATCCTCCTCCACTTCATCAGTTCAGACTGTTAAGATGGATGTCTGAACTCTGTCCTGGAGGGGCAGAGGTTCAGAAGGCCAGCCTAGTTTATTGGAACAGGGTAACCTCTGGACAAGCCAGACCAATCAGGGTAGCGATGGCGGCGGTCAAGACTAGGTCTCAAGAGGGGTGAGGGTGACTGAAAGGCCGCAATGAGTACACAAAGCAAGGACGCTTACAAATTACTCCAGACAGGTGTTATATTAAAAATATAGACACATTTATTACAAGGCCTTTGTAACATCGACCATAGTAAAGAATCACGGTAAAACTCCCATAAACCAACACATCACAAGCAATACAATATATATACAATGTAGTTGGAGAGGAACTTTTTAATGAGGAGACATCTTACAGTGTACACTTGCGACCTGTAGATGGATGCTGCTGTAGCTGTTAGTATCTTTCTTATGTGATATTTATCTGGGTTATTTTCTGAAATTTTATTTTGTCGCAGGTGTGTGGGTCAGCACGGAGACATAGAGTTCCTCAACTCTGTATGAAAAATATGAGAAAAAGTTTGTGCCCACACCTAATTGCGCCAAACTTCTTATGTAGCAAATTAAATTCACAAAAGTCAAATTGCTTGATATGAATAATCTGTTTTAATTGGTACGGTTTCTGCCCTTTTTGGATGACACGTGTTTCGGCGTTTAACTAGCGCCTTTTTCAAATCCGGGCTGTTCTCATATAAAAACATAAACACAAAAAAATAGAAATAAAATAACATTTTGAGTAGCATATGACTTGATTGCTATCTTTTGATTAATTACACGTTGTGTACACGAGATAGTGAGCCTGGTTGTTATTGTGATCCTTATGAAAAACATCCCTCAATGTGACAGACACCTGAAAAGTGACAAGCAATTGATACCTCGAGTAATAGTGAAGCAAAAGAAAAAGTCAAACCATTAAATGCGTCGCAGAAAAAGTAGGTTAGACCCGTATTGGCTTAAATATCCAAAATGAAACACATTCAAAATTGATCTCTTACCCTTGCTTATCTAGGTTGAAGTCCCCATTCCGGGAAATATTTTTTTAAGTCGAATTACGTAACTGTAGTCCTAGAGTTTGATCCCTCCTAAATAGAAAAAACCAAATGTTCCATTTATACTGATGTTAGCTGGGATAAGACCATTTATCTCATCATTATCCATCTCTTGTTGTAAATATGTTTCTCACAGTTTCATGCCTACATTTTAATTTAGTACTTGCATTGCACCCTATGTTCTAATAATAGTGCGGTATCCCATTACTGAGGAAAATCCAAATCAGCGCTACTTATTTCACACTTGATTTAACCCGTGATGGCAATGATATGGGACGTGTGTCTTTCCCTTCGGCTCCTGGAGAAAGGCACACCTACTCCATCGATTCCACACTTTTTGGAATGTTAATTATAAAATTGGTGGCAATGATCATGAAAGTTATAGTCTTCCCGCCTCTTAAGGGAGTGAAAGCGCAAACAATTGATTATATTGTCATGTTTTACGGTTGTGCCCACTTCCGCGAGTTTGTTTACCCAAAAACGAACGTGTTTGTTTAAATCCCACGATGGGAAGCATGCTCGCCTCTGTAGGAGGCGTGTTTGTTCTATTAATCCGGGTGCTTTTAGGGCTTACCTGCAAACAATCTCTAATGCAAGTACTAAATTCAAATGTAGGCATGTAACCGTGAGAAACATATTTACAACAAGAGATACATAATGATGAGATAAATGGTCTTATCCCAGCTAACATCAGTATAAATGGAACATTTGGTTTTTTCTATTTAGGAGGGATCAAACTCTAGGACTACAGTTACGTAATTCGACTTAAAAAAATATTTCCCGGAAGGGGGACTTCAACCTAGATAAGCAAGGGTAAGAGATCAATTTTGAATGTGTTTCATTTTGGATATTTAAGCCAAAACGGGTCTAACCTACTTTTTCTGCGACGCATTTAATGGTTTGACTTTTTCTTTTGCTTCACTATTACACGAGGTATCAATTGCTTGTCACTTTTCAGGTGTCTGTCACATTGAGGGATGTTTTTCATAAGGCTCACAATAACAACCAGGCTCACTATCTCGTGTACACAACGTGTAATTAATCAAAAGATAGCAATCAAGTCATATGCTACTCAAAATGTTATTTTATTTCTATTTTTTTGTGTTTATGTTTTTATATGAGAACAGCCCGGATTTGAAAAAGGCGCTAGTTAAACGCCGAAACACGTGTCATCCAAAAAGGGCAGAAACCGTACCAAATAAACCAAAGATTATTCATATCAAGCAATTTGACTTTTGTGAATTTAATTTGCTACATAGGAAGTTTGGCGCAATTAGGTGTGGGCACAAACAAACTTTTTCCAATATATATACAAGACCAAGGGGTCTAAGGAATTAGAAGCACAAAATATGCAGACCACCTAGATGGGGAGGAAAACAGGCAGTGCAAGTAATCGTTAGACCCAGTTCGACATCAGAGGCCACCTAACTAGAAGGAAATCCGAGCCCTACTAAGAGTGGAGCCTTGTGCTCAAAAGTACCTGCACACGCAGGTGCCATTGGGCAATGGGGAGTCTCTTCAGGGAAATCAGGCAGTTCAGAGAGGTGAACAAAACAATGCTGAACAGATCCCCGCTACTCAAGCGTGCCCTCCACTTGTGGGCAGAAGCAGGATGCGAGTGCGGAAAAGGGTTGCTGTTTAAAACAGCAATGGAAAGCCACAGGCTCCTGCGGGAGGGCGACCGGTTAGGGTATTGACTACTCACCGGTCCCCGATGCAGGCAGACCCAGGCTTCTCTGGTTCCGCTTCGGTACTGGCAGGTGCAGAGGCGATCAGCAGGATGTCTCGACGCCATGTAGATTCTGCGACAGCAGGAGTCAGGGTCGAGGGTGTCCCAAATGCAGCGAACACGCACAGGTTTGTTACCACAGCAGGGCAACTCGGCAACCGCGTGTATTCCGGTCCCAAAGCACACGTCTCACTTCAGACCTGGGAACACCAAGAGTACGAATCGTGTGAGAGTGCCGAGGACACGGTATTCGCAGTAAGCCAGACGGTGGTGACAGAGCAAGGTTCCTGTGTAGGCTGGTCAGTCCACTGGATGGCCCAGGGACGCTTCCGAAGGCTTACGTACAGGACTTGGTGAAGATGGCGAGAATAGTTGTTCCCACTATTCTAAAGGGTCGAAGCGCCTTTGCAGACCTTTTCGTTCGATCAGAGGCCGAGTGGTCTCGCAGGACGACAGCAGTGCAGGGTGCCAAACCTTCAGCTGGTCACCAGCGATTCCTAAACTCAGCTTTTTAGTTGCAGGATACTTGGCTACTTATCGTTTGTTCATGAGAACTCAGGAGATCGACCTGGTAGTGGGGTTTTCAGCCTCCTCTTATCCAGAGTTCCCTTTGCACCTAAACGGAGGGGGCCCAATGGGAGATCCGCTCACAAACACTCACACCATACGTGGACCTATCACGGACCACGGTGGTCCCAGGCATTCATGACACTCTAGACTCTCTGGCACCCAGGATGTGTATTGGGAACAGACATCCCAGCCCACATCCTGGAGGCAAACACAAGGCATGCAGAAGCCCGCAAAAGCGTTGTGTTTCGCGGGAAAGTGCATGACCAAATAAGGACTGCCCCCGGTCGGCTCGACCTGGGGGAAGGTGAAGGGGCAAGACGGTCAGCGGATGGGACAAAGAACCTCATGGCCTGGCCATTTTGGAGGCCAGGCCACCCATTTGGGCCAAATGCGGGAAGCGTGGTTAACATGGCAAAAAGGGGTTAAAAAAACAAAGAAACGATAGCTGCCATCAGTCCCGTCCGTGACACACTGCACATTTCATGATAAGTCCAGCGAGAGTTCCTAGGGCCTTTGGAATGACTAGAGACCCAAGAGCACGGTAATTTAAGTTACGGTGCACTCTTGTTTCATGTTGCTCAAAAGCTGCAACATGAGGAAAGGACTAAGGGAAACAAAGTCTCCCGGTACTGACTGTCTTAAGGGCATGTCAGTTTCCCCGTAAGAATTGAAAGAAAGCCCAGAGGAGTGCGGCGGAAGGCTGCGCTTCTCTGGCAAAGTCTAGATCAGGGTGTAAAACAACAGCAACAAGTTTGGGGGTTGCCACATGGAAGGAAAATTACCTACAATTATGAAATCTTTCCTAACACAGACCAGACCAGCATCTTCCTCCACTTCAGCAGTCTAGACCAAACCAACATCCTCCTCCACTTCAGCAGTCCAGACCAACATCCTCCTCCACTTCAGCAGTCCAGACCAGACCAACATCCTCCTCCACTTCAGCAGTCCAGCATAGACAGTGAAGGGAGTCCCATAGAGGTTGGACCTCAACTTCCTAAGGAACTATACGAGGGAAGAACATTTATTTTCTACCTGGGGACACCCAAGTTCAAACTAGTAGCTGGTGTGACATATAGGTTGTTCCTCACCTTTGTCCTTAAGCTGCAATGGTTTCCCTACCACCACAGTGTCATGGGCATCTGCCTGCATTATGAAAGGTCTCTTCCAATCAGATGACCTGGAATCAGGGGCCTGACCTAGGGATTCCATCAGGCCAATGAAGATCTTCTCACACTCCAGAGTCCATAAGAACTCCTTTGGTCCCCTTCAAGTAGTGAGGGCAGTCAGAGGGACAGCTATACGACTATAGCCTGTCACTTTACCCATGTGTTTCCCAGTGAGGCCCAGGAAAGTCCTCTCTTGGGTCTTGGTAGTGGGGGTTGCCCAGTTCTGTACATCTTTTACTTCACGGACAAGAGGCTGCATCTTGCCTCCACTTACACCAATGTTATGCTCAAGGAAGACCAATGGCTACTGTTCAGTCTGACACTTGCTCATCTTCCTGAAAAGGTTGGCCTGATGAAGGTCCTGAAACCCAGTCTAGGGAGTTATTCCCAGTTTATTGCAAGTGGGGTTAGAATCTGCCAAACCACCCAGATATATTGCAGGGATCCTCTCTCCCAGTCAGAACAGTGTTGATTCTCATTTGACAGATGTCAGTTGGAGTCACCAATTCATTGCACTGAAGAAAGGCTCTGAAAAGGCCAAAACATATGTTGCCATACCCTGCAGAAGGATCAAAAATGGAACTGCACTTTTCAGTACAGGGCTGATCCACCAAGTTGTCGTAGCCGCAAGAATCGGCCGAGGATGACACTACCTGATCTAACAGGTGCTTATACAACAAATCGCCATCAGAGTTTCTAGGAATGTATAAATGCATCACTCCGGTGGACACCAGCCGCAGGCATGGTTTCCCGCACACATCAGAATACAGCAACGACAACAAAGGTAGTCTTGCTGGTCACATAATTATTCCACCTACTTACACCAGACTACACCTCTGCCATCAGTATGCAGCAAAGATCTATGACAAATTCGGACGAGCTGGCCACAATGAGCCTTTCACACTCACTCTTTTTCCCGACCTCCCTCAGCACCCATTCACATGTCTGAACTCATTGATTGCTTTTTACCGGAGACCGACCAGCCCTGCTAATAGGCCTTATCGTGGCCAAAAGCACACGCATTGTAAGCCAAATCCATGGTTGCCATATTTTGGGCTTCAGTCCCCTGAGGGCGTTCTCACCACTAGCACATTGAGACTAGAATAGTAAAAGGCACTTTATAAATGTCAACTACAATAACCTGGTCAAAGGAAGACTGTAGCCAGGAATCGTTCCTTTGATCAGATGCAAAGTCTTGGCTAGCAAGTGGTGGGCCAGGGACGGAGTAAGGGGGTGGCAGACACGCATGTAATGAGTCATGTGATATTATGCAGGGTGCTACCTCCTCAGAAAGACGGAAATTGCACTTCTCACACATAGTTTTGGCAAATGGGCCTCTGTCTTGAATCACAAATGTGTTCTTCATCACCAATGATTAGTGATTATGTACAATTCCCACCCCCATATACACTCCATACTTTACTGGCCAACAGGATTTGCCACTATTTGTCCATAAACATCCTCAGGAAATTGTCATTTCAAACCTATACACACCAGTGCACAGTGCTCCATTTCCTCAGAAAGGTCTAGAAAGTAACAAGAAAAAGTCTCTCTGAATCACTCCACGGCGTCGTCCACAATCATCATCTTTTGATAGTTGCAAGGTCCCCTCAGAGTCTGCAGATTGATGACCCCTTGCTATGGGTTCCAAAACTCCTAGTCAGGCATACACCACCTGGAGCTGAGGCAGACTTAAAGGAGTTACAGGCTGGCCACCGTGCTCCTGGCCACCTCCTCACTGTGGGCCCTAGATCTAAGCTTCCTAATGCACGCTCACTCATCTCTTGTAGCTCTGATGGAAGCATGTACCTAAGGGTCCCTTCTCTTGTCTGTCTTGTGGAACCCCTAAAGCCCCTCTCCCCAACATCTCTCCACATGCTTGTATTACCTACAACACATCATACTCACCTCTCAGCATCTAGTATGTGCCCCCCCTCTAACACTTTTTTATCAAGCTTGCTCTCTCTCCTAATTCCTCTCACCTCTTCCCCATCTGCAGGTCTTCATTCAGTCACTACCACCTCCTTTCCAGTTCTTACTTTCGTTACAGCCTCCTCCACCCCTTCCTCCTCCTCAACCTCAGTGCATATTCTCTCCTTCGGCAACTCATCCAGCACTGCATAACTTCTCCAATTCCTTCCCTGCTCGCCTAACTCTCTCCTTCACCTCTTGTTCCTTCTTACACCCAACACTCCTCCTTACTCAGTCTCCTTTGCTCCTCCGTCCTCCCCTTTCTCCAACCTTCAATGTCATTTTCTCCAAACTTCTATACATTGACCCTGTTGTGACCTCCATGTATGTTTGCCCTCTCTGCAGTCTAGGCTCCATGCATGACTTGTGTGGGATTGGCTGGAATTGCATATGCTTCCAATGGAGGGGCATGAGGCTGACATGGCATCCAGAATATGCCAGTCTGACCTCTTACAGGTTACCAGTCAATTGGTCGAAAACATTTGGTCGACAGGACAATTGGTCGACACCATTTGGTCGAATGCCAAATGGTGGAATTTTTTTTTTTTACCCCTTTTTTGGGGGGTCCGGGATTGACTGGGTGATGTTAACCCAGACGGGTCAGGCGCCGAACAGAGATGGGATAGGGGGGGGGGGGGATGGGTGGCAGGGGAACACATATTTTGTCACAGTTCAGACCGGAGGAGCGGAAAAACAAAATATGGGTATATAAAGGGGCTTTGTAGGGACTTGACGGGTCCGTTTTTGACCCCTACGGGAAGAATCGAGACCCAATGCAAAGAAAACGAACCACATACTCTAACAAGAAACATGATAAGGGCCTTGAAGCAGACGTACTGGACGCGCACACACTTGTCCACAACTTAAGATGGCTCCCACGCTCTGTACAGACACGATACGTATTTGCACACTTAATGTCAAAGGTTTGAACTCCCCCACAAAAAGATCCATGGTGGCTAGAGAATTCAGGAAATCGAAAATAGATATTCTTTTTCTTCAGGAAACGCGATATCGAAAGGGCGAGGAGAGAGGGATCCCGTCGCGGGAAGTTGGGCCCACCTTTTGGAGCTCTGGTGTTTTAAAGAAAGCTGGAGTGGGGATTCTGATACGCAAAAGCCTCCGGATTTCAATTCTGGAGACATGGACAGATAGGGAAGGGAGAGCCCTCATAGTCACCGGAAACATACGAGGCACAATAGTCACCCTTGCTACGCTTTATGCACCTAATCAGGGGCAAAACAGATTTCTTCATAAAATCACTGAGAAAGTCTTTGGGATGGCTAGGGGACACACGGTTCTTGGTGGGGACTTCAATACATGGATGGACAGCTCAATGGACAGACAAACTAGAGCCGATGCAGCAGACCCGCCCGGTACCAGAAATGAGGCAGACATCAAAATAACTCTTGATCTCTTGGGCCTCACTGATTGCTGGCGCCATTTGCACCCGATGGAAAGAGGCTTCACTTTCCACTCTCTCCCCCATGACACACTCACGCGCATCGATTACATCTTCCTCTCAGAACACCTCTTACACACGTTGCAGGCGGCCACTATACACCCCTCTGCATGGACGGATCACGATATGGTGATGGTGGATATATCTTGGAATGATCTGGCCCCCCGTAACACCAAATGGAGATGTAACCACTCCTTATGGGCTGATTCGGTCTTCAGGGAAACTTTCGAAACCGAGATCAAGCAATTCTTTATTACCAATGACACTGGGGAAGTTGGGAAGACACACGTGTGGGAGGCTGCTAAGGCAACCCTGAGGGGAGTACTTAAGGAAGGAGCCAATAAAAAAAGAGAACGGCATCAGGGAGAGGCTCGGGAAGGCTCAAGAAATGGCACAGTCCTCTCCATCTGAGAGACCCAAGTATATCGCTGAGGTCAGGCGTCTCAGGGAAGAGTTGAAAATACTTATTGCGGGCAAAAACAGCCCAGACCTTACAGTACCTTAAACAAAAATATTATGAGAAGGGCTACAAGGCTGACGCCCTGTTGGCAGCCCGTCTTCGTGCACAGAAGGCGGAGAGATGGGTTGACTTAATTGAAAGAACGGATGGTACCCTCACGGACACGATAGTCACATCCCCCGAAGACATACAGGAAGCATTCGCCTATTTTTACGAAGACTTATACATGTGCGACCCCCCCCACATCTAGGAAGTATAGACACATACTTGAAGGAAACACGGCTTCCCACACTCACACCCACGGAGGCAGCGTCCCTAGATACGCCAGTCTCGGAAGAGGAAGTTACAGACGCTATCAAGAGATTGACGGCGGGAAAGGCCACGGGCGACGACGGATTCACGCCCGGGTTCTACAAGACGTTCTCCCCCCTCATTGCCCTCTTTCTTGCATCCATGTTTAATCGCATCTTTGACACAGGCCAAGCACCTCCGTCCTTCTCACAAGCCCTTCTTGCCGTTATTCCGAAAGAAGGTCGGGATCCCAGGTTCTGTAGCTCCTATCGTCCCATCTCCCTCCTCAACATCGATGCTAAGATATACGCTAGAGTGATTGCGGCTCGGCTTGAAACACACCTCCCTAGGCTGATACACTCCGACCAGGTTGGATTTGTCCTTGGAAGACAGGGTGCGGGCACTATGCGGAAAACGCTGCACTTAATCCATGAAGCACAGGAAATGGAGGGGGACCCGTCCCTTCTGTCCTTAGATGCCGAGAAGGCTTTTGACCGGGTCTCATGGGACTTTCTAGAAAGGGTACTGGTGTCATATGGGCTGGGACCAAAACTTTGCCGTGCCATCAAAGCACTGTACAGTTCCCCCACAACATCAGTGACGGTGAACGGAGGCTATACTCGTTGGTTTCCTCTGGAAAGGGGGACAAGGCAGGGCTGTCCACTGTCAGCGATCCTATTTGTAATGTCACTTGAGCCATTGGCGCAAAAGTTGAGAAGTGATAATAGGGTAAAGGGTATCACAGTGGGCGATCTAGAATACAAATTGGGTCTATACGCCGACGATATCTTACTACATTTGATCGACCCCCTAGAATCGGTCCGGCTGCGCTCCGCATAATTGAAGAATATGGCGAGCTGGCGGGTCTGAAAATTAACACAGGGAAATCTGTCCTTCTCCCGATTGACAGACGTAGAGATTCTGAGGCCGAACGCTTCGCCCCCTTGGGAGTAAAAGTCAGCCTCACCACACTCCGATACCTGGGCATCAACGTCACCCGTGATCTGGGATCCCTATATGGGGCCAACTTCCCTCCTTTGTCATTAGCTCTTCAAAAAGATGTCCAAAGGTGGTCCAAGCTTACCATCTCGTGGCTAGGCCGTCTAAATGCTATAAAAATGGTCCTTCTCCCCAAGATATTATACTTATTCCAAATGCTCCCCATCAAAATGCCCCCAGAATATTTCACGGATACGAGAAGGCTGTTACTAACCTTCCTATGGCAAAGTCAAAAGCCGAGAATCCCGAGATCCCTCCTCCAACTTCGAAAGGACAACCCTGGGGTGGGTCTCCCAGATATTGAAACATATTATAGAGCGACTCAACTCAGAGTCCTTGTCCCACATTTTAGACAATGGTCGGAGCCACAATGGCTAGCGCTTGATAACTACCATCTCCGCCCCTATATCTTATGTGAATGGCTATGGGTGCCTGGGCCTCAATTACACTTTAGCGTCAAATCTCACCCGATTATAGGCACAATATGGTCAATATGGAAACCGGGCAAGAAAATGGTGGGAGTCACGACATGGCCCTCTCCCCTGGGACATCTTTGGTCTTGGATTCGCGACGCAATTCCTGAACCGGGAAGCTTTGAAACCTCGTACCAGGCGGGGCTAGAGAGGGCAGGCCAATTACGCCGAAATGGCTCTTTCATAACCATTCAGGAATTACAAGAGGCCCTTGGCATAGGTACACTTTCGGTCTTTCTGTATCTGAGACTCAAGGGGGTAATGACTAGACCAATATGGAAAGAGCAGTTACAGAGAGATCTTACCCCGTTTGAGAAAATCCTCGACTTATGCACGGGCTCCAGGGGTTTGATAAGTGCTATGTACCTGGCACTGATTGAAATTGATATTAAACCCTCCCTGGCACTCAAAGGCAGATGGGAATCAGACATGGGTAGGCAAATTTCATCAAAGCTATGGTTGCAAATATGCAGACGAACGGCGAAATCTTCCTTATCATGCCAGTATAAATTACACGCCATTAAGTTATTATATAGATGGCAATACGACCCAACCCGGCTTGCCAAAATGTACCAGGGAATAAGCCCACATTGTTGGAGGGGATGTGGGAAGCGAGCCGATTACTGGCATATGTGGTGGGGATGTGCACTGGTTCAAACCTATTGGTCAGAGGTCCTCAGCTGGATCAGGGACCTGGATGAAGAAGACAGAGAGAAGCATCCACTGCTCATTTTGTTTGCCCTAACTGAATCAGATGACAAGATTGTGAAGGCAGGCAAGATGGTGCAGGGTCTCCTGATGGCTGCGCAGGCATGTCTTACCATGACATGGAAAAGGCCCGCACTCCCCAGCAAAACTGAATGGCTGGCGGTCGCATTGAGCATTTATAGAATGGAATGTATGACTGCAGCCTTACACAGAAATCGTGATATTGTTGAAAACGCCTGGTCTAAGTTTCGATCCACATATGCTGCGTGAAGGAATTGTGTGCAAAACACTGTTGAGTTTCGTGTCAATTTGGTTTATCGCATGACGAGTCTGTGGTACTGGAATTTTGAATCATTGTGCGTCTTCTTTGCCCGAAGTCACGAGTACAATGTCGGTTTACAGGTATTCTTTAATGCTCTCTTCGTTCCCAGGTCTGAGTTTATGTGAGGGGGGTGGGGGGTGGGATATAATGAGAAACATGGAATGGGTTTTGTTGTTCTTACCTGTTATTTATCTGATTTCTAAAAAGACTCTACATACGATAAATGAGAATGTAATTCAATGTAAAGGCTCGCCTTTTTGAATCAAGAGATGTAACTTGCATATATTTGATTGTCAACCTTTTACAAAACCAATAAAATTGAATTTAAAAAAAAAAAGGAGGAAGGACAACCTAAAGGTGCAACTGCTCGTACCTAAACCTTTTCACAGGAAGATAATGGACATGCTGACATTATGACAGCTCAAGTGAATGCACCTAGAACCCCCAAAGATGCACTGAACTCTTTTGAATGACTGAACAGCTGAAATGCAATTCAGAACTATTGCCAAATATTCCAGGAATTAAGCAATAAACACATGCCTAAAGGACCCTTAAACTCTCTACCCAGAAACAAGTTCCCTTTCAATGCAGATGAGACCATGGATACGAAGGGCCCATTACAACCCGCCAAAAACCAGCTTGGCCATCCAATCGCATGCAACTAGATACCCTGAGGCTTTGCCCTTATGGACAAAGCATCTTCAAATGTCTCGTCGCCCAAAATGATGAAGATTAAAGATCTGCTGGTGATAAAACCAGGAGAACCTGGATATTCCACCTCCAAACGGATACAACGTTAGAGCGGCACAACAAGACTGATACACAATTTGAGAAAAGGAGGGGACTGTGGTGGTCCTTCCTACCCTGAATTCTATTTGCAGTTCGGAAGACTCCTCAAATATCGGCCAGTTTTAATCCCTTGAATATGGTTACAATCCACAGGATGTTTTGGACGCAAAGTAGAAAGAGTGGCAGAATCAAGAGCGGAGTAGCACCACCAACTTGAAAAATTCTGAAAATGGGAGTTAGAAATCAAGTCTGAGACAGCTTCAAGACAGCCCAATGGAATCAAAACTTCCCATAAAACACAGACCAGATTTACAAACCTTCCAGGTGGAATACAAGATAAGTGTACGAATGCCCAGTCATGACCACAAATTGCTAGATAGATTTATTTTGGGTGATGCCCATAAAAGTACATTAGAACCACACAACACATTATATGCCTCAACAAGTTACTAGTTCTGCGTCATGGATTGTATCATGCAAAAAACAAATCAGGTCCATCATATCAACTGCTTGAAAGGCGGTGGGAGACAGAGTAGGAAGCTCTTATGAATGCCCATATCACCAAACAAGAGTAAAGTTGAGAGGAACTGTGGGAACCAATGGCAAATGCTATTGCCAGCTGACTTGGCAACATCACCAAAGATCAAAGACAAGTCCTGGAGACTTGTCTACAGTAGCTCTAAAGAGTATTTTCTGATTTTCCTGGAAAAAGACAACATCAAATAATATCCCCTACAGGAAAGGTAAGCCAACAGTGACCCTGTAGACTCCTAGTGGCATGTTCAACAGGAAGTGGAAATGTTTCTGTAAATGGGTTTTTATAGAATGATCATTTAGATTGCCCTCACATGGGCGTTAGTCACACAATTAGGGGTATGAATGTCAAGTTGCAAGTTAATAGCAAACCACAGAAAGTCGCTTGCCACCTCAATTCTACACATACACACAACAAGCCATTTCTTTCTCACCCAAAGTCAATTATCACTAGCCACAATAACCAGGAACAATGGCGAGCTTGAACCCAGATCACGCCGTAACAATATCCGGATCATCAGGCTCCGGAGAAGAACCTGGACGGTTCCATGGAAGACTTTGCAGAGCACACTATTCTAACCCTGCTTGACAATCCTAAACTCTGGTCCCAGTTTGCGGTGGAGCATGCCCACCGGTCCTTGGCACCTACACCTGATGCACCACCTCGTCCAATAATTGCCAGATTATTAACCACTTAAGTGCCAAGGACGAACTAGCTCGTCCTTGACATTACGTTTCTGTTGCCAAGGACGAGAAAGCTCGTCCTTTTTGGCACAAAACTGAAATTCAACCCCCGGGCTATGTGAGGAAGAGGTTTCTCCTCACAGCCCGGGGGTTGGATTTCTTTCAGTTTCACTCCGGCGTGCGTAATGCACACTGACATGAAACTGAAAGTAATTTTCACTGCGGCAGCCATTTTTCAGCTACCGCAGTGAAAAAGAAAGCCGATTCTCCACCTTTCTCCCCCTCGATCTGCGGCACTATTGTGCCATTCAGATCGAGGGAGGTGCTGTTGGAAAGGGAAGACTCTGCCCTTTCCAACAACAGCTTTTTTGAAGCATTGCTGGGCGCAGAGTGCTCAATCCGTGCCCAGCAATGCCACTAGACCACCAGGGATCTGTTTGTGGCGTGGGAATGGAGGAGGAAGAGGGGGAAGAGGGTGCTGCTTACCATGTAAGCAGCCCTCACCCCCCCTGGACCCCCAAGTATGTGGCCACACATATTGGGTGATCATCTGCCCCTAGGGCAAAGGAAGAAAATACATTTTAAAAAAATATGATTGTGGTGGGGGGTCACTAGACCACCAGGGTTTTTCTATATTGCAAGGGTGGGTGGCCCTCTCCCCTCCCACCCTAGTGGTTGGGGGGGGCACCTCATGTAGCCCTCCATGGGGGCAGATTGCTGCCCCTACCTGCTCCCAGGGAGGGCTACAAGAGATGCCCTCCCCATCCATTTGGGGTGGGGTCGAGGGCCACCAGAAACTTTGGTGCAGCGCCCCACCAGCCCCCCCCCCCCCCCTTAAAATAAATTTTATTGTGCATTTGTAAGGCACTTATACAACCAGTAAATTGTGTTTCAAAGTGCCCACAGGACAACAAGAGGGAACAAGTGAATGAAAATCAATTAAAACAATGAACGATAGAGGCGGACCTACTAGGTCTTGTGAGCATTCAGAAAGTGCACATGCAGAGAGAAGAGAAGGGATGGCGGAAGTGCTAGGTGTGGCAGGAGGAAAGTGCTAGGGAGTGAGCAGCTGCCATTAAATAGGTAAGTGCAGGTCTGCAGTGGTATAGACCAATAGTGTCAGGCAAGTGCTGAGAGCGGGGCTGAGGCAGGTGGCGATTGCATGTGGGCGGCCAGGGCCTAGAGGACATATAAGGGCCCTGGTCACCAATCTCAGCAACTGGGGGATTAGCAGGTGAGGGAGGAAGAGGTGAAAAGGAAAGTCTTGAGAAACTAGAGGAGATCCGGCTCAAGAGGAAGGGGGAGGCTGTTTCATAGGAGGGAGCATGCCAAGGAAAGAGATCGGCCACTAGCTCTCACGTTAGAGAAGTGCTTGACACACAGAGTTGGTGCCGGTGGAGCCAAAAGATTTGGAGTTAGAGAGTATTTAGTGAGAGAAAAGTGTAGATAGCTTGGTCCCCAGCCCCAGAGAGCCTTCTAGATGTAGAGGAATTGGATCCTTGTAGTAATCAGGAGTCAGTGGAGAGTTTTTAGGGCTGGAGAGATGTGGTCCCTGGGCTTGAGGCCGAGGATACGTCTCACAGCCCTATTCTGGATTAGCTGAAGGGGTTGTAGAGAAAAAGAGGGTAGATTAAGGAAAAGGTTATTGCAATAGTCTAGTCTAGAGAGAACCAGAGCTCTAGAGACATTGAGCGACAGTGAGGAAAGAGAGAATTCCTTTGAGGAGTCTGTGAAACCAGTAGGGGTCTCACCCGCTAGTGTGTTGGGTGTGGTTTTCTTTCCCTCTCCCTCTCCCTCCCTCCCTCCCGAAGGGTCTTTGGGGAGTGGGGATGAGGAAGCCAATGGTGAGACACGGTATTACCCCCCCTATTTTGTTTATCCAACACATTCTATGTTTTAGGATGCTCCAAGGTCCCAACTCTCCTCCCCCTTTTTACACAAACATTGGGCCGAGGAAGAGGGCGGCAGAGTAACAACATCAACTTTCACACATCGTACTGGACAAGTCCCGCTAATCGGGTTAGGCAAAGTGAGGCACTTACACCTGATATCAATTAACTCTCCTCACACAAATAAGAGGCAGAACCCAAAGCAACACTCTGAGCAAGGCGGAACAAGAGTTCCCTACTGGAGGTCGTTGCCTCCTACAGGCCGCGAAAGACATGTGGAGAAGGGCAGATCCCACAAGTGAAGGCTGCATTGTGTTTCCCTGGTTAACGGCAGAGTTGGGGAGGTGAGGCCAAGCCTGTGGTACTAACCTTTGAATTGGGAATTGCAAAACTCAGTAGAGACGCACACAGTCGGTGAGTTGGCAAGCGACCTGAAAGACCGGTGTGTGTTAAAGTTTGAAAAGTAAATAATTTAAAGCGATAAAGCGTATGAACAGCAAAAGTGACAAATATGTTGAACTCCTAGAGACAGGGAAAGTAAAAGTTGAACTGTAAACTTTGAGTCGACGTGGTCCTGCAGTGGTCTGTAAAGTAAACCACGCACATTCGAAAGACTTCAATATCCGAAAGTGGTCCGAGCCCCACAGAGGGAGATCCAAAGTGAAATAAGGTTGGGGGAAGGATGCCCCTTTGCAAGTTTGTGTTGAACTTTATCGTGAGAAGTCTGAGCCCGGCAGAGGGCGACCCACGAGAACTGTGTGGTAAAAGGTCTGAGCCCGACAGAGGGAGGACCTTTGTGAACATTTTGATTGAAACATTATTTTTGGAAGTCAAGAAAAGAGAGTTAAACCTGGAAGGCCAGACGGGCCTCGATCCATGTTTAGGAACTGTTTATTGTGTTGGAAGCCAAGAGTGTGTCATCCTGCCTGCAGGGACATCCTTGCTCCGTGAGGTCTAAAGTGGGGAGGAGAGCTGTTTCAGCCACATTTATTCATTTGAACACCGATTTTTCCTTTTGCATAACTATTCTCTTTTTACACTTTTTTGTACAAGAGATAGGGCAAGCATTTTTTTTTTTTTAAGCATAAGCCATTTTGATATGACAGACTCCGCTAGGACTGCGTAATTTATTATTTAATGGTCAAGACTACTCCCATCTGAGTTATAAGGCAGAATAGGAGTTTCTCCAACCCAAACAATTTCAATAAAGGTTTTACAAGTTGTACCCATTGTGTCATGCCTCCCCTACAGGAGGTAGAGTTGAAATTGGAACTTCTTGGCAATATCCGGATCTCAGTATTGCTGGCATTGAGGCAGAGATCATTGGAGGTGCACCAGGACTGGATGTCAGATAGGCAGTAAGAAATGATGGAAGAAGAAGAGGATCAGAGGGGAGTTTGAAGAACAGTTGCGTTATCTGCGTAGTACTGGAAGTTGGGGAGAAGGTGGAAATTAGGAGTGCCAGTGGAACAAGGTAAGGGTTAAATAGCCAGGGGGAGAGGTTGGAGCCCTGTGGGACACCGCGGGTGGATATAGGAGGTACAGGAGGAGAAAGAGCCCAGAATAACCTGTGACAGACTGTCACTGAGGAAGGAGATCAGCCAGTCCAGTGCCGCCTCCAAGATACCCAGGGTATCATGGAGCCGTTTTATGAGGATGGAGCAGTTGACCGTATCAAATGCAGAGGAGAGATCGAATAGCATGGGAACAGCTGGAGAGTTGAGTCAAGAGATGTGAGCAGTTATGAGCAGTTTCCGTACCTCTGGATGTTCTGAATCCAGATTGATGGTCGTGGAGGCAAACAAGTTCAGTCTGCTGGGTAAGTTGGGGGGAAGGCCAGATTCTCAAGGAGTTTCCCTGAGGAAGGGGGTGATAGATGTGTGGTGCTAGTGGGCTGGACAAGTGGGGTCTGCTGAAGGTTTTTTTCAGGAGGTGGGCGCACAAGAGAGTGCTTGAGCGCCATAAGGTCAAGCTCTTGTTTTGTACAGGAGACCCATGCTGTTGCTGCCAGGTGCAAGGGGTTCGCCAAAAACTCGGGTAAGAACCTGTTTTTCACCACGTATTTCATGCAGTCTAGGGGAGTGAGGGAGTGATGATGTTGCTTCACAACTCTCTACCATTCACAGCGGAACGTCTACTTGGATCCACTGGGGCGATATGCCATGGTTTAGGGGGTGTTGGCCGGGAGGGATATGATCCTGTATATATATATATATATAGATATATAGATATATATATATATACCGTGCATACTCCTTTTATTCCTCTGTGCAGGATTCCTTTTCTCGCATCGACTTTAGGCTCTCTAATACCCTGCTTTGTGGCCTCACCTGGGTAGACATATTAATATTAAACAGGACATACTCGGACCACTCCCCTGTTTTAGTCACTCTTCAGCTCGATGGGCTCCCTAAAACCTGTACTAATTGACGGTTTAAATCCCAAACACTGTTGAACGCAGGTTTTGGGATAAACCTCCGCGACCACGTAAAATTATACTTTGGACAAATGGGGGGGGGTGTCCTTGTGCGGTAAGCTATGGGAGCCCTTCAATGATTATATCCGGGGCATCACAATGTCAACTGAATATGGGGTCCTCAACACCAAAAGACTAGACATTTCAAATAGTGAGAAGATCCTGAAATAGCTGAATCGGGGATCCCCGGTATAGCACCAGTTCTTTAACTCATGCCGCTCCCAAGACCACCTCCTTCGGTGCGCAACGCAAGAAGGCCGCCAAGACATCTCAAAATTTGGAGTTAGGCACCCCCTCCCGGCTGTCTACCTGTCCTGTATACGCTGTAAAGTCCAATTTTTGTTGGGGGTGAGGGGACACCCTCCGGGAGGCCTGCAAAGACCTACAGGGCTTGAAACTTTAGGTATTTGTCGGTCACCCATTCCCACAGGTCTTTAATCCATATATTCATTCTTCTGGACCGGTAATCCATGTCATCCAATCGTAGCTCGAGATTTTGCGTGGCCAGATTCAACCTTTCCAGGAGGTCTGTTCGTTTTCCGAGATGGCCCACCTCCTGACGAATTTCTGCCAAACCAGAGTTAAGGTCGGTTTGCATCAATTGAAATTGCTCCTGGAAGGCTTTGGCTATTGTTGCCTGAAGGGTCGGCATCTCTGTCAGTCTTCTCCACATAGGAGCCCCTCGAACCTCTTCGCCACCTGTCTACCGTGTACCGTCATGTCGGGAGCAGACTTGGTCAGTCCCTTTGGCTCACTCAGGCCCACATCGTGGGGAGGGTGCCCACCAATTCTCCGGCTCCCGTTGCCTGCCTGTGACACTTCAACCATGCCTTCGACATTCGTTCAACCTCCATGGGCACCGAGATCCTCTGTGCCAACCTCCCAGGGACCGGGGGCCAGTCGGGTCCTGCACAAGCCCTTAGTTTAGGCCTTGTACACCTCGAGCTGAGTCCACAGGTACGAAGGTCCAGGGGACCCCAATACAGGCATCCTCAGCCAGGGGGCCTGCTCGCCACTCAGTTTGTAATCGCTTGTTGTTTTTCAGTTAGGGGTGGGGGGGCTCTAAATGTCCTTTGCACAGAGTGAGCTGTGTCTGTGCGCGCAGCCCCTCTCTCCAGGTCCCCCCCTCAGTGTCGCCCAGCTCAACATGCAGGCGCCTCCAGGTGGCCAGACGCTCCGGGTATGAGGGGGTTCCCTGTGTTCCCCTGCAATCATGCTTTCCTTATTCCGCAGCCTGGGGATATTACTATAACTCCCCTGAAGTTCCTCCCAGGAGCCTGCAAGCTTCTTTACCACCAGTCTAAGTGCAGGGCATGTTGTTGGCCCAAAAACGAATGGCAGTTGTAACTTCAGGTCCGACCTGAGGGGCTCTCAGACCCTTGTGATGCTGCTTCCACTTCTGGATAATGGGACCCCACAGTACCCCGCTGCCCGTGCTCAGCAAGGTCAGATGCCCTCTTGGCCCCTCCAAAGGCCACTTTCAGTTGTGGGCTATTCAACGTCTATCTCCAACTGTCGCTGACGTCTCCCGGGTCTTCAATTCTGCGGGTAGTGCGCCTTCGAAGGCACTCTGTTCCCCACTATGATAACTCAAAGGGGGAGAGTGGGGGGGAATCGACGCCTGCTTGCTGCTCTCCCCTGGAGCCCCTACGGCTCAGTGGGAGAGCACCGGTCGGGAGGGAGCTCCTCACAGCTCGTCGGGGACCCTCCCTCGCCGGTCCCGAGCAGACCTTGGCGCCGGCCTGCCCGATGCCGCTCAAGTCCCTGCCTCAGGCATCCCAAGATTCCCGCGGTGCTCACCTCCTCCTCCGGGGGATGCCGGGTAAAGTGCACCACCTCACCAACACCACAAACCCCGACCAGGCCGCCACTCCTCACTCCTCAGAGGGCTGCATCTCGTGTCCCCCCACTGCTCACCCAGGGGGAACGCCGGACTCTGCACCTGGCTCTGCAGCACCAGCACTTGTATTGCGTCTCATCGCTGCACTTCAGGGGGACACTGCAGCAATCCTGCTCTGGTGTTACCGAAGCCTGCCACCCAACCAATGCTTCAGACTCTGTTACGCTCACCGGGTTCCCACAGGGGCCGTCGATCGGACCCAGGCAGCTGCGGCCTCCTCCAACGTGAAGCGTAGTGCAGAGATGACGGACTGGAATGGCCTACCTAATCTCGTCTGCTTGACTCATAGAAGTATTCTCCTGCAAGTGGAGAGAGGGATTTAGCCACCCATGCACTCTAGTAATGGCACCCCACTGTTCTCCCCACTAATCACCTCCGATATTCCCTCTCAGTAGTCTCACCTTATGTTTTTGAATAATGAGCTCTCCATCCTGCGTGGAATGCAGGGGCGCGTAGATACCAGTTACTTCACTGGTTCGAAGGCATTGGAAGAGTTCCGGTTGAATATTGACTCTGAGATTCCTGACAGGAACCCGTAAGTATAAAGTCCAAAGAGTTCAATATGTCCGATGTTCACTCTTGTCCCTTTCCCTTCTTGTATTGCAGCTGGTCCAAAAGAAGATTGTCTTGTTCCGCTAATGGCGTTCAGGTAAGAGTCTGTATTACCTAACACTGTCCGGTAAAAGATGCGTGTATTTAACTTGTTGTTTTCTCTCTCCTTACAGGTGCGGCGTAAGAAGTTGCGGGATGATAAAGAATAATGCCTCCGGTGGTAAATCAGTTAAGTCTAGGGTGGTAAAAAGAGATTGTATTTGTTGGCTTTCTCTCGGCTCACCTTATATTTCTTTTATCTCCTAGGTGCTGGAGTTCGGCGAAGAAAATGATGGAGGCAGCGCCGAATTGAAAAATGCTGTGAGGACTGGCGAGTATGGCACGGCACTGCAGCTGGCGATGCGACGCGTGCAGAAATAATGTCCTTTCCAAGTTCGAAGACGTGATGGATCCGGAATCAGGTAAGGAAGTAAAATAATGTCCGTGTTCTAACCTTCCCTTCTTCTTTCTTCTTGTTCTAGGAGCTCTGGATTCAAGGCGGGCGTGGCTGAAGACTGGATGCTGACTGCAGACACGGTGAGCGTTACGCTGCTGGCTGCAGAATAATGCAAAGCATGTGCTGCTGTTCGACATGGTTTAAATAGCCCTCAAAGTAGTCCCAGGTAAGAAGTCCCTCAGAACCACACCCAAGTAAAAAATAGTCCCTGATGCAAAGTAGTCCCAATCAGGCCTCACGTTGGCTTGACTTCATTGCAGCATGGTCTGCACAAGGTAAGTAATGTACATGAGCCTGGTGCCTATGGTGCCAGGACTGATTTCCTCTATGAGTCTGGCGCCAATGGTGCCAGGACTGTACACAGACAGCCCCTAGCCGGGGCTGCTAGGCTTTTAGTAAGCACCTGGATGCCTGCTCCCGGGGCTGATGGGCTTGGTCCAGATGCCCGGGGGTAGGCATAATGACAGCACTCCCCCCCCCCCCCCCCAAGGCCCCTCCTAAAGATTTTCTTCCCCTTGGTCCTGGTTTGTCTGGGAAGTTCCGATGGAATCTTTTCACCAACCGAGGTGCATGAACGTGGTCACTAGGCTCCCATGCCCTTTCTTGTGGTCCGTAGCCCTTCCAGTCGATTAAATAATAAAGTCTTGATTTAACCATTTTAGAGTCCAGGATATTTTTAACTTCGAATTCGGGTTCCCCATCTATTAGGATGGGGTCGGGTGGTTTGGCTAGTCTTGTCCCGGGTTGAACTGGTTTCAGGAGTGAAACATGAAAAACAGGATGAATCCGCATATTAGGGGATAATTCCAATTTGACGGCCACCGGGTTGATAATGGCTTTAATAGTGTAAGGTCCCAAATATCTAGGATTAAAAGTCTGAGTCCCTTTTAGAGGTATGTGTTTTATAGCCAGCCAAACTTGATCCCCAATCTGGTATTGTGGAGCATCACTTCTATGTTGATCAGCGTTTTTCTTGTATTTCTCTTTCGCTTGTTTCAAATGTTCTGTTGCTTCCTTAAAGGCTTGTGTAATAGTAGAGTGAAGATGATTCACTGCGGGCATTTCTAAGTGTTGAGGTGAATCGAGTTCTGAGGTTCGAGGATGATGTCCATATATGGTATAAAAGGGGCTTTGTCCGGTTCCTGAATGTACAGAGTTATTGGGCCTCATTACACGGAAGGCGGTGAGCCATGGCGCTATTAGCGCCATGGCTCATGCCGGTAAAATACCGGCACCGCCTTGGCGGAAAGGGGATTTACCGCCCCATTCCAAGGTTGGAGGGGCGGTAAATCCCCTTTCCGCCATTGCCCTTCCCCATTCCCATTTCTGCCCCATAGGGCTCTATGGAAATGGGGAAGGCGCTAATTACGCCACCGCAATTTTGCGGTGCCGTAATTAGCTCCGAGGTCCCTTAGCGGGTTGGATTTTAACGCCTGCAAGAAGCAGGCGTTAACCTCCAACCCGCAAAGGGACCTCGTAGTACGGCGGTAAGGGTTAACGGTCACCGTTGCCATTAACGGTGACCGTTAACCCTTACCGCCGTCCGTGTAATGAGGCCCATTGTATGCGTATTCGGAAATCCATAAAATATCCTTCCAATTGCTTTCGGTTTGGTGTAGCATGCAACGTAGGTACTGTTCAAGAGTCTGGTTGGTCCTCTCCGTCTGACCATCGGTCTGGGGATGGTGACTGGTTGATAACCTCACGTCGATTTGCGCTAATTGAGAACATCTCTTCCAAAATTGTGAAATGAATTGACTACCTCGGTCAGAGACCAATACAGGAGGAAATCCATGTATTCAAACAATGTTTTCGAGAAACTCCTTGGCCAAAATTGAAGCGGAAGGTAATCCCTTTAACGGAATAAAGTGGGCCATCTTGGAAAAGAGATCCACAATAACTAGAATGGTATTAAATCCATTACATGGAGGTAGATCAGTAATAAAGTCTAAAGACAAAAGTATGCCATGGTGTAGGTGGAATATCCAAAAGGTTGCAAAAGACCAGCTGGTTTTTTTCTTCTGACTTTTGTTTTGGGCGCAGATACCACAAGATAGCACAAATGACTTTACGTCTTTTCGCCAGGTGGGCCACCAGAATTGTCTTTTAATTTTAGCTTTAGTTTTTGCGATACCTGGGTGTCCTTCCATCAGAGCATCATGATAATTGGAGATAACTAGTTCTTGTGGTTCCTTATGTGGTAGAAATAGACGTCCTTGATAGTAAGGTAGGTCATTGTTGACTGAATAATCTTTGCCTTTCTTTACCCAATCCTGCAGGGCTGCAGGATCGAAAAGTTGTTGGATTTTTAAATGAATATCTTCTAAAGTCTGTAGAGTAGATATGCCAAGAATTCTTTGTTCTGATATTATAGGCACCGGTTCCGGATTCGAATATGCTTCTCCCATCCCTATTCGGGATAAGGCATCTGCCTTGCCGTTTTTACAATCTGGTCGATAAGTTATCACAAAATCGAAGTCGGCAAAGAATAATGCCCATCGAAGTTGGCGCGATGATTGGGCCTTGGCTGTTTTTAAATTCTGCAAATTCCTGTGATCGGTGATTACAGTGATGGTATGCCTGGCACCGAGAAGATGATGCCGCCAAGCCTTGAAGGCAGATTTGATGGCTAATAACTTTATCAGTAACTGCATAGTTTAACTCGGGTGCCGAGAACTTTCTTGACCAGATTGCTACTGGATGAAGTTGACAGGTTTCAGGATCCTTCTGGGACAGGACAGCTCACATGGCTAAACTGGATGCGTCGGTTTCAACTATGTATGGAAGCTCAGGGCGTGGATGCTTTAAGACAGGTGCAGACGTGAATTTCAATTTTAGCTCTTGGAAAGCTATTTCAGCTTCTTCAGTCCACAAGAAGTGTTTGTTTTTTCGCAAAAGTGCTGTGATGGGGTGTACAATATGTGAGAATTCAGGAATAAATCTGCGATAGAAGTTATCAAATCCTAGCATGCTTTGTACCCCTTTAACTGAACTGGGTGATGGCCACTTGAGGATTGCGTCCACCTTTCGAGAGTCCATTCGAACTCCGTTTGGAGTCAGGATAAATCCAAGGAATTCAACTTCTGTGGCATGAAAAACACATTTTTCCAATTTTGCGTATAACTTGTGCTGGCGTAGTTTCTCAAGGACTGCACGAACGTGCTTAACATGGTCTGATTCTGAGGCGGAGTACATTAGAATATCGTCTATGTATACGACAACACAACGTCAATGAGTTCATGAAGGACATTGTTCATAAAATACTGGAAGGCTGCTGGTGCATTGCACAACCCGAAGGGCATCACCTGATATTCGAATAACCCGTACTTGGTGCGAAAGGCAGTTTTCCATTCATCGCCTTTCTTTACACGTACCAGATGATATGCCCCTCGGAGATCTAACTTAGTGTAGATACAAGCATCCTTTACCTGGTCTAGTAATTCGGGGATCAGAGGCAATGGGTATCGGTTCTTTACCGTAATCTGATTTAATGCGCGGTAGTCTATGCACGTTCTAAGGTCACCTTCCTTTTTCGGCACAAAGAATAAAGCTGAGGATGCAGGAGACTTGGATGGACGAATGAAGCCATTAGCAAGGTATTGGTCCAAGTATTGTCGTAGGTGAAGATTTTCGGATTCCCTGAGGGCATAGATCCTGCTGCATGGAGGTTGTGCACCCGGTACAAGGTCGATTCGACAATCGTATGATCTGTGAGGTGGTAAGGTGTTTGCCTGTTCTTTTTGAAAAACATCCTGGAATTCTTGCTATTCCTGAGGTAACTGCACGACTGGATTAGTGACTGTGGCCAGGCCTTTGTTCAAGGTTTTTTCCGGGTAACATGTGTGTGCACAATCCGGGAAGGTCACTCTCTTCTCTCGCCATTCAATACAAGGATTATGTATGTATGTATGTATGTATTTATTTTTATATAGCGCCGGTAGCCCGAGGGCATCAGGGCGCTTGAGCAATACAACACAGACTACAAAGGACAGGCATGAAATGACACTTGCTGTTGGCTTGGAAGACCTAACAGCCACTGACGCCACCAATTCTTATCTAAAGAGGTATGTCTTCATCCGTTTCCTGAATACAAGGTGGTTTGCTTCTAACCTCAGAGAGTCAGGAAGGCTATTCCACAATGTGGGTGCCAGCACCAGAAAAGATCTACCCAACCCAGATTTCAGCTTGAACTTGGGTACAACCAGAAGGCATTTTCCTTCCGAGCGTAGTCTTCTCCTGGGTGTGTGGAGAACTAGGCTGTTTTTCAGATACTCTGGTGCTTTGCCATAAAGGCACTTGTGGACCAAAGAGAGGGCCTTGAACTTTATACGTTCCTCTACTCTAAGCCAATGAAGGGAAATCCTCTCGGTGGTGACATGGTCATTCTTCTTCAGATTTTTAACTAGTCTAACCGCATTATTCTGAACCACCTGACATCTAGATAGGTCCTTAGCCGAGGCCCCTATCAACAGAGCATTGCCATAGTCGAGCTGTGATAGAATGATGGCTCTGGCTATAGTGGCCAGGTTGCATTCATTAAGGAAAGGCTTGATACTTCTCATTAGCCTAAGATAGTACGCCGTATTTTTTTGAAGATAGCTGGTCTGGGCATGAGAATCAACCGCAGAGTTGACCATCATGCCCAAGGTTTTCACTTTGAGGGCCACCGAAATGATGGCATTCTTAATTTGGAAGGATTTATACTCTGCCCCTAGATTAGCCAACTGACGACTGGAGCCAAAAAGCATCAGTTCGGTTTTTGAATCATTCAGGCACATCCAGTTAGCCTGCATCCAGTCGTCTATTGTCTTGTAGACCCTTGCAATCACTTCGCCGTCTGCTGCGTAGTGGCTACCCCCCAGTTCCAAAATAAGCTGGGTGTCGTCTGCGTAATTCGTAAACGACACACCAGCTTTCACCAATATGCTGCACAAAGTGCACATGTATATGTTGAACAGCATCAGTGACAAGCTAGTCCCTTGGGGCACTCCGAAGAGGATGTCGCAAGGATCGGAGAAATTGCTTCCCCAATGGACTCTGGCTTGGCGGTTCGATAGAAATGACAATAACCAGTCAATGGCTCCTTCAGAACAGCCCACATGCTCTCTGAGAGCCTTAATGAGGAGTTGATGATCTACCAGATCGAAGGCAGCGCTTAGATCAAGTAGCATCAGCATCCCTAGTTTGTTTTTGTCTAACAGGCTCAGCATCTGATTCTGTAGGTCCAGCATAGCTGTTCAGTACTATGGGATGCTCTGAAGCCTGATTGTTGTTGGTGCAGGGCCTCCTGATTTTGTACAAAATATAGTAGTTGCTGCGTTGCTACCTTGTCCAACAATTTAAGAACAAAATTGGAGTTTGTTATTGGGCGTAGGTTAGCTGGGTCCTTAGGATCCAGGCCGGCTTTTTTTACAAGAGGGGTGATGGTGACCCTCTTAAGTTCCTTAGGCACTACGCCCTCCTGAAACGAGGCATTCACTATTCTCAGGAGGATGGGAGCAAAAATGTCTTTATGTTGGAGAATGATGCTGGGTGGTAAAATGTTTTCTGCACAGGTAGTGGGATTCATATTGTTAAACACCTCTAACAATTCTGCTTCGGTAATGGAGTCAAATTTGAATAACTGTTCTCTTATGGTTGCCACCACTTCTATAGGTGGTGTATCGTGATTAGCAGAGGTTCTAGCCTTGATAATATTTTGTCGTGCTTTTTCTGTTTTAGCTTGAAAGGCATTTGAGACAGTATTACAATCCTCCTCTGTGGGCGTAAAGGGGGGTGTGAGGCTCGCAGGTTTTTCAATACTCTTCAGTATGTCGAAGAGTTTACTAGTCTTGTTGTCAGCATGTTCAATCTCTGAATTAAAGAAGTTGGCCTTGGCTGACTTGATTTTGTCTCTATATTCCTTGTCCTTTATTTTCCAATTATTTTTACTGTCTGCTGATTTATCTAGGATCCATTTCCTCTCCAGAGTTCGTTTTTCCTTTATTAATGTGTGGAGTTCTGTAGTAAACCATTTTTGGCAGTTGTTTTTCCTAGCTAATTTAGATTTGAGAGGAGCCTCTGCCTCAACAAGTTCCAGAACATGCTTGTTATATTTGTCTAGGAGAGTTGCGCACAAATCGTGATCCTGAAAGGAGCACAGTATTTCATCAGCGCATGACTTAAGCTGTGTTTCCAACCATGGCATTCCCAGAATTATTTGGAATTGCGGGGCCTTGATTAAATCAAACAATAGTTTCTCGATGCCCATCTTGACCCAACAGTGTCATCTCAGTAGTAGAACGAGTTACGGGCCCAGAGGCAATTTCAGTTCCATCGACTGTAGTGATGACTTCCGAAGCGGTCTTTTTGCAAAGGGGTAGATTCATCCTTGAGGCCAATTCATGGTCCATGTAGTTTCCTATGGCTCCACTATCAATGTATGCCCTTACTGCGTGCATACGTGATGGCTACCTTGGATCAATAAGGACCATTAGTATGATTAGGTGCGAGGTCCGAGTGTCCTTCTTTAAGCTCGGCAAGCGGACCTCTACGCTTGTCGGGCATGGTCGTTTCCGGAATCAGGCTCTGTTCGGCTTTTGTCAGCAACTCCTACTAATTTCTTGGGTGGTTTTATAGGACAATCCCGTAGAAAATGTCCTGCGGTTCCAGAGTACAGACACAATTGCATCTACCGTCTCTTTTCTCTTTCCTTTTGCGTTAAGGGTCCTTTAACCCCCCCGGTCTGCATAGGTTCTGATGCATCTGTTCCTTTGGGGGTAATGTTGGGTTTAACCCATACCCGATTCTCAAACTTAGCTCGATCAGCCTTTCTATTCTGAAGTCGGTGGTCTAACTGGACCACTAAATCTATATATTCTGCGCAATCCTGAGGTGGGTTCACAACTTGAGCCAAAACATCTTTGAGTTCTCCCCGAAGTCCACGATGAAATAATGTAATTCGTTTCTCCTCAGGCCATCCGGTTTCGACCACCAACCTATTGAAGTTTGCGATATAGGTTAGCAGATGCTGGTTACCCTGTCGTAGGGATAAAAGTTTGTTATCCAGGGCCTGTCCCTGTGAATGTCTGGCGAATAGTCTTTCCATGCTCCTTTGAAAACCCTGAAAAGAAGAGGGTCATCCTGGTTGACTAGTGGATTAACCAATCAGCTGCGCTGCCACTAAGACATGATAGTACAAAGGCTACTTTGGCTTGGTCATTTGGAAAAACTCCAGGTCTGCATAAAAAGTGTAAGCGGCATTGGTTCATAAACACTGCAAACCTTTTTGGGTCCCCAGCAAAGCGTTTGGGTGGAGCCAAAGGAATAGTCCCTGGTAGAATTACTTGCACAGGATTGCTCAATGAAACAGGACTTGGGCCTCCCGCCATCCCCCCCCACCCAAGTCCAGGTAGGGGTGTTTGCCCAGCGTGGTTTTGCAGCAGTTGTCTAGCAAGATCATCAGTGCGTTCCTTTGACACAATCAGTTCTCTCCTGAGGGCATTAGTTTCTTGGCGCGCGGAGTGCACTTCTGCCCTACGTTCTCCTAATAATTGGGCTAGTTGGTCAGTCTCTGAGGTTTCCATAACACCCGGGTGGGGATTTGTAGAGAGGCTTCGCGTTCTGTTACACTCACCTGGTTCCCACAGGGGCGTCGATCGGACCCAGACAGCTGCGGCCTCCTCCAACGTGAAGCGTAGTGCAGAGATGACGGACTGGACTGGCCTGCCTAATCTCGTCTGCTTGACTCGTAGAAGTATTCTCCTGCAAGTGGAGAGAGGGATTTAGCCACCCGTGGACTCTAGTAATGGCACCCCACTGTTCTCCCCACTAATCACCTCCAATATTCCCTCTCAGTAATCTCACCTTATGTTTTTGAATGATGAGGTCTGCATCCTGCGTGGAATGCAGGGGCGCGTAGATACCAGTTACTTCACTGGCTCGAAGGCGTTGGAAGAGTTCCGGTTGAATATTGACTCTGAGATTCCTGACAGGAACCCGTAAGTATAAAGTCCAAAGAGTTCAATATGTCCGATGTTCACTCTTGTCCCATTCCCTTCTTGTATTGCAGCTGGTCCAAAAGAAGATTGTCTTGTGGCAGCTAATGGCGTTCAGGTAAGAGTCTGTATTACCTAACATTGTCCGGTAAAAGATGCGTGTATTTAACTTGTTGTTTTCTCTCTCCTTACAGGTGCGGCGTAAAAAGTTGCGGGATGATAAAGATTTCTTTTAACTCCTAGGTGCTGGAGTTTGGCGAAGAAAATGATGGAGGCAGCGCCGAATTGAAAAATGCTGTGAGGGCTGGTGAGTATGGCGTGGCCCTGCAGCTTGCGATGCGACGCGTGCAGAAATAATGTCCTTTCCAAGTTCAAAGACGTGATGGATCCAGAATCACGTAAGGAAGTAAAATAATGTCTGTGTTCTAGCCTTCCCTTCTTCTTTCTTCTTGTTCTAGGAGCTCTGGATTCGAGGTGGGTGTGGCTGAAGACTGGATGCTGACTGCAGACACGGTGAACGTTACGCTGCTGGATGCAGAATAACGCGAAGCATGTGCTGCTGTTCGGGCGTGGTTTAAATAGCTTTCAAAGTAGTCCCAGGTAAGAAGTCCCTCAGAACCACACCCGAGTAAAAAATAGTCCCTGATGCAAAGTAGTCCCATTCAGGCCTCACGTTGGCTTGACTTCATTGCAGCATGGTCTGCACGAGGTAAGTAATGTACATGAGCCTGGTGCCTATGGCGCCAGGACTGTACCCAGACAGCCCCTAGCCGGGGCAGCTGGGCTTCTAGTAAGCACCTGGATGCCTGCTCCCGGGGCTGATGGGCTTGGTCCGGATGCCCGGGGGTACGCATCATGACAGACTCCTGCTGGCTTAGTGTTTTTGCCCCTCAGGCGCAATGCCTCTATTACCACGGGGTAACCTCACAGTAGTCCTGGGGTGGTGAGGAACCCTATTTAGGCCTCTGGGCTTGTAGAGCTGCTGCTAGCACCGTCACTAAGTGCCAGCAGCCAACGTGAATCAGCACTTTAATTTTTTAATAACATGGATTGAGATCTCTTTTAGAGCAACGTGGGATGAGGGGAGATTTAGCAAAGGGTAGCCAGACCTGCAGAGACAACCATCTAACATATTTGGGGAAAGGACAAACATAATTTCACTTTTGTGGTAGATTGTTTTTTTTTTATCAAAGAATTAGATAGGTCCGGTGTAGTTTCACTACTGTGGAAGAAAGATCTCTGTGGGAAGAGCCGCAGGCAGCCCTTTTAAGTGCTGTGGATTCTGCTAGAGTTATGCAATGGCTGGTAACGCACTGTGTCACTCTCAGTCACTGTCCCCTAAAGAAGCCTGGATCGCTCTGGCTCTGAAAACCTTAGCCGCTCTTCAGTCCATGCAGCCAGGTCTGATCCTGCATGGAAGGACCCCCCTGCACTACAAGACAGGGGGCCAGAAGGGCACTAAAGTAGTGTTCCCCTCCCCCCCTGTGAGCATGTCCCTTGCCGGCAGGTTGTTTCAACCGCAAGCCTACAGTCCACTAGACTCCGTCCCAACCCCCTCCCCATACTCTGGGAGTGGGCTTACGTTTTCTCTGCCATTAGCACATCACACCCAGGATTGGCAGCACCTCACTTATTCTAGCACGGTCTGTTAGAGGACCTCAATCTATCTGGTGCTGCCCTCATTGTAACCTCCATATTCAAAGCATGTGGAATGAACGCAGTGTCTGAGCCTGAGAGGAAGTCAGGTTTACATAAAGTAAACCCCCATCTCAGGAATATCTTCTTCAGGGACTCACCAAGAGAGACCTGGGGCCTCATTACACGGATGGCGGTAGGGATTTACCGGTACCGGTAAATCCTTACCGCCTTACTACGAGGTCCCTTTGCGGGTTGGGGGATTTAACGCCTGCTTTTTGCAGGTGTTAAAATCCAACCCGCTAAGGGACCTCAGAGCTAATTACGGCACCGCAAAATTGCGGTGCCGTAATTAGCGTCTTCCTCATTCCCATAGAGCCCTATGGGGCAGAAATGGGAATGGGGAAGGGCAATGGTGGAAGGGGGATTTACCGCCCCTCCAACCTTGGAATGGAGCGGTAAATCCCCTTTCCGCCAAGGCGGTGCCGGTATTTTACCGGCATGAGCCATGGCGCTAATATCGCCATGGCTCACCGCCTATCGTGTAATGAGGCCCCTAGTTAGGGAACTCATTCTCAATAAAAAAAATAAAAAAAGACCCAATGTAATCCAACACAGGGACTCCAAAACTATTTGAATATAGAACTGCTGCGTTCTGGGAAACCGAGTTCTGATGCACATCCACAGCAATAGACAAATGCACATGAACTTTGGGACACGGAATTGCACAGAACTGTGCATAAGTGTCCACACGAGGCTAGATAAGAAGTAAAAACTGATCTGCATGTTCCAGAATAGATGTAGCGGACACCTAAGTGAAGAACATTTGTTGGAGGGAAATAAAGGGCCTCATTACACAGTAGGCGGTAAACCATGGTGCTATTAGCACCATGGTTGCCGCCGGTACCATACCAGTACCACCATGGAGGAATGGGGAATTACCACCCCATTCCAAGGTTGGCAAGGCGGTAATTCCCACTTTCTCCATGGCCCTTCCGCATTCCCATTTTTGCCCCATAGGGCATAATGGGAATGGGGAAGGAGCCAATTACAGTACCGCAAATTGCGGTACCGTAATTAGCACCAAGGTCCCTTTGCGGGTCCCAACTTTAACGGCTGGTCTACACCAGCCGTTAAGGTCGGGTCCCGCAAAAGGGACCTTGTAGTAAGGTGGTAAGGGTTAACGGTCACCGGTACCCTTACCGGTGACCGTTAACCCTTACCGTCTTCCGTGTAATGAGGCCCAAAGTCTCAATTTCTAGGAAAACTATCAAAATTCCCAAAAGAAGAAGATCCACCACATGAATGGGAGCTTGAATGAATGACTTTCAGAATGTGACGGTGCAATGAGGAAGACCAACCTCCTGGCATACATGATCAGGTTCTGGATTAACTAATCTACATTTCATCCCTTACCTTGAGTCCCGAGTCATTGAGTAAGACATCCTAATCCAAAGTCTTGCAAAGGGTAGTATGTCAGACCCGTTCAATTACAGAACAATGGCACTTAAGGACCCAGTAGGCAAACATTTTGCTAAATATATTTTGGTGGGATTACTCGAGTTGGCCAAGTAGAAAAATATCAAGTAAACACACAAATAGCCTTTCGGACTGGGTTTTCTCTCTGGCGCTATTGTTGACTGCCATGGTTTTCAACCACGTGAAAAGATCAAGACTGCGGGATCTTGCCTCGTCCGGGGATTCCACACATAGAACACTGAGATCATCGTGGAACAGGTATTGGCACAGCATCCTGTAAGGGCGCGGAAGTAGGACTGACACAGTGGCATGTTGCTTGGCAAAGACTTTTATTAAGCAAGAAAACATGGAAAGAAAATCCTATGTTGTCATAACTTTAAGAGGGGTTTCCCTACCTCAACTAAAATACTAAAGAATCGGTCAGTATGTACAAAACAAAACACCCACAGTCCGGTGTCAAAATCTATTTCCTTCCCTTATCCTTGCAACTAAACTAAAGTAGTGGAGAGTTCCCTTGGTGCAGAAGAATGTCTCACTTCTTCTGGGCACTGGAGCAGGGTTTCAATGAGAAACCGTCTCTTGAGGGAATGGATCCTTGTCCAAGGTCACAGTCTCCTTCAAAGGCAAAAGAACAACTTTCCAGGTTTTCAAAAGTTCTCAGCAGTAATTTTTAATGTCCAAAATATCAAAATCCCTTGTTGCACATAGTTTATTTTCACTAAAGGGTGTCCCGTTCTATGACCGCGAGGAGAAGATCCAGGATTCAGTAGCCACCAAATATTTTCGGTATTGCAGCAATACATTGGGTCGTCCATGAGTTTCGTCTCCATACTGGCACGATTCAGAGGCACGCGCTGATTCCAGCTCAAACTTGTGCTTCCACCCTAACTCTATCTCCGGGACGTGTTATATCATTCACCCTTTAATTCTGTTATGGCGAGTGCATCACTCCTAATGTGTCAGTGTTGACCCTTGGTCTGTTTGGCCACCATACTTGAGGCTCTCGACATCTTGTGGATCTACCACCTTGCTTCTTAGTGGCAAGTGTATATGTTTTTTCCTGATGAAGACTTTGTCCAAGCGACCTTCATACGTCGAAACCGGTCGAGAAATTGGGGATGTGATCTTTTTTTACATCTAATTGATCCACTCCAGTAGTAGATCACACATGTTAGAACTCTAGTGGTCTTGTACATTGAATTCACTTTATAAAATGAATCTCTCAGTTGTGACCATTAGTAGGTCCTCCCACATATGTATTGTAATTGGGTAGCATTTTATAAATTGTTGAATGAATGGCGGCTGAAGGTAGACGAATGGGCGAATGATTTACTGTCAATTGTATGAATTGGGATGTTCTTAATGGTTAGGCTTGCTGGTGTCTCGTTTAGTTTATTATTTGTAGAGCACACCTAACCCTGAGGTATCTGGGTGCTTGAGCATAGGTGATTGTTACAGGTACATATATTAGGCGACAGGTACACAGTGGCTTATTGACAATGGTTACAAAATAATAAACGTGCCAACATCAAGAATAGATACAAGAAGGCTGCAGCAGCTGGGAACAATTCACAGTTGGCCGTGGCGCACAATATGGATAATCAACAGGTCTACACAGTATTAAGATCACAAACTTAACAAAGGCCGTATAAATAACAATAGTAAGATTGACACCACAAACAATATGGGCAGTAGTTGCGGACGGGTAGAAGTTTAGTGTTGCTGGGCAGATCTAAAAGTCCAAAAGATGGTTCAAATCTGATGGCTGTAGGGAGGGAGTGCCAACACTTTGCAGCTAGCACAGGGAAGCTGGATCCACCGGCAGTTTTTAGTCTGTACCTCTGTTGAAACAGTGTAGGTAGAAGGATCTTGTAGGTCTGGAGGGCAGGTTTCTGGTGAATTTGTCAGTTAAGTATTTAAGGGCTGTGTTTCACAGGCATTTGTGTGTGATGACTAATGTGCGCAGCGAGAATCTGTTGCGCACTGGTAGCCAGTGTGAATCCCGTCTAGTAGCAGAGATGTGATTAGAATGTGGGATATTTAGGGCAGATCCGAGAGCATTGTTCTGGAGAACTTGTAATCTATTCAGGTTACGTTCGAAAGAGTCTAAGAATAAGGTATTGCAATAGTCCAGCTTGGACAAAATGTTACGCTCACCTGGTTCCCACAGCGGCGTCGATCGGACCTGGACAGCTGCGGTCTCCACCAACGTGATGCGTAGTGAAGAGTTGACAGTCTGGACTGGCCCGCCTAATCTTGTCTTCTGGACTCGTAGAAGTATTCTCCTGCAAGTGGAGAAAGGGATTTAGCCACCCGTGGACTTTAGTGATGGCCCCCCAACTGTTCTCGTTCTCCCCACTAATCACCTCCGATATTCCCTCTTGGTAACCTCACCTTATGTTTTTAAATGATGAGCTCTCCATCCTGCATGGCATGCAGGGGCGCGTAGATACCAGTTACTTCACTGGTTTGAAGGTACTGGAGGAGTTCCGGAGGAATATTGACTCCAGTGTCTATAAAGTTCAAAGAGTTCAATATGTCCGATGTTCACTCTTGTTCCATTCCCTCGTTAGGTTGCAGCTGGGTCCAAAAGAATATTGCCTGGAGGCAGCTGATGGTAAGAGTCTGTATTACCAAACACTGTCTGTTAAAAGTTGCACGAGTTTAACTTGCTGTTTTCTCTCCCTTTATAGGTGCGGCATAGAAAGATGTAGCGAATTAAAGGATAATACCTCCGGTGGTAAAGCAGGTAAGCCTATGGTGGCAAAGAGATTGTCTTTGTCGGTTTTCTTGGCTCACCTTGTTATTCCTTTTGTTTTCCCCCCAGGTGCTGGGTTTCGATGAAGAAAATGATGGAGGCAGCGCCGAGTTGAAAGATGCAGTGGACTGGCGAGTATAACGCGGCGCTGCTGCTGGTGAAGCGACGCGTGCTGAAATAATGTCCTGGGTTCGGAATCAGGTAAGGAATCAAATAATGTCTGTGATCTAACCTCTTCTCCTTTCTTTTCCTTTTGTCTAGGAGCTCCGGATTCGAGGCCGGCGTGGCAGAAGACTGGATGCTGACTTTGAGACAGGGTGAGCATTACGCTGCTGGATGCAGAATAACACGAAGCATGAGCTGCTGTTTGGGCGTGGTTTAAATAGCCTGCAAAGTAGTCCCAGGTAAGTAGTTTCCCAGAAACACACCCGAGTAAAAAATAGTCCCGGTAATAAAATAGTCCCATCCAGGCCTCACGTTGGCTTGGACTCATTTTCAGCATGGTCTGCATAGGGTAAGTAAAGGCTATGAGCCTGGCGCCTATGGCGCCAGGACTGAATCCAAACAGCCCCCCAGCCGGGGCTGTTGGGGTTTTAATGAGTATCTGGATGCCTGCTCCCGGGGCTGATGGACTCGATCCGGATGCGCGGTGTTTGGCATCATGACACAAAATCAACGCCCTGGCTAAGGTATGGAAGCTGTTAGTGGACAAGTAAGGTTTGTTGGTATATGCTGTAGTTGAGGCTGTAGAATTGACTTGTCTAGGTAGACACCCAAGGTGTTGACCTCATTGGCAACTTCAATGATATTCCCATCAATGTTGAAGGTCTTGTATCGTGTATCCAGTCTGTTTAGACGAACTTGAGATCCAATGATGAGAAGCTCCGTCTTGTCGTCATGTAGACAAAGGCTTTGGGAAACCACCCATGCCTGCATTTCGAGGTAGATTTCATTTAACATTTTAGAGTCTTTGGGCCTCATTACACGGATGGCGGTGGACCAAGGTGCTATTAGCACCTTGGTCCATGCCGGTAAAATACCGGCACCGCCTTGGTGGAAAGGGGAATTACCGCCCTATTCCAAGGTTGGTGGGGCGGTAATTCCCCCTTCCCCCATTGCCCTTCCCCATTCCCATTTTTGCCCCATAGGGCTCTATGGGAATGGGGAAGGCGCTAATTATGGTACCGCAAATTGCGGTACCGTAATTAGCTCCCTGGTCCCTTTGCGGGTTGGTTTTTATGCCTGCAAAAAGCAGGCGTTAAATTCCTCAACCCGCAAAGGGACCTCGTAGTAAGGCGGTAAGGGTTTACCGGTGCAATACCGGTACCGGTAAACCCTTACCGCCTACCGTGTAATGAGGCCCTTTGTCATGGCAGCTAGTGAGCGTAATGAGGACCTGGGTGTCATCTGCATAATTTGTGTGGTTGACACCCATGTTATCAAGACGATCAAAGAGGAGTTTTGTAAAACAAAATGTGTAAAGCCTGGGTAAAACACAAGAACCGTGTGGGACTCCACAGTAGATGGGAACTGGCTCAGCAGAAGCTGTTTGAGAAGACTCTATTGGAGAGAAAAGATTGGATCCAACTAGCGGCATTCAGAGAGAAGGCTGCAGCTGTGGTCAGGTGTTTACTTAGGATCAGGTGGTCGACGAGATTAAACGCTGCCGAGAGGTCCAGCAGAAGAAGGATGGCCAGATTACCTTTGTGACCTTTGGCTTCTTTGTGACTGCTTCTTGCTCCTCGGTGCAGTCTGCTTTCCCACATCGGACCATGTGTGGACAGACGCCTGAACCTCCTGGTTCGTGTAGAGGGGTTCATCTCCTCTGCACAACGTTGAACTCTCTCCTCGCGGTGCCTCCAAGGAGGATCTATGCCCCTTGTGTGTCCTTCTGCCTTTTTATGTTTTGAGAATTAGCATTGGGTCTCTTGTGAGAAGACTGCTCCTGTTGGTTCCGTAGAGCAGTGGCCATTGCTCTGCACGTCTACCTCGTCTGTATGGTTGCTGACTGCTGATCTTTCAACTCCCCCTAATCTTCCTCATGCCAGTTTTCCGTACTTCTTCAGATTTACATAAGTACATGGGATAGGAGGGCAAAGATGGGGAGATGTAGGGGGTGGAGAGGTGTAGCTATTGGGTGAATACCGTGTTCTCCCACAATAGTCGTCTCTGGTCCCACAGGGGGTTTCCCACTCCATGAGATCCTCAAGCTGAGTACCACCCTCAGGGGAATATCGGGAAGCAGCCTCACCTCTCTGGCTTCATGGGAAGGGGCTCCCCCATGGAAGCAGTGACGATACCCGGGGATTTGTCACTATATATCGTGTGTTGCCCCTTGCACTTCTTGGGCCAGGATAAGGGAAGCCATCAAAGCACAGAGGACGGGGGAGAGGAATCCTTTGCCTGGGGATTTCAAATGCATTACCTTTAATCTTTCTTGACTCATGGCTGTAGAGCGCCTTTAGGTTGCTTTTACTTAACTGCTGATAGAAGCCATGGCTTTTTGACATGGTTTGTATCCCTGTCCACCTTATAGGTCATCCAGAGGTTGATAGTTATAACCTCACTGGTCCCCTAGTTTGCCAATCCTCTGCATCACAATTGTGAGTATGATTTGAAGTGTTACTACATATTGTTGATTGGTTTTTGGTAGTTTTATCATTTTAGAACTGAATAGAAGAGTAAGATGCTAATATTAGGGACAGTATATTGCTTAAATATTATTAACGCTCATATTTATCTCCACAAGATAATATGCATAAATGCTAAACAAGAGAGTAAGAGCATTATGAATGTGTTTCTATTTATGAGATTAAAAGACAGTGGGCCTCATTACAAGGTTGGTGGTAACCCGCTAGTGCTACTGGCGGGTTGCCGTTGACTTCATAACACCGTCCAGCCGCCTGAGATCCCGGTTCAACCAGGACATTACAAGTCACAGCGGCCCGTGATGTCAGGAGGCGGAAAGTGCAAGTCCCCATTCCTGTGGAGTCCCCAAGGACCCCACAGGACTCCACAGGAATGAGGAAAAGGAAGCATCAGCCCCCTGCAGGCATTCTCGTTGTCAGGCGGTTCGGAAAGGGTGCCGATACATTGCCAACGACACCCTTATTTATGGACCGCCAGGCTTGTAATGCCACTATATGGCAAATGCAAACACTGTACTGAATATATAGCAACTGTTTATTATAGATTCATGGGTAATATGCACCGATACATAGGTTCACCCAGAAGCGAACCCACAACAATATTGCTGTCCAATAGTAAACCTGCCAGGAGTTGTAGTTTCTCATGCACTAAAGCACAGATGCAACTTTCACCCAGAACCTTGCTTCAGGTACAGCACTATTCTCTGCCGCAAAACCTGGCACAGCCGTCGGTAGCAATTTAGAGAACCTTTGGTGTGGTGGTTAGGCTCTGGCATGGCAGGGTGTGTGCAACTCATGACACCTTCCTACTCATGGCAATTCTAGCATTCTACAAGGGGGAACAAACTGTCTGGAACCCTTTACCCCTATTAGCCGGGAAGGATTTGATTTTTGCTGCACTGTCATTGTTCTGGAGTGAAAGCAGAGTAGAGGAGAGTGGAGACTGCGCTGTACGAGACTTCTGCGATGAGGACTAGCCATCCAGCCCATTAGGTCCCCACCGCGCGGACCAATTCCGAGAAAGAAAACGGTGAGAAGAGACAGAAGCAGTCTGCCTGCAGACCATCAAGAGCAGAGTAAAGAGAAGGGGAACAAGGAGTGGAAGCCAGTAGCAGGCTTTCCATCTGCAAGGGGGTGCCATCGCCCACATATGGAAGTGCGGAGGGGGAAAGGAAGGAGCCGATTGATACGGACAAGGACATTTTCAAGGGGTAGAAATTTCAAGTTGAAAGCTACAAGCCAGGTATGAAAATCGCTTGCTCTGTCACGAATGCCAGCCAATGCTATTGGTAAGTTCTAATTGTGTGGACTGCATTTCTGTACAAATAACCAATGGCTAGGTCTACCTTTCACAGATTGCCGCTGTGTGTATTGTTTTTTTTTTTGTGTTCCGGCCTCTCTGCCCACATGGACCATTTTATCTCAGATCTATGACATTTCTCTGAACCTGCAATTTGATTGCATTTTATTGCAGTGTATTTAATGGGGTTTAGCATTCCCAAAGACCTTCCTTTGTTCTTCTCATCCCTTGACCTCCAACCCCCACTCCTTTTTTACTCCCTACCCACCGCATACCAACAAACTGTCCTGTGGTAAAGTGCTGTGAAATGACTACAGGGAAATATGGGATACCTTTTTCCCCACCTCACACCAATAGCATAGACTTGTGGTACCAGTAGTCCGGACACTGGACTACAGACTGTTGAGGGGGACTGGGGCTCAGGGGCACTGAAAGAGGGACTGTGGGAATGCAGTTCTAGATCTATACTGTGCATAGTTATTGTATGCATTGCCATATCCTCATCAGCCACATAAAGGACCACATTACGGTGTGTAGGTGTAGGCATGTGTTATAATAAACATTACATAACAGACTACAGAAGTTTAATGTGTTTAGCTCCTCACCTGCAGCCTCCTGAGAATCTCGGTCTGGCACCCTTTCGCCTCCTTCAATCTTCAGGTCGCGCGCTGAATTCTGACATTCCTGAGCAGGTAACTCTTCTCCTACCACAATCTTCACCCAATCCTCAGAACCCTCACAATTCATGGAAGACACATGTTCCTCCTCTTCCTCTTCTTTAACCTTCACCAAGTTAAAGGAGAGCGGAAAATCACTGGAACATGGCCCCTCCTGTATTTCAACCTTCACCCACTCCAGGGAGTCTTCACCCCCGACAGAAGGCGTCTCTCCTTCGTTGCTCATCACCTCCATGACGACCTGGGAATCCTAAGCAGATAGGCCACCACCTATCTCAATCTTCAGCAGATCCACGAAAGAGGGAGTAGAAATTTAAAAAAAGAAAAAAAAGAGAGAAAGAAAGGTTAATCATGCTTTAAAAAGCATTTTAGGATTTTCCCACTGCTTGACTTTATTTTAAGAACACAACCACACCTATTACAATTTCTTTAGCTCCAGATCAGGGAAGGCAGAGACAGCACCAGAAGTCAATCCTAAAAGCTTTAATCAGCTTTCTCTGAGTCCATCCCGCTGCAGAGGGAGGAAGGGACATTCTCCTAACCATTTCACTGCTCTTAGAGATCGAGATATATATATATATTTTACAGGGCCTGCGGCAGCGTCCCTGTAGTTATGGTTATGTTGCTCAACCATACGAAGAGCACTTTTTGGGTAGCTTATAACTTCACCCCCGCCCACTGGACAAATCCTCACCAAAAAAGTATCTGGCCCCTTCAGAATAATTCTGCAAAGATTGGTACGGTTTTATCAAGGGAGGAGGCAAAGTTATAGGGGGGGTCCCAAAATGTGTGTAAATCCTCAGACGTAATGGAAAAACGAATGTGCTTATTCCTACAGCCCAAACCGCTGGACGGATTTTCAGCAAATTGGCGCCAGGAGGGCCGGCTTGGTCCCGAAAGCATGCTTTTGTAAATTTGGTGTAAATCCCTCCAGTATTATTTTTTTGTTTTTAAAGGCCAAAAAAGGTAGGTAAAAAGAGACTCAGCAGTGTTATTTCACTTTAGCAGCATGTCCGTAACTCATTGCGGCTTGTGGGTGGGAAAACTACTTTAATCGGTCAATATTCCATTGCATTGATACATTTCTCCCTTTGCACAGATAGCATTCTAAATTCTATTCACATATGTATTTCAGATATAGGGCTATGCCTTATTCCACACAATTAAGCCACATGGGGCCTCATTACAACTCTGGCGGTAGCCGTGCTGGTAAATCTGGCACAGCTGCCGCCGGAGTTGCATTTATTCTGGCACCCGCGAATGGGCAAGAACCGGGTCATTCCGAGTTCGGCAGACCCAGTAATTGCCCATTTGCGGGTGCCAGCAACAAGGGCCTCCCCATTGCCATTTGGCCCCATAGGCATGAATGGGGATGGGGACGTCAGATTCACCGGCACATCCGACGTGCTGTGCTTTCAGGCGCCTGTCTGCCCGCCAGGTCAGACCTGGCAGGCAGACAGGCATCCACAACCACAACACGTAGTATGGCAGTCCGGGAACTGCAGTACTGGCATGCTTACTGGTAACGTAGTTCCCGGACCGCCAGGGTCATAATGAGGCCCATGGTCTTCTAGCCCAGTAATTACAATGTGCCCATCAGGGATATGGCCTGTGATTATCAACTATCCCTAAAAAGCATGTAAATATTAATGATCTCTAAAAAGCATGCACCAATTTCTTGTCTTTTCATGTTTTATGACCCTTCATCCAACACGGTAGGTAAACATTTATTTCTTATGTTTTTGTCTGCTGGGCATATTGTTGGTATTATGCCATTTTCTTATTAATCACTGTAGCCCAACTAAGTGTCCTAGCCCTGAAGACGGACTTGATCTGAAACGCATTGGCGCTCAATAACATCGATACTCGATACCCGGATGCGCATTTGCCTTTTCATGCAATTAAAAAAACTGGTAATATCTCAAAATCCTTGTTTCGAGAATTGAAGTACAAGAGTTGAACTAATGTGAACATTATTAGCAGCTTTCTAGGAAAGCAGGGCGTGAGCATACCTTGGACTAGATTTTCTTCTAGTACCATTTCTTCACGGAAAACTACATTTCCCATCAGCCCCAGCAGCCTACTTTTCCTGTGACTAGGCGCACCAGCGCCGGCGCACGAGTAACAAGACATTCTTTGCAGGTCATCGGCCGGCTTCGGTGGTCAATCAGGCTCAGGTAAGAACGGAGTCCCACGGGCACATTTGAACTAGGCTCCTTGGGTCTTCTGACAAAGTGGACACTTGCTACCTTTACCTGTTTATCAAGTACTCCTGAGTAGTACATTTATTTACATCTGACGGTGAGAGTGCGATTGGTTGCAGCACGCCTACCCGGGGGAACAGTTTATTACCTCCCCTGGGGCTGACAGAGGTAAAAGTACATTATGGGGTACCTGGAAGACTTAAACCTGCTTTTGGCTGCACAACAAATGGCACGGCCCTCCATTGTCAATAGATATTTATAGCTGAAAATGGACAACACCTCTGTACCCCCCACTACCCAGACTCACAGTCTGCAAGAATCCTACAGGCCCCACCTTTGGTAATTAAGACAGGGGGCCTCATTACGAGTCCGGCAGTAACCAGGCGGTTTTACTGCCTCGGTTACTGCCGGACTCGTATTACCATTCCGCCTCCGTGACTCCCCGAAATACCAGGGCATTACGACCCTGGTGTCCCGGGAATTCCGGAGGCGGAATTCGGTAAATCCCCATTCCCATTGAGCCCCATAGGACTCAATGGGAATGGGGAAGTGGAAACACGGCAGCATCTTGTGATGGTGCTGGTGTTTCCACGTCCGCCTGCAGGCAGACGGTGTTAAACCCGCCAGGTCAGACCTGGCGGGATCATCACCTCCCGCCTGCAGGACTCGGGATTGTCCGGTCTGGATTTAACAGTGGCAGCGGGTTTACTGCCACTTAATTCCGGACCGCCCGACCTGTAATGAGGCCCAGACTCTTCAGATATAAATGCCCCGCACAATGAAAACTTAGAACGGTCAACAGCTATTGATGTTGAACCCAGTCTGAAACCCAAAAGTATCAATAAGATCTGTCCATTGATTGACCCCGCTGACTATCGTAAACTGTAAAGAAAACATGGTTGATTGTTCACACATCAGATTTGCTCTGCTTAATACAAGGTCCCTTAGTGAACATGCTTTGGAAATTCACAATCTCCTTATTGATCAGGACTTCGACATCCTGTGCCTGACTGAAACATGGCTAACTGAGGCAATCGGCATCATAATAGAGATGGCAGTCCCGGAAGGATACTGTATCATTTGGGTACGGTGGTGGGGTTGCAGCTATCATGAAAAAAGATTTTGATTTCTTTGAAAGCTCTAGTGAATGTTACGGATGTGAAATCCTCCATCTAAAACGCACTCCCACTCTGTGTAGGCCGTCTCAATATCACCATAGTCTACAGGCCACAGTGATTCACTTTAACGAGGACCTTATTCAGGAACTAAAAGCGGCCCCAATTGTCCCACTCTGTTGGTGGGCGATATGAACCGTTGGCAGCTTAATGCCAAGGACAAGAAGGCAAACAGATTGGAGGACGCATTAAAGAGATCAATTGCAAAGTGAATAACTAACCCACCGCCAACTCAGGAAACATTCTAGACTGGGTGATCATGAAAAAGCCAAAAAGGTAGAAAAACAAAAACACAGTTCCATGCATATGGTCGGACCATTGTATTATTAATTTCCCCGATACAATTGAGGGTGATTCCGAAAAACCCACCCAATTCAATGAAAAACGCTTACAGCCGTAACTTTAAGAAAATCAAAGGCTCCCATCTACAAAACTGCCTGCAAGATATTATCTCTGCCACACAGGATTCTGATTCCCCAGTACTTTTGGTGGGAAGCTATAAACAAGAGTTATGACAAATATGCTGGACAAAACTGCACTGTTCAAAAAGAAATCTGAGAGAAATCACCAACCATAAAAAATGGTATACGGCCGACCTTGCCCTAGGGAGGAAACTGAAGAGGCGGGCTGAACAAATCTGGCTAAACATCCAACGGGGAGTTACTAGAGCATGCTTATAAATGCAACATCATATCAGCCAAAAAGAACTTCTTCAATGAAAAGATATCAGGAGCAAAAAATTGTTCAGAGAAACTCTGAGATTTTCAAATCTCTAGAGAAGCCCAAAGCTCTGGCACACCCATTTCACCCAACTAACAGGACTGCAACGCGGTTCAGGAGGTCTTTGCAACAAAAGAAAGACAGTGCATGACAAAATGAAACAAGAAGCAGGAAATGGTGCTGATGCCCAGGCCCTCCCATTAATTCCACTGGGGGAATCCCTTAACTTCACCTTTAAACATTACAGATGGATTGGATTCTGTCGTCAATGCATTCCACATCCCGCAGAGAAAAGATTATCCCTGCTACATTAGTGTTCGACAATAAAAACATGCACACTCCTTTCTTGCAGAGATTGGGTAACTCCTCCTTTGACCATAACATCTTCCCAGAACCTATTAAGGTTGTTTCGATTACCCCTTTGGTGAAGAAAGTGGGCCTGGACCCAAGAAACGCTGCAAATCTTAGACCATCACTAATTCAAACTTCCTTTTAAATGTTCTTGACAAAGTGGCCGTTGGCCAACTGGAGTCCTTCCTGGAAGTGTCATCAATACTACACTGCAAGCAGTCGGGTTTTAGAGCTGAACACAGCACAGAGACAGCACTATTAGATCTGTAGACTAACATGTTCGAGAGAATTGACAGAGGGAAAATGGGGCTCTTAGTCCTCCTCGACTTGTCTGTGGCTTTTGACTTGCTCGACCATGACTGCTTGCTTTACGCTGGGAGAGCGCCTCTTCGAGATCTGCCCCCAAACTTTGTGGGGTTTCACAAGGCGCATGTATCTCACCTACTCTGTTTAATCCGTACACCCAATCCCGTAGTGATCTTTTGGAATCGCTGGGAATTTCATTTGCAAATTACGCAGATGATACACAGTTGATCCTTGATATCAGTGGGAATCACGGCCTTGACAATACATTTGAACATATATGAGATCATCGAACAATGGATGATGAAAAAACTGGCTCTATCTAAATGGTACTAAAACCGAGCTATTGCTATTCGGAGGTTCCCAGGCACGAGCAAAACTAGGGAGAGCGAGCGCACGCTATAGTATCTAGAACTGCAATAGGCCAGTGGAAGGAAAGGTTAAAACCTTTGGCAATTTTTATGACTCCTCTCTTACTGCTGAAACTCAGTCTAAATATATATCTAGAAACTCACTATCATTTGAAACTTCTACAAAACATCAAGCCTTTCGTTTCGGAGGATAATTGCGTGTCAGTGGCTCAAGCGATTATTCTCTCTCACCTGGATTATTGCAACACATTGCTGCTAGGGGCCTGCAGCAACTACATGCCCTTCAGAATGACGCAGTGTGTATTTATAAGGTTATCTCACGACTTGAACACATCTCAGCCGGAAGGCTGGCTCTACACTGGCTCCCTGTCCAAGCCCGGATTCACTTTAAGACAGCTACGCTTGTGCATAAATGCTTGTATGGCAAGGCTCCAGTTTACCTAAAGACGAGCATTACCGTACATGAGAATAAACAAGCTTTGCGCTCATCCAAGCTGTCTGATCCGCTCACTCAAGGCCAGAAGGACCAAAGGATTGGGTAGAGAGTTTCTGTTCGGCAGCTATGTACTGAAATTCCCCTGCCAAGCACACTACGGTATGATAAAAACATGAGATCCTTTTGGAAATGCCTGCTCTTCAGGTAGCTCGCTCTTTGATACTCTAGTCACACGGTCTCTCAGTAGGTAGGTGTGTATTTCTTGGCTGTCCGGTCTTTCTTTTATTTTTCCCGTGTGTGCCCAGATGCTTACAAGTTCCCGGCGCATAATAAATACATTTAAATAAAATCAGGGGTTGCGCAGAGTGGCAAAAATGTGGCGGGAACAGTATTACTGCTGCATAACCGCTCTGCCCAATCCAGAGTTTGGGTGGAAAGCTGGAGATTTACCTCCAGCTGCAGCTTTCTGCCCATTTTCGGTGCAATTATCGCTGGCACTATTATCGTTTTACGGACTCTTAAAAAATGGGGACTGACAGCCATACAGCAACTCCGCAACTCAGGATCCAGCACTAATAGCGCCGGACTGGGTTGCGGTAATGCTATTTGCATTGCCGTTATCCCGGCGCAATTACTACTGGGATACCGCCAAGTCTGTGAGGCCCAGCGTAATTAACACAGGAGGGCTTCTGACCCCAAATCACGGGAAGCCACACATAAACATGAGGCAACCAGAAAAAAAACAAAGACCAGACCATGCCATGTCAGAGAATCAGCCGACGTGAGAGAAAGCAAAACAAAAAAAGATATCCAGCCCCCAACCCCGACAAATTCCAGATTATGAACGCACAGCCACGACCATCGCAGGAATAAGAGCCACCCCAAAAACAAGACAAAAATCACTGTTTTACAGCATGTTAGGGAGAATTCTTTCTTTAGGCTGAATTTCCTAACCTAGTGAGTCCCCCAGCAGCTTTGCTGGATTTCTAGAGTTTGTTTGTTCCTCCTGCCAAGAGTGAGACTCTTTTTCTCCCACTCTTGGACATGATTTATGGTGTTCCTTTGACTGGTAATGTGTTTTATGGGCTATGGGGTCCTTTACTCCATAGGGTCTCATGTGTTTTTCCTATGTGTGTTACACAGCACCCTCCGTGAAGTGACACAGGGGTGTCATAGTGACACCCCACCATAGACTCCATACCCTGGGACTGACTACTGTCTCCCAGGGCATGTAAAGTCACCATTGGCTTTACTAGTCCCAAATTATTAACAGAAACCAGTACAAACCATCATATTGTGGACGTACTGGTCGGGGCAATTGCCCCGGGGTCTGTTAGTCGAGGGGGCACGTCTCCGTCCCCCCTGATCGAGTTTTGGCTGGTGGCAGTGGAAACTACTTTTTATATTCGACTGCGAATATTTTCCTATGGGATTTTCCCATTGTTCGAGGCTACCAACTTTAATTATTTAATTCTCATAGCCTCGAACATACCGCCGGTTTATTTAATTAATATTAATTTGCCGGTTGGTATTTTTTGCCAGGACTCGATTCTAAAATGGCGTTTGTGTTCTCTTCTGTGACTCCAACCCAAGTCGAGCCCTTTGTTCCACTTTTTGGCGGGCTTCTCCACAGAAGCCTCCAAAAGTGGTGCCACTCTGTCTGGGTACCACAGGGGGTGTGGGAGGGGGTTTAGGCACCCTGGACTGAGTTACCTTGGTAAATCAAGTCGCACTCTTGTGTGATTGGGCCAATTGGTGAGCCGGCCGGCTCACCACTTAGCATGTTTGATTGACAGCTAGGCTGAGTGAATGGGGGTATGCTGCATAAAAGCAGGGCTTTGGGGACTGGAACTTCAGAAGTCGCCACAGGACCTGAGAATCCGATGAGGGAGAAGCTGAGCCGACCTACCACGACGACACCACCGGTGGAGCCCTGCGGAACCGACTCACCACTTCCCGACGACAGAGAAGATCTCCCAGCTGGAGAGGCTTCTTCCCCTGACTGATGGGCACAACCGGTTTTGCCTTCCTTCTTCACACCCCAGACCGGTTTGTGGTCGAACTGCCCGTGCCAAGCACCCTGGCGGCCGGATAGCCACTCACCACTGAAACGTGAATCAACGGACTGCTCCTTGGACCTGAGAAACTCTGCGGCTGGTTTCTTCCCAGGCAGTGCAACAAACTCCTGTCTTCCTCCACGACGAGATCCTCTCTTCCCCCGGACGAAGCACCGTCTTGCATTCGCTGCCAGGAACAACTGCCCCCGCTGGAGTGTTCTCACCACTTTAAGGTACCGCGTCCGCCAGGCCTCCCTTTCTAAAGATTGCTACAATGTAATAATAAACCCTTAACCTTCTGGACTGGGCTGGCCGCCTTGACCCTCTAACTGGTCCCTTTCTTTGGTCCAACTCCTTTTTGAACCGTTACAAGACTTTTGTGCACTGCAACCGTGTGACCTTGGACACATTTCGTTTGATCCTCTGAAAGTGGATCCGGCCTATTGAACTCTAACTTCACGGTTTTACTTTGCCTTCCTCTCTTGTTATGTTCTTGAAAAAGTGTTGGGATCTGTTTCAACTTATTCTCTGCTTTTCTCTCCCTTTTAAAAACTAACTATTAGAGTGCCATCAACATTAAGCACTCACCGCTGTCTGAAAATAAGTGGGGCTTTACTTAAGACTGGTCTAATATTCTTTTAAGGGAGTGTATATTTTTTAGTGACCGTGTTTTTGAATTGCTTACTATTAGTGCCTGTGTGTTTTTCTAGATGTGGTTTTAAATAAATAATTATATCTCTTTTACACCAAGTCCTGGTCAGCATTTACTTGTTCTATTGTGTCCTCTTGACCTATTGTGAATACTCTGTATACTGCCTAACTCTTCTTGAGGGAAGTCTGACTGCTCAGCCACAGCTACCAAGTGAATCTGTGTGGTACAGACTGCTACCAAGTGGGTTTACTGCCAAACACCTGTAGTCTTAAATCTTTTGCAGTGGTCCCAGAGGGAACTGCACAGGTTTCTGCCTAACACTGGTGTACAGCAGTGGGATTTGTATTGAGTTTACACTTTAGAGTGCTTGTTGAACACTTTAGGACAACTAACCACAGGGTTTTGCACTAAAAAGCTGATTTTCTAACTATGTCTGCTATGGAGAGTTATACCCTAGAATCATTGTCTGCCAAAACTGCTGATTGCTTAAAAGTATTGTGTAGACATAGGAATCTCTATGAGAAGGGCAAGAAAATGGAACTTATATAAAGATTGTTAGAAAACCAAAGTCTGGGTGGTACAGAGGAATCTACCCCCCAGCAAATGTAGAAAACAGTGATGGTATTGATCTGAATCAAAGTCTTGATAATGAGTCAGAAGAGGAAAGTGAACCTAATGAAGTTAGCCACTCTGAGCCTCTGTCTGCCTTACCTACTGTACCTACTGGGCCTATACCAGGTCCCACATGTAATCCTGCTTATTTTGAACTTGAAAAAATGAAGCTTGAATTAGAGTGCAAACGTTGTATTACCCAATCGGAAAGAAACCAAGAGCTAGAGTTCAAAAGAATGGATGCCCAGGCTGAGCAGAAGCAAGCTGAATTAAGACTCAGAGAAATAGAGCTTAATCATGAACTAGAAATGAAAAAGTTGTCTGTGGAAAATGCTTCTCTCTCCTCTGGTTCTTCTAGGAGTTCCAGTCCCTAAAGACCCCGGATGCCTAAGGAATTAGTGGGTATGTATGAACCTAGATTGGATGTGTTGGATTGGTTGAAAATGTTTGAGTATAATCATGGGCTCCAGGACATCACAGGGAATGAGTTACTTCCCTGGTTGTTCTCTAGGCTTCCCCCTGTTTCAACTGATGTGGTAATGGAATTGGGGGAGGTGGATAATAAGGATTATGAATGTGTGAAACTAGCTTTGATAGCTAGATTCGGGAAGACCCCTTCCCAGTATCTTAAGAGGTTTAGGACCCTCAAAAAGCATGACGGTACCCCTTGGGCAACCTGGGTGAGTGAAGGGTTGAAAAACTTAGAGGGATGGATTAAGGGTTACAGAGTTAACACTTATGAAGGAATGAAGAATCTTGTAATGTTGGACTCAATGTATGATGCCTGCTCTCCTGAGCTCAGACAGCACTTGGCTGATTCAAAGGAATTAGATTCCAGGAAGTTAGCTAAGGCTGCTGACTTGTGGGTTGCCAACAGGGCCACTCACAAGGATTCTGGGGCTACTCAGAAAAAGGATGAGGGAAAACAGCCAAAAAGGGACTCCAAAGAGAATTCTAATAATTCCAATTCCAAAGAGGGCCCCAAACAAAACCAAAAGGGTAAGCCACCAGGGAAACTAAATCAGGCTAGTTTACCTCCTGGTGCCAAACCAGAAGGAGGTCAGAACAAGCCACCATTCCAGAAAGCATTTGGTAAATGCTTCGTTTGTGGCTCTACTGACCATGTGAAAGGAGACCCCAGATGTAAGGGTAAACCTTCAGGGGTCCAACTTGTCTCCTTAACCTTCGCTCCAGAGGAGGAAGTCCAAATGGCAAGTGGAAACTTTCTACTACTGGTTGATGAACCCATTGGAGTCTCAGCCAGTTTTCTTTAATGTCTCTGGGTCTGTGGGAACAAGATGTCTATAATTATATCCCAGATAATACTAAAGTGTATTATAAGGACAGTGTCCAGGTGAATGGTCAGGAGACTCCTGCCATTAGGGACACTGGGGCCAGCATAAATGTGGTGGACAAATCGTTTTTTCAGGCTGAGGATGTTGCTAAGGCACCCAAACGCCTCACCGAGTCAGCTGGAGGGCCTGTGCAGATGCTTCCCCAATTACCAGTTCTCATCCAGTGTAATGACATGACTGTGAAGATACCTGTCAGCATACAAAGTGAGGTGCCAGGAAGGGTTCTGCTGGGTAATGACTTGAAAACTCTTGGAGTAGTGTCACATACCCCCAGACCTCCTGGTAAAAGGTTACAGGAGCTCACCAGACCTGCAAGGGAGAGAACCATGAGAGGTACTCCCAAGGGGATGATGAAGAAAGAGATCACTCCTGCTCCACTAGAGATGTGAGCTGGTGTCTCTAAGAAACTAGAAGAAAAAGGGAAACCTAAAACTTCTAAAAAGAACCTCACAGCCAGCACTCCAGTGCAGCCAACAAGAACTTCCCCTAGGTTGTCCAAAGTTACACCAGTAACTCCCCCTCCAGCTGAGGCAGAGAGGGAGGTACAACCCTGTGTGGTTGAACTAGACTCTGAAGAAGAGCGAGTGGAAGGCCAGGAACTCATTGGAGATCTGGATTCTGTTGACCATCCTGAGCTGCAGTCTTTACTGGCAGAAGGTGGACCCAACAGGGCAGACTTCAGTAAGGGACAGAGAGAATGTCCAACTCTGGAAGGTCTTCACCACCAGGCAGATGCTCAGGCTGAAGGGCAAGAGCCTGGGAAATATAGGTTACACTGGGAGGATGGCCTCTTCTACAGTGAACCAACGGAGCCTGCACCTGGGGACAACAAACGACTTGTAGTACCCCAAGAGAACAGACCACAGTTCTTGCAGTTAGCCCATGAGATTCCTTTGGCTGGTCACTTGAGTTTCAAGAAGACTAGGGAAAGGCTCTCGCTCTACTTTTATTGGCCAAATATGGGGGCTGAAATACATAAATACTGAAGGAGCTGCCACACCTGCCAGACTTCTGGTAAGGTTGGCTCCAAGAACGTGGCACCTTTAGTGCCTCTCCCTGTAGTGGGAGTCCCATTTGAGAGAGTAGGGATTGACATTGTTGGTCCCCTTGATCCTTCAACTTCCTCAGGCAACAGGTTTATACTTGTTGTAGTAGACCATGCTACTAGATACCCTGAGGCAATTCCTATGAGGACTGTTACAGCTCAGACTGTGGCTAAGGCCCTCCTTGGTATTTTTACCAGGGTTGGGTTTCCTAAGGAAGTAATCTCTGACAGGGGGTCAGATTTTATGTCCCACTACATGAAGGCCATGTGGAAAACCTGTGGAGTTACTTACAAGTTCTCAACCGCATACCACCCTCAGACAAATGGGTTGGTTGAAAGGTTCAACAGAACCATGAAGAGCATGATAAGTGCTTTAGAGGACCCCCTTAAAAGAAAGTGGGACCTTCTACTGCCATGCCTTCTCTTTGCTTATAGAGAAGTCCCTCAGGAGGGAGTAGGTTATTCTCCCTTTGAACTTCTTTATGGTGATCCGGTCAGAGGTCTATTGGCCCTGATCAAGGAGGGGTTGGAGAGTGCTCCTTCCCCCAAGCCAGTCAGAGTGACTGACTGTGATAGGTCTCCAGAGGAGAATGTCACAAACGATGGCAGAAGTAAGTGATAACTTGAAAGCTGGACAAGCATTGGTCAAGCACTGGCATGACCAAAAGGCTAACATGGTCGAGTTTACTCAGGACCAGCTAGTTCTCGTTATGATTCCAACAACGCAGAGGGCCTTGCAAGACAAATGGATGGGACCCTTCAAAACTGTGGGTAAACTTGGAGAAGTCAACTATCTGGTGGACTTGGGCAACCCCAAGGAGGCTCCAAAAGTCTTCCACACCAACAGGCTAATAGCGTATGTCTCCAGACCTGATGTAGGAGCTTTGCTTCTAGCATCATCAGAGGAAGAAGAAGAGAGTGAAGCTCTTCCTGATCTCCTCAGAGGCCTACCTTTAGACGAAAAGATTGAAGGAGTAAATCTCTCTTCAAATCTGACACCTGAGCAACAGGAAGAGTGCAAATCTATGTTAAATCAGTTTGCCTCTCTGTTCTCACTTTCACCAGGCTTGACCCCTTGGGGTCAGCATGACATACTTACTGGTGACTGTCTGCCAGTAAAAAGCAGAGGATATCAAATGTCAGAAAATGTAAGAACCCACATCAAAGGTGAGGTCAACAAGATGCTTGATCTCGGGGTAATAGAGCCCTCTACTAGTCCATGGTCTAGCCCAGTTGTGTTAGTACCAAAGGCAGGATCTAAAGAACTTAGATTCTGTGTGGATTACAGAGCTCTTAATGCAGTCACTAAGACTGATGCCCACCCTTTGCCAAGGACAGATGAGTTGGTGGATAGACTTGGTGCAGCCAAGTTCCTCAGCACATTTGACTTGACGTCAGGCTATTGGCAAATAGCCCTGACAGACCATGCCAAGGAGAAAACTGCATTTTCTACCCCAGTTGGCTTATACCAGTTTAAGGTTATGCCTTTTGGATTGAAAAATGCACCTGCTACGTTTCAAAGGATGGTAAACCAGGTTCTGAATGGGATGGAGGACTTCTGCATGGCATACTTGGATGACATAGCAGTGTTCAGCGATTCCTGGGAAGAACATGTGGACCACCTGAGATATGTTTTGCAGGCTCTTGGAAAGGCCAATCTGACCATATAGGCAGGTAAATGCCAGATTGGACAGAGTAAAGTGGTCTACCTTGGACATGAGGTAGGAGGTGAGAAATAAGGCCTTTGCCCAGTAAGATTGAAGCTGTACAAAATTGGACAACACCTACTACTCAGACCCAGGTGAGAGCCTTCTTAGGTCTCACTGGGTATTACAGGAATTTAATTGAGAACTATGGGTCCATAGCTTCTCCACTGAATGTCATCTCTTCTCCTAAATTCCCTAAAAAGGTTAGGTGGAATGAGGAATGCAATCAGGCCTTTGAAACACTGAAAAAGGCTCTTTGCCAAGCCCCAGTACTCAGAGCTCCTGACTATCACCAAACTTTCATTATGCAAACAGATGCTTCAAATGTAGGAATAGGTGCAGTCCTCAGTCAACTGGATGGGAAAGGTAGGGAGCACCCCATTTGCTTCATCAGTAGAAAACTCAAGGATCCTGAAACAAGGTGGGCAACCATTGAACGAAAGTGTTTTGCTATTTTGTGGGCTCTGAAGAAGTTTAGGCCATACTTGTATGGTTCTACTTTTGTCATTCAGACTGACCACCAACCCTTGAGATGGTTAATGCAAATGTAAGGGGAAAACCCAAAACTATTGAGATGGTCAATCTGCCTGCAAGGGTTTGATTTCACCATTGAGCACAGGTCAGGGTGTCACCACCAAAATGCTGATAGTCTCTCTAGGATGTATGTCATCGACTAGAGGTATGAGATTCATCCAGGAGTGGATTAAATCCTCCTGTCCCTTAGTCTGGGGGCGGGGGCGAGTGTTAGGGAGAATTCTCTGTTTAGGCTGAATTTCCTAACCTGGTGAGTCCCCCAGCAGCTTTGCTGGATTTCTGGAGTTTGTTTTTTTCCCCCTGCCAAGAGTGAGACTCTTTTTCTCCCACTCTTGGACATGATTTATGGTGTTCTTTTGACTGGTAATGTGTTTTATGGGCTATGGGGTCCTTTACTCCATATGGTCTCATGTGTTTTTACTATGTGTGTTACACAACACCCTCCGTGCAGCAACACAGGGGTGTCATAGTGACACCCCACCATAGACTCCATACCCTGGGACTGACTACTGTGTCCCAGGGCATGTAAAGTCACCATTGGCTTTACTAGTCCCAAATTATTAACAGAAACCAGTACAAACCATCATATTGTGAACATACTGGTCGGGGCAATTCGATTGCCCGGGGTCTGTTAGTCGAGGGGGCACACCTCCGCCCCCCCTGATCGAGTTTTGGCTGGTGGCAGTGGAAACTACTTTTTATATTCGACCGCGAATATTTTCCTATGGGATTTTCCCATTGTTCGAGGCTACCAACTTTAATTATTTAATTCTCATAGTCTCGAACATACCGCCGGTTTATTTAATTAATATTAATTCGCCGGTTGGTATTTTTTGCTAGGACTCGATTCTAAAATGGCGTTTGTGTTCTCTTCTTTGACTCCAACCCAAGTCGAGCCCTTTGTTCCACTTTTTGGCGGGCTTCTCCACAGAAGCCTCCAAAAGTGGTACCACTCTGTCTGGGTACCACAGGGGGCGTGGGAGGGGGTTTAGGCACCCTGGTCTGAGTTACCTTGGTAACTCAAGTCGCACTCTTGTGTGATTGGCCCCACTTAGCATGCTTGATTGACAGCTAGGCTGAGTGAATGGGGGTATGCTGCATAAAAGAAGGGCTTTGGGGACTGGAACTTCAGAAGTCAGCACAGGACCTGAGAATCCGTGAGGGAGAAGCTGAGCCGACCTACCTCGACGACACCACCGGTGGAGCCCTGCGGAACCGACTCACCACTTCCCGACGTCAGAGAAGATCTCCCGGCTGGAGATGCTTCTTCCCCTGACTGGTGGGCACAACCAGTTTTATCTTTCTTCTTCGCACCCCAGACCGGTTTGTGGTCGAACTGCCCGTGCCAAGCACCCCGGCGGCCGGATAGCCACTCACCACTGAACCGTGAATCAACGGACAGCTCCTTGTACCTGAGAAACTCTGCGGCTGGTTTCTTCCCAGGCAGTGCAACAAACTCCTGTCTTCCTCCACAACGAGACCCTCTCTTCCCCCAGACGAAGCACTGACTTGCATCCGCAGCCAGGAACAACTGCCCCCGCTGGAGTGTTCTCACCACTTTAAGGTACCGCGTCCGCCAGGCCTCCCTTTCTAAAGATTGCTACAAGGTAATAAGCCCTTAACCTTCTGGACTGGGCTGGCCACCTTGACCCTCTAACTGGTCCCTTTCTTTGGTCCAACTCCTTTTTGAACCGTTACAAGACTTTTGTGCACTGCAACCGTGTGACCTTGGACACATTTCGTTTGATCCTCTTAAAGTGGATCCGGCCTATTGAACTCTAACTTCATGGTTTTACTTTGCCTTCCTCTCTTGTTATGTTCTTGTAAAAGTGTTGGGATCTGTTTCAACTTATTCTCTGCTTTTCACTCCCTTTTAAAAACGAACTATTAGAGTGCCATCTACGTTAAGCGCTCACCGCTGTCTGAAAATAAGTGGGGCTTTACTTAAGACTTGTCTAATATTCTTTTAAGGGAGTGTATATCTTTTAGTGACTGTGTTTTTGAATTGCTTACTATTAGTGCCTGTGTGTTTTTCTAGATGTGGTTTTAAATAAATAATTATATCTCTTTTACACCAAGTCCTGGTCAGCATTTACTTGTTCTATTGTGTCCTCTTGACCTATTGAGAATACCCTGTATACTGCCTAACCCTTCTTGAGGGAAGTCTGACTGCTCAGCCACAGCTACCAAGTGAATCTGTGTGGTACAGACTGCTACCAAGTGGGTTTACTGCCAAACACCTGTAGTCTTAAATCTTTTGCAGTGGCCCCAGAGGGAACTGCACAGGTTTCTGCCTAACACAGCATACCGCGCAACAACCGAAGCAACAGAACAGATGTCCATACACAACAGCAAGATATCAGGATCCCACAGAAAAAAGGCAGAAACAACCGGAAGAATGAGAAGCTGTACCCTCACTCATGCAGCACCAAACCCCAATAGAAATGCCAACACCATCCTGAATTGGAAGAGGAGCCTGAAATGGTAATGAAGCGAATTAGGTACGTACCCAACCTATTCAATGACGAAACAAGAACAACAACCCAAAGGCGATAAGATCAACCAACAAAACCACCCAAAGAAGCAAACCAGAACAAAATCAATTGACTACAAAGAGAATACTACACTGCAGCCTAATCAACGCCAGATGGCCATGCACGCTACCGAGATCTACCACCTACTCTGCGACGGGGGAATTAGCATCCCATTCATCACAGAAACAGGGCTCGAAATTGAGGTGAGCTTAGAGCTATTTAGCACCTTCTAGCATAGCAGAGCCTGGTTAGCTTGAAACCAACAGCTACAAGGAACTACTTTTGGCTCCTAGGGCCAACGGATGCCTTCCAAACATGTAAATGTGACAATAACTGAGTATTTGAGAATGTTAATAAAGAAGAATTAGAACACATCCAATATACATTTAAACACACTGGTTCATACAATATGGATACAAAGTTAAAGGGGAATTGCTGGTAGCTCCTGCTTCCCCTGCGGTTGCTCCTGCCTACAGGGTGATGCCAGACAACAAGGAGCTGGCTTTAGCTCCTGCCTACAGGGCGACACCAGACACCCAGGAGCTGTCTTTAGCTCCTGCCTACAGGGTGATGCCAGACACCCAGGAGCTGGCATTAGCTCCTGCTCATGGAATCTCCATTTCAAACCCTGCAGAAACCTGGCTAGCTGAAGACTACAAAGTCATACTACACAGCTGCCTACCTGATAACTTCAAATGCAATCAGGCAAACAGGAAAGGAAAAGGGGGCGAGGGGGGTGACTCGCAGTGCCCTACCAAGGACACCTAAAAATAAAAACAGCTCAGCCTTTAAACATCCAAAGCTGCAAATCCCTCATCCGTCACCTTATCACAGGCCCACAATTAAACTTTACATTCATACTCTTCTACAGGCCTCCAACCTACAACACCACCTTCACAGACACGTTCGTAGAAGCAGTCACCAATGTAGCCATCAAACATGATCATATGATCCTTCTTATGTCATGAACTTCAGATCACACCCCTTTTGGACCTCCTGGTCCTTGTCTCAACGGGGCTTACATTCCGTACTAATTCCAACATGGCCGTCAAGAGCTGAAGCCCTTGCTCGCTCCATGCGCTGAAAGCGGTGTGGTCTATTTATAGACTACGCCTTCCGCGGCTCAATGCTATTGCAGAGTAGCCCAGACGTGTGTTCGTAGCTTGCGGTATCGTTTCCTTCTCCCAGTGCTATTACCCACTCCTGTCTCTTTCCCCCTTCCTGGTTCCGAGCATTTCTAGCCTTTCCAATCTCCCAGATTCCTGGTCTCCGTGATCCCGGAACTAAACGCAACCTGGAACCAGACGAAACTCGAGCAGCGCTGTTCAAGAGCAGGAGCGTTCGCAAGAAGGCAGCGATCGAAGTCACCGGCAAACCCCAGACACAGATGAGAAGGGGGGGAACTCCTTGACAGTTTGAGACGCCACCCGATCAAACCTAAAAACGAGATGGAAGCCGCCGTGCAGGACTTAATGCGACACATGCAAGAACTATCAACCGAGGTTAAAAATCTTAAGGCGGAAAACGCCGCGCTCAAACAATTGGTCTTATCCCGGGATTCTGCTACAAAGGCGGGTGCCCTGTTGGGCGGTATTGTTGACAAGTTTGATGGTTCGGCGAAAACACTCGCGGATTCCTGGATTCATGCCTGGTCCACTTTACCTTCAAGCCCTATTATTTCTCGACTCCTAGGGCTAAGGTGGGTTTCATCATATCCCACCTTTCCGGCAGCGCCTTAACTTGGGCAACACCCCTTGTTAACTCCGGCGATGCCCTCCTAGACGACTACGATGGGTTCATAGAGGCCCTTAAAGGCATGTTTGACTGTCCAGAGAAGGTCTATACTGCCCAAGAACGCTTGCTGGACTTCCAACAGGGCTCCCAAGATATGCTCACTTATGTGACCAGATTTAAACAATTAGCCAAGGAAGCAGACTGGTCCTCTGAGGCTGGTTTTACCCTGTTCAGGAGAGGCCTAAACGAAGAGATCAAGGATGAACTGGCCAGGGTGGTCAGACCAAATTCATTCCAAGCACTAATGGACCTGGCCGTGCAAATAGACTTTCGCATCCAGGAAAGGAAGGCTGAAGGAAAGAAATCCAAGGGAAACCCACCCAAGACGTCCTTTGAAAGCACAGCCAGAACAGACACAAATCCAAGTCCAGCCCCAGAACCTGAACCCATGCAAATTGGAGCCTTTCGTGGACCCATATCACCTCAAGAAAGATTGAGAAGGATCCATACGGGTTTGTGTATGTATTGTGCTTCAGACAAACATTTGGTCAGGGAATGTCCTCTGGCACCTCCCCGGCGTTCGGGAAACGCCAGCTCCCGATCTTAAATGGAGCAGAGATTCGGGAGAGAGATGTTTCCTCCACATCAATTCCATCCTTGAACTCTCCTGGACAAAACAGTTTGGTGACTACAGGCCTTCCTGTCGCCCTCCAAGGACAAGACCTATCCCATTCTGGCCTTGGTAGACTGCGGAGCTATGGGAATTTTCATTGATCAAGACTGGGTTGTTAGTCATCATATTCCGTACGAGAAACGAAACACCCTGCAGCCGGTGGAAACAATTGACGGAAGACCTCTCTCTTCAGGACCCATAAGCCTGCAGACTAAAGAGATCCAACTTTCCAGAAACCATCATCAAGAGCGGATTACATTCGACATCATTAAGTCAGCCCATTACCCCATGGTTTTGGGCATGCCCTGGTTACAAAAGCACAATCCGTATATCAATTGGACAGCAGGATCATTATTCCTGGGCTCAGAGTTCTGTATGTCCTACTGTCTATCCCTGGATCCCTCCTCGTTAATTCCTAAAGAACCACCAAGAGACCAAGAAACACCACTCATGGTTTCCAATATCATACAAGTTCCAGAGGCCTATCAGGGATATGCTGATGTATTTTCTACTGCCATAGTCCATGCCTTAACCCCTCACAGGCCCGAAGACTGTGCCATAGATACAGATCCCTCAGCTGTAATTCCTTTCGGCAGAATGTTCATTCTTTCCGAACCCGAGAAAAAGGCCCTTCGGGAATACCTAGACACTAATCTTGAAAATGGCACCATAAGACCCTCAGAATCTCCAGCGGGTGCTTCATTGTTCTTCGTTCCCAAGAAGGATTCCAAGGAACTCAGACCTTGCCTCGACTATAGAGGCTTAAATCAATACACTCTCAAGGATCGGTACCCACTGCCCCTGATCTCGGATATCCTGGAAGCTGTGAGAGGAGCCGTAATATTCACCAAATTGGATCTCAGGGGTGCCTACCATTTGATCCATATCCGGGAAGGAGACGAGTGGAAGACCGCCTTTAGAACACCCTTTGGCCACTACGAGTACCTGGTCATGCCCTTTGGACTAGCCAATGCCCCAGCAGTATTCCAATGTTTTATGGATAGGGTGTTTTCTGATATGTTGTTTCTCTTCGTCATTGTCTATCTGGACGACATATTGATCTTTTCCAATGACCCTCTGAAGCATGAAGGACATGTTAAGGCAGTTCTACAAAGACTCTGGGAACATCACCTTTTAGCCAAACCTGAAAAATGTTTGTTTCACGTTACCTCTGTGCACTTTCTGGGATTTATCCTTAGTCCAGAAGGGACTGGCATGGACCCTTCAAAGGTAAAGGCCATTCTCGCCTGGCCTACTGCCACCTCCGTGAAACAAATCCAATCCTTCCTAGGACTAGCCAATTTCTACCGGAAGTTCATAGCCACCTTTTCTGAGATTGTACAACCCATAGTGGCTCTGCTAAAGAAGGACACCCCATTTTTCTGGTCAACATTACAAGAAACTGCATTCCAGCGTTTAAAGACTGTGTTCACATAAGCTCCCATTTTGGCTCAACCCGATACAAGTCGACCCTTTTTAGTGGAAACGGTTGCCTCTAATTACACCATAGGAGCAGTGTTGAAGCAGAAGATGGAGGACGATTTGGAACACCCCGTTGCTTATCTGTCAAGAACCTTAACTCCTAGTGAAACGCACTGCTCAGTCCTGGAAAAGGAACTTTTAGCCATTCGCCAAGCCTTCACTGAATGGCGACACCTACTTCTGGGAGCCAGACATCCTGTCCAAGTCCGTACTGATCAACAAAACCTTCAAATTCTACAGTCACTGGAGTGCAGGAACAGTCGTCAGGCACGTTGGGCCGACTTTTTTGCCCAGTATCAGTTCCACATTACCCATGTCCCTGGATCACAGAACCTGATCGCTGACGCCTTGTCTCGCCATCCTGACTACGTGACCACTGAAGATAAGGCATTTCCTAAGATGTTCTCTCCCACGATATTCGTAGCCCAATCAGTTGATCTCCTGGAAAAGTCTGATCGCAAACTCAATCCTCGGAATTATGGAAGGACATTTCAACACGAAATCTCTGGAAATTAAGAGCCAAGGAAGGCTACTTATTCAAGGACAATGCACTATTCATCCCTACACGGAAGTTACAGCAAAAGATAATAAACCTTTGCCATGACACACTCCATTCCAGGTACCGAGGTATCACCAACACCCTCCGTCTTATACAGAGACAGTTCTGGTGGCCTAAAATAAAGTCTGACGTGCAGCAATACATCAAGGCTTGTATAACCTGTGCCCAAAATAAACATGATAACAAGAGACCGGCGGGTCTTCTTCTGCAGCCCACTCTACCCTCTAAACCATGGAAAATCATCGCTACAGACTTCATAGTGGAGTTACCACCTTCCCGAGGATATACTACCATCATGGTCACCATAGATTTGTTTACCCATATGGCCCATTTTACGCCACTGATGAAACTACCCTCCTCTTCAGAGCTAGCTGGAATATTTCTGGAACACATATTCCGACTACATGGGCTTCCTTCCAAGATCATATCCGATGGGGTCCTCAATACATTTCACAATTCTGGAAACACCTCTGTCGGGTACTAGGAATCCAACGTGCCCTCTCTTCAGGATATCACCCCAAACCAACGGAGCCACAAAACGTGCTAATCAGACCCTGGAACAATATCTCCGATGTTTCGCCACCAAGGTCCAGGATGACTGGTCTCTCCTGATACCCGTTGCGGAGTTCGCTTACAACAACTCTGAACACTCAGCGCTACAGACCAGCCCCTTTTATTGTAGTCAGGGGTTCCATCCATCGGTCTTACCCTCGGTTCTTCCTTACCCTACACCAGTACGTACTGTTGACTCCTGGATCGAAACCCTTATCAACATTCACAGAGAGGCTAAAGAACACTTAGAGAAAGCCAGATTACAGACCAAGAGGTATGCAAATTCCAAGAGAAGACCAGGTCCTTCCTATACGGTCGGTGACCGAGTGTGGTTGTCATCAAAACTACTCCCCCGACACTTACGACCAAACAAGCTGGCTCCCCGCTACTATGGTCCATTTCCCATCAAGGAAATTATCAATCCTGTCTCATATCGAATCAAGCTACCTGACTCCTGGAAAAGAATTCATCCAGTTTTTCACACATCCCTATTGAAACCCTACATCCAATCCTTTCGAAATTCCAGTAGACCACCTCCTCTACTTGTTGACAACCAACTGGAATATGAGGTGTCCCGGATTTGTGACTCCAGGTATAAGCGGGGCCATCTTCAATATCTAGTGGAGTGGAAAGGATATCCTCCTAGCGAAAGGACCTGGGAACCTATTTCAAATATCAAGGCTCCTCGGCTGCTCAGAAGATTTCACCTAATACACCCGGGCAAACCTGGAGGGAAAGGCCTTCGGAGGAGGCATGCTGTCATGAACTTCAGATCACGCCCCTTTTGGACCTCCTGGTCCTTGTCTCAACGGGGCTTACATTCCGTACTACTTCCAACATGGCCATCCAGAGCTGAAGCCCTTGCTCGCTCCATGCGCTGAAAGCGGCGTGGTCTATTTATAGACCACGCCTTCCGCGGCTCAGCGCGTCTCAATGCTATTGCAGAGTAGCCCAGACGTGTGTTTGTAGCTTGCGGTGTTGTTTCCTTGTCCCAGTGCTATTACCCACTCCTGTCCCTTTCTCCCTTCCTGGTTCCAAGCATTTCTAGCCTTTGCAACCTCCCGGATTCCTGGACTCCGTGATCCCGGAACTAAACGCAACCTGGAACCAGACGAAACTCGAGCAGTGTTGTTCAAGACCAGGAGCGTTCGCAAGAAGGCAGCGATCGAAGTCACCGGCAAACACCGGACCCAGGTGAGAAGGGGGGAACTCCTTGACATCTTAGGGACTTCAACATAAGGTTCGAAGAAGAGAACACCAACTCGCAGAAAACATTAATCAAGCAACTCTAGACCATGAACCTTCGATAGATGGTGAAAGGAGCGACACACAAAGCAGGACACACCCTGGACACAATCTTTGCCAAAAAAGACCCGATCACAACAGCACTGCCCATTCAAATACTATGGAGTGACCTCTTCATCCCCTTTGTGATCCAAATACCATCAAACCCATCCAAAAATCAGCTAAAATCCCCACCAATTTGGAAAGAAACTGGAAAACCATCAGGGACAGTAACCTAGAAGAACTAGAAACCGCAAAGACAACTGACATATTATTGGATGCGACAGACGGAATAGCAAACCTGATCCAGTGATAAAAATGCATGGACAACACTTACCAGTGAGGGTTTTAACAGTAACCTGTGGATCACAAATTGAAATGGAGAGAGGGAATGCGAGTAGCCTGAAGCAGCCAGGATTATATGTGCCACACAGGTGTGGGTTAGAAGCCATAATGGACACTTATCATAGGGTTCATGTAGTTTGCAGTTGATATGAAACTGGAGATTGTTTCTCCTTAAATGGATGCTGTGAAGTAACATGCCCTGGTTAGTGGGTGGGCTGAGCTAGGTATACGGCTTCTGACGTAAAGTGGATAATTGTTTAGAGTGGGCTTACCTCTGTTGATACAGGTTGCAGCTATGTCACGAGGGGTCCCTCCACATTGGAGGTTCTCAATTATATGTTCCTACAAAAGCATGTGGTTATTAGATTATGCACTTACGAGTTACTGGTGAAGCGCCAGACAATGGGCCTCATTAGGACGCTGGCTGCCGCGAAATGAACGGTGCTGGTAAGGGACCGGCACCGTTCATTCCGGGCTGCCTCATTACGAGGTCTGCTGTGGGTCCGCCTCAGGAAGCCTGGCCAGACCAGGCGTCCTTAGCAGGACCTGCTAGCAGACCAGGTTGCTAACAACGGGCCTGTAGTTAACAGGCCCATTGTTAGCATCCCCCCCATTCCCGTTGAGCCCTATGGGGCTCAAGTGGGAATGGGGATTAATGTTTACCGGAGCCCAGAAAAAGGCAATTACCGGGTCCGCCAAGGTCGGCATGACCCAGCTATTGCCCTTTTCTGGGCTCTGGTAAAAAATCATTACCAGCGGCAGCTGGGCCCTTAATAAGGGCACGGCTACCGCCAGGGTCGTAATGAGGCCCATTGTCTAAAAACGCTACAAACAGTTCACGAAAGCACAGGCACTGTTGCACACACTGCCGGTGCTTCCGTCCTCCTCATTCCCATTGAGTCCTATGGGATAATTGCTGCCGTGTGATTTACCGGACTGCTGTGGCTGGAGTGCCCCGGTTATTCTAGCAAGTTAGGAGGCGGTAAATCATCACGAGTCCGGCGGCAGCCTGCCAGTTTTACCGGCACAGGTACCGCCGGACTCGTAATGAAGCCCACTGTCTTTGAAATGCAGTTGAAATCAGCTGTTATCTGGCTTTATAAATAACAGGTACATTTTAAAACATTGGGCCTCATTACGAATTTGGAGGTAGCCAGGCTGCCACAAACTCGGGTCCGGGTTCCCTGAATGGGGACTTACTGGGTCATTCCAACCTTGGAGGACCCGGTATTTCCCCATTCAGGGAGGCCATCCCCATCCCCATTCCCATTCGAGCGCCCATAGGGCTCAATGGGAATGGGGAGGGAGCTAATAAAGGGCCTGTTAACAATGGGCCCGTTATTAGCTCCCTGGTCCTTTAGCGGGACCCGCTAAGGGCGGCTGGTTTTACCAGCCGCCCTTAGCGGGACCCGCTTAAGGACCTCAGAATGCGGCAGTAAGGGGTTAACGGCACCGGCATCCTTACCGGCGCCGTTAACCCCTTACCACCGCACTCGGAATGAGGCTCATTGTATTTTAGTTTCATTTGAATTCAGATTCTATTTTATTATGGAGATAGTAACAGATCGCTAGACAGGGTCTTGGTCTCTGATGTCACATTCACTAACAGCTGGATAGTGGGACAGTGTATAGGCTTACCTAATGGAAGGCCATGTCCCGTGTGGAATATTCCTGGTGTGCTGATAATGGAGTGTGGCCCCGTCTTCGCGCCATATTGATATAGCTATGTTGGTATGGACCTCACAAGTAATAGTGTGTGGGACTTCACGCGCTTGGGTGCGCAGCGTGTCGTGAAATGTTTATGTCAATATTGACATTAGTGCATGTAAATATTGGATCCACTGAAGCTTGCTTGCGCCGAGTGCCCGGGACAGTGGTCCCATTGAACAGTGAAATTACTTGCGGTTCTTGACCGCAATGTTAAGTGCCGGATGCAACCATATAAGAGATTGCTCTGGCATGCGTGCATGGTGACTTGTTGAGTTATGCAGACCTACGAGCGAGAGTTGCTCTGGTATGAGTACATACCAAATGTTCTTTTCAGCTTATCCCATGGGCCATAGAACTGGGAAACCCATTGACACCATTTGCAGCTGTAAAAAAACCTCTAAATCACCATGGACAAAGTGTTAACGCGATAATCCAGAAGTGCTTCTTCCACCTACAAACGATTTTAAAAATTCGACCATTCCCCTCATTCACGCATAAAGCACTGCCCATCATATCCCTCATCTTGTCCAGGATAAATTATACTAATGAAAATGCAACGAATACAAAACGCCGCAGCCAGATTTCTCCTTAAACTCAACAGAAGAGATCACATCACACCAGTTCTTAGGAAGTTACATTGGCTCTGGGTCTAAAAAAGAAATCACTTTCAAAACAATGTGCATAACGCACAGAGCAATACACGACCAAGGAGCAGAATGTATTCTTCAAAATAAACTTTCCATCTACAAACCAACCAGAACCCTGAGATCCTGCAACGAAATCCACCTAGAACCTAAACAATACACAAATAAAAAACTGTGTGGATCAGCATTCTCCTGCCTAGCTGTGAAATTATGGAACTCTCTTCCCACGGAAATACAAACTATGGAGGACCATACAAAATTCAGAAAACTTCATTAAACCTGGCTCTTCACCTCCGAACACAATGAAACTGACTGAACAGCGCCTGTAGACTGTGTAACCGGCGAAGTACTGAAAAGGGAAAAGTAGCCCGAAAACAGACAAATGCATCGATGCAAATCCATCTAATGGAAATCCATCGAAATGCTATCTTGTACATGTAAGAGTACATTTCCATCGAAACTTGTCCATCGAATATAGGGATGGACAAGTTACAATGGATATGTGCTTTTAAATGTAAAAAATAGAATTTCAATGCTTTTATTTCCCACGTTAAAACGTTACATGGAGCTGTCCAGTGCTGAAATGTCGGCACTGGCCAGCTCTTTGTAACTTTTTAATGTTTATTGTATATTGGGGGGGTTTCCTCCTCAGGACCCCCCAACCCACTTAACGCTAAACCCCAACTATAACCCTAGCCCTAACCTTAAATCTAACCCTTGCCCTAACCCCAACCCTAATTCTAACCCTTACCATGGCAAGAGGAGGGGGATGCTTGGTGAGTGTCCCAAGAGGACTAGGAAGAGTTTATGAATTTTGAACATTATTGGATTATCGGGGGAATACCGCAGACATGGGAATCGGAGGAGAGTGGAAACACCAAAATTAAAGTTTACACCCACAGTGATCACATCTACTAGGCAGGGGGTCATGGGTCTCTGTGCCAAAGGCCATGGCTAGTGGGCCCCAAAGAAACGTATTGGTGCAACATGTATAGTGGCCACGCCCCAAAGCCATTGCTATTGGGCCCCAAAAAAACTATTGTGGCAAAATGTACAGTGGCCATCGCTGAAGGCCGCGGCCACTGGTCATGATCGAAGGACCAGGCTAGTTGGCCACAACGAAACGTATTGGTTCCATCAAGTACAGTTGCCATTGCTGAAGGCCAGGGCTAATGAGCCCCAAAGAAACCTATTGGTGCAACATGTACAGTGGCCCTGCAAACACTCATACTACGTTCTCTTATACTACATACACTCACACACTATGCGCCATACTCTCCACACAAAAACCACTGAATTTATATATAAAAACATGTTTTAAATCAAGAGTTAAGGCTAATGTACAAAGAGTGGGAATAACAAGGTTAAGATACAAATACTTACTTTATAACACTATAAATTCAACCATGAAATTCTAAGAAGCACATTTTGTAAAAAAAAAATTAAAAAACTGTCTTGAGAGGACAGTTTACATTTGCACGTATGTGCAAACAGGTCCCCTCTGGGTAATTTTCGTCACATGCACTGCAGAGTGAAAAAGAGAAGTATAAAGAGGTGGTGGAAACACCTTTACACCTCTCTTTTGCACACTGCAGTGAAAAATGAGAAAGCGGCACCTGCCATACATGCATGGCAGGCATCGTATGCAATAATTTCCTATGTAAGTGCTTTGCTTTTTGATGGTGTAAAAAGAAGGCAGATACACATTGGAACTCAATGGTTTTACACCAGCATGAAAACCCCATGCTCAAAAAAAAAAACTGTTTTTGAAGGGAGAGGATAAAAGGAAGGCGGACACGTAGTGCCCATTCTGCCCCGCCCACAAAAGTAATGTATATACCCCAGAGTGTGAATGGAGGTGTTAAGACCGACATAACACCTTTATGCCTGTCTTTTGCTCCTTCCTTCATTCATGCTCTGGGGACTACGAAAAACACACAGTGCATACTGCACCTGAACACTAACTTCAAGGATACAACAGATTACATCAGGGCCATAACTGAAATGAGTGTTCGGACTTGATTTGTAGCGGTGTGAAGTTAGTGTTTATAATTGGAGTGTCATGGTTGAATTTGTAGTTGTATACAGTGAATGTTGCCACTTTTTATGCACTTGGCTTTTTGTTAGGTTATCCTTAACTCTTGTTAAAAAACAAAAAGGCATATCATAGGAGGGCAGTTGCCACCCTATACTTGAGCTTAAACCTTTCTACATAGACTTTTCCCAAAATGCTCTCATCCCCTCTGATTATTTTCCCATCTTTTCTACTGTTCGTCTTTTCGGCATCCCTTCTTCACATCTTGCTTTGTGTTCTGTGTCTTTTGCTGCCTTGTGACCATTTCTTCTGCTTTCCTTTGAATCTCGTCTCCTTCGCAACTTCATCTGCATTGTCTTTAAGTGTCCTAATGGTCTTGCTCCTGCTCACCTTTCCTCTTTGATTTCTTTCCATTTTCATTCACACTCGAATCCCATTTTCTATTAACTGTTCCTCGACTTCCTTGTGCCCCCTATCGTTTTCGTTCCTTTGCCCTGATGGTCCCCAAACATTGGAACTCCCTTTCTCCCTCTACGTTCAATAACCTCTTTTTCTCTCTACAAACCCTGGCTTAAAGACAATCTTCTTTCTCACTGATCTGTTGGTTGAATTACTATTTTTATAAAGGTCTTAGACGTCAAGCACTATAAAAATACAAAATGGAGACAAAGGAATACAGCCAGGGGTTAATAGGCACAGTATCTATCATGGGACAGCCAGCCACAAGGGAGCTGAAACCCCAGGTGCCCACTAAAGAGTTACGATAAGAGTGCTGCCGCAGAGGTCCCAGAGAGGTGATGACCGTAAGGGCTCCAGCAAAGGCAGCCTGTAACATGTACACTTCAATGCGCCTATGTAAAGCCCTGAATGAAATATGTTGCATTTTCACAGGAGTAGCGACTGGGGGTCTCCCAGAGGCTCGGGCCCCTTTAACCTGAAATAGTTGAAAGACCCTGTTGCCATCCCTGAGTAGAGGGTTCACTAGGATCATGCCGGGAGCACAGCCACTTAATGGGCTGGGACAAAGGCAGCGTGCAGGTACCCAGACAACTTACTGTAGCTGTTTGTTCTGCTCAGGGCTTCATGGAAGACCACGCCTTGAAGTACCTAAAGATAGACCTAGTCCATGCAGGCCCTACTCTGACCCGAAATCAGCTGCACTGGCCCAGCTCAGGGTACATTACAGGGGCTGGTCTGCTGACTGGGGGTGCAGAGGACCACTCCTGCTCCACCATTGCTCAGGCCCACCAGGGGCTGCTGGGAGGGACCCTAAAGTGGTTTCCCAGAAGGATGCAGAATGATATGATATGATATGGTATTTGTAACGCGCCTATACACAAGTGTTTCAAGGCGCGACGAGGCAGGGAGGGAGGGAAACAAGGGGAAGACAGACAAACGATCCTACTAGGCCAGGTGTCATTCAGATCGGGCAAGTGCAGAGGTAAGGGGAAAAGGAGAAAGTGCAGGGGGAGGAGGTGGGGGGGAAAGTGCAATACACGGTAAGTAGCGTAATTAAATAATAAATAAAAGGGCCAGCTGGTGGCAAGTGCGAGGTAAGTGCAGAGCAAGTGCTAGGAAGGGGGCTGTAGGGATACAGTGACAGTCCCACAGTGCAGGGGGAGCCAGGGAGGCAGTGCAAGTGGAGAGTGGCTGGGCCCTGGACCGAGGTCGCTGAGAGTGGCCAAGATGCAGGTATAGTGCAGAATTTCAGTGGGGAGTTAAGCAGGTTTAGCAGGGGAGAGGGAGAGAGAAGGCAGAAGCGAAGAGGAAGCACAAGGCTATCCAGGGGGGGGGGAAGGGGGGGTAATAATGTCTAGCCTCTGGGAGCAGGGCACCCAGAGAAGGGTGACAGCCTGCACTTGGTATGACTGAGACGAGGAAGAGAGGGTAAGGTGCGGCAGAGAAGGGGCCTCCTTGCAGGTCCCTGGCTACATGTTGCCAGGGCCGTCTCCGGCCACTGCTGGCATCTGGACGCCTGATGGCCCGCCACTGACTGCTGGCCCCTGGAGACACTCACCTCCTCTGAGCCCTGCCCGGGCAGTGCCCCCAGGGATCCTGGGTGGGTTTCCCCGCAGTGGGGATCTTTTGGGGGACTCTGAGCTGGAGCCCCAAGAAAGAGAAAAGCAGAGCAGAGACAAAGCGAGGTCCCTGATGCGTGATGGCGGCGACGTCCGCCTGCGCTACACTGCGGCTGCGCAGAACCAGAGACACAGCACTGGCAGGTGCGTGTTGGCGGCCCGTGCGCGGCACTGCGGCTGCGCAGAGCCGGAGACGCTACTTATGGAGCACCACGCGCCAGGCGAGGTGAGGTGAGACACTACTCCCTCCGCGCATGCGTACATCTGCTGGCAACCTCCGGGTTTTCTTCGGAGAATGCTGGTTCTTACGCTCTTCTCCGGGGAAGAGCGTGGAGCCTCCGGGCTTTTCTCCACCCGATTGGCTACATTAGGCCGCCGCTGGTAGTAGGCAAGCGACTGCAGGCATGTGCGGCGCCCAGTAATGCTGTGAATTAGTACTCGGTCCGGCTCTCCCTCCTGTGCTAGTCACCGTCGAGGCCGCACATCACCCCCGTCTCTGCCTGAAACAGATATCTAGCTTCCCCCGCCTTGCCAGACTGTTCTCCCTCACCTAGTGTCCTCCTCCGCTGATCAGCCTGAGGTATTCAATAATAACTATACAGGATCTGTAACTGGAGCCCTGGGCCGTTATCACCCAGTAAAGGCACCCGTCTTGTGATTATTGTATGCAGGGCAGTTTCTAGCCAAATTGGTGCCCATGGCGAAACATCAGAATGCCCCTCCTCCATTGGAACTTGTCACTCCCAAACTACACATATGCATCGTGGGACAAACCCCCTTCTGCAATATGAATAAATCATTTCTAAATAAGTGAAGCAGGTTTAATTTACATTGTAATTCAAATACTTTACAGAGGAATTCTAATGTGGAAACACAGCTGTTGCTGCCCAAGTGAATGGGTTGTCTGTCACCTGCTCTTAGGGAAGGCCTTGCCTAAATGCAGTTTCAAACTCTGTACTGGCAAACTGAGTTGTGACCAGCCTACCGGGGTCTGAGGGCCCACTGACCTGGCCCTGTGTTGCTGTTTGTAGCACCTCACTTGTATTTCGCAAGGGGCAATACTAGACTAACCATATGAATTATTTTCTGATAGAAGGCTATCATTCCATGATGGATTGTCTGGTACACTTATTGTATACTTTCAAGGTTCCTGTATGCTTTGAATTAAATCACATAGCATTCAAGGAATGTTAATGTGATCAGAAATATCTATATTTGATTAACAAATCTGTGATAAAAGGATTGTATGAGTGAATCTCTAAATTCATAAGTGATGCATGTCTTGGTGCTCACATCACGGTTCACAATACTCACCGTCACATTCAAATATTTGTAGTCATGAACCATGCATGCTCATTTGGACAGCTTACTTTTGGGTGCAAGTATAAAATGGCTGCAACATGAGCCACTCAAATGGGGTAAAAGGGCTCTTTTGCTTCTTGTTTCTAAAGATTTTTAGAGGAAGAAGCGCTGGGTCTCAGTGTTAACATGTCCAACCCCAATACAGTAACATCCTTAGGGAATTATAACTACAGACAGGGCAGGATACTGCATAAGAGAGACCCAATAAACAATGCACAGGAAGGCTACACAGAAAGTATTGTACCTCTTTCAAACTTTAGCCTGACCAGTAATAACCTGATGAAGCATTTTAAATGCAACTGGCTTCTAATGCATGGTAAAGGGTCCACAGTTCATCAGCCACTACCTCCTCACTATAACGCAGGCCTCGGGTTATTTTGGCAAATAAGAGCAGACCCATGCTTTATCTAACAGAGCTGGCATTAGTATCTCTTATTGGTGCTGGCCTACAGCTAGTGAAAATCATGGTGTGGCAGTGTAGAAAGGGTGTGCATTATGCTTTAACTTCTTTAATTTACTACTCTTCAGCAGTTGCAACAAACTCATAAAACCATAACAAAACACTGAAAAATGTCTGAACAGACTTTTCTTCCTTTCAAACTACAATCCCCATAGTCTCTGTAGTCCATCTCACTCCATGCTCAGCTATGACCACTTCCTGTCCCTGAGCTCCTCCTCTCTTTTACTCGCTCTGAAAAAGTCACTCTGAGAACTCCACACTAAGTCCTGCAACTGGAAAAGACATGAACCACTCCAAACCGAATGTCGAACTTCCTCGACGCCAGGCGACTACCTCTGCTAGTCTCCTACTTCAATTGTTCTTCTGCTCTTCTCCTAGGAATAATACAAAGCAGAGAAGTCAGGGTGGCGTCCATGTATTGACAATATCATCACATTCTTATCACATGCTATAATCCAAAATCATGTGCCATACATAGCTTGGGTGGGAATTTAATGCTCGCCTCCTAGTCTTTAATAGAATTAATACTCCCTGCGCAGTTAGCAGGGGCAATCTTCATTCTATGACAAGACTGGAGGCGAGCATTATGCTTGTTCAAAGCTTCCCAACACAGGGACCGCTAAACTCTCTGTCGGCTTGAAATAAAATTCTTTAAATGTTCGATCATTCCACCAGTCTGCTGCTAACATAATGGGGGTCATTCCGAGGTTGGAGGTAAGGCATTACCGGCACCGGTAAGGGTGCCGATGCCAGTAATCCCATACCTCCATATTCCGAGGTCCCTTTGCGGGTCCTTCCTTACCTCCTGCTTTTAGCAGGAGTAAAGTACGGGACCCGCAAAGGTACTTCGGAGGTAATTACGGTACCGTAATTTGCGGTGCCGTAATTACCTCCTTCCCCATTCCTATTGAGCCCTATGGGGAAGAAATGAGAATGGGGAAGGGCAAAAGGTGAATGGGGAATTACCGGTCCCTCCAACCCTGGAATGGACCGGTAATTACTCCATTCACCATGCCGGATTTGGGACGGTTTCGGAGGCAACCATGGAGCTAATTACTCCATGGTTAGCTCCAAACCTGGAATGAGGCCCATATCTCTAAGGGATACTCCTGTCTTAAAGGCTTAAGATGCCATAGCTCCGCGTACAGAATGTGCCCCATACTTCCCCACATCTATCCCTGCTGCATGCATGACCTCTTTAACCCATCTGGCGATAGTAGCTGTGGATACGCCTTGCAAGGCTTTCTACGCGCTATAAGCAATTGCGTGGTATTTGCTGCTCTGTGTTCCGCTGTCCTGCTTTCATATTCTCTGATGCAACTTGCCACACACCATTTAGGTCTACTCAGGAAATATAGGTAGTGTACTGAAGACGTGCCTGTGTAAATTTCTCCTCGATATTGTAAATGTTACGCCCTCTGGAAGTCCAAATGACTTACTATCTACTTCTAGGGCTCTCACGTCTGACCTGCGTTTACAAGAGACTAAGCACAAAAGCATTGCCAACTTCCCCCACAATTGTTTCAAGGATATCTGTTCCCGGGCCAACTCTCCAATAGCTTAAGAACTATTAGTACATCCCATACTGTCATATATCGAGGTTCTGGAGGTGCTTTAAATTTGGCTCCTTGAATGAGCCTAATCACTGCTGGATGCTCACCTACTGGTACACCCTCGATTGGCAGGTGCCCCGCGGAAATGGCAGACCTGTACACTCCTATGGTACGGAACACTTTACCATCTTGTAACAGCTGTGCTAGAAAATTCAAAATCATCACTACAGGCGCAGAAATGGGATGAACACCTCTCCCTTTGCACCAGCTAGTCCACTTGGCCCAAGCCGCGTCGTAGCTCCTTCTCGTGGACGGAGCCCAGGATTCTGTGATGAGCTAAGCAGCCTGTGACGAAATGCCTGGCAACGCCCAGCATCTGCTGATACCCTGCACGTGATGAGTGGGAGTATCCCTCTCACTCTCAGAGGATGATATGACCCAACTGGGTACGTCAGCAGGTGCTCTCCTTCTGAGAGAATTCTCGGGTAATCCACTGTTAGTTCCATAAGAGTCGGGAACCACACTTGAGACTTCCAGAACGGTGCTACTAACAGCAACTCTGCCTTCTCCCTCCGACACTTCGCTAGAACTCTGCTCAGCATCATGAATGGGGGAAACGCGTAGTGTGGACCTCCGCTCCATTCTTGCAGGAACGCAGCTGTCCTTCGAGCCCCTGTGTCCAGCTGAAATATTCTGCTGTCTGGGCGTTCAACCGGGATGCGAAGAGGTCTATATGTAGCGGACCCCATCTCTCGGTCATCCTCTGAAACACTGCTGGATCCAGCCTCCAATCGCTGGAATCCATGAGGTAGCGTGAGTTCCAGTCCGCTATTACGTTCAGCGTCCCGGGGAGGTACTCTGCTGTGACCGATGTCTCCGATTGCAGGCAGAAGTGCCAAAAGTCCTTCACTAGCTCATCTAGCATCCTGGATTTGGTGCCGCCTAGATGGTTTATATATCGCACCGCTGATATGTTGTCCATCTTTAATAGGACGCACAATCTCATCTTCCCCCTTGTGAAGGCTCTGATCGCAAAGGACCCTGCTAGTAACTCTAGGCAATTTATGTGTAATCAGAGTTCTTCTTCGCTCCATTTCCCCCCGTCTGTAGGTCTCCGCACCTTGCGCCCCAGCCCAGCTGGCTGGCGTCAGATTCTATAATCAGATCCGGTCTGTCTTCGAAAATGGCACGTCCATTTCAGGCGTCCATATTCTTTAACCTTCATTCCAGCTCCGTCCTGGATTCCTGATCCAACGGCACCGATTGATGGTATCTCAAGCCCTGCTGCAGATGCCTTATCTTCAACCTCTGCAGTGCTCGATAATGTAAAGGTCCGGGAAATATGGCTTGAATGGAAGGTGCTAACAGCCCCACTATTCTTGCCAGTGTTCGGAGTGACACTACCTGTCTTTGTAGGCACCCCCTCAATTCCCTCTTGATGTCACAAATTTTTGGAGCAGACAGCTCGAGCGTCGCTTTCCTGGTATCCAGGACGAAACCCAGAAAGTCCAGCCTTTGGGCTGTTTCGGTGTCTGACTTCTCTATATTTCCTAGGAATCCTAGGGATGATAGCAGGTCCTGGAACCATTTTGTCTGGTATATGAGAGTCTCTCGGTCCTCGGCTAATAGCAGAAGATTGTCTAAATAAATGATCAATCTTATTCCTTTCTCTCTTATAGCTGCCGCTATTGGCTTCATCAGCTTGGTAAAGGCCCAGGGTGCTGAAGCAAGCCCGAAGGGCATAGTCTTGAATCGCCAGAGCTGTCGTTTCCAGCGAAAAGCTAGGAAAGTCCTGAATTCTGCTGCAATTGGGATCATTAAATAGGCATCCTTCAGATGCAGCCTCTTCAGCCAATCTTTCTCTCTGAGCGAGTCTCAGAGTTGATGGATGCCCTCCATCTTGAAATGCCGGTAAACTATCCAACCGTTCAGTTCCTTTAGTTTATCACTGGACGCACTTTCTCCTTTCTGTGCACCAGAAACATATTGCTTATAAAGTCGGGTTCTCCTGGACACCTCTCTATGGCGTTGTTCTTCGCTAACAGGTATAGCTCTTGGTCGAGAAGCCTCTGCTCTGCGCACTCTAAATGCTGCTGGTGAGGCCTGCGCTCCTGTACGGGTAGTTGTATAAACTCTAGATGCATACCCAAAACTGTTTGTAGCACCCACACATCGCTGGAAAGCACGTGCCAGTTTCTCAAGAACATGCCAGTTCTCCTCCCTACAGGGGGGTAATGCGCTCCTCTCACCTTGAGTGAACCCTTGACCATGGCCGGATCCTCTTCTTCTGCGCCCTCTTGGGAAGCGTCCCCTGGACGGGAAGAAGGAGTCCTGCTGCCTATTCTCCCAGTATTGGGCTCTGGGATTCTGGGGTCTTCTTCCACCCTGGTTGCGACCAGTCGAATGACCCCTGTGGCGACTGGTCCTGCCAAAAACTCGGTTAGGAAAAATCTTTCGGATTGAGGCCTGCGCCTTCTCCAGTGACATGTAGGTGCCGACAAAGCGTCCCATTTCTCTAAAGAGGAGTCCTTGTGCTGCCTCTCCGGCCTCGTATGAGGCTAGGTCACTGAGCTTTGCGTCAATTTTCAATAACAAACCTCTCTGGCGTTTCGAGGCGATGGCGCAGTTAGCATTCCCTAAGAGGCATACTGCTCTCTGTGTCCAGCCTGCCAGGGCGTCGGGGTCCACCTCTTCTCCAGTATCCCTGGCCCTTTCTGCCAGGTTCATGATTTTCGCGAGTGGGCCGTCCAGGTCAAGCACCTTCTCTTGACAACTCCTCCAAGATCTATCAATGCCTTTACGGTGGTCCTTGCTTGTTTTCGATACGAATGTCAGCATTCCGGCGTTTCGGACACTTTCCCCGGAAGGTCCGGCCTAGGGCACTCCGCCCAAAGGTGTTGGACGACCTCTTTGTCCAGAGCTTTATTCAACCTCTTGGTCATATACTGAGCCACTCTTGGCGAGGGTTGCCAGTCCGAGGACCTCGGGTTCCGGATGCTGTCCGGGTCAAACATATCCTTTTCCACCTCTTCAAGGTGCTTCTCTTTGCGGATTCTCTTCCCTCTGCTGGGTTTGATTTCCTCCTCCTCCCTTGATTCCTCCTCATCTTGGGATGGGGGTCACCTTCCTCCAGCTCCTCTTTTGAGCGTGGGTTCTCTTCTCCATCTTCTTCTTCCCCTGGAGTGGGGGTCGTGAGGCCCGGCACTGTCTGATGCCGCAAATATGCTTCACGGAGCTTTGCGAAGGCGTCAACGACCTCTGGGGCCTTCTCTTTTGCCCCATCCGAAGGGCCCTGGGGGTCGCAAGAGGCTTTCCTCTTTCGGGCCTTAGTACTCCCCATTGACCCCGTTTCAGAGGGTTCTGCGGGCGTGCAATCTTTCCGTCCGGCACTGTCTATGGGATGGTGTAGCATTGCCTCTAGGGACTCCAGCCTATCTTGCAGGGGTGTAACCCCTTGAGCCACTGCATCTATAAGTGAACTCTCCAGCACCTCCATGAAGCTGGCAGCAAGGTCTGATGGCTGCTCCTCTTCACTCCACTCAAATTCCGACATCTTGGGAGGGTGCTGTGTGCCTGATGTACCCGTGAGGGTGTCTCTGCACGCCCTTTCACTATAGGTGCTTCAGATGTCCTCAAAATGCTCTAGTATGCAATATCAGGGACTTCTTTCTCTTTCCTTTTTAATCACTTTCAATAATATATATATATATATATATTTTTTTTTTTTGAGCTGTGGCTGCACCAGACTTAATACAGTTCTTAAATGTGCCTGGTATGGGCGTTTTTCTAGTCGTTCTCACTGTCTGTGAGGAGCGTTGTACATAGCCTAGGCAAAAGCCTTGGTTCGCCTCGCGAGGCCGTAGCTCTTTCAGAGAGCTGTTTGCTGATTGAATCTGCGCTCTGGGGCGCACGTGTTAATCCAAGCTCCTACGCTCGGGAATTTGAGCAGATGTGCTCGTTCTGGCTACTTGCGTAGCTTATTATCAAATCACTGCTGGGCCCGGCTTCCAAAGAGTGCTCTGCTCTGCGTGGCTGCAAGAAATGCGACACGGAAGCAAGCTCTGCGTCCCGGTCCCGCCCCTGCAAAGCCGGGGGCCGTCGGGCCTCAGCGTACTAGAGTGCTGCTGGCTCCGCCTCCCTGAAGAAGGGGGCCGCAATCTTAGGCGCTCAGAGTCCCCGCTGCCTCCGCCTCCGCGAGGGAGGGGGCTGGGGACTCCCTACTTCTGCGCGGCTCCACTGGGCCGCTGCAAACTCCCACGGCGACGGGCAGCCACCCCTGGGGTGCTGGTAATATGGCACGGGTCGGACGTGCCGTGGGGTACGCCCGCACGAACGGGCTATTCGCGCGAACGCTAGATAAAGCCGCTCGCAGTCAATGAGCGTTGCGCCGATGCGCTACTCACATCGATATGCCAAAGATTAACGACCCGAAGATCAAAAGAATAAAATATACCTTCCTGCGCTCTTGTGCCTGCGTTGCGCTGTCGTACTCTGGCAAGATATGCTTATCACTCTATCCTATCCCTACACAATGGTGAAACTACTAAAATTCCACATTAGATAGGGAGATAATCAGAATAGTATTTATCTGCTTGAAGAGCAGTAAAAGAAGAAGAGGAGCTCAGGGACAGGAAGTGGTCATAGCTGAGCATGGAGTGAGATGGACTACAGAGAATGGGGATTGTAGTTTCAAAGGAAGAAATGTCTGTTCAGACATGTTTCAGTGTTTTGTTATGGTTTTATGAGTTTGTTGAAACTGCTGAAGAGTAGTAAATTAAAGAAGTTGAAGCATAATGCTCGCCTCCAGTCTTGTCATAGAATTTGAGGCAACTTCTTTGATTGCTTTATGTGTTTAAGTGTGGTCACAGTATGGCACGCTGGTCACAGCCACATACACAAAACATTCCAGTGTGCTCTTGTATGGACATTGGGTACATCCCAAAAAAACTGGTATATGTGCTGTTATATAAGAGAGTACCACATAGACTCCATTAACCAACAGGTTGGTGACTTGTGCAGCGCACAAATCATTGCTGCAAAAATCTCACTGCATTGATTTGCGATGGACTACTGTCTGCATGGTGACGCACAATGAACTCTACGTTCCTAATCAAGGTGCCAAGTGACACTGAGTCGCCATCTGGTGGACGTGCTGGGCAGTGACGGGCTTTGATGCTGAGCAGATGCATTTAGTAAGCACTAGAATACATGAGCAAGAAAGTTAGAGTTAACCTTCCCATGGATGCGCCAGATGTAACTCAAATTAATATTCAAAACAAGCGTTTTGGTGTGTCAAATAATGAGACTTGAAAATAAAGAAAATAGTTTAAAACTTTTCTGTGTGGCTCGTTAATTCTCTTTGAAGAATGCATAGGTTTCGTCAGCTAACTGATACTTGTGCTAGCCTGGGGAATAAGTGAGCTAAATTTATAAATTGCCCCACTAAGAGAAGAGAATCTGGCAGGAGAGCAGCGGACCGTGGACAGTGGTCTGTGGTGCATTGCACAAAAGGAAGACGGTGTCACTGATTTATGACCTGAAATGCCCAAACATTGGTGGTGGTCTCTGCCCACACCCTGCTGAGCTGGGAAAGTCACTGGTGTTGAAGCCTGTCACTGAGGATTTGTGCCCTGGGGGTGGGGGGTTTGGGGGCGGCAGAGGGGACGGTGGCTGCTGCAACCCCTCCTCCAACCCCTCCCCTCTGAGCACCTCTACCACTACCCAGGGTGGACTGTCCACAGCCCCACTGGGTAAGGGAAGGAAAGGAGTAAATACCCCAACCCATTGAGGAGGACTCAGCGTAAGGCTGCTGCACTGCTAGCCCTTGGGACTTTGCAGTGGCATTGGACCTTCTGGAGTGTCTCATCTGCCTTAGCTCCAAAAAGGTTCTGGCTGTCAAACGGCTTGTCCATCAGCCTGGACTGCACATTGAGAGCAAACCCTGAAGTCTGGAACCACGAGTGGTGCCTGATAACAGTGCTGGTAGACATTGTGCTACCCACTTAATCTGCTGTGTCCAGGCCCAACTGCAGCATCTGTCATACCACCTCTTTTCCATCGGAGACCATGGAAAAATACCCATCCCTCATGTTTGCTTCTGGAAGGTGCTCCGCAGCACCCGTAACAGCTGACCAGAGGCCGAAAGAAACGTTCCCCATGGCGCAAGAAGCATTGATAGTATGTAGCGCTTCACTCCACTACGCAAAAGCCTTTTTGCTTCCAGCCTCTTACTCTTTCTGTCCGGTGGAAGTGACGGGAAGATAGATGTCTTCAGGCTCGCAGTTGGGGCCTCTCTGTTGAAGCATGGGCTGAAAGAAACTCTGGGTCCAAAGGCGCAAGCCTATGCTTCCTTGCCAGCTCCTTGTCCACTGGGGGTGCAGAGGCAGGCTTCTGTAACTCTTCCACCACTGGCGCTTCGACAGCCACGTTGAAAGACAAGAATTTCTCCTTTGCAGGGGGATCAGCCAGAATGCCCCAGAGCTCATGTACTGAACTCTGGACCTGGAAGGGGCAGGAAGACCCAATGGTTCTGCCACCTAAGCCATCATGCTTTGAAAGGCAGCCTGAGCCCACACTACAGGGGACCCCCCCCCAACACCCAACACCCACGATCATGCCCCGCGGGCAGCCCATCACACATGACAATGCCCCGCAGGCAGCCCTCTCCACAGGGGACCCCCTGACACACATGACCATGCCCCGCAGGCAGCCCACAACACAGCGGACCCCCCGACACCCACGATCATGCCCCGCGGGCAGCCCATCACTCGTGACCATGCCCCACAGGTAGCCCACATGGCACCATACACTGCAGGCAGGCCCCGCCTCATGTCCCCCCACCAGTGACGGCAACTTGCAGGCAGGCCCCGCCTCATGTCCCCCCACCAGTTACGGCAACCTGCAGGCAGGCCCCGCCTCATGTCCCCCCACCAGTGACGGCAACCTGTAGGTATGCCCCGCCTCATGTCCCCCCACCAGTGACGGCAACCTGTAGGCAGGCCCCGCCTCATGTCCCCCCACCAGTGACGGCAACCTGCAGGCAGGCCCCGCCTCATGTCCCCCCACCAGTTACGGCAACCTGCAGGCAGGCCCCGCCTCATGTCCCCCCACCAGTTACGGCAACCTGCAGGCAGGCCCCGCCTCATGTCCCTCCACCAGTTACGGCAACCTGCAGGCAGGCCCTGCCTCATGTCCCTCCACCAGTTACAGCAACCTGCAGGCAGGCCCCGCCTCATGTCCCCCCACCAGTTTGTTTGTTTCTTTATTTGTAACATGCACCAGACCCAGGGGCATCAGGGTGCGAGGACAAGGACATTTTCAGCTTACATAGTTACAAGATACGAACCAAAATATGACATAACTCACAGGCTTGCAGATATAATACACAGATATACAAAGATAAAATTCCACAAATATACATGTACGAGACACATTACAAAGTATCAGGTTTATTACAGTGTGGGTCACCACAAGCGGAGGTGTAGGTTGAAGGAAACCAAGTATGAAGCGAGGTTGAGTGCACAGGGTGGGTTGCAGAGGTAGAACATTTCATCTCTGAGGACGCTACATTGGGAGGAGAGTTAGAGCAGAGGTGGCTCGTTTGGGCTTAGATATCATAGGTATTTCATCTCTGAGGACGCTACATTGGGAGGAGAGTTAGAGCAGAGGTGGCTCGTTTGGGCTTAGATATCATAGCTATTTCATCTCTGAGGACGCTACATTGGGAGGAGAGTTAGAGCAGAGGTGGCTCGTTTGGGCTTAGATATCATAGGTATTTCATCTCTGAGGACGCTACATTGGGAGGAGAGTTAGAGCAGAGGTAGCTCGTTTGGGCTTAGATATCATAGCTATTTCATCTCTGAGGACGCTACATTGGGAGGAGAGTTAGAGCAGAGGTGGCTCGTTTGGGCTTAGATATCATAGCTATTTCATCTCTGAGGACGCTACATTGGGAGGAGAGTTAGAGCAGAGGTGGCTCGTTTGGGCTTAGATATCATAGCTATTTCATCTCTGAGGACGCTACATTGGGAGGAGAGTTAGAGCAGAGGTGGCTCGTTTGGGCTTAGATATCATAGGTATTTCATCTCTGAGGACGCTACATTGGGAGGAGAGTTAGAGCAGAGGTGGCTCGTTTGGGCTTAGATATCATAGCTATTTCATCTCTGAGGACGCTACATTGGGAGGAGAGTTAGAGCAGAGGTGGCTCGTTTGGGCTTAGATATCATAGGTTTTAAACCAGTTGATAATGTTTCGTCTGAATTGTGGGTAAGTTTCGTCCGGACGGAGTTCCAGAGTTGGGCAGCTTTGACGGGGAAGCTATTACCAATGATAGTCACCCGTTTGAAGGAGGGGACTGTCAGACAGTTAGTATAGGCTGCTCTGGTAGGTCAGAGTGTGAGCCTTCTATTGAACATCTCTGTCAAGTAGCGAGGTGCTGCGTTATTAAGGCACTTGAAGGTTAGTGAAGCAGTTTTTAGTGTGATTTTATCGTGGCGGCAACCTGCAGGCAGACCCCGCCTCATGTCCCCCCACCAGTGATGGCAACCTGCAGGCAGGCCCCGCTCATGTTTCCTCACCCCCACCAGTGACGGCAACCTGTAGGCATGCCCTGCCTCATGTCCCCCCACCAGTGACGGCAACCTGCAGGCAGGCCCCGACCCACATCCACCCCCAACACATTGACCCAACATGCATTCAATAATGAAATTTCCACCAAAAAGCCACCACACACTGCCCGCCCACAGTGCAACTCAACACCCATCCATCGGTCATATTCCCCAGAACACGCCCCATGCCATGTGAATCACATTACATCACATGCATGACTGCACACACATCACCAACAGTGACGAACAGCAGGGACACGTAACGTAGCAAGTGAAGAGTGACACATGCACCAAACCATTGAGAGCAGCCACCACTTACATTTGAATGAATGAAAATGTATTAAAACTTTAAAAACACTCAAATGAAAAATAAACATGAAAATGAAAATGAAATGAATGCAAATGAAAATGAAATTCAAATCCAAAAGGAATCCGAAAATCAATAAAAAAGCAAATCCAGAAAGTGGTCCATGTCCAACGTCAGTCCTCCTGTCCCAAATGTAAATCAGAAAATAAACCATTAATCCATGGTGAAATTAAAAAGAAATAAAAACAACAAAGTCCAACTATATACAAGGATGAAAGGTCCATGAGCTCAAAAGTCAAAACAATATACCCCAAAAACCCTATGAAAAATAAACTATGTACAAATCGTGGAACTAAATCCATGGACTCCAAATAATAAATAAATAAAGGAAACCTAACACTACAGAACTATATACAAGGGCAGCGGGCTAGTCCTATAACTCACCGATGTTACCAAGAGTCTGGGCCAGGGCATCATCAAACTCTGTGTCAATATCCCGGCGGCGGGACTCAGCTCTATCCTCGAGGGCTCACAGGGACTCTGACATGCTCCTCTCAAACTCCCTGCGAGTCTCCTGGAGGAACTCCGACCGCCTCTCTGCCCAACGCATGGAGTTCTCCGCTCTGAGGAAAGTGAGTCGTGCCCTCCATGCCTACCGCCGCTCTGCATCTATTTGCTGGTCCATCCGCTGCCACACGGAAGACACACTTGTTCCTGTGTCCTCCTGTCCGATGGCCGATGCCTGCCCCCGTGATGTTGTTGGCCCCGAGTCCTGGCACCTCCACCGTCGAGCCCGCTGCTGCCAATGTGCCCTGTGCCTGCGCCACCAGGACTGCCTCGGGATGATGACAACCCCCGGGTAGTCGTACACGTGCCCTGCTGGAAGGTGCCTGCACAACCTCCATTGCCAGTGATCCTGTTGCTGGGGTGACCACCTCTGCTGAACCTCCGACTCCCGACTGTGGCAGCGATGTGATCTCCACCAGACTGGCCGTGGTGGCTGGGACAGGTCCAAAGGGTGCCCTGGTGGCATCTGGGCCGGAAGACGGCAGGGAGGACGACTGGCGCTTAGTGGAGGAAGAGGAGGAGGGAGTTGCAGCAGGGCCCAGCACATGTAGCAAACCCGCAACAATGAGCTGTGCTAGCCGGTTCAGGGTGGCACAGACCTCTTCGTGATGACGTGTATGGTCCCGCCAGGATCCACGCACTTCATCACGAATGACGGTTGTGCGCATCGCAACACCGACTAGCACATGCTCGACCCTGTCACGGATTGCCTGGTCCACAGGTAGAGGAAGGTCAGTTGACGTGGACTCCTCCTCTACCTGTGGATGGGCCTGGACTGAGGCATGGCTGCAGGTGCGCACTGATGCAGTCACAGGATCATGGACAGGATTAGGCACAGGCCCCTCCACGGTGACCTGCGCTGCCTCCTGCCCCTGCCCCTGGACTGCAACAATTGCACCTGTGCCATCACCCCCTGGAGGCCCCATGTGCTGTTCTGATGCGGCCTCCTCCTTGTCCACCACCAACCTGGATGACTCTGAGCCGTCTCCGCTTCGGATTGACGCTGTGTGGGCTCAACCGTCCCACCCGCTGCTGAGGAGCCCATGTCCAACTTTGCCTTCTTGGGCCTCCCCTCAGCAGCTGCGTCCGCTCTTGTGGACGCGGCACCAGTCTCCTCGCTCCCGGAAGATGTTATAACCTGGGAAGAGGACTGGGCCTTGCGTCTCTGCCTGGTGGAGGCATCCCTGCCGCGTCGCTCCACAGCTCTGTCTCTGCCCTCTTCCTCCATCGCCGCTGTAGATAGGGAGACATTGAACACAAGTATCAGTGCACCGAACAAATGTCTGCTAGACACAAAGCAAATGCACATGAGTGGCACTGTCAAACGTCATTACCATCATCACCCTCCACAACACACGAGTCAGTGCAAGCAACACACATGCACAAACAAGCATGGCACCTGCAACAGACATTTGCATCCATGTCCAAGGCACTGCGGGAACATCAGAAGGGGGGCTAAACCTCACTTGCATCATGGGACATGCACATCACATGCACACACACCACCGGACAGTCATGCATCTGCCCATGTCTACCTCCCGTCACAGTGCACTCATGGTCAACTGTGCCGACTCAGTTAATTCACACATCGTGATGGTCATGTATCATGTGTCATGCATCCATGGCATTTTCCAGGCACACACTCACTACTCAGACACACGCACATGTACACCATGCATGTCCATGAAGGTGACATGAGCATCCATGCCCACACCCCAAACATGGCCAAGTCCAGACACAGGCATGCAAACATGTGTGCGTCATCACATGCTGGTGCACATCATGCATTGCAACACAGACACCATTGATGTGGAACACGTTTGACTGTACTCACATGCAGCACCGTCACATCCCTGCACACAAACATCCATACATGGGGCATGCCAGACATTAGGCCAAGGTGCACACTCCAGCCACACCTCAACATGCATTACACTGGACAAGAACACATGGACACTTACCACTCGACTCCAGACAGAGCTGCAACTGTAGGACCTGTTGGTAAAACGCTGGGTGTATGCGCTCCAGGACCCTCATCTGGTTGTTGCTCAACTGGCCCTGGCGCCCCATTTCATCATCAGCCGCGACAAAGCACCGGGCCTTGTTGAGGGTCGTGGACCTGAGGTCCTCCCAGCGCTTCCCGACGGGGTTGTAATCGCAGGGTGCCACCCCCTGCGCGTTGATGGCTCCCACGATGGCCGCCCAGATCGTACTCCATCCCTCCTTGTCGAGGCGCGATGTTTAGAAGAGGGCCTCATAATGCCCCAGGACTTGCTCCACCAGGATGCCAACTTCATTGGGACTGAAGCTGGCAGGCCTCTACCTCTCTGCCGGGGGGGGGGGTGCACTAGCTCCAGATTGTAACTCACCAATAGCTGAACAGGCCGGGGCGTTGCTCGATCTCGAATCCGCAGATAAGAGTGAGCTGCTCAAGATAATAGTTCAGCTCAAGCTGGGTATTTCCAATTAAGGATACACTCAGAACCGAGCCTCCTCAACTTGAGGAACTCTTTAAGGCAATATAACCCTCTGATGAAGTAACAGACAGAGTGATGGATTGCTCAAAAGAGCGGAGATACCCACACCGCTATGACAAGGCTGTAAGGAAAGAAAGGAACACGTTAGATGATCAACCAAAAAGAAACGCAACAAAAACCCTGTATTAGATGTTATTGTTAGGCGGAAACCGGTGCAGTTCCCTCTGGGACCACTGCAAAAGATTTAGGACTACAGGTGTTTGGCAGTAAACCCACTTGGTAGCAGTCTGTACCACACAGATTGACTTGGTAGCTGTGGCTGAGCAGTCAGACCTCTCTCAAGAAGAGTTAAGCAGTATGTGGAGTATACAAGATAGGGCAATTCTTCACAGTCAGACAAGCAAACACGCAACAAGGCTTCAGTGTAAAGATATTAAGGTATTTATTTATAACGAAACATCTATCAAAAACACTATGGCACTATCACGGCAAACAAATCAATCACAATTACTCTACGAAGAAGAAACGATCAATCCCCCTAACAATATTTCGACAAGTCTAGGTTATACCAGCACGACTTATTTACAGACAGAGGTGTATGCCTCAACCTAGATGGCACTCTAATATTAGTTAGGACGGGGGAGAAAAATAGGCAGGTTACGAAATCAACACAGTTCAATACTTCACAGGAAAAATGCAAGGCAAGAAGGCAAGAACCACAATAGACCATAAAGTTCAGAGGCCAGGCCCACTCGGAGAGAGGCAAGGCGATATGTCCCAAAAGTCTCTAGTGGAGATGCGTTCGAGTCTTTGTAGCAAATTATTATCGGCAGATTGAACCAGTTCAGAACAATACGTGAGAAAGCTTGGAGGCGACACAACGGTAAGGAGAGGATTAAGACACCTCACTCGAACCGATCGACAGGGAAGCCAGGCGGACACAGTACCTTGTTGTGGAGGCCAGCTCCGGCGGGGGCAGTTGTTCCTGGTGGTGGATGCACGTCGGGTCTTTGCCAAGAGTAGAGATGTTCTCGTCGTCGAAGAAAAGTGAAGTCCGATGCACCACCAGGGAAGAGACCAGCTGCGGAGTGCTCCGTCACAAGGCACCACCTTTTGGTCGCGGTACAGGGGTAGTGGCTATACGGTTGCCGGGGTGCTCTGCACGGGCAATTCGACCACTGCGTCCTGAGGCGAATAAAAAGCAAAGGGGACTGGTTGTTCCCACCAGTCAGGGGAAGAGACTCTCCAGCAGGGAGATCTCCTCTGTCGTCGGGAAGTGGTGAGTCGGTTCCGCAGGGCTCCAACGGAGGTGCCGTCGTGCAGGTCGGCTCAGCGTTACCCTCGTCAGATTCTTAGGTCCTGTGGCGACTTCTGAAGATCCAGTCCCAAAAGCCCTGCTTTTATGCAGAAAACCCCCATTCATTCAGCCCAGCTGTCAATCAACACATGCTAAGTGGTGAGCGGGGAGGCTCACCACTTGGGCCAATCACTCCAGAGTGCGACCGGAGTTGGCAAGGCAACTCGGTCCAGGGGACCTAAACCCCCTCCCATACCCCTGTGGTAACCCAGACAGAATGGCACCACTTTGGAGGGTCTCTGTACAGAGCCCGTCAAAAGTGGAACAAAGGGCTCAACCTTTGGTTTAGGAGTCACAGAGACGAACACAGAAGCCATTTTTCAAACCGAGTTCTGGCAGAAAATACCATCCGATAAACTTATTTAAGATAAGTAGATCGGTGGTATGTTAGAGATTAACGAGAAAAAGTATCAATCTCCAACAATGGGATGAATCCCATAGGGTTATGTTCGGGGTGAACATAACAAGTAGTTTCCACTGCCACCAGCCAAAACTCGACGAGGGGGGACGGGACAGTGCCCCCTCGAATAACAGATCCCGGGGTAATCGAATTACCCCTACTAGTACGTCCACAATAAGATGGTTTGTACTAGTTCTGTTAGTAAAGTTAGGTCGAGTAAAGCCAATGGTGACTTTACATGCCCGGGGAGACAGTAGTCAGTCCCCGGGTATGGAGTCTATGCTGGGGGTCCGCTACGACGCCCCAGTGCTACGACACGTAGGGTGCAGTGTAACACACATAGAAAAACATATGAGACTCTATGGAGTTAAAGACCCCATAGCCCATAGAACACAGTGACATTCAAAGGAAGTACACACATACATGTCCAAGAGCGGGAGAAAAAGAGTCTCACTCTTGGCAGGATGGAAAAAAACAAACTCCCGAAATCCAGCAAAGCTGCTGGGGGACTCACTAGGTTAGGAAATTCAGCCTAAACAGAGAATTCTCCCTAACACTCGCCCCCCCCAGACTAAGGGACAGGAGGATTTAATCCACTCCTGGATGAATCTCATACCTCTCGTCGATGACATACATCCTAGAGAGACCATCAGCATTTTGGTGGTGACAACCTGACCTGTGCTCAACGGTGAAATCAAACCCTTGCAGGCAGATCGACCATCTCAATAGTTTTGGCTTTTCCCCTTTCATTTGCATTAACTATCTCAAGGGTTGGTGGTCAGTCTGAATGACAAAAGTAGAACCATACAAGTACGGCCTAAACTTCTTCAGAGCCCACACAATAGCAAAGCACTCTCTTTCGATTGTTGCCCACCTTGTTTCAGGATCCTTCAGCTTGCGGCTGATGAAGCAAACAGGGTGCTCCCTACCTTTCCCATCCAGTTGACTGAGTACGGCACCTATTCCTACATTTGAAGCATCTGTCTGCACAATGAAGTGTTGGCGGCAATCAGGAGCTCTGAGTACTGGGGCTTGGCAAAGAGCCTTTTTCAGGTTTTCAAAAGCCTGATTGCACTCCTCGTTCCATCTAACCTTTTTAGGAAATTTGGGCGAGGAGATGACATTCAGTGGAGAAGCTATGGTCCCATAGTTCTCTATGAAATTCCTGTAATACCCAGTGAGGCCTAGGAAGGCTCTCACTTGGGTTTGAGTAGTCGGTGTTGTCCAATTTTGCACAGCTTCAATCTTACTGAGCAAAGGCCTTATTTCTCCACCTCCTACCTCATGCCCAAGATAGACTACCTTACTCTGTCCAATTTGGCATTTACTCGCCTTTATGGTCAGATTGGCTCGTCCAAGAGCCTGCAAAACATCTCTCAGGTGGGTTACATGTTCTTCCCAGGAATTGCTGAACACTGCGATGTCATCCAAGTATGCCATGCAGAAGTCCTCCATCCCATTCAGAACCTGGTTTACCATCCGTTGAAACGTAGCAGGTGCATTCTTCAATCCAAAAGGCATTACCTTAAACTGGTATAAGCCAACGGGGGTAGAAAATGCAGTTTTCTCCTTGGCATGGTCTGTCAGGGCTATTTGCCAATAGCCTGACGTCAAGTCAAATGTGCTGAGGAACTTGGCGGCGCCAAGTTTATCCACCAACTCATCTGTTCTTGGCAAAGGGTGGGCATCAGTCTTGGTGACTGCATTAAGAGCTCTATAATCCACGCAGAACCTAAGTTCTTTAGATCCGGCCTTTGGTACTAACACAACTGGGCTAGACCATGGACTAGTAGAGGGCTCTATTACCCCGAGATCAAGCATCTTGCTGACCTCACCTTTGATGTGGGTTCGTTCGTTTTCTGACATGCGGTATCCTCTGCTTTTGACTGGCAGACAGTCACCAGTGAGTATGTCGTGCTGGCCCCAAGGGGTCAAGCCTGGTGAAAGCGAGAACAGAGAGGCAAACTGATTCAACATAGATTTGCACTCTTCCTGTTGCTCGGGTGTCAGATTGGAGGAGAGATTTACTCCTTCAATTTTTTCATCTAAAGGTAAGCCTCTGAGGAGATCCGGAAGAGCTTCACTCTCTTTTTCTTCCTCGGATGATGCTAGAAGCAACGCTCCTACATCGGGTCTTGAGACATACGCTTTGAGGCGGTTGGTGTGGAAGACTGTCGGAGCCTCCTTGGGATTGCCCAAGTCCACCAGATAGTTGACCTCTCCGAGTTTACCCACAACTCTGATGGGTCCCATCCACTTATCTTGCAAGGCCCTCTGCCTTGTTGGGATCATAACGAGAACGAGCTGGTCTTGAGCGAACTCAACCATGTTAGCCTTTTGATCGTGCCAGTGCTTGACCAATGCTTGTCCAGCTTTCAAGTTATCGCTTGCTTCCGTCATCATGTGCGACATTCTCCTCCGGAGACCTATCACGTAGTCAGTCACTCTGACTGGCTTGGGGGAAGGAGCACTCTCCAACCCCTCCTTAATCAGGGTCAATGGACCTCTGACGGTATGACCATAGAGAAGTTCGAAGGGAGAGTAACCTACTCCCTCCTGAGGGACTTCTCTATAAGCAAAGAGAAGGCATGGCAGTAGAAGGTCCCACTTACGCTTAAGGGGTTCTTCTAAAGCACCTATCATGCTCTTCATGGTTCGGTTGAACCGTTCTACCAACCCATTGTTTTGTGGGTGGTAAGCTGTTGAGAACTTGTAAGTAACTCCACAGGTTTTCCACATGGCTTTCATGTAGTGGGACATAAAGTTTGACCCCCTGTCAGAGATTACTTCCTTAGGAAACCCGACCCTAGTAAAAATACCAAGGAGGGCCTTAGCCACAGCCGGAGCTGTAACAGTCCTCATAGGAATTGCCTCAGGATACCTAGTAGCATGGTCTACTACAACAAGTATAAACCTGTTGCCTGAGTAGGTGGGAGGATCAAGGGGACCAACAATGTCAATCCCTACTCTCTCAAACGGGACTCCCACAACTGGGACAGGCACTAAAGGTGCCACATTCTTGGAGCCAACCTTACCAGAGGTCTGGCAGGTGTGGCAGCTCCTGCAGTGTTTTTCTACTTCGGCCCCCATCTTCGGCCAATAGAAGTAGAGAGAGAGCCTTTCCTTAGTCTTCTTGAAACTCAAGTGACCAGCCAAAGGAATCTCGTGGGCTAACTGCAAGAACTGTGGTCTGTTCTCTTGGGGTACTACAAGTCGTTTGTAGTCTCCAGGTGCAGACTCGGTCGGTTCACTGTAGAAGAGGCCATCTTCCCAGTGCAACCTGTATTTCCCAGGCTCTTGCCCTTCAGCCTGAGCTTCTGCCTGGTGGTGGAGACCTTCCAGAGTTGTACATTCCCTCTGTCCCTTACTGAAGTCTGCCCTGCTGGGTCCACCTTCTGCCAGTAAAGACTGCAGCTCAGGATGGTCAACAGGATCCAGATCTCCAATGAGGTCCTGGCCTTCCATTAGCTCTTCCTCAGAGTCTAATTCTACCACACAGGGTTGTACCTCCCTCTCAGCCTCGGCTGGAGGTGGAGTTACGGGTGTAACTTTGGACAACCGCGGGGAAGTCCGTGTTGGCTGCACTGGAATGCTGGCTGCTGGTTTCGGGATAGAAGTCTTAGGTTTCCCTTTCGCTTCTGATTTCTTGGAGACAGCAGCCGACAATTCCAGTGGAGCAGGAGTGATTTCTTTCTTCATCATCTCCTGGAGAGTACTGCGCATGGTCCTCTCTCTTGCGGGTCTGGTTAGCTCCTGTAACCGTTTACTAGGAGGTCTGGGAGTATGCGATACAACTCCGAGAGTTTTCAAATCGTTACCCAACAGTACGCGTCCTGGTACCTCACTCTGTATGCTGACAGGTATCTTCACAGTCATGTCGTTACACTGGATGAAAACTGGTAATTGGGGAAGCATCTGCACAGGCCCTCCAGCTAACTTGGTGAGGCGTTTGGGTGCCTTAGCAACATCCTCGGCCTGAAAAAACGATGTATCCACCACAGTTATGCTGGCCCCAGTGTCCCTAATGGCAGGAGTCTCCTGACCATTTACCTGGACACTGTCCTTATAATACTCTTTAGTATTATCGGGGATAGAATTATAGACATCTAAATTCTGTTGTTCCCACAACCCCAGAGATACTAAAGAAACGCTGGCTGAGACTCCAATGGGTTCTTCAGCTAGCAGTAGAAAGTTTCCACTTGCCATTAGGACTTCCTCCTCTGGAGCGAAGGCTAAGGAGACAAGCTGGACCCCTGAAGGTTTACCCTTACATCTGGGATCTCCTTTCACGTGGTCAGTCGAGCCACAAACAAAGCATTTACCGAATGCTTTCTGGAATGGTGGCTTGTTCTGACCTCCTTCCGGTTTGGCACCAGAAGACATACTATTCTGCTGTGGTTTTCCCGGTGGCTTACCCTTCTGGTTTTGTTTGGGGCCCTCTTTGGAATTTGAGTTATTAGAATTCTCTTTTGAGTCTTTTTTAGGCTGTTTTCCCTCATCTTTTTTCTGAGTTGCCCCAGAATCCTTATGAGTAGCCCTGTTGGCAACCCATAAGTCAGCAGCCTTAGACAGCTTCCAGGAATCCAATTCCTTCGAATCAGCCAAGTGCTGTCTGAGCTCAGGAGAACAGGCATCATAAATAGACTCCAACATAAAAAGATTCCTCATACCCTCATAAGTGTTCACTTTTTAACCCTTAATCCATCCCTCTAAGTTTTTCAACCCTTCACTCACCCAGGTAGCCCAAGGGGTACCATCATGCTTTTTGAGGGTTCTAAACCTCTTAAGATACTGGGAAGGGGTCTTCCCGAATCTAGCTATCAAAGCTAGTTTCACACTTTCGTAATCCGTCTTATCCTCCTCGCCCAACTCCATTACCACATCAGTCGCAACAGGAGGGAGCCTAGAGAACAACCAGGGAAGTAAATCATTCCCGGTGATGTCCTGGAGCCCATGATTGTACTCAAACAGTTTCAACCAATCCAACACATCCAATCTCGGTTCATACATACCCACTAATTCCTTTGGCATCCGGGGTCTTTTGGGACTGGAGCTCCTAGAGGAACCAGAGGAGAGAGAAGCATTTTCCATAGACAACTTTTTCATCTCTAACTCGTGATTAAGTTCTATTTCCCTGAGTCTTAACTCAGCTTGCTTCTGCTCAGCCTAGGCATTCATCTGTCTGAACTCGAGCTCTTGGTTTCGTTCAGATTGAGCCAAGAACCGTTTGTATTCTAATTCGAGCTTCATTTTTTCAAGTTCAAAATAAGCAGGGTTACTTGTGGGACCTGGTATGGGCCCCGTAGGCACAGCTGGCAAGGCAGGTAGAGGAGCAGGGGAGACAGTTTTGTTAGCCTCTCCGTCCTCATCAGCCTCTTCATCGCTATCATCAGAATTACGATTTAGATCAACACCATCACTGTTATCTACATTTGCTGGAGAGATTGGTTCCTCTGAACCAGTACCCAGACTTTGGGTCGCCAGCAATCTCTCTATTAGTTCTAACTTCTTGCCTCTTACAGGAAGATTCTCTTGCATACAGAGAGCTCGTAAACTCTCAGTATTTTCACCTAACAAGGACTCTTGACTGTAAGTTTCCATCGTAGACATGTTTTTTGAAAGTTGCTTTTTAGTGCTAAGTTTTGTGGTTAGTTATCCCAAAGTGTCGAAAAGCACTCTAAACTGTATACTCGATACAAATCCCACCGCTGTACACCAGTGTTAGGCGGAAACCTGTGCAGTTCCCTCTGGGACCACTGCAAAAGATTTAGGACTACAGGTGTTTGGCAGTAAACCCACTTGGTAGCAGTCTGTACCACACAGATTCACTTGGTAGCTGTGGCTGAGCAGTCAGACTTCCCTCAAGAAGAGTTAAGCAGTATGTGGAGTATACAAGATAGGGCAATTCTTCACAGTAAGACAAGCAAACACGCAACGAGGCTTCAGTGTAAAGATATTAAGGTATTTATTTATAACGAAACATCTATCAAAAACACTATGGCACTATCACGGCAAACAAATCGATCACAATTACTCTACGAAGAAGAAACGATCAATCCCCCTAACAATATTTCGACAAGTCTAGGTTATACCAGCACCACTTATTTACAGACAGAGGTGTATGCCTCAACCTAGATGGCACTCTAATATTAGTTAGGACGGGGGAGAAAAATAGGCAGGTTATGAAATCAACACAGTTCAATACTTCACGGGAAAAATGCAAGGCAAGAAGGCAAGAACCACAATAGATCATAAAGTTCAGAGGCCAGGCCCACTCGGAGAGAGGCAAGGCGATATGTCCCAAAAGTCTCTAGTGGAGATGCGTTCGAGTCTTTGTAGCAAATTGTTATCGGCAGATTGAACCAGTTCAGAACAATACGTGAGAAAGCTTGGAGGCGACCCAACGGTAAGGAGAGGATTAAGACACCTCACTCGAACCGATCGAAAGGGAAGCCAGGCGGACACGGTACCTTGTTGTGGAGGGCAGCTCCGGCGGAGGCAGTTGTTCCTGGTGGTGGATGCACGTCGGGTCTTTGCCAAGAGTAGAGATGTTCTCATCGTCGCAGAAAAGTGAAGTCCGGTGCACCACCAGGGAAGAGACCAGCCGCGGAGTGCTCTGTCACAAGGCACCACCTTTTGGTCGCGGTACAGGGGTAGTGGCTATCCGGTTGCCGGGGTGCTCTGCACGGGCAATTCGACCACTGCGTCCTGAGGCGAATAAAAAGTAAAGGGGACTGGTTGTTCCCACCAGTCAGGGGAAGAGACTCTCCGGCAGGGAGATCTCCTCTGTCGTCGGGAAGTGGTGAGTCGGTTCCACAGGGCTCCACCGGAGGTGTCGTTGTGCAGGTCGGCTCAGCGTTACCCTCGTCGGATTCTTAGGTCCTGTGGCGACTTCTGAAGATCCAGTCCCAAAAGCCCTGCTTTTATGCAGAAAACCCCCATTCATTCAGCCTAGCTGTCAATCAACACATGCTAAGTGGTGAGCGGGGAGGCTCACCACTTGGGCCAATCACTCCAGAGTGCGACCGGAGTTGGCAAGGCAACTCGGTCCAGGGTGCCTAAACCCCCTCCCACACCCCTGTGGTAACCCAGACAGAATGGCACCACTTTGGAGGGTCTCTGTACAGAGCCCGCCAAAAGTGGAACAAAGGGCTCAACCTTTGGTTTAGGAGTCACAGAGACGAACACAGACGCCATTTTTCAAACCGAGTTCTGGCAGAAAATACCATCGAATAAACTTATTTAAGATAAGTAGATCGGTGGTACGTTAGAGATTAACGAGAAAAAGTATCAATCTCCAACAATGGGACGAATCCCATAGGGTTATGTTCGGGGTTGAACATAACAAGTAGTTTCCACTGCCACCAGCCAAAACTCGACGAGGGGGGACGGGACAGTGCCCCCTCGAATAACAGATCCCGGGGTAATCGAATTACCCCTACTAGTACGTCCACAATAAGATGGTTTGTACTAGTTCTGTTAGTAAATTTAGGTCTAGTAAAGCCAATGGTGACTTTACTTGCCCGGGGAGACAGTAGTCAGTCCCCGGGTATGGAGTCTATGGTGGGGGTCCGCTAGGATGCCCCAGTGCTACGGCACGTAGGGTGCGGTGTAACACACATAGAAAAACATATGAGACCCTATGGAGTAAAAGACCCCATAGCCCATAGAACACAGTGACATTCAAAGGAAGTACACACATACATGTCCAAGAGTGGGAGAAAAAGAGTCTCACTCTTGGCAGGATGGAAAAAAACAAACTCCCGAAATCCAGCAAAGCTGCTGGGGGACTCACTAGGTTAGGAAATTCAGCCTAAACAGAGAATTCTCCCTAACAGTTATCTACCTGTAATGCCCAGGGATGGAAGCTTAAAGGAATGTTTCTCAGAATAACCACCAGCTAAGGGAAAGTAGACACAAAAGAATATGGTTACTCAGGCCTCCCTAAGGTAAATGCAGAGGAATTTAGACACCTAAATGTTTCTTACCCAAGGGAAGGCAGGAATGGTACCAGAGGAAGAGGAAACAATGATAGGAAAAAATAACAAACAGGATGATTAGTACAGGGAAGTACCCCGGACGGCAACGGCACTCAACTAGTGTCGGGGTGGTGCACCAAGCAGGAGAGCGTCCAATGTGCACTAGGTTTCCAGAGAGGTGAACAAACAAGCAGTTCCACAATTGAAATGGTCTCAATGAAAATCCAGATCCTCTTGAGCAAAGGTGGGAGATCCAGGAGATGAGTAACACAATTAACACTGTCCTAGTTTCCTTTAGATGAGACAAGAAGAATAGAGCAAGAGAAACAGGAGTGGACAAGGCTCACCTGGGTTTCAGAAAGCGTTCAGCAGCAGGGAGCGGGCTGTTAGAACTCCAGCCAGCACGATTGGTATGCTGTTACGTGGACAAACCACGGGAGACTGCAGCGGATGGATCCCCAGAACAGAGGAGATGGGATCCGAGGGTAGCTGCAGGAGTAAGAGAAAATCCGGTACGGAGACCGGTTCCGGTTCGCCAAATTCGAGGAAAAGACGAGTAGAATTGTCAGAAGGAATTCCAAGGTTCGATACACAAAAAACAAGTAATCCGATAAAGTAGGTAAGAAAACGCCAATTAGAAGCAGCGTCTTCACCCGCGAGGAGCGTTATAACTGTTTTGCCAGTGGGTGGACCCTGAGCTGCCGCGATCACCTGGTTTGACACGTGACATGGTACGGAGCCACGCGAAGTATCCCCCGCGTCTCCACGGCAACCTCTAGCGCTGAAGAAACGAAAGTGTGCTCCACCTGCCGATATCAGAACAAGCATTGCGGGAGCGGGATCGATATGTTACAGTATCCGCCCCCAAAGGCCAGGGCAACCCCCTGGCAGCATGAAATGCCCGCAGTAACACGGGCGAGTGGATGTTGCACAACTGCTCCCATGTTCGGTCCTCAGGCCCATACCCCTTCCAATCCACCAAATAGAACGGCCTGCCCCTGGACCATCGAATGTCTAGGATAGCCGAGACCTCAAATTCCTCCTCCCCATCGACAAGGATAGGGGCAGGCCGATGCAACAATCAGGTGCCAGCAAGGAATGGTTTCACAAGCGAAACATGAAACACTGGATGGATTCGCCATGAGGAGGGCAAGGATAGACGAACTGCAGCAGGATTGACAACAGACAAAATAGGGTAAGGACCTACAAACTTGGGAAACAAAAGCCTCTTCCCAGGAATCTTCAGATTTCGTGTAGATAACCATACCTTCATGCCAGGCAGGTAAGTCAGGGCCGGGGACCTGTGGGCCTCCGCATACTTTTTAGCCCTAGATTGGGCACGAAGAAGATGAAAACACACATCCCGATGAACCTGGTCCAAATCCCTGACACAAGAAACAGCAGCAGGATTGTCAGTAGGTAAAGATGGGTCAAGTGGCAAAGACCTAGGGTGAAAGCCATGCAAGGCGTAAAAAGGAGACGAACCAGCAGCCGAGTCCAGGGAATTATTGTACGCAAACTCGGCTTGGGGCAAGGCAGTGAGCCAGGTGCATTGGAATTGTAGGCATAAACACCGTAAGTACTGTTCCACAGTCGAGTTAAGACGTTCTGTCTGCCCATCTGTCTGTGGGTGGAAGGCAGACGAAAACCTGTCTTCTATTTTAAGAGATGTGGTAAGCGCCTTCCAAAATTTGGAGGTGAACTGAGGTCCCCTGTCCGACACAATGACAGACGGTGGTCCAAAACGTCTGAACACATGAGCAGCAAAGAGCGTGGCCAAATTGGGAGCGGACAGCAGTCCGGAACAAGGAACAAAGATGGCGTACTTGGTAAAGTAGTCGATGACCACCAGGATGGTGTCGAATCCGTTAATTGCAGGTAGTTTCACCACAAAATCCATGGACAGCATCTGCCACGGTTTATATGGAAACAGAAGTGGTTGAAGAAGGCCCATGGGTTTAGTCCTTGACTGCTTGCACTGGGTACAAACGGCACAGGTAGAGATGTAGTCCAAGACATTGCGAGACATCGATGGCCACCATGACCAATGCCGAAGCGATTCCAGTGTCTTCTGATGGCCCGGGTGTGCGGCTACAACCGAATCGTGAGCCCATTGCAAAGCATGCAGCTGAGCCGGACCAGACAGCACAAAAACACGGCCCTGAATGAATGGCAAACCATCATGTATAAGGAGATTAAAGGAGGCAACCTCCGCTGGATCAGTATTCACCCAATTCGTGATGATGGACCGCAATGACGGTTGGATGGAACACCCACAAACAACGCTGTCTGGCAAGAGAGGACCAGCGTCTGTTCTTGGAAATTGAACCATTGCAGTCTGTCTTGACAAGGCATCTGCGGGGACGTGAAGACGGGCTGGTCGGTAGGTGATGACAAAGTTGAATTAAGAGAAAAACAAGTGCCAACGTGGCTGACGCGCAGTGAGACATTTCATGGATTTGAAAGCAAGGAGACTTCTGTGATCAGAATAAACAGTGACAATATGGCTGGCCCCCAGGAGATGGTGTCTCCATTCCATGAAGGCGTCTTTGATGGCCAATAACTCCCTTTCCGTGATAGGATAATTTCTTTCAAAACTGGACAGTTTGCAGGAGTAGAAAGCAACAGGATGTGTCTCTCCAGACTGTGGACAAGACTGGGACAACACAGCACCGAGGGCATAACCCGAGGCATCAGCCTCCACAATGAATGGCAATTCCGGATTGGGATGCTGCAAAACGGGGGCCGAAGTAAAAGCCTCCTTTAACTGATCAAAAGCCGTTTGAGCAGCAGGGGTCCAAAGGAACGTGGTTTTGGAACTAGTCAAAGCCGTAAGTGGTGCAGAAATGGACGAAAAGGAATGTATAAACCGGCGGTAAAAGTTAGCAAACCCTAGAAAGGATTGTAGTGTTTTCACCGATGTAGGAATGGGCCATTCCAATACTGCCTTTACCTTGGAGGAACTCATCCTAATGCCTTTGTCAGTGATATCAAATCCCAAGAATTCCACTTCTGTGGTATGGAACACACACTTTTCGGCTTTTTGGTTATCTCTCAATCTTTGTAGAAGATTCGAGACACGTTGTACATGTTCATGCATGGACTCAGAATAGATGAGAATATCGTCAAGATAGACTACCACGTATTGATATTGTATGTCATGAAATATGTCGTTCATGAACGCCTGGAATGTAACCGGGGCGTTGCAAAGACCGAACAGCATCACCAGGTATTCAAAAAGTCCGAAACGTGTTTTGAATGCCATTTTCCATTCATCCCCACGTCGAATACGGACCAAATTGTAGGCGCCTCGCAAATCGAGTTTGGTAAATATTTTAGAATTACCCAATTGGTCAGCCAGGACGGAAATAAGAGGTAATGGGTACTGGTTTTTTACTGTTACTTCATTGAACGCCCGGTAGTCGATGCATGGACGTAAATCTTTTTTGCGCACAAAGAATAACGGAGGGGCCGCAGGTGATTTGGAAGGACGTATAAATCCCATGGCAAGGCCTTATCAAGAAACTCCTTCAATACGCGGTCTTCCTTCGAAGACAGAGAATGCACACGACCTGAAGGAATTTTAGCTCCAGGAACAAGATCTATGGGACAGTCATAAATCCTGTGGGGAGGCAAGGATTCTGCTCTTCCCTTATCAAAAACGTCATGGTACTTGGCATATTCACTAGGAATAGTCGAAACCGATGTGAGCGTAACTGCCCCTATGCATGCAGGTATGGCGGAAAGCATCTGACTAGGAACCTCAGACACGATACCAAGAACAGAAAAACAGGTACTGTTGCAAAAGGAAGAGGGAAACTGAATTGAACCCAAGACCCAGTCTATTACAGGATTATGTAATCGTAGCCAAGGGATGCCAAGGATGACTTCGTATGCCGGGGCTGTGATAACATCAAAGGTGATCTCTTCAGAATGTGCACATGGAGATGGGAACAGTTTGTTGAGTAACCAGACCAGAAATCAATGCAGAACCATCAACTGCACTGACGGACTCAGGGTATGTCTTATTTACCAGCTCTACCCTGGAGGTCATATCAAACTGTCGATCAATATAATTTCCTGTGGCCCCTGAGTCTATGATCACTGTGGGCCTCATTACGACCCTGGCGGAAAGGGGTTTACGCCGGCGCTAACAGCGCCGACCCCTTCCGCCTTACTACGAGATCCCTTAGCGCCATGGCGAGTTTAACGCCTGTTATTTGCAGGCAGTAAAATCCATGGCGCTAAGGGACCTTGTTGTTAATTACGCCACCGTAATTTACGGTGGCGTAATTAACGCCTTCCCCACTCCCATTATACCCTATGGGGCAAGAATGGGAATGGGGAAGGGTAAAATGGGGATTGGGGATTTACCGCCCCGCCAAGGTCGGGATGGGGCGGTAAGTCCGCCAACCACCATGGCGGAGTTGGCAGCTTAGCGCCATGGACCATGGTGCTAATAGCACCATGGTCCTCCGCCAGGGTCGTAATGAGGCCCTGTAACAGGAAATGGTAAACCTGCAGCCACCGTAAATGAAACAGACAAACAAATTAGACCTGTCTGTGGATGAAGGCGAGAGTCCAAAGCTAGCCTTCCCAACATAGGGACTCCAACTACTGTCGGGATTTGGCGTTTCCCGCCTTCTTCTTGGGTTTCTTGGTACATTCAGGAAGAAGATGTTCAGAAGAGCCACAATACATACATAGATTATGACTACGGCGATACTCCCTCTGTGCAGGAGTAAGAGGCCCCCGAATGGCTCCTATTTGCATAGGTTCAGGTGTAGGGACAACTGCCGTAGGGACCTCTGAAAGCAGAGGAACAACATTGGGTCTTTTCTCTCCCTTCCATTCTGTCTTGCGAGCGTCTATTTGGAGCACCATATCCAAGAGTTCCCCAAATGCAGTTGGGACGATAGGTACTGTGGATAGGGTGTCTTTCAACTCTTCTGAAAGGCCCTGATAAAAAACGGCAGATTTCTTTTCTTCAGGCCAGTCAGTTTCAGCTGCTAGTTGATTGAAACGGGCTAGATAAGCCAGTAGGGAAGAAGTGCCTTGTCTTAGTTTGAGTAGCTCCAGGTCTGAGGCTTGGGAGGTATACCGAGTGTCAAAAACTCTGCTCATGGCGGTTAATAGTGCATCACAATTGTATAGCACATGGCTGTTGGCCTCCAAAAGTGGATTAGCCCAGGCAGCAGCGGTGCCTCCCAAATGGGATAAGATGAACGCAGCCTTGGTGGTAGAAGTGGGGAAAGAAGTGGGTCGACACAAGAAATGTAGTTTGCATTGGTTAACGAATGTCCTATACTGTTTTGGGTTGCCCAAAAACCGTTCAGGTGGGGCCAAAGGGAATTGTGCTGAAAGCACTATTGGAGTAGCCTCTTGCCTGGTCGGGGGAAACCCGGAACCAGATGCGGTATCCCCCGATGCCTCCGCCCCTTGTTGCCCGGATGCAACCAAGGAGTGGATAGCATCAATGCGCTGTTGGAAATGATCCTTCATGGAAGACATTTCAGCCCTCAGATCAGCAACTACTTGTAACATCTGAGTCATTGCTTCCGTAGGATCCATGGCTTCTAATTCTGTAACTCACCACTAGCTGAACAGGCCGGGGCGTTGCTCGGCCTCGAATCCGCAGATAAGAGGGAGCTGCTCCAGATAATAGTTCAGCTCAAGCTGTGTGTTTCCAATTAAGGATACACTCAGAACCGAGCCTCCTCAACTTGAGGATCTCTTTTAGGCAATATAACCCTCTGCTGAAGTAACAGACAGAGTGATGGATTGCTCAAAAGAGCGGAGATACCCACACCGCTATCACAAGGCTGTAAGGAAAGAAAGGAACACGTTAGATGATCAACCAAAAAGAAACGTAACAAAAACCCTGTTCTAGATGTTATCTACCTGTAATGCCCAGGGATGGAAGATTAAAGGAATGTTTCTCAGAATAACCACCAGCTAAGGGAAAGTAGACACAAAAGAATATGGTTACCCAGGCCTCTCTAAGGTAAATGCAGAGGAATTTAGACACCTAAATGTTTCTTACCCAAGGGAAGGCAGGAATGGTACCAGAGGAAGAGGAAACAACAATAGGAGAAAATAACAAACAGGATGGTTAGTACAGGGAAGTACCCCGGGACGGCAACGACACGCAACTAGTGTCAGGGTGGTGCACCTAGCAGGATAGCGTCCAATGTGCACTAGGTTTCCAGAGAGGTGAACAAACAAGCAGTTCCACAATTGAAATGGTCTCTATGAATATCCAGATCCTCTTGAGCAAAGGTGAGAGATCCAGGAGATGAGTAACACAACTAACACTGTCCTAGTTTCCTTTAGATATGAGACAAGAAGAATAGAGCAAGAAAAACAGGAGTGGACAAGGCTCACCTGGGTTTCAGAAAGTGTTCAGCAGCAGGGAGCGGGCTGTTAGAACTCCAGCCAGCACGATTGGTATGCTGTTGCGTGGACACACCAGGGGAGACTGCAGCAGATGGATCCCCAGAACAGAGGAGATGGGATCTGAGGGTAGCTGCAGGAGTAAGAGAAAATCCGGTACGGAGACTGGTTCCGGTTCGCCAAATTCGAGGAAAAGGCGAGTAGAATTGTCAGAAGGAATTCCAAGGTTCAATACACAAAAAACAAGTAATCCGATAAAGTAGGTAAGAAAACGCCAATTAGAAGCAGCGTCTTCACCCGCGAGGAGCGTTATAACTGTTTTGCCGGTGGGCGGACCTTGAACTGCCGCAATCACCTGGTTTGGCACATGACATGGTACGGAGCCACGCGAAGCGTCCCCCGCGTCTCCACGGCAACCTCCAGCGCTGAAGAAACGAAAGTGTGCTCCGCCTGCCGAAATCAGAACAAGCATTGCGGGAGCGGGATCAATATGTTACACAGATGTTGCTCCCCGAGGCAGGTGTGAGTGGGCAACTGGGTCCTGGGGCTGGGCTGTGGAGCAATGGTACAGTAGTCGGGAGTCTTCTGTGTCAGCAGAGGTGGTCTCAGCAACAGAATCCCTGGCAATGGCTTCTGTGCAGGCACCAAATTGCAGGGCATGTAGGCAGCAATCACACTGAGTGGGCTGGCAGCAGCAGATGGCTCGTAGGCGGCAGCTCGGGGAATAGGGGGCAGGTAAATGGCCTTGTGGGCAGGAGCGTGGTCTTCCATGTGTTGTCGCGTGGCCAGCTTGATGTAGAGTGACTCCACACGTGCAAAAACAGCGCGTTAGTGTGGAATTCGAGGGAAGGCCCTTAGCGCATAAGCGCGTAAGTGACGTGACGCACGCGGGCATTGCCTTCGGTACGGGTTAAAGGTCCACGTAGGACACCAGTTCGCTGTACGTGCTTTTCGTGGGGACTGACGCGTGTGATTCTTCTTCTTGTGGGTTCACACGCAATATCGATATCTTCACTATGGTTACAGTTCGTACTTCTTGTTTTGGCGGGGGAGTTACCTACGTGCACATGCGCGTGTGTTTTTGTTTTTGATCCAAGGCAGACGGTGAGTCGCGCATGCTTTTTTCCCGGTTACCAGACATTTGGTCGAAAAAAATTGGTCGACCAGACAAATGGTCGAACCAATTTGGTCGAAAACCAAATGGTCGAATTTTTTTTATTTTTTATTTTCACCCTTTTTTTGTAATTTTTTTGGGGGGGTCCTCCCCCTACCCCCCTATTTTTTTCTAAAAACCCATTTTTGTAAAAAACGAAAACCCGAAAAATAAATATATAATTAAAAAAAAAATTCGACCATTTGGTTTTCGACCAAATTGCGTCGACCAAATGTCATTCGACCAGTTTTAGGTCGACCAAATGTCTGGACACCTTTTTTCCCACTGTGGTTGCCCCTGTGTGTCACATACCCCATTTTCGAGGTCAGAGTAGCCTGCGTGTTCCACGTGCATGCATTTTTTATGTTCCTGGGTGACACGGCGTACTGCAGGACGTTTATTCCATGCACGTGGGCTAGCGAGGGGTCGTGTGCACATTTTTTGTTTGTTCTTGGGGTGCCTGAGTGTTGTGTGACCTGTAATTTTTCGCCAGGCGTCACAGACAGCCTTGCAGGAGCACAGTTAAATTTAACTTTACTTGCTCTGGGAGACAGTAGTCAGTCCCAGAAAAGGTATTTAAACCTTGGGTAGTCTATAAGACCCCCCTGTGCCACTTTACAAGAGTAAAGTGAGCAATACAAGAGGTTACACAAAGGACTAGCAATCACAGTGTTTTAAACAAACACTTACTCAAGGTTTCTTGGTAAAAGAATATACATTTATTTATACAGTCATTTGGCAAACATTTCCCTAGTAGGAGCAGCTCAATATAACAATCTAATACACTACAATACACAACCAATCAGTTTACGACCAAGTTCAGCTCCCCTGAAGTGGGAGCAAAATGGCACTTCAGTTACTTTAAAAAGGGGTAAAAAGACAAGGTTATAAGAATCAAAAGCACAAATACTTTCAGAGGTAGGGCAAATAGTTTCAGTTCACTACAACCAGCAATTCAATTCAATAGGCCTGGGCCAAAGTCAATGGTTCAGAGTCTTGGATAGGATAGCACAGTTCTGATAGTAAACGGTTAAGTGTTTGCCACGGTTTTTAGAAGTAGTTGGTCAGACGAAAAGGTAGATGTTGGTTTAGGGAAGGACGAGCCTTCGAAGTTGGGAAAGTTTCACAAACCTTCACCACGGCAGAAAGGATTTCCTGACCGCGTTTGTACAGTACCTTTAAATTGAAGAAGAGCTGTAGCTGAGGCAGTTGTTCCTGGCAGTTCCTGCAGATCTCGCTGTTCCTGAGCTTCAGTAATGGGGACAAGAAGGAGGATGTCAGGAGGTTCCTGCACTGCCCAGGGAAGAGGCCACAAGCTTGGCAAAATGTCAGTATAAGGTGTGAGTGCCTTAAAGACCACAAACTGGTATCCTTCCCACTGGCTATCCGGTTTTCAAAAGCATTCTGAAGAAAATTCAACCAGTATAGGGACGGTGTCCAGGCGGCCTACGAGTTGGTTGTTCCCACCAAACTCAAGGGAATAAGTTAACCTTGAAAGGCTTCTCTGTCGATGGAGTTTCAGTTAATTCGGACCTGCAGCAGGGCTTGACCGGAGGACCAGGAGTTGCAGCAGTCATCTTCCTTCAGCTTGTCTTCAGTTCTTTCGTTCCAGTGGTCGACTCTGCTTTCCAAGTCCCAGAGGCCTGCTTTTAAACAGTTTTCCCCCATTCATTCCAGCCTGGCTGTCACTCACACAGCCGGGTGGCGGTCCTTGCCAGACAGCCAGCCGGCCAATCACGCCAGAGGGCACTCAGGACTCCTAGGAGACTAAGCACAGGGAGTTCCGGGCACCTCCCTCACATCCTGTCCACCCCAGACATTCAGGCACCAGAGGAGGGCTTCAGCATGGAAGCCCGCCAAAGGCCAAAGAACAAAGGGACCAAACCTGGTTTGGTGCGCAGAGTTAAACACAAGAAGGACCTTTTCTAAAAGAAACGGCAAAAAAAGTCGACCGGAGTCTGTTTTTACAGATAGGTCTTGGGCGCCATATTGAAAAACATGGCTGCCCCGATTTCTAGGTACCGGTGTTCGTGGTCGCGAAAAATCATGGTAGTTTGTTCAAAACCACTGCCACCAGCCATTTCAAGTAGAAATGGGAAACATTTGACTGTTACATGAGTGTTTAGACTCAGGGGATGCTAGGCAACCCCTCCAGCACTCTATAGGAAGATAGTGTGTGCTGGGTCTGTAAATTTAAAAAGACTAGTAAAGTCAATTTAACTTTACATGCTCTGGGAGACAGTAGTTAGTCCCAGAGAAGGTATTTAAACCTTGGGGAGTATAAAAGACACCCCGTACCACTGCACTGAAGGTGCTGTGTGACACACAAGAAAAAGATGATGCCTATGGAGTTGTTTTAAAACTCCATAACCAAAGAACACAAAAGTAAAACACACATCAAAATACATGAAAGAGTGGGGAGAAAAGGCTCACAATCTTTCCAGGTAAAAATTAAAATCCTAGAAATCCTGCAAAGTTGCTGGGGGTCTCAAAAGGTAAGGGAAATTAGCATATTCTTGAGAATTCTCCCTAACAACCACCGACGCCGAGCAAAAAACAAGCGGGCTTCTAATTACGCCTCTACTCTGGTAACTGGCAGTGGGCCGCCACCAGAGGACGATGAACTCACTACGCACGAGAAAATCGTTGTAGGGTTCATCGATGAGGGTCAGATCCAAGGAGTGGGAGACATGATGGATTATGATGTAATGTCCGGTGAGTGTTGATGCGTGTGTGTCCAGCCCATGTGTATTTTGATTGTATGATGTGTTGTGATTGACTGCCAGTTCAGGCTATGTAGTTGTGACTGCCACGTGTGACCCATGCAATGCTTGACTGATACGTGCTTGTTGTGATGCAGTCTGATACAGGCCATGTGCTGCACACAGAGCCAATTCTCATCACTACACCTGCACCCTCCTTAGATGCCAAACTCTCTGCAGCCTCTCTTGTCCATATCCTTGCTCCCAGGCATGTTTGCGGATAGCCAGCTATGACAGGAGACAAGGAGGATGCCTTTGGGACAAGATGAGGCACTGGGGCACACCGAGTGGTCCACTAGCCATATTAATGGAATTGCATAAAGATACCTCATTGATGGTCCGAGAAAGGGGTTAGACAAGGCTGTTTGGGTGCGCCCTGTTAGGCAGAATCCAGTGCAGTGCCCTTAGGTACCACTACACACAATTAAGACCACAGGTGGCAATACAAGTTTTACCTTTGGTACAAGCCTATACTACTATGTTAAAGTGGTAGCAGTAGCAGAGCAGCCAGGCTTATCTCAAGAGTATATGAGCAGTAGCAGAGATTACACAAAGGGACCACAATTACTGTGACTCAAGCGAACACTGACTCAAGGTTTCAGGTAAAAAAATATAAGTACATTTATTTTTAAACCATTTGTTATCAACACGACACTTCCATGAATTCAAAAACCACACGTAAAATATACTACAACTAACCAATTCACTTTGTACAGTATTATTCGAGATAAGTACCCTGTGTTTGAATGGACCGGTGTTACGAAACAGAACACGTTACCGTGAATACAATTGCGATCACTTTTTGACAGTTCGGTCTACGAGATAAACGCGTATCCGCGGCAAGAAATGCTACCGGGGTAAAAACACACTTAGCACCCAAAATACCCAGAGAGAGTTGGGGGCAAAAATCATAGGCAATATGATGGTCATGCAGACAGAACCGAAGAACACACATAGACAGGAATTCAAGAGTTAAAGGGCCAGAGCCAAAGTCAAGTGACACTGGGTGCCTGTTGTCGAGGATCACACAGTCGGACAGTTCACGATTCAACATAGCCAAGAGTACTTTGATATTTTCAACGTTCGGAAGCAAAAGTTATAAGAAGGGGAGAAAAGTAAGGACAAGCCTTTCAGAAGAGAAATAGGGATTTCACCCAAAATTCCTCAAACAGGACACAGTACCTTTCTCAAAGAACGAAGCTGGTGCCACGGCAGTTGTTCCTGTTGGTTTCCCGCAGACCCACACTTTCCTGGAGCTTCAGCACAAAGAAGGACAATGAGGGGATCCGCACCACACAGGGATGAGGCCGGCAGCAGCGACAATGAATAAAAGGTGCGCTCCTTAAAAACAAGAGAGGCTCTTCAGGTGGCTATCCGGACCACTACAGCTGTGTGCAGCGATTTCGACCAACGAAGGGGATCTCTGGCTGAAGAACATGAGCTGGTTATCCCCACCAGGCTCAAGGGAAGAAGACTCAGGACTGGATCTCCTCTTAGTCGTCGAAGGGTAGATAGCTCAGGACTGCAGCAGGGCTTCACCGGTACGGGGTAGTTGCAGCAGTCGACCTCTCCTCCACTTCTCGTCGGTTTCTTGTAGTTCCAGTGGCGAGTCTCTGACTTCCAGTCCAAGAGACCTGCTTTCTATACGCAAAACCCCCATTCACGCAGCCTGGCTGTCAATCACCCAGCAGGGGGGTTGTCCAGCCCTGACAACCACCTCAGCCAATCATGACAAAGTGTGACTTGGGTTTCCTAGGATACCCTGTGCAGGGGGTGACTACACCCCTCCCTCACATTCAGCCCACCTAGACACCGAGGTGCCTTGAGGAGGGCTTCTAGGTAGAAGCCCGCCAAAAGACAGTGAACAAAGAAGGCAAACCTAGTTTGCCGCGCAAAGTAAAACACAAGAAAGAGTTTACCAAAAAGAAATGGCGAATAAACCGCACCGCAGCCGCAGCCAAAAGAAAAAGGATTTGGTCAAGCGGGTTTAAGTTCGAGGCTTAACACAATAGCCTACAATATTACCACGGTTATATAAGATAACCGCGGTAGAAATTTAGGGTAGATACCACTGCCACCAGCCATGTCTAAATGTTAAAAGAGCAAAACAATGCTCTAGGATGTACAGATAAAAATAGTTAAGAGTTAACTCTTCCAGCACTCCATGTAAGATGGGGTGTACTGGATATGTGGTTAAATTTGACTAAGTAAAGTTAATGGTAACTTTACCCTTTTCTGGGGGACAGTAGTCGCCTCAGAAATGGAGTCGGTGGGAGTCTGAATGACAACCCTGTGCCACTGCACAGAAGGTGCTGTGTGACACACACAAAGAAGGGGGCTACTGAAGTGGTGTACTCCAGAGCCCACAATCACAAAAACAGGTAAAAACACATAGCAAAATACAAGTAAGAGTGGGGGAAAAGCTCACACTCTTACCAAGTGGAAATAAATAACTCCAGAGATCCAGCAAAGCTGCTGAGGGACTCACTAGGTAAGGGAAATTCGCCATAGAATGAGAATTCTCCCTAACACGCCCTTTTTCTTCAATTTATATCTTGCAGACCTGGGACCCTTTTTGCAGTCCTGGATAATGGCAAGTCCAAAACTAAATACAACCAAGGTGCATTGGCTCGCTTACGCTGACGATATTGTCCTGATTGACAAGACTCCTGTTGGGCTGCAACATCTCTTGAATGGACTGAGCAAATATGCCAAGATAAATGGTCTTCTAATTAATCTTAAAAAATCGAAAATTTTGGTGTTTAAGCGACCGAATAGGCATTTAAACTTTGCAGGGTGGTTTTTGGAGGGTGAAGCTATCCCAAGAGTAGAGGAGACACTATACCTGTGCTATATAATCTATGCCTCTCCAGTAACCGGTAAAATTGAACAGGAAATAAGGGTCAAAGTAGAGAAAGTAGTCCCACAGATGAAGAAGATTCTGCGAGAACTTTGTACATTTTTCATCATCCCCCTCCTCAAGTTGTATATTGCAAAAATAGTTCCAACAATTTTGTACGGTCTGGAGTCAACACCAGCAAGTTGGGAACTGGATTGGCAAAAAGTGGAAGGACACATATGGAAAAAATCTCTAGGGTTGCCCCCGAGCCTCCCTATGTCTGCTCTCAGGTTCGAATTGGGCCTAAAATCACTGGAATCGCTGACAGACTGGAGGCTTCTTTCACTTTACAGGCTGATAATAGAGCCGCAAGAAAATTCCATGTATGAGGACATTAACCATTATCTACAAACTCAGAAATCGAAGATCCTAATACATTTGGAACATAAAGTATCAATGGTTTTGAGTGAAGTGGATTCATCTATCGAAACGTTGAAGACCAATCCCATGAAAGTAAAAAAAGACATTGAAACGTGGCTCTAGGATGTACAGATAAAAATAGTTAAGAGTTAACTCTTCCAGCACTCCATGTAAGATGGGGTGTACTGGATATGTGGTTAAATTTGACTAAGTAAAGTTAATGGTAACTTTACCCTTTTCTGGGGGACAGTAGTCGCCTCAGAAATGGAGTCGGTGGGAGTCTGAATGACAACCCTGTGCCACTGCACAGAAGGTGCTGTGTGACACACACAAAGAAGGGGGCTACTGAAGTGGTGTACTCCAGAGCCCACAATCACAAAAACAGGTAAAAACACATAGCAAAATACAAGTAAGAGTGGGGGAAAAGCTCACACTCTTACCAAGTGGAAATAAATAACTCCAGAGATCCAGCAAAGCTGCTGAGGGACTCACTAGGTAAGGGAAATTCGCCATAGAATGAGAATTCTCCCTAACACGCCCTTTTTCTTCAATTTATATCTTGCAGACCTGGGACCCTTTTTGCAGTCCTGGATAATGGCAAGTCCAAAACTAAATACAACCAAGGTGCATTGGCTCGCTTACGCTGACGATATTGTCCTGATTGACAAGACTCCTGTTGGGCTGCAACATCTCTTGAATGGACTGAGCAAATATGCCAAGATAAATGGTCTTCTAATTAATCTTAAAAAATCGAAAATCTTGGTGTTTAAGCGACCGAATAGGCATTTAAACTTTGCAGGGTGGTTTTTGGAGGGTGAAGCTATCCCAAGAGTAGAGGAGACACTATACCTGTGCTATATAATCTATGCCTCTCCAGTAACCGGTAAAATTGAACAGGAAATAAGGGTCAAAGTAGAGAAAATAGTCCCACAGATGAAGAAGATTCTGCGAGAACTTTGTACATTTTCCATCATCCCCCTCCTCAAGTTGTATATTGCAAAAATAGTTCCAACAATTTTGTACGGTCTGGAGTCAACACCAGCAAGTTGGGAACTGGATTGGCAAAAAGTGGAAGGACACATATGGAAAAAATCTCTAGGGTTGCCCCCGAGCCTCCCTATGTCTGCTCTCAGGTTCGAATTGGGCCTAAAATCACTGGAATCGCTGAGAGACTGGAGGCTTCTTTCACTTTACAGGCTGATAATAGAGCCGCAAGAAAATTCCATGTATGAGGACATTAACCATTATCTACAAACTCAGAAATCGAAGATCCTAATACATTTGGAACATAAAGTATCAATGGTTTTGAGTGAAGTGGATTCATCTATCGAAACGTTGAAGACCAATCCCATGAAAGTAAAAAAAGACATTGAAACGTGGCACTGGATCAAAACCGGAGAGAAAACGCGGCAAATTAAACCCCAGAACTTCTTTTTAGTGGTGGACAAAAAACTAGGCCAGTTGCCAAACTACCTAATGAAACATCCAAGTTGGGAATCCAGAGACACATTTCTAAGGGTCCGCTTGAACTTAATCCACACAGGGGAAATACTAGACATCAGAGGTCAAAGCCATAAGGCAATTAAATTATGTAATACCTGCGAAGATCCAGCTAAGCAAAATCTGAGCCATCTACTCCGGTACTGTGGTGGTACATGGGATATAAGAGTAAACTATCTTTCCAAATTTGTAGACAAGGAGAACTGGCTGCTCTCAGAAAACTTCTGGAACCTGTTGATTTCAGGTCATAATTCTGCTATAACAATAGCAGTCGGTTAGATTCTCCGAAGAGCTGGACTAATCTACAAGGCCGAACTACAGGGTACCGGTGGTACATAAAAATGCAAACATGCATTACAAAGAAGTGGCAAAGATTTCATCGGCCTTAGATTCAGATAGAAGGCTCCTTTTACTTTTCTTTTGGTCTCCTTTTTTCAGTTCTTTTTACTAAGGTTAAATAACTTATAATCATCAGCTGTTTTATATGTCAAAATAAATTGAGTTTTTTTCCTTCACTCCGATTCATAAAATATATTTTAAAACTAGTCACTTTAACAATGTGTGTACAGGAAAATTAAACTTTTTAAAATGCATTTATTTAGCTTCAACTGTTGTAATTTTTGTAAAGGTCTATTTATGACCAAAACAATTTAAAAAAAAAAAAAAGAAAGATAGCCTGTGATGATCTTCCACTCAACACTCGGCCTATGTCGTCACATGACTGACGTCTATGTGAGGTCACCCTGCAAGCTGGTCCCCCGCAGGGGCATGCTTCCTTGCCTCTCTGTCCCCCAGCAGATCACTGTCTCCATGGTACTGGTGATGCACATTTTGGAATACTGCAACGGCCTGTCCACAAATTCTGTGTATATGCACACTTCCCTCTGCTACTCTACCAGACCTGTACTGTGTGGTACATCCTTTGTCCTTGATGCAGGGTGTCTCACTCGGACTGTGCAGATGGCACAGGCTCGCAGTGGACATGAGTGTTCATTCATGGAGCCTGTGCATTCCCAGCAGGCCCCTATGGGTCCGTGTCAAGCTACTCTTTCTACTCCATCTCCGTTATTTCATCCGTCTCATGGTATTTGGTCATCCCTTTCATGCTCACTCAGGGTCAGTTCCTCATCATGGGCATTTTTTGGGTGTCCTCGTCTGTGTCGCGGGTAAGCCTCCCTCTAGTACAGCCTCCCTGCCTCTATGCAACTAGTGTTGTAGCTTCTCCGTGTCTGGTTGAACTTCTGGTGATTCCTCATGTGTTGTGCTTTCTGTCCTCCTCTCAACTGCTGTAGTCTCAGATGACTGAGATGATGCAATTCACACGTGCCCACACTGTCTGCTACGACACAGTACTCTGATCCACCAGTCTGAGCCATGCACTGCCTCCCAGCCATTCCCCAAAATGGGGTGGGAGGGGTGTTACTGTATCCCTACAACCCACTGCAAACACTTTGCACATGATGACTGCACTTGCCCTTACAGTGCCATCATGACACAACACTGCCATTACTGCGTTTGTGTTTCTATTGATAGTTGAGGCTGTACACATGTACTGCACTGCACTCACACACTTCTGAGCCCTCTTTCAGCCTTCTACATGCCTATTCACTTGTGTGATGTCAACGTCATCTAGCATTAATGTATCCATGTGCCTTCCTTCACTCTGTCCCCCTCGTCAAGGGAAGAGGGCTGGAGCCCCTTCCTCACCACAGTCAGCAGGATTACAGCTGTTAGCTGTACGGCATTCTCCGGGGCACACTACAAGGCCTGCCTGACCTTGTCTCATCGCCCTGCCTGACCCCTGCATGCCGGGCGCTTCGCGGTGCGGAAACGAGGCTAAGCCTCCATTTGAACCGAATCTCCCGCCGGCAGGCGGATCCGACGGCGGCGCACACGAAAGCCACACAAAGGCCTGTTCCTGCGCCCTGGACCCTCACTCTGTCCCCCTCGTCAAGGGAAGAGGGCTGGAGCCCCTTCCTCACCACAGTCACCAGGATTACAGCTGTTAGCTGTACGGCATTCTCCGGGGCACACTACAAGGCCTGCCTGACCTTGTCTCATCGCCCTGCCTGACCCCCGCAGGCCGGGCGCTTCGCGGCACGGAAACGAGGCTAAGCCTCCATTTGAACCGAATCTCCCGCCGGCAGGCGTATCCGACGGCGGCGCACACGAAGGCCACACAAAGGCCTGTTCCTGCGCCCTGGACCCTCACTCTGTCCCCCTCGTCAAGGGAAGAGGGCTGGAGCCCCTTCCTCACCACAGTCACCAGGATTACAGCTGTTAGCTGTACGGCATTCTCCGGGGCACACTACAAGGCCTGCCTGACCTTGTCTCATCGCCCTGCCTGACCCCCGCAGGCCGGGCGCTTCGCGGCACGGAAACGAGGCTAAGCCTCCATTTGAACCGAATCTCCCGCCGGCAGGCGTATCCGACGGCGGCGCACACGATGGCCACACAAAGGCCTGTTCCGAGCATTCTGAGCCTGGGCCAGAGACGCTGCGCTCCACAAGTTCCTTCTTGAACACCCTCTGAACATTCTGCCCACAACCATTGAACTCTCCAGGGCATCCGTTATAGCCTCCTTTTACTGATGAGACACCATCAATGATCCATCACAACCATGCACCTGCATATGCAGTCGGCCATGTGAGTAAACTGTCACCCATTCCTAGGCGCTACCTATTACAGTAAACTGTACAGTTACAGTAAACTGTCACCCATTCCTAGGCGCTACCTATTACACGATGCACTACTCTGGACCTAGCTGCTGTCACACTGCATCATGTGCTGCTTTCGATTTGCGTTGTGCCCTATGGCCACTAATAGACCTCATTTAACCTGTGTGATGCCTTATGGTCGCTATTAGACCTCATTTAACCGGTGTTGTGCCTTATGGTCGCTATTAGACCTCATTTAACCGGTGTGTGCCTTATGGTCACTAATAGACCTCATTTAACCTGTGTGATGCCTTATGGTCGCTATTAGACCTCATTTAACCGGTGTTGTGCCTTAGGGTCGCTAATAGACCTCATTTAACCTGTGTTGTGCCTTATGGTCGCTATTAGACCTCATTTAACCTGTGTTGTGCCTTATGGTCGCTATTAGACCTCGTTTAACCGGTGTTGTGCCTTATGGTCGCTAATAGACCTCATTTAACCTGTGTTGTGCCTTATGGTCGCTATTAGACCTCATTTAACCTGTGTTGTGCCTTATGGTTGCTATTAGACCTCATTTAACCGGTGTGTGCCTTATGGTCACTAATAGACCTCATTTAACCTGTGTGATGCCTTATGGTCGCTATTAGACCTCATTTAACCGGTGTGTGCCTTATGGTCACTAATAGACCACAATTGACCTGTGTTGTGCCTTATGGTCGCTATTAGACCTCATTTGAGCTGTGTTGTGCCCTACCTGTAGTCACCACTGAACTCTTGCTAAAAGCCTATGACTCTCACTGCCACCACCATTAGAACCAAGCCACCTACAATGGCCACACTTAGAGGCGCCACTCTAACCATGGCTACCCTCCTCCCGTTGCTCCGCACCCACACAACCACACCACTTTACCCAGACCTACTATCTCCAATAGAATGGATAAACAGATTCGCCCGTCCACCTTCACCATGCATACCCTGTCCCACACCACTTAGAAATATAAGACTAGGCTCTCGCCTTGTTGCACCCTCTACCACATGCCTGAACATAGCCCCATTGACCACAACTAGAAACGATAGACTCAGCTATCGTACGAATCTTGTCACAAAATTCACTAGAATGCTCACCAATCAGACTACAAACCCCAAGCAGCCCACCTCACCTTCTGAACTCCCACCCAGTCACAACCTTACTATACCGCACCCGCCATCACACACGAAAACTAACCCGCCACAGACCTCTATCAAGGGAGCCCTCATCAACGCTCGCTCATTGGTCGCCCACGCAACTGATGTCGCTGACATTATCTCCACTAACCACCTAGACTTTATCGCCATCACGGAGACATGGCTCCACCCAGCAGCTGGTCCCACAATAGTGCTAGCCACGCCAGACAACTACAACATCATCCGAGCTGACAGGAAAAGTGGACTAGGCGGAGGGATAGCAATTATTGCAAAATCCACCCTTAATATCAGAGAAGTAACCAGCACCCTACCTTCTGCTGAACTACTATCTGTCAAACTCCCATTATCTGACACACAAACCATCTTGCTCCATATTATATACAGACCCCCAGATCCCCCCTCCTCCTTTGAAGAGGATATCTCTCTCCTACTCACTACCAATTTGAAACCGAAATCCCAAATCATCATTCTGGGAGATTTCAATCTGGGACTCAACGACCCTAATGACAACCAAGCCACTTCCCTAAACGACACGATTACTCATCTAGGCTTCACCCAACACATTAACCAACCTACACACACAAAAGGAAGATCCTTAGATTGGCTTGCAGATGCTAATTGTAACCTTTCACTCACTGACATCACACCTTGTGCTTGGACTGACCATCATCTCATTACCTTCTCCTTACCCAGATCACCACCACCTATCACACAACTCACAAAGCTACTTCAAATAATCTCCAGAAACAACCGCAACATCACTATAGAAAACCTCAAACCTCTTCTCGCGCCTATCAGTAAAGCTAATCTACCTATGCAAAAAAACAACCCAGCATAGTAGACCTTTATAACAAGACTTTAGAACTAGCCCTTAACCAAATAGCTCCTCTCAAACAACGAAAAGCCAAACCTATTGCCCATTCCAACAAATGGTTCTCAGCAGAATTAAAAGCTCTCCACAATATTAAAAGAACTGCAGAAACCAGCTGGAGAAAAGCCCCTTCTCTCTCCACTAAAGACAAATTTGCCTCAGCTGCCTCCACCTGCAAATCCGCCATCTTAAATGCCAAGAAAGAGATCTACAATTTGAGAATACAAAATGCCAAATCTGGCACCAAAGAACTCTTCTCTATACTAAGAGAACTTGAATCACCACTGCCCCCTACAGAGGACTGCATCAAAGACAAGGCCTGGTGTAACAATATCCAGCTCGCCCTTGCTAACAAAATTGCCCTCCTACAAACTAAGATAAAAGCAAAAAAGGCTAGCCTCGCCTCTTTACAGAACCCCAGCAGCAAAATTAACCACATTACCCCTATCTGCCCATCCTTCCACTTCTCTCCAGTCACAGAAGAGGAAGTAATCAAGATAATCGCCAGTCTCAAACCATCCAATTGCAAAGGTGACATTTGCCCAGCATCCGTCATCAAAGATGGTGCTAATGAGTTAGCCCCTCTCATCACCTCTCTGATCAACTCCTCCTTCAAGAACTCAGAGGTCCCCAACAACCTCAAAGAAGCGTGGGTCCTACCCCTGCTCAAAAAACCGAATCTAGATCCCAACATTCCCACAAATTACAGGCCCATCACCACAGTCCCATTTCTCCTAAAAATTTTGGACCGGGTAGCCTATCTCCAAATACAACAACATTTGGAAGAAAACAATCTCCTAGGCCTGCGACAATCCGGCTTCAGACCAAGGCACGGGACTGAAACTGCCCTCTTGGATCTAAAAATCCAAATGGATGACGCCAAAGACAAGGACAAACTGGCCATTTTGCTCTTGTTGGATCTCTCTGCTGCCTTTGATCTGGTCGACCACCAGATCCTCACTCAACACCTCTCCTCGGCTGCTGCATTCTCCCAGAATGCCACTAAGTGGATCCAGTCATTTCTGTCTGACAGAACGACTAGAGTCTTCGCCCCCTCCGCGGCTGCGGACCCCATCCCAATCACATGTGGAGTGCCACAAGGCTCCTGCATTCCTCCCACACTTTACAACATTTTCACGAAGCTCCTATTTGACCGTCTTGATGATCTGGGTGTCAGCTACACTAATTATGCTGACGACACCCAGGTCCTCATCACGCTCACTGGTAGCTACGAGGAAGATGTTGCCAAGCTTAATGATATCTACTCAGAAATCCAAACATGGATGGCCACACACAGTCTCTGCCTTAACGACGATAAGACAGAACTGCTTATCGTAGGCTCCCAAGCGCGCCTCAACAACCTGGACCAAAGGTACCACTCCTTTACTATTGATGGCAACATCATAAAAGTCTCCAAAGAGGTTAAAACATTAGGTGTATATCTAGATTCTACCCTTTCACTAAAGAAACAAATACATTCTACCATCTCAGCTACCTCACACACCAATAAATTGATCAATGCCTGCAGGCCTTTTCTCTCCACCTCTAGCTGCCTCACCCTTTCTAGAGCGCTGATATTGTCTAAATTAGACTATTGTAACACACTCTACTTAGGCACTTCCAATAAAAACTTGAATAGACTCCAGATCCTGCAAAATAATGCACTTAGATGTGCCCTCAACCTCTCGCGCAAGGCGCACATATCTACGACTAGAAAAGAAGTCCACTGGCTCCCGATCCGGGACAGAATTAAACTAAGAACACTGGTCATCACCCACAAGTGCCTATCTCACACTGCCCCACGGTATCTTTCTGACAAATTCTCTAGACACTGCCCCACTAGACCCACCCGAACACCTTACCTACACCAACTAAAGATCCCGAATTTCAACCTAAAAACAGCAGGGGGTTCCAATTTTCCAGTGCTTGCAGCACAATGTTGGAACACCCTCCCCACTACAATTAGATCGGAAGTCACATTCTGGCCATTCAGAGCTATGGTAAAATCTTGGCTATTAGCCTAAACACCCAGATTAACACCATCATGACCTGCTAGCCGCCGCTCTACACCTGTAGCAATGCTTACTCTACCTACAGCATACTCAGGGCCAACCTGTAACCTGGTCCGCATTAGCCACTGTAACTATTATTCCTCATCCCATATTCTTTGTACATACCTCTCTTTTCTTGGTATATTCTACTCTTGTATGTAAGCACTAATGTGCGCCCTGTCTGTTGTTATACGATGTTTGTGCAATGATATGTAACCTTGCTGTATACATGACTATGCGCCCAGTTACCTGAGGGTTCGGATGCGCTTTATAAATAAACTAAACTAAACTAAACTAAACTGTTTTGCAACACACTAGTGTAGTTGCATCCTGTGACACATGTGTCCTTTTTGTCGTAGTGATTTACATGTACTGTATGGTGACATGCATTTTACATGGGTCACAGACAGTACTATTTAACTTCCATCTGCGGCTGGTTGACGGTTCTGCCATGGCTATGCTACATGCCATCTGTTAGTTGGCATCTGTCATTTTTGTTTACGGTCTATGCCAGGCAGAAGCTTGTGTGTGATGCAGGTGCTATACAACATGCAGTACATATGTTGGCTTCACATTTGACACACGTCCATGTCTGCTTTCAGGGCCCCCTTCCATTTCATTGCCACTGCGTGCATCCCGGAGCTTATGTCATGTGGGACATGGCTGCTTCATGTGTTGGCTGTCAACATTGTGATACCTATGTGTGTGGTATATGCTGTTGACATGTGTGTTCTTTTGGTTATTTGCAGGTGATGAGGCACTGGGATCAGAGGAGGCGATGGCAGAGCGGGCAGAGGGTTCAGGGTACCAATCAGGTACCAGTGGAGGGTGTGGTGTGGTAGCCCATGAGCATCCATTGGTGCTTCAGACCACCCAGGCCAGGGGTGGCTCTGAGTACACCTCTGAGGATCTCTTTGCCTCTGATGCCAAATTGGATATTGATTCATCAATGCTGTCGCAGGTGAGTGATTCTGCAGTAGATGCTGTTCTGTCCAATACACCTGCAGTGGTGGTATACCCCTCAAGGGGCCAGTCAGTGTTGGAATGTCTGCCTGTGGTGGTTATGGATGCAGGGCCACGCTCCACACCAGTTGCTCCTGTTCCTGGGGCAGCAGATCGACGGAGGAATGCAGTCCTGCAGCCACAGGCAGCGCCAGCGTAGCTAGGACCAGGTCTCCTTGGGCCCAACAGGGGTGCTGTCCGGCAACACGTGGCTGTGCACCACCAAGGAACACTGTGTGGGAGAATTCCATGTATGCGATTGCACAGCAACAGGGGGCATCATGTGAGGTGATGGCTCAGGGCGTGGAACGTGTGGCCAATTACATTCTCCTCCCTGAAAGGGAGGTGGAGCTCCAGCAGCAGGCAATGCAGTCCACATGCCGCTCACACAGGCTGGACACGTTGGCTGCCAACAGGTACCGATAGGCTGAACTGGAGGCTCTGCACACAGCGCCTTTGCTGCTGAGGCAGAGGCCCACAGGGAGACCCTGAGGGAAGAGAACATCTCCCTCAGAACTACTCTGGCTACACTTTTGATGAGCCAGGGTACACCGGCGGAACAGCGGATGGAGCAGCTGGAACGCATCATCTCGGATGAACTCCATGCAAGTCGTGAGGAGTGAGGAGGTCCGTCTGTCACGTGACGCCTTGCAGGCAGAACTCTGTGCTACATGTGAGACCTTGCAGGAGGAACTCTGTGCTACATGTGAGGTGCTGCATGGGGACCTCCATGCCATCTTCCTGCAGGACCAGGCTTACCAGACCCGCATGCTTGCTGCCATGGAGGGGCATGCCAGGGATATGCGTGGACAGGCACCCTTACCGCGCACACCTCCTGATATTCAACCAGAGGGTGACAATAGCGACGACTGATCTCTCACTATGGCCTAGCCGTGCAGACCATGTGCCCATGGAGGATTTTGTTTTTATCTCAACATCCACGCATGTGGGTGTTGAGGTGCACCCTGCACCTCCTCCCTCCTGGGTGCCACCCCCACAACTCCTGGACGACCATGGCCATTTTTATTTATTTTTCCTTTTTTTGTCTATTGTGCATTCATATGAGTGTGTTGCTTGTGTGCCAGCCAAAGGCATCCACTGTGTGTTCCAGCTGGGCCCATACAGACTTGTCTCGTGTTGGTGTTTGTGGCTTGGGGTCCAGACACATATTCCACTCCTGCTTCCCCTTACCATGGGCTCGCAAGGATGGCACCGTGTGACAGTAACTTACACAGAGGCATTGGGCTTCCGTCATATCTGTGGCCAGTCTGAAGTCCAACCTGTGTATACACCCCTGGGGGTTCATGATGGTTTCTCCAGGGCATGGTTGGCCTGCATTGTGGTTTGTATATTATTAAATGGGCATGTTTTCATGTTGCTTATTCATGTATTGCCTCGCATGTCTACATTGTTGATGCACTTCATGCTGTATGCGGTACCATGCCTCCTTTAGCTGTCATAGCTGTCATAGACACACTCAAGATGGAAGGTGGCCATGTGGTGGCAATGTCACATTGAGATACTTGTGCTATGGTGATTGGTCACTGACTGACATTGTCACTGTTGGGTCCTGTGTTCATTATATGTTATGCTGGTGAATAGATAGTCTTGTGTTGGGTTTGCTTTTGACGTGTCATGGGATCGGATTGATTTTTGCATCGCTGAGAAGTCAGCGACAAATAAATTCTAATAAGAAATGAACGCAACACTGAAGGTTCGTACATTTCCCATGGAAACATGCATTGAATACCCCTACAATCCCACACCACCACCCACTACACACACACAACACACCCCCACCCCGAACACCATCCCAACACACCACCGCACACACCCTACTTACCTTCTGAGACATGCTGTGTCCCTGCAGCGCCAGTTCACTTTCACTTCCGTGATCGGGAACCGGCACCGCAGGCTCCTTTATTTGTTTAACCCCTCACCCCTCAACCCCCGCTCACTATACTGTGTACTGTAGTGAGCGGGGTGTTGTGGGGTACACCCCCACATCACCCGCATTTCTTTTTTCTTATTACCTGAAATGCATGCCACCAAATGTTCTAACTTTGGGTGTTTGAACCTTTGGTGGCATGTATTTACATCCTTTTAGTATAGGTTGGACATTTTTGGTCAGTCATTTCATCAGATTTCGTGTCAGCGGGAATTGTCTCTGGCCTGTTTCCATTTGTCACAGTGCACTTTGTGACAGTTGTGTCATATGTTGTGCATTTATTTTGGAGTTTTCACATTGCATGTCATGGCGTGGTGTTGTTAATAAAAGCATCTCGGGGGCGCTGAGTACTTGAACGTCCAGTCGATGGTCGCAATGAGGTAGCCAGGCTGTCCAAAGAGCTGCTGATGATTGAGTGGCATGAGAAACTGGGCCAACACCCAACCATGAGACCACCGGATTGGAGGTGAACCAGCTCCCAACGCCACAGGTGCGTACTGATTTATGTGGTGTCCGGACAGTGCAAGCACTGACAGGGAAGGCGAGTCTTGGCTGGAGTGAAGATACGTACTCAGGAAGCAGGTGGACCCAGTAGGCTGTAGACTCCTAGGAAGGTGGTGCAGACTGGAGCAGCAGGCGAGGTCCACAAGGCAGAGTACCCAGGCAGAGGCAGGATGTCAGGCACCAGAACCCAGATAGCAAAGGAGAGAGCCAGGGAACAGGGACGCAATGGAGGCTAGTGGTGCTGACTGGAGCATCAGGCGAGGTCCCCAAGGCTGAGTACCCGGGCAGAGGCAGGGGGCCAGACACCAGAACCCAGACTGGCAAGGAGAGAGCCAGGGAACAGTGAGCCCAGGGGAGAGACCAGGATATGATATGATATTTTATTTGTATCGCGCTCGTACACAAGTGTTTAAGAGCGCGACTAGGCAAGGGAGGGGAACAAGGGAGAACACAGCACAACATAAAAACGATCTTACTAGGCCCAGTGACATTGAGAACGCGCAAGTGCATGGGAAAGGGAAAAGGGAAAAAGTGCATGGAAGGGGGAGAGTGGAAAGTGCAGAAGCCGAGGAGCGCAGATAAATAAAATAAATAGAACATGGGGCAAACTGTGGTAGTGCAGCCAGCAAGTGGCAAGTGCTGTTTAAGGCAGCAGACTGGGTAAGTCTGAATAAGTGCAGAAAAAGAAGAAAAATGAGGGGGGGCTGTATGGGTACAGATACAGTCCCCAGTGCAAGGGATGGCCAGGAGGCAGTGCAGGAAGGTGGCAGGGCGAGCAGGTACCTGGGCTCTAGGGACAGAGGGTGGCCAGGTGCACAGTGCCAAGAGAGCAGATCAGCAGGGGAGAAGGGGAACGAAGGCAGAAGCAAAGAGGAAAGTTTTGAGGTGCTTCCGGAACCGGAGATGGTTCTCCTCAAGTTTTAGAGTGGCAGGGAGGCTGGGAGCCAATGGAGAGATTTCAAAGCTGGAGAGATACGATCCCAGGGCTTGAGGCCAAGGACATGTCTTGCAGTCCTGTTCTGGATAAGTTGTAGAGGGCGGAGTGTAGAGGCAGGTAGATTTAGAAAGAGGCGGTTACAATAGTCCAAGCTAGAGAGAACCAGAGCTTGGGATACCATGAGCTTCTGGGGGAAGGAGAGGAAAGGCAGAATACCTCCGAGGAGGTGCAGTCGGAAGTTTGACTTTTTAGAGACATCAGAGATATGGGCCGAGAAGGAAAGTGTGGAGTCAAAGATGACGCTAAGGTTCTTAGCCTCGCAGGTAGGGGTAGGAGGAGAGCCAAGGGAGGCCGGCCAGAGAGTGAGGGAAAAGGATGGAGATGGTGTGCCGATGAGGAGGATCTCCGTCTTGCTGGCATTCAGACAAAGATCATTGGCGGCACACCAATTTTGAATGGCAGTTAGGCAGTCAGAGATGAGAGAGGGAGAGGAGGTGGCCGAGGGCAGCCGGAAAATGAGTTGAGTGTCATCAGCGTAGCACTGGAAATTTGAGCAGAAAATGGCAATAAAGTGAGCGAGAGTTGCCAGGTATTGGTTGAAAAGCCAGGGTGAGAGGTTAGACCCCTGGGGAACCCCACAGGTGGAGAGGAAGATAGATGATAGGAAAGACCCCAGTTGGACCTGGGAGGGTCGATCAGAGAGGAAAGAGGTCAGCCAGGCCAGAGCCTGATCAGTGATACCCAGATTATCACAGAGACGGTTGAACAGGATGGTGTGGTTGACCGTGTCGAAGGCAGAAGAGAGATCAAGAAGAATGAGGACAGAGGGAATGTTAGAATCAAGGTTGGAGAGCAGATCTTCACGGATATTGAGGAGAGCAGTTTCCGTGCTTCTGGCCGCTCTGAAGCCAGACTGGTGGTCATGGAGACAACCAACAGAATCTGAATGAAGGTTAAGCTGAGAGATGGCCAGCTTTTCCAGGAGTTTGCCCAGAAAGGGGGTAATGGAAATTGGGTGATAGTTTGCTGCACAGGAAGGATCAGCTGTGGGTTTCTTGAGAAGAGGATGCACAAGGGAGTGCTTCAGAGGGGAGGGGAAGGATGCTGAGGCAAACGAGTGGTTGCAAAAATCAGCAAGGGCAGGAGCGAGGGTGTCAATGTGGTCCTTGATGGTTTTGGAGGAACAGGGATGAACCTGTTTTGACAAGGCTTTCATAGATCGGACTTGTCTAGCGACCTCGTCAGGGGAGAAAATGGGAAAGGAAGAGAAGGATGGTGGGGGGGTGCCTAAAGGGGGGTCTCCAAGCACAGACTGAGAGGGAATAGGAGGGGGAGGCGAGGCGAGGGTGGACAGAATGTCCTGGGATTTAGAGATAAAGTGCGAGGCAAGGGCATTGCAGAGAGCCTGGGAAGCAAGAGGAGGGGAGGAGACTGCTGCAGGGTTGGCAAGCTCCTTGCATATTTTAAAGAGTTTGGCCGAGTTGTTGGATGCCGCAGAGACACGGGCTTGAATGTGGGCTCTCGTCTCAGTGCGGACAGAGAGTCGCTATTGCCTTTGGAGCAGGCGACAGGCCAGTTTGTCAGAGGATGAACAAGAAGACCTCCATTTCCTCTCAGCCGCCCTACACTTACGTTTAAGTCTAGCTAGGTCGGAGTCATACCAGGAATTGCACTTGGCTTTGGACTTCAAGCGGATCCTCATGACAGGGTCAAGAGCATCAAGAGTATGAGAGATGGAAGAGTAGAGAAGGGACAGGGTTGTGTCGGGGTGTGAGTCAGCCAGGAGAGGAGGAGGGGGAGAGAAGGTGGCAGCGAAAGCCTCCGCTGACACACGCTTCATAGGTCGGATGTCCGAGAAGGTAAGTGGAAGTGTTGGGGTGTGGTTGGCTTGGGGGGAAGAGAGTGAGAGACGGTAGGAGAGGAGGCAGTGGTCACTCCAGGAGAGATGAGTGGTCAAAGGAATAGAGAGGGGGAGGCCAGTGGAGATCAAGACATCAAGTGTGTGTCCTGCAGAGTGCGTCGGGCCAGAGGGGAGGATAGAGAGGGAGAGGGTATTGCAGAGGTTGCGAAAGAGCAGCGATGAGGGACAGTGAGGTGAATGTTGAGGTCATCAAGGAGGAGGAGTTGAGTGGTTGAGGCCAGGAGGGAGGAGGATAGGTCAGTCCACTCAGAGAGAAAAGAGGTGATTTGCCCGGGGGGCCGGTAGAGAGTAGCAACAGTAAGAGAGTGGCTAAGAGAGAGTGAGAGCCTGCAGACAAGGCATTCAAAAGAGGAGTAAATCTGAATGGGAATGATAGTGGCAGGAATCCACTCAGGAAAGATAAGGGCTACGCCCCCTCCAGGTCGAGTGGATCTGGGTGCGGAGAGGATCTTGTAGCCATCAGGGAGGAGAGTTGCAAAGCTTGTGACAGAGCTGGCCATGAACCATGTCTCCGTAAGACCGAGGACATCAAGGTCCAGTTCTTCAAGGAGGTGGCAGATGTCAGAGGCGTGTTTGACAGCAGAGCGAGACTTGAGAGTGGCAAGATGAAGAAGGTTGCCGGCCTTAAAGACCTTCCGGGCAGGGGTACAAATCAGATACGCCCTGCAGAGTTGTGGAGGTTGCCTGAAGAGTGGCAGAGTAGGAGGAAAAAGTGGGTAAGGTAGCCAGGGAGTGAGAGCAGGGGACAGCTGGAGATGAGAGGAAGTTGATGAGGCGAGGGAAACGCCTATCGAAGAGGAGGACTGAGGACCTTGGACCATGACAGTGCCATTTAGGTAGACATTAAGAAGGACTCTGGAGGAGTCGAAAGAAGCCATGAGGACATCCCAGCAGTGCCACCATTAATGGGAGAGGAGGAGACAGGAGAAAGCACAGAGATCATATGGGGGGTCCATAGATCCGGCGAAGGAACAACAAAGAGGATGTCGGTGAGGTACTGTCTGGAAGAGGCGCTGGTATAGGTATCAGGGTTGGAGGCCAAAATATCCTTTTTAAATTTCTTTTTTCCAGACTTAGTGAGAAGGGAAGGTTAGTTGATATAGAAGCAGTTGGAATAGATGGGAGAGACAGAAAGCACCATGAGTGGAAATGACAAGAGGCAGAGGGAGGAGTAAGCAAGTAAAGCAGTATTGAGCAGTCACTGGGCAGTCACTGGGCCAGCAGGTTACAATCAATGGCCAAAAGCTAGATGCAGAAATACACTGAAGTTGGACTTTCAAGTAAATGCAAGAATACACCCAAGTTTGACTTTCAAGTAAATGCAAGAATACACCCAAGTTTGACTTTCAAGTAAATGCAAGAATACACCCAAGTTTGACTTTCAAGTAAATGCAAAAATACACCCAACTTTGACTTTCAAGTAATGATGGGAACCTTGCCAAAGGAACTGGAAATCATGAAGGGACTGGCTGAGCCCAAGGCCTAGGATCAGCCACAAAAAGGGGGAGCCAGGGAGCAAGGGGCAGGAACCAGGTCAGGGCCAAGAAGGAGGCAGGGAACAAGGAGCAGGAACCAGGTCAGGGCCAAGAAGGAGGCAGGAGACTGCTCAGAGGAGCAAATCCGGCGAGGACACGATCCGAAAACAAACCGTGTTGAGACGGTCAAGGGAGCGGAAACGTGACTTGAGCACTCCGAATGTGCGCTCCACTATGCCCCTGGTTGCAATATGGGCTGCTTTGTATCTTACCTGGGGTGGTGTGGTGGGGTTCCGTATTGGCGTCATCATGTAGGTGCTCAGAGGGTAGGCACTGTCCCCTGGGGAGGTGATAATGGTTGTCATTAGTTGGGTTTGTCTATTTGTCTGTGTGTGACATACATGCATGTGCACAGGCATTTGTACTCACCAATGAGCCATGTGTTGCCATGCCTCCCAGCTTCCAGGTCCCGGTTTAGGGGTGACATTCTGAATATGAAACTGTCATGGGTGGACCGTGGATAGTTTGCACAGACAGAGGTGATGATTCCCTTGGCATCGCATACCACCTGCACGTTGATGGAATGCCAGTGCTTGCAGTTTCGATAGATGTGCTCAGTGGCCATAGGTGGACGTAGGCCCACATGTGTGCAATCAATGGTACCGAGCACTTTCGGGATGTGTGCCACCCCGTAAAGGTCCTGGACCATGGCCTGCTTTTCTGCGGGTGTTCTGGGCATGTTTATGGGCCTGCGGACTGAGGGGCATGCAGTCATGATTACCAACACCTGGTGTAGGCAGCGTGACTGCGTGGGCTGTGAGACGCCCCCAACTATGGCAGTTGTCTGCTGAAATGACCCAGTGGCCAAAAAATGCAGGACATTGAGCACCTTTTCCAAGGGGCTCAATGCTTGGGAGCACAGGGTGGGTGATGTGAGGTCATCCTCCCACTCAGTGACCAGGTCTAGGATATGAGGTGGAAACCTATACCTGCCATAGACCAGGTCATCAGGCATCCCAAAAAGGCTGGTCCTGGGTAGAAAAATGCGGGGCGTGGCTGTCCTCCTGCGATGTCCCACGATCACTGCTGCGAGAAATGGTACATTCATCGTAGCTGTATATGCTTGTTTGTTGTTTGCACGCACTTTTATGCTGCATGGGGGCGCTTATGACAGATTTTGCCTGTTGTACGCATTTCCGGCTTTGCGCATCTTTTGGCGTGCACGGGTTTGCCCTGTTGGATTCCATGAATATGTGTTGTTAGCGCGCATGTGGGCGTTGCAAGGATTTCGCAGAGGTACTTCCCCCGTAATGCCAACATTTTCGCATGTTGTTCCCCATTCTGCGTGTTCTGCCCCCTTTTTAGGTGTGTGCGCTGGACGGTGTGCATCTTCTCTGGGCGTCTCGCGCAGGGCTTCCGTGATGTCACAATGATGTGTGGAAGCCACGCGGATTCGTCGCAGGTCGAGGGTAAGCCAGGCGCAATGTGTTCCATGAATAGGGAAACGGGTGCTTGCACGCGTTTCGCACACATGCGCTGCGATTTTCATGCTTGCGCCCCCGTTTTCGGCACACATTTATTCCATGAATTACCCTCTAGGTTAAGTGGTGTTGCCCACTGTATATGGGATACTGCCTAAACTCATTAAGAGGCAGCATTAGCTGGTGGCTGCCCTGATTACTCCTTTTTAAGGACCTTATCATTAGATTTTCTGTGCAACCTGTATCCGGATTTGGTGGGTGATCGGCTTCGGATTTAGGTCTCCTAAATGCACTTGAGGAGTGGGCACCTGACAATGGGAAGGACCGCTACCCCCTGTATACATCAGTGACGCGGAAATGCTCAAGGCAGCGCATCTCTCCTTGCTGTCTTCCCCAAAGGACGCAATCACTTTGCAAACAAATGGGGAAGAAATAATTAAGTGTGCCTGCTTTGTCAGGGGTTAGAATAGAGAAATCTAAACATGAGGGTATCTCAAAGGGTCTCCCATTAACTCCAGCCTCGGGGTCCAATCTATTAACGTCCTTTTTCCCGCTTCGAGGACCTCTGAAAGAGGACCCGGGTATGTCAATAAATCGTATTGAATAAATGGATGCCAATTGTAGATCGAATGAAGCCGAACATTCAGGCGCTCCCCTATTTTCTGATAGAGACGATCAAATCTCTCTGTGTGACACTTTAGACTTACTACATTGGACTCCTCATGATGCAACATCTGACTTCAGCGAAGAAGGAAATCAGGAGACAATTGTGCTCATTATTTTGCGCATCGCCTCCACCTTCGGACTCTCTACGAAGACCCTCATTATGTACACCCAGCAGGAGTCTTCTTTGGAGGAAACCCTGACGGAAATCAACCGAGTGTTATGGAGACTGGTGAATTGTATGAGGGGTTGAAGGTAGATGGAAAAACCAATTCCTCTGTATTAAACCTATTATTAGAAAAAGTTGAAGCATCTTCGGTCTGGGCTGTTAAGGACCCCCAGAGATGTATGGAGGTCACCCCGGTGGAGAGGTGGCCTAGTCCTCTGGGCCACCAAGTTGAGGTTGTAGTCGGTGTGGGGTGGTGGGACATTACATTGCAATGCCAGATACAGTTATCGAAATGAGTAAAATGGTTGAAAGAGTGAATGATGCGGATTACGTCTGTGAGGACGCTGATGAGGATTCCGTCCATGAGGACGCTGATGAGGATTCCGTCTGTGAGGACGCTGATGAGGATTCCGTCTGTGAGGACGCTGATGAGTATTCCGTCCATGAGGACGCTGATGAGGATTCCGTCTGTGAGGACGCTGATGAGGATTCCGTCCGTGAGGACGCTGATGAGGATTCCGTCTGTGAGGACGCTGATGAGGATTCCATCTGTGAGGACGCTGATGAGTATTCCGTCCATGAGGACGCTGATGAGGATTCCGTCTGTGAGGACGCTGATGAGGATTCCGTCTGTGAGGACGCTGATGAGTATTCCGTCCATGAGGACGCTGATGAGGATTCCGTCTGTGAGGACGCTGATGAGGATTCCGTCCGTGAGGACGCTGATGAGTATTCCGTCCATGAGGACGCTGATGAGTATTCCGTCCGTGAGGACGCTGATGAGGATTCCGTCTGTGAGGACGCTGATGAGGATTCCGTCTGTGAGGACACTGATGAGGATTCCATCTGTGAGGACGCTGATGAGGATTCCCTCCATGAGGACGCTGATGAGGATTCCGTCTGTGAGGACGCTGATGAGGATTCCGTCTGTGAGGACGCTGATGAGTATTCCGTCCGTGAGGACGCTGATGAGGATTCCGTCTGTGAGGACGCTGATGAGGATTCCGTTTGTGAGGACGCTGATGAGGATTCCGTTTGTGAGGACGCTGATGAGTATTCCGTCCATGAGGACGCTGATGAGGATTCCGTCTGTTTGTTTGTTTGTTTGTTTATTATTTATAGCGCGCACCAAACCCGAGGGTAACCGGGCGCGTTGTTCAAGGATACTTTAAACTTTACAGGTTACGCATGCTTACAAATGGTGGTTAAACATAGTAGAAATTACATAATGCAGGACAGTAGGGAGAGTATACATTGTGCATAATATAAACATATAACATAATATATACAGGAAATATGCAGTAGGAAGATAGAGAGTATTTAGTTATGTACATAGTACGAATGTAGGACAGTAGTTATATTAGTGTAGGGCGGGACTATCGGTCATTTTCTTTGATCCAGTTGATACAGTTAGATCTGAAGAGGGCGTAGGATTGGGTAGATCTCAGGCCGGGCGGGAGGGAGTTCCAAAGCTGGGCAGCTTTGACCGGGAAGCTATTTCCTCCGGCCGTACTTAGTTTGAATGGGGGGATCACTAACTGGTTAGAGTATGCTTCTCTAGTGGGTCTAGTGGAGATTTTTCTGTTGAATCTAGCGGCTAGGTATTTGGGTGCTAGATGGTTGATACTTTTGAAAGTTAGAGAAGCTGTCTTGAGATTGATTTTGTCCACTGTGGAGAGCCAGTTGGATTGTCTTCTAGCTTCTGAAATATGCTCCCTTCTTGGAATTCCTAAGGCTGCTCTAAGAGCATTGTTCTGTAGTGTTTGAATTTTTTGCAACGTATGTTTATTGGCTCCTAAGTATAGTGCGTTGCAATAGTCCAATTTCGACAGCACTAATGCTCGAGCAAGGGTTAGGCAGTTGGCAGTGGATAGGTATGGTTTTGCGGCTCTAATCAGCTTGCAGGTATATGCGGTACTGGATGCCATTGCGCTCACCTGTTTGGTTAGGGAGAGGTGGGAATCAAGGTAAAACCCTAATGTTTTTACTTCTTTTGCCACCTTGATAATATTGCCGTCTATGATGAAGGAGGAGTATTCTTCTTTTAATCTATTGATGTTTTGTTTGTTCCCCAGTATGATAAGTTCCGTTTTGTCATCATTCAGGCATAGCCCGTGGGTGGCCATCCATGCCTGAATGATGAGATAAATCTTGTTCACCAAGGCCAAATCTTGTTCATAATCCCCTGAAAGTGGTATGAGGATCTGAGTGTCATCCGCATAGTTAGTGTAGGTAACACCCAGATCATCTAGATCATCGAACAATGGCTTCGTGAAGATGTTGTACATAGTGGGGGAGACACAAGAACCTTGTGGGACTCCACATGTGATGGATACAGGGTCAGCAGCAGCAGAAGTAGAGAAGACTCTCATAGTTCTACCGGTTAGGAATGATTTGATCCATGCGATGGCATGTGTGGAGAAATGGGCAGCTGTTTCTAGGTGGGTGCAGAGCACATCATGATCCACCAGGTCGAAGGCTGCAGAGAGGTCCAGTAAGAGGAGTAGGGCCATCTTTCCAGAGTCTCTCAGCTCATCAACCTGAGTTTTAAGATCGATGAGCGCGGTTTCAGTTCCGTGCTGGGGTCTGAAACCTGATTGTCTTGTGCCTAAAAGGTGGTGCAGCTCCAGATGTTTTTGGATCTGTAGGTAGGCTACCCTGTCTAGGATTTTTAATAGGAAGGGTACCGTTGTGATAGGCCTGTAGTTAGTCGGGATGGATGGGTCCAGTGTTTGTTTTTTTAGGAGGGGGAGGACCCAGGATTGCTTGAGGTTATCTGGTATTGTGCCTGAAGCAAAGGAGGCATTAATAAGCTTAGAAATGAATGGGGAGAGGTCTCTGGCCGCTTCCTTTATTAGTTGGGCTGGGCATAGGTCGCCTCGGCAATTGGATGGCTTGAGTGAAAGTATTATCTTTTCAGTCTCGAGTATAGTTACTTTCGAGAAGTTAAATTTATAGTCTAGTTTAGTGCTGGTTGGTGGATTGCCTCTTGGGTTAGTTGAGGGTGGGATATTCTGTTTCTTTATCTCAATTTTTGTTTGGAGTGTGGCAATTTTGTCATTTAGCGCTTTTTGGATGTTCGAGCACCATATTTTATTTTTGTCGCAATTATCTTGGACAGGAATGGGGTTTTCTAATTCCTTTAGTATAAGGAATAGTTCTTTCGTTCCAGATTTGGCCTGCAGTATTCTGTTGTTGAAGTTTTCTCTTTTTGCTTTCTTTATTTCATTTTTGTAGATCTTGGAGGCATTGATGAGTGTAATTTTGTTTGTCTCTGTTGGGGTTAGTCGCCAAGCAGATTCGCATTTACGTTTTTCAAGTCTTAGAGATTTAAGGTGAGGAGTAAACCAAGTGTTTAGGTGAGGTCTGGGCTTGCTCTTTCTCAGTTTCAGTGGGGCAATAGTATCTAGAGCAGTAGCCATAGAAGAGTTGAATTCATTTACTAGTGATGAGGTGTCCAATGAGTCAGGTTGAGAGTTTAATCTAGGGAGGATGAGTGGTAGCAGTTTTTCTGTAGTTATAAGTTTTTTGTTTCTGGTTGGCAAGGGGGGAGCCAGAACATTTTCAATAGGTAGGGCCAAGTTAACATTTAGGAGGAAAGTTATCAGTGCATGATCAGTCCAGATTTGTGGGGTGATATCGACAATCGTTGTATTGCAGTTATAGTCAGCAACCCAGTCAAGTATACGGCCTTTTTCGTGTGTGGGTTGTAGGATTTTTTGGGAGAAGCCTAGTTCTGAGATGACATTAGTGATATTAGTTGCTTGCAGGTCTTTAGGGTCATTATAGCCTAGGTTTAGGTCTCCCAGAAGGATAGCGTGGGATGAAGTTTTTAGGTTGTTTGAGAGGATTGTGGAAATGTCCTCCTCGAACGTGCCAATAGGGCCAGGTGGTCTATAGATAAGGTGAATAGTAATAGTTTGAGAGGGAGATGCAAGGAGTTTAGCAGTTAATGATTCGCAGGAGTTAGTTGTTGAACTTGAGTCAATTTTTAGGGTGAGATTATTTTTAGCAATAATAGCTAGGCCGCCTCCACGAGAGTTGACTCTGTCTTCTCTAAGTATGGTGTAATTATGGGGTAAGGCAAGCATTAGGGCAGGTCCTGCAGCTTTGTGCAGCCAAGTTTCTGTTATGGCGAAGATGTCATAGTCTCCTATTTGAATGAGATCCGCAATTTCAGTAGCGTGTGCTATTAGTGACCTGGCATTAATAAGGGCGCACTTCAGTTGGATGTTCGGCTTTACTGTGGCCTGGGTAGCATTACTTTTCTTTTTTGGTATGCTATTGTTGGTGTTGGGCTGCTTATTTAGGCGGTTGTTGCGATGGAGGTCAATTTTTACAGGGGGAGTGTTTCGGATGTTAGCGTTACTTCTATTGCAGGAGGTATTGAGTCTAGCTAATGGTTCGTAAATTTTAGGTAGTCTCGAGCGTAGTTTTGCGTTTCTATTTGCGATGTCACAGGGAAGGTGTGTTAGTGATAGGTGGGTAATAAGTGAGTGTGAAAGTTGCTGGCTGGGCTCTAGGGGGGGAGTTAAGAGTCCTTCATCTACAGGCGGTATGCCCTGTAGTGTGGGCCTCGGATAGTGGTTTGGACGCTGTGAGGACGCTGATGAGGATTCCGTCTGTGAGGACGCTGATGAGTATTCCGTCCGTGAGGACGCTGATGAGGATTCCGTCTGTGAGGACGCTGATGAGGATTCCGTCTGTGAGGACACTGATGAGTATTCCGTCCATGAGGACGCTGATGAGGATTCCGTCTGTGAGGACGCTGATGAGGATTCCGTCTGTGAGGACGCTGATGAGTATTCCGTCCGTGAGGACGCTGATGAGGATTCCGTCTGTGAGGACGCTGATGAGGATTCCGTCTGTGAGGACGCTGATGAGTATTCCGTCCATGAGGACGCTGATGAGGATTCCGTCTGTGAGGACGCTGATGAGTATTCCGTCCGTGAGGACGCTGATGAGGATTCCGTCTGTGAGGACGCTGATGAGGATTCCATTTGTGAGGACGCTGATGAGGATTCCGTCCATGGGGACGCTGATGAGGATTCCGTCTGTGAGGACGCTGATGAGGATTCCGTCTGTGAGGACGCTGATGAGGATTCCGTCCATGGGGACGCTGATGAGGATTCCGTCCATGAGGACGCTGATGAGGATTCCGTCCATGAGGACGCTGATGAGGATTCCGTCCATGGGGACGCTGATGAGGATTCCGTCTGTGAGGACGCTGATGAGGATTCCGTCTGTGAGGACGCTGATGAGGATTCCGTCCATGGGGACGCTGATGAGGATTCCGTCCATGGGGAAGCTGATGAGGATTCCGTCCATGAGGACGCTGATGAGGATTCCGTTTGTGAGGATGCAGATGATGTAATTTTGATTAAAGTGTGGCTTCCTGACACGTCCAGGACGACTAACATGCCAATGGGAAAGTCCTTGGTTCAGCAAAGTAAGGCTGGTCTCCCAGTGACTGTTACTTTTCTCCAAACAAATTAGGGGAAGAAAGTTAAGTTGGAAAAGGACCCTATCAGGCTCTGAAAGATCCTCCCTCTGGCTCGCCTCACCTGGATCTTTGGTAGAGCTGTCCTGCGTTACCTGCTTCTTCTTTGCTTCTTGGAACCCTCTTCCTTCTTTTCTTTCTTTTCCTTCTTTCGTTTGTGGAGATAGGGATGGGCTCCCCCAGAGACCACCTTGACCGAGGGAAGAACTTCAGACAAGGGGAACCCTGAGGAGCCGGACTCTGAACAGGGAAAAAGCTGATGTAGGCAGAAAAAACCCTGTGCAGTTGGAAGGTACAGCAGGTCGGTGGAGTGTCCAGTAACTCCTGCGTAAGTCAGGAGAGGTTCAGTCTCCACGTGGGTAGGTATGGAAGCTTGAGGGATAGGAGTCAAAGGAAGAAGGTACGGAGCGGAGGTAGCAGGAGAAAGAGAAGAACACGGGTGTTTCGGGCTAGGAGAGTAGCCGCCTGTCTGAGAAAACAGAACAGAATCCAGAGAGAGAGAGAGAGAGAGAGAGAGAGTGGTCAGCGGTGAGGAGCCTAACCAGAAACAGAAAGAGGGAATCCAAGATCAGCAGGGCCAGAGTAAGAGAGTAAGAGACTACACGGGGGAGCCTGGGACAGAGCAAGAGTCCTGTTACCACAAACAAAGTCCAGGAAGCGCTGGCTCCGCCGAGGAGGACACCGGAGAGGCGTGAACTGGAAAGCCCAAAAAGAAGCGAGAAGGGAAAGACAAAGCTAGCACCTTCCAAGTCTGGTGGGAGCGTATAGCACAGAAAGCTGCAACGCTCTGAGCGAGGGGCCTGGCCTCCAGACCAGAATGAGCGTAGTGGCCTTCAAGGGAGTTTCCAATGCTGCCATACCTTCCAGGGACGAAGCGTGACCGACACTAAACTTGAGATCAGGGGCAAGAATCTTTCCAATGGCAAATATTGAAGTAATCAATCAAAACATTTTTTAAGTACCTTTTTTAAGCAGCCCATAATGAGAGAGGTGCTCTCAGGTAATTCGCTGAAAACCTCTCAGGATAAGAGTGTCTGGATACCTGGTAACCTTAAGACAGTAGCCAACAGGGGGGGGATTAAAAGCAGTGTGAACCGTTGCCGGACCTGAAAGAAACCCCTGCGTCCAATCAGTTGAAGTGCAGTAGTCCTACAGAAAAAGGGGTTTCTATTCAGGAGGAGGGTAGAGGAGTGAAGGGATTGAGTCCACGCAGACACATGGTGAGCCTCTCGTAAAGACTGTTGGGGTGTGGCCAAAAGCTATTCCAGGGAGTTTCTCTAAAACCCTGGATACTTCTTGGATTGGTAGTGGTAGGGGTAAAGAGGGGCAAATTCACTCCCAGGAAGATGAATTACAGAATGCCCATTTGGAGCAGACCAGACATGTTGATGTGGGGACAGGAATGGACAGTAGGGTTTTGCAAAATCATGCCAGGGAGGGCGGCGGACCGAAAGAGGCTGTAAATGATGGAGGGTTCTGCCAATTAAACCTACAAAATAAGATGAACTGGGGCCACCCTGCGAGGGAGGACTTCACTTAGGAGGCGGTGGAGGGATTCCCGAAGGGCCCAATATTTGACAGTCATCTGAAATCCCAAGTCCTTCGGGGAACGAGGCCATGCAAAGTGTTAACAGCAAATACTTCACTAAAGGGAACAGATCCTCACTTGATGATCCTAATAGAAAGTATTTTGCCTGAGAATAGGGAAGTGATCATGAGATGTACCGCGATCCTCCAACTATTTTGGAAGATACCAAATTTGAAGGGTAACATCTCAGTTGATCTGAATAGGGTTGATTTTTTGGAGCATGTTAAAACTGAAAGAGAAATTGTAATGCTTAGCTCAAGATTCATTCTGGACTCGATTTTTAAGGAAAGGGAGAGTTTGAGAATCTTGGGATTTGATGTTATCCATTATCATCCCACAGTGAAGGGAAATGCTCCCATTGCTCCGTTGGCAGAGATGGAGCAATTGAAGAAAAAAATGCAATACTCGGAAACCACCAAGAAATGGGCGTGGCTCATGCAAGCACTGTGTAAGCAGTAGTGGGACTAGCCCGTCTTGATATAAGGGTGGATATACATTCAGCGTTATAACATGAAATACTTGGGGGCACAAGCATCTGTTCTGAGATCCAGCTCTGGGGGTTAAGCTGCAAACAGCGCAAATTATAGCCTCACAAGAAACTTGACTGACTCAGGTCCGACGTTTGATGGTTTTGTAATTAAGAGCCAACCAGCTGTACAAGGCCCGAAGGGTCGAACCTTGGGTGGCCTGTTAACCCTAATCTGGTCTTCCCCTGAGTTGTTTGATATCACAGGAGGTGTGCTAGAGACTCATGTTGATGTTTGGGGGCTGCTCCTTGTGAATTACTAGTAGTAAACGTGTACTGGCACAAAGGGCTGGGAATTCTGGGATCAGTACTAGGCGGCATCGAGGCCGGGGGTTGACACCAAGTGGACATATTATGTTACTTGAAGATTTAAACTCGGATTCTCTTTCATCTGCCAAAGGGTTTGATCTAACCGGTCCAGGAAGTTTGAATGAGGTTAAGAGAAGGAATGGACGTCAATGGGTGGCGGTCTTAGAGAATTTGGGCCTGTGGTCTCTGAAAACACTGACATGCCCCACATGGAGCAACTGCGCTTCTACTTGTACTCTGGACTATATTTCCGTGGATAACGGCTTGGGTGCCCTGTGCGTAAAATCTGAGGATCATTTTACTGACCTCAGCCTTCAGGATTGATTTGGAACTATGGGTAATTCTTGTATTCACTAGGAGGAGGGTATTTTTTTATCTAATGGTGCCTCGGACTTGACTGTGAATCCTGAAGGCTCTCAGATCCGTTGGTATTTGGGTAAAGTGGAGAAGGTTCATTCCCTTCTAGGCCACTACCTTAATTCAACGGATCTCTCTTGGAAGTTTAATACCTTTAATCCTAATACATTTGAAGGGTTTATGCAATTTCTTTTAAAGTCAGAGGGACCCAAGAAAAATCATAAGCATGTTCATAACAGAACGTGGCCCTGTGTCAAAGGTAGTTGCGCCAAAAAATTACACAGCTGAAAAAGGATCAAATAAGAGGTTCTGTTCAACTGACGGAGGAAATAAGGAAAATCTGCCAGGGGTTCAGAAATGGGTAAAACAATCAAAAGTCTTACGTGGGCAGTGGGACGGGAAAGCAATGCTCCTGTGTCTGAAGGACACGAACTCTGGAGCGTTCTGGCAGATAATTAACACCAATGAAGCTCCCCAGTACTTTCTCCAAATAGATGGTATATCTGAGTCAGACTGGGTTAGTCATTTCACACAGGTGTTCTCGTGCCCACATGGCACAACTCAGGATATGGCTCCTCTGGTCTCGGCTCCCCATAAAGTGTCTGGGAGGGGCTTTGGGGAAGATCTGATTTTAAAAGTTATTAACTCTATCCTGTTTATAAATATACTTATACCAGGAATCTTTGCATCCACATGGTCTACGGCCCATATTGTTCCAATTTATAAAAGAGGGGATAGAGCTAAACCCTCTAGTTATCGCCCAATAGAACTGCTTGACGCAGACAGTAACGTGCTTGCGTCTATTGTGCTGTTTCATCTTGAAGCATGGTCAGCTGAGACTGGTAAACTCTTAAAGTGGGAAACTGGCTTCAGGCGACATATGGGGACCTCAATTAATGGACTGGTTATTAATATGATTCAGGATCTTGCTTTGAGTGGAAGATATGCTGTAGTTTATGGTGCCTCCCTTGACTTAACAGATGTTTTTGACACACTTGATTGCAGAATTCTATGGAGAAAACTTGCAAGTTGGAGTATTCTGCCGGGTCTCCTTAGTATTTTGATCTCTCTCCATTCAAGGACCTCCATTTAGGTTTGTCTGAATAATAACGGAGTGCTCTCTAGGGAAATCCCTACAGCCTGGGGGTGAGATAAGGCTGTATGGTTGCCTGTGTTTATTTAACTTGTATCTGGTGGATGTTATGGAGGCCCTTAGTCAGGCATCGCTGATTAACCCGAAACGATTCAATCTCTCTTTCCAATGCCTTTCTTACACTGATGACTTTTTCTTGTTCGATGCTTCTAAAATAGGTCTTCAGCATTTAATCTCTTCCTTTGTAACATATATGAATGGTCATGGGCTCTCTGTTAATCCTAATAAATCGGAAATAATCTGATTTTTAAACCTTAGGAAGAAATGTAATTTCAAATGGTATATAAGCACATCTTCCATTCAATGTGTGCACGCATTCGTATATTTGGGATTTCCAGTGTTTACAAGACCCACTTTGAATACTAGTTTGGTTTAGCTGGGTGACTTAATCACGAGATCAATCACTAAAATGAAAAGGATTGATGCAAAGTTTGGTAAATTCTCCTTAAAACCAATATTGCGATATCATGAGGCGAACATTGTACCCTATATGGCATCGAGACCCATCCCTTCTTCTTGTTAAGACATCTGCCAATTATGGAGGGTAGACTCTGGAAAAGCTCACTGAAACGTTCTATAAGCTTGCCAGGAGTTGTGGTGCGGTATGAGCTGGGTCTCTCCTTGCTACAATCCCATGCACATTGGAAAATACTTTCTCTCCGGCAGAACATTTTAATTCCAGCTTATAACTCCTTATTGGAAGACTTTAACTCTTTTTACATATCAGTCATGTACAAGTCTGAATAACCCCTTATGGGAAGACATTAACTCTTTTTACATTAATCAGTCATGCACCAGTCTGAATAACCCCTTATGGGAAGACATTAACTCTTTTTACATGAATCAGTCATGTACCAGTATGAATAACTCCTTATGGGAAGACTTTAACTCTTTTTACATTAATCAGTCATGCACCAGTATGAATAACTCCTTATGGGAAGACATTAACTCTTTTTACATTAATCAGTCATGCACCAGTATGAATAACTCCTTATGGGAAGACATTAACTCTTTTTACATTAATCAGTCATGTACCAGTATGAATAACTCCTTATGGGAAGACTTTAACTCTTTTTACATGAATCAGTCATGCACCAGTATGAATAACTCCTTATGGGAAGACATTAACTCATTTTACATGAATCAGTCATGTACCAGTATGAATAACTCCTTATGGGAAGACATTAACTCATTTTACATGAATCAGTCATGTACCAGTATGAATAACTCCTTATGGGAAGACCTTAACTCTTTTTACATGAATCAGTCATGCACCAGTATGAATAACACCATATGGGAAGACTTTAACTCTTTTTACATGAATCAGTCATGTACCAGTCTGAATAACTCCTTATGGGAAGACATTAACTCTTTTTACATTAATGAGTCATGTACCAGTCTGAATAACTCCTTATGGGAAGACATTAACTCTTTTTACATGAATCAGTCATGCACCAGTATGAATAACCCCTTATGGGAAGACATTAACTCTTTTTACATGAATCAGTCATGCACCAGTATGAATAACCCCTTATGGGAAGACATTAACTCTTTTTACATGAATCAGTCATGCACCAGTATGAATAACTCCTTATGGGAAGACTTTACCTCTTTTTACATGAATCAGTCATGCACCAGTCTGAATAACTCCTTATGGGAAGACTTTACCTCTTTTTACATGAATCAGTCATGCACCAGTATGAATAACTCCTTATGGGAAGACTTTAACTCTTTTTACATGAATCAGTCATGCACCAGTATGAATAACTTCTTATGGGAAGACATTAACTCTTTTTACAATAATCAGTCATGTACCAGTATGAATAACTCCTTATGGGAAGACCTTAACTCTTTTTACATGAATCAGTCATGCACCAGTATGAATAACTCCTTATGGGAAGACAATAACTCTTTTTACAATAATCAGTCATGTACCAGTATGAATAACTCCTTATGGGAAGACCTTAACTCTTTTTACATGAATCAGTCATGCACCAGTATGAATAACTCCTTATGGGAAGACAATAACTCTTTTTACAATAATCAGTCATGTACCAGTATGAATAACTCCTTATGGGAAGACCTTAACTCTTTTTACATGAATCAGTCATGCACCAGTATGAATAACTCCTTATGGGAAGACTTTAACTCTTTTTACATGAATCAGTCATGCACCAGTATGAATAACTCCATATGGGAAGACTTTAACTCTTTTTACATGAATCAGTCATGCACCAGTCTGAATAACTCCTTATGGGAAGACTTTAACTCTTTTTACATGAATCAGTCATGCACCAGTCTGAATAACTCCTTATGGGAAGACTTTAACTCTTTTTACATGAATCAGTCATGCACCAGTATGAATAACTCCTTATGGGAAGACTTTAACTCTTTTTACATTAATCAGTCATGCACCAGTATGAATAACTCCTTATGGGAAGACAATAACTCTTTTTACAATAATCAGTCATGTACCAGTATGAATAACTCCTTATGGGAAGACAATAACTCTTTTTACAATAATCAGTCATGTACCAGTATGAATAACTCCTTATGGGAAGACCTTAACTCTTTTTACATGAATCAGTCATGCACCAGTATGAATAACTCCTTATGGGAAGACAATAACTCTTTTTACAATAATCAGTCATGTACCAGTATGAATAACTCCTTATGGGAAGACCTTAACTCTTTTTACATGAATCAGTCATGCACCAGTATGAATAACTCCTTATGGGAAGACAATAACTCTTTTTACAATAATCAGTCATGTACCAGTATGAATAACTCCTTATGGGAAGACATTAACTCTTTTTACATTAATCAGTCATGTACCAGTATGAATAACTCCTTATGGGAAGACTTTACATCTTTTTACATTAATCAGTCATGCACCAGTATGAATAACTCCTTATGGGAAGACAATAACTCTTTTTACAATAATCAGTCATGTACCAGTATGAATAACTCCTTATGGGAAGACATTAACTCTTTTTACATTAATCAGTCATGTACCAGTATGAATAACTCCTTATGGGAAGACTTTACATCTTTTTACATTAATCAGTCATGTACCAGTATGAATAACTCCTTATGGGAAGACCTTAACTCTTTTTACATGAATCAGTCATGCACCAGTATGAATAACTCCTTATGGGAAGACAATAACTCTTTTTACAATAATCAGTCATGTACCAGTATGAATAACTCCTTATGGGAAGACATTAACTCTTTTTACATTAATCAGTCATGTACCAGTATGAATAACTCCTTATGGGAAGACTTTACATCTTTTTACATTAATCAGTCATGTACCAGTATGAATAACTCCTTATGGGAAGACTTTACATCTTTTTACATGAATCAGTCATGCACCAGTATGAATAACTCCTTATGGGAAGACCTTAACTCTTTTTACATGAATCAGTCATGCACCAGTATGAATAACTTCTTATGGGAAGACATTAACTCTTTTTACATTAATCAGTCATGTACCAGTATGAATAACTCCTTATGGGAAGACCTTAACTCTTTTTACATGAATCAGTCATGCACCAGTATGAATAACTTCTTATGGGAAGACCTTAACTCTTTTTACATGAATCAGTCATGCACCAGTATGAATAACTTCTTATGGGAAGACATTAACTCTTTTTACATTAAGCAGTCATGTACCAGTATGAATAACTCCTTATGGGAAGACTTTACATCTTTTTACATGAATCAGTCATGCACCAGTATGAATAACTCCTTATGGGAAGACCTTAACTCTTTTTACATGAATCAGTCATGCACCAGTATGAATAACTTCTTATGGGAAGACATTAACTCTTTTTACATTAATCAGTCATGTACCAGTATGAATAACTCCTTATGGGAAGACTTTAACTCTTTTTACATTAAGCAGTCATGTACCAGTATGAATAACTCCTTATGGGAAGACTTTACATCTTTTTACATGAATCAGTCATGTACCAGTATGAATAACTCCTTATGGGCAGACTTTTACTCTTTTTACATGAATCAGTCATGTACCAGTATGAATAACTCCTTATGGGAAGACTTTACCTCTTTTTACATTAATCAGTCATGTACCAGTATGAATAACTCCTTATGGGAAGACTTTAACTCTTTTTACATTAATCAGTCATGCACCAGTATGAATAACTCCTTATGGGAAGACTTTACCTCTTTTTACATTAATCAGTCATGCACCAGTATGAATAACTCCTTATGGGAAGACAATAACTCTTTTTACAATAATCAGTCATGTACCAGTATGAATAACTCCTTATGGGAAGACCTTAACTCTTTTTACATGAATCAGTCATGCACCAGTATGAATAACTCCTTATGGGAAGACAATAACTCTTTTTACAATAATCAGTCATGTACCAGTATGAATAACTCCTTATGGGAAGACCTTAACTCTTTTTACATGAATCAGTCATGCACCAGTATGAATAACTCCTTATGGGAAGACAATAACTCTTTTTACAATAATCAGTCATGTACCAGTATGAATAACTCCTTATGGGAAGACATTAACTCTTTTTACATTAATCAGTCATGTACCAGTATGAATAACTCCTTATGGGAAGACTTTACATCTTTTTACATTAATCAGTCATGCACCAGTATGAATAACTCCTTATGGGAAGACAATAACTCTTTTTACAATAATCAGTCATGTACCAGTATGAATAACTCCTTATGGGAAGACATTAACTCTTTTTACATTAATCAGTCATGTACCAGTATGAATAACTCCTTATGGGAAGACTTTACATCTTTTTACATTAATCAGTCATGTACCAGTATGAATAACTCCTTATGGGAAGACCTTAACTCTTTTTACATGAATCAGTCATGCACCAGTATGAATAACTCCTTATGGGAAGACAATAACTCTTTTTACAATAATCAGTCATGTACCAGTATGAATAACTCCTTATGGGAAGACATTAACTCTTTTTACATTAATCAGTCATGTACCAGTATGAATAACTCCTTATGGGAAGACTTTACATCTTTTTACATTAATCAGTCATGTACCAGTATGAATAACTCCTTATGGGAAGACTTTACATCTTTTTACATGAATCAGTCATGCACCAGTATGAATAACTCCTTATGGGAAGACCTTAACTCTTTTTACATGAATCAGTCATGCACCAGTATGAATAACTTCTTATGGGAAGACATTAACTCTTTTTACATTAATCAGTCATGTACCAGTATGAATAACTCCTTATGGGAAGACCTTAACTCTTTTTACATGAATCAGTCATGCACCAGTATGAATAACTTCTTATGGGAAGACCTTAACTCTTTTTACATGAATCAGTCATGCACCAGTATGAATAACTTCTTATGGGAAGACATTAACTCTTTTTACATTAAGCAGTCATGTACCAGTATGAATAACTCCTTATGGGAAGACTTTACATCTTTTTACATGAATCAGTCATGCACCAGTATGAATAACTCCTTATGGGAAGACCTTAACTCTTTTTACATGAATCAGTCATGCACCAGTATGAATAACTTCTTATGGGAAGACATTAACTCTTTTTACATTAATCAGTCATGTACCAGTATGAATAACTCCTTATGGGAAGACCTTAACTCTTTTTACATTAATCAGTCATGTACCAGTATGAATAACTCCTTATGGGAAGACTTTACATCTTTTTACATTAATCAGTCATGTACCAGTATGAATAACTCCTTATGGGAAGACTTTACATCTTTTTACATGAATCAGTCATGCACCAGTATGAATAACTCCTTATGGGAAGACCTTAACTCTTTTTACATGAATCAGTCATGCACCAGTATGAATAACTTCTTATGGGAAGACATTAACTCTTTTTACATTAATCAGTCATGTACCAGTATGAATAACTCCTTATGGGAAGACCTTAACTCTTTTTACATGAATCAGTCATGCACCAGTATGAATAACTTCTTATGGGAAGACCTTAACTCTTTTTACATGAATCAGTCATGCACCAGTATGAATAACTTCTTATGGGAAGACATTAACTCTTTTTACATTAAGCAGTCATGTACCAGTATGAATAACTCCTTATGGGAAGACTTTACATCTTTTTACATGAATCAGTCATGCACCAGTATGAATAACTCCTTATGGGAAGACCTTAACTCTTTTTACATGAATCAGTCATGCACCAGTCTGAATAACTCCTTATGGGAAGACTTTAACTCTTTTTACATTAATCAGTCATGCACCAGTATGAATAACTCCTTATGGGAAGACTTTACATCTTTTTACATGAATCAGTCATGCACCAGTCTGAATAACTCCTTATGGGAAGACTTTACCTCTTTTTTCATGAATCAGTCATGCACCAGTATGAATAACTCCTTATGGGAAGACTTTAACTCTTTTTACATTAATCAGTCATGTACCAGTATGAATAACTCCTTATGGGAAGACATTAACTCTTTTTACATTAATGAGTCATGTACCAGTCTGAATAACTCCTTATGGGAAGACCTTAACTCTTTTTACATTAATCAGTCATGTACCAGTATGAATAACTCCTTATGGGAAGACTTTAACTCTTTTTACATTAATCAGTCATGTACCAGTATGAATAACTCCATATGGGAAGACTTTACCTCTTTTTACATGAATCAGTCATGCACCAGTATGAATAACTCCTTATGGGAAGACTTTAACTCTTTTTACATGAATCAGTCATGTACCAGTATGAATAACTCCTTATGGGCAGACTTTTACTCTTTTTACATTAATCAGTCATGCACCAGTATGAATAACTCCATATGGGAAGAGTTAATAACTCCTTATGGGAAGACATTAACTCTTTTTACATTAATCAGTCATGCACCAGTATGAATAACTCCATATGGGAAGACTTTAACTCTTTTTACATTAATCAGTCATGTACCATTATGAATAACTCCTTATGGGAAGACTTTAACTCTTTTTACATTAATCAGTCATGTACCAGTATGAATAACTCCTTATGGGAAGACTTTAACTCTTTTTACATTAATCAGTCATGTACCAGTATGAATAACTCCATATGGGAAGACTTTACCTCTTTTTACATGAATCAGTCATGTACCAGTCTGAATAACTCCTTATGGGAAGACATTAACTCTTTTTACATTAATGAGTCATGTACCAGTCTGAATAACTCCTTATGGGAAGACCTTAACTCTTTTTACATTAATCAGTCATGTACCAGTATGAATAACTCCTTATGGGAAGACTTTAACTCTTTTTACATTAATCAGTCATGTACCAGTATGAATAACTCCATATGGGAAGACTTTACCTCTTTTTACATGAATCAGTCATGCACCAGTATGAATAACTCCTTATGGGAAGACTTTAACTCTTTTTACATGAATCAGTCATGTACCAGTATGAATAACTCCTTATGGGAAGAGTTAATAACTCCTTATGGGAAGACATTAACTCTTTTTACATTAATCAGTCATGCACCAGTATGAATAACTCCATATGGGAAGAGTTAATAACTCCTTATGGGAAGACATTAACTCTTTTTACATTAATCAGTCATGCACCAGTATGAATAACTCCATATGGGAAGACTTTAACTCTTTTTACATTAATCAGTCATGTACCATTATGAATAACTCCTTATGGGAAGACTTTAACTCTTTTTACATTAATCAGTCATGTACCAGTATGAATAACTCCATATGGGAAGACTTTACCTCTTTTTACATGAATCAGTCATGCACCAGTATGAATAACTCCTTATGGGAAGACTTTAACTCTTTTTACATTAATCAGTCATGTACCAGTATGAATAACTCCTTATGGGAAGACATTAACTCTTTTTACATGAATCAGTCATGCACCAGTATGAATAACTCCTTATGGGAAGACTTTACCTCTTTTTACATGAATCAGTCATGCACCAGTATGAATAACTCCTTATGGGAAGACATTAACTCTTTTTACATGAATCAGTCATGTACCAGTATGAATAACTCCTTATGGGAAGACATTAACTCTTTTTACATGAATCAGTCATGCACCAGTATGAATAACTCCTTATGGGAAGACTTTAACTCTTTTTACATGAATCAGTCATGTACCAGTATGAATAACTCCTTATGGGAAGAGTTAATAACTCCTTATGGGAAGACATTAACTCTTTTTACATTAATCAGTCATGCACCAGTATGAATAACTCCATATGGGAAGAGTTAATAACTCCTTATGGGAAGACATTAACTCTTTTTACATTAATCAGTCATGCACCAGTATGAATAACTCCATATGGGAAGAGTTAATAACTCCTTATGGGAAGACATTAACTCTTTTTACATGAATCAGTCATGCACCAGTATGAATAACTCCTTATGGGAAGACTTTAACTCTTTTTACATTAATCAGTCATGCACCAGTCTGAATAACCCCTTATGGGAAGACTTTAACTCTTTTTACATTAATCAGTCATGTACCATTATGAATAACTCCTTATGGGAAGACTTTAACTCTTTTTACATGAATCAGTCATGTACCATTATGAATAACTCCTTATGGGAAGACTTTAACTCTTTTTACATTAATCAGTCATGTACCAGTATGAATAACTCCTTATGGGAAGACTTTAACTCTTTTTACATGAATCAGTCATGCACCAGTATGAATAACTCCTTATGGGAAGACTTTACCTCTTTTTACATGAATCAGTCATGCACCAGTATGAATAACTCCATATGGGAAGACTTTACCTCTTTTTACATGAATCAGTCATGCACCAGTATGAATAACTCCTTATGGGAAGACATTAACTCTTTTTACATTAATCAGTCATGTACCAGTATGAATAACTCCTTATGGGAAGACTTTAACTCTTTTTACATTAATCAGTCATGCACCAGTCTGAATAACCCCTTATGGGAAGACATTAACTCTTTTTACATGAATCAGTCATGTACCAGTATGAATAACTCCTTATGGGAAGACTTTAACTCTTTTTACATTAATCAGTCATGCACCAGTATGAATAACTCCTTATGGGAAGACATTAACTCTTTTTACATTAATCAGTCATGTACCATTATGAATAACTCCTTATGGGAAGACATTAACTCTTTTTACATGAATCAGTCATGTACCAGTATGAATAACTCCTTATGGGAAGACTTTAACTCTTTTTACATTAATCAGTCATGCACCAGTATGAATAACTCCTTATGGGAAGACTTTAACTCTTTTTACATTAATCAGTCATGCACCAGTATGAATAACTCCTTATGGGAAGACTTTAACTCTTTTTACATTAATCAGTCATGCACCAGTATGAATAACTCCTTATGGGAAGACTTTAACTCTTTTTACATTAATCAGTCATGTACCAGTATGAATAACTCCATATGGGAAGACTTTACCTCTTTTTACATGAATCAGTCATGCACCAGTATGAATAACTCCTTATGGGAAGACATTAACTCTTTTTACATTAATCAGTCATGTACCAGTATGAATAACTCCTTATGGGAAGACTTTAACTCTTTTTACATTAATCAGTCATGCACCAGTCTGAATAACCCCTTATGGGAAGACATTAACTCTTTTTACATGAATCAGTCATGTACCAGTATGAATAACTCCTTATGGGAAGACTTTAACTCTTTTTACATTAATCAGTCATGCACCAGTATGAATAACTCCTTATGGGAAGACATTAACTCTTTTTACATTAATCAGTCATGTACCAGTATGAATAACTCCTTATGGGAAGACATTAACTCTTTTTACATGAATCAGTCATGTACCAGTATGAATAACTCCTTATGGGAAGACTTTAACTCTTTTTACATTAATCAGTCATGCACCAGTATGAATAACTCCTTATGGGAAGACTTTAACTCTTTTTACATGAATCAGTCATGCACCAGTATGAATAACTCCTTATGGGAAGACTTTAACTCTTTTTACATTAATCAGTCATGTACCAGTATGAATAACTCCTTATGGGAAGACATTAACTCTTTTTACATTAATCAGTCATGTACCAGTCTGAATAACCCCTTATGGGAAGACATTAACTCTTTTTACATTAATCAGTCATGTACCAGTATGAATAACTCCTTATGGGAAGACTTTAACTCTTTTTACATGAATCAGTCATGCACCAGTATGAATAACTCCTTATGGGAAGACATTAACTCTTTTTACATTAATCAGTCATGTACCAGTATGAATAACTCCTTATGGTAAGACTTTAACTCTTTTTACATGAATCAGTCATGCACCAGTATGAATAACTTCTTATGGGAAGACCTTAACTCTTTTTACATTAATCAGTCATGTACCAGTATGAATAACTCCTTATGGTAAGACTTTAACTCTTTTTACATGAATCAGTCATGCACCAGTATGAATAACTCCTTATGGGAAGACATTAACTCTTTTTACATTAATCAGTCATGCACCAGTATGAATAACTCCTTATGGGAAGACATTAACTATTTTTACATGAATCAGTCATGTACCAGTCTGAATAACTCCTTATGGGAAGACTTTAACTCTTTTTACATTAATCAGTCATGTACCAGTATGAATAACTCCTTATGGGAAGACATTAACTCTTTTTACATGAATCAGTCATGTACCAGTCTGAATAACTCCTTATGGGAAGACTTTAACTCTTTTTACATTAATCAGTCATGTACCAGTATGAATAACTCCTTATGGGAAGACTTTACCTCTTTTTACATGAATCAGTCATGCACCAGTCTGAATAACTCCTTATGGGAAGACTTTAACTCTTTTTACATGAATCAGTCATGTACCAGTCTGAATAACTCCTTATGGGAAGACTTTAACTCTTTTTACATTAATCAGTCATGTACCAGTATGAATAACTCCTTATGGGAAGACTTTACCTCTTTTTACATGAATCAGTCATGCACCAGTATGAATAACTCCTTATGGGAAGACATTAACTCTTTTTACATTAATCAGTCATGTACCAGTATGAATAACTCCTTATGGTAAGACTTTAACTCTTTTTACATGAATCAGTCATGCACCAGTATGAATAACTCCTTATGGGAAGACATTAACTCTTTTTACATTAATCAGTCATGTACCAGTATGAATAACTCCTTATGGTAAGACTTTAACTCTTTTTACATGAATCAGTCATGCACCAGTATGAATAACTCCTTATGGGAAGACATTAACTACCAGTACCAGTCTGAAAACTATAAAAGATGTGTGCAGCGTGATACTGGAAAACAGCAGCTGCTCAACTCAGGGTCAGACTCAACATCCTGGGAGGGTTAAAATCTTGCTTTGTCAGCACGACTAGGTAATGACAACAGAGCAACTTCATTCCTATCCCTCATTTATACATCTGCGGGGGGATCATAATTGCAAAGGTGTTTTGGCTCAATTTCTTAGCATATATCCAAATAAGTTGACTCGAGTAGTCTTTACCTGCTTTCGCTGCAAACTGACAAAATCTAAACACATCCTTATCAGATATGGTAAGGTTCCAGCGAATCTAGGTTTCTGCAGATTCTGTAAAAACAAAGGACCTCCTTATGAGTATGGCGGTAAGTGGTAAAATTGGAGATAACTGAGTTGCCTCCATTTTAACCACTACGCCAAATTATGAGTTTTGGCTTTGAACAGATGATTTACCTCAAGTAAACCTACAGAGGTAAATCTTTCCACTCAACGCTCAAAAATTGGCAGAATTGGCGGAATTACTGTGGCGGAAATTCCACAAAAAATGCCCCATTAGGTCCAAAGGACCCAAAACAATGGGGAATTACCCCACTACCGCCACTTGTAATCAGGCGGAAATTCCGCCTGACCAAGTGGCGGTAACAGTAATTTGTTTCCTGTGGATTTACCACGGAATTACCCTCATACTCATAATGAGGCTCAAGGACTTGATAGAGACAACTAAACATTGGGTGTTGGACTGCCCTGGTTTGAGCTCTTTGCGAAATCTGTATTTGTCTGGACTGGCCTGTATGTCTGGACTGGTTAACAGGCAAGAGTTCTGGTACAGATGCCTGGCAGGAAGAACTACGTCTGTTGTAATAGGAATAACCAATTTTATTCAAGCACTTACCGTGGATGCGACTCTTGAGGTGCGAGGAGTGATATTTTAATTTGCATAAGAAAAAGCTGTAATATTGTCTTTTAATCAACTTTTTTTGTTTTCCCTCTGGAATATAGTTGTTGGGCAATAAATTGATGTTATAGTTTTGCCTGGTGGAACTTTTTGACATTGTTAAACTGTGTGAATTGTTATAGTATTGAATCTTATTTATTGTGTACATTTCATGAAGTTATTGATTTTCTCTTTTACACTGTATTTGAGTTAATGTAAGAGACTCTGGGCGTCATTACGAGTCACCCGGTATGGAAATAACGGTGGCGGCGGGTTTACTGGCTTTACTCGAGTTCTGCAGTGGGGAGGTGTCATTCCCGCCAGGTCAGACCTGGAATCACGGAGGCAGAATGGTAATACGAGTCTGGCGGTAACCTGCCGGAATTTCAGGCACGGTTACCGCCGGACTTGTAATGAGGCCCTCTGTTTTATTAAAGTTTTGGTTATCTCAACTGAATAATACAAAAATAAAAAAGTTCCAAAGGAGCTCAGGGTTCCCTTCCCCCAGCTTCAAGCAGTGGTTCACAATTCAACCTCGCAATGTTCAGCTTTATCTTGTGTCAGGGTTGTATTGACAATTCTCCTGGATTTGTTTGGGCTTCCTGGTCTAGGTGCAGTTGACAGGCCGCACAGCCCACCCATTACAGGTCACGCAACCAGTTACCTTGGCAGTGAGCACCCCAACCCTTCAGAGATGCATCTGTGACCAACCTGGTCTGGGGCCATTGAAGCCAGAAGGGTTCCCCCACTATGGGCCTCATTAGGAGGCTGGCAGAATGGGTTTAACAGCGCCGGTAAAGGTGCTGGAGCCGTTAAACCCATTCTGCCCTATTACGAGGTCCCCTAGTGGGACCCGCACAGAACGTATGGTCAGACCAGACATCCTTTGCGGGTCCTGTGAGGGTACCAGGTAGCTAACAACGGGCCCGTTATTAACGGGCCGTTTGGTAGCTCCCTCCCCATTCCCATTGAGCCCTATGGGGGCTCAAATGGGAATGGGGATGGGTAAATTGAATGAGGAATTACTGGGTCCTCCAAGGTTGGAATGGCCCGGTAATTCCAAATTCAAGGAACCCGGACCCGACTTTGGAGGCTGCCTCCAAAGTCGTAATGAGGCCCTATCACTTTCTCACTGCTGGATCTGAGAAACCTGCATGTGTCTCCCTGACTAGTCCCCGGGGATCTGTCATCCAGGTAGCCAGGGCACGGCCATCGCTATTGCATCCAGTTCCTGGGGGTGGACCAGTGAGGGAGGATCTCCTGGATGAGGGGATCCTTGGGGAGTGGAAGTGGGACACTGACACAAACATGCCAACCCTCACGATTCAGGCGTGAGACTCCCAATTTTGAAATGAAAAATATTGTAAAATATTGCTATTTTTCATGTTCTCCCGCCTACAATAATTATAGCCCCAATGCATTCCTATGGGGGAATTAATTTCTCCTGAATTCTCTCATGAAATCTCCCTCCCAGGTGGCTCAGAATGTTGGCATGTATGCTGACAGTTGAGAAGCGGTATCCCTTTCTTCCAACACCTTTTCCCCATCCTACCACGTAGGATACTCAGAAACACCCCCACCCCGTTTTCCAACCCTAACACTTTTGCACACCACGAAAGACAATGGACTAACACCAGAGCCGTTTACCTGACATGTCCCAATACAAGGGTCAGGCAAAGTCAGGCAATTGACCAGAATCACACACACCTGACTGCCCTTTCCCTTCCCCACAGAGATAAAAGGTGAAGCATGAGAGCACACTATGAGCAAGGCAGACCGCACAACGAGACAGCTATCCCAGTACGGCAATTCAAGAGGAGGAGAAATGTAGTGAGAATCGAAGGGCCGAGAAGGAGAGAAGCGCCTTTGCCCTTTCCGATCCAGACCCGCAAATCCTCTGTGGAAGGAATCATAAGACTGCTAACAATAGCCAGCGTGTGCAGCAGATGTCAACGGTACACAAATCCCTCCTACACTGATAGTCAGGAGAGGGAGAGAGGCTTGCTACTGTGGTACCGTCCTTGACTCCAGAGACAAGAAAAGCCAAGCGGTTCATCACAGCCGGTGAGTCGAGGGTAGAACCGATAAGAAGCTGAACTGTGTTGAACGAAAGTTACAAAATGGCAAATTGAGGAAAGTACAAATAACTGTTAACATCTTAGGGGAAAACCTGCTGCAGAGGGGTCCGGCACCACGTGGGTGCTTACTCAAGAGATTCTGGTTGATCTGCCTTTTTGATGAAACTACCTATACCAGAAGGCCTTAGGAGAGCTTCAAGGGAAAAGGTCAAAGTGGTCATACAGGGGTCTAGCAAAATCCTCTGTACAGTCGAAAGTCTTTGACCGACACGTAATTGGAAAGCTAAGGGAGATGAAGCCCACTTAGTGGAAAAGGTGAAGGAACAGTGTGGTTGGCAAGAGCGAACCCGACGGAGGGATGCCGACAAGAAGGGGAAAAACATGGTGCTCTAAAAAACATTGTGATGACAAGAATTAACCCGATGAAGGGATGTTAACAGTGCGTTTTTTTAAGACATTAAGACTTGTGAAAGCAACAGGTGAAAGTGTTTTGAGGAAAGCCATAGTGAACCCGACAGAGGAAGGCTAACATTCGAGAAGGTCTAAGCCCGGAAGAGGGTGATCCAGGGGTCAAAAGCTATTACTCAACGACACGTGAATGCAGCAGAACCAAATATCTTCAATCCAAGCCAGGGTCCACCCAATGGAGGGAGGCTGATGTTTGAGAGGGGTCTGAGCTCGAAAGAGGGGCACCCAGGGGTGCAGAATTATCACCTTAAATATAATCCAAACAGAACTCTTTATTATTTTGAACACATCTGCTCCTCGGCGGCAAGAGACTTTTTTTTAGAAAAGAGACTTAACCACCGAAGGTCCTGATAGCTGAGAACAGAACTGTTGTCTGGTGCTGTGAAAGCTTGAGAGTGTGCTGTGCTCAGGAGTCCCGCCTTGTCCAGTGCTCAAAACGTGGCGAAGGGAGACCCCTGGCAATCACATCCTGACTTATTATTTTGTGAACACTTCTTTCTTTATTGAGAACATTACCCCACACTTATTTTTGTATTTAGAGTAAGCATTGGCAATAGTTTTATTTTTAGAATAGGCCCTTTTATTTTCCAAGACCCCTCCAGGACTGCCTTATTTTCATTTGATGGTCCTAGCTTGCTCCCATCTTATATTTAGGTTTAGATTAGGCATTTTTCCAACCCATTTATACAGTTTAATTAACAACTGTGATCACGTATGTCTGTCTTTACTGTTGCCACCATGAGTTCCTTACATAGGCCACCAAGAGAGATCATTGGCCACCAACCTGGACATCATTAGAATGCCTTTTAAGGTGTTGAAGTACTGGGACCATTGACCCTGTAGTAGCCACTGCAGAGACTGCATACGCTGCCTGAACTAGAAAAAGGCAGGAGGCCCTGAGGTCTAAGAGGGGGAGGAAGGAAACCGTGGCAAGGTGGTGTAGCTCTGGAATGGGTCCACAGATTTATGGGATACTATCATGTTTTATAAATTGCCCCATTGTGGATTTATGGAGCTTGTGGTCGTAGGTCTTGTTAGAACAAGATAATATTGTTGAATCACTTTATTTATATACCTTTTTGCTTATTCCCTTCGTAATTTGTTTCAGAGAATATCTATTGCTGCATCATCTTTCTGCTCCTATGGTTTGTTTGGATGCAGTATGTGGTATGCGTGGAATGGGTCTTCTGTTGGTTGTGTGAGTTCCCGCAGCTTTCTGTATGTATTAGTGGCTTATGGCTTAAAGATTAGCTTGCTAATGTGATGAAATTGAATTTGTTTTCTTTTTTATATGTGCAAATAAATATTCTATCTCAAATTAACCCCTAGTTGGTCCCTCCCTTCTGTTCAAATCTGGAGCAGTCGAACAATCTGTCTAACACTGGTGGCTCTCTCATCAGGGGGGATCCCTCCCCACCTGAGTGTCCAGGACCGATCTGATGAACTGGAACCTTTGCGTTGGTGTTGTGTGGGACTTCTGTAAGTTCAGGGAGAAACCCAGCCAGTGGAGTAGTTAGCAAGTGTCCTCGGGATGGGACAAAACCTGCTCTGCTGACCTTCCTTGGATCAACCAATTGTCCAGGTGGGGAAACACATGAACGCCGGATCTCCTGAGGTGGGCAGCAACTACCGCCATTATCTTGGAAAACACCCTTGGAGCAGATGTGAACCCAAAGGGAAGCGCCTTGAACTTGTAGTGCTTCCCCCAATGAGGAATCTCAGGAATGTCTGGTGCTTTTGGTGGATCGGCAGGTGGGAATATGCATCCTGGTGATCTAACGACACCAGCCAGTCCTGAAGTCTGAGAGCCTGGAGAATTGCTTTCAACGTCACCATCTTGAAGTTGTCCTTCCTCAGGTATTTTTCAAAGCCCTGAGGTCCAAGATGGGATGAAGTCCTCCGCCTTTTTGTTTACCAGCAAATATCAGGAATACCAGCCCAATCCTCTCTGCTCGGGAGGTACCTCTTCCAAGGCACCTTTTAAAATCAGGGCTCGCAGTTCTTCCTGGAGCACCTGTTTGGTTGTTGAGGAGGTGGTCTGTCTGGAGGGCTCTTTAGAAAAGGCAGACAGTACCCCCATTGGACGAGCTGAAGGGCCCAGTCATCAGAGGTAATCTCCCCCATTCGGGCCAATGTTGGCCTATCTGTGCCCCAACCGGTGAAGCATGGGGAGAGAACTCAAAGCGATGTCCAGGCCCATTGGCAAAGCCCACAGCTGTATTTTGCAAATCTGAAGGATGCATTGATCGCTTTTAGTGCCATACTGCCTGATGAAAATACTTTTTTTGCCAGGGCGTCTATTTTCTTACCTTCCCTGTCCGTAGGGAGAATGGAAGTTGACGTGGATGGTCTAGTATTAATGGTGGCTGCTTGTATTACCAGTTTATACTTCTTCGTGAAGAAAGAATTCACTGGTGGTATGGTACAAGGCTTCTGCCACAAGGTGTTGATAGGGTCAGCAATGGCCATATTGAAAGGCATGGGTCTTTTTGTAGGGGTTCCCTCATCCAAAATGTCAGTCAGATCATACCCTAACAGAGGTATGGCTGGGGAACTCCACCCTAGGGCATCCACTCCCCAGTCCACTTTGGAAAAATACTTCACACTTGCATGGCCATTAGGGTGGGCTTGCTGAGTCTCCACATCACGGGAAGTGTCCAGGCCACTTGCATCTCGAAGCCTTTCTGCCAAGGCAATCAAATGAGCCACATCTGAGAAAGAATCTTTGCCTACAGAGCCTGAATATGCGAGATCAATGCCAAATGGCATGTGGAGTATCACTGTCACTGAAAAACAATGCTATAGTGCAGAAAAAATCCGATATGGTCTGAGGCACGCACGATCAGTCGGGCATCGGTGCCGATGGATCCACACCAGATGGCACTGATAGCGGCGGCAACACCTTGGCAGTAGTCAGCGCCGAGCCCAAGGGCGCCGGGCCGACACGGTCTCCTTGGAGCCGGGGTCACCGGGCACCACTGGAGCCAATGGAGCGTGCTGCTTCGAGGAGTCACAAGTATATTCAGCCGCTTTCTTAAACATGTTGAGCATTTGCTCTTTTAAAACCTCCCACTCGGTCCTAGATGTAGGCCCTGAAGCTGACTTAACGCGTACGTCAGCGGAACTGGAATCATGCCTTCGTCAATGACGTCATTTCTTTTTTATGGGAAGAGGAGGATGAGGAATGACTGCACAAATGTGAGCACTTCTTTGTCTTTTTATGGCGCCTATCATCGTTTGCCGGAGTGGGCCCCTCCATCTTGAGCTCTGACAACCGGGTGGTCAAGCAGGCCAGAGATTCTGGCAGGGGCTGACCTAACGCGAGTTTCACATCCCTCTTGCGCAGTGATTTTGGGTTCATCTTCATGCAAGAACCGCAGTCCTCATTGACATGACGCAGACACTGGGCCTCATTACGGCCCTGGCGGTAGGGGGGTTAATGGGGCCGGTAGAGCTGCCAGCCCCGTTAACCCCCTGCCGCCTCATTACAAGGTCTGCTTGCGGGACCCGCTAAGGACGCCTGGTAAAACTAGGTGTTCTTAGCGGGTCCCGCGAGCAGACCAGGATGCTAACAACGCGCCCGCCATTAACAGGCCCGTTGTTAGCATCATCCCCATTCCCATTGAGCCCAATGGGGCTGACATGGGAATAGCAATGTACCGGGTCCCGGTTCCCTGAATGGGGAAATACTGGGCCCTCCAAGGTCAGAATGGCCCGGTATTTCCCCATTCAGGGAACCCAAACCCGGTACCCGGAATGGGGGTAGCCATGCAGCAAAAAGCGGCATGGTTACCTCCAGGGTCATAATGAGGCCCACTGTGTGGGTCGGTAATGGACATCTTGGAACCACAGTCCATGCACCACTTGAAGCCTGACACCTTAGGAGGCGACATAATGTTGAAACCGCGTTGAATAAGATGAAAATTCATTGGTTGAAAATAATATTTCTCTGAGAGAAAGTGAGTTGCTCCGATGAGTAGCGTGCTGAGGGGGTGGAAAAAAGAAACAGAGGAACTGAGGGAAAGGGGCATAGTGACATTTTATATTTATTTACACTGACAGACGTCATGTCAGTCGACGACCGCTGCATCGAGTCAAGAGGAATCAACGGCTGAGTCGAGGTGCACTAACGGACCATGTCGAAAAGTTTGCGAGCAGCTGACATTGGAATGGATATCTATCTGATGAGGAATCTGCGGGAGAAAAGCAATCTATTGAAATGTATTTTGCATAAAAATAGAACTGGGTAGCTGTACTCTCTCCCTCTTTCACTCCATTCCATGATCGTATGCCTCCTTACTCTCTACTTTTGTCTTCTACCTTGCTCAAGATGTAGCCCCTACTCTCCCACCTTCTCTTACTACCCAAACTTTACATTCTATCCTCCTCCTCCTCTCTCCCTTTTCCTATCTCCTTCCACCTCTATCCTCCTCTATCCATTCCATTTTCTCACTCCTCGCTCTTTTATCTCTCACACTCCCTTCCTTCACCTATGACAGTCTCCACCCCTTTATATGCCCCTCTACAACTCCTGCCTATACTTTGTCCACTTTAGCCCTCTCTACTCCTTCGACATCTACACTCTTCAACTACCCCTCTTCTACCTCCTGCACACCACAACACTAACACTCCATTGAACACTCACAATCCCAGCTCCCTCTGGAGTCACTGGTTACCACTCCCACACAGAGTGCACGAAAGTCATCCACCGATTATTCAGCACTTGGTTCCACCTTCCATGCACCTCACTGATCAAAAGGTTTCGGGGCATCTAGGAAGGGGCTAAAGATTACATACACACTGGTTGGGACCAGAGTAAATCTAAAACAGGATGACCAGTTGTGTCAGTGCGAATTACACCCAGGGAGGCAGGGGATTAAAATGATAATGGGTGCATTCAGGCCATGATATCTTGCACCCCCACAATCAAAAGGTATGAGGTGTCGAGGCAGGGGCTAGATGTACCTCTACTTCGGTTGGGACCAGATTACACATAAAACAGGTTGGCCACTTCTGTTAGCCTGAATTAACCCCAGGGAGGCTGGGGATGCGAATTAGCAAAGGTGCGTTCAGGCCATGATATCTTGCACCCCCCACAATCAAAGAAATGGGGGTGTCCCGGGAAGGGCTAGATGGTGCCTCTACATTAGTTGGGACCAGATTAAACATAAAACAGGATGACCGCTTGTGTCAGTTTAAATTAACCCTAGGGAGACAGGAGATGTGAATTGTGTTCAGGCCATAATTCGTGAAATATTAAAACTTTTTTTTTTTTAATAAAACTTCAAGTCCCATCATCCTCTGTGGTTCTAGCCTCTCGTCTCTGTGCCTTAGCCCTTCCTGTTCCTGTGTTCCTCCTCTTCTTTTCCTGCTCTCCAGATAAGTAACATCCCTTTTATAGAGCTCCGTGAAGTTTGGGTATTTTATATGCAAGTTATCATAGATTGATGCTATTTAAGAAGGAAATGTTATGAGTTTTCATTGTAAGACCAGAGCGCAGCGCGCAGCGTGACAGTTTAGATTTGTTGGAGAGATTCAGCGGTTCTGTGTCGCATTACTCGACACATTAGGAGCCTGCCGATCCATTCAGTGCAGCCTGCAGCGCTCCTCAGCGCGTTCGAGGCTAGCGGCCCCCACCTATGAGTCGGAGTCAGCGACGCGAGCGGGAAGCTTTCCCTTCCCGCTCGCGCTACAGAGAAAATATAGCCCCCACCTTTGTGGGGGCGGAGAGCGAGCACCCGGAAGCTCGCGCTCGGAGCGGGGGAGAGCCCCTCCGTTCCGTGAGAGTGCACAATCACGTGTGCAAATGAGCCTATGAGAGCGTGAGCGCTCGGCTCCTGAGGGCCCCCACCCTTGGGGAGGAGGAGCAACACACATGACACGGTGGAGATTCCGGATTTTGTAGGAATTTCACCGCGTTCGTGTCACAGAGCATTGATAAGCTCAAGGATTTAATGTGAAAGGAGATTTATTGCGAAGTAGCTGCAAAGCATATACTTGTCACTTTAAAGCAGAAAGCCCATATCTGAAAAACACTGCACAGCAGAAAAAGAACAAACAGGTGCAGCCTCATAGAGTGGAGCAGTGGACGTGCACCTACACCTGAAAAGGTATTGGAAGGCACCTATACAGCACAATAATGTCCAACTTTGAGTGGAGTGATGAGGAGGAGGCTACCTACCCAGAGGAATTAGCCTACAGCTTTAAAGAAGTGCTGGGAGACTCGCTCACAGAGGCAGTAGCACAGGGTGTGAGACCCCTGCAAGACAGGCTACATACCATAGAACTATACCTAAGTACTCAAGGTACATGCACCGGAGACAGCACGTCCACTAGGGTCGCTACAAAAGACCCCAAGGGGTGTATCAAGGCCGAAGAGCAAGGAATCTTCTGACCCCCCGGGCCAAACTGAAGGGGCGAGTACTGAGGCCCCGGAGGCTGTAGACGCTTTTAGTAAGCTAAGAGAAGCGTTCATAAAGAGAACACAGGTGCCGAGCCTCAAGACCCCCTACCCAGGGGAGGATAATATGGGCAACATTGAGGGAGGTTTCCCTGAAGAGGAAACCCCAGAATCCTCTACCTCTTCACAAGAAGAGGCGGACAAAGAAGGGGAAGCGAGCAGCCAACCTCCGCTGAGGAAAAGGCTCAGAAAGCTCAATAATTTAGAGGAAGATGAGACCTCCGATATGTTTAACCCCGAGATGATCAGGAACCCGAGGTCGTCTGAATGGGTTCCATCACCAAGAGTGACGAAATACATGACGCAGAGATTGCGAAAGGCACTAGAGAAAGAGGTCAGGCAAAGAAGGAGGGCAGAGTGCCCGAAACCAGAGTTGCCAGGAAAGGTAGCAGAGGCTCCGGAGCTTGATCCGAAAATGTTATCTTTTGTCTCAAAAGCGAACAAAGACCCAAGAAAAGGGATCAATCGCTCTTGGAAGAGCTGTCAGGAGAAGCTCCTAGACATAGCAGGACCATTAGCAAAGATCATGGATCTGGCCGAACGTGCGAAGGACACGGGAGAAGAAGTGGATCCAGGAATTCTAGCAAACTGGCCCAGAGAGCAGTATGCCTGCTTGGCAACGTGAAATGCGCAATTTCCTCAGAGCACAGGAAAGGGCTCCTGCTGAAAATTGACCAAAAGTTAGGCGATCTGTCGTCCTATGAAGCGGGCGAAGCCGCACAAGGCTTTCTATTCGGGGAAACTTTCGGAAAAGAAATGGGGAGGTTTGTTGGAACATACACATCCCTAGAAAAGGCCCAAGCATCCATGAAAAAGATTTTCCCGACACAAATTTTTGGAGGGACCGGTCGGTCTAGAGGCCGAACGGCCGGTCGCTACCAAGCATTCAGGAGGCCTCAAGGAAACAGAATTAACTACTGGAAAAACAGGCAACCAGACACATTTTTCCCACCAAGGGGTCGCTTCCCGAGAGGAAGACGTAGCAGAGGACAAGGGAGAGGACACATCTTCCCCACAGGTGAGAGTCCCAAATTATCCACCAGTTGGGGGGAGAACAGCTTTATTCTTGGAAAACTGGCTAGCGCTTTCCAGCGATGCATGGGTATTGCAGACAGCGAGGGGCATGCTCATAGACTTTATAGAGACCCCCAATCAGAGTCAAGCGCCTCGTCCTCTAACGAAAACACGAAAAGAGATAGATCTTCTGCACTCAGAACCGACGCAGCTAGCACAAAAACAGGCGATAGAGCCTTGCGTGACCCCTCCCGCTTTTGTAAGCAACATGTTCTTGGTCCATCGAAAGGACAAAGTGAGACCCGTAATAAATCTAAAAGACATGAACAGATGGGTAACGTACAACCATTTCAAAATGGAAGGAACTCACCATCTCAGAGACACACTCCGACAAGACGATTGGTTAGTGAGGATAGACCTCAAAGATGCTTATTTGACAATACCAGTTTGAAAAGATTTCCGCCCATTCCTAGCATTCTACTGGGGCGAGCAATTATGGCAATTTGCCACCATGCCGTTCGGCCTGGCATCAGCGCCTTGGGCCTTCACAAAAATTATGAAACCAGTAGCAGCAGCGATCAGGGAGAAGGGGATTTGCATGATTATTTATCTAGACGATATCCTACTGATGGCCAACTGCAGGGAGATGCTCTGCTACCAGGCCAGCTGGGTAGTGGATCTTCTGACATCACTGGGATTTCTAGTGAATCGAGAAAAATCGGAAATGAAACCAGCCAAGAGAGTGGAATTCCTAGGTTTCGTGATAGATACCGGAGCAGCGACACTAGAACTTCCAAACAGAAAAATAAGAGATATAAAAAGAGAGATAAAGACATGTCTCAGCAGAACAGTTATATCACTACGCACAATAGCGCGAGTAATGGGCCTCCTAGCAGCTTCCATACAAGCAATATTCCCGGGGCCATTACACTATCGAGCCCTCCAGAGATTAAAGATAAGACACCTTCAGCAGGGTCTGCAATATCATCATCTAGTTCGCATCGACCAGGATGCCAGAACAGAACTGGAATGGTGGCTTGCACATATGGAAGCATGGAACGGGAGAGCCATTTTCGGCGATCGTCCAGACCTGATCATAGAGTCGGACGCCAGCAGAGCAGGCTGGGGAGCTTGTTGCGGAGACCTTCAGACAGGAGGGAAGTGGAGCTCAGAAGAACTCAGACTTCACATCAACTGTCTAGAATTACTAGCAGGGTCATTTGCGATCAAGGCGTTTACGAAAGGGAAAGTGAACTCCTGTATTCTGTTGAAAATGGACAACATTTCAGCAGTGAAATATATCAATCATCTAGGCGGGACGAGATCCAAACTCCTGGCGGAGATAGCCAAGGATTTCTGGCACTCCTGCCTGGAATCAAGGACTTTAGTGGTAGCAGAATACCTACCCGGATCACAGAACGTGATAGCAGACTGGAATTCCAGGTACCTCTCGGACTCCAGCAACTGGAAGCTGGATCGAGTAGTTTTTCGACAGCTGGAAGAACGCTGGGGGCCGGTCCATACAGATCTGTTTGCGTCCAGACTGAACGCACAGACGGAGAGGTTCTTCAGCTGGAGATTAGACCCAGCAGCAGCTGGAGTAGATGCCTTTCTGCAGGACTGGAGGGAGCAGATTCTATACGCCTTCCCACCGTTCTTAATGCTGAGCAGAGTGCTGGCGAAGGTTCAATTTGGAAATCACAAGTTTGGTTCCCAACTCTCATAGAAATGCTACTAGACTATCCGAGAATATTACCACAAGGAATCAACCTGCTCACGGACCAAGTTGGGTCATTTCACCCTCTGAGAGTGAAGGGGACCCTGCCATTGATGGCGTGCAGGATAGCAGGAGACGCTGGAACCTCCCAGGCATTTCGGCGCAGGCTGCAAGTCTCATCGCTGAGTCCTGGGCTACCTCAACCAGAAGGAGCTATGAAGCAGCTTGGAATAAGTGGTCGTCATGGTGCAGAAGGAGAGATTTTCATCCCGTTTCTGCACCTTTAGTCGAAATACTGAACTTTCTAGCAGAACTGCTGCAGGACGGCAAAGCATATAGAACCATAGGAGTCTAAAGATCAGCAATCTCAGCAGGGCATGTACCACTGGACGGTACGCCAGTAGGGGAAAACATAGCTGTGATTAGACTTTTGAAAGGAATAAGAGTCAGAAAGCCACCTCAGCCTAAGTACAAAGTATTATGGGACGTAGCAGTGGTACTTAAACTGCTTTCAGATTGGCCCAGCAACAGGTATCTGTCATTAGAACAACTATCAGGGAAACTAGCCATGTTACTGTGTATGGTATCGTGCAGGCGTGAAGGCTCTTGAAATAGATAGGAAAACATATGGACCGGAAGGAGTAACCTTCTACCTAGCAAAGAGAACTAAAACGGACTCATCTACAATCACATATCCATACATGCAGGACTATTCAAAATGGTGCGTGGCCTCATGTATTAAGGAATATGAGAGTAGGACAGCGGAAATGAGACCAGTAGGTACAACTCAACTGCTTATAGCGCGCAGAAAACCTCACAAAGGCGTAGCATCAGCCACAACAGCGAGATGGGTCAGAGATGTCATGAGTTTAGCGGGCATTGATGTATCTGCAATTGGAGCACACTCTGTCAGAGGGGTGATGGCGTCTAAAGCATTGGGACAAGGCGCAACCTTACCAGATATCATGAAGGCAGCAGATTGGGCTAGTGATAAAACTTTTAGGACATTTTATTTTAGACCAATCAACAAGATAGCAGGGGCAGTAGCGAGAAGCTTTGAACAAGCTTAATGCTCGCCTCCGTCTTGACATAGAATGAAGATTCCCCCTGCTAATAGCGCAGGGAGCTCTTGATTCTATTTAAGACAAGGAGGCGAGCATTAAATTCCCGACCCAGATACACAGAAAACGGGATGAGTATTGTAAGGAAGGAATCAGGAATTGTGAATAACCATGATGACCGTTTTCTCCTCAAAATAGGGTGTGTATCCCCAGCCCTAACATATCTGTATTGTTTATTTCCTGACTCTAGGAGATGATCAAAAGAACGGATGACCGTATTCGAAGAGTTTGGATAGTTCCGATCAGTTTGCAAGTTCCGAAGCAGGAGATCGAAATCTGTTGAAAGCAGGAAGAGTGTAGTTGTGGGCCCGTTGGCCGGTTAAAGTTACAGAGGATTTCAGTTAAAGGCATGGTCTAGTAAAAATGTTTATTGTCCCAATGGGTCGGCCATGTTTTTTTAAGCCTAAGTGGCTCAATTTTAGAAAGCTTTCCTATGGACCTTACCCGAGTTTTCGTCCATTAAACGCACGCGAAAACAAGCACCAGGGAGCCACCATTTTCTGATAATCCTATCTTTTCCCCGATCGCCCTGGCTGACCCGCTTTTGTGGCACTAAATCAATTCCCCCGCCCCTGAGCCTGACATTATCAAAACATTCATATTCCCCGCCTCTCCCCGTGGCGTTACTGTGCTGCGTAGGCAAACGCGCCCAGTCGTCTTCTGCGCGACTCCACACAGAACCCGGAAACCAACACAGATCAACTCACAACACAGCGCGCCACAATTCGGAATATGAAACTGTACTTTAAAATGAAACAGCAACACAGTACATTTGGTAAAGTACATTTATTTGACATTAAATGTTTAGAGAATATTCAGCAATTGACATATGAACTCCGGAAGCCATTTATTTTCTTTTATCTGTATCCGCAATAACGCGCTGTTCCTTTATGGTACAAAGGGTGTTCATTTTCGTAAAAAGAATCACTTTGGAAGCACGGTGAACCGCAAGGCTGTTCCATCAACTAGGCACTAGTCCATCCTAAAGGTTGATATGTTGCTTCTAGCCACTAGTACAGCGTAAGGGCATGTGGGCCCTTGGCGATCGTCCCATAATATGGTGATCGTGCTCCAGTTGTTGACACGAAGCTGCATGTGTCTGCTGAAGAATCCATCCGCCGGTGTCTCAAACAGATGGCAGTGGCAGTAAGGGATCAAATACCTGTTATGAAAACAAAAAAATGATAATTAGTCTCGCTAGCCAAACTTCATTAATATTACTAATTTTATTTATTATGGCCGATCAGAAACTATTTGCTTGCAAGGGTAGTTCAATGGAGTATGTTCGTCTCTAAAATCAATGCGAAATGTAACGAGATAAATCGAGGCCAACACACAATGATAAACAACAGTCTACATGGGTGAGGAATTATATGATATATGATATGGCATTTGTAACGCGCCTATACTCAAGTGTTACTAGGCGTGACGAGGCAGGTGGGGAACAAGGGCAGACAGACAACGATCCTACTAGGCCAGGTGTCTTTCTGATCGCGCATGGGGATGGGCTGTACAAGGTTAGTTGAATACAAATTAAATAATAGGGCCAGCTGGTGGCAAGTGCAAGGTAAATGCTGGAAGAAGGGGCTGAAGGATACAGAGACAGTCCCGTAGTGCAGGGAAAAGTGGCTGGGCCAAGGAGCGAGATCGGTGAGACCAGTGGACCTGCATGCCCATGTACCCACTACGAACAGTTTTACTTGCTTTTCCTAGCTCTTCATTCATTCATTTATTCATGCATCCATTCATTAAATCTTCATTCCGGTATAAAAGTGTGTAAAGATTTACTTACATTATATTTGAAATTTCCATTGTGTCTCTTCGTAATGCAGTCTGTAAAACGGACCGTACTCTTGACAATGATTTTTCGTATACTGACCTAAAACTGAAACTCGGTCTAGTTTCTGAATTTTCTGCCTTATCGTCTCTTACGTTATTGCGCACTCCCTTCAAATGTAGTTCTTTCGGCATGGTCCCTGTCTCAAGGTCAAAAAACAATAGACCCTTATACTTCCAATGCGACTTGTGGGCCTCCTCTGGGCGCTGTCCTTCGCATTCTTTATTTGCAACATCACGTAGTATAGGCATCTATGAGAACTTGAAGTTTAGAATCCGTCTATGTAGTGCGCCTCAATGTGCAAATGCGAACTGGCTCCTCTCCCTAGTGCCACGGCCCGCTTGGCTGGCGCGTTCTAAGTGCCCCAATTTTGTCCCCGTTGTCTGCGAGCTTTGCAGCCCAAATTGAGACATTTAATTTTTGGCGGAAGGTCAGGGAAAGTATAAAGTACCACAGGAGTTGAGTTAAAAGTGAGATTTATTGTTTGTTTGTTTGTTTGTTTTATTATTTGCAATACGCAAGCCTCCCCTCCGTTAACAGTGCGCAGCATTTACATTTACATGAGATGAGACATGAGAAAAATATATACATACACATATGTGAGGTGAATAGAGAGAATTCAAAGATGACACCCAGCTTGTTCGCCACCCATGATGGTGAAGGTAGGGGTTAGGTTTACAGGTACACTGTACAATAACATTTATTTACGAAAAGACAATCGTATTGCAATTATTTAAACCGGAATTTGTACTTCACAATCAGCTGTGCATCGGGTGGGCATGGCACAGTCGCAATGTTCGGTGGCAATGGATCACTGCTCTGCACAGAAACGTCCAAAATTCCATATCTGTGCTTCTCTAACACAGCAACAATAAGGACTTTCACAAAGTCGAACTACATTTCATCATAGACTGGTTTGATCACCCATTGCTTACATCGTTTTGAAAACTCCTTAGTGTAGCGAGGCATCCTTACTTTACCCCTAGTCCTAGATTGTTCACGTCCGACATTGCTGTTATGGGCCAAGACCGCTAGTAGAGTGCGATGTTTCATGCCCCGAAAGCTAAAATGCAAGCGCTTTGGCCTGTACTTTAGGCACATATTGTGGAACACCTCCAAATCTCCTGTGTGACAGAATTCTGTCAGTCCTCTCAAATCTCTTGATAGAGTTTTGTCGAAAACAATCTTCTCAATGGCTTTGTGAGTCGGTGAAGATGGAATCAACCACTTCTTCTTCCGTGCCTCCTCTGGGGACAAAGGGCCATGTTCACATTGGTGGAAATGTTCATTTGCTGTCCAGCGGTGAACGTTGGTACAGTGGTGCATCAGTGACCGCCATTTTTCAAGTAGTATTTCCACTGACCCCTCACAAGTTTTTGAGCTCCACCAAAGATGGTTGGTGACAGAATGTGACCACTGCAAAATACTTTCAAAACCTTTTTTTTTTCCTGCAGCCGAGATTTTCTTATTGATTGATTTAGCAAGATGCCATACGTCAAATTGATGTTTAATATGTGGGAACTGCTCTCTCATTGTCTTGGCAATTGAAACGTGTCTATCCGTGGCTATGAGGTCGATGTGTTTTCCCCTCGATTGTAGATATTCCACTGATTTTATAAAACCTAGTTTCTCCATGGCCACTGACGATGTGCATTGTGTTACCTGCACGACCACCGAACTCACAATTTTCTTACTATCCATGTCCTGAAAGTGGTAGGTGCAGTACTTGGCAGAAATTCCAGGGCTGTCGCACTGTCCATCGCCGGCTAGCCTGAATCGTTTGCCTTCGAATGTACTTGCTAGAGACAATTGTTCAATTTCCCAAGCATCACTAATGGCCGGAAACAGATAATCACGTTGGTATGTGTAGTACAGCGCTTTAGAAATGAAATGGAGTCCCACAAACTGAAAGAAAGCCTCTAACTTTCTAAAACTGGAGCCACTAAAAAGTGATGCAGCTGCACACAGTAGATTGCCTGCTGGCATTTTCCCCAGCATTGGTTGTGCAGACCATGAGAACCTATGATTTAATCTACAGGCGGCATTTATTTTGACGTTACTGCCTTTTATTTGACAAGTCACATTAATCAATGGCTTCCCACATACTTTCCCTCTAATGGAATGCACACATTTCAGCATACTTATAATTTCCATCAAACAACTGTCGAATACAATGTATTTGCTCTCTTTCATTAGACTGTCATCCTGCGTCAACGTTGTTTCGGCCTTTGACGTTGTGGAGATTTCAACACATTGGAAAGTAATATCGCTGATATCAAGTTCTGATGCGTCTATGGATGTTGCGGCTGGTTCATTCACTGTCATTTCAACATCTATTCCTTCGACATTGATGGGAGAACACAACAATGTCGACAGGTTTTTTGGTGGCAAATTTTTGGCGGGTGTAGATTGTGTAAATTGATCTGCAACTGCTTCAGTGCTATCTTCAATACATTCAATAACATCTTCTTGTGGTGGTGCGGTCGCACTGTAGCTATGGTCCAATGCAACTTTGCTGTAATCTCCAAACACAATTAGTTCATGTTCTGGCCATTGGACATGAGCATCTCGAGCCTGAACACGCCTCGCCTCAATTAATAGTTCCTCCATAATGTACACGGTCTGGCAAGCCATATCTCTCATTCGCTTCACTGTCTGTGTGTGTATAGTTCTGACACCCACGGGTAACTGGAGGAGATATTGGAAAAGAGATGTTCAGTTTAAACACAAGATGGAGTGTAGTAGAATTGACTGGAAAAAAACATAAAATAGTCCCCAGCACAAACATTTTTTTAAAGTTATGAACTGTTTGTAACTAACCTTTTTTTGTTTTTTTTTCTTTGCAACTTTTTTGACTCGACCTTCAACATCTGCACGCTGTAGGTCTGATTCGTTTCCGCATGTCCTCCCTTCCTCTTGCGCTGCAAGGACTATATTTTCTGTATCCGCATAGACAGCACGGAATGAGGCTCCATCGTCTCCCTCAAACATAGTACTTTCATTACTATGTATCAAAATATTGTTAGCATAAAACACACGTGAGGACGAACACACAGGTACATCTCAATAGCCAAATACGATTTAAACATTGTGTGCAACAATCAAAGGACAAGTATTCGACCAGTGATGATCTATTTCGATGGAACTGTCAGTATCCATACCTCTTGCTCTGCATGGACTGCCATGAATGGTTGTGTGGAGAGGAGGCATCCGCATCTCCCTGAAAAACAGTACTTGCATTAGTATCCTTTTCAATATTGGAAACACAACACACACTTGGGGTCGACGGCACAGGTACATATAAAGAGATAACCGCAAATGATGCATTGTCCAAAAGAATCAAGGAAAATCCAAATATGATCACATTTCATCGACTAATTTCAACGATTCCTTTACATCTGCATCATCTAAATGAGATGTTGTGATTGTGGTGGAAGCTCCGTCGTCTCCCTGAAACACAGTACTTGGATTAGTATGGTTTTCAATATTGGAAACATAACACACACTTGGGGTCGAACGCACAGGTCCATATAAAGAGATAACCGCGAAAGATGCATTGTCCAAAAGAATCAAGGAAAATCTAAATATGATCACATTTCATCGACTTATTTCAACGATTCCTTTACATCTGCATCATCTAAATGAGATCTTGTGGTTGTGGTGGAAGCTCCGTCGTCTCCCTGAAACACAGCACTTGCGTTAATAGGGAAGAAAGTATAGCAAATTGAATCAAGTTATATGATCACGCATGATGGAGCTGTCATTATCCATACCTCGTGCTGCTGAAGAATATCTATGGATGTTGCAAATGTAGTGCGCACTTCCGAAAGCTGTTGCGCCGATTCGTATACTTCAATGTCAGGCTCTGCATCAAGTGCAGGGGTTGACGCTCCATCAACTGCCTGAAACATAGTACTTGCATTAGTGAGGATTACAATTGTGAAAACATAACACACACCTGGGGTCGACAGCACAGGTACATATCAACGGCTAACCACGAATGAAACATTGTGTAGAACAATCAAACAACAAGAATTCCAGCTCTGATGATGACGCTCGGTGGAGCTGTCAGTATCCATACCTCCTGATGTTGAAAAACATCTAGAAATGTTGTAGATGTGGCAGACGCTTCAGCATCTCCCTGAAAGACAGTACTTGCATTAGTATGGATAACACTAATTATAACTGAAAACAAACACCAGTGGACGATAACTAAGGTGTATATTAATTGGAAAGCAGTAACCAAACATTCGGTAAAATAATTACACGATAGAATAAAACTATTACTTGACATGCATAAAACAAGTATGTAGCAGATTAGCCTAGTAAGATTACCTGATACGCGCTAGAAGTGGTTGATAACTGCGACCACGCCAAGGATGTAGAATGTTCTTGCTTCAGATTCAAGGGATAGTCAAGAAGTTGTAAAGGTCAATTAATGATTGATAATGAAATGCCAATATTAAAAATAGCCATGTAAGCCGACAGAATACTTGAAAAATGCTCAATACAGCACAGTTCCCTGTCCCCATTTTTATATACATTGCGTTTGTGGGTTATGAAATCGAAAAAGAATATATTGATAAATGTCATTATTCAAAAAACTATACACTCATATCAATATCGAAATTATTACAAGGGATAGAACACCTACAATATCTATTAATCCATTCGGCTACACACTACCGCAAGGCCTAAAGCTAAATCCGGACACTTGACTCACCGGTGGCGGAATGTGGACGTATAGAGTGGGAATAGCGTTTTCGCGCAATTGCCGTGTCGTTCGACGTTTATTCTTCTTTGTTACCCAAGATGTTGTGTACATGTCCGAGGAAAAGTGCCGGCTGCAGATGCGGTATCGATCGCCCCTCTTGTCCTGTAAGACTTGTTGGACTCTACTTTCCAGCTCATCCAGTGGATATCCGCATTGTCTGACCCATTCTCTTATTCGATCAACAGTTTTCGGGAATACATGCATTGTAGTGCCTTCAGATTTCGCATGGGTCTTCGAAGGGCAACCGCTAATCGAACAGGCAGGCATTGTAGATAAATCTGAAAAGTAAATATCGACATTATTATACAATCTTCATGAATAAAGATTTGATACAAAAGTAAATGAATCATACAATGATCAATGCAAGGTTTGTTTTGGTCGCAGGAACTGTACCAGTTCATTATGTGCTGCTTAGTATTTGCATAAGTTGCAGAAATGTATAAATGATGTGACTAAAATCTGAACATGTGACTCGTCCCTTGGATGTTCTGTCTTGCACGAGAAGGAAACATGCTAACATTATTGACTGGACCCCCGAAGGATGCAATTCAATCACAATAGTCACAGATGAAAATAAATAGATCTATTGATAGCATAGCAATGGAAACTCAAGTCAATACCAATGAGACCAATGAACATAGCACTATTGTGTACTCTACTCGAAAATAGATAGAAATTTAAAAATCTGCGAAATATGACCAGGATACATGGCCTTACCTTGACCAACAAACAGTTGGATTCAGCAAGCAGAGCAGTATGTTGCGGGAGAATAGGTGGATGGCCACAGGTAGTGCACTGATGGGTATGCTCGAAGCGGTCACAGAAGTTCACGGATAGCACAACGACGAGCAGATTAGCATAGATCTCAGTGGTTCCCAGGTAGCACGTTCAAGAGTTGACTTGCAAAGCACAAAGATGTTCTCATGAGACATATCGAGTGGTTTTTAAAGTATTAGAAACTGGGGTGTGTTTGTGAATGAATGACGTATGTATGTCGTGGTATTAGGGGGGCGGCCTGCCTCAGGGGAGGCCTGCCTGGAGACACGGGGTCTGAGGAGGCCATGTGACCGATGGCCCGTTAGCGTGGGACACCTTTTGAAGTGTACATGCAGTTTGGCACCTTGGCATTTCGCGCCCCTGACAGCCCCCCATGCCAGCGCTCATCCCCGGGTGTGAACCGCCTTTGATAGAGGGGGGTGGGATGGATGGGCCTGGGGCGTGCAGATAAGGCACAGGAAGACTGCTGAATGGAGACACACTTATGTGGATTGCAGGGGGGCGGCCTGCCTCAGGGGAGGCATGCCTGGAGACACGGGGTCTGAGGAGGCCATGTGATCGATGGCCCCTTGGCGTGGGACACCTTTTGAAGTGTACATGCAGTTTGGCACCTTGGCCTTTCGCGCCCCTGACAGCCCCCCATGCCAGCGCTCATCCCCGGCTGTGAACCGCCTTTGATAGAGGGGGGTGGGATGGATGGCCCTGGGGCGTGCAGATAAGGCACAGGAAGACTGCTGAATGGAGACACACTTATGTGGATTGCAGGGGGGCGGCCTGCCTCAGGGGAGGCCTGCCTGGAGACACGGGGTCTGAGGAGGCCATGTGACCGATGGCCCCTTGGCGTGGGACACCTTTTGAAGTGTACATGCAGTTTGGCACCTTGGCCTTTCGCGCCCCTGACAGCCCCCCATGCTAGCGCTCATCCCCGGGTGTGAACCGCCTTTGATAGAGGGGGGTGGGATGGATGGCCCTGGGGCGTGCAGATAAGGCACAGCAAGACTGCTGAATGGAGACACACTTATGTGGATTGCAGGGGGGCGGCCTGCCTCAGGGGAGGCCTGCCTGGAGACACGGGGTCTGAGGAGGCCATGTGACCGATGGCCCCTTGGCGTGGGACACCTTTTGAAGTGTACATGTAGTTTGGCACCTTGGCCGTTTGCGCCCGTCACAGCCCCCCATGCCAGCGCTCATCCACCGGCGCGAACCGCCTTTATATCAATATACAGTATATCGCCTTTATATCAATGATAGTATATCGTCGCTTATCAATAACAAATGCCACATACCGGAGATTCTTGTGAGCACAGACCCACACTTCAACCGGTGTATTATAGTGGTCAAGACCCTAAGGCCTGTATAATCCAATGGTAATTGTTAGTATATATATATGTGTGACTTTTATAGAGACATAACCTACTGAAAGACTTTGAACAAGTGTTATTTAGTGCATGCATTATCGAGAATATGTTATGTTAGCTCAGATAGATAGTGACCACCCTGCTTCACAGCAAACAGACCTTCACCCATTCGGAGCACAGATGTCTGACGTCCATCCTTGAATGGAGACACACTTGATTCATTTAAAAAATCGAGACAAACGTTGTTAAAATATATGTGGTGTTTTATTTTGTATCTTATTTTCATGACACAAAAATACAAGACTTTAAAGATTATACAGGTCAGGTTGCAGCACAGCGAGAGAAAATCCCCTGTACTGACCGCTGTCACTCGGGAACGTTTCTCTAATGGCACGAACGGCACAGGCGGGTATCACTCTTCGAACGCGGTGTCTAAGCCTCCCGTGAAGCCACCATGTAAAGGAACGATAGGCCACCAGCCTGTACCACCTGTGAAAAGGAATGAAACAAACTGTTTTTAAATTACCAAGATAAGTTTAATAAACGTTTGTTGTCAATGACAATTCTTGTAACTAATGGCATTTTACACGGACAAATGCTATCTAGACAATGCACACTATTGAATGACTTACATGCGTTACAATGATATGTAGATGTATTTTTGATATAGTAGAAGAACAGGAAATAGGAGTGGCATGACAAGCAGAGTATACTCACTCGTTACTCGGATTACGAGGACGAACAGTTGCTCGAAGTTCGTGCATAAGCACCATCATTATTCTCAACACGGCCCGTGTGAGGCAGGCTGCCCTGAAGTCTGGCAGCTCGGTGATGCATTGCGGTCGTGGCTCGCCTTCCGAAATGTAGGCCAGGCATCCCGAGTTTTCTCGGCAGCAGCAGTTCTCGTCCTCAGTTGGCATTAGCTCGCACCGATTGCATGTGCACCAGGTGGAGACGCCGTCCATTCGACTAGGCCCAGGCTCTTCATCTGTTGATTCGTCCTGCCAACTGCCATCCGAATCCCCATCGTTTTCGCGTGCTTCCCTTTCCAGTAGTTCCTCCTCGGTATACTCGGGCTCGTACATGTATGGCATTATTGTAGCCATTGTGTGTTAAACAAACTAAAATAATTGATAGCGGTGGTACTGGTATCTGTTCACACGGGCTACAAGCGACGAAGGTAGCTGACCAGAGGACTGAAACGAGTGACAGAATACTCAAAGTAACACAGAGAGAGGAATGGAATCGAAAATCGGCTGCTGTGTGTTGTGAAACGGTCTGTTTATACTTATTGAGGAGAGAGGTGTCCTGCCATTTCCATGGCGACACGTCATTAGCTGAAGCTCAGTGAATGTTGACACGAGACGTGCTTTGGCGTTGGGAAATGGGCGGTACGAGTCTGCTGATGAAAGGCTCAGGGGCGGGGGAATTGATTTAGTGCCGCAAAAGCAGGTCAGCCAGGGCGATCGGGGAAAAGATAGGATTATCAGAAAATGGTGGCTCCCTGGTGCTTGTTTTCGCGTGCGTTTAATGGAAGAAAACTCGGGGAAGGTCCATAGGAACGTTTTCTAAAATCGAGCCACTTAGGCTTAAAAAAACATGGCTGACCCATTGGGACAATAAACATTTTTACTAGACCATGCCTTTAAGCAGTCAAAGAAGAGGAGGAACACAGGAACAGGAAGGGCTAAGGCACAGAGACGAGAGACTAGAACCACTGAGGATGATGGGACTTGAAGTTTTATTAAAAAAAAAAAAGTTTTAATATTTCACGAAATATGATGTAATTGTTGAAACTGCTGGAGAGTGAATTAAAGAGAAGAGAAAGCTTAATGCTCGCCTCCTTGTCTTTAATAGAATCAAGAGCTCCCTGCGCTATTAGCAGGGGGAATCTTCATTATATCTTGCACACACACAATTAAAAGGCATAGGGAGGGGCTAGATACTCCCTCTACATTGGTTGGTAGATGAGCAAATATAAAACAGGATGACACTTGTGTTGCTGCGAATTATACCCAGGGAGGCAGGGGATTACAATTATAATGGGTGTGTTCAGGTCATGATATCTAGCACCCCCACAATGAAAAGGTATGGGGGTGTCCAGGGAGGTGCCAGGTGGCGCCTCTACATTGGTCGGGACCGAGTAAATATAAAACAGGATGATTACTTGTGTTAGTGCGAGTTAACCCCAGGAAGACAGGGGATGCGAGTTACCATAGGTGCGTTCAGGCCATGATATCTTGCATCCCAGCTATCAACATTGCTTGTACTGTTCTTGTAATTGTATGAATGCTGCACCTCTGGTACATGTGCATAGTATTCAGCGCTGTGACGTGCGGTATGGGCCATGATTTGCCAGGGTACCATTGTTTCGATGTAGTGGAGCATATAGGTCTGATCAAATGTCCTCTCTAAACATAATGGAATATTCTCTGCAGGCCCGGCTAAAGATGTGTGGGGGCCCATTTCAACATGACGGTAGCGGGCTCCCCTTGCTAAGAGCAGAAAGCAGTCTGAGGCTCCTGTGGTGAGGAGGGCATACATTATAATGGAGATAAAGATAAGGTTAATAGCCGCCAATTATCACGAGCCAGCAGGGAGCTGAAACACTGAATGACCACTGAATAGTTGTGAATGATCCTTCTTCATAAGAAAGCGGCTGACGTGAAGGAACCAGTATTGAAAGTAGGTGATAATATTTCCTCAATGAAGTGACAGCAGGACGGGCTCCAGCAGCAGCTTGTAAGGCGAGCACTGCAAGCACACACTGTAAGACTTAGAAAGTGAGCAATATATAAAGGAATATATTGCTGTGTTATTAAACTGCTGAGTGGCAATATGGGGGCTGTTGATGGGGGCCCTCCTGAGGTTCTAGACCCCTTTAATTTGAAAGAGTTGAAAGGCTCTCACACTGTCCCTGATTCTCTGCTAATGTGCTGTCCTTAATGCTTACTAGCAAAGTATACAGCAAACATGGCTGGGAAGACCCGTAGAAGCTAAGCACCAGGGCTATACAGACGCAGAGTTCTGTTAACATAAAATTATACCTTCATAACTGGTTTCTAAATTCACAAGTACAAACTGAGCTAAATAGCACTCTTCCATTGTCATGGTGTAGAATGTGTTGTGACAGAGCTTGCTTGGTGCCCCCATCGTCTCTCCATCACTATCTTGCAGAGTTTAAGTAAAAGCTACAACGTACAGATGTAATGTTTTAGTTGCTGCCCACTGGTTTTGGATGGGCTATTCCTGGCACCTTTGCTCCCAATCTCTGGTCCAAGCCTTTAAGGCAATTCATGATTTAAACGCAGTTCACAGCCTGTTTGTGCCAACTGCTCAACGTTAGTGCAGCCGTCTGCATGGAGCTCCTTCCGCTAGTCCTGGGACAAGAACCACACACATCGGATTTGTGGCCCCGAAACGTACAGCATCGATGCATAGAAAAAGCAGTCACAACAAAGAAACAACTCGCCAGTTTTAATTGCCAAAACCAATTGATCTTGCAAACGGCTGAACGCTGCAAATAACATGGAACTGTAAGCACAGTGTATGCGGTCTTACTGAACATCAGTTCCCACACTCTAACATGGGAGTATTTTATACAATATAGTGTGATATTCGGCTTCCCATGACAGAATGAAGGACTTGAAGCCAGGCCCCCTGGTAGTTCCGAGGGCAGGCTACTGGGTGGACAGAGTGAAGGCCCTGAAGCCACGCCCACCTGGTATCTCTGAGGGCGGGCTACTGGGTGGACAGAGTGAAGGCTCTGAAGCCACGACCACCTGGTAGCTCTGAGGGCGGGCTACTGGGTGGACAGAGTGAAGGCCCTGAAGCCATGCCCACCTCATAGCTCCGAGGGCAGGCTACTGGGTGGACAGAGTGAAGGCCCTGAAGCCACGCCCACCTGGTAGCTCTGAGGGCGGGCTACTGGGTGGACAGAGTGAAGGCCCTGAGGCCAGGCCCACCTGGTAGCTCCGAGGGCGGGCTACTAGGTGCGTAGAGTGAAGGCCCTGAAGCCAGGCCCCTTGTAGTTCCAAGGGCAGGCTACTGGGTGGACAGAGTGAAAGCACTGAAGCCACACCCACCTGGTTGTTCCGAGGGCAGGCTACTGGGTGGATAAAGTGAAGGTCCTGAAGCCACGCCCACCTGGTAGCTCCGAGGGCAGGCTACTGGGTGAACAGAGTGAAGGTCCTGAAGCCACGCCCAACTGGTAGGTCCGAGGGTGGGCTACTGGGTGGACAGAGTGAAGGCCCTGAAGCCAGGCCCCCTGGTAGCTCCAAGGGCGGGCTACTGGGTGGACAGAGTGAAGGCCCTGAAGCCATGCCCACCTGGTTTGCGAGGGCAGGCTACTGGGCGGAGAGAGTGAAGGCCCTGAAGCCATGCCCACCACATAGTTCCGAGGGCGGGCTACTGGGTGGACAGAGTGAAGGCCCTGAACCAGGCCCCCTGGTAGCTCCGAGAGCGGGCTACTGGGTGGACAGAGTGAAGGCTCTGAAGTCACGCCCACCTGGTAGCTCTGAGGATGGGCTACTGTGTGGACAGAGTGAAGGCCCTGAAGCCACGCTCACCTGGTAGCTCCGAGGGTGGGCTACTGGGTGGACAGGGTGAAGGCCCTGAACCAGGCCCCCTGGTAGCTCCGAGAGCGGGTTACTGGGTGGACAGAGTGAAGGCCCTGAAGTCACACCCACCTGGTAGCTCCGAGGGCAGGCTACTGGGTGGACAGAGTGAAGGTCCTGAAGCCAGGCCCACCTGGTAGCTCCAAGGGCAGGCTACTGGGTGGGCGTGGATCCCAAGATTGCTCAACAGTGGCTCGCCTGGAGAAAAGCTCAAGAGTAACTCGCTCATCTTGGAAAAATGACAATGTTCACCAGTACAAGATTGAAACCTGTTCCCGAAATTGGAGGCTGGAATCCAGCATAAAGCATGTTATAAAAATACAATGACATTATTCTTGAATCATTTGCAGTTCAGAATGGATGTGATAATGACTCACTATACGACTGGTGGCGCTCCAGTCACATGCAACAACTGAGCTCAGCTTACTTTGAGCACATCCTCCTGCATCCCTCGCGCCTCCCGGCCCGCCGACCACCCTTGATTGGCTGTCCTTGTACCCGTTGTTAATAGCAGCTGCACGTGCACATCTGCATGCTTGTTTGTGCTTCCTGCCTCCAGCTAGGTGAGTTTCCCTGTCCAGAGACCATCCTGAGCCCCTTTTTAAATCTTAGGTGCCACAGGCCCCCGCATGCACCACGCTCCCAGGCCCCATCTCCAATCCTCCATTTACTCCTCCTGCGTCCTTCCCGCCCCGCTCAACACCCTTGATTGGCTGTCCTTGAGCCTGTTGTTAATAGCAGCTGCACGTGCACATCTGCGTGCTTGTTTGTGCTTCCTGCCCCCAGCCAGGTGGGTTGCCCCATCCAGATCCTCCATTTCCTCCTCCCATGTCCCTCCCGCCTCCCGGCCTGCCCACCGCCCTTGATTGGTTGCTCGAGTGCCTTTAACCAGCCTTCCCAGGGCAGCCCTCTACCCGGCATCCCGTGCGGCTAAGGGCCTCAAGGCAAAGGGCAGCTCCCACAGAGGTGGCTCCAGATCGTATCGTAGGTGTCAGTGAGGGAAGCCAGCGGCCAGCCCTCAGCCAGCAACTACTAGGACCAGTACGGTAGGAGTGGTCTAGAAGCCTGTCCACCTTCAAACTTACCTACACCAGGACAACACTGTGATCAATTCCACCACCTCCCTCCTGCCACCTCACAGGACTCTCAAATCTAGCTGTGCCCTATTTCAAACTGCATTGCCTGGCATTCAATTTGCATTGTTAGCTGTAGGCACCTCTCCCACTATACAGGACTCTCAAAACTAGATGTGTCCAATTTCAAATTGCATTCTCTGGTATTCAAACTGCATCGTCTGGTATTCAATCTGCATTTTTTGCTGTAGGCCTCTCTCCCACTATACATGACTCTCAAATCTAGCTGTGCCCTATTTCAAACTGCATTGTCTGGTATTCAATTTGCATTGTTAGCTGTAGGCCTCTCTCCCACTTTACAGGACTCTCAAATCTAGCTGTTTCATATTTCAAACTGCATTGTCTGGTATTCAGTTTGCATTGTTAGCTATAGGCAGAGGCGTAGCCAGGATAGTCTAGCAAATGGGGCCTGATGCTAATGTAGTTGGGCCCACTGTTAGGCAGAATCCTGTGCAGTGCCCTTAGGGACCACTACGCACAATTAAGACTACAGGTGGCAATACAAGTTTTACCTTTGGTACAAGCCTGTACTACTATGTTAAAGTGGTAGCAGTAGCGGAGCAGCCAGGCTTATCTCAAGAGTATATGAGCAGTAGCAGAGATTACACAAAGGGTCCACAATTACTGTGACTCAAGCAAACAGTGACTCAAGGTTTCAGGTAAAAAAATATAAGTACATTTATTTTTAAACCATTTGTCATAAACACAACACTTCTATTAAATTCAAAACCACATGTAAAATACACTACATCTAACCAATTCACTTTGTACGGTATAAATCAAGATAAGTACCCTATGTTTAAACAGACTGGTATTACGAAACAAGACACGTTACCATGAATACGATTGCGATCATTTTTTGACAGTTCGGTCTAATAAAAAAAAACGCGTATCCGCGTCAAGAAATGTTACTGGGGCAAAAACACACTTAGCACCTGAGATACCCAGAGGGAGTTGGGGGCAAAAATCATAGGCAATATTTTAGTTAGGCAGACAGAATCGAAGAACACTCATAGACAGGAATTCAAGAGTCAAAGGACCAGAGCCAAAGTCAAGTGACACTGGGTGCCTGTTGTCGAGGATCACACAGTCGGACAGTTCACGATTCAACGTAGCCAAGAGTACTATGATATTGTCAATGTTCGGAAGCAAATGTTATAAGAAGGAGGGAAAAGTAAGGACAAGCCTTAAAGAAGAGAAATAGGGATTCACCCAAATTCCTCAAGCAGGACACAGTACCTTTCTCAAAGAACAAAGCTGGTGCCACGGCAGTTGTTCCTGGTAGTTTCCTGCAGACCCACGATTCCTGGAGCGTCGGCACGAAGAAGGACGATGAGGCGGTCTGCACCACACAGGGATGAGGCCGGCAGCAGCGACAATGAATAAAAGGTGCTCTCCTTTAAAAACAGGAGAGGCTCTACATGTGGCTATCCGGACCACTGCAGCAGTGTGCAGCGATTTCGACCACAAAGGGATTCCCCTGACTAAAGAAGACGAGCTTGTTATCCCCACCAAGATCAAGGGAAGAAGACTCCGGACTGGATCTTCTCTTAGTCATTGAAGGGTAGATAGCTCAGGACTGCAGCAGGGCTTCACCGGTACGGGATAGTTGCAGCAGTCGACCTCTCCTCTGCTTCTCTTCGGTTCCTTGTAGTTCCAGTGGCGACTTTATGACTTCCAACCCAAGAGACCTGCCTTTTATGCGAAAATCCCCCATTCACATAGCCTGGACAACCACCTCGGCCAATCATGAAAAAGTGCAACTTGGGTTTCCTAGGATACCCTGTGCAGGGAGTGACTACACCCCTCCCTCACATTCAGCCCACCTAGACACCCCCACGCCTAGAGGAGGGCTTCTTGGCGGAAGCCCACCAAAAGACAGTGAACAAAGAAGGCAAACCTGGTTTGCCGCGCAAAGTAAAACACAAGAAGTAGTTTAACAAAAAGAAATGGTGAATAAACCGCACCGGAGACAAAAGAAAAAGTATTTGGTCAAGCGAGTTTAGGTTTGAGGCTAATACAATAGCCTACAATACTACCACGTTTATATAAGATAACCGCAGTAGAAAAGTTTAGGGTAGATACGACTGCCACCAGCCAATTATAAATGTTAAAAGAGCGAAACAATGCTCTAGGACGTACAGATAAAAAGGGCTAAGAGTTAACCCTTCCAGTACTCCATGTAAGATGGGGTGTACTGGATCTGTGGTTAATTTGACTAAGTAAAGTTAATGGCAACTTTACTCTTTTCTGGGGAACAGTAGTCATCCTCAGAAATGGAGTCGGTGGGAAGTCTAAACGACATCCCTGTGTCACTGCACTGAAGGTGCTGTGTAACACACAAAAGCAGGGGGCCACTGAAGTGGTGTCCTCCAGGGATCCACAATCATACAAACAGGTAAAAGACACATAGCAAAACATGGGTAAGAGTGGGAGAAAAGCTCACACTCTTACCAAGTGGAAAGAAATAACTCCAGAGATCCAGCAAAGTTGCTGAGGGACTCACTAGGTAAGGGAAATTCGCCATGAAATGAGAATTCTCCCTAACTCCCACTGCACTGACAAAAATATCTGTAAATACCCACACAGCGCTGCTGAGTGGGCATTTACAGATTTTGGGTGGGCCTTGCCCCTCAGGCCCTACCCTGCCTATGCCTCTGGCTGTAGGCATCTCTCCCACTCTACAGGACTCTCAAAACTAGCTGTGCCCTATTTCAAACTTCATTGTAGGCTGTGGGCCTCTCTCCCACTGTACGGGACTCTCAAATCTAGCTTTGTCCTATCTCGAACTGCAGTGTCTGATATTCAATTTGCATTGTTGTCTGTGGGCCTCTCTCCCACTGTGCAGGCCCTCAAATCTAACGGTGTCCTATCACAAACTGCACTGTCTGATATTCAATTTGAATTGTTGGCTGTGGACCTCTCTCCCACTATACAGGACTCTCAAATCTGTGTATGCCTTAATTTCAAACTCATTGTCTGGCTGTGTCCTATATTCAGATGCCATTGTCTGGTATTCAGTTTGTGTTGTCGGGTTTGGGCCTCTCTCCCAATGTTCAGAACTCTCAAACCTAGCCGTGTCCTATTGGCATACTGCCTCTACCCTTGGAGATTAGCGCTCATTTGTCCAGATCCACATCTAGAGACCTCCATTACGGAATAGCACTGTGTTTACAAGCTTGCACCCTCTAGAATGGTACTGCGATTACTAGCTTGCTTCCCCAGGGCTGTACTGCAATTATTGCCTTCTTCCCAAGGACACTACTGTAATTGATCATTAGACTAAGCACTATCCTGGAGATTGGCACACACTGACCAATTCACATCTGGAGAGCATCACTGTGGAGTGGTACTGTGACTATTGGCTTACGCCTCATGAGATGACACAGTTCTTATCAGTTGCGCCCATTAGAACAATTCTGTATCATCTTAATAGCTATACCCCTCTCCACACCACCGAGTTTGTTTACTGCAGTAAGCCTTTTCCAGGGAGACCCACATTAGAGAGAGCCACTGGAATATCCCAGCAATATAACCCTAGTAAACCTCCCCTACCTAACTTGAGACAGCGACTGAACACCCAGCTTTATCACCTGACTATACCACCCAACAGACTGAGCTCAAACTTTACCAGATGATTCCCCACACCCAGCACAACATCACAAGACAGCCGGGCCAAAGCAAAAAGACCAACTCGCCATCAATGAACAGGAATAAAAACCAACAAAAAACGTGCAAGCTCAAAAATGCTGCACAAACGAATTGGACCAAAGGAAAGACAAAGACAGAGAACAACAAGAACAAACACAAATGAACACCACCGAAGACTCACAACTGCAGAACACACTGACAGGAACAACAACAGAACCAGCACAGAGAAAAGACAAAAATTCTTCTATCTAATTCCATACCTCGCAAATAACCAGCCACCAGAACGAACCAACCCAACATAAAAATCAACAACAGACAACCAAACACAACCACGCAGAAGAAGAACAGACAATACTAGAAATAACAAGAACATAATCGACGCACTAACACCTTACATCACCAAAACAAGAGGACCTTCCAATCAACAGCCTCAAAATTTAGAAGAGGAACCTGATGAAAACAAAAACCCAAGACTGAACCTAGAAGAACTTTTCGATGACAAAGACGCAACTATACCAACACCACAACAAGCAATCTACTTGGAAGGAAATCGCAATACCACTCAGAAGACAACGCCGACACTAAAACACAAACCAAACTACTCCTTTAAAATCCACTGCAACCTAATAAATGCAAGATCAATGTTAAAACACTCAACAGAAATATTTGACCTTCTCTGTGACAACGGCATTGACATACTATTCATCACAGAAACATGGCTGGGTGACAACTACAAAATCACACTCCAAAGCTGCCTCCCCACCAACTTCAAATGCCTTCAGGTAAACAGGAAAAATAAAAAAGGAGGAGGCCTTGCAATAGCCTTCAAAGGACTCCTGAAAATAAAAACAGACAAACCTCTTAACATCATCAACTGTGAATCCATGGTCATACACCTTTCAGCAAATCCAAAAACAAACATCACATTCATTCTGGTTTACAGATCACCGACATACGATGTAACCTTCATCGACTACTTCATAGAAGCCATCACCAACCTAGCCATCAAGCACGAACATCTAATAATCCTCAGGGACTTCAACATTCGGGTCGAAGAAAAACACGCCAACTCCCAAAATTCACTAATTGGGCAGGTAACAACCATGAAACTACAACAGTTAGTCAAAGGAGCAACACACTCGACAGGACACACCCTTAACAAATCTTCTCCAAGAAAAAGCTCATCCCCACGGCACCACCGATACAAATACTCTGAAGTGACCATCTCATCATTCCATTCGTGATCGCACTACCAACTCAAGTCCGCATCCAGTCCCCCAAGATCACAACCTTTCCAAAAAGAAACTGGAAAACCGTCAAAGCAAGCAACCTAATGGAACAACTGGAGATGACCAAACCTTCAACTACAGAACTAGAGTTGGCAGACCTAGACGGAAAAACAGAGATACTCCACAAATGGATTGTTGATACAATTGAAAACATCGCCCCGGAAAAACCATTTACTCCTGCAAAAAAAAGAGCAATTGCAAAATGGTTCACCCCACTACTAAGCACCATGAAAAAGAACAACAAGAAGAAAGAACTGGAATGGAGGAAAGAATACAACCAAGACAAGAAAATACTGTTCCAGAAACAAATCCTCGCATACAAGAAGGAAATTCAAAAGGAGAAAAAAGGCATTGTGATGACAGAATCACCAATGCCACCAACACACAAAAAGAAATGCTCAACATCATAAAAGAAATGAGAAACCCACCTGGTTGCGGCAGCACTCCAACCCCCTCAAAGAAACTTTGCAACAACTTGGCAGACCATTTAAAAAACAAAATCAATGACATCCGACAAATCATACAAAACAGACAGACCAACCAACCAACCACAACACTCAACCAACCAGACCTAACAAAGAGCCACAGCACAAACTCCAAAACTTCCCTGAAATATCAGCAGAGGCATTCGCCAAGCTGGTAAAACACAGCAAGAAAGCGGGATCACCCATGGATCCCTGCCCCCGTGACATCTACAAATCAATCCTCGCACAAGGAACGTCATCAGAATACTTCAGAAACCTCCGAAATCTTTCACTAACAACAGGAACTGTACCACAATCCTTCAAATCAGCATACATTAAACCACTTTTAAAAAACACAAATGGCGACGTGGAAGACCTCTCCAACTACGACCGATTTCAAACATTCCCTACCCGGTAAAACTCCTAGAAATTTACGAATACAAATGAAGAAGAACATTTAGAAAAACACCACTTGCCAGACCAAGCACATGTCGGTTTCAGACCCGCAAGAGGAACAGAATCGGCACAACTATCCATCTGGGATGAGCTAAAAACAAACGCAGACTCCAACACAACCTTCCAACACAACCTTAGCTCTGATTCTGCTCGACCTCTCCGCAGCTTTCGACACAGTAAGCCATGACACCATAACCAAAAGATTGGAAGATATAGGTATAACAGACATGGCACTACTCTGGATTAAATCATTCCTAGCAGACAGAACAAAAACCGTATGGATAAAACCCTTCAAATCTACTCCACGAGGTAACGACTGTGGAGTACCACAGGTATCATCACTATCACCACTATACTTCAACATCTACCAGACTCAAGTAATCAGAATCTTCAAAAAATACAAAATCACATGGTACAACTATGCAGATGACACTCAAATCATCTACTAAATCGAAGACACTCCAGCCGATCACTTAACCCTAATTGAGTGTCTAAAAGAAGTCTTTACCTGGATGAACACCAACAACTTGAAAATCATCCCTGGGAAGACAGAAATCATGATTATATCCAAAAACCAAGAGAACAACACATACATTCCCTAGCCGACGGAAATAGGGACCGCGCCCACACCATCTAAGGAAGTAAAAAATCTGGGAGTCCTGATGGACAACACCCTAACCTTAGAACCACAAATAAACACAATAATCAAGAAATGCTTCTTGAGGGGGCGTGGCCAGCATGCAAGAGTGGAGGATGCGAGCCTCGTGTGCTCTGCTGACCGCCGATGAAATCCTGGGAAAATATTCTGGCTGGCAGTACGATTTGAGACAATTTTGACACACGGTAATGTGATTGCCTCCTGTTGCCTTGACCGAAGGCACATAACTCCAATCTCATCCCCTCTGCAGTTTTTCACTGAATAGAATCCTACGCGGCCACAAGGAGAGAGCCTCACAAGATGGCTGCCGGAGGAGGGGGTGACTGGTCGAGGGTGCCCCACAGCGGGATATGACTGAGAGGAGCCACCCGAGGTGAAACCCGGACCAGTGCAGCTGTGGCGGCCATCAGCCGACCCTGAACCGCACGGCTGGGGGACAGGACGCAGTCCCAAGCCGGGTCTCCTGCGGTGCATCTGGACTGCAGCAACTCAGAGATCCCACCTCTCTGACTGGCTGCAGGTTCGTGGCGGTGCAACCCTCTTCGACCATGGACGCGGACAAACCCGGCGTACCCAACACAGATGGCAATGAGGGGAGACAAGGAGAGATACAGGACATCAGACTGCTGATCAGTGGCGACCACGGGAACCTCGCCGCTGAGCATCCAGATGGGAAAACTGCTCGAGGCCGAGCCCACCCCGTAAGCCGGGAAGACCTACGGTGCAACGAAGCCTGTCCGCAAAACCGGACGGTCGGCGCAGCTGCCCCGAGGTCCCTGGGCAAGAAGTTCGTACCACCCGTGAACCCGCTGCTAGATCGTGCTCGGACTCGAGGAAGAGTGACATCCACAAGCTGTGCCTCGGCTTTGTCGGCTCCCACACCGGAGAATCTAGCCTCCCCCCTGAGAGGACGGTGACGGCTGCGGACCGGATTGTGCCCAAAACTAGGGTAACTGCTGGGCCGGATCACCAACCAGCATCCGCTAATTGGCCGACAAGCAGGTGACGGTGCTCCCAGCCGGCGAGACTTAATGGAGCACCGGTGCGCAGGTACGTGCTACAACAGAAAAGCCCCTTAGACAGGCTCGCGATGGGTGCGGAGGCGCACAGAGCGAATCCTGGAGGTGCAGGACCCCAATAACAGCTGAAACCCCTCCCGGAGGGGCTTGAAATAAACCCCCCTCCCTCAAAACAATGTTGCCTCTATTCCTGTAAGACATACAGGTCGGTCACTGAGTACCCACTACCACGCTCAGAGAAGGACTAAACACTTCCCACAGCACTGAAAGGCGGCGATCGGGGGGATCTTACAGCAGAGTGCCCCCACCTCATAGAATCTCTGGCAAAGGGCAGCACATAAGCAGATGCCGCCGAGGTCAGTATCTCTACCGGAGGCCCAGTCCCGCAGGGACACCGTCGGCAACAGAGGGACCCACAAGATCCCTGGAACAAATCTGCAAAGGTGAGAAGCGGACCCGCCGAGGTGTTGACCTGGGCCCCTACTGCCCTGTGAGAAGACACTACTTCGGCCCGCTCCCAGGGGCCCCCCCGGATGCTGAAAAGAGCTTCTATACTCCACCTCAATACAGAAGCAGCGGTGGGCTGCCATGGCCAGCAGCCGGACCGCCTGATTGGTGCACTGACCAACCACTGTGACAGACCTGCACCACAGTGTGGCACCCACGTGCTGCAGCCGGTGCCCCGCCGGGGTGCTTGCCTGCCTCCCCTCCAACATACATAAAAGATACTAAAAGGAGGATAGCAACATGGCGACCGGATGCTGGCGAGGACATACCCCCCAGTGCGACCCACTGACACCATAAAGGTGATAAGGATACCTGGGACTGGAAGACGATACCCCAGGGCTGCCAAGAGAAGAGGATAACCTGTATCAGACTTGCCCGGCACCCCGGGTCACCTCTGTCCTCATTGTTAGGGAGAATTCTCTGTTTAGGATGAATTTCCTAACCTAGTGAGTCCCCCAGCAGCTTTGCTGGATTTCTGGAGGTTTTTTTTTCCATCCTGCCAAGAGTGAGACTCTTTTTTCCCACTCTTGGACATGAATGTGGTTAATTCCTTTGAATGTCAATGTGTTCTATGGGCTATGGGGTCTTTTACTCCATAGGGTCTCATATGTTTTGCTATGTGTGTTACACCGCAACCTCCGTGCTGTAACACTGGGGTGTCCTAGAGGATCCCCACCATAGACTCCATGCCCTGGGACTGACTACTGTCTCCCAGGGCATGTAAAGTCACCATTGGCTTTACTAGACCAAAATTTACTAACAGAACTAGTACAAACCATCCTATTGTGGACGTACTGGTAGGGGTAATTCGATTACCCCTGGGTCTGTTGTTCGAGGGGGCACTGTCCCGTCCCCCCTCGTCGAGTTTTGGCTGGTGGCAGTGGAAACTACTTGATATATTCGACCCCGAATATAATTCTATGGGATTCTTCCCATTGTTGGGGACTAATACTTTTTCCTGTTAGTCTCTAACATACCGCCGGTTTATTTGTCTTAAATAAATCTACCGGTTGGTATTTTCTGCCAGAACTCGTTTTTTAAAATGGCATCTGTATTCGTCCCTGTAACTCCGAACCAAAGGTTGAGCCCTTTGTTCCACTTTTGGCGGGCTTCTACACAGAAGCCCTCCAAAGTGGTGCCATTCTGTCTGGGTACCACAGGGGGTGTGGGAGGGGGTTTAGGCACCCTGGACTGAGTTGGCTTGCCAACTCAAGTCGCACTCTGGTGTGATTGGCCCAAGTGGTGAGCCACCCCGCTCACCACTTAGCGTGTTTTGATTGACAGCTAGGCTGAATGAATGGGGGTTTGCTGCATAAAAGCAGGGCTTTTGGGACTGGATCTTCAGAAGTCGCCACAGGACCTAAGAATCCGACGAGGGTAAAGCTGAGCCGACCTGCAACGACGACACCTCTGGTGGAGCCCTGCTGAACCGACTCACCACTTCCCAACGACAGAGGAGATCTCCCGGCCGGAGAGTCTTCTTCCCCTGACTGGTGGGAACAACCAGTCCCCTTTGCTTTTTCTTCGCTTCCAGGACGTAGTGGTCGAATTGCCCGTGCTGAGCACCCCGGCAACCGGATAGCCACTAACCACTGTACCGCGACCAAAAGGTGGTGCCTTGTGACGGAGCACTCAGCGGCTGGTCTCTTCCCTGGTGGTGCAACGATCTTCAACTTTCCTTCGACGACGAGAGCATCTCATCTCTTGGCAAAGCCCCGACCTGCATCCACCACCAGGAACAACTGCCCCCACTGGAGCTGTCTCTCCACATACAAGGTACCGTGTCCGCCTGGCTTCCCTTGTGACAGTTAGCGTGAGGTGTCTTAATCCTTGCCTCTCCATTGGGTCGCCTCCAAGCCTTCTTAACTTTCTGTTCTGAACTGGTCCAATCTTTCTGTGACAATTTGCGACCAAGACTCGAAGTGCATTTCCACTGTGATACTTTTTTTGGGACATAGCGCCTTGCCTCTCTCCGAGTGGGCCTGGCCTCTGATCTGTGTGATCTACTGTAGACCCTGCCTTACTTGCCTTGCATTGTTTCGTAAAAGTGTTGGTACCGAGTTGGTTTCATACCCTGCCTTTTCTCTCCCGTTCTAACGAATATTAGAGTGCCATCTAGGCTAAAGCACTCACCTCTGTCTGCAAATAAGTGGTGCCGGTGAACCTAGACTTGTCGACATATTGTTAGAGGATTGAGATACTTATAGTAATTGTAATTGAAGTTGTTTGCCGTATTAGTGCCAGTGTGTTTTTCATAGATGTGTTGTTATAAATTAATACCTATATATCTTTACACCCAAGCTCTGTTCCGTGTTTGCTTGTTCTACTGTGTAAATTGCCCTATTTTGAATACTCCGCATACTGCCTAACTTTTCTTGAGAGGAGTCTGACTGCTCAGCCACAGCTACCAGGTGAATCTGTGTGGTACAGACGGCTACCAAGTGGGTTTACTGCCAAACACCTGTAGGCCTAAACCTTTTGCAGTGGTCCCAGAGGGAACTGCACAGGTTTCCGCTTAACACTCATTCCATCTGGAGATGACACTGCGGATGACCTTGTTACCGGACAAGATATAGACAGCAGGGGGTTAGCCACTGTTAGGCAGAATCCTCTGCAGTTCCCTTAGGGGGCACTACAGAAGATTAAGACTACAGGTATGAGCAAGAAAAATCCCCTTTAGTATCAGTCTGTACCACAAAGATTTAGTTGTTAGCTGTGGCTAAGCAGTCAGACTTATCTCAAGAGGGAGATGAGCAGTATTCAGGGTTTACACTATAGGTATTACAGCACTATGGCACAAAGGAAACACTGACCAAAGCTTTATATCAAAAAGAGAATATATAGATTTATTTTATACACATCTAGTTCAACACATAAATCACATTAATAAAGTAAGTTAAGTTTAGTCAAGGAAAAGGTATACACAACTCCCTAGTCAATTGTAGACAAGTTTGTGGTAGAGTGAAAACTGGGCAAAACGGCACAGTGAAAAATAACTACAAATGGCACTCTAGCAATTTAACGAACAGGAGGGAAAGCACAAGTTAACCCGAAATATCTCCATAGGAACCCTATCAACACTTCCCTGAAGTTTTGTGAACAAGTAATGCACAGTAGTACTTTAGCAAAAAGATAGGTAAATGAAAACTGAGCAAAATGGCACTTCACAAGTTAAAACAGTAGGAAAGAAGAGGGGTTGAGAAGATTCAGGTGCATCAACACATTTCTAGTTGAGAATCAATCTCGTGAGAGCAGATCTAACAAATCAGCCAGAGTCAATAGGCCTGAGGCAGAGTTAGTGGTACAGGACCAAGAGTTTAGCAGCAAAAATGTCCTTGTAGCTGCAGTCAAGTCTTTGGTTAACGAAGTTTGAAAAGGTAGATGCAAGTCGAAAGACAATGTTAGACGAAAGGGCGGCCAACCCAACAGGTAGCTAAAGGATTTAAAACACCTTTAGGGCTACCACACAAAAAGGACGGCCTGGCGGAACAATGTACCTTAAACGTTAAGAAGTGGCTCCTGCGGTGGCGGTTGTTCCTGGTAGTTCCTGCAGTTTGGGGGATCCAGTAGGGGAAGAGAGGCTCTCGACGTGGAGGAAGGTCCGAGTTATTGCACTACCTAGGGATGAAACCAACCGCAGTGCTACCAAACGAAACAAAGGTACGCTCCTTTAAATCGCGGTCTGGGTGGATGGCTGCCTGGCTATCCGGCCTCCAAGTGCTGGGCACTGGCGATTCGACCAAGGCAGGTCCGAGGAAGTGATTGGTGAACTGGTTGGTCCCACCAGCTCAAGGGAAGAAGGCTCTTTCAAAGAAGATCTCCTCTCGTCGTGTGGAAGAAAAGTGGTGAGACGCTGCAGCAGGGCTTCACCGGTGGTGCAGGTGCTGAAGATGTCCGTGGCTTCTCTCCCCTTCAGTTTCGTAGTTCCAGTGGCGACGTCTTGCTCTTCCAGTCCTCAGGACCCTGCTTTTATGCAGAAAGACCCCCATTCATACAGCCTAGCTGTCACTCACACAGCGAGACCCTCCATCCTATCAGGTTAGAGTGCGACTTGACTTGCTGCGGCAACTCTCTCCAGGGGTCCTACTCCCCCTCCAACACAAAAGACCCACCCCAGACTCAGTGGCGCCGAAAGGAGGGCTTCTTGGCAGAAGCCCGCCAAAAGGACGAACAAAGGATCCCCGACCTGGGTTAGGAGTTTCGAGAAAGACACAAGAAAGAAGTTATATTAAAGTTCTGGCAAATAAAACCTACCGGAGTAAAGTTAATAATAAAATGAACCGGCGGTATGTTAGAGGCTTACAGTAAAAGTGGTAGCCTCGAACAATGGGAAAATCCCATAGGAAAATATTCGCCGTCGAATATTTATGGTAGTAACCACTGCCACCAGCCAGAAACTTTAGAGAGAGGGACTTTACGGTACCCCCTCGAAAATGAACATAAGGGAAAAACTATTAACCCTTTCCAGTACTTCCATAGTAAGATGGTTTGTACTGGTTAAGTTCATAAGAATTGACTAGTAAAGCCAATGGGGACTTTACATGACCTCGGAGACAGTAGTCATTCCCAGGGTATGGAGTCTATGTTTCGGGGTCGCTACGACACCCCTGTGTCACTGCACTGAGGGTGCCGTGTAACACAAGTGAATAAAGATGGTTCCTATGGGGTTGATAAAATCCCATAGGCATTAAACACAAAAATAGCCTAGAACACACATAGCAAAAATGCCTAAGAGTGGGAAAAAAAGAGTCTCACTCTTAGAAGGTAAAAAGAAACAAACCCTTCAAATCCAGCAAAGCTGCTGGGGGACTCTATAGGCAAGGGAAATTAGCCATAGAATGAGAATTCTCCCCATCCCCCGGCTACGCATCAGTGGAGGGTCCGGAAGACCCATACCCGCCCTGGGGCAGCACCCCCATAAGGTAACCGACGCTGGGCATCTAACCACTGTGAAAGGTCCACTAAGATACTTGAACTTGTGGGTGGCCCGACGACGAAGAAGTCACACATCCTGTGCCCCCTCGTCTCGACTTGTCGTGCCAGACTGGGTGCACCGCCGGAGGCAGAGATGGGCAAAGACAAAAGCAAGAAGACCACAACACAGAGCACTCTGGACCAGTATGCCACAAGCTCCTCTGCCACACCTTCGGATACGGGAACACCACAGACCTCGACACGACCAGAGGACTCCCTGACATTCAAGGACGTGATGGCCAACTCCCGCTCCTTGATGGAGAAAAAGATGGACGGCATCTCGGCGGAGGTGTCCTTTCTCCACCATGATCTTCAAAAACTCTCGGCCTGCATGGGAGAAGTGGAAAATCGAGTGTCCGGTGTGGAGGACGGACTCTACGGGGTAGGGCAGCAACTATCACAGGCGCAAACATGCCTTAAAATGCTGGAAGCATGTGTGGACGAGACCGAAGGCCGATCGTGTAGAAGTAACATCCGCATACTTTGCCTTCCAGAAAATTCAGAGGGACCCAGTATGGAGCTCTTCTTGGAACAGTGGCTGGCTGACCTGGTTGTGCCTAAGGCTCTCTCAAAGTTCTTCACCATCGAGCGGGCGCACAGGATCCCAGCAGGCAGACCAATCCCTGGATCGTCCCCAAGAACGGTTATAGCTAAGCTACTGAATTACCGCGATCGGGATACAATACTGCAGATGGCCCGAACAAACGTGTCAATCACGTACAACGGGAGCAAGATCGCCTTTTACACGGACTACACTCGAGAGGTTCAATGAGCCAGACAGTCATTTGAACACCTTAAAAGGAGGCTACAATCAACAAATGTGAAGTATGGGCTGCTGTTCCCGGCCCACCTCAGGATACAACACCATGGCGCCACTGTCCACTTTACTGACCCACAGGAAGCATGGAAATGGGCTGAGACTCACATTGACAGGGACTAGTCGGTGCCACCCCCGGGAGCAGACCGCGGAATAGATCACGCCAGGATAGACCCCAGAGACGACCCATCCTACAAGAAATGCCGGAGTTGGAAGAAAACGCAGAATAACGAGGACTGTCAAAAACCAGAAGTTAACGAGGCATGGCAGCTACTTATTAGCTGAGCTTGGTTAGATCACCGTCATGCCTGTCATGGCCTCACCAACATCATAGCTGCCGCTGCATTTCGTCATCGGTGGCTAAGCTGGCTGCTAACGAACCCCCCCCCCGGGCAACTATACGAGACAGTAAGTACCGGAGATGACTGATTTGAAGAGTTTAGTTAGTTAACTAACGCTGTAGCGCCAGTTCCCCGGTGCTAGCATATTCAGGCGACAGATACCTCAGGTTGGGGTGGAGTATAAGGTGGGGGCAAGGGGAGTTGTTTATGGGTACATTAAGAGGGTAGTTATGTTAGTTTTACCGCCACTCACAAGACTGCCAAACACCTATGTCCGGGTCCAATCATTTCTGCCCCGCTGAGCGCCATGTTTTGAGATGGCAACCGCACCAACCAATCACCTCACAAAACACCACACCTGTCAGAACAAACCCGTCAAAACAGAATACCACTGACCATATAATGGTCGAACAAAATCCACCAACACCTGCTGATGGCCTTAAATCCGTCAAGTTCCTCACATGGAATGTCAACGGCATGGAATCAAGCATTAAATGACGTCTTGTAATCCAATTCCTGAATAGACATTCCCCCGACGTGGCCCTCCTCACTGAAACCCATCTGGTGGGCTCCACCTGCCGGTTTTTCCATAGAACGAATTTTCGTCTGGCATTCCACGCAGGGTATAGCATGGGCTCTCGGGGTGTCCTGATACTCCTACACAAACGTTTCCCATTCGAGCTGAGCGAGGTGGAACAGGACCCCAATGGCTGATTCGTGTTGGTGCAGGGCACCCTCTGGGGGGAAACACTAGCCATTCTGGCCATATACTCCCCGCCCGAGTTGGGGGAGGGACTACTGGGAGAGGTGACTACCATACTAGCCAAGCACCACCCGGACCTATGGATCCTGGAGGAGATTTTAACGATGTGCTTTGCAACACCCGTGAGCGGACCCACATTCGGAACCGCAACCCCAATATACCCACCAAACTGGCCACCTTCTCACCAGCACTAGGCCCGAGCGACATATGGAGGGAACTCCACCCCAGAGAGCAGGGCTTCTCCTTCCATTCAGGGGCCCACAAATCACTTTCTAGGATGGACTATTTCTTTCTTCCGGCCTCTGAGGCATGTAGAGCCCTTAGTGCCGAACTGCGCCCCAGAGGTATCTCAGATCACTCCCCCCTGGAGATGGCGATTAGTACGAATAGACCACGACCCCCCAGGACGTGGATGCTCAATAACTATTACCTCAGCCTTCCCGAATTTGTAGAGTTCATCACTGAGAAATTGCAAGAATACTTCGAAATAAACGCAGGCTCTGTTGAGGACCCTTTCATACTATGGGAAGCACATAAGGCAGTGCTTAGAGGGGAGTCGATTGCCTGGACGAGTAATAGACAGAAAGAGCACCATAGGAAAGTGACCGAGGCAGAAGGGGAAGTGGAAAAATGGGAAACCAAATATGTGCTAGACGCCTCCCCAGAAACACATCATTTTCTGATAAAGGCCAGGGAATCCCTTCACAACACTGCACTAGATAATGCAAAACAGGCGCACAGGGAATCAAGGACCAGAATCTATGAGTGCGGGGATAAGACGGGCAAATTACTGGCCTGGTTGGAGAAACGGGAGGAGGGGCATAGATATGTCGGACAGATCGAGGACAATGGGAACGGCTTGGTCCAAACAAACTCAGATATTGCAGATGCATTTGCCGAGTTTTACACTAATTTGTATAGGGCCCCAATTACCCCAACAGACCCGTCCTTCCTGGACGAAATTATGATCCCACAAATATTGCGCCTTGAAACACTTGAAACACTTTTGTATAGGCGCGTTACAAATGCCATATCATATCATATTATCTTATCAAAGAACTTGCCTCGATAGAGACCTAGAGGAAACCGACATAGCGGAGGCCATAGCCCAGCTACAAACCTGGAAGACGCCGGGCCCTAACGGATTCCCATGTTGAAACCTGGAAACGACTGGGCAGCGATAAGATGGCAACACCCCTCCATAATATGTTCCTCGCAGCCAAGCAACGGGGCTCTCTCCCAAAGGACCTGAGAAAGGCCTGCATTGTGGTAATCCCCAAGCAAGGGAAAGCCCCCAAATTATGTGCAAAGTTCTTGCTAAAGTGTTAGCCACTAAGTTCCAATCGGTTATATCCTCCTTGGTCCACCCTGACCACTGTGGCTTTATGCCACAAAGGTCGACCAGAATGAATTTACGCCGACTTCATTTATTGCTCGAAGGCACCCCAACTCTCGAACCGCTACTCACCCTCCTGCCAATCGATTTTGAGAAAGCGTTCGAATCAGTGACATCGGGAAGTCTGTGGGCAATGATGCGACGCATGGGGATTGGTGAAACCTTTATTGAATGGGTCCAACTTCTATACGAGGAACCACAGGCAGAGGTCAGGGTAAACGGCTGGTCCTCCAAAATCTTCCCACTGGGCAGGGGCACGAGGCAAGGATGCCCGCTATCCCCCGTCCTCTTTGTGCTGGCAATTGAACCATTGGCTCTATGGCTTCGACAGGTCACTACATGGCAGGGATTCCGATGGCCGGTTGGACGAGAAGATAGGGTTTCCCTCTATGTGGACGACCTGCTGCTCTACCTGAGCGATCCAGAACATGCAAGTCCGATAGTGACCAGAATGCTGATAGCCTTCGGAGAGTTTAGCGGTCTGAAGGTAAACTGGGGCAAGTCAGTCCTCTTTCCAGTAAAAGGAGGAGACCTGGCAATCCCATGGGGCCCCCCCTATCGAGTGGAGAGGGAGGGATTCAGATACTTGGGCATATGGATTTCTGGGAGTCTCTCGACCTATGTGCCCGCAACTTACACTCACTGATCGATCGCTTTGCTGAGGATTTGAGCCACTGGAAGCTTCTTCCCCTCACGATAATGGGCACGGCAGCGCTTTTTAAGATGTTGGCACTTCTACGGTTTATAAACGTACTACAGAATGCACCACATGCAATACCTGACTTAGAATTTGTCCGAATGGAACGCCTCCTCAGGAGGTTGATATGGCAGGGCGGACAACCCCGTATCGCGTTAACAACATTGCAGAGATCCATCTGGGAAGGGGGCATTGGACTGCCACACCTCTAATCCTATTATTGGGCCACCTAGTTGCAGGAAGTGAACAACCTCCTTCATTGAACCCAAGATCTCCCACATATCAGGGCGGAGATGTCCGTCGCACAGGACACCCCACCCCTCGCCATACTATACCAGAACCTCCCCAGAATCCCTCCGTAAACCACCTCCACGCACACCACAGCTATCTGGCGGCAAGTACATACACACATCGGCTGGGGTAACAAACTCACCTTAGCACAACCACTATGGCATAATTATATGCTTTACGAAGTGCGGGAACTTGCGATGAAGACCCGCTGGACCACGGCAGGGATAACCACAGTCGGGGATGTAATGAATGATGGCTCCATTCTCTCATTTGAGACACTGAAACAAAAATTCAGAATTTCTGAATCTGAGCGCTTCCACTACTTGCAACTTAGGCACGCCCTTAACGCTTATAGGCAGGCACTCGCCGAAGCACCGGAGTGCTCCCCTCTGGAACGCAACCTCTTTCCACAATTCATCCCCACTAAAGTCACATCCACCTTATACAAAGTCATAACTGCATTCGCCACACCGGAACTGGACAGCCTTAAGACCAAGTGGAAGAGGGATGTGGGCCCCATGGAACCGGAAGACTGGATCCAGGTGCTCATGCACCCCTGTGAGATTGCTATAGACTCTCAAATCTGACTGGTGCAACTTAAGATACTATACCGAGTCTATTATCCTCGCGTTGCCCTGTTCGGATGGGGACGAGCCTCGGAGCCCAACTGTTTAAGATGCTGAGAAAAGGAGGGCACCTTCTTCCATTTGATCTGGGAATGTCCTCGGATACAAACCTTCTGGACGCAATGTTGTCGTAGACTGTCTGGGGTTCTGGGACGTACAATAGCATTGGTACCTGTGAAACTGCAGCTAGGGGTCCCGGATGAAAATGATACGAACAAGTGGGAAAGAACCTTTTTATCTAATGCACTGGGTTTAATTAAGAGAGACATTGTGCAAAAATGGGGCGCCCCGGATGCTCCAACTCTGGCCCAGTGGGCTGCTGAAATGGACGTCTGGGCAGCGTACGAGCAGAGAATACACACTGCACGGGGATGCCCAGCTAAAGCTTCCAAGATATGGGGGAAATGGGAGGAGGTAATGGACTGAGAGACACTGGGCTGAAATGAATGGGAATAAATGTGGTGCGTACAACGATGCAATGTTTGACCACACAGTTGTGGACGCAAGAAGCGACAAAATGAACTATATGGTCCGGACAAGGAGGCGGGAGGGACAGGGGTGAGTGGGTGGGGGAACGGGCATTTATTTTGTATGTTGTATATTGGTATCGAAAAATAATAAAACGTGTTATTAAAAAAAAAGAAATGCTTCTTCCTCCTTCACACAAGAAGAAGAATCTTAACTTTCCTCTCCTTCATCCACAAAACACTCACAATCATCGCCCTCATCATGTCAAGAATCGACTGTGCAAACAGCCTCTACCTCGGGATGCCAGAATACTTCCTGAAGAAACTACAAGGCATCCAAAATGCAGCAGCCAGACTCCTCCTCAAACTATCCAGAAGAGACCACATCACTCCAGCGCTAATAATACTACATGGGCTCCCAGTCAAACATAGCATTACCTTTAAAACAATGTGCATAACACACAGGGCAATCAGCAGACAGGGAGCTGAATTCCTACAAAAGAAAATGACAATCTACAAGCCAACGAGACTCCTCAGATCAAGCAATGACATCCGCCTGGAACCAAAGCCATACGTCAAGAAAAAACTAGGTGGCTCCTCCTTCTCCCACCTAGCCTCAAAAACCTGGAACAACATCCCGAAATAAATAAGAAACACCAAATACCACCTACAATTCAGAAAGCTACTAAAAGCCTGGCTCTTCAACACTGTAGAATCAAATTGAAACAACTAAACAACCAAACAGGAAACACAAAGAACAGGTTGACAGAAATTAGGATGACACAGACACCACCCAGAACCGATTAAGGGAAGTTCCTACAGTAACAAGAGACTACGCTAGGTTGAATAGGACACAAGCAACAACCCTATGAGGACAGAATTAGCATCCCTGCCCAACTCCCTCCTACAACCTCACCCGCTCCATGAATGCTACCAAGTACCATACTTAGATGGAATTGTGAATGTTAGCAGTTGCCACATTTTGGACAGAGCTGTGGACGTGGGCATGAGCCGAGCCCAAACAGAGTTGTGAATGATGGCAGATGCCGTGGCTAGGCATAGTTGTGAGTGTTGGCATGCGCCGCGCTTGGATGGGGTTGTGAGCGATAGCATGCGTGAGCAGCTGGTAGGATTGTGAATGCCGACCATTGCCACATCTGGATAGAGTAGCGGTTGATGAGCGATGCTGCGTCTGGACTGCATTGGGTATGCTATCAAGGCCCGATTTGAATGAATTCTCGAACACCAACTAGCCACACATAAAAACAGGTTCCAAAAGGTGGGCAGAGGCTGGATTTGGAGACAGTTGTGCATATTGGCAGGCGTCAATTATGCAAGGGATTGTGAATATCGACTGGTGCCAGAACTAGATAGACATGCAGTGATATTCATGCGCCACACCTAGAAAGAACGTGGAGATTCAGCACATCGCTTCTAGACAACGATGGCAATAACCAATCCACTAACAATCTCACCCCTCTGCATCCACCTCTAAAACTGTAACCAAACACAACCACAATCCTATACCACAACAAACTGCACAAACTTCACTACACCGCAACATTAAAACAAAACACATATAGACTTGCACAACAGCACATGACGGCTACCAACTTGAAAACACCTGAAGCCCAGGGAACGGTGTTAACTGAGTTGAGGCTGCCAACGGCACATCAGTGCTCTCTTACACTTTTCCTGCTTTACTTGCACTAACTCACCCCCCTTCCCTTTTCAGAACCACTAGAGCGCCATGGGACCACTCCGGTGGTGATAGTGCACGGTACAACTATCCTTTAACATTAAGATTAACATGTGCCAGGGTGCGTCTGCCCATCTCGCTGGCCCCAGGGTTGCCTTTGTGCAACAACGCATGATGCAGGTGGAGATTATGCCCTGGCACACGTTTAGCAGCATGTGGCACAGGTTTTCACTTATAGGCCCAGTCATGCGCTCACCTGTAATGCCCCCAAGAATGGGCATGGTTCATGAGTGTCACTGTCCTCCTACCTTCACCTCCATAGTTTCATGGATGTGCCTTGGCCACAGGTCCTCCCCTTGGACACTGCGCGGCCATTTGGGTCAGAGCACTGGTGTTATCGTTTGCCCCCTCACGCCAGCGGCCCAAACAACCATGTCCTTGTCATGCCTCCACCGACATCTCCAGGACCAGGTTCACAACCCGTATGACACAGGTCCCGGAGCTGTGGGGTGCTTGCAGGTCCCGGAGCTGTGGGGTGCTTGCAGGTCCTGGAGCTGTGGGGTGCTTGTAGGTCCCGGAGCTGCAGGGTGCTTGCAGGTCCCAGAGCTGCGGGGTGCTTGCAGGTCCCGGAGTTGTGGGGTGCTTGCAGGTCCCGGAGCTGTGGGGTGCTTGCAGGTCCCAGAGCTCTGGGGTGCTTGCAGGTCCCGGAGCCGCGGGGTGCTTGCAGGTCCCGGAGCTGCGGGGTGCTTGCAGGTCCCGGAGCTGTGGGGTGCTTGCAGGTCCTGGAGCTGTCGGGTGCTTATAGGTCCCGGAACTGAGGGGTGCTTGCAGGTCCCGGAGCTGTTGGGTGCTTGCAGGTCCCACAGCTGCGGGGTGCTTGCAGGTGCCGGAGCTGTGGGGTGCTTGCAGGTCCCGCAGCTGTGGGGTACTTGCAGGTCCCACAGCTGTGGGGTGCTTGCAGGTCCCGGAGCTGCGGGGTGCTTGCAAGTCCTGCAGCTGTGAGGTGCTTCCAGGTCCCGGAGCTGTGGGGTGCTTGCAGGTCCCAGAGCTGCGGGGTGCTTGCAGGTCCCGGAGCTGCGGGGTGCTTGCAAGTCCTGCAGCTGTGAGGTGCTTCCAGGTCCCGGAGCTGCGGGGTGCTTGCAGGTCCCAGAGCTGCGGGGTGCTTGCAGGTCCCGGAGCTGCGGGGTGCTTGCAGGTCGCAGAGCTGTGGGGTGCTTGCAGGTCCCGGAGCTGTGGGGTGCTTGCAGGTCCTGCAGCTGTGGGGTGCTTGCAGGTCCCGGAGCTGTGGGGTGCTTGCAGGTCCCGGAGCTGTGGGGTGCTTGCAGATCCCGGAGCTGCGGGGTGCTTGCAGGTCCTGGAGCTGTGGGGTGCTTGCAGGTCCCGGAGCTGTGGGGTGCTTGTAGGTCCCAGAGCTGCGGGGTGCTTGCAGGTCCCGGAGATGTGGGGTGCTTGCAGGTCCCGGAGCTGTGGGGTGCTTGCAGGTCCCGGAGCTGTGGGGTGCTTGCAGGTCCCGGATCTGCGGGGTGCTTGCAGGTCCCAGAGCTGTGGGGTGCTTGCAGGTCCCGAGGCTATGGGGTGCTTGCAGGTCCTGGAGCTGTCAGGTGCTTGCGGGTCTGGGAGCTGCGGGGTGCTTGCATGTCCCGGAGCTGTGGGGTGCTTACAGGTCCCAGAGCTGCGGGGTGCTTGCAAGTCCCGGAGCTGTGGGGTGCTTGCAGGTCCCAGAGCTGCGGGGTGCTTGCAGGTCTCGGAGCTGTGGATGCTTACAGGTCTCGGAGCTGCGGGGTGCTTGCAGGTCCCAGAGCTGTGGGGTGCTTGCAGGTCCTACAGCTGTGGGGTGATTGAAGGTCCCGGAGCTGTGGGGTGCTTGCAGGTCCCGGAGCTGTGGGGTGCTTGCAGGTCCCGGAGCTGTGGGGTACTTGCAGGTCCCGCAGCTGTGGGGTGCTTGCAGGTCCCGGAGTTGTGGGGTGCTTGCAGGTCCTGGAGCTGTGGAGTGCTTGCAGGTCCTTGCAGGTCCCGGAGCTGTGGGGTGCTTGCAGGTCCCAGAGCTGTGGGGTGCTTGCAGGTCCCGCAGCTGTGGGGTGCTTGCAGGTCCTGGAGCTGTGGGGTGCTTGCAGGTCCTGGAGCTGTCGGGTGCTTGCAGGTCCTGGAGCTGTGGGGTGCTTGCAGGTCCCAGAGCTGTGGGGTGCTTGCAGGTCCCGGAGCTGTGGGGTCCCTCGTTGCCAATAAAATGATGTACCATGGAGTCCAAGTTGCGTGAGAAAGGAGTTTATTGAATGGCACCCCACAGTCGTCCTTGCTTGGCCCAAATGACACTCCTGGGTTTAGAGTTCCAGTTCTGGAAGAGAAAGACGTCACATGGTAGCATAACAAATAAAGACAGTCTTGGAATTGCTTGAGTACTAGCTAGCAGTAACACTGCGTTTCTGTGTAACATCAACTACAAGACAGTCCATTTTCTTCTTCTTCTTAATTATCGGAGGCGTGGGCGGACCCACGCAGGCGCTTCCCCATCCTATAGGATGTTGTGCACCATACGCATTAATTATTATTTAGCTCCATTTAAACTCACAACTCTTCCCACCTCCCCGTCTGCCTCACAAAATCCAACATCACACTACTCCTTCTCCTGCCTCTCTCCCCATCACCTCCCAGTAAAGCCCTCCCGCTCAGCTCAGCAACACCCAACGCAGTCAACCGAACCCTCATCAATTCTCTCTCTGCAACATGTCTCTCACACCTAATCAAAAAATGTCCCACCGTTTCAGGCACCCCACACACCACACAGTCCCTTGATTCACGCTTCCCTATTCGAAAGGCGGGGTCTCTGATTTATGTAAAATAAACTAAAGCCATTTGGGTCCACAATCTTGATATATTCAGCACTAATGGACTTTGATGCCGGATAACGAAAGAAAAGAAAGCTTTCTTTGGTTGCGCCTTGTGCTGCTTTGACGACGCGGCCATGCATTGTTGGCACAGGAACGCATCACCACATCAATAAAAGACATGGGGCTTCGGCACACGTGCCACAGGCATAGATGCCCATCCTCCCGATTTAGGCGGGAGTCCCGATTTTCCAATTGAAAGTATTGCTATTTTCCCTTTCTCCCGCCAAAAATGATTCCAGCCCCAATGCATTCCTATGGGGAAATGAATTTCTCCCCTTCCCTTGACAGTCTCCCTCCCTCCCGCCCTCCCTCCCAGGTGCTTCAGAGTGTTGGCGTGGTGCCACAGCCACTGAGTAATGTGTAATTAGCAGCAGAGTTGCTGTGCACTGTGGCGGTCAAGCACCCTGCAGAAGTGCAGCATCACACCTATTAGTGCAATCTACTCCACCACTGGCCCCGAGCTTCAGGTCACACAGGGTCACTGCCTGCTTATGCACTGTGGTGCCCCATCACACCTGGGAGTTTCCCCTACACTAGCACTGGTCCCACATGGTCACTGCCTGCTTATGCACTGTGGTGCCCCATCACACCTGGGAGTGTCCCATACCCTAGCGCTGGTCCCACATGGTCACTGCCTGCTGATGCACTGTGGTGCACCATCACACCTGGGAGTGTCCCCTACCCTAGCGCTGGTCCCACATGGTCATTGCCTGCTTATGCACTGTGGTGCACCATCACACCTGGGAGTGTCCCCTACCCTAGCTCTGGTCCCACATGGTCATTGCCTGCGTATGCACTGTGGGTACACCATCACACCTGGGAGTGTCCCCTACCCTAGCGCTGGTCCCACATGGTCATTGCCTGCTTATGCACTGTGGTGCCCCATCACACCTGGGAATGTCCCCTACCCTAGCGCTGGTCCCACATGGTCATTGCTTGCTTATGCACTGTGGTGCATCATTGCCTACTTATGCACTGTGGGTACACCATCACACCTGGGAGTGTCCCCTACCCTAGCGCTGGTCCCACATGGTCATTGCCTGCTTATGCACGGTGGTGCACCATCACACCTGGGAGTGTCCCCTACCCTAGCGCTGGTCCCACATGGTCATTGCCTGCTTATGCACTGTGGTGCCCCATCACACCTGGGAATGTCCCCTACCCTAGCGCTGGTCCCACATGGTCACTGCCTGCTTATGCACTGTGGGTGCACCCCACATGGTCACTGCATTGCTTGCTTATGCACTGTGGTGCACCATCACACCTGGGAGTGTCCCCTACCCTAGCGCCAGTCCCACCTGGTCACTGCCTGCTTATGCACTGTGGGTGCACCATCACACCTGGGATTGTCCCCTAGCCTAGCGCCGGTCCCACCTGGTCACTGCCTGCTTATGCACTGTGGGTGCACCATCACACCTGGGAGTGTCCCCTAGCCTAGCGCTGGTCCCACGTGGTCACTGCCTGCTTTTACACTGTGGGTGCACCATCACACCTGGGAGTGTCCCCTACCCTAGTGCTGGTCCCACATGGTCACTGCCTGCTTATGCACTGTGGTGCACCATCACACCTGGGAGTGTCCCCAACCCTAGCGCTGGTCCCACATGGCCATTGCCTGCTTATGCACTGTGGTGCACATCACACCTCTCGAGTGTCCCCTACCCTTGGGTCTGAGCTTCAGGTCCCACATGGTCATTGCCTGCTTATGCACTGTGGGTGCACCATCACACCTGGGAGCGTCCGCTACTCTAGCACTGGTCCTGAGCTTCAGCTAGCACATGGTCACTGCATGCTTATGCACTGTGGTGCACCATCACACCTGGGAGTGTCCCCAGCCCTAGCGCTGATCACACATGGTCTTTGCCTGCTTATGCACTGTGGGTGCACCATCACACCTGGGAGTGTCCCCTACCCTAGCGCTGGTCCCACATGGTCATTACCTGCTTATGTACTGTGGGCGCACCATCACACCTGGGAGCGTCCCCTATTCTAGCACTGGTCCTGAGCTTCAGGTAGCACATGGTCATTGCCTGCTTATGTACTGTTGGTGCACCATCACACCTGGCAGTGTCCCCTACCCTTGCCTTGGTCCAGAGCTTCAGGTCGCACATTGTCACTGCATTCTTATGCACTGTGGTGCACCATCACACCTGGGAGTGTCCCCTACCTTTGGTCCTGAGATTCAGGTCGCACATGGTCATATCCCGCTTATGCACTGTGGTGCTCCATCACACTTGGGAGCGTCCCCTACTCTAGCGCTGGTCCTGAGCTTCAGGTCACACATGGTCATTGCCTGCTTATGCACTGTGGGTGCACCATCACACCTGGGAGTGTCCCCTACCCTAGCGCTGTTCCCACATCGTCATTGCCTGCTTATGCACTGTGGTGCCCCATCACACCTGGGAGTGTCCCCTAGCCTAGCGCTGCTCCCACCTGGTCACTGCCTGCTTATGCACTGTGGGTGCACCATCACACCTGGGAGTGTCCCCTACCCTAGCGCTGTTCCCACATGGTCATTGCCTGCTTATGCACTGTGGTGCCCCATCACACCTGGGAGTGTCCCCTAGCCTAGCGCTGCTCCCACCTGGTCACTGCCTGCTTATGCACTGTGGGTGCACCATCACACCTGGGAGTGTCCCCTAACTTAGCGCTTGTCCCACATGGTCACTGCCTGCTTATGCACTGTGGTGCACCATCACACCTGGGAGTGTCCCCTACCCTAGCGCTGGTCCCACATGGTCATTGCCTGCTCATGCACTGTGGTGCCCGTTCACACCTGGGAGTGTCCCCTACCCTAGCGCTGGTCCCACATGGTCATTGCCTGTTTATGCACTGTGGTGCATCATTGCCTGCTTATGGACTGTGGGTGCACCATCACACCTGGGAGTGTCCCCTACCCTAGCGCTGGTCCCACATGGTCATTGCCTGCTTATGCACTGTGGGTACACCATCACACCTGGGAGTGTCCCCTATCCTAGCGCTGGTCACACATGGTCATTGCCTGCTTATGCACTGTGGGTGCACCCCACATGGTCACTGCTTTGCTTGCTTATGCACTGTGGTGCACCATCACACCTGGGAGTGTCCCCTACCCTAGCGCTGGTCCCACATGGTCACTGCCTGCTTATGCACTGTGGGTGCACCATCACACCTGGGAGTGTCCCCTAGCCTAGCGCTGGTCCCACGTGGTCACTGCCTGCTTATGCACTGTGGGTGCACCATCACACCTGGGAGTGTCCCCTACCCTAGTGCTGGTCCCACATGGTCACTGCCTGCTTATGCTCTGTGGTGCACCATCACACCTGGGAGTGTCTGCAAGCCTAGCGCTGATCACACATGGTCTTTGCCTGCTTATGCACTGTGGGTGCACCATCACACCTGGGAGTGTCCCCTACCCTAGCGCTGGTCCCACATGGTCATTGCCTGCTTATGTACTGTGGGTGCACATCACACCTGGGAGCGTCCCCTACTCTAACACTGGTCCTGAGCTTCAGGTAGCACATGGTCACTGCATGCGTATGCACTGTGGGTGCACCATCACACCTGGGAGTGTCCCCTACCCTAGCCTTGGTCCTGAGCTTCAGGTCGCACATATTCACTGCATGCTTATGCAGTGTGGTGCACCATCACACCTGGGAGTGTCCCCTACCCTTGGTCCTGAGCTTCAGGTCACACATGGTCATTGCCTGCTTATGCACTGTGGTGCACCATCACACCTGGTAGCGTCCCCTACTCTAGCACTGGTCCTGAAGCTCAGGTCGCACATGGCCATTGCCTGCTTATGCACTGTGGGTGCACCATCACACTTGGGAGTGTCCCCTACCCTAGCACTGGCCCTGAACTTCAGGTCGCACAGGGTCATTGCCTGCTTATGCACTGTGGGTGCACCATCACACCTGGGAGTGTCCCTTATTCTAGCGCTGGTCCTGAGCTTCAGGTCGCACAGGGTCACTGCCTTCTGGTGCACTGTGGGTGCACCATCACACCTGGGAGTGTCCACTACTCCAACACTGGTCCTGAGCTTCAGGTAGCACAGGGTCATTGCCTGCTTATGCACTGTGGTGCACCATCACACCTGGGAGCGTCCCCTATTCTAGCTCTGGTCCTGAGCTTCAGGTAGCACATGGTCATTGCCTGCTTATGCGCTGTGGGTGCACCATCACACCGGGGAATGTCCTACTCTACGCTGGTCCTGACCTTCATGTAGCACATGGTCATTGCCTGCTTATGCACTGTGGGTGCGCCATCACACCTGGGAGTGTCCCCTACCCTAGCCTTGGTCCTGAGCTTCAGGTCGCACATGGTCATTGCCTGCTTATGTACTCTGGGTGCACCACCACACCTGGAAGTGTCGCCTACTCTAGCACTGGTCCTGAGCTTCGGGTAGCACATGGTCACTGCATGTTTAGGCACTGTGGGTGCACCATCACACCTGGGAGTATCCCCTACCATAGCCTTGGTCTTGAGCTTCAGGTCGCACATGGTCACTGCCTTCTTATGCACTGTGGGTGCACCATCACACCTGGGAGCGTCCCCTACTCTAGCACTGGTCCTGAGCTTCAGGTAGCACATGGCCACTGCATGCTTATGCACTGTGGGTGCACCATCACACCTGGGAGTATCCCCTACCCTAGCCTTGGTCTTGAGCTTCAGGTCACACATGGTCATTGCCTGCTTATGCACTGTGGGTGCACCATCACACCTGGGAGTGTCCCCTACCCTAGCGCTGGTTCTGAGCTTCAGGTCGCACATGGTCACTGCATGCTTATGCACTGTGAGTGCACCATCACACTTGGGAGGGTCCCCTACCCTAGCGCTGGCCCTGAGCTTCAGGTCGCACATTGTTATTGCCTGCTTATGCACTGTGGATGCACCATCACACCTGTGAACGTCCCCTACTCTAGCACTGGTCCTGAGCTTCAGGTAGCAGATGGTCACTGCATGCTTATGCACTGTGGGTGCAACATCACACCTGGGAGCGTCCCCTACCCTAGCGCTGGTCCCACATGGTCATTGCCTGCTTATGTACTGTGGGTGCACATCACACCTGGGAGCGTCCCCTACTCTAGCGCTGGTCCCACATGGTCATTGCCTGCTTATGTACTGTGGGTGCACATCACACCTGGGAGCGTCCCCTACTCTAGCACTGGTACTGAGCTTCAGGTAGCACATGGTCCCTACATGCTTATGCACTGTGGGTGCACCATCACACCTGGGAGTGTCCCCTACCCTAGCCATGGTCCTGAGCTTCAGGTCGCACATATTCACTGCATGCTTATGCAGTGCGGTGCACGATCACACCTGGGAGTGTCCCCTACCTTGGTCCTGAGCTTCAGGTCACACATGGTCATTGCCTGCTTATGCACTGTGGTGTACCATCACACCTGGTAGCGTCCCCTACTCTAGCGCTGGTCCTGAAGCTCAGGTCGCACATGGCCATTGCCTGTTTATGCACTGTGGGTGCACCATCACACTTGGGAGTGTCCCCTACTCTAGCACTGGCCCTGAACTTCAGGTCGCACAGGGTCATTGCCTGCTTATGCACTGTGGGTGCACCATCACACCTGGGAGTGTCCCTTCTTCTAGCGCTGGTCCTGAGATTCAGGTCGCACAGGGTCACTGCCTGCTTATGCACTGTGGGTGCACCATCACACCTGTGAGTGTCCCCTACCCTAGCGCTGGTCCCACATGGTCACTACCTGCTTTTGTACTGTGGGTGCACCATCACACCTGGGAGTGTCCCCTACCCTAGTGCTGGTCCCACATGGTCACTGCCTGCTTATGCTCTGTGGTGCACCATCACACCTGGGAGTGTCCCCAAGCCTAACGCTGATCACACATGGTCTTTGCCTGCTTATGCACTGTGGGTGCACCATCACACCTGGGAGTGTCCCCTACCCTAGCGCTGGTCCCACATGGTCATTGCCTGCTTATGTACTGTGGGTGCACATCACACCTGGGAGCGTCCCCTACTCTAGCACTGGTCCTGAGCTTCAGGTAGCACATGGTCACTACATGCTTATGCACTGTGGGTGCACCATCACACCTGGGAGTGTCCCCTACCCTAGCCATGGTCCTGAGCTTCAGGTCGCACATATTCACTGCATGCTTATGCAGTGTGGTGCACGATCACACCTGGGAGTGTCCCCTACCTTGGTCCTGAGCTTCAGGTCACACATGGTCATTGCCTGCTTATGCACTGTGGTGCACCATCACACCTGGTAGCGTCCCCTACTCTAGCGCTGGTCCTGAAGCTCAGGTCGCACATGGCCATTGCCTGTTTATGCACTGTGGGTGCACCATCACACTTGGGAGTGTCCCCTACTCTAGCACTGGCCCTGAACTTCAGGTCGCACAGGGTCATTGCCTGCTTATGCACTGTGGGTGCACCATCACACCTGGGAGTGTCCCTTCTTCTAGCGCTGGTCTTGAGCTTCAGGTCGCACAGGGTCACTGCCTTCTTATGCACTGTGGGTGCACCATCACACCTGGGAGCGTCCCCTACTCTAGCACTGGTCCTGAGCTTCAGGTAGCACATGGTCAGTGCATGCTTATGCAATGTGGGTGCACCATCACACCTGGGAGTATCCCCTACCCTAGCCTTGGTCTTGAGCTTCAGGTCACACATGGTCATTTCCTGCTTATGCACTGTGGGTGCACCATCACACCTGGGAGTGTCCCCTACCCTAGCGCTGGTTCTGAGCTTCAGGTCGCACGTGGTCACTGCATGCTTATGCACTGTGGGTGCACCATCACACCTGGGAGTGTCCCCTACCCTAGCCATGATCCTGAGCTTCAGGTCGCACATATTCACTGCATGCTTATGCAGTGCGGTGCACGATCACACCTGGGAGTGTCCCCTACCTTGGACCTGAGCTTCAGGTCACACATGGTCATTGCCTGCTTATGCACTGTGGTGCACCATCACACCTGGTAGCGTCCCCTACTCTAGCGCTGGTCCTGAAGCTCAGGTCGCACATGGCCATTGCCTGCTTATGCACTGTGGGTGCACCATCACACTTGGGAGTGTCCCCTACTCTAGCACTGGCCCTGAACTTCAGGTCGCACAGGGTCATTGCCTGCTTATGCACTGTGGGTGCACCATCACACCTGGGAGTGTCCCTTCTTCTAGCGCTGGTCCTGAGCTTCAGGTCGCACAGGGTCACTGCCTTCTTATGCACTGTGGGTGCACCATCACACCTGGGAGCGTCCCCTACCCTAGCCTTGGTCCTGAGCTTCAGCTCACACATGGTCATTGCCTGCTTATGCAATGTGGGTGCACCATCACACCTGGGAGTATCCCCTACCCTAGCCTTGGTCTTGAGCTTCAGGTCACACATGGTCATTGCCTGCTTATGCACTGTGGGTGCACCATCACACCTGGGAGTGTCCCCTACCCTAGCGCTGGTTCTGAGCTTCAGGTCGCACGTGGTCACTGCATGCTTATGCACTGTGGTGCACCATCACACCTGGGAGGGTCCCCTACCCTAGCGCTGGCCCTGAGCTTCAGGTCGCACATTGTTATTGCCTGTTTATGCACTGTGGGTGCACCATCACACCTGGGAGCGTCCTCTACTCTGGCACTGGCCCTGAGCTTCAGGTAGCACATGGTCAGTGCATGCATATGCACTGTGGGTGCACCATCACACCTGGGAGTGTCCCCTACCCTAGCCTTGTTCCTGAGCTTCAGGTTGCACATTGTCACTGCATGCTTATGCACTGTGGTGCACCATCACACCTGGGAGTGTCCCCTACCCTTGGTCCTGAGCTTCAGGTCGCACAGGGTCACTGCCTGCTTGTGCACTGTGGGTGCACCATCACACCCGGGAGCGTCCCCTACTCTAGCACTGGTCCTGAGCTTCAGGTAGCACATGGTCACTGCATGCATATGCACTGTGAGTGCACCATCATACGTGGGAGTGTCCACTACTCCAGCACTGGTCCTGAGCTTCAGGTTGCACATGGTCACTGCCTGCTTATGCACTGTGGGTGCACCATCACACCTGGGAGTGTCCCCTACCCTAGCGCTGGTCCCACATGGTCAATGGCTGCTTATGCACTGTGGGTGCACCATCACACCTGTGAGCATCCCCTACTCTAGCACTGGTCCTGAACTTCAGGTTGCACATGGTCACTGCATGCTTTTGCACTGTAGGTACACCATCACACCTGGGAGCGTCCTCTACTCTGGCACTGGCCCTGAGCTTCAGGTAGCACATGGTCAGTGCATGCATATGCACTGTGGGTGCACCATCACACCTGGGAGTGTCCCCTACCCTAGCCTTGGTCCTGAGCTTCAGGTTGCACATTGTCACTGCATGCTTATACACTGTGGTGCACCATCACACCTGGGAGTGTCCCCTACCCTTGGTCTTGAGCTTCAGGTCGCACAGGGTCACTGCCTGCTTGTGCACTGTGGGTGCACCATCACACCCGGGAGCGTCCCCTACTCTAGCACTGGTCCTGAGCTTCAGGTAGCACATGGTCACTGCATGCATATGCACTGTGGGTGCACCATCACACCTGGGAGTGTCCACTACTCCAGCACTGGTCCTGAGCTTCAGGTCGCACATGGTCACTGCCTGCTTATGCACTGTGGGTGCACCATCACACCTGGGAGTGTCCCCTACCCTTGGTCCTGAGCTTCAGGTCGCACAGGGTCACTGCCTGCTTGTGCACTGTGGGTGCAACATCACACCTGGGAGTGTCCCCTACCCTAGCGCTGGTCCTGAGCTTCAGGTAGCACATGGTCATTTCCTGCTTGTGCACTGTGGGTGCACCATCACACCTGGGAGTGTCCACTACTCCAGCACTGGTCCTGCGCTTCAGGTCGCACATGGTCATTGCCTGCTTATGCACTGTGATTGTACCATCACACCTGGGAGTGTCTCCTACTCTAGCACTGGTCCTGATCTTCAGGTAGCACATGGTCACTGCATGCTTATGCACTGTGGGTGCACCATCACACCTGGGAGTGTCCCCTACCCTAGCCTTGGTCCTGAGCTTCAGGTCGCACATATTCACTGCATGCTTATGCAGTGTGGTGCACCATCACACCTGGGAGTGTTCCCTACCCTTGGTCCTGAGCTTCAGGTCGCACATGGTCATTGCTTGCTTATGCACTGTGGTGCACCATCACACCTGGCAGTGTCCCCTAGCCTAGTGCTGGTCCCACGTGGTCACTGCCTGCTTATGCACTGTGGGTGCACCATCACACCTGGGAGTGTCCCCTACCCTAGTGCTGGTCCCACATGGTCACTGCCTGCTTATGCTCTGTGGTGCACCATCACACCTGGGAGTGTCCCCAAGCCTAGCGCTGATCACACATGGTCTTTGCCTGCTTATGCACTGTGGGTGCACCCCACATGGTCACTGCTTTGCTTGCTTATGCATGTGGTGCACCATCACACCTGGGAGTGTCCCCCACCCTAGCGCTGGTCCCACATGGTCACTGCCTGCTTATGCTCTGTGGGTGCACCATCACACCTGTGAGTGTCCCCTACCCTAGCGCTGGTCCCACATGGTCACTACCTGCTTTTGTACTGTGGGTGCACCATCACACCTGGGAGTGTCCCCTAGCCTAGCGCTGGTCCCACGTGGTCACTGCCTGCTTATGCACTGTGGGTGCACCATCACACCTGGGAGTGTCCCCTACCCTAGTGCTGGTCCCACATGGTCACTGCCTGCTTATGCTCTGTGGTGCACCATCACACCTGGGAGTGTCCCCAAGCCTAACGCTGATCACACATGGTCTTTGCCTGCTTATGCACTGTGGGTGCACCATCACACCTGGGAGTGTCCCCTACCCTAGCGCTGGTCCCAAATGGTCATTGCCTGCTTATGTACTGTGGGTGCACATCACACCTGGGAGCGTCCCCTAGTCTAGCACTGGTCCTGAGCTTCAGGTAGCACATGGTCACTACATGCTTATGCACTGTGGGTGCACCATCACACCTGGGAGTGTCCCCTACCCTAGCCATGGTCCTGAGCTTCAGGTCGCACATATTCACTGCATGCTTATGCAGTGCGGTGCACGATCACACCAGGGAGTGTCCCCTACCTTGGTCCTGAGCTTCAGGTCACACATGGTCATTGCCTGCTTATGCACTGTGGTGCACCATCACACCTGGTAGCGTCCCCTACTCTAGCGCTGGTCCTGAAGCTCAGGTCGCACATGGCCATTGCCTGTTTATGCACTGTGGGTGCACCATCACACTTGGGAGTGTCCCCTACTCTAGCACTGGCCCTGAACTTCAGGTCGCACAGGGTCATTCCCTGCTTATGCACTGTGGGTGCACCATCACACCTGGGAGTGTCCCTTCTTCTAGCGCTGGTCCTGAGCTTCAGGTCGCACAGGGTCACTGCCTGCTTATGCACTGTGGGTGCACCATCACACCTGTGAGTGTCCCCTACCCTAGCGCTGGTCCCACATGGTCACTACCTGCTTTTGTACTGTGGGTGCACCATCACACCTGGGAGTGTCCCCTAGCCTAGCGCTGGTCCCACGTGGTCACTGCCTGCTTATGCACTGTGGGTGCACCATCACACCTGGGAGTGTCCCCTACCCTAGTGCTGGTCCCACATGGTCACTGCCTGCTTATGCTCTGTGGTGCACCATCACACCTGGGAGTGTCCCCAAGCCTAACGCTGATCACACATGGTCTTGGCCTGCTTATGCACTGTGGGTGCACCATCACACCTGGGAGTGTCCCCTACCCTAGCGCTGGTCCCACATGGTCATTGCCTGCTTATGTACTGTGGGTGCACATCACACCTGGGAGCGTCCCCTACTCTAGCACTGGTCCTGAGCTTCAGGTAGCACATGGTCACTACATGCTTATGCACTGTGGGTGCACCATCACACCTGGGAGTGTCCCCTACCCTAGCCATGGTCCTGAGCTTCAGGTCGCACATATTCACTGCATGCTTATGCACTGCGGTGCACGATCACACCTGGGAGTGTCCCCTACCTTGGTCCTGAGCTTCAGGTCACACATGGTCATTGCCTGCTTATGCACTGTGGTGCACCATCACACCTGGTAGCGTCCCCTACTCTAGCGCTGGTCCTGAAGCTCAGGTCGCACATGGCCATTGCCTGTTTATGCACTGTGGGTGCACCATCACACTTGGGAGTGTCCCCTACTCTAGCACTGGCCCTGAACTTCAGGTCGCACAGGGTCATTGCCTGCTTATGCACTGTGGGTGCACCATCACACCTGGGAGTGTCCCTTCTTCTAGCGCTGGTCCTGAGCTTCAGGTTGCACAGGGTCACTGCCTTCTTATGCACTGTGGGTGCACCATCACACCTGGGAGCGTCCCCTACTCTAGCACTGGTCCTGAGCTTCAGGTAGCACATGGTCACTGCATGCTTATGCAATGTGGGTGCACCATCACACCTGGGAGTATCCCCTACCCTAGCCTTGGTCTTGAGCTTCAGGTCACACATGGTCATTTTCTGCTTATGCACTGTGGGTGCACCATCACACCTGGGAGTGTCCCCTACCCTAGCGCTGGTTCTGAGCTTCAGGTCGCACGTGGTCACTGCATGCTTATGCACTGTGGGTGCACCATCACACTTGGGAGGGTCCCCTACCCTAGCGCTGGCCCTGAGCTTCAGGTCTCACATTGTTATTGCCTGTTTATGCACTCTGGGTGCACCATCACACCTGGGAGCGTCCTCTACTCTGGCACTGGCCCTGAGCTTCAGGTAGCACATGGTCAGTGCATGCATATGCACTGTGGGTGCACCATCACACCTGGGAGTGTCCCCTACCCTAGCCTTGGTCCTGAGCTTCAGGTTGCACATTGTCACTGCATGCTTATACACTGTGGTGCACCATCACACCTGGGAGTGTCCCCTACCCTTGGTCTTGAGCTTCAGGTCGCACAGGGTCACTGCCTGCTTGTGCACTGTGGGTGCACCATCACACCCGGGAGCGTCCCCTACTCTAGCACTGGTCCTGAGCTTCAGGTAGCACATGGTCACTGCATGCATATGCACTGTGGGTGCACCATCACACCTGGGAGTGTCCACTACTCCAGCACTGGTCCTGAGCTTCAGGTCGCACATGGTCACTGCCTGCTTATGCACTGTGGGTGCACCATCACACCTGGGAGTATCCCCTACCCTTGGTCCTGAGCTTCAGGTCGCACAGGGTCACTGCCTGCTTGTGCACTGTGGGTGCAACATCACACCTGGGAGTGTCCCCTACCCTAGCGCTGGTCCTGAGCTTCAGGTAGCACATGGTCATTTCCTGCTTGTGCACTGTGGGTGCACCATCACACCTGGGAGTGTCCACTACTCCAGCACTGGTCCTGAGCTTCAGGTCGCACATGGTCATTGCCTGCTTATGCACTGTGGGTGCACCATCACACCTGGGAGTGTCTCCTACTCTAGCACTGGTCCTGATCTTCAGGTAGCACATGGTCACTGCATGCTTATGCACTGTGGGTGCACCATCACACCTGGGAGTGTCCCCTACCCTAGCCTTGGTCCTGAGATTCAGGTCGCACATATTCACTGCATGCTTATGCAGTGTAGTGCACCATCACACCTGGGAGTGTTCCCTACCCTTGGTCCTGAGCTTCAGGTCGCACATGGTCATTGCCTGCTTATGCACTGTGGTGCACCATCACACCTGGGAGCGTCCCCTACCCTAGCACTGGTCCTGAAGCTCAGGTCGCACATGGCCATTTCCTGCTTATGCACTGTGGCTGCACCATCACACCTGGGAGTGTCCCCTACTCTAGCATTGGCCCTGATCTTCAGGTCGCACAGGGTCAGTTCCTGCTTATGCACTGTGGGTGCACCATCACACCTGGGAGTGTCCCTTACTCTAGGGCTGGTCCTGAGCTTCATGTCGCACAGGGTCACTGCCTGCTGGTGCACTGTGGGTGCACAATCACACCTGGGAGTGTCCACTACTCCAGCACTGGTCCTGAGCTTCAGGTAGCACAGGGTCATTGCCTGCTTATGCACTGTGGTGCACCATCTCACCTGGGAGCGTCTCCTATTCTAGCGCTGGTCCTGAGCTTCAGGTAGCACATGGTCATTGCCTGCTTATGCGCTGTGGGTGCACCATCACACCGGGGAATGTCCTACTGTAGCGCTGGTCCTGACCTTCATGTAGCACATGGTCATTGCCTGCTCATGCACTGTGGGTGCGCCATCACACCTGGGAGTGTCCCCTACTCTGGCCCTGAGCTTCAGGTAGCACATGGTCACTGCATGCTTATGCACTGTGGGTGCACCATCACACCTGGGAGTATCCCCTACTCTGGCCCTGAGCTTCAGGTAGCACATGGTCACTGCATGCTTATGCACTGTGGGTGCACCATCACACCTGGGAGTATCCCCTACCCTAGCCTTGGTCTTGAGCTTCAGGTCACACATCGTCACTGCCTTCTTATGCACTGTGGGTGCACCATCACACCTGGGAGCGTCCCCTACTCTAGCACTGGTCCTGAGCTTCAGGTAGCACATGGTCACTGCATGCGTATGACCTGTGGGTGCACCATCACACCTGGGAGTGTCCCTTACTCTAGCGCTGGTCCTGAGCTTCAGGTCGCACAGGGTCACTGCCTGCTGGTGCAATGTGGGTGCACCATCACACCTGGGAGTGTCCACTACTCCAGCACTGGTCCTGAGCTTCAGGTAGCACAGGGTCATTTCCTGCTTATGCACCGTGGTGCACCATCACACCTGGGAGCGTCCCCTATTCTAGCTCTGGTCCTGAGCTTCAGGTAGCACATGGTCATTGCCTGCTTATACGCTGTGGGTGCACCATCACACCGGGTAATGTACTACTCTACGCTGGTCCTGACCTTCATGTAGCACATGGTCATTGCCTGCTTATGCAATGTGGGTGTGCCATCACACCTGGGAGTGTCCCCTACCCTAGCCTTGGTCCTGAGCTTCAGGTCGCACATGGTCATTGCCTGCTTATGTACTGTGGGTGCACCACCACACCTGGAAGTGTCGCCTACTCTAGCACTGGTCCTGAGCTTCGGGTAGCACATGGTCACTGCATGCTTAGGCACTGTGGGTGCACCATCACACCTGGGAGTATCCCCTACCCTAGCCGTGGTCTTGAGCTTCAGGTCGCACATGGTCATTGCCTGCTTATGCACTGTGGGTGCGCCATCACACCTGGGAGTGTCTCCTACTCTAGCACTGGTCCTGATCTTCAGGTAGCACATGGTCACTGCATGCTTATGCACTGTGGGTGCACCATCACACCTGGGAGTGTCCCCTACCCTAGCCTTGGTCCTGAGCTTCAGGTCGCACATATTCACTGCATGCTTATGCAGTGTGGTGCACCATCACACCTGGGAGTGTCCCCTACCCTTGGTCCTGAGCTTCAGGTCGCACATGGTCATTGCCTGCTTATGCACTGTGGTGCACCATCACACCTGGGAGCGTCCCCTACCCTAGCACTGGTCCTGAAGCTCAGGTCGCACATGGCCATTTCCTGCTTATGCACTGTGGCTGCACCATCACACCTGGGAGTGGCCCCTACTCTAGCATTGGCCCTGATCTTCAGGTCGCACAGGGTCAGTGCCTGCTTATGCACTGTGGGTGCACCATCACACCTGGGAGTGTCCCTTACTCTAGCGCTGGTCCTGAGCTTCATGTCGCACAGGGTCACTGCCTGCTGGTGCACTGTGGGTGCACAATCACACCTGGGAGTGTCCACTACTCCAGCACTGGTCCTGAGCTTCAGGTAGCACAGGGTCATTGCCTGCTTATGCACTGTGGTGCACCATCACACCTGGGAGCATCCCCTATTCTAGCGCTGGTCCTGAGCTTCAGGTAGCACATGGTCATTGCCTGCTTATGCGCTGTGGGTGCACCTTCACACCAGGGAATGTACTGCTGTAGCGCTGGTCCTGACCTTCATGTAGCGCATGGTCATTGCCTGCTTATGCACTGTGGGTGCGCCATCACACCTGGGAGTGTCCCCTACCCTAGCCTTGGTCCTGAGCTTCAGGTCACACATGGTCATTGCCTGCTTATGTACTGTGGGTGCACCACCACACCTGGGAGTGTAGCCTACTCTAGCACTGGTCCTTAGCTTCGGGTAGCACATGGTCACTGCATGCTTATGCACTGTGGGTGCACCATCACACCTGGGAGTGTCGCCTACCCTAGCCTTGGTCTTCAGCTTCAGGTCCCACATGGTCATTGCCTGCTTATGCACTGTGGGTGCACCATCACACCTGGGAGTGTCGCCTACCCTAGCCTTGGTCTTCAGCTTCAGGTCGCACATGGTCATTGCCTGCTTATGCACTGTGGGTGCACCATCACACCTGGGAGTGTCCCCTACTCTGGCCCTGAGCTTCAGGTAGAACATGGTCACTGCATGCTTATGCACTGTGGGTGCACCATCACACCTGGGAGTGTCCCCTACTCTGGCCCTGAGCTTCAGGTAGCACATGGTCACTGCATGCTTTTGCACTGTGGGTGCACCATCACACCTGGGAGTATCCCCTACTCTGGCCCTGAGCTTCAGGTAGCACATGGTCACTGCATGCATATGCACTGTGGGTGCACCATCACACCTGGGAGTATCCCCTACCCTAGCCTTGGTCTTGAGCTTCAGGTCACACATGGTCACTGCCTTCTTATGCACTGTGGGTGCACCATCACACCTGGGAGCGTCCCCTACTCTAGCACTGGTCCTGAGCTTCAGGTAGCACATGGTCACTGCATGCGTATTACCTGTGGGTGCACCATCACACCTCGGAGTGTCCCTTACTCTAGCGCTGGTCCTGAGCTTCAGGTCGCACAGGGTCACTGCCTGCTGGTGCACTGTGGGTGCACCATCACACCTGGGAGTGTCCACTACTCCAGCACTGGTCCTGAGCTTCAGGTAGCACAGGGTCATTGCCTGCTTATGCACTGTGGTGCACCATCACACCTGGGAGCGTCCCCTATTCTAGTTCTGGTCCTGAGCTTCAGGTAGCACATGGTCATTGCCTGCTTATGCGCTGTGGGTCACCATCACACCGGGGAATGTCCTACTCTACGCTGGTCCTGACCTTCATGTAGCACATGGTCATTGCCTGCTTATGCACTGTGGGTGCGCCATCACACCTGGGAGTGTCCCCTACCCTAGCCTTGGTCCTGAGCTTCAGGTCGCACATGGTCATTGCCTGCTTATGTACTGTGGGTGCACCACCACACCTGCAAGTGTCGCCTACTCTAGCACTGGTCCTGAGCTTCGGGTAGCACATGGTCACTGCATGCTTAGGCACTGTGGGTGCACCATCACACCTGGGAGTATCCCCTACCCTAGCCTTGGTCTTGAGCTTCAGGACGCACATGGTCACTGCCTTCTTATGCACTGTGGGTGCACCATCACACCTGGGAGCATCCCCTACTCTAGCACTGGTCCTGAGCTTCAGGTAGCACATGGTCACTGCAGGTTTATGCGCTGTGGGTGCACCATCACACCTGGGAGTATCCCGTACCCTAGCCTTGGTCTTGAGCTTCAGGTCACACATGGTCATTGCCTGCTTATGCACTGTGGGTGCACCATCACACCTGGGAGTGTCTCCTACCCTAGCGCTGGTCCTGAGCTTCAGGTCGCACATTGTCACTGCATGCTTATGCACTGTGGGAGCACCATCACACATGGGAGTGTCCCCTACCCTAGCGCTGGCCCTGAGCTTCAGGTCGCACATGGTTATTGCCTGCTTATGCACTGTGGATGCACCATCACACCTGTGATCGTCCCCTACTCTAGCACTGGTCCTGAGCTTCAGGTAGCACATGGTCACTGCATGCTTATGCACTGTGGGTGCACCATCACACCTGGGAGTGTCCCCTACCCTAGCGCTGGTCCCACATGGTCAATGCCTGCCTATGCACTGTGGGTGCGCCATCACACCTGGGAGTGTCCCCTACCCTAGCCTTGGTCCTGAGCTTCAGGTCACACATGGTCATTGCCTGCTTATGTACTGTGGGTGCACCACCACACCTGGGAGTGTCGCCTACTCTAGCACTGGTACTGAGCTTCGGGTAGCACATGGTCACTGCATGCTTATGCACTGTGGGTGCACCATCACACCTGGGAGTGTCGCCTACCCTAGCCTTGGTCAGCAGCTTCAGGTCGCACATGGTCATTGCCTGCTTATGCACTGTGGGTGCACCATCACACCTGGGAGTGTCACCTACCCTAGCCTCGGTCTTCAGCTTCAGGTCGCACATGGTCATTGCCTGCTTATGCACTGTGGGTGCACCATCACACCTGGGAGTGTCCCCTACTCTGGCCCTGAGCTTCAGGTAGAACATGGTCACTGCATGCTTATGCACTGTGGGTGCACCATCACTCCTGGGAGTGTCCCCTACTCTGGCCCTGAGCTTCAGGTAGCACATGGTCACTGCATGCTTATGCACTGTGGGTGCACCATCACACCTAGGAGTATCCCCTACTCTGGCCCTGAGCTTCAGGTAGCACATAGTCACTGCATGCTTATGCACTGTGGGTGCACCATCACACCTGGGAGTATCCCCTACCCTAGCCTTTGTCTTGAGCTTCAGGTCACACATGGTCACTGCCTTCTTATGCACTGTGGGTGCACCATCACACCTGGGAGCGTCCCCTACTCTAGCACTGGTCCTGAGCTTCAGGTAGCACATGGTCACTGCATGCGTATTACCTGTGGGTGCACCATCACACCTCAGAGTGTCCCTTACTCTAGCGCTGGTCCTGAGCTTCAGGTCGCACAGGGTCACTGCCTGCTGGTGCACTGTGGGTGCACCATCACACCTGGGAGTGTCCACTACTCCAGCACTGGTCCTGATCTTCAGGTAGCACAGGGTCATTGCCTGCTTATGCACTGTGGTGCACCATCACACCTGGGAGCGTCCCCTATTCTAGCTCTGGTCCTGAGCTTCAGGTAGCACATGGTCATTGCCTGCTTATGCGCTGTGGGTGCACCATCACACCAGGGAATGTCCTACTCTACGCTGGTCCTGACCTTCATGTAGCACATGGTCATTGCCTGCTTATGCACTGTGGGTGCGCCATCACACCTGAGAGTGTCCCCTACCCTAGCCTTGGTCCTGAGCTTCAGGTCGCACATGGTCATTGCCTGCTTATGTACTGTGGGTGCACCACCACACCTGGAAGTGTCGCCTACTCTAGCACTGGTCCTGAGCTTCGGGTAGCACATGGTCACTGCATGTTTAGGCACTGTGGGTGCACCATCACACCTGGGAGTATCCCCTACCATAGCCTTGGTCTTGAGCTTCAGGTCGCACATGGCCACTGCCTTCTTATGCACTGTGGGTGCACCATCACACCTGGGAGTATCCCCTACCCTAGCCTTGGTCTTGAGCTTCAGGTCACACATGGTCATTGCCTGCTTATGCACAGTGGGTGCACCATCACACCTGGGAGTGTCCCCTACCCTAGCGCTGGTTCTGAGCTTCAGGTCGCACATGGTCACTGCATGCTTATGCACTGTGAGTGCACCATCACACTTGGGAGGGTCCCCTACCCTAACGCTGGCCCTGAGCTTCAGGTCGCACATTGTTATTGCCTGCTTATGCACTGTGGATGCACCATCACACCTGTGAACGTCCCCTACTCTAGCACTGGTCCTGAGCTTCAGGTAGCAGATGGTCACTGCATTCTTATGCACTGTGGGTGCAACATCACACCTGGGAGCGTCCTCTACTCTGGCACTGGCCCTGAGCTTCAGGTAGCACATGGTCAGTGCATGCTTATGCACTGTGGTGCACCATCACACCTGGGAGTGTCCCCTAGCCTAGCGCTGGTCCCACCTGGTCACTGCCTGCTTATGCACTGTTGGTGCACCATCACACCTAGGAGTGTCCCCTACCCTAGCGCTGGTCCCACATGGTCACTGCCTGCTTATGCACTGTGGTGCACCATCACACCTGGGAGTGTCCCCTACCCTAGCGCTGGTCCCACATGGTCATTGCCTGCTCATGCACTGTGGTGCCCGTTCACACCTGGGAGTGTCCCCTACCCTAGCGCTGGTCCCACATGGTCATTGCCTGTTTATGCACTGTGGTGCATCATTGCCTGCTTATGCACTGTGGGTGCACCATCACACCTGGGAGTGTCCCCTACCCTAGCGCTGGTCCCACATGGTCATTGCCTGCTTATGCACTGTGGGTACACCATCACACCTGGGAGTGTCCCCTATCCTAGCGCTGGTCACACATGGTCATTGCCTGCTTATGCACTGTGGGTGCACCCCACATGGTCACTGCTTTGCTTGCTTATGCACTGTGGTGCACCATCACACCTGGGAGTGTCCCCTACCCTAGCGCTGGTCCCACATGGTCACTGCCTGCTTATGCACTGTGGGTGCACCATCACACCTGGGAGTGTCCCCTACTCTAGCGCTGGTCCCACATGGTCACTGCCTGCTTATGCACTGTGGGTGTGCCATCACACCTGGGAGTGTCCCCTAGCCTAGCGCTGGTCCCACATGGTCACTGCCTGCTTATGCACTGTGGGTGCACCATCACACCTGGGAGTGTCCCCTACCCTAGTGCTGGTCCCACATGGTCACTGCCTGCTTATGCTCTGTGGTGCACCATCACACCTGGGAGTGTCCCCAAGCCTAGCGCTGATCACACATGGTCTTTGCCTGCTTATGCACTGTGGGTGCACCATCACACCTGGGAGTGTCCCTTACCCTAGCGCTGGTCCCACATGGTCATTGCCTGCTTATGTACTGTGGGTGCACATCACACCTGGGAGCCTCCCCTACTCTAGCACTGGTCTGGAGTTTCAGGTAGCACATGGTCACTGCATGCTTATGCACCGTGGGTGCACCATCACACCTGGGAGTGTCCCCTACCCTAGCCTTGGTCCTGAGCTTCAGGTTGCACATATTCACTGCATGCTTATGCAGTGTTGTGCACCATCACACCTGGGAGTGTCTCCTACCCTTGGTCCTGAGCTTCAGGTCACACATGGTCATTGCCTGCTTATGCACTGTGGTGCACCATCACACCTGGTAGCGTCCCCTACTCTAGCGCTGGTCCTGAAGCTCAGGTCACACATGGCCATTGCCTGCTTATGCACTGTGGGTGCAGCATCACACTTGGGAGTGTCCCCTACTCTAGCACTGGCCCTGCACTTCAGGTCGCACAGGGTCATTGCCTCCTTATGCACTGTGGGTGCACCATCACACCTGGGAGTGTCCCCTACCCTAGCGCTGGTCCCACATGGTCACTGCCTGCTTATGCACTGTGGTGCACCATCACACCTGGGAGTGTCCCCTACCCTAGCGCTGGTCCCACATGGTCACTGCCTGCTTATGCACTGTGGTGCACCATCACACCTGGGAGTGTCCCCTACCCTAGCGCTGGTCCCACATGGTCATTGCCTGCTCATGCACTGTGGTGCCCGTTCACACCTGGGAGTGTCCCCTACCCTAGCGCTGGTCCCACATTGTCATTGCCTGTTTATGCACTGTGGTGCATCATTGCCTGCTTATGCACTGTGGGTGCACCATCACACCTGGGAGTGTCCCCTACCCTAGCGCTGGTCCCACATGGTCATTGCCTGCTTATGCACTGTGGGTGCACCCCACATGGTCACAGCTTTGCTTGCTTATGCACTGTGGTGCACCATCACACCTGGGAGTGTCCCCTACCGTAGCGCTGGTCCCACATGGTCACTGCCTGCTTATGCACTGTGGGTGCACCATCACACCTGGGAGTATCCCCTACCCTAGCGCTGGTCCCACATGGTCACTGCCTGCTTATGCACTGTGGGTACACCATCACACCTGGCAGTGTCCCCTAGCCTAGCGCTGGTCCCACGTGGTCACTGCCTGCTTATGCACTGTGGGTGCACCATCACACCTGGGAGTGTCCCCTACCCTAGTGCTGGTCCCACATGGTCACTGCCTGCTTATGCTCTGTGGTGCACCATCACACCTGGGAGTGTCCCCAAGCCTAGCGCTGATCACACATGGTCTTTGCCTGCTTATGCACTGTGGGTGCACCCCACATGGTCACTGCTTTGCTTGCTTATGCACTGTGGTGCACCATCACACCTGGGAGTGTCCCCCACCCTAGCGCTGGTCCCACATGGTCACTGCCTGCTTATGCACTGTGGGTGCACCATCACACCTGGGAGTGTCCCCTACCCTAGCGCTGGTCCCACATGGTCACTGCCTGCTTATGTACTGTGGGTGCACCATCACACCTGGGAGTGTCCCCTAGCCTAGCGCTGGTCCCACGTGGTCACTGCCTGCTTATGCACTTTGGGTGCACCATCACACCTGGGAGTGTCCCCTACCCTAGTGCTGGTCCCACATGGTCACTGCCTGCTTATGCTCTGTGGTGCACCATCACACCTGGGAGTGTCCCCAAGCCTAACGCTGATCACACATGGTCTTTGCCTGCTTATGCACTGTGGGTGCACCATCACACCTGGGAGTGTCCCCTACCCAAGCGCTGGTCCCACATGGTCATTGCCTGCTTATGTACTGTGGGTGCACATCACACCTGGAAGCGTCCACTACTCTAGCACTGGTCCTGAGCTTCAGGTAGCACATGGTCACTACATGCTTATGCACTGTGGGTGCACCATCACACCTGGGAGTGTCCCCTACACTAGCCATGGTCCTGAGCTTCAAGTCGCACATATTCACTGCATGCTTATGCAGTGCGGTGCACGATCACACCTGGGAGTGGCCCCTACCTTGGTCCTGAGCTTCAGGTCACACATGGTCATTGCCTGCTTATGCACTGTGGTGCACCATCACACCTGGTAGCGTCCCCTACTCTAGCGCTGGTCCTGAAGCTCAGGTCGCACATGGCCATTGCCTGTTTATGCACTGTGGGTGCACCATCAGACTTGGGAGTGTCCCCTACTCTAGCACTGGCCCTGAACTTCAGGTCGCACAGGGTCATTGCCTGCTTATGCACTGTGGGTGCACCATCACACCTGGGAGTGTCCCTTCTTCTAGCGCTGGTCCTGAGCTTCAGGTCGCACAGGGTCACTGCCTTCTTATGCACTGTGGGTTCACCATCACACCTGGGAGCGTCCCCTACTCTAGCACTGGTCCTGAGCTTCAGGTAGCACATGGTCACTGCATGCTTATGCAATGTGGGTGCACGATCACACCTGGGAGTATCCCCTACCCTAGCCTTGGTCTTGAGCTTCAGGTCACACATGGTCATTGCCTGCTTATGCACTGTGGGTGCACCATCACACCTGGGAGTGTCCCCTACCCTAGCGCTGGTTCTGAGCTTCAGGTCGCACGGGGTCACTGCATGCTTATGCACTGTGGGTGTACCATCACACTTGGGAGGGTCCCCTACCCTAGCGCTGGCCCTGAGCTTCAGGTCGCACATTGTTATTGCCTGTTTATGCACTGTGGGTGCACCATCACACCTGGGAGCGTCCTCTACTCTGGCACTGGCCCTGAGCTTCAGGTAGCACATGGTCAGTACATGCATATGCACTGTGGGTGCACCATCACACCTGGGAGTGTCCCCTACCCTAGCCTTGGTCCTGAGCATCAGGTTGCACATTGTCACTGCATGCTTATGCACTGTGGTGCATCATCACACCTGGGAGTGTCCCCTACCCTTGGTCCTGAGCTTCAGGTCGCACAGGGTCACTGCCTGCTTGTGCACTGTGGGTGCACCATCACACCCGGGAGCGTCCCCTACTCTAGCACTGGTCCTGAGCTTCAGGTAGCACATGGTCACTGCATGCATATGCACTGTGAGTGCACCATCATACCTGGGAGTGTCCAGTACTCCAGCACTGGTCCTGAGCTTCAGGTCGCACATGGTCACTGCCTGCTTATGCACTGTGGGTGCACCATCACACCTGGGAGTGTCCCCTACCCTAGCGCTGGTCCCACATTGTCAATGCCTGCTTATGCACTGTGGGTGCACCATCACACCTGTGAGCATCCCCTACTCTAGCACTGGTCCTGAACTTCAGGTTGCACATGGTCACTGCATGCTTTTGCACTGTGGGTACACCATCACACCTGGGAGCGTCCTCTACTCTGGCACTGGTCCTGAGCTTCAGGTAGCACATGGTCAGTGCATGCATATGCACTGTGGGTGCACCATCACACCTGGGAGTGTCCTCAACCCTAGCCTTGGTCCTGAGCTTCAGGTTGCACATTGTCACTGCATGCTTATACACTGTGGTGCACCATCACACCTGGGAGTGTCCCCTACCCTTGGTCCTGAGCTTCAGGTCGCACAGGGTCACTGCCTGCTTGTGCACTGTGGGTGCACCATCACACCCGGGAGCGTCCCCTACTCTAGCACTGGTCCTGAGCTTCAGGTAGCACATGGTCACTGCATGCATATGCACTGTGGGTGCACCATCACACCTGGGAGTGTCCACTACTCCAGCACTGGTCCTGAGCTTCAGGTCGCACATGGTCACTGCCTGCTTATGCACTGTGGGTGCACCATCACACCTGGGAGTGTCCCCTACCCTTGGTCCTGAGCTTCAGGTCGCACAGGGTCACTGCCTGCTTGTGCACTGTGGGTGCAACATCACACCTGGGAGTGTCCCCTACCCTAGCGCTGGTCCTGAGCTTCAGGTAGCACATGGTCATTTCCTGCTTGTGCACTGTGGGTGCACCATCACACCTGGGAGTGTCCACTACTCCAGCACTGGTCCTGAGCTTCAGGTCGCACATGGTCATTGCCTGCTTATGCACTGTGGGTGCACCATCACACCTGGGATTGTCTCCTACTCTAGCACTGGTCCTGATCTTCAGGTAGCACATGGTCACTGCATGCTTATGCACTGTGGGTGCACCATCACACCTGGGAGTGTCCCCTACCCTAGCCTTGGTCCTGAGCTTCAGGTCGCACATATTCACTGCATGCTTATGCAGTGTGGTGCACCATCACACCTGGGAGTGTTCCCTACCCTTGGTCCTGAGCTTCAGGTCGCACATGGTCATTGCCTGCTTATGCACTGTGGTGCACCATCACACCTGGGAGCGTCCCCTACCCTAGCACTGGTCCTGAAGCTCAGGTAGCACATGGCCATTTCCTGCTTATGCACTGTGGCTGCACCATCACACCTGGGAGTGTCCCCTACTCTAGCATTGGCCCTGATCTTCAGGTCGCATAGGGTCAGTGCCTGCTTATGCACTGTGGGTGCACCATCACACCTGGGAGTGTCCCTTACTCTAGCGCTGGTCCTGAGCTTCATGTCGCACAGGGTCACTGCCTGCTGGTGCACTGTGGCTGCCCAATCACACCTGGGAGTGTCCACTACTCCAGCACTGGTCCTGAGCTTCAGGTAGCACAGGGTCATTGCCTGCTTATGCACTGTGGTGCACCATCACACCAGGGAGCGTCCCCTATTCTAGCGCTGGTCCTGAGCTTCAGGTAGCACATGGTCATTGCCTGCTTATGCGCTGTGGGTGCACCATCACACCGGGGAATGTCCTACTGTAGCGCTGGTCCTGACCTTCATGTAGCACATGGTCATTGCCTGCTCATGCACTGTGGGTGTGCCATCACACCTGGGAGTGTCCCCTACTCTGGCCCTGAGCTTCAGGTAGAACATGGTCACTGCATGCTTATGCACTGTGGGTGCACCATCACACCTGGGAGTGTCCCCTACTCTGGCCCTGAGCTTCAGGTAGCACATGGTCACTGCATGCTTATGCACTGTGGGTGCACCATCACACCTGGGAGTATCCCCTACTCTGGCCCTGAGCTTCAGGTAGCACATGGTCACTGCATGCTTATGCACTGTGGGTGCACCATCACACCTGGGAGTATCCCCTACCCTAGCCTTGGTCTTGAGCTTCAGGTCGCACATGGTCACTGCCTTCTTATGCACTGTGGGTGCACCATCACACCTGGGAGCGTCCCCTACTCTAGCACTGGTCCTGAGCTTCAGGTAGCACATGGTCACTGCATGCGTATGACCTGTGGGTGCACCATCACACCTGGGAGTGTCCCTTACTCTAGCGCTGGTCCTGAGCTTCAGGTCGCACAGGGTCACTGCCTGCTGGTGCAATGTGGGTGCACCATCACACCTGGGAGTGTCCACTACTCCAGCACTGGTCCTGAGCTTCAGGTAGCAGAGGGTCATTTCCTGCTTATGCACTGTGGTGCACCATCACACCTGGGAGCGTCCCCTATTCTAGCTCTGGTCCTGAGCTTCAGGTAGCACATGGTCATTGCCTGCTTATACGCTGTGGGTGCACCATCACACCGGGTAATGTACTACTCTACGCTGGTCCTGACCTTCATGTAGCACATGGTCATTGCCTGCTTATGCACTGTGGGTGCACCACCACACCTGGAAGTGTCGCCTACTCTAGCACTGGTCCTGAGCTTCGGGTAGCACATGGTCACTGCATGCATAGGCACTGTGGGTGCAGCATCACACCTGGGAGTATCCCCTACCCTAGCCTTGGTCTTGAGCTTCAGGTCGCACATGGTCATTGCCTGCTTATGCACTGTGGGTGCGCCATCACACCTGGGAGTGTCTCCTACTCTAGCACTGGTCCTGATCTTCAGGTAGCACATGGTCACTGCATGCTTATGCACTGTGGGTGCACCATTACACCTGGGAGTGTCCCCTACCCTAGCCTTGGTCCTGAGCTTCAGGTCGCACATATGCACTGCATGCTTATGCAGTGTGGTGCACCATCACACCTGGGAGTGTCCCCTACCTTTGGTCCTGAGCTTCAGGTCGCAAATGGTCATTGCCGGCTTATGCACTGTGGTGCACCATCACACCTGGGAGCGTCCCCTACCCTAGCACTGGTCCTGAAGCTCAGGTCGCACATGGCCATTTCCTGCTTATGCACTGTGGCTGCACCATCACACCTGGGAGTGTCCCTTACTCTAGCGCTGGTCCTGAGCTTCATGTCGCACAGGGTCACTGCCTGCTGGTGCACTGTGGGTGCACAATCACACCTGGGAGTGTCCACTACTCCAGCACTGGTCCTGAGCTTCAGGTAGCACAGGGTCATTGCCTGCTTATGCACTGTGGTGCACCATCACACCTGGGAGCGTCCCCTATTCTAGCGCTGGTCCTGAGCTTCAGGTAGCACATGGTCATTGCCTGCTTATGCGCTGTGGGTGCACCATCACACCGGCGAATGTCCTGCTGTAGCGCTGGTCCTGACCTTCATGTAGCGCATGGTCATTGCCTGCTTATGCACTGTGGGTGCGCCATCACACCTGGGAGTGTCCCCTACCCTAGCCTTGGTCCTGAGCTTCAGGTCACACATGGTCATTGCCTGCTTATGTACTGTGGGTGCACCACCACACCTGGGAGTGTCGCCTACTCTAGCACTGGTCCTGAGCTTCGGGTAGCACATGGTCACTGCATGCTTATGCACTGTGGGTGCACCATCACACCTGGGAGTGTCGCCTACCCTAGCCTTGGTCTTCAGCTTCAGGTCGCACATGGTCATTGCCTGCTTATGCACTGTGGGTGCACCATCACACCTGGGAGTGTCGCCTACCCTAGCCTTGGTCTTCAGCTTCAGGTCGCACATGGTCATTGCCTGCTTATGCACTGTGGGTGCACCATCACACCTGGGAGTGTCCCCTACTCTGGCCCTGAGCTTGAGGTAGAACATGGTCACTGCATGCTTATACACTGTGGGTGCACCATCACACCTGGGAGTGTCCCCTACTCTGGCCCTGAGCTTCAGGTAGCACATGGTCACTGCATGCTTATGCACTGTGGGTGCACCATCACACCTGGGAGTATCCCCTACTCTGGCCCTGAGCTTCAGGTAGCACATGGTCACTGCATGCTTATGCACTGTGGGTGCACCATCACACCTGGGAGTATCCCCTACCCTAGCCTTGGTCTTGAGCTTCAGGTCACACATGGTCACTGCCTTCTTATGCACTGTGGGTGCACCATCACACCTGGGAGCGTCCCCTACTCTAGCACTGGTCCTGAGCTTCAGGTAGCACATGGTCACTGCATGCGTATTACCTGTGGGTGCACCATAACACCTCGAAGTGCCCCTTACTCTAGCGCTGGTCCTGAGCTTCAGGTCGCACAGGGTCACTGCCTGCTGGTGCACTGTGGGTGCACCATCACACCTGGGAGTGTCCACTACTCCAGCACTGGTCCTGAGCTTCAGGTAGCACAGGGTCATTGCCTGCTTATGCACTGTGGTGCACCCTCACACCTGGGAGCGTCCCCTATTCTAGTTCTGGTCCTGAGCTTCAGGTAGCACATGGTCATTGCCTGCTTATGCGCGGTGGGTGCACCATCACACCGGGGAATGTCCTACTCTACGCTGGTCCTGACCTTCATGTAGCACATGGTCATTGCCTGCTTATGCACTGTGGGTGCGCCATCACACCTGGGAGTGTCCCCTACCCTGGCCTTGGTCCTGAGCTTCAGGTCGCACATGGTCATTGCCTGCTTATGTACTGTGGGTGCACCACCACACCTGGAAGTGTCGCCTACTCTAGCACTGGTCCTGAGCTTCGGGTAGCACATGGTCACTGCATGCTTAGGCACTGTGGGTGCACCATCACACCTGGGAGTATCCCCTACCCTAGCCTTGGTCTTGAGCTTCAGGACGCACATGGTCACTGCCTTCTTATGCACTGTGGGTGCACCATCACACCTGGGAGCATCCCCTACTCTGGCACTGGTCCTGAGCTTCAGGTAGCACATGGTCACTGCAGGTTTATGCACTGTGGGTGCACCATCACACCTGGGAGTATCCCGTACCCTAGCCTTGGTCTTGAGCTTCAGGTCACACATGGTCATTGCCTGCTTATGCACTGTGGGTGTACCATCACACCTGGGAGTGTCCCCTACCCTAGCGCTGGTCCTGAGCTTCAGGTCGCACATGGTCACTGCATGCTTATGCACTGTGGGTGCACCATCACACATGGGAGTGACCCCTACCCTAGCGCTGGCCCTGAGCTTCAGGTCGCACATGGTTATTGCCTGCTTATGCACTGTGGGTGCACCGTCACACCTGGGAGTGTCCCCTACCCTAGCGCTGGTCCTGAGCTTCAGGTCGCACATGGTCATTGCCTGCTTATGCACTGTGGGTGCACCATCACACCTGGGAGTGTCCCCTACTCTGGCCCTGAGCTTCAGGTAGAACATGGTCACTGCATGCTTATGCACTGTGGGTGCACCATCACACCTGGGAGTGTCCCCTACTCTGGCCCTGAGCTTCAGGTAGCACATGGTCACTGCATGCTTTTGCACTGTGGGTGCACCATCACACCTGGGAGTATCCCCTACTCTGGCCCTGAGCTTCAGGTAGCACATGGTCACTGCATGCATATGCACTGTGGGTGCACCATCACACCTGGGAGTATCCCCTACCCTAGCCTTGGTCTTGAGCTTCAGGTCACACATGGTCACTGCCTTCTTATGCACTGTGGGTGCACCATCACACCTGGGAGCGTCCCCTACTCTAGCACTGGTCCTGAGCTTCAGGTAGCACATGGTCACTGCATGCGTATTACCTGTGGGTGCACCATCACACCTCGGAGTGTCCCTTACTCTAGCGCTGGTCCTGAGCTTCAGGTCGCACAGGGTCACTGCCTGCTGGTGCACTGTGGGTGCACCATCACACCTGGGAGTGTCCACTACTCCAGCACTGGTCCTGAGCTTCAGGTAGCACAGGGTCATTGCCTGCTTATGCACTGTGGTGCACCATCACACCTGGGAGCGTCCCCTATTCTAGTTCTGGTCCTGAGCTTCAGGTAGCACATGGTCATTGCCTGCTTATGCGCTGTGGGTCACCATCACACCGGGGAATGTCCTACTCTACGCTGGTCCTGACCTTCATGTAGCACATGGTCATTGCCTGCTTATGCACTGTGGGTGCGCCATCACACCTGGGAGTGTCCCCTACCCTAGCCTTGGTCCTGAGCTTCAGGTCGCACATGGTCATTGCCTGCTTATGTACTGTGGGTGCACCACCACACCTGCAAGTGTCGCCTACTCTAGCACTGGTCCTGAGCTTCGGGTAGCACATGGTCACTGCATGCTTAGGCACTGTGGGTGCACCATCACACCTGGGAGTATCCCCTACCCTAGCCTTGGTCTTGAGCTTCAGGACGCACATGGTCACTGCCTTCTTATGCACTGTGGGTGCACCATCACACCTGGGAGCATCCCCTACTCTAGCACTGGTCCTGAGCTTCAGGTAGCACATGGTCACTGCAGGTTTATGCGCTGTGGGTGCACCATCACACCTGGGAGTATCCCGTACCCTAGCCTTGGTCTTGAGCTTCAGGTCACACATGGTCATTGCCTGCTTATGCACTGTGGGTGCACCATCACACCTGGGAGTGTCTCCTACCCTAGCGCTGGTCCTGAGCTTCAGGTCGCACATTGTCACTGCATGCTTATGCACTGTGGGTGCACCATCACACATGGGAGTGTCCCCTACCCTAGCGCTGGCCCTGAGCTTCAGGTCGCACATGGTTATTGCCTGCTTATGCACTGTGGATGCACCATCACACCTGTGATCGTCCCCTACTCTAGCACTGGTCCTGAGCTTCAGGTAGCACATGGTCACTGCATGCTTATGCACTGTGGGTGCACCATCACACCTGGGAGTGTCCCCTACCCTAGCGCTGGTCCCACATGGTCAATGCCTGCCTATGCACTGTGGGTGCGCCATCACACCTGGGAGTGTCCCCTACCCTAGCCTTGGTCCTGAGCTTCAGGTCACACATGGTCATTGCCTGCTTATGTACTGTGGGTGCACCACCACACCTGGGAGTGTCGCCTACTCTAGCACTGGTACTGAGCTTCGGGTAGCACATGGTCACTGCATGCTTATGCACTGTGGGTGCACCATCACACCTGGGAGTGTCGCCTACCCTAGCCTTGGTCAGCAGCTTCAGGTCGCACATGGTCATTGCCTGCTTATGCACTGTGGGTGCACCATCACACCTGGGAGTGTCACCTACCCTAGCCTCGGTCTTCAGCTTCAGGTCGCACATGGTCATTGCCTGCTTATGCACTGTGGGTGCACCATCACACCTGGGAGTGTCCCCTACTCTGGCCCTGAGCTTCAGGTAGAACATGGTCACTGCATGCTTATGCACTGTGGGTGCACCATCACTCCTGGGAGTGTCCCCTACTCTGGCCCTGAGCTTCAGGTAGCACATGGTCACTGCATGCTTATGCACTGTGGGTGCACCATCACACCTAGGAGTATCCCCTACTCTGGCCCTGAGCTTCAGGTAGCACATAGTCACTGCATGCTTATGCACTGTGGGTGCACCATCACACCTGGGAGTATCCCCTACCCTAGCCTTTGTCTTGAGCTTCAGGTCACACATGGTCACTGCCTTCTTATGCACTGTGGGTGCACCATCACACCTGGGAGCGTCCCCTACTCTAGCACTGGTCCTGAGCTTCAGGTAGCACATGGTCACTGCATGCGTATTACCTGTGGGTGCACCATCACACCTCAGAGTGTCCCTTACTCTAGCGCTGGTCCTGAGCTTCAGGTCGCACAGGGTCACTGCCTGCTGGTGCACTGTGGGTGCACCATCACACCTGGGAGTGTCCACTACTCCAGCACTGGTCCTGATCTTCAGGTAGCACAGGGTCATTGCCTGCTTATGCACTGTGGTGCACCATCACACCTGGGAGCGTCCCCTATTCTAGCTCTGGTCCTGAGCTTCAGGTAGCACATGGTCATTGCCTGCTTATGCGCTGTGGGTGCACCATCACACCAGGGAATGTCCTACTCTACGCTGGTCCTGACCTTCATGTAGCACATGGTCATTGCCTGCTTATGCACTGTGGGTGCGCCATCACACCTGAGAGTGTCCCCTACCCTAGCCTTGGTCCTGAGCTTCAGGTCGCACATGGTCATTGCCTGCTTATGTACTGTGGGTGCACCACCACACCTGGAAGTGTCGCCTACTCTAGCACTGGTCCTGAGCTTCGGGTAGCACATGGTCACTGCATGTTTAGGCACTGTGGGTGCACCATCACACCTGGGAGTATCCCCTACCATAGCCTTGGTCTTGAGCTTCAGGTCGCACATGGCCACTGCCTTCTTATGCACTGTGGGTGCACCATCACACCTGGGAGTATCCCCTACCCTAGCCTTGGTCTTGAGCTTCAGGTCACACATGGTCATTGCCTGCTTATGCACAGTGGGTGCACCATCACACCTGGGAGTGTCCCCTACCCTAGCGCTGGTTCTGAGCTTCAGGTCGCACATGGTCACTGCATGCTTATGCACTGTGAGTGCACCATCACACTTGGGAGGGTCCCCTACCCTAACGCTGGCCCTGAGCTTCAGGTCGCACATTGTTATTGCCTGCTTATGCACTGTGGATGCACCATCACACCTGTGAACGTCCCCTACTCTAGCACTGGTCCTGAGCTTCAGGTAGCAGATGGTCACTGCATTCTTATGCACTGTGGGTGCAACATCACAGCTGGGAGCGTCCTCTACTCTGGCACTGGCCCTGAGCTTCAGGTAGCACATGGTCAGTGCATGCTTATGCACTGTGGTGCACCATCACACCTGGGAGTGTCCCCTAGCCTAGCGCTGGTCCCACCTGGTCACTGCCTGCTTATGCACTGTTGGTGCACCATCACACCTAGGAGTGTCCCCTACCCTAGCGCTGGTCCCACATGGTCACTGCCTGCTTATGCACTGTGGTGCACCATCACACCTGGGAGTGTCCCCTACCCTAGCGCTGGTCCCACATGGTCATTGCCTGCTCATGCACTGTGGTGCCCGTTCACACCTGGGAGTGTCCCCTACCCTAGCGCTGGTCCCACATGGTCATTGCCTGTTTATGCACTGTGGTGCATCATTGCCTGCTTATGCACTGTGGGTGCACCATCACACCTGGGAGTGTCCCCTACCCTAGCGCTGGTCCCACATGGTCATTGCCTGCTTATGCACTGTGGGTACACCATCACACCTGGGAGTGTCCCCTATCCTAGCGCTGGTCACACATGGTCATTGCCTGCTTATGCACTGTGGGTGCACCCCACATGGTCACTGCTTTGCTTGCTTATGCACTGTGGTGCACCATCACACCTGGGAGTGTCCCCTACCCTAGCGCTGGTCCCACATGGTCACTGCCTGCTTATGCACTGTGGGTGCACCATCACACCTGGGAGTGTCCCCTACTCTAGCGCTGGTCCCACATGGTCACTGCCTGCTTATGCACTGTGGGTGTGCCATCACACCTGGGAGTGTCCCCTAGCCTAGCGCTGGTCCCACATGGTCACTGCCTGCTTATGCACTGTGGGTGCACCATCACACCTGGGAGTGTCCCCTACCCTAGTGCTGGTCCCACATGGTCACTGCCTGCTTATGCTCTGTGGTGCACCATCACACCTGGGAGTGTCCCCAAGCCTAGCGCTGATCACACATGGTCTTTGCCTGCTTATGCACTGTGGGTGCACCATCACACCTGGGAGTGTCCCTTACCCTAGCGCTGGTCCCACATGGTCATTGCCTGCTTATGTACTGTGGGTGCACATCACACCTGGGAGCCTCCCCTACTCTAGCACTGGTCTGGAGTTTCAGGTAGCACATGGTCACTGCATGCTTATGCACCGTGGGTGCACCATCACACCTGGGAGTGTCCCCTACCCTAGCCTTGGTCCTGAGCTTCAGGTTGCACATATTCACTGCATGCTTATGCAGTGTTGTGCACCATCACACCTGGGAGTGTCTCCTACCCTTGGTCCTGAGCTTCAGGTCACACATGGTCATTGCCTGCTTATGCACTGTGGTGCACCATCACACCTGGTAGCGTCCCCTACTCTAGCGCTGGTCCTGAAGCTCAGGTCACACATGGCCATTGCCTGCTTATGCACTGTGGGTGCAGCATCACACTTGGGAGTGTCCCCTACTCTAGCACTGGCCCTGCACTTCAGGTCGCACAGGGTCATTGCCTCCTTATGCACTGTGGGTGCACCATCACACCTGGGAGTGTCCCCTACCCTAGCGCTGGTCCCACATGGTCACTGCCTGCTTATGCACTGTGGTGCACCATCACACCTGGGAGTGTCCCCTACCCTAGCGCTGGTCCCACATGGTCACTGCCTGCTTATGCACTGTGGTGCACCATCACACCTGGGAGTGTCCCCTACCCTAGCGCTGGTCCCACATGGTCATTGCCTGCTCATGCACTGTGGTGCCCGTTCACACCTGGGAGTGTCCCCTACCCTAGCGCTGGTCCCACATTGTCATTGCCTGTTTATGCACTGTGGTGCATCATTGCCTGCTTATGCACTGTGGGTGCACCATCACACCTGGGAGTGTCCCCTACCCTAGCGCTGGTCCCACATGGTCATTGCCTGCTTATGCACTGTGGGTGCACCCCACATGGTCACAGCTTTGCTTGCTTATGCACTGTGGTGCACCATCACACCTGGGAGTGTCCCCTACCGTAGCGCTGGTCCCACATGGTCACTGCCTGCTTATGCACTGTGGGTGCACCATCACACCTGGGAGTATCCCCTACCCTAGCGCTGGTCCCACATGGTCACTGCCTGCTTATGCACTGTGGGTACACCATCACACCTGGCAGTGTCCCCTAGCCTAGCGCTGGTCCCACGTGGTCACTGCCTGCTTATGCACTGTGGGTGCACCATCACACCTGGGAGTGTCCCCTACCCTAGTGCTGGTCCCACATGGTCACTGCCTGCTTATGCTCTGTGGTGCACCATCACACCTGGGAGTGTCCCCAAGCCTAGCGCTGATCACACATGGTCTTTGCCTGCTTATGCACTGTGGGTGCACCCCACATGGTCACTGCTTTGCTTGCTTATGCACTGTGGTGCACCATCACACCTGGGAGTGTCCCCCACCCTAGCGCTGGTCCCACATGGTCACTGCCTGCTTATGCACTGTGGGTGCACCATCACACCTGGGAGTGTCCCCTACCCTAGCGCTGGTCCCACATGGTCACTGCCTGCTTATGTACTGTGGGTGCACCATCACACCTGGGAGTGTCCCCTAGCCTAGCGCTGGTCCCACGTGGTCACTGCCTGCTTATGCACTTTGGGTGCACCATCACACCTGGGAGTGTCCCCTACCCTAGTGCTGGTCCCACATGGTCACTGCCTGCTTATGCTCTGTGGTGCACCATCACACCTGGGAGTGTCCCCAAGCCTAACGCTGATCACACATGGTCTTTGCCTGCTTATGCACTGTGGGTGCACCATCACACCTGGGAGTGTCCCCTACCCAAGCGCTGGTCCCACATGGTCATTGCCTGCTTATGTACTGTGGGTGCACATCACACCTGGAAGCGTCCACTACTCTAGCACTGGTCCTGAGCTTCAGGTAGCACATGGTCACTACATGCTTATGCACTGTGGGTGCACCATCACACCTGGGAGTGTCCCCTACACTAGCCATGGTCCTGAGCTTCAAGTCGCACATATTCACTGCATGCTTATGCAGTGCGGTGCACGATCACACCTGGGAGTGGCCCCTACCTTGGTCCTGAGCTTCAGGTCACACATGGTCATTGCCTGCTTATGCACTGTGGTGCACCATCACACCTGGTAGCGTCCCCTACTCTAGCGCTGGTCCTGAAGCTCAGGTCGCACATGGCCATTGCCTGTTTATGCACTGTGGGTGCACCATCAGACTTGGGAGTGTCCCCTACTCTAGCACTGGCCCTGAACTTCAGGTCGCACAGGGTCATTGCCTGCTTATGCACTGTGGGTGCACCATCACACCTGGGAGTGTCCCTTCTTCTAGCGCTGGTCCTGAGCTTCAGGTCGCACAGGGTCACTGCCTTCTTATGCACTGTGGGTTCACCATCACACCTGGGAGCGTCCCCTACTCTAGCACTGGTCCTGAGCTTCAGGTAGCACATGGTCACTGCATGCTTATGCAATGTGGGTGCACGATCACACCTGGGAGTATCCCCTACCCTAGCCTTGGTCTTGAGCTTCAGGTCACACATGGTCATTGCCTGCTTATGCACTGTGGGTGCACCATCACACCTGGGAGTGTCCCCTACCCTAGCGCTGGTTCTGAGCTTCAGGTCGCACGGGGTCACTGCATGCTTATGCACTGTGGGTGTACCATCACACTTGGGAGGGTCCCCTACCCTAGCGCTGGCCCTGAGCTTCAGGTCGCACATTGTTATTGCCTGTTTATGCACTGTGGGTGCACCATCACACCTGGGAGCGTCCTCTACTCTGGCACTGGCCCTGAGCTTCAGGTAGCACATGGTCAGTACATGCATATGCACTGTGGGTGCACCATCACACCTGGGAGTGTCCCCTACCCTAGCCTTGGTCCTGAGCATCAGGTTGCACATTGTCACTGCATGCTTATGCACTGTGGTGCATCATCACACCTGGGAGTGTCCCCTACCCTTGGTCCTGAGCTTCAGGTCGCACAGGGTCACTGCCTGCTTGTGCACTGTGGGTGCACCATCACACCCGGGAGCGTCCCCTACTCTAGCACTGGTCCTGAGCTTCAGGTAGCACATGGTCACTGCATGCATATGCACTGTGAGTGCACCATCATACCTGGGAGTGTCCAGTACTCCAGCACTGGTCCTGAGCTTCAGGTCGCACATGGTCACTGCCTGCTTATGCACTGTGGGTGCACCATCACACCTGGGAGTGTCCCCTACCCTAGCGCTGGTCCCACATTGTCAATGCCTGCTTATGCACTGTGGGTGCACCATCACACCTGTGAGCATCCCCTACTCTAGCACTGGTCCTGAACTTCAGGTTGCACATGGTCACTGCATGCTTTTGCACTGTGGGTACACCATCACACCTGGGAGCGTCCTCTACTCTGGCACTGGTCCTGAGCTTCAGGTAGCACATGGTCAGTGCATGCATATGCACTGTGGGTGCACCATCACACCTGGGAGTGTCCTCAACCCTAGCCTTGGTCCTGAGCTTCAGGTTGCACATTGTCACTGCATGCTTATACACTGTGGTGCACCATCACACCTGGGAGTGTCCCCTACCCTTGGTCCTGAGCTTCAGGTCGCACAGGGTCACTGCCTGCTTGTGCACTGTGGGTGCACCATCACACCCGGGAGCGTCCCCTACTCTAGCACTGGTCCTGAGCTTCAGGTAGCACATGGTCACTGCATGCATATGCACTGTGGGTGCACCATCACACCTGGGAGTGTCCACTACTCCAGCACTGGTCCTGAGCTTCAGGTCGCACATGGTCACTGCCTGCTTATGCACTGTGGGTGCACCATCACACCTGGGAGTGTCCCCTACCCTTGGTCCTGAGCTTCAGGTCGCACAGGGTCACTGCCTGCTTGTGCACTGTGGGTGCAACATCACACCTGGGAGTGTCCCCTACCCTAGCGCTGGTCCTGAGCTTCAGGTAGCACATGGTCATTTCCTGCTTGTGCACTGTGGGTGCACCATCACACCTGGGAGTGTCCACTACTCCAGCACTGGTCCTGAGCTTCAGGTCGCACATGGTCATTGCCTGCTTATGCACTGTGGGTGCACCATCACACCTGGGATTGTCTCCTACTCTAGCACTGGTCCTGATCTTCAGGTAGCACATGGTCACTGCATGCTTATGCACTGTGGGTGCACCATCACACCTGGGAGTGTCCCCTACCCTAGCCTTGGTCCTGAGCTTCAGGTCGCACATATTCACTGCATGCTTATGCAGTGTGGTGCACCATCACACCTGGGAGTGTTCCCTACCCTTGGTCCTGAGCTTCAGGTCGCACATGGTCATTGCCTGCTTATGCACTGTGGTGCACCATCACACCTGGGAGCGTCCCCTACCCTAGCACTGGTCCTGAAGCTCAGGTAGCACATGGCCATTTCCTGCTTATGCACTGTGGCTGCACCATCACACCTGGGAGTGTCCCCTACTCTAGCATTGGCCCTGATCTTCAGGTCGCATAGGGTCAGTGCCTGCTTATGCACTGTGGGTGCACCATCACACCTGGGAGTGTCCCTTACTCTAGCGCTGGTCCTGAGCTTCATGTCGCACAGGGTCACTGCCTGCTGGTGCACTGTGGCTGCCCAATCACACCTGGGAGTGTCCACTACTCCAGCACTGGTCCTGAGCTTCAGGTAGCACAGGGTCATTGCCTGCTTATGCACTGTGGTGCACCATCACACCAGGGAGCGTCCCCTATTCTAGCGCTGGTCCTGAGCTTCAGGTAGCACATGGTCATTGCCTGCTTATGCGCTGTGGGTGCACCATCACACCGGGGAATGTCCTACTGTAGCGCTGGTCCTGACCTTCATGTAGCACATGGTCATTGCCTGCTCATGCACTGTGGGTGTGCCATCACACCTGGGAGTGTCCCCTACTCTGGCCCTGAGCTTCAGGTAGAACATGGTCACTGCATGCTTATGCACTGTGGGTGCACCATCACACCTGGGAGTGTCCCCTACTCTGGCCCTGAGCTTCAGGTAGCACATGGTCACTGCATGCTTATGCACTGTGGGTGCACCATCACACCTGGGAGTATCCCCTACTCTGGCCCTGAGCTTCAGGTAGCACATGGTCACTGCATGCTTATGCACTGTGGGTGCACCATCACACCTGGGAGTATCCCCTACCCTAGCCTTGGTCTTGAGCTTCAGGTCGCACATGGTCACTGCCTTCTTATGCACTGTGGGTGCACCATCACACCTGGGAGCGTCCCCTACTCTAGCACTGGTCCTGAGCTTCAGGTAGCACATGGTCACTGCATGCGTATGACCTGTGGGTGCACCATCACACCTGGGAGTGTCCCTTACTCTAGCGCTGGTCCTGAGCTTCAGGTCGCACAGGGTCACTGCCTGCTGGTGCAATGTGGGTGCACCATCACACCTGGGAGTGTCCACTACTCCAGCACTGGTCCTGAGCTTCAGGTAGCAGAGGGTCATTTCCTGCTTATGCACTGTGGTGCACCATCACACCTGGGAGCGTCCCCTATTCTAGCTCTGGTCCTGAGCTTCAGGTAGCACATGGTCATTGCCTGCTTATACGCTGTGGGTGCACCATCACACCGGGTAATGTACTACTCTACGCTGGTCCTGACCTTCATGTAGCACATGGTCATTGCCTGCTTATGCACTGTGGGTGCACCACCACACCTGGAAGTGTCGCCTACTCTAGCACTGGTCCTGAGCTTCGGGTAGCACATGGTCACTGCATGCATAGGCACTGTGGGTGCAGCATCACACCTGGGAGTATCCCCTACCCTAGCCTTGGTCTTGAGCTTCAGGTCGCACATGGTCATTGCCTGCTTATGCACTGTGGGTGCGCCATCACACCTGGGAGTGTCTCCTACTCTAGCACTGGTCCTGATCTTCAGGTAGCACATGGTCACTGCATGCTTATGCACTGTGGGTGCACCATTACACCTGGGAGTGTCCCCTACCCTAGCCTTGGTCCTGAGCTTCAGGTCGCACATATGCACTGCATGCTTATGCAGTGTGGTGCACCATCACACCTGGGAGTGTCCCCTACCTTTGGTCCTGAGCTTCAGGTCGCAAATGGTCATTGCCGGCTTATGCACTGTGGTGCACCATCACACCTGGGAGCGTCCCCTACCCTAGCACTGGTCCTGAAGCTCAGGTCGCACATGGCCATTTCCTGCTTATGCACTGTGGCTGCACCATCACACCTGGGAGTGTCCCTTACTCTAGCGCTGGTCCTGAGCTTCATGTCGCACAGGGTCACTGCCTGCTGGTGCACTGTGGGTGCACAATCACACCTGGGAGTGTCCACTACTCCAGCACTGGTCCTGAGCTTCAGGTAGCACAGGGTCATTGCCTGCTTATGCACTGTGGTGCACCATCACACCTGGGAGCGTCCCCTATTCTAGCGCTGGTCCTGAGCTTCAGGTAGCACATGGTCATTGCCTGCTTATGCGCTGTGGGTGCACCATCACACCGGCGAATGTCCTGCTGTAGCGCTGGTCCTGACCTTCATGTAGCGCATGGTCATTGCCTGCTTATGCACTGTGGGTGCGCCATCACACCTGGGAGTGTCCCCTACCCTAGCCTTGGTCCTGAGCTTCAGGTCACACATGGTCATTGCCTGCTTATGTACTGTGGGTGCACCACCACACCTGGGAGTGTCGCCTACTCTAGCACTGGTCCTGAGCTTCGGGTAGCACATGGTCACTGCATGCTTATGCACTGTGGGTGCACCATCACACCTGGGAGTGTCGCCTACCCTAGCCTTGGTCTTCAGCTTCAGGTCGCACATGGTCATTGCCTGCTTATGCACTGTGGGTGCACCATCACACCTGGGAGTGTCGCCTACCCTAGCCTTGGTCTTCAGCTTCAGGTCGCACATGGTCATTGCCTGCTTATGCACTGTGGGTGCACCATCACACCTGGGAGTGTCCCCTACTCTGGCCCTGAGCTTGAGGTAGAACATGGTCACTGCATGCTTATACACTGTGGGTGCACCATCACACCTGGGAGTGTCCCCTACTCTGGCCCTGAGCTTCAGGTAGCACATGGTCACTGCATGCTTATGCACTGTGGGTGCACCATCACACCTGGGAGTATCCCCTACTCTGGCCCTGAGCTTCAGGTAGCACATGGTCACTGCATGCTTATGCACTGTGGGTGCACCATCACACCTGGGAGTATCCCCTACCCTAGCCTTGGTCTTGAGCTTCAGGTCACACATGGTCACTGCCTTCTTATGCACTGTGGGTGCACCATCACACCTGGGAGCGTCCCCTACTCTAGCACTGGTCCTGAGCTTCAGGTAGCACATGGTCACTGCATGCGTATTACCTGTGGGTGCACCATAACACCTCGAAGTGCCCCTTACTCTAGCGCTGGTCCTGAGCTTCAGGTCGCACAGGGTCACTGCCTGCTGGTGCACTGTGGGTGCACCATCACACCTGGGAGTGTCCACTACTCCAGCACTGGTCCTGAGCTTCAGGTAGCACAGGGTCATTGCCTGCTTATGCACTGTGGTGCACCCTCACACCTGGGAGCGTCCCCTATTCTAGTTCTGGTCCTGAGCTTCAGGTAGCACATGGTCATTGCCTGCTTATGCGCGGTGGGTGCACCATCACACCGGGGAATGTCCTACTCTACGCTGGTCCTGACCTTCATGTAGCACATGGTCATTGCCTGCTTATGCACTGTGGGTGCGCCATCACACCTGGGAGTGTCCCCTACCCTAGCCTTGGTCCTGAGCTTCAGGTCGCACATGGTCATTGCCTGCTTATGTACTGTGGGTGCACCACCACACCTGGAAGTGTCGCCTACTCTAGCACTGGTCCTGAGCTTCGGGTAGCACATGGTCACTGCATGCTTAGGCACTGTGGGTGCACCATCACACCTGGGAGTATCCCCTACCCTAGCCTTGGTCTTGAGCTTCAGGACGCACATGGTCACTGCCTTCTTATGCACTGTGGGTGCACCATCACACCTGGGAGCATCCCCTACTCTGGCACTGGTCCTGAGCTTCAGGTAGCACATGGTCACTGCAGGTTTATGCACTGTGGGTGCACCATCACACCTGGGAGTATCCCGTACCCTAGCCTTGGTCTTGAGCTTCAGGTCACACATGGTCATTGCCTGCTTATGCACTGTGGGTGTACCATCACACCTGGGAGTGTCCCCTACCCTAGCGCTGGTCCTGAGCTTCAGGTCGCACATGGTCACTGCATGCTTATGCACTGTGGGTGCACCATCACACATGGGAGTGACCCCTACCCTAGCGCTGGCCCTGAGCTTCAGGTCGCACATGGTTATTGCCTGCTTATGCACTGTGGGTGCACCGTCACACCTGGGAGTGTCCCCTACCCTAGCGCTGGTCCTGAGCTTCAGGTCGCACATGGTCACTGCATGCTTATGCACTGTGGGTGCACCATCACACATGGGAGTGTCCCCTACCCTAGCCTTGGTCCTGAGCTTCAGGTCACACATGGTCATTGCCTGCTTATGTACTGTGGGTGCACCACCACACCTGGGAGTGTCGCCTACTCTAGCACTGGTACTGAGCTTCGGGTAGCACATGGTCACTGCATGCTTATGCACTGTGGGTGCACCATCACACCTGGGAGTGTCGCCTACCCTAGCCTTGGTCAGCAGCTTCAGGTCGCACATGGTCATTGCCTGCTTATGCACTGTGGGTGCACCATCACACCTGGGAGTGTCGCCTACCCTAGCCTTGGTCTTCAGCTTCAGGTCGCACATGGTCATTGCCTGCTTATGCACTGTGGGTGCACCATCACACCTGGGAGTGTCCCCTACTCTGGCCCTGAGCTTCAGGTAGAACATGGTCACTGCATGCTTATGCACTGTGGGTGCACCATTACACCTGGGAGTGTCCCCTACTCTGGCCCTGAGCTTCAGGTAGCACATGGTCACTGCATGCTTATGCACTGTGGGTGCACCATCACACCTGGGAGTATCCCCTACTCTGGCCCTGAGCTTCAGGTAGCACATGGTCACTGCATGCTTATGCACTGTGGGTGCACCATCACACCTGGGAGTATCCCCTACCCTAGCCTTGGTCTTGAGCTTCAGGTCACACATGGTCACTGCCTTCTTATGCACTGTGGGTGCACCATCACACCTGGGAGCGTCCCCTACTCTAGCACTGGTCCTGAGCTTCAGGTAGCACATGGTCACTGCATGCGTATTACCTGTGGGTGCACCATCACACCTCGGAGTGTGCCTTACTCTAACGCTGGTTCTGAGCTTCAGGTTGCACAGGGTCACTGCCTGCTGGTGCACTGTGGGTGCACCATCACACCTGGGAGTGTCCACTACTCCAGCACTGGTCCTGAGCTTCAGGTAGCACAGGGTCATTGCCTGCTTATGCACTGTGGTGCACCATCACACCTGGGAGCGTCCCCTATTCTAGCTCTGGTCCTGAGCTTCAGGTAGCACATGGTCATTGCCTGCTTATGCGCTGTGGGTGCACCATCACACCGGGGAATGTCCTACTCTACGCTGGTCCTGACCTTCATGTAGCACATGGTCATTGCCTGCTTATGCACTGTGGGTGCGCCATCACACCTGAGAGTGTCTCCTACCCTAGTCTTGGTCCTGAGCTTCAGGTCGCACATGGTCATTGCCTGCTTATGTACTGTGGGTGCACCACCACACCTGGGAGCATCCCCTACTCTAGCACTGGTCCTGAGCTTCAGGACGCACATGGTCACTGCCTTCTTATGCACTGTGGGTGCACCATCACACCTGGGAGCATCCCCTACTCTAGCACTGGTCCTGAGCTTCAGGTAGCACATGGTCACTGCAGGCTTATGCACTGTGGGTGCACCATCACACCTGGGAGTATCCCGTACCCTAGCCTTGGTCTTGAGCTTCAGGTCACACATGGTCATTGCCTGCTTATGCACTGTGGGTGCACCATCACACCTGGGAGTGTCCCCTACCCTAGCGCTGGTCCTGAGCTTCAGGTCACACATGGTCACTGCATGCTTATGCACTGTGGGTGCACCATCACACATGGGAGTGTCCCCTACCCTAGCGCTGGCCCTGAGCTTCATGTCGCACATGGTTATTGCCTGCTTATGCACTGTGGATGCACCATCACACCTGTGAATGTCCCCGACTCTAGCACTGGTCCTGAGCTTCAGGTAGCACATGGTCACTGCATGCTTATGCACTGTGGGTGCACCATCACACCTGGGAGTGTCCCCTACCCTAGCGCTGGTCCCACGTGGTCAATGCCTGCTTATGCACTGTGGGTGCACCATCACACCTGGGAGCGTCCCCTACTCTAGCACTGGTCCTGAACTTCAGGTTGCACATGGTCACTGCATGCTTATGCACTGTGGGTGCACCATCACACCTGGGAGCGTCCTCTACTCTAGGACTGGTCCTGAGCTTCAGGTAGCACATGGTCAGTTCATGCATATGCACTGTGGGTGCACCATCACACCTGGGAGTGTCCCCTACCCTAGCCTTGGTCCTGAGCTTCAGGTTGCACATTGTCACTGCATGCTTATGCACTGTGGTGCACCATCACACCTGGGAGTGTCCACTACTCCAGCACTGGTCCTGAGCTTCAGGTCGCACATGGTTATTGCCTGCTTATGCACTGTGGGTGCAACATCACACCTGGAAGTGTCCCCTACCCTAGCGCTGGTCCTGAGCTTCAGGTAGCACATGGTCATTTCCTGCTTGTGCACTGTGGGTGCACCATCACAGCTGGGAGTGTCCACTACTCCAGCACTGGTCCTGAGCTTCAGGTCGCACATGGTCATTGCCTGCTTATGCACTGTGGGTGCGCCATCACACCTGGGAGTGTCTCCTACTCTAGCACTGGTCCTGCGCTTCAGGTAGCACATGGTCACTGCATGCTTATGCACTGTGGGTGCACCATCACACCTGGGAGTGTCCACTACCCTAGCCTTGGTCCTGAGCTTCAGGTCACACATATTCACTGCATGCTTATACAGTGTTGTCCACCATCACACCTGGGAGTGTCCCCTACCCTTGGTCCTGAGCTTTAGGTCGCACATGGTCATTGCCTGCTTATGCACTGTGGTGCACCATCACACCTGGGAGCGTCCCCTACCCTAGCACTGGTCCTGAAGCTCAGGTCGCACATGGCCATTGCCTGCTTATGCACTGTGGCTGCACCATCACACCTGGGAGTGTCCCCTACTCTAGCATTGGCGCTGATCTTCAGGTTGCACAGAGTCAGTGCCTGCTTATGCACTGTGGGTGCACCATCACACCTGGGAGTGTCCCTTACTCTAGCGCTGGTCCTGAGCTTCATGTCGCACAGGGTCACTGCCTGCTGGTGCACTGTGGGTGCACAATCACACCTGGGAGTGTCCAATACTCCAGCACTGGTCCTGAGCTTCAGGTAGCACAGGGTCATTGCCTGCTTATGCACTGTGGTGCACCATCACACCTGGGAGCATCCCCTATTCTAGCGCTGGTCCTGAGCTTCAGGTAGCACATGGTCATTGCCTGCTTATGCGCTTTGGGTGCACCATCACACCAGGGAATGTCCTACTGTAGCGCTGGTCCTGACCTTCATGTAGCACATGGTCATTGCCTGCTTATGCACTGTGGGTGCGCCATCACACCTGGGAGTGTCCCCTACCCTAGCCTTGGTCCTGAGCTTCAGGTCGCACATGGTCATTGCCTGCTTATGTACTGTGGGTGCACCACCACACTTGGGAGTGTCGCCTACTCTAGCACTGGTCCTGAGCTTCGGGTAGCACATGGTCACTGCATGCTTATGCACTGTGGGTGCACCATCACACCTGGGAGTGTCGCCTCCTCTAGCACTGGTCCTGAGCTTCAGGTAGCACATGGTCACTGCATGCTTAGGCACTGTGGGTGCACCATCACACCTGGTAGTGTCCCCTACCGTAGCCTTGGTCTTCAGCTTCAGGTCGCACATGGTCATTGCCTGCTTATGCACTGTGGGTGCACCATCACACCTGGGAGTGTCCCCTACTCTGGCCCTGAGCTTCAGGTAGAACATGGTCACTGCATGCTTATGTCCTGGTGGTGCACCATCACACCTGGGAGTGTCCCCTACTCTGGCCCTGAGCTTCAGGTAGCACATGGTCACTGCATGCTTATGCACTGTGGGTGCACCATCACACCTGGAAGTATCTCCTACCCTAGCCTTGGTCTTGAGTTTCAGGTCGCACATGGTCACTGCCTTCGTATGCACTGTGAGTGCACCATCACACCTGGGAGTGTCTCCTACTCTAGCACTGGTCCTGCGCTTCAGGTAGCACATGGTCACTGCATGCTTATGCACTGTGGGTGCACCATCACACCTGGGAGTGTCCACTACCCTAGCCTTGGTCCTGAGCTTCAGGTCACACATATTCACTGCATGCTTATACAGTGTTGTCCACCATCACACCTGGGAGTGTCCCCTACCCTTGGTCCTGAGCTTTAGGTCGCACATGGTCATTGCCTGCTTATGCACTGTGGTGCACCATCACACCTGGGAGCGTCCCCTACCCTAGCACTGGTCCTGAAGCTCAGGTCGCACATGGCCATTGCCTGCTTATGCACTGTGGCTGCACCATCACACCTGGGAGTGTCCCCTACTCTAGCATTGGCGCTGATCTTCAGGTTGCACAGAGTCAGTGCCTGCTTATGCACTGTGGGTGCACCATCACACCTGGGAGTGTCCCTTACTCTAGCGCTGGTCCTGAGCTTCATGTCGCACAGGGTCACTGCCTGCTGGTGCACTGTGGGTGCACAATCACACCTGGGAGTGTCCAATACTCCAGCACTGGTCCTGAGCTTCAGGTAGCACAGGGTCATTGCCTGCTTATGCACTGTGGTGCACCATCACACCTGGGAGCATCCCCTATTCTAGCGCTGGTCCTGAGCTTCAGGTAGCACATGGTCATTGCCTGCTTATGCGCTTTGGGTGCACCATCACACCAGGGAATGTCCTACTGTAGCGCTGGTCCTGACCTTCATGTAGCACATGGTCATTGCCTGCTTATGCACTGTGGGTGCGCCATCACACCTGGGAGTGTCCCCTACCCTAGCCTTGGTCCTGAGCTTCAGGTCGCACATGGTCATTGCCTGCTTATGTACTGTGGGTGCACCACCACACTTGGGAGTGTCGCCTACTCTAGCACTGGTCCTGAGCTTCGGGTAGCACATGGTCACTGCATGCTTATGCACTGTGGGTGCACCATCACACCTGGGAGTGTCGCCTCCTCTAGCACTGGTCCTGAGCTTCAGGTAGCACATGGTCACTGCATGCTTAGGCACTGTGGGTGCACCATCACACCTGGTAGTGTCCCCTACCGTAGCCTTGGTCTTCAGCTTCAGGTCGCACATGGTCATTGCCTGCTTATGCACTGTCGGTGCACCATCACACCTGGGAGTGTCCCCTACTCTGGCCCTGAGCTTCAGGTAGAACATGGTCACTGCATGCTTATGTCCTGGTGGTGCACCATCACACCTGGGAGTGTCCCCTACTCTGGCCCTGAGCTTCAGGTAGCACATGGTCACTGCATGCTTATGCACTGTGGGTGCACCATCACACCTGGAAGTATCTCCTACCCTAGCCTTGGTCTTGAGTTTCAGGTCGCACATGGTCACTGCCTTCGTATGCACTGTGAGTGCACCATCACACCTGGGAGCGTCCCCTACTCTAGCACGGGTCCTGAGCTTCAGGTAGCACATGGTCACTCCATGCTTATGACCTGTGGGTGCACCATCACACCTGGGAGTATCCCCTACCCTAGCCTTGGTCTTGAGCTTCAGGTCACACATGGTCATTGCCTGCTTATGCACTGTGGGTGCACCATCACACCTGGGAGTGTCCCCTACCCTAGCGCTGGTCCTGAGCTTCAGGTCGCACATGGTCACTGCATGCTTATGCACTGTGGGTGCACCATCACACTTGGCAGTGTCCCCTACCCTAGCGATGGTCCTGAGCTTCAGATCGCACATGGTTATTGCATGATTATGCAGTGTGGGTGCACCATCAAACCTGGGAGGGACCCCTACTCTAGCACTGGCCCTGAGCTTCAGGTCGCACATTGTTATTGCCTGCTTATGCACTGTGGATGCACCATCACACCTGTGAACGTCCCCTACTCTAGCACTGGTCCTGACCTTCAGGTAGCACATGGTCACTGCATGCTTATGCACTGTGGGTGCACCATCACACCTGGGAGTGTCCCCTACCCTAGCGCTGGTCCCACATGGTCATTGCCTGCTTATGCACTGTCGGTGCACCATCACACCTGGGAGCGTCTCCTACTCTAGCACTGGTCCTGAACTTCAGGTTGCACATGGTCACTGCATGCTTATGCACTGTGGGTGCACCATCACACCTGGGAGCGTACCCTACTCTAGCACTGGTCCTGAGCTTCAGGTAGCACATGGTCAGTGCATGCATATGCACTGTGGGTGCACCATCACACCTGGGAGTGTCCCCTACCCTAGCGCTGGTCCTGAGCTTCAGGTCGCACATGGTCACTGCATGCTTATGCACTGTGGGTGCACCATCACACTTGGCAGTGTCCCCTACCCTAGCGATGGTCCTGAGCTTCAGATCGCACATCGTCATTGCATGATTATGCAGTGTGGGTGCACCATCACACCTGGGAGTGTCCCCTACCCTAGCGCTGGTCCCACATGGTCATTGCCTGTTTATGCACTGTGGGTGCACCATCACACCTGGGAGTGTCCCCTACACTAGCACTGGTCCCACATGGTCATTGCCTGCTTATGCACTGTGGGTGCACCATCACACCTGGGAGCGTCTCCTACTCTAGCACTGGTCCTGAACTTCAGGTTGCACATGGTCACTGCATGCTTATGAACTGTGGGTGCACCATCACACCTGGGAGCGTCCCCTACTCTAGCACTGGTCCTGAGCTTCCGGTAGCACATGGTCACTGCATGCTTATGCACTGTGGGTGCACCATCACACCTGGAAGTATCTCCTACCCTAGCCTTGGTCTTGAGTTTCAGGTCGCACATGGTCACTGCCTTCGTATGCACTGTGAGTGCACCATCACACCTGGGAGCGTCCCCTACTCTAGCACGGGTCCTGAGCTTCAGGTAGCACATGGTCACTCCATGCTTATGACCTGTGGGTGCACCATCACACCTGGGAGTATCCCCTACCCTAGCCTTGGTCTTGAGCTTCAGGTCACACATGGTCATTGCCTGCTTATGCACTGTGGGTGCACCATCACACCTGGGAGTGTCCCCTACCCTAGCGCTGGTCCTGAGCTTCAGGTCGCACATGGTCACTGCATGCTTATGCACTGTGGGTGCACCATCACACTTGGCAGTGTCCCCTACCCTAGCGATGGTCCTGAGCTTCAGATCGCACATGGTTATTGCATGATTATGCAGTGTGGGTGCACCATCAAACCTGGGAGGGACCCCTACTCTAGCACTGGCCCTGAGCTTCAGGTCACACATGGTCATTGCCTGCTTATGCACTGTGGGTGCACCATCACACCTGGGAGTGTCCCCTACCCTAGCGCTGGTCCTGAGCTTCAGGTCGCACATGGTCACTGCATGCTTATGCACTGTGGGTGCACCATCACACTTGGCAGTGTCCCCTACCCTAGCGATGGTCCTGAGCTTCAGATCGCACATGGTTATTGCATGATTATGCAGTGTGGGTGCACCATCAAACCTGGGAGGGACCCCTACTCTAGCACTGGCCCTGAGCTTCAGGTCGCACATGGTTATTGCCTGCTTATGCACTGTGGGTGCACCATCACACCTGGGAGCGTACCCTACTCTAGCACTGGTCCTGAGCTTCAGGTAGCACATGGTCAGTGCATGCATATGCACTGTGGGTGCACCATCACACCTGGGAGTGTCCCCTACCCTAGCGCTGGTCCTGAGCTTCAGGTCGCACATGGTCACTGCATGCTTATGCACTGTGGGTGCACCATCACACTTGGCAGTGTCCCCTACCCTAGCGATGGTCCTGAGCTTCAGATCGCACATCGTCATTGCATGATTATGCAGTGTGGGTGCACCATCACACCTGGGAGTGTCCCCTACCCTAGCGCTGGTCCCACATGGTCATTGCCTGTTTATGCACTGTGGGTGCACCATCACACCTGGGAGTGTCCCCTACACTAGCACTGGTCCCACATGGTCATTGCCTGCTTATGCACTGTGGGTGCACCATCACACCTGGGAGCGTCTCCTACTCTAGCACTGGTCCTGAACTTCAGGTTGCACATGGTCACTGCATGCTTATGAACTGTGGGTGCACCATCACACCTGGGAGCGTCCCCTACTCTAGCACTGGTCCTGAGCTTCCGGTAGCACATGGTCACTGCATGCTTATGCACTGTGGGTGCACCATCACACCTGGAAGTATCTCCTACCCTAGCCTTGGTCTTGAGTTTCAGGTCGCACATGGTCACTGCCTTCGTATGCACTGTGAGTGCACCATCACACCTGGGAGCGTCCCCTACTCTAGCACGGGTCCTGAGCTTCAGGTAGCACATGGTCACTCCATGCTTATGACCTGTGGGTGCACCATCACACCTGGGAGTATCCCCTACCCTAGCCTTGGTCTTGAGCTTCAGGTCACACATGGTCATTGCCTGCTTATGCACTGTGGGTGCACCATCACACCTGGGAGTGTCCCCTACCCTAGCGCTGGTCCTGAGCTTCAGGTCGCACATGGTCACTGCATGCTTATGCACTGTGGGTGCACCATCACACTTGGCAGTGTCCCCTACCCTAGCGATGGTCCTGAGCTTCAGATCGCACATGGTTATTGCATGATTATGCAGTGTGGGTGCACCATCAAACCTGGGAGGGACCCCTACTCTAGCACTGGCCCTGAGCTTCAGGTCACACATGGTCATTGCCTGCTTATGCACTGTGGGTGCACCATCACACCTGGGAGTGTCCCCTACCCTAGCGCTGGTCCTGAGCTTCAGGTCGCACATGGTCACTGCATGCTTATGCACTGTGGGTGCACCATCACACTTGGCAGTGTCCCCTACCCTAGCGATGGTCCTGAGCTTCAGATCGCACATGGTTATTGCATGATTATGCAGTGTGGGTGCACCATCAAACCTGGGAGGGACCCCTACTCTAGCACTGGCCCTGAGCTTCAGGTCGCACATGGTTATTGCCTGCTTATGCACTGTGGGTGCACCATCACACTTGGCAGTGTCCCCTACCCTAGCGATGGTCCTGAGCTTCAGATCGCACATCGTCATTGCATGATTATGCAGTGTGGGTGCACCATCACACCTGGGAGTGTCCCCTACCCTAGCGCTGGTCCCACATGGTCATTGCCTGTTTATGCACTGTGGGTGCACCATCACACCTGGGAGTGTCCCCTACACTAGCACTGGTCCCACATGGTCATTGCCTGCTTATGCACTGTGGGTGCACCATCACACCTGGGAGCGTCTCCTACTCTAGCACTGGTCCTGAACTTCAGGTTGCACATGGTCACTGCATGCTTATGCACTGTGGGTGCACCATCACACCTGGGAGCGTCCCCTACTCTAGCACTGGTCCTGAGCTTCCGGTAGCACATGGTCAGTGCATGCATATGCACTGTGCGTGCACCATCACACCTGGGAGTGTCCCCTACCCTAGCCTTGGTCCTGACCTTCAGGTCGCACATTGTCACTGCATGCTTATGCACTGTGGTGCACCATCACAACTGGGAGTGTCCCCTACCCTTGGTCCTGAGCTTCAGGTCGCACAGGGTCACTGCCTGCTTGTGCACTGTGGGTGCACCATCACACCCGGGAGCGTCCCCTACTTTAGCACTGGTCCTGAGCTTCAGGTAGCAAATGGTCACTGCATGCATATGCACTGTGGGTGCACCATCACACCTGGGAGTGTCCCCTTCCCTAGCCTTGGTCCTGAGCTTCAGGTCGCACATTGTCACTGCATGCTTATGCACTGTGGTGCAGAATCACACCTGGGAGTGTCCCCTACCCTTGGTCCTGAGCTTCAGGTCGCACAGGGTCACTGCCTGCTTGTGCACTGTGGGTGCAACATCACACCTGGGAGTGTCCCCTACCCTAGCGCTGGTCCTGAGCTTCAGGTAGCACATGGTCATTGCCTGCTTGTGCACTGTGGGTGCACCATCACACCTGGGAGTGTCCACTACTCTAACACTGGCCCTGAGCTTCGGGTCGCACAGGGTCATTGCCTGCTTATGCACTGTGGGTGCACCATCACACCTGGGAGTGTCCCTTACTCTAGCGCTGGTCCTGAGCTTCAGGTCGCACAGGGCCACTGCCTGCTGGTGCACTGTGGGTGCACCATCACACCTGGGAGTGTCCACTACTCCAGCACTGGTCCTGAGTTTCAGGTAGCACATGGTAATTGCCTGCTTATGCACTGTGGTGCACCATCACACCTGGGAGTGTCCCTTACTCTAGCACTGGTCCTGAGCTTCAGGTCGCACAGGGTCATTGCCTGCTTATGCACTGTGAGTGCACCATCCCACCTGGGAGTGTCCCCTACCCTAGCGCTGGTCCTGAGCTTCAGGTGGCACATGGTCATTGCCTGCTTATGCATTGTGGGTGCACCATCACACCTGGGGGTGTCCACTACTCCAGCACTGGTCCTGAGCTTCAGGTCGCACATGGTCATTGCCTGCTTATACACTGTGGGTGCACCATCACACCTGGGAGTGTCCCCTACTCTAGCACTGGTCCTGAGCCTCAGGTCTCACAGGGTCATGTCCTGCTTATTGCCTGCGGGTGCACCATCACACCTGGGAGTGTCCCCTACCCTAGCGCTGGTCCCACATGATCATTGTCTGCTTATGTACTGTGGGTGCACATCACACCTGGGAGCGTCCCCTACTATAGCACTGGTCCTGAGCTTCAGGTAGCACATGGTCACAGCATGCTTATGCACTGTGGGTGCACCATCACACCTGGGAGTGTCCCCTACCCTAGCCTTGGTTCTGAGCTTCAGGTCGCACATATTCACTGCATGCTTATGCACTGTGGTGCACCATCACACCTGGGAGTGTCCCCTTACCTTGGTCCTGAGCTTCAGGTCGCACATGGTCATTGCCTGCTTATGCACTGTGGTGCACCATCACACCTGGGAGCGTCCTCTACTCTAGCACTGGCCCTGAGCCTCAGGTCGCACAGGGTCATTGCCTGCTTATGCACTGTGGGTGCACCATCACACCTGGGAGTGTCCCTTACTCTAGCGCTGGTCCTGAGCTTCAGGTCGCACAGGGTCACTGCCTCCTCGTGCACCTTGGGTGCACCATCACACCTGGGAGTGTCTACTACTCCAGCACTGGTCCTGAGCTTCAGGTAGCACATGGTCATTGCCTGCTTATGCACTGTGGTGCACCATCACACCTCGGAGCGTCCCCTATTCTAGCGCTGGTCCTCAGCTTCAGGTAGCACATGGTCATTGCCTGCTTCTGCACTGTGGGTGCACCATCACACCTGGGAATGTCCACTACTCCAGCACTGGTCCTGAGCTTCAGGTAGCACATGGTCATTGCCTGCTTATGCACTGTGGTGCACCATCACACCTGGGAGCGTCCCCTATTCTAGCACTGGTCCTGAGCTTCAGGTAGCACATGGTCATTGCCTGCTTATGCACTGTGGTGCACCATCACACCTGGGAGTGTCCCCTACCCTAGCGCTGGTCCCACATGGTCACTGCCTGCTTATGCAATGTGGGCGCACCATCACACCTGGGAGTGTCCCCTACCCTAGCGCTGGTCCCACATGGTCACTGCCTGCTTATGCACTGTGGGTGCACCATCACACCTGGGAGTGTCCCCTAGCCTAGCGCTGGTCCCACCTGGTGACTGCCTGCTTATGCACTGTGGGTGCACCATCACACCTGGGAGTGTCCCCTAGCCTAGCACTGGTCCCACCTGGTCACTGCCTGCTCATGCAATGTGGGTGCACCATCACACCTGGGAGTGTCCCCTAGCCTAGCGCTGGTCCCACATGGTCACTGCCTACTTATGCACTGTGGGTGCACCATCACACCTGGGAGTGTCCCCTACCCTAGTGCTGATCACACATGGTCATTGCCTGCTTATGCACTGTGGGTGCACCATCACACCTGGGAGTGTCCCCTACCCTAGCGCTGGTCCCACATGGTCATTGCCTGCTTATGTACTGTGGGTGAACATCCCACCTGGGAGCGTCCCCTACTCTATCACTGGTCCTGAGCTTCAGGTAGAACATGGTCACTGCATGCTTATGCACAGAGGGTGCACCTTCACACCTGGGAGTGTCCCCTACCCTAGCCTTGGTCCTGAGTTTCAGGTCACACATATTCACTGCATGCTTATGCAGTGTGGTGCACCATCACACCTGGGAGTGTCCCCTACCCTTGGTCCTGAGCTTCAGGTCGCACATGGTCATTGCCTGCTTATGCACTGTGGTGCACCATCACACCTTGTAGAGTCCCCTACTCTAGCGCTGGTCCTGAAGCTCACGTCGCACATGGCCATTGCCTGCTTATCCACTGTGGGTGCACCATCACACTTGGGAGTGTCCCCTACTCTAGCACTGGCCCTGAGCTTCAGGTCGCACAGGGTCATTGCCTGCTTATGCACTGTGGGTGCACCATCACACCTGGGAGTGTCCCTTACTCTAGCGCTGGTCCTGAGCATCCGGTCGCACAGGGTCACTGCCTGCTGTTGCACTGTGGGTGCACCATCACACCTGGGAGTGTCCACTACTCCAGCACTGGTCCTGAGCTTCAGGTAGCACAGGGTCATTGCCTGCTTATGCACTGTGGTGCACCATCACACCTGGGAGCGTCCCCTATTCTAGCGCTGGTCCTGAGCTTCAGGTAGCACATGGTCATTGCCTGCTTATGCGCTGTGGGTGCACCATCACACCGGGGAATGTCCTATTCTAGCGCTGGTCCTGACCTTCATGTAGCACATGGTCATTGCCTGCTTATGCACTGTGGGTGCGCCATCACACCTGGGAGTGTCCCCTACCCTAGCCTTGGTCCTGAGCTTCAGGTCGCACATGGTCATTGCCTGCTTATGTACTTTGGGTGCACAACCACACCTGGAAGTGTTGCCTACTCTAGCAATGGTCCTGAGCTTCGGGTAGCACATGGTCACTGCATGCTTATGCACTGTGGGTGCACCATCACACTTGGGAGTGTGGCCTAAACTAGCACTGGTCCTGAGCTTCAGGTAGCACATGGTCACTGCATGCTTAGGCACTGTAGGTGCACTATCACACCTGGGAGTGTCCACTACTCCAACACTGGTCCTGAGCTTCAGGTAGCACATGGTCATTGTCTGCTTATGCACTGTGGTGCACCATCACACCTCGGAGCGTCCCCTATTCTAGCGCTGGTCCTGAGCTTCAGGTAGCACATGGTCATTGCCTGCTTCTGCACTGTGGATGCACCATCACACCTGGGAATGTCCACTACTCCAGCACTGGTACTGAGCTTCAGGTAGCACATGGTCATTGCCTGCTTATGCACTGTGGTGCACCATCACACCTGGGAGCGTCCCCTATTCTAGCACTGGTCCCCCATGGTCACTGCCTGCTTATGCAATGTGGGCGCACCATCACACCTGGGAGTGTCCCCTACCCTAGCGCTGGTCCCACATGGTCACTGCCTGCTTATGCACTGTGGGTGCACCATCACACCTGGGAGTGTCCCCTAGCCTAGCGCTGGTCCCACCTGGTGACTGCCTGCTTATGCACTGTGGGTGCACCATCACACCTGGGAGTGTCCCCTAGCCTAGCACTGGTCCCACCTGGTCACTGCCTGCTTATGCAATGTGGGTGCATCATCACACCTGGGAGTGTCCCCTAGCCTAGCGCTGGTCCCACATGGTCATTGCCTGCTTATGTACTGTGGGTGAACATCACACCTGGGAGCGTCCCCTACTCTATCACTGGTCCTGAGCTTCAGGTAGCACATGGTCACTGCATGCTTATGCACAGTGGGTGCACCATCACACCTGGGAGTGTCCCCTACCCTAGCCTTGGTCCTGAGCTTCAGGTCGCACATATTCACTGCATGCTTATGCAGTGTGGTGCACCATCACACCGGGGAGTGTCCCCTACCCTTGGTCCTGAGCTTCAGGTCGCACATGGTCATTGCCTGCTTATGCACTGTGGTGCACCATCACACCTTGTAGAGTCCCCTACTCTAGCGCTGGTCCTGAAGCTCAGGTCGCACATGGCCATTGCCTGCTTATCCACTGTGGGTGCACCATCACACTTGGGAGTGTCCCCTACTCTAGCACTGGCCCTGAGCTTCAGGTCGCACAGGGTCATTGCCTGCTTATGCACTGTGGGTGCACCATCACACCTGGGAGTGTCCACTACTCCAGCACTGGTCCTGAGCTTCAGGTAGCACAGGGTCATTGCCTGCTTATGCACTGTGGTGCACCATCACACCTGGGAGCGTCCCCTATTCTAGCGCTGGTCCTGACCTTCATGTAGCACATGGTCATTGCCTGCTTATGCACTGTGGGTGCGCCATCACACCTGGGAGTGTCCCCTACCCTAGCCTTGGTCCTGAGCTTCAGGTCGCACAGGGTCACTGCCTCCTCGTGCACTGTGGGTGCACCATCACACCTGGGAGTGTCTACTACTCCAGCACTGGTCCTGAGCTTCAGGTAGCACATGGTCATTGCCTGCTTATGCACTGTGGTGCACCATCACACCTCGGAGCGTCCCCTATTCTAGCACTGGTCCTGAGCTTCAGGTAGCACATGGTCATTGCCTGCTTATGCACTGTGGTGCACCATCACACCTGGGAGTGTCCCCTACCCTAGCGCTGGTCCCACATGGTCACTGCCTGCTTATGCAATGTGGGCGCACCATCACACCTGGGAGTGTCCCCTAGCCTAGCGCTGGTCCCACATGGTCACTGCCTACTTATGTACTGTGGGTGCACCATCACACCTGGGAGTGTCCCCTACCCTAGTGCTGATCACACATGGTCATTGCCTGCTTATGCACTGTGGGTGCACCATCACACCTGGGAGCGTCCCCTACTCTATCACTGGTCCTGAGCTTCAGGTAGCACAGGGTCATTGCCTGCTTATGCACTGTGGTGCACCATCACACCTGGGAGCGTCCCCTATTCTAGCGCTGGTCCTGAGCTTCAGGTAGCACATGGTCATTGCCTGCTTATGCGCTGTGGGTGCACCATCACACCGGGGAATGTCCTATTCTAGCGCTGGTCCTGACCTTCATGTAGCACATGGTCATTGCCTGCTTATGCACTGTGGGTGCGCCATCACACCTGGGAGTGTCCCCTACCCTAGCCTTGGTCCTGAGCTTCAGGTCGCACATGGTCATTGCCTGCTTATGTACTTTGGGTGCACAACCACACCTGGAAGTGTTGCCTACTCTAGCAATGGTCCCGAGCTTCGGGTAGCACATGGTCACTGCATGCTTATGCACTGTGGGTGCACCATCACACTTGGGAGTGTGGCCTACTCTAGCACTGGTCCTGAGCTTTAGGTAGCACATGGTCACTGCATGCTTAGGCACTGTAGGTGCACTATCACACCTGGGAGTGTCCACTACTCCAACACTGGTCCTGAGCTTCAGGTAGCACATGGTCATTGCCTGCTTATGCACTGTGGTGCACCATCACACCTCGGAGCGTCCCCTATTCTAGCGCTGGTCCTGACCTTCAGGTAGCACATGGTCATTGCCTGCTTCTGCACTGTGGGTGCACCATCACACCTGGGAATGTCCACTACTCCAGCACTGGTCCTGAGCTTCAGGTAGCACATGGTCATTGCCTGCTTATGCACTGTGGTGCACCATCACACCTGGGAGCGTCCCCTATTCTAGCACTGGTCCTGAGCTACAGGTAGCACATGGTCATTGCCTGCTTATGCACTGTGGTGCACCATCACACCTGGGAGTGTCCCCTACCCTAGCGCTGGTCCCACATGGTCACTGCCTGCTTATGCAATGTGGGCGCACCATCACACCTGGGAGTGTCCCCTACCCTAGCGCTGGTCCCACATGGTCAGTGCCTGCTTATGCACTGTGGGTGCACCATCACACCTGGGAGTGTCCCCTAGCCTAGCGCTGGTCCCACCTGGTGACTGCCTGCTTATGCACTGTGGGTGCACCATCACACCTGGGAGTGTCCCCTAGCCTAGCGCTGGTCCCACCTGGTCACTGCCTGCTTATGCAATGTGGGTGCACCATCACACCTGGGAGTGTCCCCTAGCCTAGCGCTGGTCCCACATGGTCACTGCCTACTTATGCACTGTGGGTGCACCATCACACCTGGGAGTGTCCTCTACCCTAGTGCTGATCACACATGGTCATTGCCTGCTTATGCACTGTGGGTGCACCATCACACCTGGGAGTGTCCCCTACCCTAGCGCTGGTCCCACATGGTCATTGCCTGCTTATGTACTGTGGGTGAACATCACACCTGGGAGTGTCCCCTACTCTATCACTGGTCCTGAGCTTCAGGTAGCACATGTTACTGCATGCTTATGCACAGTGGGTGCACCATCACACCTGGGAGTGTCCCCTACCCTAGCCTTGGTCCTGAGCTTCAGGTCGCACATATTCACTGCATGCTTATGCAGTGTAGTGCACCATCACACCTGGGAGTGTCCCCTACCCTTGGTCCTGAGCTTCAGGTCGCACATGGTCATTGCCTGCTTATGCACTGTGGTGCACCATCACACCTTGTAGAGTCCCCTACTCTAGCGCTGGTCCTGAAGCTCAGGTCGCACATGGCCATTGCCTGCTTATCCACTGTGGGTGCACCATCACACTTGGGAGTGTCCCCTACTCTAGCACTGGCCCTGAGCTTCAGGTCGCACAGGGTCATTGCCTGCTTATGCACTGTGGGTGCACCATCACACCTGGGAGTGTCCCTTACTCTAGCGCTGGTCCTGAGCTTCAGGTCGCACAGGGTCACTGCTTGCTGGTGCACTGTGGGTGCACCATCACACCTGGGAGTGTCCACTACTCCAGCACTGGTCCTGAGCTTCAGGTAGCACAGGGTCATTGCCTGCTTATGCAATGTGGTGCACCATCACACCTGGGAGCGTCCCCTATTCTAGCGCTGGTCCTGAGCTTCAGGTAGCACATGGTCATTGCCTGCTTATGCGCTGTGGGTGCACCATCACAACGGGGAAGTCCTATTCTAGCGCTGGTCCTGACCTTCATGTAGCACATGGTCATTGCCTGCTTATGCACTGTGGGTGCGCCATCACACCTGGGAGTGTCCCCTACCCTAGCCTTGGTCCTGAGCTTCAGGTCGCACATGGTCATTGCCTGCTTATGTACTTTGGGTGCACAACCACACCTGGAAGTGTTGCCTACTCTAGCAATGGTCCTGAGCTTCGGGTAGCACATGGTCACTGCATGCTTATGCACTGTGGGTGCACCATCACACTTGGGAGTGTGGCCTACTCTAGCACTGGTCCTGAGCTTCAGGTAGCACATGGTCACTGCATGCTTAGGCACTGTAGGTGCACTATCACACCTGGGAGTGTCCCCTACCCTAGCCTTGGTCTTCAGCTTCAGGTCGCACATGGTCATTGCCTGCTTATGCACTGTGGTGCCCCATCACACCTGGGAGTATCCCCTACCCTAGCCTTGGTCTTGCGCTTCAGGTCGCACATGGTCACTGCCTTCTTATGCACTGTGGGTGCACCATCACACCTGGGAGCGTCCCCTACTCTAGCACTCGTCCTGAGCTTCAGGTAGCACATGGTCACTGCATGCTTATGCACTGTGGGTGCACCATCACACCTGGGAGTATCCCCTACCCTAGCCTTGGTCTTGAGCTTCAGATCACACATGGTCATTGCCTGCTTATGCGCTGTGGGTGCACCATCACACCTGGGAGTGTCCCCTACCCTAGCGCTGGTCCTGAGCTTCAGGTCGCACATGGTCACTGCATGCTTATGCACTGTGGGTGCACCATCACACTTGGGAGTGTCCCCTACCCTAGCGCTGGCCCTGAGCTTCAGGTCGCACATGGTTATTGCCTGCTTATGTACTGTGGATGCACCATCACACCTGTGAACGTCCCCTACTCTAGCACTGGTCCTGAGCTTCAGTTAGCACATGGTCACTGCATGCTTATGCACTGTGGGTGCACCATCACACCTGGGAGTGTCCCCTACACTAGTGCTGGTCCCACATGGTCATTGCCTGCTTATGCACTGTGGGTGCACCATCACACCTGGGAGCATCCCCTACTCTAGCACTGGTCCTGAACTTCAGGTTGCACATGGACACTGCATGCTTATGCACTGTGGGTGCACCATCACACCTGGGAGCGTCCTCTACTCTAGCACTGGTCCTGAGCTTCAGGTAGCACATGGTTAGTGCATGCATATGCACTGTGGGTGCACCATCACACCTGGGAGCGTCCCCTACTCTAGCACTGGTCCTGAACTTCAGGTTGCACATGGTCACTGCATGCTTATGCACTGTGGGTGCACCATCACACCTGGGAGCGTCCTCTAGTCTAGCACTGGTCCTGAGCTTCAGGTAGCACATGGTTAGTGCATGCATATTCACTGTGGTGCACCATCACACCTGGGAGTGTCCCATACCCTTGGTCCTGAGCTTCAGGTCGCACAGGGTCACTGCCTGCTTGTGCACTGTGGGTGCACCATCACACCTGGGAGCGTCCCCATCTCTAGCACTGGTCCTGAGCTTCAGGTAGCACATTGTTATTGCATGCATATGCACTGTGGTTGCACCATCACACCTGGGAGTGTCCCCTACCCTAGCCTTGGTCCTGAGCTTCAGGTCGCACATTGTCACTGCATGCTTATGCACTGTGGTGCACCATCACACCTGGGAGTGTCCCCTATCCTTGGTCCTGAGCGTCAGGTCGCACAGGGTCACTGCCTGCTTGTGCACTGTGGGTGCAACATCACACCTGGGAGTGTCCCCTACCCTAGCGCTGGTCCTGAGCTTCAGGTAGCACATGGTCATTGCCTGCTTGAGCACTGTGGGTGCACCATCACACCTGGGAGTGTCCACTACTCCAGCACTGGTCCTGAGCTTCAGGTCGCACATGGTCATTGCCTGCTTATGCACTGTGGGTGCGCCATCACACCTGGGAGTGTCTCCTACTCTAGCACTGGTCCTGCGCTTCAGGTAGCACATGGTCACTGCATGCTTATGCACTGTGGTTGCACCATCACACCTGGGAGTGTCCCCTACCCTTGGTTCTGAGCTTCAGGTCGCACAGGGTCACTGCCTGCTTGTGCACTGTGGGTGCAACATCACACCTGGGAGTATCCCCTACCCTAGCGCTGGTCCTGAGCTTCAAGTAGCACATGGTAATTTCCTGCTTGTGCACTGTTAGACGGAAACCTGTGCAGTTCCCTCTGGGACCACTGCAAAAGATTTAGGACTACAAGTGTTTGGCAGTAAACCCATTTGGTAGCAGTCTGTACCACACAGATTAACTTGGTAGCTGTGGCTGAGCAGTCAGACTTCCCTCAAGAAGAGTTAAGCAGTATGTGGAGTATACAAGATAGGGCAATTCTTCACAGCAAGACAAGCAAACACGCAACAAGGCTTCAGTGTAAAGATATAACGGTATTTATTTATAACGGCACATCTATAGAAAACACTATGGCACTATCACGGCAAACACTTCAATCACAATTACTCTACGAAGAAGAAACGATCAATCCCCCTAACAATATTCTATACAAGTCTAGGTTATACCAGCACCACTTATTTGCAGACAGAGGTGTATGCCTCAACCTAGATGGCACTCTAATATTAGTTAGGACGGGGGAGAAAAATAGGCAGGTTACGAAATCAACACAGTTCAATACTTCACGGGTAAAATGCAAGGCAAGAAGACAAGAACCACAATAGATTATAAAGTTCAGAGGCCAGGCCCACTCGAAGAGAGGCAAGGCGATATGTCCCAAAAAGTCTCTAGTGGAAATGCGTTCGAGTCTTTGTAGCAAATTGTTATCGGCAGATTGAACCAGTTCAGAACAATACGTGAAAAAGCTTGGAGGCGACCCTATGGACCCTATGGAGAGGCGAGGATTAAGACACCTCACTCTATCCGGCAACAAGGGAAGCCAGGCGGACACAGTACCTTGATTGTGGAGAGACAGCTCCAGCGGGGGCAGTTGTTCCTGGTGGTGGATGCACATCGGGTCTTTGCCAAGAGTAGAGATGATCTCGTCGTCGAAGAAAAGTGAAGTCCGGTGCACCACCAGGGAAGAGACCAGCCGCGGAGTGCTCCGTCACAAGGCACCACCTTTTGGTCGCGGTACAGGGGTAGTGGCTATCCGGTTGCCGGGTTGCTCTGCACGGGCAATTCGACCACTGCGTCCTGAGGCGAAGAAAAAGCAAAAGGGACTGGTTGTTCCCACCAGTCAGGGGAAGAGACTCTCCGGCAGGGAGATCTCCTCTGTCGTCGGGAAGTGGTGAGTCGGTTCAGCAGGGCTCCACCGGAGGTGTCGTCGTTGCAGGTCGGCTCAGCGTTACCCTCGTCGGATTCTTAGGTCCTGTAGCGACTTCTGAAGATCCAGTCCCAAAAGCCCTGCTTTTATGCAGAAAAACCCCCATTCATTCAGCCTAGCTGTCAATCAACACATGCTAAGTGGTGAGCGGGGAGGCTCACCACTTGGGCCAATCACACCAGAGTGCGACCGGAGTTGGCAAGGCAACTCGGTCCAGGGTGCCTAAACCCCCTCCCTCACCCCTGTGGTAACCCAGACAGAATGGCACCACTTTGGAGGGTCTCTGTACAGAAGCCCGCCAAAAGTGGAACAAAGGGCTCGACCTTTGGTTTAGGAGTCACAGAGACGAACACAAACGCCATTTTAAAAACCGAGTTCTGGCAGAAAATACCCTCCGATAGACTTATTTAAGATAAGTAGACCGGTGGTATGTTAGAGATTAACGAGAAACAGTATCAATCTCTAACAATGGGAAGAATCCCATAGGGTTATATTCGGGGTCGAATATAAAAAGTAGTTTCCACTGCCACCAGCCAAAACTCGACGAGGGGGGACGGGACAGTGCCCCCTCGAATAACAGATCCAGGAGTAATCGAATTACCCCTACTAGTACGTCCACAATAGGATGGTTTGTACTAGTTCTGTTAGTACATTTAGGTCTAGTAAAGCCAATGGTGACTTTACATGCCCGGGGAGACAGTAGTCAGTCCCAGGGTATGGAGTCTATGGTGGGGATCCTCTAGGACACCCCAGTGTTACGGCACAGAGGGTGCGGTGTAACACACATAGTAAAACACATGAGACCCTATGGAGTAAAAGACCCCATAGCCCATAGAACACATTGACATTAACAGGAATCAACCACATTCATGTCCAAGAGGGGGAGAAAAGAGTCTCACTCTTGGCAGGATGGACAAAAACAAACTCCAGAAATCCAGCAAAGCTGCTGGGGGACTCACTAGGTTAGGAAATTCAGCCTAAACAGAGAATTCTCCCTAAAACTCACCCCCACCCCCAGACTAAGGGACAGGAGGATTTAATCCACTCCTGGATGAATCTCATACCTCTAGTCGATGACATACATCCTAGAGAGACCATCAGCATTTTGGTGGTGACACCCTGACCTGTGCTCAATGGTGAAATCAAACCCTTGCAGGCAGATTGACCATCTCAGTAGTTTTGGGTTTTCCCCTTTCATTTGCATTAACCATCTCAAGGGTTGGTGGTCAGTCTGAATGACAAAAGTAGAACCATACAAGTATGGCCTAAACTTCTTCAGAGCCCACACAATAGCAAAGCATTCTCTTTCGATTGTTGCTCTTTTGATTGTTTCAGGATCCTTCAGCTTGCGGCTGATGAAGCAAACGGGGTGCTTCCTACCTTTCCCATCAAGTTGACTGAGTACGGCACCTATTCCTACATTAGAAGTATCTGTCTGCACAATGAAAGTTTGGTGATAATCAGGAGCTCTGAGTACTGGGGCTTGGCAAAGAGCCTTTTTCAGTTTTTCAAATGCCTGATTGTACTCCTCGTTCCATCTAACCTTTTTAGGAAATTTTGGAGAGGAGATGACATTCAGAGGAGAAGCTATGGTCCCATAGTACTCAATGAAATTCCTGTAATACCCAGTGAGACCTAAGAAGGCTCTCACTTGGGTATGAGTAGTAGGTGTTGTCCAATTTTGCACAGCTTCAATCTTACTGAGCAAAGGCCTTATTTCTCCACCTCCTACCTCATGTCCAAGATAGACTACCTTACTCTGTCCAATTTGGCATTTACTCGCCTTTATGGTCAGATTGGCTCGTCCAAGAGCCTGCAAAACATCTCTCAGGTGGGCTACATGTTCTTCCCAGGAATTGCTGAACACTGCTATGTCATCCAAGTAAGCCATGCAGAGGTCCTCCATCCCATTCAGAAAATGCAGTTTTCTCCTTGGCATGGTCTGTCAGGGCTATTTGCCAATAGCTGACGTCAAGTCAAATGTGCTGAGGAACTTGGCTGAACCAAGTTTATCCACCAACTCATCTGTTCTTGGCAAAGGGTGGGCATCAGCCTTGGTGACTGCATTAAGAGCTCTATAATCCACGAGGAATCTAAGTTCTTTAGATCCGGCCTTTGGTACTAACACAACTGGGCTAGACCATGGACTAGCATACATGCCAACATTCTGTGACCATAAATCTGTAGGAATCTTAAAGTTTCAAAAATAGTCAGGTGAGGAGGTAATGATAGGAATAGGGCGCGTCAGCAGCCCATTGTCATTGAATGAGCCCGCCGCCGCGGGTGCATTCAATGACAATGAGGTGCCTGCCATGCCTTCTGCCATCACACCAGCTCGGGGGAGCGCTTGAAAGACTCACCGGAGTTGACGTGGTGGGGGGCTAATGGCGCCTTTTCTGAAAGGCACTCGCGGCGGAGGGGCGCCCTTAGCCCACCGCCGTGGGCGCCTTTTACATCAAAGGCGTGCATGCTGCGCCTTCTCCCGCTACGCCAGCTCGGGGAAGTCCTTGAAAGACTCCCCTGAGTTGGCGTGGTGGGGGGCTAATGGCGCCTTTGGCCAAAAGGCACCAGCGGTGGAGGGGCGCTTTTAGCCCACCGCCGTGGGTGCCTTTGACATTAAAAGCCTGCATGCTGCGCCTTCTCCCGCTACGCCAGCTCGGGGAAGTCCTTGAAAGACTCCCCCGAGTTGGCGTGGTGGGGGGCTAATGGCGCCTTTTGCCAAAGGCACCCGCGGCGGAGGGGCGCTTTTAGCCCACCGCCGTGGGTGCCTTTGACATTAACAGCCTGCATGCCACGCCTTCTCCCGCTACGCCAGCTCGGGGAAGTCCTTGAAAGACTCCCCCAAGCTGGCGTGGTGGGGGACTAATGGCGCCTTTTGCCAAAGGCACCCGCGGTGGAGGGGCGCTTTAGCCCACCGCCGTGGGTGCCTTTGACATTAAAAGCCTGCATGCCGGGCATTCTCCCGGTACGCCAGCTCGGGGGAGCCCTTGAAAGACTCTCCCGAGCTGGCGTGGGCAAAAAAAAAAAAAAAGGAAAAAAAAAAACAATGTTTTTTTTTAACAATAATAATCAGTATTTGGTGTCAAAAAATCGGTAGGCGGTAGGACTGCTTAAAAAGCGGTATCCTACCACCTAAATCAGTAGGGTTGGCAAGTATGGACTAGTAGAGGGCTCTATTACCCCGAGATCAAGCATCTTGCTGACCTCACCTTTGATGTGGGTTTGTACGTTTTCTGACATTCTGTATCCTCTGCTTTTGACTGGCAGACAGTCACCAGTGAGTATGTTATGCTGGCCCCAAGGGGTCAAGCCTGGTGAAAGTGAGAAAAGAGAGGCAAACTGATTCAACATAGATTTGCACTCTTCTTGTTGCTCAGGTGTCAGAGATTCACTCCTTCAATTTTTTTGTCTAAAGGTAAGCCTCTGAGGAGATCAGGAAGAGCTTCACTCTCTTCTTCTTCCTCTGATGATGCTAGAAGCAACGCTCCTACATCAGGTCTCGAGACATACGCTTTGAGTCGGTTGGTGTGGAAGACTGTCGGAGCCTCCTTGGGATTGCCCAAGTCCACCAGATAGTTGACCTCTCCGAGTTTACCCACAACTCTGAAGGGTCCCATCCATTTGTCTTGCAAGGCCCTCTGCCTTGTTGGGATCATAACGAGAACTAGCTGGTCTTGAGTGAACTCAACCATGTTAGCCTTTTGATCATGCCAGTGCTTGACCAATGCTTGTCCAGCTTTCAAGTTATCGCTTGCTTCCGTCATCATGTGCGACATTCTCCTTCGGAGACCTATCACATAGTCAGTCACTCTGACTGGCTTGGGGGAAGGAGCACTCTCCAGCCCCTCCTTAATCAGGGCCAATGGACCTCTGACGGGATGACCATAGAGAAGCTCAAAGGGAGAATAACCTACTCCCTCCTGAGGGACTTCTCTATAAGAAAAGAGAAGGCATGGCAGTAGAAGGTCCCACTTTTGTTTAAGGGGTTCTTCTAAAGCACCTATCATGCTCTTCATGGTTCGGTTGAACCTTTCTACCAACCCATTGGTTTGTGGGTGATAAGCTGTCGAGAAATTGTAAGTAACTCCACAGGTTTTCCACATGGCTTTCATGTAGTGGGACATAATGTTGATCCCCTGTCAGAGATTACTTCCTTAGGAAACCCGACCTTGGTAAAAATACCAAGGAGGGCCTTAGCCACAGCCAGAGCTGTAACAGTCCTCATAGGAATTGCCTCAGGATACCTAGTAGCATGGTCTACTACAACAAGTATAAACCTGTTGCCTGAGGAGGTTGGAGGATCAAGGGGACCAACAATGTCAATCCCTACTCTCTCAAATGGGACTCCCACAACTGGGAGAGGCACTAAAGGTGCCACATTCTTGGAGCCAACCTTACCAGAGGTCTGGCAGGTGTGGCAGCTCCTGCAGTGTTTTTCTACTTCGGCCCCCATCTTCGGCCAATAAAAGTAGGGAGAGAGCCTTTCCTTAGTCTTCTTGAAACTCAAGTGACCAGCCAAAGGAATCTTGTGGGCTAACTGCAAGAACTGTTGGCTGTTCTCTTGGGGTACCACAATTCGTTTGTAGTCTCCAGGTGCAGACTCGGTCGGTTCACTGTAGAAGAGGCCATCTTCCCAGTGCAACCTGTATTTCCCAGGCTCTTGCCCTTCAGCCTGGGTTTCTACCTGGTGGCGAAGACCTTCCAGAGATGGACATTCCCTCTGTCCCTTACTGAAGTCCGCCCTGTTGGGTCCACCTTCTGCCAGTAAAGACTGCAGCTCAGGATGGTCAACAGGATCCAGATCTCCAATGAGTTCCTGGCCTTCTATTAGCTCTTCCTCAGAGTCTAATTCTACCACACAGGGTTGTACCACCCTCTCAGCCTCAGCTGGAGGGGGAGTTACGGGTGTAACTTTGTACAACCACGGGGAAGTCCTTGTTGGCTGCACTGAAATGCTGGCTGCTGGTTTCGGTATAGAAGTCTTAGGTTTCCCTTTCGCTTCTGATTTATTTGAGACAGCAGCTGACAATTCCAGTGGAGCAGGAGTGATATATTTCTTCAACATCTCCTCGGGAGTACCTCTCATGGTTCTCTCCCTTGCAGGTCTGGTTAGCTCCTGTAACCGTTTACTAGTAGGTCTGGGGGTATGAGACACAACTCCGAGAGTTTTTTAAATCGTTACCCAACAGAACTCGTCCTGGTACCTCACTCTGTATGCTGACAGGTATCTTTACAGTCATGTCGTTACACTGGATGAGAACTGGTAATTGGGGAAGCATCTGCACAGGCCCTCCAGCTAACTTGGTGAAAAAAAGATTTATCCACCACAGTTATGCTGGCCCCAGTGTCCCTAATGGCAGGAGTATCCTGACCATTCACCTGGACACTGTCCTTATAATACTCTTTAGTATTATCTGGGATAGAATTATAGACATCTAAATTCTGTTGTTCCCACAAACCCAGAGACACTAAAGAAACACTGGCTGAGACTCCAGTGGGTTCATCAGCCAGTAGTAGAAAGTTTCCACTTGCCATTTGGACTTCCTCCTCTGGAGCGAAGGCTAAGGAGACAATCTGGACCCCTGAAGGTTTACCCTTGCATCTGGGATCTCCTTTCACATGGTCAGTCGAGCCACAAACAAAGCATTTACCAAATGCTTTCTGGAATGGTGGCTTGTTCTGGCCTCCCTCCGGTTTGGCACCAGAAGGTACTCTATTCTGCTGTGGTTTTCCTTGTGGCTTACCCTTATGGATTTGTTTGGGGCCTTCTTTGGAATTTGAGTTATTAGAATTCTCTTTTGAGTCTTTTTTAGGCTGTTTCCCCTCATCCTTCTTCTGAGTTGCCCCAGAATCCTTATGAGTAGCCCTGTTGGCAACCCACAAGTCAGCAGCCTTAGCTAGCTTCCTGGAATCCAATTCCTTCGAGTCAGCCAAGTGCTGTCTGAGCTCAGGAGAACAGGCATCATAAATAGACTCCAACATAAAAAGATTCTTCATACCCTCATAAGTGTTCATCTTGTAACCCTTAATCCATCCCTCTAAGTTTCTCAACCCTTTACTCACCCAGGTGGCCCAAGGGGTACCATCATGCTTTTTGAGGGTTCTAAACCTCTAAAGATACTGGGAAGGGGTCTTCCGGAAACCTAGCTATCAAAGCTAGTTTCACACTTTCATAATCCTTCTTATCCACCTCCCCCAACTCCATTACCACATCAGTTGCAACAGGGGGAAGCCTAGAGAACAACCAGGGAAGTAACTCATTCCCTGTGATGTCCTGGAGCCCATGATTATATTCAAACATTTTCAACCAATCTAACACATCCAATCTAGGTTCATACTTACCCACTAATTCCTTAGGCATCCGGGGTCTTTTGGGACTGGAACTTCTAGAGCATGGGTGCACAACATACGGCCCGCGGGCCAGTTGCGGCCCACCATGCTCTTTTGTCCGGCCGGACAAAACACTGGCCCTCATTGGCTCAGCACACACACACGCACCTCGTCGCTCCTACGAGCCACGTAATGCGTGTGTGCTGCACCAATGGAGGGCCAGCACTACGGCTGGCGTGGTCCATAAGGCTTGATGCCGGAAGGCATTTCAGCCTTGGACCACGCCAGCCATAGTACGAGTCCAGCGTTCCAGCTTACCTGCCGCTTACCTGCCTGCCTTCCAGCACGTCTCCGGTAAGTGGTCTGTTTGTGTTTGTGTGTCGGGTCTGTTTTGCTTTGTTTGTGTGTGTATGTTGCAAGGGGGGGTCGGATGTGTGTCGGATGTGTGTCGGATGTTTGGATTTTAATCTTTTTTGTGTGTATGTTGAGATGCGGGGGTGGTGGGGTGTTGGATGTGTGTGGGGGGTGGGGGTTTGGGTCTGTATGTTTGCATGTTTGAGAGTGTGCTGAGTTGGGGGGGTGGGGGTTCGGGTCTGGTTGGGTGCTTGTGTGTGTGTGCTGATTTGGGGGGTGGGGGTTTGGAGTTGGGGGGGTGGGGGGTTCGTGTCTGTATGGGTGCATGTTTGTGTGTGTGCTGAGTTGGGGGTGGGGGGTTCGGGTCTGTGTGTGTGCTGAGTTGGGGGGTGGGGGTTTGGGTCTGTATGTTTGCATGTTTGAGAGTGTGCTGAGTTGGGGGGTAGGGGTTCGGGTCTGGTTGGGTGCTTGTGTGCGTGTGCTGATTTGGGGGGTGGGGGTTTGGAGCTGGGGGCGTGGGGGGTTTGGGTCTGTATGGGTGCATGTTTGTGTGTGTGCTGAGTTGGGGGTGGGGGTTCGGGTCTGGTTGGGTGCTTGTGCGTGCTGATTTGGGGAGGTGGGGGTTTGGAATTGGGGGGTGGGGGTTTGGGTCTGTATGGGTGCACGTTTGTGTGTGTGCTGAGTTGGGGGTGGGGGGTTCGGGTCTGTGTGTGTGCTGATTTGGGGTGGGGGGGTCGGGTCTGTATGGGTTCATGTTTGTGTGTGTGCTGATTTGGGGGGTGGAGGGTTCGGGTCTGTATGGGTGCATGTTTGTGTGTGTGCTGATTTGGGGGGTGGGGGGTTCGGGTCTGTATGGGTGCATGTTTGTGTGCTGAGTTGGGGGGTGGGGGTTCGGGTCTGGTTGGGTGCTTGTGCATGTGTGTGCTGATTTGGGGGGTGGGGGTTTGGAGTTGTGGGGGGGTGGGGGTTCGGGTCTGTATGGGTTCATGTTTGTGTGTGTGCTGATTTGGGGGGTGGGGGTTCGGGTCTGTATGGGTGCATGTTTGTGTGCTGAGTTGGGGGTGGGGGTTCAGGTCTGGTTGGGTGCTTGTGCATGTGTGTGCTGTTTTGGGGGGTGGGGGGTTCGGGTCTGTATGGGTGCATGTTTGTGTGCTGAGTTGGGGGGTGGGGGTTTGGGTCTGGTTGGGTGGTTGTGCATGTGTGTGCTGATTTGGGGGGTGGGGGTTTGGAGTTGTGGGGGGTGGGGGTTCGGGTCTGTATGGGTGCATGTTTGTGTGTGTGCTGAGTTGGGGGTGGGGGGTTCGGGCCTGTGTGTGTGCTGATTTGGGGTGGGGGGTCGGGTCTGTATGGGTGCATGTTTGTGTGTGTGCTGAGTTGGGGGGTGGGGGGTTTGGGTCTGTATGTTTGCATGTTTGAGAGTGTGCTGAGTTGGGGGGTGGGGGTTCGGGTCTGGTTGGGTGCTTGTGTGTGTGTGCTGATTTGGGGGGTGGGGGTTTAGAGTTGGCGGGTGTGGGGGGTTCGGGTCTGTATGGGTGCATGTTTGTGTGTGTGCTGAGTTAGGGGGTGGGGGTTTGGGTCTGTATGTTTGCATGTTTGAGAGTGTGCTGAGTTGGGGGGTGGGGGTTCGGGTCTGGTTGGGTGCTTGTGTGTGTGTGCTGATTTGGGGGGTGGGGGGTTTGGGTCTGTATGTTTGCATGTTTGAGAGTGTGCTGAGTTGGGGGGTGGGGGTTCGGGTCTGGTTGGGTGCTTGTGTGTGTGTGCTGATTTGGGGGGTGGGGGTTTAGAGTTGGGGGGTGTGGGGGTTCGGGTCTGTATGTTTGCATGTTTGAGAGTGTGCTGAGTTGGGGGGTGGGGGGTTTGGGTCTGTATGTTTGCATGTTTGAGAGTGTGCTGAGTTGGGGGGTGGGGGTTCGGGTCTGGTTGGGTGCTTGTGTGTGTGTGCTGATTTGGGGGGTGGGGGTTTAGAGTTGGATTTGGGGGGTTTGGGTCTGTATGGGTGCATGTTTGTGTGTGTGCTGAGTTGGGGGTGGGGGGTTCGGGTCTGTGTGTGTGCTGATTTGGGGTGGGGGGTCGGGTCTGTCTGGGTACATGTTTGTGTGTGTGCTGAGTTAGGGGGTGGGGGTTTGGGTCTGTATGTTTGCATGTTTGTGTGTGTGCTGAGTTGGGGTTGAGGTGGGCCAGGGTGAATAACATCAGAGACAACTGGCAGCCTTGCCTGGTGCCCTGTAGGATCACACAGGCAAGTGAAATGTGTTTGCCAGTGCGAACCCTGGCCACTGACCTGATGTATAGCAGCTGCACCCAGTGTGTAAATCCTGGGCCAAACCCAAATCGGCATCACCATGTAGCTCTGTTCCCATTTAGTGATGCTCTTTGGCATTCGCTGCAGCCCCCTAAAGATCATACTCCTAGGTCCAGAATTGTCCCTGGACATGGTATGATAGTAACAAATGTTTGCCCCCCACCCCACTTACTATCCCCTCTGCCTCGCCAGCACTATCTGAAATGTCGTCAGGCCTAGTACGATAAAAGCTTGTTTTGTTCCTCTCCCTCCTTTCTCCTCCCCTCTCCCTCACCTTGTGTAATTCTCCGGCTCTACCAGAAATAAACTATCATAGCCTATCATTAGAGATGTTGGGCCAGAGTGTCAAGGGTCAGCAGTGGGTGTGGTTATTTGTACATTCCTAAAGCTTTCAAAATCGGCTGCAGCCTTTTCTAGTAAGGTCCTGGATGATGTCTGCTCCTGTAATTTTGCAACTAAACCTCGATCAAGCGTTTGAGACCCATTGAGTGTGGGTAATTATTACCTTTCTACAACCCCATCAAGCATTGTTCAGGGGGATAGAAGCACAAGCAGAAACTATTTCTCTGGCGCAATATGGTGGAGCTCCTGCCAGTTTTGCCCTGCCCAGGAAGAAACTGAGATCAGTTTCTTTGTATGTTCACTAAAGTAATTGGTCATCCTGTGATAATTCCTTTCAAAAGCTCATAATTTGGCAACAGCTTGTGCTTTGAAATGTTATTTTTTTAAAAAAAGTATGTCCTCAATTTCCATCTTAATCTCAAACATAGCAGGTTGATATGCTATGCAGCCCGCTATTCCTCAAAGTATCCATCAATAAGTGCATGAAAAGGTATGCTGGCAAGGCTATGTTCTTTATCTGATCTTGTTCTTTTGTCGCTTCTAGGATTCTCCAAAAAGTATATAATTTGTATATACTCTAGACTTGGACCGTCGTAGTGGGAGCATAACAGTGGATTTCGTATCTTTATCCAAAGATGTCCCTGCCAATGTTTAGTGCAGTAAAAAAAAGAAAGATTGACCAGGAGCACCGTCAATTTAAGGATGAGTGGACTGAGAAGTTTTTTTTCATCGAGTCCAAACCTGATGTGTACTCGTGTCTCATTTGTCTCGAACGCATAGCAGTCCCCAAGGAATATAATATCCGCCGCCATTGTGAATCAAAACATTCACAATATAAGGATTTGCAGTGGGAAGCGAGAATTAAGAAAGCTGGGGAGCTAAAAACACAGCTGGCTAAGCAACAGGGTGTTTTTGCCCAGAAAAAAAAAGAATCTGAATGTGCCACCTTTGCAAGTTATAAGGTTGCTCGGCTTATTGCAAGGTCAGCACGTCCTTTCACAGATGGGGATTTCGTTAAAGACTGCCTGATGGAGATTTGCGAGGCAGTGCGTAAAGAAAAAAAAGATGTTTTTACAAATGTTCCCCTTTCACGTATGAGTATCCAGCGGCGTATTGTAGATATGGCTGACAATTGTTACAGCCAACTGAAAATGCAGTGTAAGGATGTCAAGTTCTTTTCAGCTGCCCTTGATGAGAGCACAGATGCAAGTGACACAGCCCAACTCTTAATTTTCATTCGGGGGGTCGATAATCAATGCAAAGTATTTCAGGAACTGGCTTCCCTGGTATATTTGCATGGCAGGACTACTGGTGCTGACATTTTTAATGCCTTTCAAAAAGTCATTGATGATTTAAATTTGCCATGGGATGCGTTGGTAGGCGTGACGACTGATGGGGCGCCAGCCATGGTTGGGGAGCAAAATGGGTTTATTGGCTGCTTGAAAAGGCACTTAGGCGAGAAGGCTGTCCATTTAAAAAATTATCACTGCATAATCCACCAGGAGGCATTATGTGCAAAACATTTGAAATTCACTCAAGTGATGGACTTTGTTGTGAAAACGGTTAATTTTGTCCGTGCACGCTCTTTAAATCACCGATTGTTTCAGGCGTTTCTAGAAGAGGTAAAGGCGGATTATGGTGATGTCCTATATCACACCGATGTTCGATGGCTTAGTCGTGGCAATGTGCTGAAGCGATTCTTTGCTTTACGGCACGAAATAAAAGCATTCCTTGATGAAAAGGGAATGGACACTTCTGTCATGCTAGATATTGACTGGGTAGCCGACTTTGCTTTTCTGACTGACCTGACAGGCCATTTCAATGATTTCATATCTCATATCGGATCTGTTTGGGGCAGTTTGTGCCTTTGAAATAAAGCTAAGGCTTCTGACAGCCCAACTGGAGAAAGGGATGCTGGCACACTACCCCGCATGTGCAGAGGTTTTGCCCCCTGACAAGTATGGAGGGTGGTATTGGCATGTGAAGGTCCTGAAGGAACTGCAAAATGTTTTTGAGAATCGTTTCTTACAATTCAAATCCCAGCGAGCCTCTTTTAAACTTTTTGCAGACCCTTTCTCAGCTGATGTTAACAGTGTGCAACCTGAACTGCAACTGGAACTTATTGAACTTCAGTGCTGTAGTGCCCTCAAAAATAAGCACAGAGAGATGCCTTTATTAGTCTTCTATCAGTCTCTGGACACTGCGCAATTCCCCAATCTTTCACGGGAAGCATTAAAGATGGTTTCTATGTTTGGCAGTACTTACATTTGTGAGCAAGTTTTTTCACAAATGAAACTACATAAATCCAGCCTAAGGACAAGACTAACCGACCAACATTTCCATGCTATCCTGAGAGTAGGAACAACCTCACTGGAGCCCGAGATCCAGAAACTGACAGCTGAGAAACGCTGCAATGTTTCTCACTGATCAACTATGTCTGGTTCACTGTTTCATCCTGTATGATTTGGGGAAATGTATAGTACAACATGTAAGTTTTAAATACAAATAAAACGGTACACCTCCAAAAAGATGTTTTTTCCAACTGCCATAGTGTTTGGTTGGGGGTAAGGGGGCCCTGGGGCATAGTGTTTGCTTGGGGGCGAGGGGGCCATGGGGCATAGTGTTTGCTTGGGTGTGAGGGGGCCATGGGGCATAGTGTTTGGTTGGGGGTGAGGGTGCCATGGGGCATAATGTTTGGTTGGATGTGAGGGGGCCATGGGGCATAATGTTTGGTTGGATGTGAGGGGGGCAAGGGCCATAGTGTTTGGTTGGGAGGAGGGGGGCAAGGGCCATAGTGTTTGGTTGGGGGTGAGGGGGGCAAGGGGCATAGTGTTTGGTTGGGGGTGAGGGGGCCATGGGGCATAGTGTTTGGTTGGGGGTGAGGGACATGGGGCATAATGTTTGGTTGGGGGTGAGGGGGCCATGGGGCATAGTGTTTGGTTGGGGGTGAGGGACATGGGGCATAGTGTTTGGTTGGGGGTGAGGGACATGGGGCATAGTGTTTGGTTGGGGGTGAGGGTGCCATGGGGCATAATGTTTGGTTGGATGTGAGGGGGCCATGGGGCATAATGTTTGGTTGGATGTGAGGGGGCCATGGGGCATAATGTTTGGTTGGATGTGAGGGGGCCATGGGGCATAGTGTTTGGTTGGGGGTGAGGGACATGGGGCATAGTGTTTGGTTGGGGTGAGGGACATGGGGCATAGTGTTTGGTTGGGGGTGAGGGTGCCATGGGGCATAGTGTTTGGTTGGATGTGAGGGGGCCATGGCGCATAGTGTTTCGTTGGGGGTGAGGGTGCCATGGGGCATAGTGTTTGGTTGGAGGTGAGGGTGCCATGGGCCATAGTGTTTGGTTGGGGGTGAGGGGGTCAAGGGGCATAGTGTTTGGTTGGGGGTGAGGGGGCCATGGGGCATAGTGTTTGGTTGGGGGTGAGGGACATGGGGCATAATGTTTGGTTGGGGGTGAGGGGGCCATGGGGCATAGTGTTTGTTTGGGGGTGAGGGACATGGGGCATAGTGTTTGGTTGGGGGTGAGGGGGCCATGGGGCATAATGTTTGGTTGGGGGTGAGGAGGGCAAGGGGCATAATGTTTGGTTGGGGGTGAGGGGGGCAAGGGCCATAGTGTTTGGTTGGGGGTGAGGGGGGCAAGGGCCATAGTGTTTGGTTGGGGGTGAGGGGGGCAAGGGGCATAGTGTTTGGTTGGGGGTGAGGGGGCCATGGGGCATAGTGTTTGGTTGGGGGTGAGGGACATGGGGCATAATGTTTGGTTGGGGGTGAGGGGGCCATGGGGCATAGTGTTTGTTTGGGGGTGAGGGACATGGGGCATAGTGTTTGGTTGGGGGTGAGGGTGCCATGGGGCATAATGTTTGGTTGGGGGTGAGGGAGCCATGGGGCATAATGTTTGGCTGGGGGTGAGGGGGCCAAGGGGCATAGTGTTTGGTTGGGGGTGAGGGACATGGGGCATAGTGTTGCACTCCAAGAGTGAACCCAATAATAAAGCTAAAACAGGCACAGTTGGGAGATGTTCATCTTTGGCTTTTTGAGGAAACCTGACTCAATGAAGGCCATACTCCTCTTGGGCAACCCAAATAGCAAACTGTAGCAGTCCAAAATAACGGCATGTCCAATCTAGGGTCAATAAAATATATATACGTTAACTAAACATGCGAGATACAATAACTAAATAGAAATAAATTATAACAATGGAAAATGTGTAGTACAAAATGTAAGTTTGAAATGCAAATAAAAAACGTTACCCCTCAAAAACATTATTTTTCCATGTGTTTAGTAGAAATTGGGGGTTTAAAAAGCCTCCTGCCATGCCCCGCCTACCGCCCCGCCCACATTTACTTTTCGGCCCACTATAGCCCTCATGTAAGGTACTTTCGGCCCTCTGTCAAAATCAGTTGTGCACCCCTGTTCTAGATGAACCAGAGGAGAGAGAAGCATTTTCCACAGACAACTTTTTCATCTCTAATTCATGATTCAGTTCAATTTCTCTGAGTCTTAACTCAGCTTGCTTCTGCTCAGCTTGGGCATTCATTCGTCTGAACTCTAGCTCTTGGTTTCTTTCAGATTGGGCTAAAAAACGCTTGTACTCTAATTCGAGCTTCATTTTTTCAAGTTCAAAATAAGCAGGGTTACATGTGGGACCTGGTATGGGCCCCGTAGGTACAGTAGGTAAGGCAGACAGAGGCTCAGAGTGGCTAACTTCATTAGGTTCACTTTCCTCTTCTGACTCATTATCAAGACTTTGATTCAGATCAATACCATCACTGTTTTCTACATTCGCTGGAGAAGTTGGTTCCTCTGAACCAGTACCCATGCTTTGGTTTTCCAGCAGTCTCGCTATCAGTTCTACCTTTCTTGCCTCTTACAGAAAGATTCCTTTGTCTACAGGGAGCTCTCAAACTCTCAGTACTTTCACCTGACAAGGACTCTTGGCTGTAAACTTCCATAGTAGACATATTTTTGAAAGTTGCTTTTTAGTGCTAATCTTTGTGGTTAGTTATCCTAAAGTGTTGAAAAGCACTCTAAACTGTATACTCAATACAAATCCCACCGCTGTACACCAGTGTTAAGTAGACACCTGTGCAGTTCCCTCTGGGACCACTGCAAAAGATTTAGGCCTACAGGTGTTTGGCAGTAAAACCACTTGGTAGCCGCCTGTACCACACAGATTCACCTGGTAGCTGTGGCTGAGCAGTCAGACCTCTCTCAAGAAAAGTAAGGCAGTATGTGGAGTATACAAGATAGGGCAATTTACACCGTAGAACAAGCAGACACGGAACAGAGCTTGGGTGTAAAGATATATAATTATTTATTTTAAGGACACATATATGAAAACACACTGGCACTAATACGGCAAACAACTTCAATTACAATTACTATAAGTATATCAAACCCCTAACCATATTTCGACATGTCTAGGTTCAACGGCACCACTTATTTGCAGACAGAGGTGAATGCTTTAACCTAGATGGCACTCTAATATTCGTTAGAACGGGAGAGAAAAGGCAGGGTATGAAACCAACTCGGTACCAACACTTTTACGAAGCAAATGCAAGGCCAGTAAGGCAGGGCCTACTGTGGATCACAAAGTTCAGAGGCCAGGCCCACTCGGAGAGAGGCAAGGCGATATGTCCCAACAAAATATCACAGTGGAAACGCACTTCGAGTCTTTGTAGCAAATTGTCACAGAAAGGTTGGACCAGTTTACAACAAAAAGTTAAGAAGGTCTGGAGGCGGCCCAATGGAAAGGTAAGGATTTAAGACACCTCACGCTAACCGTCACAACGGAAGCCAGGCGGACACGGTACCTTGTAAGTGAAGAGACAGCTGCGGCGGGGGCAGTTGTTCCTGGTGGTGGATGCAAGTCGGGGCTTTGCCAAGAGATGAGATGATCTCGTCGTCGAAGGAAAGTTGAAGATTGTTGCACCACCAGGGAAGAAACCAGCCGCGGAGTGCTCCGTCACAAGGCACCACCTTTTGGTGCTCAGCACGGGCAATTCGACCACTACGCCCTGGAAGCGAAGAAAAAGCAAAGGGACTGGTTGTTCCCACCAGTCAGGGGGATAAGACTCTCCAGCAGGGAGATCTCCTCTGTCGTTGGGAAGTGGTGAGTCGGTTCAGCAGGGCTCCACCAGAGGTGTCGTCGTTGCAGGTCGGCTCAGCTTTACCCTCGTCGGATTCTTAGGTCCTGTGGCGACTTCTGAAGATCCAGTCCCAAAAGCCCTGCTTTTATGCAGCTGTTGGGGAGAATTCTCTGTTTAGGCTGAATTTCCTAACCTAGTGAGTCCCCCAGCAGCTTTGCTGGATTTCGGGAGTTTGTTTTTTTCATTCCTGCCAAGAGTGAGACTCTTTTTCTCCCACTCTTGGACATGAATGTGTGTAATTCCTTTGAATATCACGCAAACCCCCATTCATTCAGCCTAGCTGTCAATCAAAACACGCTAAGGCGTGAGCGGGGTGGCTCACCACTTGGGCCAATCACACCAGAGTGCGACTTGAGTTGGCAAGGCAACTCAGTCCAGGGTGCCTAGACCCCCTCCCACGCCCCCTGTGGTACCCAGATAGAATGGCACCACTCTGGAGGGCTTCTGTGTAGAAGCCCACCAAAAGTGGAACAAAGGGCTCAACCTTTGGTTCGGAGTTACAGAGGTGAGACAGACGCCATTTTAAAAAGCCAGTTCTGGCATAAAATACCGACCGGTAGATTTATTTAAGACAAATAAACCGGCGGTATGTTAGAGACTAACGGGAAAAAGTATTAGCCTCCAACAATGGGAAGAATCCCATAGAGTTATATTCGGGGTCGAATATAACAAGTAGTTTCCACTGCCACCAGCCAAAACTCGACGAGGGGGGACGGGACAGTGCCCCCTCGAATAACAGACCCAGGGGTAATTGAATTACCCCTACTAGTACATCAACAATAGGATAGTTTGTACTAGTTCTGTTAGTAAATTTAGGTCTAGTAAAGCCAATGGTGACTCTACATGCCCTGGGAGACAGTAGTCAGTCCCAGGATATGGAGTCTATGGTGGGGATCCTCTAGGACGCCCCAGTGTTACGGCACGGAGGGTGCGGTGTAACACACATAGTAAAACACATGAGACCCTATGGAGTAAAAGACCCCATAGCCCCTAGAACACATTGGCATTCACAGGAATCAACCACATTCATGTCCAAGAGGGGGAGAAAAGAGTCTCACTCTTGGCAGGATGGACAAAAACAAACTCCAGAAATCCAGCAAAGCTGCTGGGGGACTCACTAGGTTAGGAAATTCAGCCTAAACAGAGAATTCTCCCTAACACCCGGGAGTGTCGCCTACTCTAGCACTGGTCCTGAGCTTCGGGTAGCACATGGTCACTGCATGCTTATGCACTGTGGGTGCACCATCACACCTGGGAGTGTCGCCTACTCTAGCACTGGTCCTGAGCTTCAGGTAGCACATGGTCACTGCATGCTTAGGCACTGTGGTTGCACCATCACACCTGGGAGTGTCCCCTATCCTAGCCTTGGTCTTCAGCTTCAGGTCGCACATGGTCATTGCCTGCTTATGCACTGTGGGTGCACCATAACACCTGGGATTGTCCCCTACTCTGACCCTGAGCTTCAGGTAGAACATGGTCACTGCATGCTTATGCACTGTGGGTGCACCATCACACCTGGGACGTGTCCCCTACTTTAGCACTGGCCCTGAGATTCAGGTAGCACATGGTCACTGCATGCTTATGCACTGTGCATGCACCATCACACCTGGGGGTATCCCCTACCCTAGCCTTGGTATTGAGCTTCAGGTCACACATGGTCACTGCCTTCTTATGCACTGTGGGTGCACCATCACACCTGGGAGCGTCCCCTACTCTAGCACTGGTCCTGAGCTTCAGGTAGCACATGGTCACTGCATGCTTATGCACTGTCGGTGCACCATCACACCTGGGAGTATCCCCTACCCTAGCCTTGGTCTTGAGCTTCAGGTCACACATGGTCATTGCCTGCTTATGCACTGTGGGTGCACCATCACACCTGGGAGTGTCCCCTACCCTAGCGCTGGTCCTGAGCTTCAGGTCGCACGTGGTCACTGCATGCTTATGCACTGTGGTGCACCATCACACCTGGGAGTGTCCCCTACCCTTGGTCCTGAGCTTCAGGTCGCACACGGTCACTGCCTGCTTGTGCACTGTGGGTGCAACATCACACCTGGGAGTGTCCCCTACCCTATCGCTGGTCCTGAGCTTCAGGTAGCACATGGTCATTGCCTGCTTATGCACTGTGGGTGCACCATCACACCTGGGAGTGTCCACTACTCCAGCACTGGTCCTGAGCTTCAGGCCGCACATAGTCATTGCCTGCTTATGCACTGTGGGTGCGTCATCACACCTGGGAGTGTCTCCTACTCTAGCACTGGTCCTGAGCTTCAGGTCACACAGGGTCATGTCCTGCTTATACACTGTGGGTTCACCGCCACACCTGGGAGTGTCCCCTACCCTGGCGCTGGTCCCACATGGTCATTGCCTTCTTATGTACTGTGGGTGCACCATCACACCTGGGAGAATCCTCTACTCTAGCACTGGTCCTGAGCTTCAGGTAGCACATGGTCACTGCATGCTTATGCACTGTGGTGCACCATCACACCTGGGAGTGTCCCCTACCCTTGGTCCTGAGCTTCAGGTCGCACATGGTCATTTCCTGCTTATGCACGGTGGTGCACCATCACACCTGGGAGCGTCCCCTACTCTAGCGCTGGTCACGAGCCTCAGATCGCACATGGCCATTGCCTGCTTATGCACTGTGGGTGCACCATCACACCTGGGAGTGTCCCTTACTCTAGCGCTGGTCCTGAGCTTCAGGTCGCACAGGGTCACTGCCTGCTGGTGCACTGTGGGAGCACCATCACACCTGGGAGTGTCCACTACCCCAGCACTGGTCCTGACCTTCAGGTAGCACATAGTCATTGCCTGCTTATGCACTGTGGTGCACCATCACACCTGGGAGCGTCCCCTATTCTAACGCTGGTCCTGAGCTTCAGTTAGCACAAGGTCATTGCCTGCTTATGCACTGTGGGTGCACCATCACACCTGGGAGTGTCCCCTACCCTAGCGCTGGTCCCACATGGTCATTGCCTGCTTATGTACTGTGGGTGCACATCACACCTGGGAGCGTTCCCTACTCTAGCACTGGTTCTGAGCTGCAGGTAGCACATGAGCACTGCATGCTTATGCCCTGTGGGTGCACCATCACACCTGGGAGTGTCCCCTACCCTAGCCTTGGTCCTGAGCTTCAGGTCGCACATATTCACTGCATGTTTATGCACTGTGGTGCACCATCACACCTGGGAGTGTCCCCTTACCTTGGTCCTGAGCTTCAGGTCACACATGGTCATTACCTGCTTATGCACTGTGGTGCACCATCACACCTGGGAGCGTCCCCTACTCTAGCGCTGGCCCTGAGCCTCAGGTCGCACATGGCCATTGCCTGCTTATGCACTGTGGGTGCATCATCACACCTGGGAGTGTCCCTTACTCTAGCGCTGGTCCTGAGCTTCAGGTCGCACAGGGTCACTGCCTGCTGGTGCACTGTGGGTGCACCATCACACCTGGGAGTGTCTACTACTCTAGCACTGGTCCTGAGCTTCAGGTAGCACATGGTCATTGCCTTCTTATGCACTGTGGTGCACCATCACACCTGGGAGCGTCCCCTATTCTAGCGCTGGTCCTGAGCTTCAGGTAGCACATGGTCATTGCCTGCTTCTGCAGTGTGGGTGCACCATTACACCTGGGAATGTCCACTACTCCAGCACTGGTCCTGAGCTTCAGGTAGCACATGGTCATTGCCTGCTTATGCACTGTGGTGCACCATCACACCTGGGAGCGTCCCCTATTCTGGCGCTGGTCCTGAACTTCAGGTAGCACATGGTCATTGCCTGCTTATGCACTGTGTGTGCACCATCACACCTGGGAGTGTCCCCTACTCTAGCACTGGACCTGAGCTTCAGGTCGCACAGGGTCACTGCCTGCTTGTGCACTGTGGGTGCACCATCACACCTGGGAGGGTATCCTACTCTAACGCTGTTCCTGAGCTTCAGGTAGCACATGGCCATTGCCTGCTTATGCGCTGTGGGTGCACCATCACACCTGGGAATGTCCTACTCTAGCGCTGGTCCTTACCTTCATGTTGCACATGGTCATTGCGTGCTTATGCACTGTGGGTGCACCATCACACCTGGGAGTGTCCCCTACCCTAGCCTTGGTCCTGAGCTTCAGGTTGCACATGGTCATTGCCTGCTTATGCACTGTGGGTGCACCATCACACCTGGGAGTGTCCCCTACCCTAGCCTTGGTCCTGAGCTTCAGGTTGCACATGGTCATTGCCTGCTCATGCACTGTGGGTGCACCATCACACCTGGGAGTGTCGCCTACCCTAGCACTGGTCCTGAGCTTCAGGTAGCACATGGTCACTGCATGCTTATGTACTGTGGGTGCACCACCACACCTGGGAGTGTCGCCTACTCTAGCACTGGTCCTGAGCTTCAGGTAGCACATAGTCACTGCATGCTTATGCACTGTGGGTGCACCATCACACCTGGGAGTGTCGCCTACTCTAGCACTGGTCCTGAGCTTCAAGTAGCACATGGTCACTGCATGCTTAGGCACTGTGGGTGCACCATCACACATGGGAGTGACCCCTACCCTAGCCTTGGTCTTCAGCTTCAGGTCGCACATGGTTATTGCCTGCTTATGCACTGTGGGTGCACCATCACACCTGGGAGGGTCCCCTACCCTAGCCTTGGTCTTGAGCTTCAGGTCGCACATGGTCATTGCCTGCTTATGCACTGTGGTGCACCATCACACCTGGGAGCGTCCCCTACTCTAGCGCTGCTCCTGAGCCTCAGGTCGCACATGGTCACTGCATGCTTATGCACTGTGGGTGCACCATGGCACCTGGGAGTATCCCCTACCCTAGCCTTGGTCTTGAGCTTCAGGTAGCACATGATCACTGCTTATGCACTGTGGGTGCACCATCACACTTGGGAGTGTCCCCTACCCTAGCGCTGGTCCTGAGCTTCAGGTCGCACATGGTCATTGCCTGCTTATGCACTGTGGGTGCAACATCATATCTGGGAGGGTCCCCTACTCTAGCACTGATCCTGAGCTTCAGGTCGCACATGGTCATTGCCTGCTTATGCACTGTGGTGCACTATCACACCTGGGAGCGTCCCCTACTCTAGCACTGGTCCTGAACTTCAGGTAGCACATGGTCAGTGCATGCATATGCACTTCGGGTGCACCATCACACCTGGGAGTGTCCCCTACCCTAGCCTTGGTCCTGAGCTTCAGGTCACACATTGTCACTGCATGGTTATGCACTGTGGTGCACCATCACACCAGGGAGTGTCCCCTACCCTTGGTCCTGAGCTTCAGGTCGCACAGGGTCACTGCCTGCTTGTGCACTGTGGGTGCACCATCACACCTGGGAGTGTCCCCTACCCTGGCGCTGGTCCTGAGCTTCAGGTAGCACATGGCCATTGCCTGCTTGTGCACTGTAAGTGCACCATCACACCTGGGAGTGTCCCCTACTCTAGCACTGGCCCTGAGCTTCAGGTCGAACAGGGTCATTGCCTGCTTATGCACTGTGGGTGCACCATCACACCTGGGAGTGTCCCTTACTCTAGCGCTGGTCCCACATGGTCCATGCCTGCTTATGCACTGTGGGTGCACCATCACACCTGGGAGTGTCCCCTACCCTAGCGCTGGGCCCACATGGTCACTGCCTGCTTATGCACTCTGGTGCACCATCACACCTGGGAGTGTCCCCTACCCTTGGTCCTGAGCTTCAGGTCGCACAGGGTCATGTCCTGCTTATGCACTGTGTGTGCACCATCACACCTGGGAGTGGCCCCTACCCTTGGTCCTGAGCTTCAGGTCGCATAGGGTCATGTCCTGCTTGTGCACTGCGGGTGCACCATCACACCTGGGAGCGTCCCCTACTCTAGCCCTGGTCCTGAGCTTCAGGTCACACAGGGTCACTGCCTGCTTATGCACTGTGGTGCACCATCACACCCGGGAGCGTCCCCTACTGTAGCCCTGGTCCTGAGCTTCAGGTCGCACAGGGTCACTGCCTGCTTATGCACTGTGGTGCACCATCACACCTGGGAGTGTCCCTTACTCTAGCGCTGGTCCCACATGGTCACTGCCTGCTTATGCACTGTGGGTGCACCATCACACCTGGGAGTGTCCCCTACCCTAGCGCTGGGCCCACATGGTCACTGCCTGCTTATGCACTCTGGTGCACCATCACACCTGGGAGTGTCCCCTACCCTTGGTCCTGAGCTTCAGGTTGCACAAGGTCATGTCCTGCTTATGCACTGTGGGTGCACCATCACACCTGGGAGTGTCCCCTACTCTTGGTCCTGAGCTTCAGGTCGCACAGGGTCATGTCCTGCTTATGCACTGTGGGTGCACCATCACACCTGGGAGTGTCCCCTACCCTTGGTCCTGAGCTTCAGGTCGCACAGGGTCATGTCCTGCTTATGCACTGTGGGTGCACCATTACACCTGGGAGTGTCCCCTACCCTTGGTCCTGAGCTTCAGGTCGCACAGGGTCATGTCCTGCTTGTGCACTGTGGGTGCACCATCACACCTAGGAGCATCCCCTACTCTAGCCCTGGTCCTGAGCCTCAGGTCGCACGGAGTCACTGCCTGCTTATGCACTGTGGTGCACTGCACGGTGTGATATCAAGCAGAGCATTGCACAGACATGAACAGGCTATTTTATCTTTTTACATTCTTCTCCCATTTTGGAAACCTCCCTGTTCTGATCCCGCCCTGCAGCAATGCACGTGGGCGTGTCGAGGGCCGCTCTGGGGAAGGAAATGGGAAAAACAGCAGCAGAAGGACCATCTCTGCAAGCCCCGCCCGTCTCTGGTGGGCCGGAACCGGAAATGACGGCTCCGGATGCAATCTGGAGCGGTCGGGCGTATGACGTCATCGCCGGAGATTCCGGAAGTGGCGTCATCACTCACGGGAGCAGCGAGGTGAGTCCCTACAGGCACCAACCAGTGCTCCATCCACCCCTCCTGCACAGGGGGCAGCGGGTGCCCAGGAGGCAGGATGGGGGTCCAGCAAGAGAGCCTCCTTCATGCAGGGACATGCAATTATTCACATGATGCGTCCTTGCTGTTACACAGCAGCAGAAAACTCGAGCCCGCCACCCATCCACTGACAGTGGATGACCTGCGGCCCCCCACCTGTGTGTTCCCACACCCCTCCTAAGCATTTGCCTCTCAAAAGATTCAGTATCAACACCTGGGCAATAACTCAAGGTAGGAGCCATTCCTAACATGTTTGCAGGCAAACTATAGAAGGTGCACACCCCTTGAATCTAAAAAGCTGTATTTAAATATTTTCACCAGATTTGAATCCTCACAAACAGTTTCACTGGCATCGTGATCCTGCGCCGGCTTAAGGTGCGCTCAGAGGGTGCGGCTGCCCAACGGCGCCCCCCTGTCAACACACATGAAAGGCGCTTTGCCTCCAGCTCACTGTCATGCAAACTTCCATACTTAAGTTTGCAGGACAATTGGCCTCATTACGAGTTTGGAGGTAGTCATGCCGGTTTTAGCAGCATGGCTACCCCCAAACCGGGTACTGGGTCCGGGTTCCAGAAATAGGGAATTACCGGGCCATTCCGACTTTGGCGGGCCCAGTAATTCCCATTCTCAGGACCCAGACCCAGTACATCCCCATTCCCATTTGAGCCCCCATAGGGCTCAATGGGAATGGGAAGGATGCTAACAACGGGCCTGTTAATGATGAGCCCGTTCTTAGCATCCTGGTCTGCTAGCGGGATCCGCTAAGGACGTCTGGTCTGGCCAGGCGTCCAGAGCGGGACCCACTGCAGACCTCGTAATGTGGCGGCCCGGAATGAACAGTGCCGGTCCCTTACCGGTACCGTTCATTCTGCGGCCGCCTTCCTTGTAATGAGGCCCAGTGAGCGGGAGGCAAAGCGCCCTTTATTTGCTATTGGTTCAATTGGTGCAGTCCCAGCGGCTAATAAAGAATCACGTGCCCCTGGCGGGTCCCTTGGTTCCCTAATTGACACAAGCAAACTCAGCAACGAGCCCCCTGCTGTTCTTGTATTGTGTGTTTAAGGGCAGCACCTGTCAAGGGACAGGGATGCGCACAAAAAAATCTCACACAGGGTGCTGGCAGACATGGAGCGGGCACTGTCCTGGTCAGATGTTCAAGTCAGCTTGTGTTTTAAGTTTCTCGCCTCTCCCTGGTCCTAATGACTGGGGTTTGAGTCCAACTTTTGGCAATATGTAAATTCCACCATTTGAAGGATTTTTCCAGATCTGTGATCCACACTGCCTCCCCTTTGGCTGGATTTCCTAAGGCCACACTCCCTCCCCCGTATTCCCTCAGGCCACACTCCCTCCCGTGGATTTCCTCAGTCCACACTGCCTCCCCTGTGGCTGGATTTCCTAAGGCCACACTCCCTCGCCTATATTCCCTCAGGCCACATTCCCTCCCCTGGATTTCCTCAGGCCACACTCCCTCCCTTGAATTTCCTCAGACCACACTCCCTCCCCTGGATTTCCCCAGACCACACTCCCTCCCCGGTGGCTGGATTTCCTAAGGCCATACTCCCTCCCCTGGATTGCCTCAGGCCACACTCCCTCCCCTGGATTTCCTCAGGCCACATTCCCTCCTCTGGATTTCCTCAGTCCACACTGCCTCCCCTGTGGCTGGATTTCCTCAGGCCACACTCCCTCCCCTGTATTCCCTCAGGCCACACTCCCTCCCCTGGATTTCCTCATGCCACACTGCCTCCCCTTGATTTCCTCAGTCCACACTGCCTCCCCTGGATTTCCTCAGTCCACACTGCCTCCCCTGTGGCTAGATTTCCTAAGGCCACACTCCCTCTCCTGTATTCCCTCAGGCCACACTCCTCCCCCTGGAGTTCCTCAGGCCACACTCCCCTGGAATTCCTCAGGCCACACTCCCTTCCCTGGATTTCCTCAGGCCGCACTGCCTCTCCTGTATTTCCCCAGACAACACTCCCTCCCCTGTGGCTGGATTGCCTCAGGCCACACTCCCTCCCCTGGATTGCCAGGGGCCACATTCCCTCCCCTGAATTTCCTCAGACCACACTCCCTCCCCTGGATGTCCCCAGACCACACTCCCTCCCCTGTGGCTGGATTTCCCAAGGCCACACTCCCTCCCCTGGATTGCCTCAGGCCACACTCCCTCCCCTGGATTTCCTCAGGCCACACTCCCTCCTCTGGATTTCCTCAGTCCACACTGCCTCCCCTGTGGCTGGATTTCCTCAGGCCACACTCCCTCCCCTGTTTTCCCTCAGGCCATACTCCCCTGGATTTCCTCAGGCCACACTGCCTCCCCTTGATTTCCTCAGTCCACACTGCCTACCCTGTGGCTGGATTTCCTAAGGCCACACTCCCTCTCCTGTATTCCCTCACCCACACTCCTCCCCCTGGATTTCCTCAGGCCACACTCCCTCCCCTGGATTTCCTCAGGCCACACTGACTCCCCTGGATTTCCCCAGACCACACTCCCTCCCCTGAATTTCCTCAGGCCACACTCCCTCCCCTGGATTTCCCCAGACCACACTCCCTCCCCTGTGGCTGGATTGCCTCAGGCCGCACTCCCTCCCCTGGATTGCCTCAGGCCACACTCCCTCGCCTGGATCTCCTCAAGCCACACTCCCACCCCTGGATTTCCTCTGTCCACACTGCCTACCTTGTGGCTGGATTTCCTAAGGCCACACTCCCTCTCCTGTATTCCCTCAGGCCACACTCCCTCCCCTGGATTTCCTCAGGCCACACTCCCTCCCCTGTATTTCCTCAGTCCACACTGCCTACCCTGTGGCTGGATTTCCTAAGGCCACACTCCCTCTCCTGTATTCCCTCAGGCCACACTCTCTCCCCTCGATTTCCTCAGGCCACACTCCCTCCCTGGATTTCCTCAAGCCACACTCGCTCCCCTGTATTCCCTCAGGCCACACCCCCCCCGGATTTCCTCAGTCCACACTCCCTCCCCTGGATTTCCTCAGGTCACACTCCACTGGATTTCCACAGTCCACTCTGCCTCCCTTTTGGCTGGATTTCCTAAGGCCACACTCCCGCTCCTGTATTCCCTCAGGCCACACTCCCTCCCCTGGATTTCCTCAAGCCACACTCCCTCCCCTGGATTTCCTCAGGCCACACTGTTAGGGAGAATTCTCTGTTTAGGCTGAATTTCCTAACCTAGTGAGTCCCCCAGCAGCTTTGCTGGAGTTTGTTTTTTCCATCCTGCCAAGAGTGAGACTCTTTTTCTCCCACTCTTGGACATGAATGTGTGTAATTCCTTTGAATATCAATGTGTTCTATGGGCTATGGGGTATTTTACTCCATAGGGTCTCATAAGTTTTGCTATGTGTGTTACACCGCACCCTACGTGCCGTAAAACACTGGGGCGTCCTAGCGGACCTCCATCATAGACTCCATACCCGGGGACTGACTACTGTCTCCCCGGGCATGTAAAGTCACCATTGGCTTTACTAGACCTAAATTTACTAACAGAACTAGTACAAACCATCCTATTGTGGACGTACTAGTAGGGGTAATTCGATTACTCCTGGGTCTGTTATTCGAGGGGGCACTGTCCCGTCCCCCCTCGTCGAGTTTTGGCTGGCGGCAGTGGAAACTACTTGTTATATTCGACCCCGAATATAACCCTATGGGATTCTTCCCATTGTTAGAGATTGATACTGTTTCTCGTTAATCTCCAACATACCACCGGTCTACTTATCTTAAATAAGTCTATCGGATGGTATTTTCTGCCAGAACTCGGTTTTTAAAATGGCGTCTGTGTTCGTCTCTGTGACTCCTAAACCAAAGGTCGAGCCCTTTGTTTCACTTTTGGCGGGCTTCTGTACAGAGACCCTCCAAAGTGGTGCCATTCTGTCTCGGTTACCACTGTGGTGTGGGAGGGGGTTTAGGCACCCTGGACCGAGTTGCCTTGCCAACTCCGGTCGCACTCTGGTGTGATTGGCCCAGGTGGTGAGCCTCCCCGCTCACCACTTAGCATGTGTTGATTGACAGCTAGGCTGAATGAATGGGGGTTTTCTGCATAAAAGCAGGGCTTTTGGGACTGGATCTTCAGAAGTCGCCACAGGACCTAAGAATCCGACGAGGATAAAGCTGAGCCGACCTGCAACGACGACACCTCCGGTGGAGCCCTGCTGAACCGACTCACCACTTCCCGACGACAGAGGAGATCTCCCTGCCGGAGAGTCTCTTCCCCTGACTGGTGGGAACAACCAGTCCCTTTTGCTTTTTCTTCGCCTCAGGACGCAGTGGTCGAATTGCCCGTGCAGAGCACCTCGGCAACCGGATAGCCACTACCCCTGTACCGTGACCGAAAGGTGGTGCCTTGTGACGGAGCACTCCGCGGCTGGTCTCTTCCCTGGTGGTGCAACGATCTTCAACTTTCCTTCGACGACGAGATCATCTCTTCTCTTGGCAAAGACCAGACGTGCATCCACCACCAGGAACAACGGCCCCCGCCGGAGCTGCCTCTCCACAATCAAGGTACTGTGTCAGCCTGGCTTCCCTTGTTGCCGGACAGAGTGAGGTGTCTTAATCTTCGCATCTCCATAGGGTCGCCTCCAAGCTTTCTCTAGCGTGTTGTTCTGAACTGGTTCAATCTGCCGATAACAATTTGCTTCAAAGACTCGAATGCATTTCCACTAAGATACTTTTGGGACAAATCGCCTTGCCTCTCTCCGAGTGGGCCTGGCCTCTGAACTTTATAATCTATCGTGGTTTTTGTCTTCTTGCCTTGCATTCGTCCGTTCAGTATTGGGACCGTGTTCATTTCGTAACCTGCTTATTTTCTCTCCCGTCCTAACAAATATTAGTGTGCCATCCAGGTTGAGGCATACACCTCTGTCTGCAAATAAGTGATGCTGGTACAACCTAGACTTGTCGAACTATTGTTAGGGGGATTGATCTGTTCTCTTCGTAGAGTAATTGTAATTGAAATATTTGCCGTGATAGTGCCAAAGTGTTTTCTATAGATGTGCCGTTATAAATAAATACCTTTATATCTTTACACTGAAGCCTTGTTCCGTGTTTGCTTGTCTTACTGTGAAGAATTTCCCTATTTTGTATACTCCACATACTGCTTAACTCTCCTTGAGGGAAGTCTGACTGCTCAGCCACAGCTACCAAGTGAATCTGTGTGGTACAGACTGCTACCAAGTGGGTTTACTGCCAAACACCTGTAGTCCTAAATCTTTTGCAGTGGTCCCAGAGGGAACTGCACAGGTTTCCGCCTAACACACACTCCCTCCCCTGTATTCCCTGAGGCCACACTCCCTCCCCTGGATTTCCTTGGGCCACACTCCCTCCCCTGGATTTCCACAGTCCACACTGCCTCCACTTTGGTTGGATTTCCTAAGGCCACACTCCCTCCCCCGTATTCCCTCAGGCCACACTCCCTCCCCTGAATTTCCTCAGGCCACACTCCCTCCCCTGGATTTCTTCAGTCCACACTGGCTACCCTGTGGCTGGATTGCCTCAGGCACCACTCCCTCCCCTGAATTTCCTCAGGCCACACTCCCTCCTCTGGATTTCCCCAGACCACACTCCCTCCCTTGTGGTAGGATTTCCTAAGGCCACACTCCCTCCCCTGGATTTCCTCAGCCACACTCCCTTCCCTGGATTTCCTCAGGCCACACTCCCTCCCCTGGAGTTCCTCAAGCCACACTGCCTACCCTGTGGCTGGATTTCCTAAGGCCACACTCCCTCTCCTGTATTCCCTCAGGTCACACTCCCTCCCCTGGATTTCCTCAAGCCACACTCCCTCCATGGATTTCCTCAGGTCACATTCCCTCCCCTGTATTCCCTCAGGCCACACTCCCTCCCCTGGATTTCCTCGGGCCACACTCCCTCCCCTGGATTTCCACAGTCCACACTGCCTCCCCTTTGGCTGGATTTCCTAAGGCCACACTCCCTCCCCTCGATTTCCTCAGGCCACACTCCCTCCCCTGGATTTCCTCAGGCCACACTCCCTCCCCTGGATTTCCTCAAGCCACACTCGCTCCCCTGTATTCCCTCAGGCCACACCCCCCAGATTTCCTCAGGCCACACTCCCTGTCCTGGATTTCCTCAGGCCACACTCCCTCCACTGGATTTCCACAGTCCACTCTGCCTCCCCTGTGGCTTGATTTCCTAAGGCCACACTCCCTCTCCTGTATTCCCTCAGGCCACACTCCCTCCCCTGGATTTCCTCAAGCCACACTCTCTCCCCTGGATTTCCTCAGGCCACACTCCGTCCCCTGTATTCCCTCAGGCCACACTCCCTCCCCTGGATTTCCACAGTCCACACTGCCTCCCCTTTGGCTGGATTTCCTAAGGCCACACTCCCTCCCCTGGATTTCCTCAGTCCACACTGCCTCCCCTGTGGCTGGATTTCCTAAGGCGACACTCCCTCTCCTGTATTCCCTCAGGCCACACTCCCTCCCCTGGATGTCCTCAAGCCACACTCCCTCCCCTGGATTTCCTCAGGCCACACTCCCTCCCCTTTGGGTGGATTTCCTAAGGCCACACTCTCTCCCCTGGATTACCTCAGGCCACACTCCCTCCCCTGGATTTTCTCAGTCCACACTCCCTTCCCTGTGGCTGGATTTCCTAAGGCCACACTCCCTCCCCTATATTCCCTCAGGCCACACTCCCTCCCCTGAATTTCCTCAGGCCACACTCCCTCCCCTGGATTTCCTCAGTCCACACTGCCTACCCTGTGGCTGGATTTCCTAAGGCCACACTCCCTCTCCTGTGTTCCCTCAGCCCACACTCCCCTCGATTTCCTCAGGCCGCACTCCCTACCCTGGATTTCCTCAGGCCACACTCCCTCCCCTGGATTTCCTCAAGCCACACTCGCTCCCCTGTACTCCCTCAGGCCACACCGCCCCCGGATTTCCTCAGGCCACACTCCCTCCCCTGGATGTCCTCAGGCCACACTCCCTCCACTGGATTTCCACAGTCTACTCTGCCTCCCCTGTGGCTGGATTTCCTAAGGCCACACTCCCTCTCCTGTATTCCCTCAGGTCACACTCCCTCCCCTGGATTTCCTCAATCCACACTCCCTCCCCTGGATTTCCTCAGGCCACACTCCCTCCCCTGTATTCCCTCAGGCCTCACTCCATCCCCTGGATTTCCTCGGGCCACACTCCCTCCCCTGCATTTCCACAGTCCACACTGCCTACCCTTTGGCTGGATTTCCTAAGGCCACACTCCCTCCCCTGTATTCCCTCAGGCCACACTCCCCTGAATTTCCTCAGGCCACACTCCCTCCCCTGGATTTCCTCAGTCCACACTGCCTACCCTGTGGCTGGATTGCCTCAAGCCACACTCCCTCCCCTGAATTTCCTCAGGCCACACTCCCTCCCCTGGATTTCCCCAGACCACACTCCCTCCCCTGTGGCTGGATTTCCTAAGGCCACACTCCCTCCCCTGGATTGCCTCAGGCCACACTCCCTCCCCTGGATTTCCTCAGGCCACACTCCCTCCCCTGGATTTCCTCAGTCCACACTGCCTACCTTGTGGCTGGATTTCCTAAGGCCACACTCCTTCTCCTATATTCCCTCAGGCCACACTCCCTACCCTGGATTTCCTCAGGCCACACCCCCTCTCCTGGATTTCCTCAAGCCACACTCGCTCCCCTGTATTCCCTCAGGCCACACTTCCTCCCCTGAATTTCCTCAGGCCACACTCCCTCCACTGGATTTCCTCAGTCCACACTGCCTACCCTGTGGCTGGATTTCCTAAGGCCACACTACCTCTCCTGTATTCCCTCAGGCAACACTCACTCCCCTCGTTTTCCTCAGGCCACACTCCCTCCCCTGGATTTCCTCAGGCCACACTCCCTCCCCTGAATTCCCTCAAGCCACACTCGCTCCCCTGTATTCCCTCAGGCCACACCACCCCCGGATTTCCTCAGGCCACACTCCCTCCCCTGGATTTCCTCATGCCACACTCCCTGCACTGGATTTCCACAGTCCACTCTGCCGCCCCTGTGGCTGGATTTCCTAAGGCCACACTCCCTCTCCTGTATTCCCTCAGGCCAGACTCCCTCCCCTGGATTTCCTCAAGCCACACTCCCTCCCCTGGATTTCCTCAGGCCACACTCCCTCCCCTGTATTCCCTCAGGCCACACTCCCTCCCCTGGATTTCCTCAGACCACACTCCCTCCCCTTTAGCTGGATTTCCTAAGGCCACACTCCCTCCCCCGTATTTCCTCAGGCCACACTCCCTCCCCTGGATTTCCTCAGTCCACACTGCCTCCCCTGTGGCTGGATTTCCTAAGGCGACACTCCCTATCCTGCATTCCCTCAGACCACACTCCCTCCCCTGTATTCCCTCAGGCCACACTCCCTCCCCTGGATTTCCTCAGGCCACACTCCCTCCCCTGGATTTCCACAGTCCACACTGCCTCCCCTATGGCTGGATTTCCTAAGGCCACACTCTCTCCCCTGGATTACCTCAGTCCACACTCCCTCCCCTATATTCCTTCAGGCCACACTCCCCTGGATTTCCTGAGGCCACACTCCCTCCCCTGGATTTTCTCAGTCCACACTGCCTCCCCTGTGGCTGGATTTCCTAAGGCGATACTCCCTCCCCTGCATTCCCTCAGGCCACACTCCCTCCCCTGGATTTCCTCAAGCCACTCTCCCTTCCCTGTGGCTCGATTTCCTAAGGCCACACTCCCTCCCCTGTACTCCCCTGTATTCTCTCAGGCCACAATCCCTCCCCTATATTCCCTCAGGCCACACTCCCTCCCCTGAATTTCCTCAGGCCACACTCCCTCCCCTGGATTTCCTCAGTCCACACTGCCTACCCTGTGGCTGGATTTCCTAAGGCCACACTCCCTCTCCTGTGTTCCCTCAGCCCACACTCCCCTCGATTTCCTCAGGCCGCACTCCCTACCCTGGATTTCCTCAGGCCACACTCCCTCCCCTGGATTTCCTCAAGCTACACTCGCTCCCCTGTACTCCCTCAGGCCACACCGCCCCCGGATTTCCTCAGGCCACACTCCCTCCCCTGGATTTCCTCAGGCCACACTCCCTCCCCTGGATTTCCTCATGCCACACTCCCTGCACTGGATTTCCACAGTCCACTCTGCCGCCCCTGTGGCTGGATTTCCTAAGGCCACACTCCCTCTCCTGTATTCCCTCAGGCCAGACTCCCTCCCCTGGATTTCCTCAAGCCACACTCCCTCCCCTGGATTTCCTCAGGCCACACTCCCTCCCCTGTATTCCCTCAGGCCACACTCCCTCCCCTGGATTTCCTCAGACCACACTCCCTCCCCTTTAGCTGGATTTCCTAAGGCCACACTCCCTCCCCCGTATTCCCTCAGGCCACACTCCCTCCCCTGGATTTCCTCAGTCCACACTGCCTCCCCTGTGGCTGGATTTCCTAAGGCGACACTCCCTATCCTGCATTCCCTCAGACCACACTCCCTCCCCTGTATTCCCTCAGGCCACACTCCCTCCCCTGGATTTCCTCAGGCCACACTCCCTCCCCTGGATTTCCACAGTCCACACTGCCTCCCCTATGGCTGGATTTCCTAAGGCCACACTCTCTCCCCTGGATTACCTCAGTCCACACTCCCTCCCCTATATTCCTTCAGGCCACACTCCCCTGGATTTCCTGAGGCCACACTCCCTCCCCTGGATTTTCTCAGTCCACACTGCCTCCCCTGTGGCTGGATTTCCTAAGGCGATACTCCCTCCCCTGCATTCCCTCAGGCCACACTCCCTCCCCTGGATTTCCTCAGGCCACTCTCCCTTCCCTGTGGCTCGATTTCCTAAGGCCACACTCCCTCCCCTGTACTCCCCTGTATTCTCTCAGGCCACAGTCCCTCCCCTATATTCCCTCAGGCCACACTCCCTCCCCTGAATTTCCTCAGGCCACACTCCCTCCCCTGGATTTCCTCAGTCCACACTGCCTACCCTGTGGCTGGATTTCCTAAGGCCATACTCCCTCTCCTGTGTTCCCTCAGCCCACACTCCCCTCGATTTCCTCAGGCCGCACTCCCTACCCTGGATTTCCTCAGGCCACACTCCCTCCCCTGGATTTCCTCAAGCCACACTCGCTCCCCTGTACTCCCTCAGGCCACACCGCCTCCGGATTTCCTCAGGCCACACTCCCTCCCCTGGATTTCCTCAGGCCACACTCCCTCCACTGGATTTCCACAGTCTACTCTGCCTCCCCTGTGGCTGGATTTCCTAAGGCCACACTCCCTCTCCTGTATTCCCTCAGGTCACACTCCCTCCCCTGGATTTCCTCAATCCACACTCCCTCCCCTGGATTTCCTCAGGCCACACTCCCTCCCCTGTATTCCCTCAGGCCTCACTCCCTCCCCTGGATTTCCTCGGGCCACACTCCCTCCCCTGGATTTCCACAGTCCACACTGCCTACCCTTTGGCTGGATTTCCTAAGGCCACACTCCCTCCCCTGTATTCCCTCAGGCCACACTCCCCTGAATTTCCTCAGGCCACACTCCCTCCCCTGGATTTCCTCAGTCCACACTGCCTACCCTGTGGCTGGATTGCCTCAAGCCACACTCCCTCCCCTGAATTTCCTCAGGCCACACTCCCTCCCCTGGATTTCCCCAGACCACACTCCCTCCCCTGTGGCTGGATTTCCTAAGGCCACACTCCCTCCCCTGGATTGCCTCAGGCCACACTCCCTCCCCTGGATTTCCTCAGGCCACACTCCCTCCCCTGGATTTCCTCAGTCCACACTGCCTACCTTGTGGCTGGATTTCCTAAGGCCACACTCCTTCTCCTATATTCCCTCAGGCCACACTCCCTACCCTGGATTTCCTCAGGCCACACCCCCTCTCCTGGATTTCCTCAAGCCACACTCGCTCCCCTGTATTCCCTCAGGCCACACTTCCTCCCCTGAATTTCCTCAGGCCACACTCCCTCCACTGGATTTCCTCAGTCCACACTGCCTACCCTGTGGCTGGATTTCCTAAGGCCACACTACCTCTCCTGTATTCCCTCAGGCCACACTCACTCCCCTCGTTTTCCTCAGGCCACACTCCCTCCCCTGGATTTCCTCAGGCCACACTCCCTCCCCTGAATTCCCTCAAGCCACACTCGCTCCCCTGTATTCCCTCAGGCCACACCACCCCCGGATTTCCTCAGGCCACACTCCCTCCCCTGGATTTCCTCAGGCCACACTCCCTGCACTGGATTTCCACAGTCCACTCTGTCGCCCCTGTGGCTGGATTTCCTAAGGCCACACTCCCTCTCCTGTATTCCCTCAGGCCAGACTCCCTCCCCTGGATTTCCTCAAGCCACACTCCCTCCCCTGGATTTCCTCAGGCCACACTCCCTCCCCTGTATTCCCTCAGGCCACACTCCCTCCCCTGGATTTCCTCAGACCACACTCCCTCCCCTTTAGCTGGATTTCCTAAGGCCACACTCCCTCCCCCGTATTCCCTCAGGCCACACTCCCTCCCCTGGATTTCCTCAGTCCACACTGCCTCCCCTGTGGCTGGATTTCCTAAGGCGACACTCCCTCTCCTGCATTCCCTCAGACCACACTCCCTCCCCTGTATTCCCTCAGGCCACACTCCCTCCCCTGGATTTCCTCAGGCCACACTCCCTCCCCTGGATTTCCACAGTCCACACTGCCTCCCCTATGGCTGGATTTCCTAAGGCCACACTCTCTCCCCTGGATTACCTCAGTCCACACTCCCTCCCCTATATTCCTTCAGGCCACACTCCCCTGGATTTCCTGAGGCCACACTCCCTCCCCTGGATTTTCTCAGTCCACTCTGCCTCCCCTGTGGCTGGATTTCCTAAGGCGATACTCCCTCCCCTGCATTCCCTCAGGCCACACTCCCTCCCCTGGATTTCCTCAGGCCACTCTCCCTTCCCTGTGGCTCGATTTCCTAAGGCCACACTCCCTCCCCTGTACTCCCCTGTATTCTCTCAGGCCACAGTCCCTCCCCCATATTCCCTCAGGGCACACTCACTCCCCTGGATTTCCTCAGGCCACACTCCCTCCCCTGTGGCTGGATTTCCTAAGGCCACACTCCCTCCCCTGGATTTCCTCAGGCCACACTCCCTCCCCTGGATTTCCACAGTCCACACTCCCTCCCCTGGATTTCCACAGTCCACACACCCTCCCCTGTGGCTGGATTTCCTAAGGCCACAGTCCGTCCCCCGTATTCCCTCAGGCCACACTCCCCTGAATTTCCTCAGGCCACACTCCCTCCCCTGGATTTCCTCAGTCCACACTGCCTACCCTGTGGCTGGATTGCCTCAAGCCACACTCCCTCCCCTGAATTTCCTCAGGCCACACTCCCTCCCCTGGATTTCCTCAGGCCACACTCCCTGCACTGGATTTCCACAGTCCACTCTGCCGCCCCTGTGGCTGGATTTCCTAAGGCCACACTCCCTCTCCTGTATTCCCTCAGGCCAGACTCCCTCCCCTGGATTTCCTCAAGCCATACTCCCTCCCCTGGATTTCCTCAGGCCACACTCCGTCCCCTGTATTCCCTCAGGCCACACTCCCTCCCCTGGATTTCCTCAGACCACACTCCCTCCCCTGGATTTCCTCGGGCCACACTGCCTCCCCTTTGGCTGGATTTCCTAAGGCCACACCCCCTCCCGCGTATTCCCTCAGGCCACACTCCCTCCCCTGGATTTCCTCAGTCCACACTGCCTCCCCTGTGGCTGGATTTCCTAAGGCGACACTCCCTCTCCTGCATTCCCTCAGGCCACACTCCCTCCCCTGTATTCCCTCAGGCCACACTCCCTCCCCTGGATTTCCTCAGGCCACACTCCCTCCCCTGGATTTCCACAGTCCACACTGCCTCCCCTATGGCTGGATTTCCTAAGGCCACACTCTCTCCCCTGGATTACCTCAGTCCACACTCCCTCCCCTGTGGCTGGATTTCCTAAGGCCACACTCCCTCCCCTATATTCCCTCAGGCCACACTCCCCTGGATTTCCTGAGGCCACACTCCCTCCCCTGGATTTGCTTAGTCCACACTGCCTCCCCTGTGGCTGGATTTACTAAGGCGATACTCCCTCCCCTGCATTCCCTCAGGCCACAATCCCTCCCCTGGATTTCCTCAGGCCACACTCCCTCCCCTGGATTCCCTCAGGCCACACTCCCTCCCCTGGATTCCTTCAGGCCACTCTCTCTTCCCTGTGGCTCGATTTTCTAAGGCCACACTCCCTCCCCTGTACTCCCCTGTATTCTCTCAGGCCACACTCCCTCCCCCGTATTCCCTCAGGGCACACTCCCTCCCCTGGATTTCCTCAGGCCACACTCCCTCCCCTGTGGCTGGATTTCCTAAGGCCACACTCCCTCCCCTGGATTTCCTCAGGCCACACTCCCTCCCCTGGATTTCCACAGTCCACACTCCCTCCCCTGGATTTCCACAGTCCATACTCCCTCCCCTGTGGCTGGATTTCCTAAGGCCACAGTCCCTCCCCTGGATTTCCTCAGGCCACACTCCCTCCCCTGGATTTCCACAGTCCACACTCCCTCCCCTGGATTTCCACAGTCCACACTGCCTCCCCTGTGGCTGGATTTCCTAAGGCCATACTCCCTCCCCTGGATTTCCTCAGGCCACACTCCCTCCCCTGGATTTCCACAGTCCACACTCCCTCCCCTGGATTTCCACAGTCCACACTCCCTCCACTGTGGCTGGATTTCCTAAGGCCACAGTCCCTCCCCTGGATTTCCTCAGGCCACACTCCCTCCCCTGGATTTCCACAGTCCACACTCCCTCCCCTGGATTTCCACAGTCCACACTGCCTCCCCTGTGGCTGGATTTCCTAAGGCCATACTCCCTCCCCTGGATTTCCTCAGGCCACACTCCCTCCCCTGGATTTCCACATTCCACACTCCCTCCCCTGGATTTCCACAGTCCACACTGCCTCCCCTGTGGCTGGATGTCCTAAGGCCACACTCCCTCCTCTGTATTCCCTCAGGCCACACTCCCTCCCCTGGATTTCCTCAGGCCACACTCCCTCCCCTGGATTTCCACATTCCACACTCCCTCCCCTGGATTTCCACAGTCCACACTGCCTCCCCTGTGGCTGGATGTCCTAAGGCCACACTCCCTCCTCTGTATTCCCTCAGGCCACACTCCCTCCCCTGGATTTCCTCAAGCCACACTCCCTCCCCTGGATTTCCTCAGGCCACACTCCCTCCCCTGTATTCCCTCAGGCCACACTCCCTCCCCTGGATTTCCTCAGACCACACTCCCTCCCCTTTAGCTGGATTTCCTAAGGCCACACTCCCCCGTATTCCCTCAGGCCACACTCCCTCCCCTGGATTTCCTCAGGCCACACTCCCTCCCCTGGATTTCCTCTGGCCACACTCCCTCCCCTGGATTTCCTCAGTCCACACTCCCTCCCCTGGATTTCCTCAGTCCACACTGCCTCCCCTGTGGCTGGATTTCCTAAGGCGACACTCCCTCTCCTGTATTCCCTCAGGCCACACTCCCTCCCCTGGATTTCCACAGTCCACACTCCCTCCCCTGTGGCTGGATTTCCTAAGGCCACAGTCCCTCCCCTGGATTTCCTCAGGCCACACTCCCTCCCCTGGATTTCCTCAGGCCACACTCCCTCCCCTGGATTTCCTCAAGCCATACTCCCTCCCCTGGATTTCCTCAGGCCACACTCCGTCCCCTGTATTCCCTCAGGCCACACTCCCTCCCCTGGATTTCCTCAGACCACACTCCCTCCCCTGGATTTCCTCGGGCCACACTGCCTCCCCTTTGGCTGGATTTCCTAAGGCCACACCCCCTCCCCCGTATTCCCTCAGGCCACACTCCCTCCCCTGGATTTCCTCAGTCCACACTGCCTCCCCTGTGGCTGGATTTCCTAAGGCGACACTCCCTCTCCTGCATTCCCTCAGGCCACACTCCCTCCCCTGTATTCCCTCAGGCCACACTCCCTCCCCTGGATTTCCTCAGGCCACACTCCCTCCCCTGGATTTCCACAGTCCACACTGCCTCCCCTATGGCTGGATTTCCTAAGGCCACACTCTCTCCCCTGGATTACCTCAGTCCACACTCCCTCCCCTGTGGCTGGATTTCCTAAGGCCACACTCCCTCCCCTATATTCCCTCAGGCCACACTCCCCTGGATTTCCTGAGGCCACACTCCCTCCCCTGGATTTGCTTAGTCCACACTGCCTCCCCTGTGGCTGGATTTACTAAGGCGATACTCCCTCCCCTGCATTCCCTCAGGCCACAATCCCTCCCCTGGATTTCCTCAGGCCACACTCCCTCCCCTGGATTCCCTCAGGCCACACTCCCTCCCCTGGATTCCTTCAGGCCACTCTCTCTTCCCTGTGGCTCGATTTTCTAAGGCCACACTCCCTCCCCTGTACTCCCCTGTATTCTCTCAGGCCACACTCCCTCCCCCGTATTCCCTCAGGGCACACTCCCTCCCCTGGATTTCCTCAGGCCACACTCCCTCCCCTGTGGCTGGATTTCCTAAGGCCACACTCCCTCCCCTGGATTTCCTCAGGCCACACTCCCTCCCCTGGATTTCCACAGTCCACACTCCCTCCCCTGGATTTCCACAGTCCATACTCCCTCCCCTGTTGCTGGATTTCCTAAGGCCACAGTCCCTCCCCTGGATTTCCTCAGGCCACACTCCATCCCCTGGATTTCCACAGTCCACACTCCCTCCCCTGGATTTCCACAGTCCACACTGCCTCCCCTGTGGCTGGATTTCCTAAGGCCATACTCCCTCCCCTGGATTTCCTCAGGCCACACTCCCTCCCCTGGATTTCCACAGTCCACACTCCCTCCCCTGGATTTCCACAGTCCACACTCCCTCCACTGTGGCTGGATTTCCTAAGGCCACAGTCCCTCCCCTGGATTTCCTCAGGCCACACTCCCTCCCCTGGATTTCCACAGTCCACACTCCCTCCCCTGGATTTCCACAGTCCACACTGCCTCCCCTGTGGCTGGATTTCCTAAGGCCATACTCCCTCCCCTGGATTTCCTCAGGCCACACTCCCTCCCCTGGATTTCCACATTCCACACTCCCTCCCCTGGATTTCCACAGTCCACACTGCCTCCCCTGTGGCTGGATGTCCTAAGGCCACACTCCCTCCTCTGTATTCCCTCAGGCCACACTCCCTCCCCTGGATTTCCTCAGGCCACACTCCCTCCCCTGGATTTCCACATTCCACACTCCCTCCCCTGGATTTCCACAGTCCACACTGCCTCCCCTGTGGCTGGATGTCCTAAGGCCACACTCCCTCCTCTGTATTCCCTCAGGCCACACTCCCTCCCCTGGATTTCCTCAAGCCACACTCCCTCCCCTGGATTTCCTCAGGCCACACTCCCTCCCCTGTATTCCCTCAGGCCACACTCCCTCCCCTGGATTTCCTCAGACCACACTCCCTCCCCTTTAGCTGGATTTCCTAAGGCCACACTCCCTCCCCCGTATTCCCTCAGGCCACACTCCCTCCCCTGGATTTCCTCAGGCCACACTCCCTCCCCTGGATTTCCTCAGGCCACACTCCCTCCCCTGGATTTCCTCAGTCCACACTCCCTCCCCTGGATTTCCTCAGTCCACACTGCCTCCCCTGTGGCTGGATTTCCTAAGGCGACACTCCCTCTCCTGTATTCCCTCAGGCCACACTCCCTCCCCTGGATTTCCACAGTCCACACTCCCTCCCCTGTGGCTGGATTTCCTAAGGCCACAGTCCCTCCCCTGGATTTCCTCAGGCCACACTCCCTCCCCTGGATTTCCTCAGTCCACACTCCCTCCCCTGGATTTCCTCAGTCCACACTGCCTCCCCTGTGGCTGGATTTCCTAAGGCGACACTCCCTCTCCTGTATTCCCTCAGGCCACACTCCCTCCCCTGGATTTCCACAGTCCACACTCCCTCCCCTGTGGCTGGATTTCCTAAGGCCACAGTCCCTCCCCTGGATTTCCACAGTCCACACTGCCTCCCCTGTGGCTGGATGTCCTAAGGCCACACTCCCTCCTCTGTATTCCCTCAGGCCACACTCCCTCCCCTGGATTTCCTCAGGCCACACTCCCTCCCCTGGATTTCCACATTCCACACTCCCTCCCCTGGATTTCCACAGTCCACACTGCCTCCCCTGTGGCTGGATGTCCTAAGGCCACACTCCCTCCTCTGTATTCCCTCAGGCCACACTCCCTCCCCTGGATTTCCTCAAGCCACACTCCCTCCCCTGGATTTCCTCAGGCCACACTCCCTCCCCTGTATTCCCTCAGGCCACACTCCCTCCCCTGGATTTCCTCAGACCACACTCCCTCCCCTTTAGCTGGATTTCCTAAGGCCACACTCCCTCCCCCGTATTCCCTCAGGCCACACTCCCTCCCCTGGATTTCCTCAGGCCACACTCCCTCCCCTGGATTTCCTCAGGCCACACTCCCTCCCCTGGATTTCCTCAGTCCACACTCCCTCCCCTGGATTTCCTCAGTCCACACTGCCTCCCCTGTGGCTGGATTTCCTAAGGCGACACTCCCTCTCCTGTATTCCCTCAGGCCACACTCCCTCCCCTGGATTTCCACAGTCCACACTCCCTCCCCTGTGGCTGGATTTCCTAAGGCCACAGGCCCTCCCCTGGATTTCCTCAGGCCACACTCCCTCCCCTGGATTTCCTCAGGCCACACTCCCTCCCCTGGATTTCCCCTGGCCACACTCCCTCCCTTGTGGGCAGTCTTTCAAACATTGTAAACCTTTCTTAATCGCTGTTTCTCAGCTGTGAGTGCGTAAGAACTAGGCAATTCATCGGCACTGTTAAGACCTCATCGTCAGTTAGTAAGCAAGTGAAGTGAAGTTTATTCTGATTGTTGCAATCCATTAAACAGCAGTACATCATAAGATAAATAAATGCAACTTTTTCCAATTCATAAGATGAAAGGTGAGATACACAGCGAACATATACACGGGTATAATCCTCACGATGCAGCACAGCTAATCCGTAACAATCAAGACATCCAACTGCTGGCAAGGGGCAAAGGGGCTATAGAGCAGGGAGCTTGGATCTGCAGGCCTGGGATCCTTTCAGATAGCCGGCAAGAGCAAAGGTGGTACCCACACCGGGAAGAAGGGACAGCAGCCGTAAGAAAGCCTGTTGTGTCTAGTGGCGGAATCCAGGGCCATGGAGGACATTTAAGAGAAAATGTTTGTGGATGTCGTTGTAGAGTAGACAAAAATTAAAGTGTTCAAAGGATTCCCACGCTCCACGAAAACAGAACCCACCCCTGTTATGCTCCCCGGATCACTTGCAAGTCACTAACCTTTAGCAAAAACCAGTGCAAAGTATTAGAAACCTTATCCAAATAATCAGCTGGGTCCCCTAGTGGAGAGAGCAGAAGGTAGCGCTTAACAGAGACTTTGCTCAGATTTGTATCCTCTCTCATGGAGGCCTGCAATGGGCCAAATCTCTCCTTTATGAGTCTATTCGGAAACCCAGCGATTCTCTCTGAATTCCTGAAACAGTCACCCATTGCGGTATTTCTTATGTATGTTCTGATTATTGCCCATCATCAGTTTGGTAATGTACACCTATAACAGAATAGGCAATTGCCAGAAACTGGAGCACCGTTTCACCTGAACAGCAATGTTAAAGGAATGCTCACCCCTCTCATTGTTTCTCAATCATTCATAGGTACACCTGCTTCGCACCTCATAGCATGGTATTGTAACCATGTTATTTTAAGGAGCTCAAGGGGTTTATTTGTAAGAATTACATTCACCTGGGCGCTGGAGATCTAATCCTTTAGTTGTTAGAATCAGCTCAAGTATATGAAGCAAAAAATGGGAGGTCATGTAGCTTGAGTTAGTTAAGAGTTTAGCGGTTGAAAGATCGCTGTGACGACTCACCTTGATGCAGAGGCCTCGCTGGCCCGAGAGATAGCTATTCAGCAGAGCCATCATTCCGGAGCTCATCATCTCACAAGTTCTACCTTCTTGCTCTCGAACACACACCTTGACAAAGACCCCCGTTGGGTTGAAACATGTGTCGGCTTTTGTGTGTTAATAATACACTGCTAAACTCTTAACTCAAGTTACATGACCTCATTTTTTGCTTGATATAGTTGAGCTGATTCTAATAACTAAATTATTAGATCTCCAGCGCCCAGGTGAATGTGCTTCTTACAAATAAACCCCCTTAACTCACCGGGACGGAAGAGCACCGTCTCCTAAGAACCCCTCACCGGCAGCAGGACTCACTCCGAACTACCATGATCAGCGCAGCAATCTGTTTATTCTAGTGCTCAACTCCCAACTCCTCATTTTAAGGAGCCTCACTTACATATGCACGCCATTAACACTGCAACCCAGCCTTGTTTGCTATGGCCATCTTGCGATAACAGAAATTCACACATCAGTGAATGCTCTCACGGCGTAAACCATAGCACAGATCCCAGCGGCTGCCGGAGAAAAAGGCTCTCTGAACATAGTTACACAATCATGTGTCACCATGCAACGGCCGAAGACACACTCGACTACCGTGCACATTAACACAACCTTTCACACTTCCTTATTCAATCTTTTTAGCAAACATATAATTTCTCAAAGAAATGAAGTAAGCCGTTAACACAGTAACTTAAATATTTGTAGTAATATGTCATCGTAGAAATTGACGACCATCTCATATCGAACACACAGTCAATCACTCTGCTCAGTGTAACGCAGCCCAGGTCAAAAAAACATAAGATCCATGGTTTTCATTGTGCAAGATGGGTTCAGTATTTTTTTTCAGGTAATCGCATTTCAATGGAGATCAATTCTGTAGTGTTTTTTTCATATTGATCGAAGTCTAAAAAAAAACTCTAGTGTGTTGATGGGAATCAAGGAGGCCATGGCCTTCACATTCCAAATTAGGGTAATCTTCGAGGCCAAGTTCATGTTTATTTGGTGCAAAACAAAACTTGGATTATCCACAAAATGCAGCACAAAAACCTTTTTTTTTGGTCTTCAGAGATCTATGATTGCATGGTGCCATGTTTTTAACATTCCTTGTCAGAATGTTGGCCACATTTTCATAATGATGTCGCAGTTAGATTTGTAAGGTATTGTTGAAAATCACAGGAAAAACAAGTAAACAAACCTGCGTTTGTGGGTCGCGCGACATCACGATGAGCATTTGACCGTTTGGAAGTACTTTTTCCAATGCAAGGTTTGAAATTGAGGGGAGCTGGGAGCTATTTAGCTCCTGCTTGTAGCCTAGAAGAGCCCGGTAAGCTTGACACCAACAGCTACCAGGAGCTACATTTGGCTCCTTAGGCCAACTAATGCGAACAAACACCCAATGTGAATTTGTCTTTCTGCGTTTGGAATAATCTATAAATAAACATTAGGACACATCTATAAGACATTTAAAGCATAAGGGGTCATAAATAAAGGACAGTGCTATATGTTTGCATGTTATGTGAATGTTTGATTTGTGGAGCGCTGTGCACTAGCTCCTTGTTACCCAATGGTAGCTCCTGGTCACTGGTTAATTCATCATAATAGCCAGGAGCTACTTTTAGCTCCTGCTTATCCAATCTAAATTTCGATCCCTGCAATGGCTGTCGGAGCAAGCGATCAATTGCTAAAGTCACAGTTGACACAAGCATGCTGACAGGCAGTATCTGACAACATGTTTTTAATAATCACAATATTGAAAACTAACTATACATAAAAGTTATTGTAGGTTCTACGGTGCGCAGGTCACAAATTGAGTAATTTCCAAAGTACCTTAATGGTTAAATCTGAATAAACCCTCCTTCCTTCACAGCTCCTCAAACAGTCCTGCCAGGAGCTCCAGCAAGCAACTTCAGAACATTTGCTTCAAGCAACAATAACAAGTCTACTAACTGACCAACTGCATGCTAGGCCAGTGGTGTAGAAAACTAAAGAAACAACATACGAAAATAAACAGAAAGATAAGCACACAATATAATACACCAGCGTCCCATTAATCAAAGAGCTGTCCGGTCACACTTCAGCACCTTTGGTCTCAAAGCAATGTTGCTCTTATTCCAGATCCTTCCACCCGTCAAGACCACAACCTAATTTCAACACCTTCTTGACCAATCTGTCTTTGTACCCAAACTGTCAGCAACATATCTTACCTGTGGAGCTTTCCGCGCAGAGGGCGAGTAGAGGTAAGGCCTTACCTGTGGAGCTTTTTCGCGCAGAGGGCGAGTAGAGGTAAGGCCTTACCTGTGGAGCTTTGCGCGCAGAGGGCGAGTAGAGGTAAGGCCTTACCTGTGGAGCTTTTTCGCGCAGAGGGCGAGTAGAGGTAAGGCCTTACCTGTGGAGCTTTGCGCGCAGAGGGCGAGTAGAGGTAAGGCCTTACCTGTGGAGCTTTCTGCGCAGAGGGCGAGTAGAGGTAAGGCCTTACCTGTGGAGCTTTCCGCGCAGAGGGCGAGTAGAGGTAAGGCCTTACCTGTGGAGCTTTTTCGCGCAGAGGGCGAGTAGAGGTAAGGCCTGTCTTCCCTAGAATCCACTCTGCTTCCTGAGAGTTAAAACAGGAGCAGAAGTGACTGCCTGAAAGATCGGTCAAATTGTGTGGAGGAAAAATCCCTTGCAAAAGGGATGAATTATCCTAGCAGCTGTACTGGAGACCCGAGTTCTGGAGGATGGAGTACAAACATGGTCCCAATGTAGGCAGGTATGCAGGATCCAGGAATAAACAGCAAATGTGGAGGTAAAATGAAGAGGAGGAGGATCGAGGTATCAAGGAAGGATGGAAGGAAGGAGGAGGATCGAGGTATCAAGGAAGTAAGGAAGTAAGGAAGGAAGGAAGGAAGGAAGGAAGGAAGGAAGGAAGGAAGGAAGGAAGGAAGGGAGGGAGGGAGGGAGGGAGAGAGAGAAGGCGGGAGGGAGAGAGGGAAGGAAGGAAGGGAGGGAGAGAAGGAAGGAAGGAAGGAAGGAAGGGAGGGAGGGAGGGAGGAAGGAAGGAAGGAAGGAAGGAAGGAAGGAAGGAAGGAAGGAAGGAAGGAAGGAAGGAAGGAAGGAAGGAAGGAAGGAAGGAAGGAAGGAAGGAAGGAAGGAAGGAAGGAAGGAAGGAAGGAAGGAAGGAAGGAAGGAAGGAAGGAAGGAAGGAAGGAAGGAAGGAAGGAAGGAAGGAAGGAAGGAAGGAAGGAAGGAAGGAAGGAAGGAAGGAAGGAAGGAAGGAAGGAAGGAAGGAAGGAAGGCTGACCTGGAACAAAGAAAAGGAGAATGAGGAATAACGTATCACTGGTGCAGCAGAAAGGAAGCTAGTTGCGATGCATCACCTGCTCCTTTATTCAGCTTGACAGCTCCAAGCCGTTCCGTCGTACATCATTGGAAGGAGCCGCCGTTCCGGCGTCAGAGTGACTGCAACATGAGCCAGCCATCTTAGTCTAGGCTTTGAAAGCTTGCAGCCTTGCCATGATGACAGAGTGAGAAAGCGTTTCCAATGCCCCCCCTGCAGACCAGGGGTTTCCTGGTTTCCAGAGAAAGCAGCAGTGCAATTTCTGGAGCAGAAGGGGGTCATTAATGTGCTTCTGTTGTTCCGAGGATCTGTCTGCAATGTTGTATGCAGTATTGTAACACTCCACGATAATACCTGCTGTCACATAACTTTTCTACCTGGTATTCCACAGCACAGGTACCTTTGATGGGTGGACAAATGTTGGAATCCTTCTTTCCCATATATGGCTTGAGTAAAGAGATGTGAAATACTGGCTGGATCCGATGCCATGAAGGAGGTAAAGGTATGCAAAACGCCACAGGATTTATTTCTTTGATGATAGGAAACGGGTCCAAATATTTTGAGGAGAATCATCCTGGAGTCAGGCACTTAGGCAGATGTTTCGCTGAGAGCCATACAAAATCCCCTTTTTTGTAAGGAGGTGCAGAGGTTTGTTTCCTGTTGGCAAACCCCTTGACCTGGGCACGGACGTCATTTCACTAAAATGCCAGGGGTAGCGGAAGTGACATCACACGACCCTAGACCCCTGATGACCTCACAGGAAGTGATGTCTTTTGATCCCACCCTGAAGTGATATCACGGGAAGGGATGGAACACAACCTTTTACCTGTTGACAAAACAGGAAGTGGCATCACATAGCATTGTACACTACGAAAAATATGGTTACAATATCACTATAATGTGATGTACATTTCGTACAAGAATGCAAGCAGACATCTATGACCAAATGATGATGATGAGTTATTATATAGCACTTACGCTTAAGCGCTTTATATAGGAAGAATAGACATCCAATATCGCCCAACCTGTGTTGGTACTCATTTATCGACCTCAAAAGGATGAAAGGCTGAGTTGAGGCGTTTAAGAACAGACTAAATCTTTGACTCACCCCCTGAAGTGTGCCTGAAATAAACCTTTAATGAGTCTAGCAATTATTGTATAGAATTCCAGAAAGACACATTGGGCCTGATCACGACTTGGCCGTTACCACCGGCGGTATTACCGCCGGCGGTAATAGCCCTACCACCGAACTCCCCGGCGCTAATAGTGCCGGATCACGAGTTTGGCGGTAAAGTAATTCCCCATTCCCCATTGAGCCCATTCGGGAATGCCCCATTCCCCATTGGGCTCAATAGGGAATTTTTGCGCTCTTACAGCCGGCGGATTTCCCGCCGGCGGTAATTACGCGAATTTTCAGCGGATTTCCCCCCAGCTCAGAGCTGGGGCAAAATCCGCCGAAGCCCTGATTCGGCAAACCCTTAAATCCGACGGTATTAGCGCTACCGCCGGATTTAAGGGTTACCACCGAAGTCGTGATCAGGCCCTTTATTTGGTATTCCTATTCTTTCTTATTTAGGGTCAGTGTTGAAAGTGTTAGACTTGTGGTAATCCTGTTCTTATTTTTCTTTTTTCTTTTGAGGGGTCTGAACAAGAAAGCCAGCCACTCCAGAAGTAAAGAGCCACATGGTGCTGGCCACTGCCCAGGAGCTAGCATTACAAAAAAAAAATACACTTTTTTTTTAGAGGTCACAAGGGAGACCTCAGAGGTCGCAGTTGCGACCTCTGGCTACCCCTAAATGACATCCCAGGACCTGGGCTTGGGTGTGTTGGAAGGTCTGAGCAGCTTGATGATGATCAGTATGAATGTCCTGTAGAAGGCCTTCAACAGAAGGGAGATTACAACTCAGTAGATATGGCTGTCAGCTATTTTGGATTTAATCTGTAGGTACAATAGAAAGGCCAAGACAAAGAGCTGAATGTTGAGCATTATTATATGAAAATTCAGTGATGGGCAAAAGGGACGCCCAGTTATCCTGGATATCATTGATGAAACAACAAAGGTATTGCTCCAAAGTCTGATTTAATCGCTTTGTCTGCCCATTGTTCTAGTGATGATATCCTGAGGAGAGAGCCTGTTCCATTCCTAGTTGGTGACAAATTCCGCACCAGAACTTCGAGGTATACTGGGGACCTCTATCTGAGACAATGGGCCTCATTACGACCCAGGCGGTAAGTTACCGCCTGGGTCGTAACTTTACCATCATGGCGTAAACTACGTTTACGCCATGGTGGTTGGCGGATTTACTGCCCCATTTCGAGGTTGGCGGGGCGGTAAGTCCCCAATCCCCATTTACCCTTCCCCATTCCCATTTTTGCCCCATAGGGCATAATGGGAGTGGGGAAGGCGTTAATTACGCCACCGTAAATTACGGTGGCGTAATTAGCATCAAGGTCCCTTAGCGCCATGGATTTTAACACCTGCTAAAAGCAGGTGTTAAAACCTCCATGGCGCTAAGGGACCTCGGAATCAGGCGGTAAGGGTCGGCGCTGTTTACGCCGCCGTAAACCCCTTACCGCCTGAGTCGTAATGAGGCCCAATGGGCCTTATTACGAGGTTGGAGGTAGCCTTGCTGGTTTCACCTGCAAGGCTACCCCCAAACTCACATCCGGCCCTGGCACCCGTGAAAGGGGAATCACCGGGCCATTCCAACCTCGGCGGACCCGGTAATTTCCCTTGCGTGGGTGCCTGAGCCGGTACTTCCCCATTCCCATTTGAGCCCCCATAGGGCTCAATGGGAATGGGGAGGATGGTAGGAGCGGTACCGTTTAAAACCGTACCATTGCTACCATCATGTTCTGCTCGCGGGTGCCGGTATGGCCACCTAGTCAGACCAGGTGGCTGCAAGGGCACCCGCGAGCAGAAGTCCTATTATGGTGGTACGGTAGCAAAGGTGCCGGTAGCGATACCGGCGCCGTTGTTGCCTTACCGCCAAACTCCTGAGGCCCAATGAATTCCGGGAGACCATGTAAGCGGAAAATGTCACAGAGGAAGTTCCTACTCATTTAAATTGCGATTGACCTTTTCTGTAGAGCAGTAAAATGAGCCAGTTTTGTGAAAGAATATACAGTAACCATTACTACTGTGCAATCCTGTGATTTCAGCAAATCGACAATGACATCTGTGAAAATGTGTTGCCACGGTCTTGTTGGAGGGCTACCTTGAGTAGGTTTTCCTACAGGCTGTTGCTGGGGTATTTTATTCTGAGCACACTTGCTGCACCTAGTCACATATTCAGGTACACTCTTCTTGATTTGTGGCCACCAAAAATAATGTTGTAATAGATTTCATGTAGACTGCTGTCCTCAATGTCCTGCCACTAGAGTCGTGAGCAAAATATAGCACGTTTACTCTTCGTGTAGTGGATGTAACCTAGATTTTTCCTAGAGGATAGTACAGGCCTTCTTTGTGGGTTAGATGTTCTTTCCATTCATCTGACAGAGGATTCTGTCTTTCTGATGCTGGTGTAGAAACTTGTCCTCCACGAAAATAAAAGTGGCCTAGGGTAAGATACTTTCCCTTAGGAGGGTCCTCTGATAGTGGTATGCCGTTCCTAGACAAGGTATCAGCCAAAGGATTGCGAGATCCAGGGATATAAGTGATGTTAAACCGATAATATGAGAAGAAATGAGCCCATTGAGTCTGAGCCCGGCAGAGGGAGATCAAGTGAAAGCTTTGTGTTAAAACAAGTTTGTGTCAAAGTGGATCTGAGCCTGGCAGAGGGAGATCCGGGGTGAATAGTGAATATCCTAAGAAACTTGTTTATATGCGAAATACTAAAAGGAAAGGAACTTTATTGTTTGTTTCTTGCATCAGGCCCTCTTAAAGAAGAGACGTTGGCATAGAAGGCCATGATGCTGAAGTTCTGAACTGCACCCTTGTGCTGGAGAAGCCAGAGACTGTGCTTAGCTCAGGTATACCCCCTTGTCTGAAAATTTGGGGAAGGGAAGCCAATGGCTTGAATGTCCTGACATATCATTTCTTGAACACTTTTCTTTTGCATAACATTGTTTCCCACACTATTTGTATTTAGAGATAAGGATTGGCAATAGGTTTATTATTATAGGCCCTTTTATTTTGACAAGGCTGTACTAGGACTGCATTATTATTATTTGATGGTCGTAGCTTGCTCCCATCTGTAGATATAGGATTAGATAGCCGTTTATCACACCCTGGTTGTAGTTCAATAAACACCCTTGAACTGTGGTCCCTTGTGCCTGTCTTACTGTTGATACCATGCCTTCTTTACACTTTTCACTAACATTATGAACGTTTCCAAACTTCTCCTTACACAGCAAAGTATAAAGTAACGTAAAATATACAAGGAACCTGTCCTGTGCAACACCGACTACACCTAGTTGCACAGATCCTTACACTGAAAACTGTTTTCAGAGCCTTTTGATCATATCTATTTATTTGTGTCTATTCATGCAGCTAACCTTTTACATTTTACAGACTCTCATCTCACGAATGTCTTACTTCAGAGGTACAAAACTGTTAATCAATGTCAGGATTCCATCATTCAGAATGGCGAGCACTGTCAGGGCCCTGTGTAGCTCCCCGTTCACGACCAGGGCACTCTACAATGTTAGTACCTGTTCAGCAACATCACCATCAGTCGCACTCCACTCCCACATCTTCGTTACAACCGACACACAACCTGGAGGTTGCCATGGCGACTTTGACGTCTGTTACGTTTAGTGTACGACACCTTCGGGGGCAGGTGCATCAGGTATTTAGTTTCAGGTTGGCGGTGCTCAGTGCTTCTGCTTTTTCTAATAGTCGCTATTTTCCCTTGCTCTTGCCTCGATCCTGCTTTCTTGTTCCTCCCTGTTTGCTTGCTTTGGTCATTGCTCCTTGTTTTGCCCAATTTCGGAAAACGAACCCGAACCGCTACCTGACCTGCAACCTGCCTTCTGATTTGGTCTTTGTCTCAGCCAGCACGGTAAACGAACTCGGATTGTTACAATGACTTCAAAACAATTGCCCGCTTGTCTCGTTCAACTCCATGCTGACGCCTCCCCTCATGTATATTGCCTCCAACCAGCGCAGGAACTCTTGGACTTCCATCCCTGGCGCTATTAGGTCGTAGGTGTCCGCGTTCCTTCGCATTAGGTGGATCTCGGGACTAGAGACCGTTGAAGACCTCCGCCTAGGCATCCTCGTGCCGTCGGGACAGTTACTCTGGCAATATACACCGAGAGGCGGTGACTGGATGAACATTCATTCCACAGACAGTGTGTAAGTGTTCTGACCCTTCTCTCACCTTTCTGTTCTCTCAATACGGTTCTTTTTCTGTATTGTTAAAGACCTGTCCTCTATCCTGTAGGGGGGATCACCAGCACATCTACACCTTACTTCCGGTCCTATACAGATGGGTCCTTAATCACTCCTCTGGAAATTCCTGAACCCTCTGGAAGGTTAGCCAAAGTACTAATTATTTAGTGTTTGTTGTCCGCTTAACGGTCCTTACTTTCTTCCAGTTTTCTAACTGCCGCAGCTGCAAGCTACTCTCGACCGACGTTACGTGGTTCCCGCTGGTGTCCTTTCATTTCTCGGCCAATTGACCTCACTGCGTGTATACTTACCCAGAGAGTTACATTGGTTAGGAGAAATCTTCGCCTACACTACATGGCAAAATCTCCTATGTTCCAGTTGCCAGCACAGCATTCTGACAATCTGTGCAAATCAATTTTAGAAAAGGACTGAATGCCTCGAGCATATGTTTTCCTGTAATGTGGGTATCAGTTCCTGCTGACGTTATTGATGCTGTGGACGACCTATAAAAAAGAGGATATATAAACCATGTATTCACGGCATTGCTCACAAATGATTGAACAATGGTAATCGCACTGTTTGTAAAAATAACACATTCAGAGAAATGTGATGACCACATTGTATTTACGCTATACATGCCAATTACAGAGTATCGAATGTATACTTTGACACAAATAATTCACTACTTGAGCGCTAATTAATATTTCCAGATGTTTTCAGAAATTGGAGGAAATTGAACGTTAGCAAATGAGCAAGCACAATAATACATTTGGAGAGGAAAGGCCAAGAGTCTGCACAGATATCTTTCATGTGGGTTTATCAGGCATCGGGAGGTCTGAGCCGCTGCCGCTGATCACCGTAGCGGGTTTGTCTCTGCAGCGCCATTTCTTTCAAGCAACATCCCCTTATCCCCTGCAACAAGGCACACCAGCGCCCTTTTTCTTCATGATAACGAAAGCCTCTGCGCAAAGTGTCTACAAAGGAGCTACTGTGATCAACCAGTTGTGAAGATCACAGATGTGTAGAATATGTAGAGCTCCACCACAAATGATTTATCTTCACTGCTGACATCATGCTTGACATGCAATGCATGTGTGATGTTAGTGTGCTTTTATGCTAGGGCAGTGCCACAAATAAGGTGAAAGTACTATTACAAAAAAGTGTTTAAAATCAAAGCAAGGAATATGGCATTATTTCTGAAAACATTCCATGTAACTAAGTTGATGAAGGCACAGTGGGATCTGTACAGTGCCAGATCTGCTGGGATGAGGATAGGCCGAACCCAAGACCTGACAAGGGGGAAAGGGTCCCAGGAGAGGTCTGGTTAGGGTGTGGGGATCCGGCCTCTCCTCTCCTCTACTCTATACATTAACTTCTCCTGCAAAACATGATTGTCTTTAAAGCAGTTCCAGATTCATTTCCACTCATTGTTATTTTGTTCTTTTTACACATATTCTTTTCAAAAACATTCCTTAAAATCTCTCATCCTAATTCCGTAAATATTGTCCAAGGACACCAGGAAGACATTCAGTGAAACATGATTAGGACCGTGAGCGAGTCTTGTGCTGATGAACAATGTCACATGAATGCAATAGGGCGAATTCGGCATCAGGATGTCCCTGGAAGAGAAAAAGGGATGACTGATGGAGGAAGCAAATGCCAGAATTCAGGCCTGTTGGTGATGGGGGGGGGTCTTCACCGTTACATGAAGCGTTTCCCTAAAACTGAAGGTGACTCGATAGGTTAAGCGACTTCTCCATCAGAAAGAGCACAGAAAAAGCTCCTCTCAAATATCAGCATTGGCTGCTGGTGCTGTCCCTGCCTTAAATGCCCTGAAAGCCCTTCTTGTAACAGATGCAATTGTGTTTTTAAAGTAACCTTACATCAGACACCCATGTTAAAGTGATGCTAGTTCTGTTAGGCTAACACATCTCTCATTGTCACCCTTTAAGTCTCCTTCTCTAAACTGTTTGTTAAAGATTCCCAGGAAAACCATAGACCAGATAAAAAGTGACAAAGGAGAAAAGCCCCCTCCCCAGGATTGTGAGGACACCAAGGAATGGGCGAAGGCTGACATAGAGGAGGGTCCATCGTCCAGCTACTGTCGGCAACCCATTAGCCTGGTGAAGCTTGAAGAAGAAGAGGACGCTGATACCAAGAATTGTGCTGGCACCATGGCTTGGGTGAAAATTATTGTAGGAGAGGGGACATCAGGGCAGGATTGTGAGACATCATTGGATCCAGTGAAGACTGAACAGGAGGAAGGAAATGCTGAGAGCGAGGACTTTAAGAAGAGGCTGAACTCTGAAGATGAGGAGGAGGCATTTGCCAGGGATTCACAGGATTCTGAAGTCAGACGGATTGAAAGCTCGTCTTCAGGTGAGGAGTCATTACATTATGATATGATATGGCATTTATAACGCACCTATACACAAGTGTTTCAAGGCGTGACGAGGCAAGGGAGGGGAAACAGAGGGAAGACAGACAGCGATCCTTCTAGGCCAGGTGACATTGAGAGCGGGCAAGTGCAGGGGAAAGGGGAGGGGAAAACTGCCAGGGGCAGGGGAGGAAGGGCGAGCGCCGTACAAGGGATCAAAAACAATACATTGGGCCTCATTACCACTTTGGAGGTAGCCATGCCCTTAATAAGGGCATGACTGCCTCCAAAATCGGGTCCGGGTTCCCTGAATGGGGAATTACCGGGCCATTCCAGGTTTGGAGGGCCTGGTAATTCCTCCTTCAGGGAACCCGGGCCCGGACCTTTCCCATTCCCATTTGAGCCCCATAGGGCTCAATGGGAATGGGAGCGGGAGCTAACAACGGGCCGATTACGACCGGCCCGTTGTTAGCTCCCTGGTCCCCTCACGGGACCCGCGAGGGACGTCTGGTAAAACCAGACGTCCACATAGGGTCCCGCGAGGGAACCTCGTAATAGTGCAGAATGCGTTTAACGGTGCCGGCACCATTACCGGCGCTGTTAAACGCATTCCGCACAGGTCATGATGAGGCCCAAAGTGCACCCAGCAGGTGGCAAGTGCAAGGGCTAAGTGCAGACAGCAGGTGTCCAATGAGTGCAGGTAAGGGGAGTGTAGGGTTGCAGATACAGACCCAAGTGCAGGGGTTGCCAGGAGACAGTGCGGGTGTGCAACTGGGTGGTCAGGGACCTGTGCCCAAATTCAGAGGGTAGCCAGGTGACCAGTGCAGTATCAGACAGGAGATCAGCAGGGGAGAGGAAGAGAGAAGGCAGAAGCAAAGAGGAAGGTCTTGAGGTGCTTCCGGAACCGGAGATGGTTCTGCTCAAGTTTCAGAGAGGCAGGGAGGCTGTTGCAGAGAGAGGCACCAACCGAAGAAAGATATCTACCCCAAACTTGTTACTTGGAGAAGCGACTTACACTAAGAGACTTGGACGTGCAGGAACAAAACGCTTTAGTAGGAAGATATTTCCGAAGAGAGAGTTAGAGGTATTGTGGTCCAGGCCCCACAAGGCCTTGTGGACAATGCAGAGGGACTTGGACTTGATCCTTGCAGCCACTGGGAGCCAATGGAGAGATTTCAGGGCTGGAGAGATACGATCCCGGTGCTTGAAGCCAAGGACAAGCCTTGCAGTCCTGTTCTGGGTGAGTTGTAGAGGGCCGAGAGTAGAAGCAGGCATATTTAAAAAGAGGCTGTTCCAGTAGTCCAGCCTAGAGAAAACCAGAGCTCTGGAGACAGTGAGCTTTTGGGGGAAGGAGAGGAAAGGAAGAATACCTCTGAGGAGGTGCAGTTGGTAGTTTGACTTCTTAGAGACGTCTGAGGTGTGAAGAGAGAAGGAGAGTGTGGAGTCGAAGATGACCCCGAGGTTCTTAGCCTTACAGGTGGGAGCAGGAAGAGGGCCAAGGGAGGCTGGCCAGAGAGTGAAAGGAAATGAAGGTGCAGGTGTGCCGATGAGGAGGATCTCCGTTTTACTGGTATTAAGGCAGAGGTGGCACACCACTCCAGGATTGCATACAGCCAATCCGGGATGATAGAAGGAGAAGAGGCGGCAGAGGGGAGCCTGAAAGCGAGCTCAGTGTCGTCTGCATAGCACTGAAAGTTGGAGCAGAGAGCAGCAATGCGGTGGGCGAGAGGTGCCAGGTGTTGGTTGAACAACCAGGGAGAAAGGTTAGACCTTTGGGGAACACCACAGGTGGAGAGAGAGATAGAGGAGAGAAAGGACCCAAGTTGGACCAGGGAGGGTCGGGCCGAGAGGAAAGAAGTCAGCCAGGCCAGAGCCTGATCAGTGATACCCAGGTTATGACGGCGCCGCTTGAGCAGGTTTCCATGGTTGACCACGTAAAAGACAGAAGAGAGATCAAGTAAGATGAGGACAGAGGGGAGATTAGCATCGAGGTTAGAGAGCAGGTCTTCACTGATTTCAGGAGAGCAGTTTCCATACTTCTGGATGCTCTGAAGCCAGACCGATGGTCGTGGAGACAATCAACAGATTCAGTGTGAAGATTAAGGTGGGAGATGGCCAGATTTTCTATGAGTTTGCCCAGGAAAGGAGTGATGGAAATTGGGTGATAGTTAGCCGGTGAATTAGATGAATATGGGAAGGATGCATTTGCCAGAGATTCATAGGATTCTGAACGCAGCCGAATTGAAAGCTCAGCTTCAGGTGAGGAGTCATTACATTATGAGGTGAATATGGGGAGGAGGCATTTGCCAGAGATTCTCAGGGTTCTGAAGGCAGATGGATTGAAAGCTCGGCTTCAGGTGAGGAGGCATTACATTATGAGGTGGATATGAGGAGGAGGCATTTGCCAGACATTCTTAGGATTCTGAAGGCAGATGGATTGAAAGCTCGGCTTCAGGTGAGGAGTCATTACATTATGAGGTGAATATGGGAAGGAGGCACCCGCCAGAGAATCTCAGGGTTCTGAAGGTAGACAGATTGAAAGCTCGGCTTCAGGTGAGAAGTAATTACATTATGAGGTGAGGATGGGGAGGAGGCATTTGCCAGACATTCTTAGGATTCTGAAGGCAGACGGATTGAAAGCTCGGCTTCAGGTGAGGAGCCATTACATTATGAGGTGAATATGGGGAAGAGGCATTTACCAGAGATTCTCAGAATTCTGAAGGTGGACGGATTGAAAGCTTCGCTTTAGATGAATCATTAAATTATGAGGTGAATATGAGGAGGAGGTATTTGCCAGACATTCTTAGGATTCTGAAGTAGGCGGATTGAAAGCTTGGTCATTACATTATGAGGTGAATATGGGGAGGAAGCATTTGACAGAGATTCTCAGGGTTCTATAGGCAGACCGTTTGAAAGCTCAGCTTCAGGTGAGGAGTCATTACATTATGAGGTAAATATGGGGAGGAGGCATTTGCCAGAGATTCTCAGGGTTCTGAAGACAGGCGGAATGAAAGCTCAGCTTCAGTTGAGGAGTCAGTACATTATGTGGTGAATATGGGGAGGAGGAATTTGCCAGAGTTTCTCAGTATTCTGAAGGCAAACAGATTGAAAGCTCAGCTTCAGGTGAGGAGTCAGTACATTATGTGGTGAATATGGGAAGGAGGCATTTTCCAGAGATTCTCAGAATTCTGAAGGTGGACGGATTAAAAGCTTGGCTTTAGATGAGTCATTAAATTATGAGGTGAATATGGGGAGGAGGCATTTTCCAGAGATTCTCAGGATTCTAAAGGCAGATGGATTGAAAACTTAGCTTCAGGTGAGGAGTCATTACATTATGAGGTGAATATGAGGGGGAGACATTTGCCAGACATTCTTAGGATTCTGAAGGCAGACGGATTGAAAGCTTGGCTTCAAGTGAGGAGTCATTACATTATGAGGTGAATATGGGGAGGAAGCATTTGCCAGAGATACTCAGGATTCTGAACGCAGACGGATTGAAAGCTCGGCTTCAGGTGAGGAGTCATTACATTATGAGGTGAATATGAGGAGGAGGCATTTACCAGAGATTCTCAGTATTCTGAAGGTAGACAGATTGAAAGCTCGGCTTCAGGTGAGAAGTCATTACCTTATGGGGAGGAGACATTTGCCAGAGATTCTCAGGGTTCTGAAGGCAGACAGATTGAAAGCTCGGCTTTGTGTGAGGAGTCATTACAATATGGGGAGGAGACATTTGCCAGAGATACTCAGGATTCTGAAGGTAGACGGATTGAAAACTTGGCTTCAGATGGGGAGTCATTACATTATGAGATTAATATGGGGAGGAGGCATTTGCCAGAGATTCACAGGATTCTGAAGGTAGACAGATTGAAAGCTCGGCTTCAGGTGAGGAGTCATTACATTATGAGGTGAATATGAGGAGGAGGCATTTACCAGAGATTCTCAGTATTCTGAAGGTAGACAGATTGAAAGCTCGGCTTCAGGTGAGGAGTCATTACCTTATGGGGAGGAGACATTTGCCAGAGATTCTCAAGGTTCTGAAGGCAGACAGATTGAAAGCTCGGCTTTGTGTGAGGAGTCATTACAATATGGGGAGGAGACATTTGCCAGAGATATTCAGGATTCTGAAGGTAGACGGATTGAAAACTTGGCTTCAGATGGGGAGTCATTACATTATGAGATTAATATGGGGAGGAGGCATTTGCCAGAGATTCACAGGATTCTGAAGGTAGACAGATTGAAAGCTCGGCTTCAGGTGAGGAGTCATTACATTATGGGGAGGAAACATTCGCCAGTGATTCTCAGGGTTCTGAAGGCAGACAGATTGAAAGCTAGGCTTCAAGTGAGGAGTCATTACATTATGAGGTGAATATGGGGAGGAGACATTTGCCAGAGATTCTCAGGGTTCTGAAGGTAGACAGATTGAAAGTTCAGCTTCAGGTGAGGAGTAATTACATTATGGGGAGGAGGCATTCACCAGAAATTCTCAGGGTTCTGAAGGCAGACAAATTGAAAGCTTGGCTTCAAGTGAGGAGTCATTACATTATGAGGTGAATATGGGGAGGAAGCATTTGCCAGAGATTCTCTGGGTTCTGAAGGCAGACAGATTGAAAGCTTGGCTTCAAGTGACAAGTTATTACATTATGAGGTGAATATGGGGAGGAGGCATTTGCCAGGGATTCTTAGGATTCTGAATGCAGACAAATTGAAAGCTCAGCTTTAGGTGAGGAGTCATTACATTATGAGGTGAATATGGGGAGGAGGCATTTGCCAGAGATTCTCAGAATTCTGAAGGTGGACAGATTGAAAGCTTGGCTTTAGATGAGTCATTAAATTATGAGGCGAATATGGGGAGGAGGCATTTGCCAGAGATTCTCAGTGTTCTGAAGGCAGACTTATTGAAAGCTCGGCTTCAGGTGAGAAGGCATTACATTATGAGATTAATATGGAAAGGAGGCATTTGCCAGATATACTTAGAATTCTGAAAGCAGATGAATTGAAAGCTCAGATTCAGGTGAGGAGTCATTACATTATGAGGTGAATATGGGGAGGAGGCATTTACCAGAGATTCTCAGGATTCTGAAGGTAGACAGATTGAAAGCTCGGCTTCAGGTGAGGAGTCATTACATTATGGGGAGGAGACATTCGCCAGAGATTCTCAGGGTTCTGAAGGCAGGCAGATTGAAAGCTCGGCTTTGGGTGAGGAGTCATTACATTATGGGGAGGAGACATTTGCCAGAGATACTCAGGATTCTGAAGGTAGACGGATTGAAAGCTTAGCTTCAGGTGAGGAGTCATTACATTATGAGATGAATATGGGGAGGAGGCATTTGCCAGAGATTCTCAGGATTCTAAAGGCAGATGGATTGAAAACTTAGCTTCAGGTGAGGAGTCATTACATTATGAGGTGAATATGAGGGGGAGACATTTGCCAGACATTCTTAGGATTCTGAAGGCAGACGGATTGAAAGCTTAGCTTCAAGTGAGGAGTCATTACATTATGAGGTGAATATGGGGAGGAAGCATTTGCCAGAGATACTCAGGATTCTGAACGCAGACGGATTGAAAGCTTGGCTTCAAGTGAGGAGTCATTACATTATGAGGTGAATATGGGGAGGAAGCATTTGCCAGAGATACTCAGGATTCTGAAGGTAGACAAATTAAAAGCTCGGCTTCAGGCGAGGAGTCATTACATTATGAGGTGAATATGAGGAGGAGGCATTTACCAGAGATTCTCAGTATTCTGAAGGTAGACAGATTGAAAGCTCGGCTTCAGGTGAGGAGTCATTACCTTATGGGGAGGAGACATTTGCCAGAGATTCTCTGGGTTCTGAAGGCAGACAGATTGAAAGCTCGGCTTTGTGTGAGGAGTCATTACAATATGGGGAGGAGACATTTGCCAGAGATACTCAGGATTCTGAAGGTAGACGGATTGAAAACTTGGCTTCAGATGGGGAGTCATTACATTATGAGATTAATATGGGGAGGAGGCATTTGCCAGAGATTGACAGGATTCTGAAGGTAGACAGATTGAAAGCTCGGCTTCAGGTGAGGAGTCATTACATTATGGGGAGGAAACATTCGCCAGAGATTCTCAGGGTTCTGAAGGCAGACAGATTGAAAGCTAGGCTTCAAGTGAGGAGTCATTACATTATGAGGTGAATATGGGGAGGAGACATTTGCCAGAGATTCTCACGGTTCTGTAGGCAGACAGATTGAAAGCTCGGCTTCAGGTGAGCAGTCATTACATTATGAGATGAATATGGGGAGGAGGCATTTGCCAGAGATTCTCAGGATTCTGAAGGCAAATGGATTGAAAGCTTGGCTTCAAGTGAGGATTCATTACATTATGGGGAGGAGACATTCGCCAGACATTCTCAGGGTTCGGAAGTCAGACAGATTGAAAGCTTGGCTTCAAGTGAGGAGTCATTACATTATGAGGTGAATATGAGGAGGAGGCATTTGCCAGAGATACTCAGGACAGATTGAAAGCTCGGCTTTGGGTGAGGAGTCATTACATTTTGGGAAGGAGACCTTTGCCAGAGATACTCAGGATTCTGAAGGTAGATGGATTGAAAGCTTGGCTTCAGGTGAGGAGTCATTACATTATGAGATGAATATGGGGAGCAGACATTTGCCAGAGATTCTCAGGGTTCTGAAGGGAGACAGATTGAAAGCTCGGTTTCAGGTGAGGAGTAATTACATTATGGGGAGGAGGCATTCACCAGAGATTCTCAGGGTTCTTGTTAGGGAGAATTTTCTCTTTAGGCTGAATTTCCTAACTTAGTGAGTCCCCCAGCAGCTTTGCTGGATTTCTGGAGTTTGTTTTTTTCTCCTGCCAAGAGTGAGACTCTTTTTCTCCCACTCTTGGACATGATTTATGATGTTCCTTTGACTGCTTTTGTGTTTTATGGGCTATGGGGTCCTTTACCCCATAGGGTCTCATGTGTTTTTCTTATGTGTGTTACCCAGCACCCTCCGTGCAGTAACACAGGGGTGTCATAGTGACACCCCACCATAGACTCCATACCCTGGGACTGACTACTGTCTCCCAGGGCATGTAAAGTCACCATTGGCTTTACTAGTCCCAAATTATGAACAGAAGCCAGTACAAACCATCATATTGTGGACGTACTGGTCGGGGCAATTCGATTGCCCCGGGGTCTGTTAGTCGAGGGGGCACGTCTCTGTCCCCCCTGATCGAGTTTTGGCTGGTGGCAGTGGAAACTACTTTTTATATTCAACCGCAAATATATCCCTATGGGATTTTCCCATTGTTCGACGCTACCAACTTTAATTATTTAATTCTCATAGCCTCGAACATACCGCTGGTTTATTTATTTAATATTAATTCACTGGTTGGTATTTTTTACCAGGACTCGATTCTAAAATGGCGTTTGTGTTCTCTTCTGTGACTCCAACCCAAGTCGAGCCCTTTGTTCCACTTTTTGGCGGGCTTCTCCACAGAAGCCTCCAAAAGTGGTGCCACTCTGTCTGGGTACCACAGGGGGTATGGGAGGGGGTTTAGGCACCCTAGACTGAGTTACCTTGGTAACTCAAGTCGCACTCTTGTGTGATTGGCCCAAGTGGTGAGCCGGCCGGCTCACCACTTAGCATGTTTGATTGACAGCTAGGCTGAGTGAATGGGGGTGTGCTGCATAAAAGCAGGGCTTTGGGGACTGGAACTTCAGAAGGCGCCACAGGACCTGAGAATCCGACGAGGGAGAAGCTGAGCCGACCTATCTCGACGACACCACCGGTGAAGCCCTGCGGAACCGACTCCCCACTTCCCGACGACAGAGAAGATCTCCCAGCTGGAGAGGCTTCTTCCCCTGACTGGTGGGCACAACCAGTTTACCTTCTTCTCTTCGCACCCCAGATCGTCTTGTGGTCGAATTGCCCATGCCAAGCACCCCGGCAACCGGATAGCCACTTACCACTGGACCGCGAATAAAAGGACCGCTCCTTTTACCTGAGAACTCCGCGGCTGGTTTCTTCCCCTGCAGTGCAACAGATTCCTGTCTTCCTCCCCGACGAGATCCTCTCTTCCCCCGGATGAAGCACCGACTTGCATCTGCTGCCAGGAACAACTGCCCCCACTGGAGTATTCTCACCACTTTAAGGTACCGTGTCCGCCAGGCCTTCCTTTCTAAAGATTGCTGTAAGGTAATAATAACCCCTTAACCTTCTGGACTGGGCTGGCCGCCTTGACCCTCTACCTGGTCCCTTTCTTTTGGTCCAACTCTTTTTGAACCTTTGCAAGACTCTTGTGCACTTCAACCGTGTGACCTTGGACACATTTTGTTCTGATCCTCTTACAGTGGATCCGGCCTACTGGACTCTAACTTCACAGTTTTATTTGCCTTCCTCTCTTGCTTTGATCTTACGAAAGTGTTGGGATCTGTTTCATATTATTCTCTGCTTTTCTCTCCCTTTTTAAACGAATTATTAGAGTGCCATCTGCGTTAAGCGCTCACCGCTGTCTGAAAATAAGTGGGGCTTTACTTAAGACTTGTCTAATATTCTTCTAAGGGAGTGTATATTTTTTAGTGACCGTGTTTTTGAATTGCTTACTATTAGTGCCTGTGTGTTTTTCTAGATGTGTTTAAATAAATAATGATATCTCTTTTATACCAAGCTCTGGTCAGTGTTTACTTGTTCTACTATGTTCTTTTGGCCTATTGTGAATACTCTGTATACTGCCTAACTCTTCTTGAGGGAAGTCTGACTGCTCAGCCACAGCTACCAAGTGAATATGTGTGGTACAGACTGCTACCAAGTGGGTTTACTGCCAAACACCTGTAGTCCTAAATCTTTTGCAGTGGTCCCAGAGGGAACTGCACAGGTTTCTGCCTAACAGTTCTGAAGGCAGACAGATTGAAAGCTCGGCTTCAAGTGAGGAGTCATTACATTATGAGGTGAATATGAGGAGGATGCATTTGCCAGAGATTCTCAGGGTTCTGAACGCAGACGGATTGCAAGGTGAGCTTCAGACGAGGAGTCATTACATCATGAGGTGAATATGGGGAGGAAGCATTTGCCAGAGATACTCAGGATTCTGAAGGTAGACAGATTGAAAGCTTGGCTTCAAGTGAGGAGTCATTACATTATGAGGTGAATATGGGGAGGAACCATTTGCCAGAGATTCTCGGAATTCTGAAGGTGGACGGATTGCAAGCTTGGCTTTAGATGAGTCATTAAATTATGAGGGGAATATGGGGAGGATGCATTTGCCAGAGATTTTCAGGGTTCTGAAGGCAGACAGATTGAAAGCTTGGCTTCAGGTAAGCAGTCATTACATTATGGGGAGGAAACATTCGCCAGAGATTCTCAGGGTTCTGAAGGCAGACAGATTGAAAGCTCGGCTTCAAGTGAGGAGTCATTACATTATGAGGTGAATATGGGGAGGAGACATTTGCCAAAGATTCTCACGGTTCTGTAGGCAGACAGATTGAAAGCTCGGCTTCAGGTGAGCAGTCATTACATTATGAGATGAATATGGGGAGGAGGCATTTGCCAGAGATTCTCAGGATTATGAAGGCAAATGGATTGAAAGCTCAGCTTCAAGTGAGGATTCATTACATTATGGGGAGGAGACATTCGCCAGACATTCTCAGGGTTCTGAAGGTAGACAGATTGAAAGCTTGGCTTCAAGTGAGGAGTCATTACATTATGAGGTGAATATGAGGAGGAGGCATTTGCCAGAGATACTCAGGACAGATTGAAAGCTCGGCTTTGGGTGAGGAGTCATTACATTTTGGGAAGGAGACATTTGCCAGAGATACTCAGGATTCTGAAGGTAGATGGATTGAAAGCTTGGCTTCAGGTGAGGAGTCATTACATTATGAGATGAATATGGGGAGCAGACATTTGCCAGAGATTCTCAGGGTTCTGAAGGTAGACAGATTGAAAGCTCGGTTTCAGGTGAGGAGTAATTACATTATGGGGAGGAGGCATTCACCAGAGATTCTCAGGGTTCTTGTTAGGGAGAATTTTCTCTTTAGGATGAATTTCCTAACTTAGTGAGTCCCCCAGCAGCTTTGCTGGATTTCTGGAGTTTGTTTTTTTCTCCTGCCAAGAGTGAGACTCTTTTTCTCCCACTCTTGGACATGATTTATGATGTTCCTTTGACTGCTTATGTTTTTTATGGGCTATGGGGTCCTTTACCCCATAGGGTCTCATGTGTTTTTCTTATGTGTGTTACCCAGCACCCTCCGTGCAGTAACACAGGGGTGTCATAGTGACACCCCACCATAGACTCCATACCCTGGGACTGACTACTGTCTCCCAGGGCATGTAAAGTCACCATTGGCTTTACTAGTCCCAAATTATGAACAGAAGCCAGTACAAACCATCATATTGTGGACGTACTGGTCGGGGCAATTCGATTGCCCCGGGGTCTGTTAGTCGAGGGGGCACGTCTCTGTCCCCCCTGATCGATTTTGGCTGGTGGCAGTGGAAACTACTTTTTATATTCAACCGCAAATATATCCCTATGGGATTTTCCCATTGTTCGAGGCTACCAACTTTAATTATTTAATTCTCATAGCCTCGAACATACCGCCGGTTTATTTATTTAATATTAATTCACTGGTTGGTATTTTTTACCAGGACTTGATTCTAAAATGGCGTTTGTGTTCTCTTCTGTGACTCCAACTCAAGTCGAGCCCTTTGTTCCACTTTTTGGCGGGCTTCTCCACAGAAGCCTCCAAAAGTGGTGCCACTCTGTCTGGGTACCACAGGGGGTATGGGAGGGGGTTTAGGCACCCTAGACTGAGTTACCTTGGTAACTCAAGTCGCACTCTTGTGTGATTGGCCCAAGTGGTGAGCCGGCCGGCTCACCACTTAGCATGTTTGATTGACAGCTAGGCTGAGTGAATGGGGGTGTGCTGCATAAAAGCAGGGCTTTGGGGACTGGAACTTCAGAAGGCGCCACAGGACCTGAGAATCCGACGAGGGAGAAGCTGAGCCGACCTATCTCGACGACACCACCGGTGAAGCCCTGCGGAACCGACTCCCCACTTCCCGACGACAGAGAAGATCTCCCAGCTGGAGAGGCTTCTTCCCCTGACTGGTGGGCACAACCAGTTTACCTTCTTCTCTTCGCACCCCAGATCGTCTTGTGGTCGAATTGCCCATGCCAAGCACCCCGGCAACCGGATAGCCACTTACCACTGGACCGCGAATAAAAGGACCGCTCCTTTTACCTGAGAACTCCGCGGCTGGTTTCTTCCCCTGCAGTGCAACAGATTCCTGTCTTCCTCCCCGACGAGATCCTCTCTTCCCCCGGATGAAGCACCGACTTGCATCTGCTGCCAGGAACAACTGCCCCCACTGGAGTATTCTCACCACTTTAAGGTACCGTGTCCGCCAGGCCTTCCTTTCTAAAGATTGCTGTAAGGTAATAATAACCCCTTAACCTTCTGGACTGGGCTGGCCGCCTTGACCCTCTACCTGGTCCCTTTCTTTTGGTCCAACTCTTTTTGAACCTTTGCAAGACTCTTGTGCACTTCAACCGTGTGACCTTGGACACATTTTGTTCTGATCCTCTTACAGTGGATCCGGCCTACTGGACTCTAACTTCACAGTTTTATTTGCCTTCCTCTCTTGCTTTGATCTTACGAAAGTGTTGGGATCTGTTTCATATTATTCTCTGCTTTTCTCTCCCTTTTTAAAATAATTATTAGAGTGCCATCTGCGTTAAGCGCTCACCGCTGTCTGAAAATAAGTGGGGCTTTACTTAAGACTTGTCTAATATTCTTCTAAGGGAGTGTATATTTTTTAGTGACCGTGTTTTTGAATTGCTTACTATTAGTGCCTGTGTGTTTTTCTAGATGTGTTTAAATAAATAATGATATCTCTTTTACACCAAGCTCTGGTCAGTGTTTACTTGTTCTACTATGTTCTTTTGGCCTATTGTGAATACTCTGTATACTGCCTAACTCTTCTTGAGGGAAGTCTGACTGCTCAGCCACAGCTACCAAGTGAATATGTGTGGTACAGACTGCTACCAAGTGGGTTTACTGCCAAACACCTGTAGTCCTAAATCTTTTGCAGTGGTCCCAGAGGGAACTGCACAGGTTTCTGCCTAACAGTTCTGAAGGCAGACAGATTGAAAGCTCGGCTTCAAGTGAGGAGTCATTACATTATGAGGTGAATATGAGGAGGATGCATTTGCCAGAGATTCTCAGGGTTCTGAACGCAGACGGATTGCAAGGTGAGCTTCAGACGAGGAGTCATTACATCATGAGGTGAATATGGGGAGGAAGCATTTGCCAGAGATACTCAGGATTCTGAAGGTAGACAGATTGAAAGCTTGGCTTCAAGTGAGGAGTCATTACATTATGAGGTGAATATGGGGAGGAACCATTTGCCAGAGATTCTCGGAATTCTGAAGGTGGACGGATTGCAAGCTTGGCTTTAGATGAGTCATTAAATTATGAGGGGAATATAGGGAGGATGCATTTGCCAGAGATTTTCAGGGTTCTGAAGGCAGACAGATTGAAAGCTTGGCTTCAGGTAAGCAGTCATTACATTATGGGGAGGAAACATTCGCCAGAGATTCTCAGGGTTCTGAAGGCAGACAGATTGAAAGCTCGGCTTCAAGTGAGGAGTCATTACATTATGAGGTGAATATGGGGAGGAGACATTTGCCAAAGATTCTCACGGTTCTGTAGGCAGACAGATTGAAAGCTCGGCTTCAGGTGAGCAGTCATTACATTATGAGATGAATATGGGGAGGAGGCATTTGCCAGAGATTCTCAGGATTATGAAGGCAAATGGATTGAAAGCTCAGCTTCAAGTGAGTCTCATAGCCTCGAACATACCGCCGGTTTATTTATTTAATATTAATTCACTGGTTGGTATTTTTTACCAGGACTCGATTCTAAAATGGCGTTTGTGTTCTCTTCTGTGACTCCAACTCAAGTCGAGCCCTTTGTTCCACTTTTTGGCGGGCTTCTCCACAGAAGCCTCCAAAAGTGGTGCCACTCTGTCTGGGTACCACAGGGGGTATGGGAGGGGGTTTAGGCACCCTAGACTGAGTTACCTTGGTAACTCAAGTCGCACTCTTGTGTGATTGGCCCAAGTGGTGAGCCGGCCGGCTCACCACTTAGCATGTTTGATTGACAGCTAGGCTGAGTGAATGGGGGTGTGCTGCATAAAAGCAGGGCTTTGGGGACTGGAACTTCAGAAGGCGCCACAGGACCTGAGAATCCGACGAGGGAGAAGCTGAGCCGACCTATCTCGACGACACCACCGGTGAAGCCCTGCGGAACCGACTCCCCACTTCCCGACGACAGAGAAGATCTCCCAGCTGGAGAGGCTTCTTCCCCTGACTGGTGGGCACAACCAGTTTACCTTCTTCTCTTCGCACCCCAGATCGTCTTGTGGTCGAATTGCCCATGCCAAGCACCCCGGCAACCGGATAGCCACTTACCACTGGACCGCGAATAAAAGGACCAGTGTCCAGCTGACAACACACCACCTCTTACCTGCATCATCAGCGGCTGGCACTGCGAGTCCAGGGGGACTCTTGCCTTCTCAGCCCGCGCTCGCTTCCTGGAGGAGGCGGAGCCCATCGGCGGTCACATGACCTATCACGTGACTTGATCACAGCTGAAAAAAGCAGCCCGATCGTTCGAGTGGCGCTTTTGTTCTTTTCAACCTAGTACCCAGCTGACAACACACCACCTCTTACCTGCATCATCAGCGGCTGGCACTGCGAGTCCAGGGGGACTCTTGCCTTCTCAGCCCGCGCTCGCTTCCTGGAGGAGGCGGAGCCCATCGGCGGTCACGTGACCTATCACGTGACTTGATCACAGCTGAAAAAGCAACCCCGTTCACCCTTGCGGCGTTAAGCCCGGTGCGGAGTAAAGGGTGTTGCATTCTTACTTTTACAAGAACTGTTTTGCTGCTGTTTGGCTCTGAGAGGCATAGACGTTGAGTCCCGGCATATAGTCAAACCCGCTGCACTTCCCACCTCCTGGAAACAAGGTATCTTGACACTTGAATAAACTGTAAAATTTTAACTCCTTGACTCGGATGAGCTAGCAGAAGTAAGTGCCCTTATTATTAACTACTTTCAATTAAAATCATACAACAAGGTGCTCATTTTTAAAAGTTTCATTTAAAACCACTCTATACTTAAAAGTGATGAAACTGAGTAGCAATCTGATTGGAGATGATCTGAAGACACCTGAATGGGAAGAACCTATTATATCAACCATGATACTCGATGATATACCAACGAGCACACAACTAGATATTGCGCCATCATCTTCCTCTAATGTAGTGCCTCCACAAATCACAGCCCATATTCGTTTAGAGTCGCCTACCTTAACTCCTAATAGAGCACACACAACTCATGAAGCTTGTCTTCCCCTAACTGAAAACTGGAAAAGGGGACTTGAATTCACTGTTACAACATCAAAGATACAGAAAAAAATCACTTCGGTGGAAAAACAATTCTCAAAGAAGCTGCCCCGGTGATCATTTATGGTGAATCTTCATCCATTAAAGCTACTTCTGCATCAATATCACCACTTTCTGATACAACCATGCATCCCATAGAGAAGTTAAATCTATCAAATTCTGATGGGAGTTCAGACTCTTTATCCTCTGACCAAGATAACAACTTACAAATGCTTCGTACCTCGTCTGCAGTTCAAAATTTGCAGGACGAGCCTCTTCAAAGTCCATCTGGTCCTTCTGCACATACTCTACATGCTCTTAGCTATGTTCTAAATTCCTTAGTCTCTGTCTTTGAACTACTAAAGGGTGAAGTTCAGTCACAAACAGGCTCCCTCATCGAATTAACCAAAGATGGTGCGATGGTAGGTTGTTGCAATCTCATCAACAACAATCTTTTGCATCAAATACAAGAACTTAAAGTAGAATCAGCAAAACAAGGAATGGATCTCTCTGCCATACAGAGATCCATGGCTCTTAAAAATACTTTAGAAGAATCCAATAAACATTCACTCCAGGAGCTTTTTAATCTTATGCAAAACTCTGTAATCAAAGTGCCGTCTTCACTCACTCAAACCACTGATAATGACACATGTCAGCCCTTAGACGATACTCCTTTGTCTGAGTCAATTCTCGATGAATTTCGAAGACTGGCCAATGTAAGTATTGAGTGTGAAAACGAGCACATCCTAAATGCACATATAACAATTGTTCCAGTCGCCATCAATGATGAGCAATGTGTGATGCATACTCCATGTCCACAACAATCTTCATCATCAGGAGGAAAGAAACAAAGAAAAAAAGAAGCAAGAAGGAAAAAAAGATTACGTGACCAAGGCATCAATATGAAATACAAGAAAAAGCATACCTCTCAAAAAAATGTCAAAAACAGTATTACAATCAATAAACAAAATCAAGAGGTGGTTCTTACCAGTGGAATGGAGAGGGTAAAGAAAACAACATTGATGACATCAACAAGTTCGCAAACCACCAAAGTGACCTCTGAACAATCCACAGGACTCTCTACAACATCTCCGCAGAAGATTTTAAGAATAGCTCCAATTTTCCTTCGAAAAAATCCTTTAAAAATTTTTTTTCCATCTCTACCTACTCCCAATCAAATCAAAGAGGCCCCACGGACAATTGCCCCCATATTTCTAAAAAATCATCATGGTCAAAAACAGTCTCCAACACTTGATCATGAGATACAAATAAAACTTGGCACTGGTAAATTTAAAACTTTACCTCTATTTGGTTCATATGAAGAATATGTTGCAAACGCAAGTCAAAGACCAGATGCGATTTCAATATCACTCACTCATGAGAGAGAATCTGTCGTCTCTAATTCTCACTCAATCCTTGATTCAGACAAAAGCATAATCTCCTTGACAGACAAGATGGAACCAAAAAACATGGTCCATCCGAAAAATTGCGGTACTTCCATGGCAAAGCGATCGGTCAAGTCCATAATCATCCTGCAGAAACGTATGGTATTGGCATCAAAAGCAATCTCCAAAAAATACCATTTACAAACTTTAGCACGTCAAGATAATGCTAATAACGATCGAGAAAAAACCACCATTGCTGCTAAACACCATGTAAAATCCAATCTAGATAACCTGGCTATCACTGTAGATAGTTCAGAGTCCACTCTACCGACTACACAAAATAAATCTGAAAAGCAAATTAACCAAAATCTTCTTTTACACGGATTCTCTCAGCAGACATTAGAAGAACATAGAAAGGAGATTCGATGTGCAGTTGACGCATATATGTCAGCCCAACCAGCACAAAAATATTTTAGACACTATGACCCAACTACCAACTCCTCTCTCTATGGTCAAGAAACATCTATCCCAAGATTAGAAAACCCTCGTCAAGCTTGTGAGGCTGAAATTGTGACTGCTAAGAATCAACTTTTAACCCAGAATTCTCTTGGACTTGACTGCATCAAGGCAATTAATCAAACATGCGTAGTCGATCCACCATTAATGGAAAAAACAATGCCCGGTATCAACATTGCGCCCCAAGAAACACATCTTTTAACAGCATTGGGACCACAACTACAACGCTTAATCGAAACAACCATAGCAAACTCTTTAGACAAACAAGTCTTATCAGAACCGATTCCAGCCAAGTCTGACCCTGTTCTTTTACAGAACAAAAGAATATTCAAAAATGATCTCAAACGACCAGCATTGCATTCATTGATCATAGCTTATCGTCAACCCCCGAATGTGCAATATGATCTAAATCGCAGTTCCATTCTTACCATCTTCGCTGAAATCCCTGAATTAGAAGATATACACTCAACTGATATTCAGTTGGTGGAGTTTAAAGATACTCAAATTCTCACTTCAGTAAAACTGTGGATAAATTCTAGAGTGGTTGTCAATACCATATGGTCAGCTAAAAACCATCTATATGATTTAGGTTTTGTCGTCGAAGTCAGTCATTTTTCATCTAAAACTCCGACGACAAAACCCTCGCCTCTAAATGACACCCATGAGAGGAACAGTGAAAAAGCTGCCACCCAGGAATCCTCAGTTGGCTTTAGAAAGTCTTGCAATTGCCAGTTAACCCATAATGAGCACTAGCTAGTTACATCTACGCCTCGAACTCATGTCTCTCTTACCAGTTGGAACACGAGAGGGTTTCGTCATTTACTGAATACTGTTGATTCAAGCCTTGATGACGTTGATATAGCTACGCTTCAAGAAACCTGGCTCACTAGTGTCCCAACTTGGGACAATTATAATATACACATAAATTTAGCCCATAAATCAAATCATGGACGACCGTCGTCAGGGCTTCTTATAGCTGTTAAACAAAATCCTCTCATTGAATCTGAAGATTGGTCATCTCCAAATTGTTTCCAGCAGATGATAAAACTTAAGATTGGTAAATCAATATATGCCTTGATAAACGTGTATTGGAACCCTGCTGGTATTTCCGACCATATATTTATGAGAGACATGAATTCTTTAATGCGACTGGTGAGTCTTGACAACACTATAAAACATATTATTATAACAGGGGACTTAAATCTGCATTACTTTGACCATCACAAATTTTGTAATAGATTGATATTATGGAATCACTTCATCGAAGTACATAACCTTCAAATGCTAAATGGATCACTTACAGATGACATTCCCCCACAGCCAACGTGGCATAGAGGTAACTCCTCAGCAATAATCGATTACATTTATGTAAGTCAATCCCTCATTTCACAAGTTTATAAGTTTGAAGTAATTCCATCAACCCTGAGTGATCATAATTGCCTCTCTATGCATTGGAATACAATTGATTCGATAAGCGTCCAGGCGATTAATAACACCCTAGATTTTGTAACTGTCAATTATGGTGGTAATCGCCTATGCTGGAGTGACACCTCTTTAAAAAGATTTAATCAATTCTATGCCAGAATAACCTCTGAAGCCAATATGCACTCCCAGATACAAACGCCTTATCATAAAGTAATGCAACTCTTTCAACATAAAGCTAAAAAATGCATGTTGTCTAGCACTCGTACTATGCATGTATTCGATAGGGTAGTGGAAGCTGCAAAAAGACTATTTCGCTCGAAAAAACGACAAGTTTTGAAACTGCCGTCCAATTTAAGAAACATTGTCAATTCTCAACTAAAGACAAATTATAAAAATTGGCTAAGATCACACCGAGCCATTTTATATCAAAATGACAGCTCCAAAATGCTAAACATGATAGCAGGAAAGAACACTTCACAAATTTGGTCGATAATTAATAAGGCGACCACAAATCACCAAATAACTCAACAATCTAACAATGTGTCAGAACAAGCATGGATTACACATTTTTCAAATTTATACATGCCATGTTCAAACATAAATAAACAAAACCTGCCAGAATTGACAAATCATTTTACTTTAACTTTTGATAAAGAAGATATATTATTTTTCATAAATAAAGCAAGCGCATCTCGAGCTCCGGGTCCGGATGGGCTCTCGAATTTTACGTTAAAACAACATCCCGAAATTTGGTCTGAGATATTATATAATATGTTTTCATATATAATTCAGACACAATTAGTCCCGGATTCATGGAAGCGTTCAATTATTCTTCCAATTTACAAAAAAGGAAATAGGTCTGATCCAGGTAGTTACAGACCCATCGCCTTGTTGGATGCCCCGGGCAAGATTTTCAATCGTATTGTACTTCGGGACCTAAACAATTGGGCTTCTAATTTAAAAACGAGAGACCCCTTTCAAGCGGGTTTTGTGGCAGGTTTGGGAACAGCCCCAAACATCATGATCCTAAATATGTTGAAATCACAGTGCATAGTCCGGAATAGCCCGCTATATTTGGCCTTCATCGATTTCAGGGTTGCTTTTGACTCTATTGACCGACATCTGCTTTATCAAAAATTAATTCGTTTCTCATGTCCCCCCTCTTTAATTTCCATTATAAAAGAACTTCATACTAATACCTCGATCCAAGTTCGTCTCACCATGGAAGGCCTGCTTTCTAAATTAATTCTTACTGGCCGAGGGCTTAAGCAAGGCTGTATTTTGGCATCTTTTTTATTCAACTTGTTTATTCTTGATCTTGGTGAATCATTTGTAAACATAATTAGTGATGCACCAAAATTGGGCCTTCAACGCATAGCTTGGTTGTTATATGCGGACGACTTAGTCCTTTTATCTCAGACCCCTAAAGGGCTACAGAATCTATTGGACAAGCTATATGCATACTCAATAGAAAATAATCTTATAATTAACCTAGAGAAAACACAAGTAGTTGTTTGTCAAAAAGTTAACAACATCTCTTGTGCGAAAAAATATAAATGGCACCTAAATAAGGTCACCCTAATGAATGTTGAAAACTATAAATATCTAGGCTTGACCATCTATAACACACAAAGTGAAAAAGCCTATGTTGTTACCCTCAATTCAAAACTCGACACGTTGAAATCACAGGCTAGTATACTTGTGTATCGTTATGGTAAGTTCTCATACACTCACATTATGACCTTTTATCAAACGAAAGTAGTTCCAATTTTATTATATGGAGTTGATACCAAACTCTCTATCAGAAGCAACATATGGGACTCATGTGAAGCACGGTTTTGGAGATCTGTTTTAAAATTACCGAATTGTGCCCCACTTCCCATGATTCGTTTCGAAATGGGTTTGGTATCACTATTTTCACAACTATTATGGAAAATGTGCGCTCTATTTAGGAAATGTTTGTTAGGGTTGGCTAAAAATAACATCTTAAGCACAGTAGCGTTTTATCTTGCAAATTCCCAAGATCTCTTTCCAATTAGATGGCGAACTTGCGTGTTAAACGCCCTAGCAGATGCAAGTATATCACTCGAGACACTCCTCACAAACCCTGATCGAGCCAAGTTAAAACTGTTCCAATATGACTGGATATGCAATACAGCTAAATGCTGCGCATACAAAGATTTCAATGAACAATGGTTTGGACAAAAGAAGCTGCGCATTATGGCAGACTATTTAGTTAAATTCCCAGCACCACATACGAGACAACAATATCTGCGATTTAGGTTTAACTTACTGCCGACACGAGAAATAATGGCAAGGAGAGGGCTGATTTCAAAACATTTAAATTACTGTCGTTTTTGTGAAAATTCAGACATTCCTGAAACTTTACTGCACCTGTTAGTGACCTGCCCAGCTTTAATACTAATAAGAAATTCCTATTTTTCTAATTTACTGTGTACATATGTCCCTATGGATGAAAATGAAATTTGGATCAGATTATTTAGGAGCACAAAATTATCTATTAGAATTGCAATAACACAATTCTTTAATGCTATCTTATCTAATGATGACAATGATATCGAATGAGCTCTTTTTACTCATGTTTCTAATTTGTTATACACATTGTAAAATTCAGATAATCAAATAATTTTACATTTTTTATGACTAATGACCTATTATGGAATTATTATTTGTATATTGTCAATTGTATTTTCATATATTTGAAAGGTTGATTTTATCAGCTATACCAAATAAAAAAATAAAAAAAAATAAAAGGACCGCTCCTTTTACCTGAGAACTCCGCGGCTGGTTTCTTCCCCTGCAGTGCAACAGATTCCTGTCTTCCTCCCCGACGAGATCCTCTCTTCCCCCGGATGAAGCACCGACTTGCATTTGCTGCCAGGAACAACTGCCCCCACTGGAGTATTCTCACCACTTTAAGGTACCGTGTCCGCCAGGCCTCCCTTTCTAAAGATTGCTGTAAGGTAATAATAACCCCTTAACCTTCTGGACTGGGCTGGCCGCCTTGACCCTCTACCTGGTCCCTTTCTTTTGGTCCAACTCTTTTTGAACCTTTGCAAGACTCTTGTGCACTTCAACCGTGTGACCATGGACACATTTTGTTCTGATCCTCTTACAGTGGATCCGGCCTACTGGACTCTAACTTCACAGTTTTATTTGCCTTCCTCTCTTGCTTTGATCTTACGAAAGTGTTGGGATCTGTTTCATATTATTCTCTGCTTTTCTCTCCCTTTTTAAACGAATTATTAGAGTGCCATCTGCGTTAAGCGCTCACCGCTGTCTGAAAATAAGTGGGGCTTTACTTAAGACTTGTCTAATATTCTTCTAAGGGAGTGTATATCTTTTAGTGACCGTGTTTTTGAATTGCTTACTATTAGTGCCTGTGTGTTTTTCTAGATGTGTTTAAATAAATAATGATATCTCTTTTACACCAAGCTCTGGTCAGTGTTTACTTGTTCTACTATGTTCTTTTGGCCTATTGTGAATACTCTGTATACTGCCTAACTCTTCTTGAGGGAAGTCTGACTGCTCAGCCACAGCTACCAAGTGAATATGTGTGGTACAGACTGCTACCAAGTGGGTTTACTGCCAAACACCTGTAGTCCTAAATCTTTTGCAGTGGTCCCAGAGGGAACTGCACAGGTTTCTGCCTAACAGTTCTGAAGGCAGACAGATTGAAAGCTCGGCTTCAAGTGAGGAGTCATTACATTATGAGGTGAATATGAGGAGGATGCATTTGCCAGAGATTCTCAGGGTCCTGAACGCAGACGGATTGCAAGCTGAGCTTCAGGCGAGGAGTCATTACATCATGAGGTGAATATGGGGAGGAAGCATTTGCCAGAGATACTCAGGATTCTGAAGGTAGACAGATTGAAAGCTTGGCTTCAAGTGAGGAGTCATTACATTATGAGGTGAATATGGGGAGGAACCATTTGCCAGAGATTCTCGGAATTCTGAAGGTGGACGGATTGCAAGCTTGGCTTTAGATGAGTCATAAAATTATGAGGGGAATATGGGGAGGATGCATTTGCCAGAGATTTTCAGGGTTCTGAAGGCAGACAGATTGAAAGCTTGGCTTCAGGTAAGCAGTCATTACATTATGAGATGAATATGGGTAGGAGGCATTTGCCAGTGATACTCAGGATTCTGAAGGCAAAGAGATCGAAACCTCGGCTTCAGGAGAGGAGTCATTACATTATGGGGAGGAAACATTTGGCAAAGATTCTCAGGGTTCTGAAGGCAGACATATTGAAATCTTGGCTTCAAATGAAAAGTCATTACATTATGAGGTGAATATGAGGAGGAGGCATTTGCCAGAGATACTCAGGATTCTGAAGATAGACGGATTGAAAGCTAGGCTTCAGGTGAGGAGTCATTACATTATGAGGTGAATATGGGGAGGAGGCATTTACCAGAGATTCTCAGGATTCTGAAGATAGACGGATTGAAAGCTCGGCTTCAGGTGAGGAGTCATTACATTATGAGGTGAATATGAGGAGGAGGCATTTACCAGAGATTCTCAGGGCTCTATAGGGAGACCGATTCCGTTACAGCCAAAACCGGAATTCCCACCACTTTTTTTTACCGCTCTGCCAAACTCAGAATGAGGCCCAATGTGTCAATGTCCCTGAGACTGGAAGGACCTCCACCCAAGATCCAGGTTTTGTTTTGTGTCAGTCTTTAGCTTTGATGTGAACCCAGGGGCATTTCGGAGCCTTTAGCGACTAAAACTCACTTTCTTGGGCTAAGTTGCAATTTAAAGAGAAAGAGACGTCAGGACGGGCAAGCAATTAATCCCAGTTGTTGAAAGATTTAGCCACTACTTTTTAGATGGAGATAGTTTGATGCAGACGAGCGGCGAGATTGTCTACATTAAGGTGTTTTGATCATTTTTGGTTGGAAGTAGGAATAGTTGTTGTACTTTTATTTGGCTTGTATAGCACAGTCCTCACTAGGAAGCAAAGTGTTTCAAAGCACAACCGTACATGTGAGGGGAAGACATAGGGAAGATGAGACAAACGATTTTACTAGACATGGTACATTCAGATTATGCAGATGAACAGAAAAGGAAGTGCGTGGAGTGCACCCAGTCTATCATAACATGCGTTAAATGCAGAGTGATACCACCTTCATGGGTTGTAACGGAAGTGCAGTAGTGTTGCGACAAGGGCAAGGCCCGGGGGCAAGTGCAGGAGATGGGTGTGTAAAGCTTGGGACCTGTGAGGCTCTAAAGGTACACCATGCAGCCAGTCAGTGAAACTGAGCAGAGGTAGAGGAGAGAGAGCATAAAGAAGTGGTTAGCAGGGGAGGGGGAGAGAGAAGGCGGAGGCAAAGAGGAAAGTTTCCGGACCTTACGGAGATCCGGCTCAAGACAGATAGAGGCAGGGAGGCTGTTCCAGGGGGTTGCCCCTGCAGAGGATAAAGATCTCCCCCAAGTCTCTGCTTGGAGTAGCGGCTCACTCGCAGAGAGTTGGGGGAAGATGAGCGGAGGGCCCGGGAAGACGAGTATTTAGGAAGAGAGCATTGCAAATAGAGTGGGCCCAGACCCAGGAAAGCCTTGTGGACAATGCAAAGGGTCTTGAACCTAATCCTTGCAGCCACGGGGAGCCAGTGAAGAGATTTCAGCACCAGAGAGATGCAGTCCATGGGCATGAGGCCAAGGATAAGTCTTGCGGTTCTGTTCTGGATGAGTTGACGAAGACGGATGGTAGAAGAGGGCAGGTTGAGAAAGAGGCTGTTACAGTAGTCCAGCCTAGAGAGGACCAGGGCTCGGGAGATGGTGAGCCTCTGGGGGAAGGTGTGAAAAGGTAGAATACCTCTGAGAATGTACAGATGGTAGCGGGACTTTTTAGAGATGTCAGTGATGTGAAAGGAGAAGAAGAGAGTGGAGTCGAAGATGACCCACAGGTTTTTTCCATCGTTGGCAGGTGGAGGTTGGTAATTGGGGGCGCAGGGCCAGCGTAGGCTGGCAAGAGAGAAAGAAGGAAGGCAATAGCAGGGGTCCCGATGAGGACAATCTCAGTCTTACTGGGATTGAGGCCGAGGTTGTGTGCCGCACCTCCACTGAATTGCGGACAGGCAGTCAGGTATGAGTGAGGAAGAGGAAGAGGCCGAGGGTAACCTGAAGGAGAACTGTGTGTCATCCGTGTAACACTGAAAGTTGGAGGTGAAGGTGGCTATCATACGGGCCAGGCGGCAATGTTTCTTTTAAAATGTATTTATAATGCGCTCCCAACCCGGGGGTAATAAGCAGTTCAGTGTTACAAAGAATCTAAGAAAAAAAGTGAGTATAACAAAAATATTAAATTTGCTTAAAGAGAATCTATAATAATATACAATTCAGCATAGCAAAGAATCTACATGGTCAGACTGTAGTTTCATGGGTATATAGTGTGGTTACAGGTGTAGGAATGCCGTGAGTGAGCCTGGGAGAGGGTGCCTACTCAGGTGAGTCTTTGGAAACAAGCCAGAGTTTGGTTTCTTTCTTGAATTTATAGAAAGACTGGTCAGCTCTTAAGGAGGTAGGTAGTGAATTCCACATTTGAGCTGCCATTACCGGGAAGCTGCTGCCCCCGGCTTTTTTTATTTTGTACCTGGGTACTTTTAGGCAACGAGAGTTTGTGGACCTGGTTTGTGAGGTGGTGTTATTTTTGGAAAATGTATCAATACGTTAGGGATGAGCTGAGTGATTAAGGTATTTGTGGGTTAGGCAAGCTGTTTTTAGCTGTATTCTCTCTTTGATTGAAAGCCAGTTGTTGTTGCATCTGATCGCCATTGAAAAACCATCGGGATAGGTTAGATCCCTAGGGGGCACCGCAGGTAGAGAGAGTGACAGGGGAGAGGAAAGACCCCAGTTCCACCTGGGAATAATGGTCAGAGAGAAAGGAGGCAAGCCACGCCAGGCCCTGATCAGTGGTCCCCAGGGTATCACAGAGACGTGCAATCAGGGTGTTGTGGTTCACTGTATCAATGGTTCTTACTTTAATAGTCAATACAGTAAATAAACGAAATTAGTAAATGAAATGTGGTTTTATTTTGTAGTGTTTAAATCACACGGTTGTTTTAATGAGTGAAGTATTTTATTTTTAAATCTGGTTAAGCTGGAGTAGGGTTATCATGAGCATTCATTAGGAGTCATGTAAAAGTAAACAGTTTATCTGTAAGAAAGTGAAAACATATTCTCATGTTTAAGCTTTCTCTCTGGCGTGGTAAATAGGATGTTGCCATGAAGAAAAGCTCCTCTGAGTGAGCAAGTGTGTTGTTGAAAGAAGCCTTGCCTGGACATTGCATTGTGGTTTCCCTGTCCGCTTTTAAAGTCAGAAAGGTCAGAGTGCAGTCAATACTAGTAGTTACTGACTGCACTCTGAACACTGTGATTGGCTGAGAGGAGGTCAATAACCATCTGCATGTACTAATAAATCTAATAAATGTCCTTTTTGGTGACGATTCCTTTTACCCATTCAATCACATTCAGATTGGGTGTATTATCACTCCGCTTAAACTGAGTGGGATTGGGTATATTATCACTCCATTTAAACTGAGTGGGATTGGGTATATTATCGTTCCACTTAAACTGAGTGGGGTTGGGTATATTATCACTCTGCTTAAACTGAGTGGGATTGGGTATATTATCACACTGTTTAAACTGAGTGGGATTGGGTATATTATCACTCCGCTTAAATGATTGCCATTGGATATATTATCACACCTTTAAAGTTGAGAGGAATGGGTATATGATCACTCTGCTTAAACTGAGTGGGATTGGGTATATTATCACTCCACTTAAGATGAGTAGTATCGGGTATATTAACACTCCACTTAAACTGAGTGGGATCGGGTATATTATCACTCTGCTTAAACTGAGTGGGATTGGATATATTATCACACCATTTAAACTGATTGGGTATATTATCACTCTGCTTAAACCCAAGTGGGATTGGGTATATTATCACACCGTTTAAACAGAGATGATTGGGTATATTATCACACCATTTAAACTGAGTGGGATTAGGTATATGATCACTCCACTTAAACTGAGTGGGATTGGGTATATTATCACTCCACTTAAGATGAGTAGTATCGGGTATATTATCACTCCACTTAAACTGAGTGGGATCGGGTATATTATCACTCCGCTTAAATGAGTGGCATTGGATATATTATCACACCTTTTAAGCTGAGAGCAATGGGTATATGATCACTCTGCTTAAACTGAGTGGGATTGGTATATGATCACTCTGCTTAAACTGAGTGGGATTGGGTATATGATCACTCTGCTTAAACTGAGTGGGATTGGGTATATGATCACTCTGCTTAAACTGAGTGGGGTTGGATATATTATCACACTGTTTAAACTGAGTAGGATTAGGTATATGATCACTCCACTTAAACTGAGTGGGATTGTGGCAGTCAGCGATGGATCAATCTTCATAGCATGAGAAATGTTCTCCCGATTTCCCATAAAATGGATGCATGTACTCGGAGGTGGACAGATTACGGTGTAAGAGGGTGACCAGCTGTGACTTGATTCTCCAGGGGCCAACGAGGGGAAATCAGTAACTTTGACCTGCAAGTTGATTTAATGATTAGAGCAGGCCAGCCATCCGCCCAGTGGTGCGGTTGCGGTGCTGGATGTGATCATTTTCAGGAAGACACTGTCAGGGGGCATAATTCCAAGTTGGAAGCTACCAGTTACCCATAAAAAAGTAACTCGCCACCTCAGTCCGTACATACGCACAGCACACCACTCCTTACTACCCAAGGGTGAAATATCACTATCCAGTGGTGAGTGCACACTTTGTACCCTTGACACAGTCATCAGTTGGTTCCTCATCATGCCACACTGAATGCTGGGGTGGGCACATCCCATTAGGCCGGTTAGGCCGCGGTGGGCACATCCTATTAGGCCAGGGTGGGCACATACCATTAGGCCGAGGCCAGGGTGGGCACATCCCATTAGGCCGGGGTGGGCACTTTGCATCAGGCTTGTGATGGAGAAAGGGGTTTCTGTTTATGACATTTTTATGGTATTTTTCACAGCTGCATGTATTCTAATGCAAGATGATTGCCTGGGATCACCTCGAAACATTAATTCTCGGCCTAGACAAGGTGCATTGATGACAGGAAATAATATTGGAAATGTCTTCTTTTCACAGAAAGTGGAGCCATTACCACAACCAACGGCCTGACAAAGACAACTAGAGGTTGCAGAAACTGCAATCAAAGCTTTATGGAGCTTTATGCAGCACTGAGAACTCCTCACACACATGAGGATCCATTCAAAAGAGAAAGTGCTTACTTGCAGTGTCTGTGAGAAGTGCTTCACTAACAAACCAGATCTAACCATCCACAGGAGATCCCACACAGGTGAGAGACCACTGAAGTGTACAGAGTGTGAGAAAAGCTTCACTTGGAGATCACAACTGATTCAGCATCACATGACCCACACGGGGGAAAAGCCCTACGCGTGCACTGTGTGTGACAGGCACTTTAATTCCATGTCACACCTGAGGCAACATCAGAAATCCCATAACATAGAGAGGCCCTTTCAGTGTATGGATTGTGGGAATCGCTTTTTACAGTCTCAATATTTGAACATCCATCGCAGGTGTCACACTAAGGAGAAACCCTATAGATGCACTGAATGCAAGAAAAGCTTCACTGTGTCCTCATCTTTGATCAAACATCAAAGGACCCATACAGGAGAGAAGCCCTATGAGTGCACAGAATGTGGTAAGCACTTTAATGTGAGGTCGAATCTGGCAGTTCACGAGAGATCCCACACAGGGCAAACACTGTTCCAGTGCACGGAGTGTGAGAAAACCTTCACTCTGATGTCGCATCTGTGCACTCATCAGAAGATCCATACTGGGATACGACCGTACAAGTGTACGGAGTGTGAGAAAAGCTTCACTCAGTGTTCACATCTGTACAGCCACCAGAGAATACATACAGAGGAGAAGCCCTATGAGTGCCCAGAGTGCAAGAAACGCTTCAGTCAGTCTCAAGCTCTGAACATCCATCACAGGATCCATACCGGGGAGAAGCCCTACGAATGCGCAGACTGCAAAAAGAGGTTCAGTCAGTCTTGGGCTCTTAGCAGCCATCACCGAATTCATACTAGGGAAAAGCCTTATGCGTGCACAGAGTGCAAGAAAGGCTTTTGCGATTCTTCGTCTTTGAGCAAGCATCAAAGGACTCACACAGGGGGGAAGCCGTATGGCTGCAAGGAATGTGGTAAACACTTTGCTGTGATCTCAAACCTGAAGGTACATCAGAGATGCCACACAGGAGTAAGATTGCACCAGTGTCCAGACTGTGAGAAAAGCTTCATTCAGAAATCACATTTGTACAAGCATCAAAAAAAGCATTCTGGGATGAGGCCTTAGGAGGGCATGGAGTATGACAAGTACTTTCATCTAGCACCAAACCATGGCTTCCAAGATCATACCTGAGTAAGTGGGTTCCAAGTGGTTGCAACTGTGCTGAACCATCACAAAACAATAAAATACTTGCAATGGTGTTGACCCTCTTTAAAGTCTGTTTATGACCCCACAACAGGCAATCATAGTCACGGTAGGATAGCTCAGGGGTAATGCGCTCGCCTTGGAAGCAATATGACGCAGAGCAACACATGTTCGATCCCCGGGTCCATGCCCAGAAACCTCTGGGTATTAAGCGCGTTATACATAACCAATTATAATTATAAAGTAGGCATAAAGTACATTTTCATTACATCTGTGCACTGGACACAGGAAGGGAAAAGAGAAAGGAGTCACATTATCCCACCATAGCCTAACATGGGTCCCCTTCCATCTGCGAACGTATGTCTTCATGAACCAAACTAGGGGATGCTATAGCAAATAAAATAAAAATGCAAACAGGGAACCAACAGAAGTAGTAAGGAATCCGTTTTAATGAAATAAACTTATAGAAAATTCAAGAGTCAGCACAAGTAAACTGAAAATTGAAATAATTCGTAGAGAGTGGCTGCAGATCAGGAATTAACATGTGACAAAAAAGAGAAGTGAAGGGAATAATATCGACAGCACAGGATGCCGGGAAATGGGCACAAGTGTTCAATAAATGCAAAGAAAGGCGGTTTGGGCCACACGACGCCAATGCTGCCTTCCCTGCGCCCCACTCACAAAAACTCCATTGCTGCCACATCCTCCTACTTCACAAACCTAATTTCCTCCTTTTGTAATCACCCCCGGCAAATCTCTCTCTCTCTCTCTCTCTCTCTCTCTCTCTCTCTCTCTCTCTCTCTCTCTCTCTCTCTCTCTCTCTCTCTCTCTCTCCACCCTCCTTCTGTCCACCACCTCTTCCCCCAATAATAATAATGTGTCATTTACATAGAGGTTTCATTTAAAGAGCCCTATATAGAATATTTTTTATATACAATTGCTATTCCCCAAACGAAAGTGGTACTCATTTTACCAACTTCAGAAGAATGAAAGGCTGAATCAACCTTGCTGGGATTCAAACCTGTGACCTGCAGAACACACACAGATCACAGCAGCAAGTGATTAAGTAACTGAGCTATCTTACTGGCAATCTACCGATTCTACGCTCAACTACTACTCTCCTATTGAATTGGCCCCCTTCTTTCGCAGTCGCAACCCACCTTGCGTTTCTATCAACTCTTTTGCTCCCCAATCTCTCTGAGCTCTTTAAGCTCTCTCTCTGAGCTGGACTCGCGCCTCTTTCAAATATTCAACTGTCTTGAATAAACGTATCAGCAAACTATGAGCCAGTTCCTCTCCTTCCCCATTATTCAAAAGTCCTCTAGTGGGTTCTCTTTGACTGGATCACTATGTACTTTGAGGATTATGCCCTTGGAGATCCACTTCAACCTGGCTTCCGAGGTAAACATTCCAAAGAAACTGCACTCTTGCATGTCTCCAACTTTATCTCTGATGCGAACCTCTCCAAACTATCTTCTATACTCGGCCTTGTGGACCTTTTTGCCGCCTTCGACACTATCGACCACTCTGCTCTCCTTCTCACACTCCAGGACTTTAGGTTTCACAAATCTGCTCTTGCCTGGAATGCCTCTTACCTGGAAGGTTTACCCTTTAAAATCTCATGGATCTCGCAAACATCTGACACCACTTGCTGCCGGCATCCACCAAAGATCAGTCCTTGGACGTCTGCACTCTCACCTTTTTGCTGATCACATTGAAATATGTGTTCTACTTTCCCTCCTTCATCCCAGCCATCTCAGAACAGATTGTGAACTGTTGCACTGCAATTTGCCACTGGTTGGCTCTCTACTTCTAAAATGGAAGCTGTCTTTCTCCCGGCTTCCAATGACTTCCCTCCCCTCTCTTATCTCCTTCCCACCGACCTTTATGCATCCTGACCCAAGACTCGCAATCATGAAGTCCTCTTTGATAGCGACCTGTGACTGAAACAATTTATCACTACCACTGCCTCTGCTGCTCGATTCAGAAAATGTGCCTTTTTCTTACCACTCTACAAAAATTCTAATCTCCACTCTGGTGCTCAGCAAACTGGACTAATAATCACACCTACTTGGCCTTCCTCTCAACTCCTTCCTCGAGAAAAAGTCCTCAACTTTGCTATCCACACTCTCTACAACCTATTGTAAGGAACTCATGGTGGCAATAGTAAAGACAGACACAAGTGATCACAGTTTAAGGGTGTTTATTAAACTGTATAAGCATGTTGGAAAAAATCACTTAATCTAAACCTACATCTAACATGGGAGCAAGTGTCGACCATGAAATGAAAAATAAGGCAGTCCTAGTGAAGTGTCAAATAAAAGGGCCTATACTAAGAAAAACCTATTGCCAATCCTTACAACTAATACAAAAAGGGTGTGGGATAGTTTTCAAGATAAAGAAAGAAGTGTTCTCAAATAATGTGTCAGGATGCGGTAGCTTGGGTCTCCCTTCCCAACGTTTTGAGCACGGGATAAGGTGGGACCCTGGAGCACAGCACACGCTCGAGCTTCCCCAGCACAAGACGACAATTCAGCTTCAGTAATTGGGTTCTTCGATGGCCAAGTTTCTTTCACCAAAAGTGTCTTGCCTTCTAGGGCCTGATGTTCACGACAAACAAATACAAAGTTTCTTTTACGTATACTCAATGTGATGGATTCACCCCTGGGTCCCCCTCTCCCGGGCGCTGACCCTTCACAAATCATATCTTGAAATTACAGTTCCTTCTCTCAATGGTCTTTGGGTGATGGCCTTACCCCTGGATCTCCCTCATTTGGGCTCAGACCCTTCAAACCCAGTTCCTATCAATATAAGGACCTTCAGTGGTTTTGCCTCCTGGTTCAGAGGGCCTGTTAGATCCGGAAGTATCAAAACAAAAAGTTCTATCAACAAGGTTCCTTCTCTGTATTCGGGTCATAGTTCTCCACCCCTGGGTCTCCCTCTTCTGGGCGCAGACCCTCTCAAATCTTTGGCCTGCCTCCCCCGGGTTTCCTATGGCTTCTCGACTTTGGATGACGGCTTCACCCCTGGATCTCCCTCTTTCGGGCACAGATCCGTCTCGACTGTTAGCCTCCCTCCACCAAATTCACTATGGCTTTCCTATCACTTTCTCGGGAATCACCCCCCCCCCGCACCCCTTGTTTCTCAATGTCTTTTCAAATTGTTCATTGTGAACCTTCCTTTCTCAGGTGTTTCATGGGATGTTAGATTTTGCCCCTTCTTGGTCAGCAACCCTCCCGGTTGACTACTGCCAACTTCACCTTTACGGTCACTTTCAATGTTTGCGGGATTCACTTCCCTTGCTTTCTCTACAGTTCTTAGGTCAAAGGCTTTCAACTGTACAGGGATTTTTCTTGACCTCCTGTATGAGCCTCTCGAGTTAGCACTCACGTGGTGCCGGTTCCCTCTGCAGCTGGTCTCCCCTTAACACTTTTACAGTTGTTTGTACTTGGTTTAACTTGCCACTTTGCGACTTTAATTCACCACGGCCTGGCTCTTATCAGCTCTCCCCTCTATGATGCTGGAAATGCATCGGAGGGACAGGGCCTCCGTATCGTTGTCCTTTACTGCTTTTTATCATGTGTTCTGTCGTGTTTTCCATGCAGGAGTTCATGTGGGACTCCTGGCGGTGCAGCTCTCTTTCTTTTGGTTTGGTGAACGGACCCGTGGGATACCTACGACAGGCTGCTGACCCGATACGGGGACTGCTGCGGAACTCCAAGAAGAAGCACTCGGACTGTTGTCCGCCACTGTTGACGACTGCCGTCGCCGACCAGAGCCGCCGTGCTCCCGTTTGCCTAAGAACTTTCATTGATCATCGGACGCTCTCGTCTGCATCGTCATCCGCTTGTCTCGCGCTGGAGAAGGCCCGCCCATTGACGCGCCGAGGAGCATCCACCGGTGGGTTTCCCGCCACCTTCAGACCGCAGAGACGCCGACGACTCGACGCCCTTGCTGGGCCACAGTTCTTCATCATCTCTTTGCGGTCCAGAACTATTGTCATCGAGGTGCCCCGCACGCCTCTTCCTTGCAGGACACCAACGCTCTGTCGTCGACGAGCACCGCTAGGAACGAAGCGGCCACTTCCCTGCCATAGTTCACCCTGTTCACCGTCGGACGTTCTACAACCCGTGACTCCTGCCTTAAAGGGAGGGCACTCAAGAAGGGCCGTCGATTCCCCGACACAGAACGCCAAGTTCCCCGACACCTCTGGACGATCCGTGGCTCCCGCCTGAAAGGGAGGCACTCAAGAAGGATCGGTCGGTGCATCGTCGGAGAACTCTACTCCACCAGGTACATTGGGTGGGGTAAAACCTTAATAGGAAGAAGTAAGACTATCAGACAATATATGGACTGGGCTTGTGCTATATATCTTTATTTACAGGTTGCCCAGGTGGGGAGATCTCCACACAGAACTGTGCCTAGTGGTAGGGGTCAGCATTCTGCCTATTGTTTCAACCATCTTACGTTCCTTCCTATCTCTATTGCTGGTTTACTCGTTATTGATCTGTGTGACATTTTAACCGTACAGTTGATGCACTTTAATGAGATTTGATAACATTAGTGGTACCACTCTAGACTTGTATATATTTATCATTATTGACTTCCAAGTACAAAGTGCGTTATTGTGATTGTGTTCATACCTTTGAATATTAATTATATAAAGACTGTGTTTTCAGTAATACAGTGTGTGGACATTCCTTTGTGGGGGTTCGGGGACTACACTGTACTTAAGAACCAGGCCGCATCACCTCCTGAGAAGCTAGGCCTTGATTGCTCGACCACGTACCAATAATAGAGAATCTTGGCTGGGGTCCTCTGTGCCTCTCCTCTACAAAATAGAGAGCGGAAGTACAGACACCCACTACCGGTCTTTACACCCTCGGCTAACCGGCTGTGATGAACCGATTGGCTTTCCACGTAACTGGAGTCAAGGTCGGTACCACGGTAGCAGGAGTTTCACTCGCTCCGCTTATCAACGTCGACACGCTCTGTGTACCAGTGACATCTGTTGCAGCACAACCCTCTGCGGAGGTTTTGCAGGTCTGCATCGAAAAGGGCAATGTCGTGTCTCTCCTGGTCAGCCTCTCGATTATTCGCTGCCTTTCTCCTCCTCTTGAACTGCTGGGTCTGGATCGCTGTCTCGTTGTGCGGTCTGTGTGATGCTGGAAATGCATCGGAGGGACAGGGCCTCCGCATCCTTGTCCTTTACTGCCTTTGTATCATGTGTTCTGTCATATTTTCCGTGCAGGAGTTCATGTGGGACTCCTGGCGGTGCAGCTCTCTCTCTTTTGGTTTGGTGAACAGACCCGTGGGATACCCTTACGGCACCCATGGGTGGGGGTACAACCCTGTGCCCCTAGTGTATGTTTTTGGGCACCTGTGGGTGGCCCACAGAGCAGGGTATGGGCTGGTGGCAGCTCCATGCTGAATTTGACAGGGGCTCTGGGTGTCCTCCATTTTGGGATACCCAGGCCCTGCCATTGGAATCAGTATATTCCTGATAGGAAACAAGATGGCCCCTGTGGCCTCTTGCTTTCTATTGCCTGTTACCTTGTTTTCCCAAAGTCCTGGGAAGCCCTGACTCTGTCCCTTCCCCCTGACTGGCTGTTGGGTGGAAGTTCCATATATGGTGTTGTTGTGAAGTCCAGTCCAGACTGACTGGAGCCTTCCCAGTGACTGTATGTTGTGGGTACCTCCTGTGGGTGGGACCTGGGTGAATGGAGTGTGTGACCAATATGCACTTCTTGTTGTGGTTGTCTGGTTTCTGGCATGAGAGACAAAGACTGAGACAGCCCTACCCGAAACTGGCCTGAATGCAGTGTGTAGTGTTCAATGGCTGAGTACTTGTCCCAATCCACATTACTTGTTGTAAGTGTCTGAGAGGGAGGAGAATGGCCTGAATGCCCTGTGTGCCTGATTGGCTGACTGACTGCATGAATGCCCTTCTGTATGATTGGCTGCTGAGAGTGACCCAGCAGTGTGGATGAGAGACAAGATAGTATATCTGGGGACCTCTCACCACTGGAAATTGTTCAGAAGCATTCAGAAGTTTTGTCTACACTTTAAGAGTAACTGGAACTGCTGATCCTCGACACCCAGCTGGAAGACGAAGACTTGCTGTTGCATTTGCTTCGACCTGATCTGAAAGCTGCCAAATTCGTCAAGGACTGCTCCGAGAGAGGACCTGGTAAGGCGCCTTCTTCCCGTGCTCCGAGGTACCATCGAGCACTGCCAACCTTCGCCGAAGCTCCCTGGAAGTCAGACACTCGAAAGGTTGCCGACCCGAGACGGGATCGCTGAGGAGAACGAAGCAAAGCACCCTGACTCCGCCGCTGCCAAAGTCCATTGCCGTCGACCATGGTTCGCAGGTTTGTGTAACCGTTGGAGGCTGTCGAAGTTGTGTTGCCCAGCCGTGGGGACCACTTGACGCCGTGCCGCCGATGACCGGAGCCGCCCGCTCCTTTGCCTAAGAACATTTGAATCAAGGACTCCCTTGTCCGCATCATCGACCGCTTTGTCCCGCCAGAGAAAGTCAAGGACGACCAACGCGCCGAGGAGAATCCGCCGGTGGGTTTCCCGCCACCTGAACGCCACAAAGACTTTGACGACTCGATGCCCTCGATTGGGCCACAGCTCTTCTGAAACTCTTTGCGGTCCTGAACAATCTACCGCCGAGGCGCCCCGCACACCTCATCCTCGCAGGACGTCGCTGACGAGCACCGCCTGGATCAACATCGGGGTCTCGGCACCCTTGAACTTCTCATCGCCGCCGCAGTCGACGACAAGTTCACCATCTTCGAGGCCTCTCGACGATCCGTGGCTCCTGCTTTAAAGGGAGTCACTCAAGAAGGATCCTTCGACACGTCTTCGAAGAACTCTACTCCACCAGGTACATTGGGGAGGTAAAACCTTAATAGGAGGGAATAAGGCTATTGAACAATATATGGACTGGGCTTGTGCTATATATCTTTATTTTACAGGTTGCCCAGGTGGGGGGATCTCCACACAGAACTGTGTCTATCGGTATAGGCCAGCATTCTGCCTATTGTTTCAACCATTTTACATTCCTTCCTATCTCTATTGCTGGTTTCCTCGTTATTGATCTGTGTGACATTTTAACCGTACAGTTGATGCACTTTAATGAGATTTGATAACATTGGTGGTACCACTTTAGAATTGTATATATTTACATTGTTGATTTCCGAGTACAAAGTGCGTTATTGTGATCGTGTACATACCTTTGAATATTAATTATATAAAGATTGTGTTTTTAGTAATACAGTGTGTGGACATTCCTTTGTGGGGGTTCGGGGACAACACTGTACTTAAGAACCAGCCTGCATCACCTCCTGAGAAGCTAGGCCTTGATTGCTCGTCCATTGCTACCGCTTGAGAATCTTGGCTGGGGTCCTCTGTGCCTCTCCTCTACCATATAGAGAGCGGAAGTACAGGCATCCCCCTCCAGTATCTTCACACTGGTGGCAGCGGTGGGATGCATATGGTTTTAAGAATCAGTGTATAACCGTGCCACTTACAAAATATCTGCACTTTATTAAATTAAGGTTTGGTTGTGTACAAAATAACTGCATTACAAGCAATGGAGTCTATTGCAAATGGTAAATTGACTAGGATGAGCTTAGAGGCTCTCCAGAGTGCTTGTAAAGCCAGGGAGTTAGACTTTGTGGATAAGTCTAGGGCAGAGCTGATAGCTGCCCTGGTGGACTGCCAGACCGATAGTGAAACTCTTGATGAGGGGGGGAATGCAACCAATGAAGACTCTGCCCCTGGGGATTCTACTGAATCTGTTCCTGGGAATGCCACCATTCCTGCTGCCTCTGTTCCGAACCCCAGCAATTCCTTGGAGCTTGAGTTATTAAGGATGAAATTGGCCTTTGAATATCACAAGTTGGAAATAGGTGCTGAGTTTAAGAAGGAGGAGTTGGCTCAACAAGTGGAGCTCAGGAATAGGGATCTTGAAGTCAAAAATAAGGACCTTGAACTCAAGAACCAGGACACTGAATGTCAGAGAATCCAGCTAGAGAAAGCTAGAGTGGAGACTTCAACGAAACCCAGTAAGAGTGTCAGGTCCCCAGCAACTAAGTTTATGAAAGATTTGGTTGGTGTGTTTGTGGAGGGTTCTGATATCCTCCAATGGATTGAAGCGTTTGAAATGGCTTGTGCAATTCATGATGTTGACAAAAGAGATTGGGCTAAGTGTTTGTTAAGCAGAGTGCCTCAGACTGGGTATGACTGTATTCTGAAACTGAGTGTGGAAGACAGGGGTCAGTATGTGTGTATGAAGTCTGCGTTAATTGCCAAGTTTGGCAAGACACCTACCCAATACCTTAAAAGGTTCAGGGATTTTAAGAAAAGAGAGAATGTGTCTTGGGTTGACTGGGTGAGTGCTGCACACATGAACATGATGGGGTGGATTGATGGTTACAAGGTGAAAACTTTTGTTGAATTGTCCCGCTTGTTGTTTTTTGAGCATTTTTCTGAAGCCTGTTCACCGGAGCTGCGTCAGTATGTTGCTGACCAGAACATTTTGGATCCCTTTAAGCTGGCTAGGCTGGCTGACAAGTGGGTCTCCCACCGAGTGTCCCCTAAGGACTCCAGTGGGAAGGACAAGGACAAAGAAAAGGGGGCCTCTCAGAAAGCTGAGGAGTCCCACAAGCAGTCACAGTCGGGTAAACCTAAACCCTCCTCTCCTAAGACCCAAAAACCTAGTGGGGATAAGTCATCTGTGGGTGGGAATAAGAGTAGTGGTCCACCTGCTGCAAAGCAGGCTCCCAGTGGTTCCAGTACCGTACCCCGCACTCCCGGCACTTGTTGGAATTGTGGGGCTCTGGATCACCAGAGGGGTGACTCCAAGTGTAAAGGTAAGGCACTTGGAGTACAGGCTGTCAGCCTGACCTACCCTTACCCCATGTCTGAGGTGGAGGCCACTGTCCTCCCCTCCTCTACAGGTATCACATTTGGTGCTCCTGTAGAGATTTCCTTAGTGTCCCTTGGGGCCTGGGACCAGTACACGGAAGTACTGGCGACTATCCCACAGAACACCTGTAGATTATTGAGAAGTGTCCTCCTGAATCGCCAGCCTTCTACTGGTTTGAGAGACACTGGGGCGAGCATGACAGTGGTGGACAGGACCCTGCTCAAGCCAGAGGACTATGTAGGTGTTCCTCTGAGAACCACCAGGTTAGCTGGTGGGCCTCCCAAATTATCGCCTGTAGCCCTAGTCACACTCGTAATTGGAGACAAGACAGCAAAGCTTCCTGTCCTGGTTCAGGACAATGTCCCTGCTAACATTCTGTTAGGTAATGATCTAGTAGAGTTGGGATTGATCTCGGATGGTCTTCCCCTGACTGCTGCTGCGGTCACTAGGTCACAGGTGACCCCGGGTCTGGCTGTGAGTCAGGTACCCGAGCCAAAGGCGCGGCCTAAGGAAGAACAAGAAGGCCCCCTCTGTGGAGGGAGCTCCTTCCCTTCCTGCTGTTCCTACAGCACCCATTGGGATCCATGCTCCGGACGGGCTGGGTCCAGTGGTCAACCCCGTCTCAACTCCTGTGGGAGAGGTTCTCAACCCGGAAGATCATCCCGATCTTCAATGCTTGTTAGCTGAAGGGGGACCCTCCCGGGCAGACTTCTGCAAAGGACAGAGAGAGTGTCCCTCTCTCGAGGGTCTGAGGAAACAGGCCCTGTCCCAGGCACAAGGAGAAGTGCCTAGGACATTCTGGATTTATTCGGAGGGTGAGCTCCTTGTTAGTGAGCCCACTAAGCCTGAACCTGGGGCCCTCCAGAGGTTGGTGGTACCCCAGGTTTACAGGCCCTTCCTACTGCAGCTGGCGCATGAGGTGCCCTTGGCTAGTCATCTTGGTACCAAGAAGACTAAGCAGAGGCTCTCTGCCCATTTCTACTGGCCTCGGATGGGAGTAGAAGTGGAGTCCCACTGCAGGACCTGCCCAACTTGTCAGTTGTCTGGCAAGACTGGAGGCAGTGTCATTGCCCCACTGCAGCCATTGCCAGTGGTTGGCACACCATTTGAGAGGGTGAGCATCGACATTGTCGGTCCCCTGGACCCTCCCACTTCAGGTGGACATCGGTTCATTCTGATTTTGGTAGATCATGCCACCAGGTACCCTGAGGCTATACCCCTTCGGACTGTAACTGCCAAGGTGGTTACAAGGGCTCTCCTGAGCATTTTCACCCATGTTGGATTCCCCAAGGAGGTTATCTCTGACAGAGGATCCAACTTCATGTCTAGTTACATGAAGACCATGTGGAAAGAGTGCGGAGTAACCTATAAGTTCTGCACATCTTACCATCCCCAGACCAATGGTCTGGTTGAGAGATTTAATAAAACTCTCAAGGGCATGATAGGTGCTTTGGAAGAGCCCCTACGGAGGAAATGGGATCTCCTCCTACCATGCCTGCTGTTTGCTTACAGAGAGGTACCTCAAGAGGGTGTTGGTTTAGCCCCTTTGAGTTACTCTTTGGACATCCCGTGAGGGGGCCCCTTGCCTTGATCAGAGAAGGTTTGGAAGCCACCCCTCCAGGTCCCACCAAGCAAGTGGGGGACTATGTGTTAGGCCTCAAACAGAGGATGACACAGATGATGGGTCAGGCAACAGCGAATCTCAAGGCCAGCCAGGAATTGAACAAATACTGGCATGACAAAGAGGTCCTCGTGATGGAGCCTACCAAGCCTCGGGCATTGGCAGATTAATGGACTGGACCCTTCAGGATAATCTCCAAGATGGGCGAGGCCAATTATCTGGTTGACATGGGAATCCCAGGGGTAGCCCCTCAGGTATTCCATGTTAATAGGCTCAAGCCTTTCCACAGGCGAGCAGAAGTCTCATGCCTCTTGCTAGCTTCAGAGCAAGAAGTGGATGAGAGTGAGCCCCTTCCTGATTTGCTGTATAGCAACCCTCAGGATGGCTCAGTGGAGGGAGTGCATCTCTCTGCAGATTTGACAACAGAGCAGCAGAGGGCCTGCAGGACTTTCCTCCAGCAGTATGCCTCTCTGTTTTCGCTGACGCCAGGCCTTACACCGTGGTGTAAGCACAAGATTGACACTGGTGACAGCGTGCCTGTCAAAAGCAGGAGCTACCATATGTCAGACACTGTTAAGAACCACATCCAGGCTGAGGTCGCCAAGATGTTGGATCTGGGTGTTATTGAACCCTCAACCAGTCCCTGGTCCAGTCCTGTGGTCCTTGTCCCCAAGGCAAGTTCCCAGGCGGGTACCAAGGATTGGAGGTTCTGTGTGGACTACCGAGGAGTCAATGCCGTCACCAAAACTGACTCGCACCCATTGCCCAGGGCTGATGAGCTCGTTGACACCATAGGTGCTGCCAAATTTGTGAGCACCTTTGACCTCACCTCAGGCTATTGGCAAATAGCTCTGACGGACCATGCTAAGGAAAAGACTGCGTTCTCAACACCAGAGGGACTCTACCAGTTTAGGATCAGGCCTTTTGGGTTGAAGAATGCCCCTGCCACCTTCCAGAGATTGGTCAATCATGCTCTCAGTGGGCAGGAAGCCTTTTGCGTGGCTTACTTAGATGACATCGCCGTCTACAGTTCCACCTGGGAAGAGCACTTGACACATCTGGGTAAGGTGTTGCACGCCATGAAAAGGGCTAACCTCACTATCAAGGCCACCAAGTGCCAGATAGCTCAGGGGAAAGTCACATATCTTGGTCACGGGATACGGGGGGTCAAATCCAACCTCTCCCCACTAAGGTACAGGATGTACAGGACTGGGAGACTCTCACTACTCAAACCCAGGTGAGAGCCTTTTTGGGCCTCACTGGGTATTATCGCAATTTCATGGCAGACTATGGAACCATAGCTGCACCCCTGACAGCTCTGACGTCCCCCAAACAAGCTAGGAAGGTTAACTCGACGGAAGACTGTCAGAGGGCCTTTGATGGCTTGAAAGAAAGTCTGTGTAGGGCACCTGTGTTGTGTGCGCCTGACTACAGCCGACCCTTTATCGTCCAGACGGATGCCTGCGACACCGGAATTGGAGCTATCTTGTCCCAGTTAGATGACAAAGGGAGGGAACATCCTATCATCTTCATCAGTAGACAACTTAAGGGTAGAGAACTTAGGTGGGCTACTGTTGAGAAGGAGTGTTTCAGTATAGTTTGGAGCCTTAGGCGTTTTAGGCCCTAGCTTACGGGGGTCTACCTTCAAGGTCCAAACAGATCATAAGCCCCTGAAGTGGCTTATGCAGATGAAGGGTGAAAACCCGAAACTGCTCAGGTGGTCCATTAGCCTGCAAGGGCTAGACTTCACCATAGAGCACAGACCAGGGAAGAGTCACGATAATGCAGATGGCCTTTCCAGAAGGTATGTTGACCATCTGGATGAGGGTGTCTATCCCGTGGGAGATTAGGCACCCTCCACCTCAGTCTGGGGGGGACGACTGTGATGCTAGAAATGCATCAGAGGGACAGGGCCTCCGAATCCTTGTCCTTTACTGCCTTTTTATCGTGTGTTCTATCATATTTTCCTTGCAGGAGTTCATGTGGGACTCCTGGCGGTGCAGCTCTCTCTCTTTTGGTTTGGTGAACAGACCCATGGGATACCGTTACAGCACCCATGGGTGCCCCTAGTGTATGTTTTTGGGCACCTGTGTGTGGCCCACAGAGCAGGGTATAGGCTGGTGGCAGCTCCATGCTGAATTTGACAGGTGCTCTGGGTGTCCTCCAGTTTGGGATACCCAGGCCCTGCCATTGGAATCAGTTGATTCCTGATAGGAAACAAGATGGCCCCTGTGGCCTCTGGCTTTCTATTGCCTGTTACCTTGTTTTCCCAAAGTCCTGGGAAGCCCTGACTCTGTCCCTTCCCACTGACTGGCTATTGGGTGGAAGTTCCATATATGGTGTTGTTGTGAAGTCCAGTCCAGACTGACTAGAGCCTTCCCAGTGACTATATGTTGTGGGTACCTCCTGTGGGTGGGGCCTGGGTGAATGGAGTGTGTGACCAATATGCACTTCTTGTTGTGGTTGTCTGGTTTCTGGCATGAGAGACAAAGACTGAGACAGCCCTACCCAAAACTGGCCTGAATGCAGTGTGTAGTGTTCAATGGCTGCGTACTTGTCCCAATCCACATTCCTTGTTGTGAGTGTCTGAGAGGGAGGAGGATGGCCTGAATGCCCTGTGTGCCTGATTGGCTGACTGACTGCATGAATGCCCTTCTGTATAATTGGCTGCTGAGAGTGACCCAGCAGTGTGGATGAGAGACAAGATAGTATATCTGGGGACCTCTTACCATTGGAAATTGTTCAGAAGCATTCAGAAGCTGTGTCTACACTTTAAGAGTAAGTGAAACTGCTGATACTCGACGCCCAGCTGGAAGACGAAGACTTGCTGTTGCATTTGCTTCGACCTGATCTGAAAGCTGCCGAATTCGTCAAGGACTGATCCGAGAGAGGACCTGGTTAGGCGCCCTCTTCCCGTGCTCCGAGGGACCATCGAGCACCGCTAACCTTTGCCAAAGCTCCCTGGAAGTCAGACCCTCGAAAGGCTGCCGACCCGAGATGGGACCGCTGAGGAGAACGAAGCAAAGCACCAGGACTTCGCCGCTGTCGAAGTCTATTGCCGTCGACCAGGGTCCGCAGGTTTGTGTAACCGCTGGAGGCCGTCGAAGTTGTGTTGCCCAGCCGTGGGGACCACTTGACGCTGTGCCGCCGACGACCGGAGCTGCCCGCTCCTTTGCCTAAGAACATTTGAATACAAGGACTCCCTTGTCCGCATCGTCAACCGCTTTGTCCCGCCGGAGAAAGTCAAGGACGACCAACGCGCCGAGGAGAATCCGCCAGTGGGTTTCCCGCCACCTGAAGGCCGCAAAGCCTTTGAAAACTCGACGCCCTCGATTGGGCCACAGCTCTTCTGAAACTCTTTGCGGTCCTGAACAATCTATCGCCGAGGTGCCCCGCACACCTCATCCTCGCAGGACGTCGCTTGTGAGCACCACCTGGATCGACATCGGGGTCTCGGCACCCTTGAACTTCTCATCGCCGCTGTCGACGACAAGTTCATCATCTTCGACGCCTCTCGATGATCCGTGGCTCCTGCTTTAAAGGGAGTCACTCAACAAGGATCCTTCGACGCATCTTTCGAAGAACTCTACTCCACCAGGTACATTGGGGGGGGGGGTAAAACCTTAATAGGAGGTAATAAGGCTATTGAAAAATATATGGACTGGGCTTGTGCTATATATCTTTATTTTACAGGTTGCCCAGGTGGGGGGATCTCCACACAGAACTGGGTCTATCGGTATAGGCCAGCATTCTGCCTATTGTTTCAACCATCTTCCGTTCCTTCCTATCTCTATTGCTGGTTTCCTCGTTATTGATCTGTGTGACATTTTAACCATACAGTTGATGCACTTTAATGAGATTTGATAACATTGGTGGTACCACTTTAGAATTGTATATATTTATCATTGTTGATTACCGAGTACAAAGTGCGTTATTGTGATCGTGTACATACCTTTGAATATTAATTATATAAAGACTGTGTTTTCAGTAATACAGTGTGTGGACATTCCTTTGTGGGGGTTCGGGGACTACACTGTACTTAAGAACCAGCCTGCATCACCTCCTGAGAAGCTAGGCCTTGATTGCTCGTCCATTGCTACCGCTTGAGAATCTTGGCTGGGGTCCTCTGTGCCTCTCCTCTACCATATAGAGAGCGGAAGTACAGGCACCCCCCTCCAGTATCTTCACAGTCTGCCTTGCTTGTACTGTGCTCTCTTGCTCCACCTTTTATCCCAGTGGGAAAAGTAAAGGGCTGTCAGGTGTGTGTGTGATTCAGGTTAATTGCCTGACTTTGCTTGACCTTCGTGTCTGGACATGTCAAGTAAACAGTTTTTTCGAATTAGTCCTTTGTGATTTATGTTGGGAGAAAGTGCTTGAGTTGGAAAAGGGGGGGGTTGCAGTGTCTAAGCAACCTACGGGGTAGGATGGGGAAGAGGTGTTATAAGGAATTATAACCCTCATGTCAGGAGGGTTAATGGCCTTGGAAGGGGGAGATTGGTAGGGTTTGTGAAGAGAATGGTAATGATCTGGACTTTTCTCATAAAATAAACAAGGGGGTTTATGGGAATGGAAGTGTTTTCTCTGAGCAGGTTGAGAGTGCAGAAAACAGTAATCAGAGGGAAGGGAAGAAAAGTAACTGGGAATATTCAGGTAGGATATAGGAAAACAGGGATTCTGAGGGAGGCCATTTCCTCGTGTATCAGGGTTTGGGCTCCTAGTTGCTTTACCAGAGGTGTAGGGGTGATTGGATTTTATTAAGGGAGCTTCTTTGGGTGCAAGGGAGGTAGAAGTGGAATAACCAAGGAAAACCTCAGGGACTTCATCCCCCTCAACTTCCTCCTCGGTATAATACAGCGCCTCATCTTGGGTATTCCCCCTAGCATAACCCCGGTCTCCCTCACCCAGGTGATCCTCCCCTGGGTGGATCCAACAGCGATGGCCGTGTCCTGGCTCATGGATAAGGGATTCCTGGGCCCTCCCTGGGAGAATACCCTCAGGTTTCTCACACTATCCAGATCCTCCCCCACTTCTACCTACCAACAACATGCTGCTTGACTCTCCATGCACAACTGCTCTATTTTCAAGTTCCTTTCCTCAGTCTACAAAGCTATCAATGGTCTTGCTCCTCAGTACCTGTCTGCTGTATCTCAGTTTACTCACGATCTCATTCCTGCGGATCCACCTCGGCACTCATCCTAACCGTCCCACATCCTCCCTGTGACTTCTCTCACATCTGCTCTGTCTCATTACTCGCCCGCATCACTGGCCATCACAATCAAAGCCAGCCCAACTGTGGATCTCTTCAAAGCTCTGCTTACACTTCACTTACTTGCTAATGAGGGAGCTTCCTTGGTCCTATTGCCCATCCTCCCTACCTGACCCCACCACTGCCTCCAGTGGAGCTTAATAATGTTATTTTGTATATTTAATTACCTTCTTTAGTTTGAAGCAGCTCTCTCTCTCTCTCTCTCTCTCTCTCTCTCTCTCTCTCTCTCTCTCTCTCTCTCTCTCTCTCTCTCTCTCTCTCTCTCTCCTCAGAACTGACACTCTCCAACCCTCTCACAACTCCTCTCTCCTGGAGTGATCACTTTCTCCTTTCCTCCCATCTCTACCTCTCTACACCTCAGGCCAACTCCAGCACTGCCACCTACCTTCTCGGTCATCCGACCCAGGAAGCATGTGTCAGTTGAGGCTTTCGCTGCTACTTTCTCTTCTCCTTCTGCACCTTTGGCTGACACAGCCCTATCTAACCTTCATCTTTCTATCTCTGGCACTCTTGATGTACTTGCCCCAGGCATGAGGATCTGCTTGAAGCCCAAATTCAAGTGCAACTCTTGGTATGACTCCGACCTCGTCACCCTCAAACGCAAGTGTAGAGTCGCTGAGAGGAAGTCGAGAGCAACAAGTGCACCCTCTGACAAACTGGCCTGCCGCCTGCTCCAAAGGCAGTACAGACTCTCTGTCCCTGCCAAAGAGAGAGCACACATCCAAACCTGTGTCTATGCAGCATCTAAAAACTCGGCTGAACTCTTCAAAATCTGCAAGGAACTGACCAATCCTGCTGCACTCTCTACCTCTTCTGTTCCCTCCCAGGCCCTCTGTACGGCCTTTGCTTCTCATTTCATCAATAAAACTCAAGACATCCTGTCCACTCTGTCTTCCTCTTCCTCCCCCACCTCCACTCTTGGCCTGCCTCTAGCCGCCTCTCCTTCTGCCTTCTCTTCCTTTCCTTTGTTCACCCCTGACAACATTTCCAGACAAGTCCAATCTATGAAAGTCTCATCAAAACAGGTTCTTCCCTGTACATCCAGCACCATTAGGGACCACATCGACACCCTTGTTCCAGCCTTGGCCAATTTCTGCAATCACTGTTTTGCAACTGGAACCTTCCCCTCATCCCTTAAGCACTCCCTTGTGCACCCCCTCCTAAAGAAGCCCTCTGCCAAAAATTCCATCCAGCTAACTATCACTCCATCTCCATCACTCCTGTCCTGGGCAAACTGTTGGAAAAGCTGGCCATTTCCCAGCTTAATCATAACACTGCATCTGCTGGTTGTCTCCATGACCACCAGTCTGGCTTCAGAGTGGTTAGAAGCACGGAAACTGCTCTGCTAAACATCTGTGAATACCTGCTCTCTAACATTGGGCCTCATTCCGAGTATGGCGGTAAGGGATAGCGGCCACCGCTAACGAGAGCGGTGGCGGTAATCCCTTACCGCCATACTCCGAGTTCCCTTAGCGCCATGGTGCTTTTAACACCTGCTTTTAGCAGGCGTTAAATACCATGGCGCTAAGGGACCTTGATGTTAATTACGCCACCGTAATTTACGGTGGCGTAATTGACGCCTTCCCCACTCCCATTATGCCCTATGGGGCAAGAATGGGAATGGGGAAGGGTAAATGGGGATTGGGGAATTACCGCCCCGCCAACCTTGGAATGGGGCGGTAATTCCGCCAACCACCAAGGCGCTGCCGGTCCGGGTACGGCGTCAACCAAGGCGTTAATAGCGCCATTGGTTAGCGCCGTACTCGGAATGAGGCCCATTGACTCTAACCATCCTTCTGTCCTCATTCTCCTCAATCTTCCCTCTACTTTTGATACAGTGAATCATGCCATCCTGCTCAATCGCCTCCGTGATAACCTGGGTATCACTGATCAGGCCCTGGCCTGGCTGACCTCCTTTCTCACTGATCGACCCTCTCTGGTCCAGCTGGGGTCCTTCCTCTCTTCTTTCTCACTCTCTACCTGTGGTGTACCTCAGGGGTCTAAACTTTCTCCCTAGCTGTTCAACCAATACCTGGCACCTCTTGCCCAATGCATTGCTGCTCTCTGCTCCAACTTTCAGTGTTATGCGGATGACACCCAGCTCTCTTTCAGGCTCCCCTCAGCCGCCTCTACTCCTTCTCTCATTGCAGACTGTCTGTCCGCAATTCAGGATGGTCTAGCACCAATGATCTCTGCCTTAATGCCAGTAAGATGGCAATCCTCCTCATCGGAACACTAGCTCCCTCCTTCCATCTCTCTCTTTGGCTGCCCAGTCTGGGCTCTCTTCTTGCTCCTACCTGTGAGGCTAAGAACCTTGGGGTCATCTTCAACTCCTCCCTCTCCTTCTCTCCTCACATCTCCGATGTCTCTAAGAAGTCAAACTATTAGCTGCACCCCCTCAGACGTATTCTTCTTTTTCTCCCTCCCCAAGAGGTTCACTGTCTGCAGTGCTCTGGTCCTCACTAGGCTGGACTACTCCAAGAGCCTCTTTCTAAATCTTCCTGCCTCCACACTCCATCCCCTACAACATATCCAGAACAGGACTGTGAGACAAGTCCTTGGCCTCAAGCCCAGAAATCGTATCTCTCGAGCTCTGAAATCTCTTCACTGGCTCCCAGTGGCAGCAAGGATTAAGTTCAAGACCCTCTGCATCGTCCACAGGACTTTCTGGGGCCTGGGACCGCACTACCTCCAACTCTCTCTTCCTAAACATCTCCCTTCTCGAGCTCTCTGCTCATCCACCTCCAACTCTCTGATGGTCAGTCGCTTTTACAAGAAGAGAGTTTGGGCCAAATCTCTAGCTTCGGCTGGAGCCTCTCTCTCTGGAACAGCCTCCCTGCCTCTCTCAAACTTGAGCAGAACAACCTCTGGTTCTGGAAGCAACTCAAGACCTTGCTCTTCGCTTCCACGTTCTCTCTTCCACTCCCCTGTTGATGACCCCTCTGCTCCACGCACTGGTCACCTGGCCACCCTCTGAATTTGGGCCCAGGTCCCTGCATTTCCAGTTGCACCTCACACTGCCTCTTGTCTCCCCCAGCACTTGTGGTCTGTATCTGTAACCCTACAGTCCCTTCTCTCTGCACTTACGAGCCACCCGTTGGCTGCACTTTCTGACTACCTGCAGTTTTCGCTACCCTCCCCGGCACTTCTCCCCTGCCACTTACCTGCACTTGCACAGTCTGAATGACACAAGGCCTAGTAAGATCGTTGTTTTGTCCTCCCTCTGTTTCCCCCTCCTTGTCTTGTCGCGCCGACAAACACTTGTGTACAGACACATTATAAATGCCATATCATATCACTTGTCACCTTTGCAATTCCATGTGTATATCAATGCTGTTTTTGTTTGTTTGGTGTTGTCCTTGGTATAGGTCCTAATTTTCATCATAAACTGACTGGCTACTGGTTTTCATCATTATACTATCTGTACAGCACCCTTTGTGGGAATGCTTCTGCAATTTGTAAATGTGTTACTGTACGTCATCATTAATGGATAGCGATTGACATGACACAGACACACTGGGAGCTAGAGAAGTGCTGTTATATTCCAGTACCTCAGTCGCAGCAGCCAGAAGCCCATCCAACCTCTGGAATGCAGTTCTTTAAAAAATGCTAGAAAACGGACACAGTAGGTGGAAAAAGTAAGTGAATCCGAGAAATGTGTCATATAGAACATTGTCCCACACGCCCAGGCTCGAGAACATGATCGGGGTTTTGAGCAGAGTTGGAGTGCAGGAAACACCTGTGCACTGAACAGCAGAATAATTACATGTAGAAAAAGAAAGGAAGTATCTGGAATGAGAGCAAGGGTACAATGTAGTGTAAAGCAGGGCTTCTTCCGTGTCGGCGGCCTCTCTGTGCTAGGTCCTGGGAGAGACAGGGAAGATGCAAACCTGAAGAGGAGTTAGTGAATGCAGATCAGAAGAACGAACCCCTCCTCTGTGTGCCTGTATGTTTCTAAGGGACTTGTGCTTTGCTCATCCACAGCAGAGCCCCAGGTATAAGTAGCCAGTAGTTCAACTTTCTGCCAATGTGGGCGGCCTAGGGACCTCTAATTCTCCTTCACTGAATATAAGTAGACGCGTCCACGGGCCACCGAGTCCCCTCACAGAGATGGCAAACATGTACTTTGACCGGTGCCAGGAAGTGGAGCGCAATGTGCTTAAGACGAGCAGCTACACGATTTTGGTTGGGTTGGTTAGGGCGGGTTAGGGGGCGTGAAGTTGGGATCAGGGGAGTGTGATCTGGGGACATCAGGCAGGCTGGGTCTCAGGGCAGGGAGTATCGGGGGGGGGGGGGGAGGAAGAAGGTGGGGCAGGGATGAGAGTATGGGGGGGTGAAACCCCCTCATTAGCGAGGACGGAGAGGACAGGAGATTTGAGCTTAAGGGGTTCATTGTGTGAGTACTCTAGATTGTGTGAGTACTCGAGGGTTCATGATTCAACAAGGTACGATTGGGTGACATCACCGTCAGGGGCATAGATGTATTTTTGGAAGTGTAAGCATAATTCTAAATATAGAATAGAACGTATGAGCAAACACAGTATTAGTTTCCAGGTTTCATTTCTCCATTCTGAGTGCAAGCATGTACATCAAAATGGAGTCTTCCTAACTTACATTAGGCCTAGCACTGAATTTACTGGCCGAGTGTTGTATATTTAAATGTACTTACACTTCCCATCAACATTGTTTTAGGAATTCATTTGCATATATCTGAATGTTTCCTCCACACTGTGATGGGCTTCAGGCACTGCTCCATCACTGCCTCGCTAGGACTATTTGTATTATATGCCCAGATGGGCCAAGCAATGTGGGGCTTACTGTTGTTACTTCTGATTTAAACAGCACTAGTGTGGTCACCATAGGGCTTGTCTAATCAGCAGCCTCTAGAGTGTGAGTCAGTAATGCGTGGCAGACAACTGCTTGTTGATTTCTCAAAATATGCCATTTTATTAAATAAATGATTTAAGAAATTATATAAAGAAAAGGCCTTGCTTGCCCTACTCTACAGAGGAATTCCCTGCCTAGTCTAAAGGCTAAGCGAACATTCTCTAGCATGGGATAACATATACAGACTATATACACACAGCAACACAATATAATAAACAGTATTAACACAATATCTGAATGGCCTTCTCCTGTCCTGGGTAGGTTTTGAACCAGCTTTTGATATTTCCAAGTCAAAGGTAAAAGTTCATCCAACAAAAATCCACTGGTAACTAATCTCTGTACCTGGATGAGAGACCCATTTCAAACGGCCAGAAAGGAAACATCACCAATGGTAATCCTGGTTATGATAGATCGTCTCTTCCATTACAAGATGTAATATTCCCAACTGTCAACAACACACAGTTTAATGAACAGTTAGGACGTCGTTATTTACAACTTTGCATTGTTATATTTGCCAGGATATTTTCTGTGTTCCGCTCTTTGTACTTCAATAATCACACTTCTATTGTAGATTCTATGAGAACAGTCACCTTTGTCCCACAGTACGTTACTGGTTCACACCACTTCAATGTGACATCTGCTGAGAACCGTTTATACCACCACAGTTTAAGTACTACTACCACAGCTCAAAACAAAATTGTTAGGCAGGTTTTGACAAAACTTCAACCTCTTCAGGTAGGTAATGTTTTTCTTAAAGGGGCAGCCTCCTTGCCTCTCCCATCTGTTTGTCACAATAACAGCCTGGTTATGCCCACAAGACTCACTTCCCTCTGGATTCTGTAGTCTTTGTTACCCCAGGTTGTGTCTACTTCCGAATATACTTTACACGCAATTATTTACTATTCCCCTGCTATACTCACGCTATCCCTGTTTGCTTGTTTGCCCTGGTGCCCCAGCCCGCCACATACCGTCCTCAGTCTGCAGTTAGAATCAGGTAGGCGACTATGTAATTTCTGTACTGCTGAATTTTTTAAATCTTGCTGTTGTCTTATTCCACACTGCATTTTACTCTCACATGTATTTTTGTGTTATGTTTGCATTTTTTGACCTCACTGGTTGCTTTATTCTGCCAAACTGCATTTTGCTCCCACTGCGATCTTTTTGTTGTGTTTGCATCCTTAAATCTTGCCGCTGTTTTACTCCGCCACACTGCATTTTGTTCCCAAACGTATGTTTGTGTTATGTTTGTATTTTTTGGACCTCGCTAGTTGCTTTGTTCCGCCGCAGTGCACTTTTCTCCCACAGGAATTTTTGGGTTGAGTTTGCATCTTTGATTCTCACTGTTATTTTGTTCCTCTGCACTGCATCTTCTTCCCACATTGCTTCCTATATGGGGCCTGTTTGCTTCTTTTAAGTCTCGCTGGTGTGATCTACCACACTGCGTTTTCATCTCTGACAGAGCCTCCTATGCCGGGCTGGCATAATTTAATCTTGTTGCTGTGGTGATCAAACGCATCGCATGTCTGTGTTTCGTAGGTTGGTTTGCTTCAACTTTGTTTCCTCCCCCTGCTCGTACTCCACCACATCTGCATCATCAGACTGTGCTCCCGAGCTGGATTCCTCCTCTGAGTCCCCACACTGAGCGTGGATCTCAACACTACGTTCATATAATGTATACTTGTAACTTTTGTAACTTACTGTTTTTTATCTCATGTCTGTATTTTCTGTAACATGCAAGTCTAGCGCCCCGTTGCCTAAGGTCTCGGGGTGCTCTATAAATAAATGAAATAAACTAAACACTTGGCTTCAGTTGTTGCTCTGCTGTAGCATACTTACATTTCCCTCATTTAGGGTCCAGGGTAGGGGCTTTTTGCCATGCCTAGCAGCTCCCAAGTTAGAGGTGCATTGTGGTGCACCAGAAACACCTCCACGCCACCCTTACATGCCACCTAGCCCTCCTCTTCCTAGCACCCAAAGGGAGAACACAACCTACCCCCTGTCCAACCTAGATCTCCCCCTCCCATGTCACCCATTCAAGCACCCCCCTGCCTTACTCAGGCTACCTTCACAGCACCCTTCTCCCACACCAGACCCTTCCCTCGCTGGACCTCTAGCACCACCCCTCACACTCCAACATCGCGATCACACCACCCTGACCCACGCTCTGCATCCCTAAACACTCTATATGCAGCCACGCCCCGTTCAGCCGCCCCTCACCCCCCCAAAAAACTCCTAAAGAACAGACACTGTGCTAGGCAGGTGTTCTCTATACAACATACCTCACCCTATCTCACTTCCAGACTCAAGACATCCCACCACACACCCTAGCACCCTCCCTTGAGCCACCCAACCCAGTGAAATGACTACTCAAGCTGCTAAATACCATGCTGGGCACTCACATCAAACACCATTCAGCTTTCTCCCCTAGAAGACAGTCCCCTGACTCCGTTACCTCCCCCAGAAGACTGTCACCAGACCCCACTTGAACGAAAACAAGATGATAAACCCCAGTTATAGCCCTGCATACCTTCCTAACCGCCCTCTCACCACAGAATCCACATCTTCCTTCTCACCTCATTCAAGGGTCTCCACTTCTCAGCCACCACACACACTCACACCACTAGTAACCACCAGACCAATCTTTACCTAAAAGTCTCCCACACAGCAACAACGCACATGGCCACCGGAGACCACATGCCTCCCCTGAGAAACATTTTACCCTCAAATGCATCTCAAACATGGTAACCAACTTCTTCCCTGACTCTACCACACTACATACTTGAGTCATTCACCGGACGCCCCCTAGCAGCCCCCTTTCTCTGCAGCTATAAATGCATTAGCCTTCACCCCTCCCCCCCCAACATCTATACTGTTCCAATCCCATCCATCTGGAAGTTCCTAGTTCCCACTACCCCTCCAGCTCCCCTCCAGAATCTACACCCTTCCTCCCTCAAACACTCAACCAATCAGTGGACTAAAGTCCATTCTGATCAATGCCAGATCAGTAGCTACAAATCATCACAAGAGGCCACCAGTGGGCGCACTGATGTATCCAACCTCAGCGTGAGGCTCCTGCTTTGCCAGGTCAATAAGTGAGTAGAGCCCCCACTTACTCCCTCCCTGCCCCCCGAGAGCAAACCAAACCAACTTTACACCAGAAGACCTATTGAGGCTATCTGCTGAGGTTTGGGGCAAATTGGCCCATTGTATGCAGAGTTCTCTTAGCATGAAGTCTGTTCGAGAGGTGAAGGTAGATGAGCTGACCTCGGAGCTCTGCACCATCATTGACGTATAAAGATGGTGGCCCACGGTGTTTGTGATGCCTGTGACCCCAGACAGGCATACCGGGGAGAGAGCCGGAGGGGAGATCGGAGTTGGGCGAGCGGGGGGAATCCCCTTGAGGAGCCGAGAGAAGCAGCTGAGCTTATGCCTGTGAGGATTGAGGAGGTTGAGGCTGAATAGTGGGTTGGGGCCCTAAAGTCAAGCGGCCTGTACCAGAGGAGTAGAGAGCAGAGCATCTGCCCGCCCTCTGGGAAGAGAGGGCAGGAAACATACCATTTAAAAAAAAAAGAAACAGATACAAAGAGGAGCAAAAAGAAGGATAAAAGTGCCTTTCTATTGAGGGGGCTCCTCAAGTAGAGGGGATCTAGCCTGAACACAGCAAACAGGACATTTGGGTTTTGCTATGCCCTTGCAAGGTCACCCATCAAGTTCCAGTCCAAGGTGCTGTGTAGAGGTCCGACCTGGCCCTGCTTGAAAGGGAAGGTTCACAGGTTTCCTTACTCAACCTGGGAAAGGTCCCCACTGTCCTCGGACAGCAAACAGTACAGATAATATGCCCACTGAGCAGGTCAGTGTGTTCTTGAATCCCCCCTCTGGTTTTCCAATACACACAGAGTGATGCTTTGCAGGTGGGGAGGCTCACCCAACAGCAAGGATCAGGATCAGGTATGAGTCACTGTCAGGCTACATTGGAGGTTGAGCTATCCTCGCCCCCACTGATGCACTGGAAAGCCTCAGTGCAGCAGTTTCAATTTCTCAGAGTCCATGGGCCTCATTACACGGAAGGCGGTAGGGGATTACCGGCACCGGTAAGGGCACCGGTGCCGGTGATCTCCACCGCCCTACTACGCGGTCCCTCAGTGGGTCCCGTCCTTAACGTGTGGTCAGACCACACGTTAAGGACAGGACCCACTGAGGGACTCCAGTGCAAATAAAAGTACCGCAAATTGCAGTACCGTTATTTGCTCCTTCCCCATTCCCATTGAGCCCTATGCGGTCTCAAATGGGAATGGGGAATGATTCACGGAATGGGGACTTACCAGTCCCGCAAAGGTCGGAGTAGGCCGGTAAGTCCCTATTCCAGGAACCCGGCCTCCGACGGCGGTAAGGGGGTAGCCATGGCGCTAATAGTGCCATGGCTACCGCCTTCCGTGTAATGAGGCCCCATGTCCTGAGAAACCAAAATCTGGTACTGAAAACAAGATAAAAGAAGACCAACAGTCACAAGTCAAATATTAACAACAGTTTATTTGCTTCAAGTGGACCCAGGTTCATCTGGTATATAGTCTTTATAACGAACATTTTATCTAAATATAGGCGACTATGTAATTTCTGTACTGCTGAATTTTTTAAATCACTGCTTCCAAGGAGCCAGGACCAGCCCAACGTCCTTGGAAGCAGGCCCCTAACCTTCATCCTAGGCACCAGCCGGTCCCCACTGGGACCTTTTGGACCTTGTCCTGGCGCCGGTGGCACCAGGCTCATCAAAGCCATCGGTCCCGGCACTGGAAGCGCCGGGCTCATAATATGTATGAAGATGCTTGGGTGGACTTACCTGCAGCAGACCATGCTGCTTACTTACCAGCCACATAGGAATCCTCTGTGAGCCGTAACTACTTTCTTACCTGGGTGGGGCAAGCTCCACTCCCTGGATACAACACTGGAACTCTTCTGGAACAGGAACTCTTTTCTTACCTAGGCGGGGCCGTGGAGGAAGACGCCTCATCACTCCAAGGCTATTTAAACCACACCCGATTGATGAAACGTGCTTCGCGTTATTCTGCATCTGCAGCAGAATGCTCACCGAGTCTGTTCCAGCTTTTCTTCTTTCCGATCCTGAACCTGCAAGAACAATACTTACCATTCCTGTATCCAGCCTTCAGTAGCACCTGCAAAGACAAGAAACAACAGGTTAGCACGGCAACCTTCACACGCAGCGCTTTCCTCGCCTGATCCATCGGCAGTTACCATCTCTTCACGCTGCTCCTCCGCCTGTGAAGACAAAAGCATAGTTATTCCTGTGTGGAATTACTTACCGGCACTCTGCGAATTCCGGTTTTCTTCAACGCTTCAATCCTGCACCTGAAAGACAAAAGAAGAGACATTAGACAGGTATTTACTTACGCGCCATCGCGCCCGACACAATAGGACGCCTGCAAATACTCCGACGTTTTCCAGCGTCTCTTCAGCACGAACTCACAGCTGCAAGGGAAAAGAGACAGTTAGAGCGCTTGCATTTACTTACGCATTTCCAAGCGCTGCATTCCAAGGCTCTGGCTCCAACTTCGGCTCTTCACACCATCTTCTATCTCAAGAGCCCTGCAAGACAAATAACAGAGCCCTGTTCCATATTAACGTACCCACGCACCTAAAGACTGTAAGGACTAACAAGGTGTCCGGAAACTCACCGCTCGTGCAGTTAACGACGGTAGCAATCCTCTGATGTCAAGAGGCCTACGTTTCACCCAGTGAAGGAACTGGCAACGGCACCCTGCACCAGACGCAGATGGAGAGTCCAGCATTCACCTATCTAAGGCGAGCACGTTGTCCTTGAGGCTCTACGGAGAAGCTAGGAAGGGAGAGAGAGAGACACCCGACAACCCAGATCTTTAACCCCATATTCTTTCACCTGCAGAAATCTCACTCTTTGAGTTCGACACACAGTGCGAAGAGGCTCAGCCCCGGAAGCCAATCGAGTCCTGCACTTCACTTTTCGAGTCACAGACACCATCCTGCCAAGACCAGCGCCTCCGTGGGAATCAGGTGAGCGTTACAATATGCACATATACCGAAACCTTTACAACGACAAAACATAACGAAAATGTATGTGAGGCTGGGGTAAAGGGTTAAATCTTGTAGGGAAATGGTTGGGGTGGGTTTTCAGGGGTGGAAAACAAGGGTTTGGGGGAGCCTCCAAAAAAAGAAATAAAAATATAAATGCGTTATGTTTTTCATTGTAAAATATTTGGTATAAGTGCATTCTACATAAAATGTGTCGTTATAAAGACATGTAACCCGTTCATCCATGACTGAGTAAATTCACTTCTGCTTTTATACATGAGTTTTGCCGAGCTTGTCATTTCTTAGACAGGTTATGGTTTCCTGCAACGTATAGAATATTCTGCGAAGTCTTGCATAAACATGCATAAACATGCATTGCTCATCAGCTTTTGTAATTACAAATTGTAACCTTCCCAGGGTTCAGGCAGTTTGCAGCGCCAAGACATGTTCTCACCCACCTAATCTATGGTTGTCCAACCAAAGATTGCTGTGCATCTGTAGTTTATTTAAAATACCCCTTCCTGGAATTTACGGAACGTCTCCTGCATTGTTAATCATTGGTACATACATTTTGGGACCCACACAAGTAACAGAGGCAGACAAGGAAGGCATATATTGGGCCTCATTACGGCCTGTGCAGAATGGGTTAACGGGTCCTGCTAATGGGTGCGGACCCGTTAACACCATTCCGCACGATTATAAGGTCCCCTCACGGGACCCGGTAAGGAACGCCTGGTCAAAGCAGGCGTCGTTACCGGGTTCCGCGAGGGGAAGAGGGAGCTAACAACGGGTTAGCTCCCTCTCCCATTCCCATTGAGCCCTATGGGGGCTCAGATGGGAAAAGGGGAAGGTCCGGGCCCGAGTTCGCAGAGGGAGGAATTACTGGGCCCTCCGAACTCGGAATGGCCCGGTAATTCCTCATTCTGGGAACCCGATAAAGGAGCCCGGTTTGGCGGCAGCCATGGAGCTAATAGCTCCATGGCTGCCAAACTCGTAATGAGGCCCATTATCTCCTATCTCGCTGGGGCCTAGCTGTTCAAGGTCCAAGGCTAAACAAAAACTGAGTCAGGCATTTTGTGTGCACCACAGAATTCTCATGCCGCAAACATATTTAGTTTCAAGGAGGGGAAAATAGGAGACACAAAATGGAGTCTGAGTGCGAACGAAATGGGGCTTAGGCTAACCAAAATGGATGCAGTTTCACAAACCCTAATTTTAGCCTAAGCTAACACATTTCGTTCAAACATCATCGTAATCACGTATGTGAATGGCCATCCATTTTTGGATCTCTATATCTTGCATATTCAGTGCATTAGTCACATTGACGGGGGGAAAGCATTCAGCAATTACACAGCATGGACCCCAAAACTGGTAAACGTTGTATGCAGCAGCAGAATAAAATAACCCCAACAAATATCGCAAGTGCAGAGAATATCTTCCAATCCCAGGCTGTAAACAAATTCCAAGCCCAGGTCCCAATGTCCTAACTACCTTCTTCGACGTGAATTTCGGATCCCAATGTGTGTAACCTTTTGATAGCCTGAAACACAGTAGGAGAAGAATCTGCTATGTAAACACAGCAAGCTGACCCGACCATTTTGCAAACTCCTCTTTTTGAGCCAGCATGGTGTCTAGCACCATTCTATTCTGAAGTTCAACCAGCCTAATAGCTCTCTGTTCTAACGTCATATTGAATAATATATCGGCCGTTAATGGTACCGGTGACCGTTAACCCTTACTGCCTTACTATGAGGGCCCTTTGCGGGTTGGAGATTGCCCACATCACTCTGGAAGAAATAGTTCAGGCCATAACCGATCTACCGAAGGGTAAGGCCCCGGGCCAGACGGACTCGCCTCAGAGTTTTACCAAGAAAATATGGCGCACCTTGCACCAAAACTGCCTGGAATGAATCACTTTGCGAGTCGATTCTTCCTCCTACCCTGAATGAAGCAAATATAACTGTTCTTTTGAAACCCGACAAACCCGGTGTAGAATGCGGCTCTTATAGGCCACTGTCGCTCATGAACATCGACATGAAAATATTCGTCAAAACAATCGCATACAGATTCCTGCCAATCATGCCCCACCTGGTACATGAGGACCAGGGAGGATTTGTTCCTGGGCGCTCAACAGCACTTAACATTGGAAGACTTTTTAACATAAGGTCCAGATCATTCAGAATTTAGAGGCCGTTGCTGTCACGCTGGATGCCCAAAAGGCATTTGACATGGGGCCTCATTACACGGACGGCGGTAAGGGTTAACGGTCACCGTTAATGGTACCGGTGACCGTTGACCCTTACTGTCTTACTACGAGGTCCCTTTGCGGGTTGGAGACTTTAACGCCTGCTTTTTGCAGGCGTTAAAAACCAACCCGCAAAGGGACCAGGGAGCTAATTACGGTACCGCAATTTGCGGTGCCGTAATTAGCACCTTCCCCATTCCCATTATGCCCTATGGGGCAAAAATGGGAATGGGGAAGGGCAATGGGGGAAGGGGGAATTACCGCCCCATCAACCTTGGAATAGGGCGGTAATTCCCCTTTCCACCAAGGCGGTGCTGGTATTTTACCGGCATGGACCAAGGTGCTAATAGCACTTTGGTCCACCGCCGTCCGTGTAATGAGGCCCATAAGCACCAGGTCGAATGCGATGACCAGGGCCCACGTATTTATCAGGCAATGTGCTTCATGAACCTGTTGGTGAATCAAATGCAAATTATGAGTCAACTGGTCAATAATCAACCAATATTTGGGTATTCAATATCGGACAGCTTCCTTGGTCTGGGTGCGTTCCATACATTAGCAGGTCTCCCCATCACTGTTTTTGCTTGAGCTGTTGGACAGTAGAGCTAGGGGTAGGGCATCAGGTCATTTTAATTTACAGTGGGCACATTCCTTCGCTAGTTTATTTTTGTATTCCGTTGTGACATTTCACCAAGCCCACCAATTATGGATGGCGAACTGAGTGGAATTTCTTTTTGATCTGTAACCCATCACACACCTGTTGTATTATGGGGGCAATGAAATGAGGTCTGTTGTCGGACCAAATTACTCTGGGTAACCCAAATTGAGGGAAGTACTCTTTGATCATAGCTTTGGTGGTGGACATAGCAGTATTCACCCAGCCCCCATTCCACATCTTAGATTCCCTCAGCATAGCATACACTAACTATGCTGATGACATTCAAATCCTGATCCCCCTTTCAGGCAACTACATAGAATATTCTAACACCTTGAACTCGATCTATTCCACAATTCAGACTTGGATGCCTGCCAATCATCTCTGTCTTAACAACAAAAAAACAGAAATCCTGATTGTTGGTCCTCCAAGCTCCCTAAAGAACCTCAACAGCCAATACTTGGCCTTCGTGATTGACAAATGCTATATGCCGGTCTCTAACACTGCATATACCTTAGGAGTCTACCTAGACGCCTCATTCACCATGACCTGGCAAGTAAATGCCATTGCCTCTTCAGCAGCTTACTGTCACGCTCCGCCACGGCTGGCGTGCATGGAGCCGATGGCGTTGGAGCGGCCATTAGCTGTTCCGCCACGTCTCCATGCAACGCTCAGTGGCGGTCTAGTCTTCCGGCCGGCCGCCGGGGGAGATCGCTTTTTAGCCGCTCCTACCCGGAAGTCTGCGCGTTGCAACCTACTCGCGTCAGGCTTTCGGGTTGGAGCGCTCGTAGGTTTTTCTCCCTTTGTGTGCCTTTTCTCGGTGCCGTCTCTTCTTCCCAACTGCTAGCGCCCTTCCTCTTGTCTTTCTGTATTTCTATCGCCCTGGTACTCGCAGGCTCTCGCCAAGTTTAGCAGGGAGCTTAGTACATATTTTCCCTTCCCTTTTCCTCCAGCTTTCCCTCTCTCTCTTGCTACAGTATTTTCACGGCCTGTCTAAGGTTCTCCAGTCCACTTTTTACTGCATGCTGCTTACCTGCCGGCTTCTCATACAAAGACTTACCTCCTGCTATTTTCGAATTGAAGACCATCACAGTCCATCACCCAGGGGTTTTTTATGCCTACGGCTTTTTCCCCTCTGGTCTGAACCGGAGGAGGGGCCCCCCCAGACCTTCTACTTGGAAGTCAGGGTGGCTTCCCTTTGGGGCAGATCCCTTTCACAAAAAAAAGGAAAGAAGAAAGAAGAGCTGTGGAAGAAGCGGTTCGGAGGAACCTTACATTCAGAACTCACAGGTGAGGAGGAAGGGGATTGGAGTGACTCGGAAGGGGTGAAGGGAACACCTGAATCTGACTGTTTGCAACGCCAAAAGATTCCAATGGCTACCCCGGAGCAGCTACAAGAGTTGGTAGCCGCGGTTCAGGCTATGAATATAGAACTACAGAACGTCAAGTCTGAGAATGCCACCCTGAAGCAATTGTTCACTAACCGAGAAGCACGGGAGTTTGATTTGCCTCCCATGGCCTTGTCCTCCGGCAAGTTTGATGGAGCCCCTAAACGCTTGAAGGAATTTTTGGAAGCATGTTCTGTCCATTTTGCCTTTCGTCCACAGACCTATTCCACAGACCACATAAAAGTGGGATTTATGGTGTCTAATATGACAAGCAATGCCCTGGCTTGGGCTACACCTCTCGTCACATCCAACGACCCAGTTCTTCGGAATTATGATGCCTTCCTGTCTGTGCTGAAACAGACATTTGAACAGCCCGACATAACACTTGTAGCGGCTGAAGAGCTACTCGAAGTGCAGCAGGGATCCAGTGATCTGCTTTCCTACATTTCCTCTTTCAAACGGTTGGCTACAGAAGCAGGGTGGCCGGAACAGGTCCAGTATACCCTCTTTCGTCGAGGTCTTAGGGAGGAACTCAAGGACGAGCTGGCTCGCATAGCTCGACCCACGACCTTATCAGATCTCATGTCGATGGTTCTGCAGATAGAATATAGACTCTCTGAACGAAAGGCTGAAAGGAGGAAGCAAAAGACCCCAGTCACCCATCCCGCTGGAGCCTCCTCTCTACCTACCATCCCATCCTTGTGCCATAAGGAAGAACCAATGCAGATTGGAACAGCTCGGCCTCCTTTGACACCAGAGGAAAGAAGACGACTGAGAGAATCTGGTCTATGCATGTACTGCGGATCTAATGCCCATCTACTTAGAAACTGCCCAGCTGTACCACCTAGGCGGGCGGGAAACGATCGACCTCGGACCTAAAGGGGACTAGCATCCGAGGTCTAAACCATAGTCCCTATGTTTCTGTTACCGTTTCGCCCCAAGTCCCAGCAATGGATGCGCGTCTTATGGTAGTAGCTATCCAGTTGAAGACAAGACACGTAGAACTTACCACCATGGCTCTGCTTGATTGTGGGGCCGCGGGGGTGTTCATGGACACAGTATGGGCCAACCAGCAAGGTCTCATCCTCTTGCAACGTGAAGATGCTCAGAAGGTGGAAGGGGTGGATGGTACCCCACTCTCCTCCGGACCTATTACTCAGTCCACTGAGTTCCTAACTGCGACCATCCTTCAGCATTCCGAACTGATACAATTCGATCTCATCAGAGCGGCTCATTTCCCGATTATTCTCGGGATTCCATGGTTTAGGAAACATAATCCAACTATAGACTGGAACCGCAACACTATGGCTTTCGAATCAGATTTTTGTAGACAGAAATGTCTCGTTCAGCCGCAGGTTGATACAGTGCAGATCATTACTTCTGAAGATAAGAACATTTGTGCTGTGTGTCGGATCCCTCCAGAATTGTCGGAATACCAAGAAGTGTTCAAGGAAACTCCGGTCCTGGACCTGCCTCCTCACCGGCCGGAAGACTGCGCCATAGAGCTAGCCCCAGATGCTCTAGTACCCTTTGGGCGCATGTTTTCGTTATCCGTGACAGAGAAGAAGGCCCTTCGTACCTATCTGGACACTCATTTGACTAATGGGCTCATTCAACCTTCACGGTCTCCTGCTGGAGCCTCGTTATTTTTTATACCCAAACGGGATTCTCTAGAACTAAGACCGTGTATAGACTATCGTGGCCTTAATATGGTCACCATCCGGGATCGCTACCCTATGCCGCTTATTTCAGACATCCTTGAGGCCGTACAAGACGCCTCTGTCTTCTCCAAATTGGATTTACGGAGCGCCTACCATCTCCTCCGTATCAGAGAAGGGGATGAATGGAAGACGGCGTTTAGAACTCCTTTTGGTCTGTTTGAGTATAGGGTTATGCCCTTTGGACTTGTTAATGCACCAGCCGTTTTCCAGCGCTTCATGGACCGTCTATTCTCGGATTTGCTCTTTCTGAATACCATAGTTTACCTTGATGACATCCTAGTGTTCTCATCCTCTCAACAAGAACACACCCAGCACTTGAGAACAGTACTTAACCGTCTTCATCTCAACACTTAAAGGTCAAAACAGAGAAATGTCTCTTTAAAGTCTCATCCGTGCCATATTTGGGGTATATCCTTTCCTCCGAAGGCATCACGATGGATCCCAGGAAGGTGTCGGCCATCCTGGACTGGCCAGCTCCTACTTCCCTTAAGGAGGTTCAGCGCTTCCTGGGATTGGCAAACTTTTATAGGAAGTTCATAGGTCAGTTCTCCCAAATAGTTCTACCCATCACCGCCCTTCTCAAGAAGGAGTCACGACCTTTTCTCTGGACAGAACAAGCGGACCAAGCCTTTTTAACGCTTAAAGAGAGGTTCTGTTCTGCTCCGATCTTGAGTCAGCCAGATCAAACCAAGCCTTTCATTGTAGAAGCAGACGCATCGGCGAGAGCCCTAGGAGAGGTTCTTCTACAGACTAGAGATGGGAAGGAACATCCAGTGGCTTACCTCTCAAAAACCCTCACTATCAGTCAGAAGAATTATTCGGTGATTGAGAAGGAATTACTGGCATTGAAGGCTGCCTGCGAGGAATGGAGACACTTACTACAAGGAAGTCTGCATCCTTTCACCCTACGTATGGATCATAAAAACCTACGGATCCTCAGGAATATGGAATGTGTGAACTCTCGACAAGCACGCTGGGCTCATTTCTTCAGTCAATACGATTTCATCATTACCTACATTCCTGGAACCTTGAACGGTTTGGCAGATGCTTTATCTAGGCGCAACGTCCCCGAAATACTACCAGAACCCACACCTGAGTATATGTTTCCTAGGAACCGTCTTGTGGGCCTGGTCTCCGCCTTTCTCCAAGAGGTCAGAATGGTCACTACGCCCGAATCAGAGACTCAGATACCTCGGAACCAACAACACCAGGTCCGATGGTCTGATGGTTTATTGCTGGTGGGTCAGAAGTTGTTCATCCCCACCAAGACCCTACAATCTGGGATCCTATGTTGGGGCCGCAACCATGTGACAGCAGGTCATAGAGGGATAAGGGGTACCTTAGATCTTATTTCCCGTTCTTTTTTCTGGCCCACTCTTACCCAAGATGTCAAGAGACATTGTAGAACTTGTTTGACCTGTGCCAAGAATAAGAATCCAACTCATAAACCTTATGGCCTCCTCGAACAACCGGAGACCCCTGTACAACCGTGGTCCCATATTTCTACAGATTTTATTGTAGATCTACCTCTGTCTCAGGGCTGTACCTGTCTGATGGTTACTATAGATTCTTTTACCAAAATGGCTCATTTCTCCCCTCTAACCGGAGTGCCATCTGCTTCAGTCATGGCGGAAGTTTTTCTTAGGGACATTTTCAAGTTACATGGGTTGCCTGAGAAGATTACCAGTGATCGAGGAAGTCAATATACCTCCCGATTTTGGGCGGCGCTATGTCAGCGTTTGGGAATCGAACGTGCCCTTTCCTCGGGGTTTCATCCGCAGACTAATGGACAGACTGAGAGGCTTAATGCCTCACTTGAACAATATCTTAGGTGTTATGTTAATAGCGTACAAGATAATTGGGTATCCCTTCTACCTACTGCGGAATTTGCATATAATAATTCCTTGCACTCAGCTACAGGTCTTAGTCCTTTTTTTTGCACCTATGGAATACACCCACGGGGATTGCTTCCCTCTTTCAAATCCTTCTCCAATATACCTACGCTTGAATCCCATTTAGCTGAGATAAACACCGCTCACAAGTTTGCTCAGCGAAGTCTACGCCAATCCCGCAGTAGGTATAAGGAGCAGTCGGATCGATCTCGCCTTCCTTGTCCCGAGTGGAAGGTAGGTGACAGGGTATGGCTGTCCACCAAATATTTACCTCGATGGGTTCACCCGAACAAACTTACTCCCCGATTTCTGGGCCCCTTTAAGATTGTCAAGCAGATAAATCCGGTGGCCTTTAGACTACAACTCCCCAGAAGTATGCACCGGATTCATCCTGTATTTCACTCCTCCTTACTCTGACCGGTTGATTCTGATACTCCTTACAAACGGAAACTAACCATACCTGTAGCCCAACAACCTTTCCCCGAGGAATACGAAGTTTCGAGTATTCTGGATTCCAGGTATCGACGAGGGCGGCTGGAGTATTTGGTGGCCTGGAAGGGGTTTCCCCATTCGGAGGACTCTTGGGAGCCTGAGTCTTATGTACATGCACCCAGGCTGACTCGACGGTTTCACCGACTCCATCCGGGTAAACCGGGGGGTGTGGGCCGTGGAGGGGGGCATACTGTCACGCTCCGCCGCGGCTGGCGTGCATGGAGCCGATGGCGTTGGAGCGGCCATTAGCTGTTCCGCCACGTCTCCATGCAACGCTCAGTGGCGGTCTAGTCTTCCGGCCGGCCGCCGGGGGAGATCGCTTTTTAGCCGCTCCTACCCGGAAGTCTGCGCGTTGCAACCTACTCGCGTCAGGCTTTCGGGTTGGAGCGCTCGTAGGTTTTTCTCCCTTTGTGTGCCTTTTCTCGGTGCCGTCTCTTCTTCCCAACTGCTAGCGCCCTTCCTCTTGTCTTTCTGTATTTCTATCGCCCTGGTACTCGCAGGCTCTCGCCAAGTTTAGCAGGGAGCTTAGTACATATTTTCCCTTCCCTTTTCCTCCAGCTTTCCCTCTCTCTCTTGCTACAGTATTTTCACGGCCTGTCTAAGGTTCTCCAGTCCACTTTTTACTGCATGCTGCTTACCTGCCGGCTTCTCATACAAAGACTTACCTCCTGCTATTTTCGAATTGAAGACCATCACAGTCCATCACCCAGGGGTTTTTTATGCCTACGGCTTTTTCCCCTCTGGTCTGAACCGGAGGAGGGGCCCCCCCAGACCTTCTACTTGGAAGTCAGGGTGGCTTCCCTTTGGGGCAGATCCCTTTCACAAAAAAAAGGAAAGAAGAAAGAAGAGCTGTGGAAGAAGCGGTTCGGAGGAACCTTACATTCAGAACTCACAGGTGAGGAGGAAGGGGATTGGAGTGACTCGGAAGGGGTGAAGGGAACACCTGAATCTGACACTTACGCAGCAAGACATTTCCTCTCGAAAAATAACTGCCTAACCATTGCCCGAGCTATCATTGGATCCAACAAAGACTACTGTAATGTCCACTTCAACGGCACCTCTTCCAGAAACATCCTTAAACTTCAAGTTATCTAGAATAATGCACTGAGAGAAGCCCTGAACATACCAAAAAGAGCACATCTGGAAAACATTGTCCATTACCCACAAGTGCCTTTCCAACACAGCACCACCCTACCTCTGCAAAAGAATTACCAAAGCCCACTCCTCAAGACCCACTAGGACCCCCTACACTGATAAGTTCACTGCTGCCAAAGTGAAAAGATGGAAAGATGCAAAGCCGGAGGTTCCAGCTTCCCATTCCTGGCTGCCAAGCTCTGGAACGACCTCCCTCCCTGCTTGACAGCAGAGAAATCCTACTGGATCTTCTGCAAAGCATTCAAAACCCAGCTTTTCACCTAGACTCTGTATGTTTATATGTTAGCTGCCATCACGCTATACCTACCTTACCTTGTATTTGTATGTAAATTTGCCAGCCCAACACCACTCTCAGGGCCTCATTACGACTAGTGCAGAATGGGTTTAACGGCGCTGGTAATGGTGGCGGCGCCGTTAAACCCACTCCGCACTATTACGAGGTTCCCATCACGGGACCCGGATCGGATGACTGGTAAAACCAGGCGTGCTTTCTGGGTCCCGCGATGGGCAGAAGGCAGTAACAACGGGCCAGTTGTAATCTGCCCGTTGTTACCTCCATCCCCATTCCCATTGAGCCCTAAGGGGGCTCAAATGGGAATGGGGAATTGTACCTGCAAAGAGGAATTACCGGGTCCTCCAATGTTGGAATGACCTGGTTATTCCTCATTGCCGGTAGCCGGTACATGAGCCTGGTTTGGTTTGGCTAACGCCCAACTCGTAATGAGGCCCTAAGTCTTTGATTTGTAGGATTGTCAGTCGATCTTGATTCTGCATGTGTGTATGGCAACTGCCACCAGGCTATACCTACCTTACCTGGTATCTGTATGTAACTTTGCCAGCCCAACACCAGCCTAAGTCTATGATTTGTAGGATTATTGTCAGTGGATCTTGATTCTGTATGTATGTATGTATGTATGTATGTTAGCTGCCATCAGGCTTTACCTACCGTACCTGGTATCTGTTTTTAACTATGCCTGCTCAACAATAGCTTGTCTAGTACCTTGTAGCTGCAACAGCACCTCAATGCCTGCGGGTTGTATGTGCGCTTTACAAATAAAATAAATAAATATCTTTCAGGGGGAAGGCCCCGACCTATTTGCTAAATGCGCATATTACTACTAATACAGATTTGTAATTTTGGCATTGTTCCATTTCAATGAAATCAAAATGTATTACTTCGAATGGCATGGAAGGTGGCCCAAAACTACCCTTTGGTACTGGCATTCCCTTCCCAATGTTATGTTGTAGGCAGATCATACAGTTCTGAACTAGGCATTCAGCTATTTTGGGAATGTTGTCATTTCTCCATACTCGGTCTGAATGTCTGCAAATGCCTTTCGCACTAATGTGAGCCTGGCTATGGGTCATGGTAACTACAGCTGGTACATAAGCATTGGGCAACATCCATCTTTGTTTGTCATGATCAACCCAACATCCTTCATCATTCAGCCCTGCTGGTCCAGAACCCTATTGTTTAATTTCCTCTGCTGTGGCTTCAGCCTGAATCTCTTTCACACTGCTAATGCCCTCTTCCCCCATCCCACTTTCAGCGACCCAACTGGCAGGTCCTAATATGTAGATTCCTGATTGTAGATCTGTGAGCGTTTGTTTGGCTATTCTGTCTGCAAATGCATTCCCTTTCCCAATATCGTCAGTCATTGTCTGGTGTGTTGCGCATTTCATTATGGCCAGTTGTTTAGGAAAAGCCAATGATGACAATGGGCCTCATTACAACTCAGGCGTTAAGGGTTAACGCCGTCGTTAACCCTTAACGCCTGATTCCAATTTTAACGGCTGCTTTCAGCAGGCGTTAAAATCCATGGCGCTAAACCGCCTTGGTGCTAATTACGGCACCGTAATTTACGGTGGCGTAATTAGCGCCTTCCCCACTCCCATTATGCCCTATGGGGCAAAAATGGGAATGGGGAAGGGGAAATGGGAAATGGGGATTTACCGCCCCACTCACCTTGGAATGGGGCGGTAAATCTGCCATCCACCATGGTGTAAATATAGTTTACACCATGGTGGTAAAGTTGGTGTACTTACCGCCTGGGTCGTAATGACCCCAAATATGTGCACTTTTGTTTTTTATTGATTCAGCTGATTATAATCAACTTTTCCATTTAAAAGTTAGATACAATTTAAATACTTTATATAACAAAAAACAATTTAAAAATAACAATTTCACTCGATCATAGAAAACGTATGGAATTTCATCAAACATTATTGACATGTGATAACAGCAAAGTAATATGAGGAAAAACAAAGAATTAAGAAAAAACAAGTGAAAAGGAAAAATCAAAATAAATCATGGAATATATGCAATGAAACTTGAATACTAACATATTACGTGCCTTTGCAGCAAAATTATAATGATAAATTACATAATTAGCACAATTAACATGGTTTGCACACATAATCTAATTGATCAGTGTCTGAGTGCCTACACACTATCTAATCGTAGTGCAAGCAAGAAATTCACTGTTGCAAATCTTAGAGCAATTCTATTTGTGCAAAAGATAAGTTGCCAAAGAGCTTCAGAATCTAAAATCCTACGGTGCTTAAAGTGTCTTTAAGTATAGAGAACGTTGATTATTAAGGTGTGTGCATTTGGTTAAGAGATCTTTCAAAGTCTCAGGTTGAGTTACATGTTTACAGAAGCGACAGATGTTTTGTTCCGTAGAAATTATTTTTTGTTGAGCTTAGTGGGCCACAGATTTTTTTTTAAAAACTTTCATTTATTGGCAGTTTAGTACAGTACACACAGTCAGGAGAAGATGAACATCATATGCATTTAGACACAATTTTTTGCACATAGACGGTCCGCACATTGGCTTGTCGGAGAACAGTGCAGTGACACTAATTCTTCATGCATTTCGGATTAGCATTCCAGTCGTGTCTGGTACAGGTGATACTGGGGCACTTACAGTTCTATTAATGAGGTAACTACGAAATTCAGTCCACACATTTCTCGGGCGAGATTGCATCGAGAGGGAGTTTATATATTCTTCCTCACACGTCTGGGTCCAGGTGAGTGCATTTAGCCACATTATAAAAGGTAGGAGGAGAGGATAGTTTCCAACATTGTAGAATGCATTTCTTAGCCACCATGCAGCTTTCCTCTTAACACTGATATTGCCCCACAACCCAAACAGCACCCCCAATGGGTCTGGATCCACGGTGGTACCTACAATGTCAGAGAGTGACTGTAAGATCTCACCCCGATAGTCATGGAGTTTCCTGCATGTCCAAAACATGTGTGTATGATCGGCGGCCTCCGTCTGGCACCGAGGGCAAGTATGTGTCAGGTTACGATTGAACTTATTTAGTCTGTGTGGGGTATAATATAGCCTGTTTAGTAGTTTGTATTGAATGCAGAGGTACCTACAATTAAGCGAAACCCTACGTGTGTAAGAGCAGAGTGTCTTCCACATGTCGTCTGTGATCTCAAGAACAAGTTTGTTGGCTCAATCATTACGTGCTTTGGGAGGTGGATCCGGGGCTTTCTCTACTAAGATTTTGTATAGTGTGGAGACCACGTTATGGGCACCACTTGAATGTGCTATGTAGTGTATTTCAGGTGTATCAGGGGGTTCATCAGGGTAGCACGAACACATGGCACGGACCGAGGCACAAAGTCTAAAGTATTGCAGCATTTCTATTGCCAATCCTGAATGTCCAGTTTGCCAGGTCTGTGGAGGGATACATTTCCCTTTAGGAAACAGGTCAGTTAACACTTGGTACACCAACATTTGCCAGTGCTGTGATAGGGTTTTATCATGTGTGTGTTCGAGCCCGGAAAGCCCCAGATGGGAAGGGCGTGTTTCGGACATTGGATGTAGTAATCGGTACCTTGCTTGCAGCGTGGCCGCGGCGGGGTCCAGAGGCGAGTCATCTGCGTATGTACGGTTTAGAATTAATGACTTAAGGTTCACCTCAGCCACTGCAAGCATCTCAATTTTGACATGGGGTGGGGCAGCAGGGTGTGAGTACCAGTATGTGGCATATTGGGCTTGTGCTGCTATCCAATATAGTTTCAGATCAGATCAAGGGTGGTAAAGCCTACCCCCCTCACAGGGTAAAATCCTGTGTGTCCACTTCTTGTGATCAGCACTGACATGCCACAGAAATTGCGAGCACGCTGTGTGGAGTCTGTCAAAGAATTGTTTTCCTGGCCAGACCGGCACGTTAGCAGAAATGCAGAGGAGTTTAGGAACTAGGATCATTTTCACCAATTATAGTTTCCCTGCCAGCGTAACCGGAAGGGAGCACCATCTCTTTATTTTGGATTGGACGTGCCTTTCAGCAGTTGCATAATTGTCAGCCAGCAGGGTCGGTTTAAATTGAGACACCTGTACTCCTAAGTATCGGATTCCGCATGGTGACCACCGGAGAGGGTACTCGCACGTGGTTGCTGGATTGCCTTGGTGAGAGGGAATATCTCTGATTTTGTATAATTAATAGTGAACCCGGGGTAGGTGCCAATCCGAATTACATCTCTTAGTATGGGGTCTAAATTTGAGGATGGGTTCCTGACATATAATAGTATGTCATACGCATACAGTGAGATTATCTCGGGGGCTTCTTTTAGGCGTATCCCTTTACGGGAATTCTGCGCCCTGATATAGTCCGCCATTGATTCAATGGCGAGTGCGAACAGAATGGGGGAGAATGGGCAGCCCTGTCGGGTGCCCCTGTTCAGTGAAAAGGGTGCAGAGGTTTGTGAGTTGACCAGCACTCTCGCTGTTGGACATGTGTACAGCAGTTGATATATTTGATCATGTTCGGCCCCACTCCCATTTCATCCAGAACTTCCCACATGTACTGCCAAGAGACCATGGGCCTCATTACACGGACGGCAGTGGACCAAGGTGCTATTAGCACCTTGGTCCATGCCGGTAAAATACCGGCACCGCCTTGGAGGAAAGGGGAATTACCGCCCTATTCCAAGTTTGGTGGGGCGGTAATTCCCCCTTCCCCCATTGCCCTTCCCCATTCCCATTTTTGCCCCATAGGGCATAATGGGAATGGGGAAGGTGCTAATTACGGCACCGCAAATTGCGGTACCGTAATTAGCTCCCTGGTCCCTTTGCGGGTTGGTTTTTAACGCCTGCAAAAAGCAGGCGTTAAAGTCTCCAACCCGCAAAGGGACCTCGTAGTAAGGCGGTAAGGGTTAACGGTCACCGGTACCATTAACGGTGACAGTTAACCCTTACCGCCATCCGTGTAATGAGGAGCCATGTCAAATGCCTTTTGGGCATCCAGCGTGACAGCAACGGCCTCTAAATTCTGAATGATTCTGGACCTTATGTTAAAAAGTCTTCTAATGTTAAGTGCTGTTGAGCACCCAGGAACAAATCCTCCCTGGTCCTCATGTACCAGGTGGGGCATGATTGGCAGGAATCTGTTTGCAATTGTTTTGATGAATATTTTCATGTCGATGTTCATGAGCGACAGTGGCCTATAAGAGCCGCATTCTACACCGGGTTTGTCGGGTTTCAAAAGAACAGTTATTTCTGCTTCATTCAGGGTAGGAGGAAGAATCGACTCGCAAAGCGATTCATTCCAGACCTCCAGTAGTTTTGGTGCAAGGTGCGCCATATTTTCTTGGTAAAACTCTGAGGTGAGTCCGTCTGGCCCGGGGCCTTACCCTTCGGTAGATCGGTTATGGCCTGAACTATTTCTTCCAGAGTGATGGGGGCATAGAGGCAGTTCCTAGTTGACTGGGCGATAGGAATGTTGTCCAGTAGCTCACATATGTCAGGTATGTTATGTGCTTGGTATGATGTGCATAAGTCATTGTAGAACTTAGCGAAGACCTCGAGTATCTGCTGGTCTGCCCAGTGTAGGGTGCCCTGTGTGTCCCTGATACACTCAATCTGGGACCGACCCCCCTCCTCCCGGTCCAGTCTGGCAAGTGTTCTACCTCCCCATATCTCCTTGCTGCCCGTGGGTGCGAAAAGTAACACATTTCTTACAGGGCATGAGACTCGAAGGTCTCCAATTACTCCCATATCTGTGCCATTTTAGCAGGGGTAGCTGCAGTTGTGCATTCCTGCTCTAGGACCTTCAATTTGGCTTCCAACCGATTAAGATCATACCTGATCATCTTTATTATTCCCATCTCCCTTGAAATGGACATGCCCCTTATGTACACCTTGAAGGCCTCCCAAAGCACCCCAGCTGTCGTGTCGTGCTGTTTGTTACATTCGAAGAAAGTCTCAATATCCGAGCGGATCTCGGCTTTGAATACGATATCCTTTAGAGCTTCCGACTTAAACCGCTAGGCAGTAGAGGCGGGCAGAGATGTTCCCAGTACTATGGATAGTGTCACTGGGGCATGGTCGGACAGTGTGCAAGTGAGTATCTCTGCCTTTTACATTTTGTCTAGCAGATCCCACGGATGTCAAGAACTGGTCAATCCCGGCTATTGTGTACTGATGCATAGTACGTGAATCCCCGCTCTCGGGCGTTAAGGGTTCTCCACGTGACACGTAAGCCTAGTGTTGCCATGTGTAGCTGTAGCCACCGAGCCACCTGTGGCAGGGTCCTGGGTGCAGCTCCTGTTCTATCCAGGTCGGTGTCTAGTATCAAATTCATATCCCCTCCCCATATGATCTACACCCCAACATATCCCATAAGAATAGAGACCACTGCATCAAAGAACTCTGGGTTATCAACATTGGTCCCGTAGGTATTCACAATCAGGTATTCCCCAGCAGCGATGATACAGTGCAGTATAATGTATCGGCCCTCAGGGTCTGTATAACTCTTCTACAGTGTAAACTTAACCGATTTATGAATAAGTGTTATCACCCCTCTTGCTTGTGTCTAAAAAGAGGTGTAGAATCTGTTTATCCCCCAGGACAGTGCCAGGGCCATCGCCAAGCGTTTCATGGCATGTGTTTCTTGAAGCAGGAGTATCTTCACATCATGGGCCTCATTACATGGAAGGCGGTAAACCATGGTGCTATTAACACCATGGTTGCCGCCGGTACCATACCGGTTCTACCATGGAGGAAAGGGCAATTACCACCCCATTCCAAGGTTGGCGGGGCGGTAATTCCCCCTTTCTCCATAGCCCTTCCCCATTCCCATTTTTGTCCCATAGGGCATAATGGGAATGGGGAAGGAGCTAATTATGGTACCGCAAATTGCGGTACCGTAATTAGCACCAAGGTCCCTTTGCGGGTCCCAACTTTAATGGCTGGTCTACACCAGCCGTTAAGGTCGGGTCTCGCAAAGGGACCTCGTAGTAAGGCGGTAAGGGTTAGCGGTCAACGGTACCCTTACCGGTGACCGTTAACCCTTACCGCCTTCCGTATAATGAGGCCCCATGTCTCTGGGCATATGCAATGATCTTATGGGCCTTCGCAATGTTACCAATCCCACGGACATTCCATGACATTAATTTTGTCGCCATGTTGACTTTTCAGGGTATATCCCAGACAAACCACCTCTGTACGTAGGATATTGCGTCTATCTCATCCACATATTGCTCACCTGACATATGCATAGCTGCGCCAACTCTGCCATTTTTAACCTTACTTTCCCCAACCAATCCACCTCCCTCCCTCACTGCCATTACCCAACCAGCAGTGTAATTTCCCTCCCTTCTGGTACTGTAGTCTGTGGGCATACCCCAACCTGGCCCACTCGCTCTGAGGGTCCAACGGTGACCCGTCCACAACAGAACCTTGAAGACAACCATTGCAGCCGCAGTGGGAAACGCTGCTGCCACACAACCAACATCTTAGGATCTGTGGTGTAACACCACTCCTTACAACATACAACATATTGACAGCGGTTAACATTCACTTATGTCACTACCAACTCAGAATCTGAAGGATACATGGGCTCGAAGGTAAGACCTTTTGGATACAGTGATCACGCCGCTCAGTCATTTTCCATCATATCCTCAGCAGGGTTATTTAGCGGGATTTGTGAGTCAATGAATTTCACAGCCTCATCCGGGACGGTGAAGAAGTAGATTTTGCCTCTGAAAGTGAGTTTAAGGCATGCCGGGAATAGTATGGCGTATTGGATGTTCCATACCCTGAGCATTTTCTTTAGGCCGAGGAATTGGCACCTCTCCTGTTGCACACCTGTGGAGAAGTCGGGGAGGATCTGGATGATTTGCGACCCCAGCCTTAGCTCCTTCCTCTCCCGTGCTTGATGGAGTACGTGGTCTCTGTGCCAGTAGCTTAAGATTTTAGCGATTATGGGTCTAGGAAAGTCTCCAGGCTTGGGGCGCGGGGCCAGTGCACAATGAGCTCGCTCGATGGTGAAGAACGGGAACAACTCAGGGTTACCCAGTAGGTCTTTCAGCAAATTTTCTACTGCTAGCTCCATCCATCCCCTGAGTGCATCCTCAGGCACTCCAACTATGCAAACGTTATTCCTTTGTGAGTGAGAATCCAAGCTGTCACATTTTGCCTTGAGGGATTTCATGTCTCGGATAAGAGAGGCTACTGTGTCCCCTGGAGTGTCTGTATTCCATCCTCATTCGCCCCAATCCTGGTTTCAGCCTCAGTGATTCTGGTGCCTGCAAGGTCGAGTTGTGATTTGAGTGACGCAACATTTGCATTGATATCGCCCAGCTTTTCGTGGAAGGACGCAAAGTTTTTAGCCATGGATTCCATCATACTGGTCAGGTCAGGGGCCAGTGAGGCGGCAGAGCCTGATGCGTCGTTGTGGCCTGGTGTGGACTCACCCAGTTCAGGGCTAGGTGTTGCCTTTGTAAATTTGTGCATGGCGCTGGTCTTATTGGCTCCCCGGGATCTATTTGACATTCTCTGGGCGGGCAGTTTGATCCCTGGTCCAGTCGCCCAGTGTCTGCTCCCAGGCGACTCTGTTGACCACCGCGGCTGAGCCCACTGAAAGTTCAAAAGAAGCAGCAGGTTGGGAGGTAAAGGGCAGGAGAGTAGGGTGCTATTAAGCTCTTCCAGGGGTCATCTATGCATCTCTAGGGTCCCGGATGGCACCACTAGTAAGGCCAGGTGCGCAAAACCTACTCTGGGGCCCAGCTCAATGTCGGGGTGTGCTCCAGGGTGTAGCCCCAAGAATGGGCCAAGACAACGGACCTGTGGCGCAGACCGGGTCGGCGCTCCAGTGGCACTACCCCTCTGTCCAGGTCTCAATGGGCGGTGTCTCTGAGGAAATCCAAATGGTAGATCGCCAATCCGGCACCAGCGTAGTGGGGTGAGGGGTTGAATCTGTGAAGTTGGTCTCCTCCGCCGTGTGGCAGGGCCATGCCGTGATGTACTGCAGCCGGGGGTCGGAGTGTTCCCAGGGAGAGGTGGGATCAGACCCAGGTGGGAGTTAAATGTAGTATGTGGTATAATCCACTGAGCGCGTGGGTCAGCCAGGTGGGTTTTATGCAGTAGATGCACTTACTTGGTGTTTGTAGGCTGCTAGGAGATGTTGGCTCAGGTTATAAGGGAGAATGCCATACAATGTGGAAGAGCAGCTGTGTCAGCCCTCAGAACCTGATGCTGCACAGAGGGCAAGGCCTCCAGCGCGGGCTGCGTCGCCTGTGTCGGGTGTTGTTCCGCCTAGTCCACAGATGCAGCATCACTTCATGGCAGAATGATCGCAGTGGTGCCCCGGCAGGGGCCTCAGAGTGGCGCTGGTCGTCCACAGCGCCTATGGCTCAGCTCCTGCTGGGATACAGTGTGCCCCCATCCTGGGCCACCGATCTGGGGGGTGTTTATCCTCCACCGCAACAAAGGCACAGATCGCAAGACATCAGTTTCCCCAGTCACGGTGGGCACCACGGCCGGTACCCGCCCGCAGCGTCCAGTGTAGGGCGCTGCACCAGATGTGTCCCCAGTTTATGTCGCGTGGATGGTGGGTCCCAGGGTCACCGGGTGCCTTTTTATTCACTGCCGGTCACTCACGCTAGTCAGTAATGTTGGGTCCGAGGGTGAGGGCCAAATAGGCAAGCAGCGTACTTCTTGACGTACAATGGCTCCTCGCACCACAGGCGGCGCTGGTTCCACAGCAGGTCCACAACCAGCCAAAGACCAGCCTCTTGATCGGGGAGGGAGGGCTGTCAGGTGTTCCAGCGGCAGTCAGTCAGTCGCAGCGGGTCGGGCGGGTAGCTGTCCAGAGCGGCTCTCCCCTTCGAGGGTGCAGTTCTTCCGGATTCTGCAATGATACGCTGGTAGCAGCGTTCGGGCACAGGCATCGCCGAGCTCCGCGCCCCGGGTTGCAGGTGGCCGAAACTCCTTTTTTCTGTGTACCCCTGCGGTATTCTGGTGAAAGTAAATGATCGCCCCCCCAAGAGTAAAGGCAAACAAATATCTGCTACCCGGGTGAATGGGTATGCTGAAAAATGAATTCTTCAAATCTATTACCGAAAAATAAGTAACCGGTGCAGGGATCATTGTTAGAATGGTAGTGATGTCAGGAACAATGGGAAACTGGGGTGAAACAACCTTATTAATAGCTGTAAAGTCAATAACAAAACAGTAAGGTAGTGCATTGTCTCCTTTCTTGTAAGCAGACAAAATCAGGCTATTACATGTGCTACCAGAAATTTCCTCTATCACACCTTGATGTACGAGGTCAGAGACAATACTTTTAAGTGCTAGCTCTCCATCAACCGAAACATTATATTGGGGAATGCGAGGCAATGTGGCATCGGTTTTTAAAACTATATGCAATGGTTCAACATCTAAAATTCCAACATCATTGTAATTAATTGCCCACAGATGTGCAACTCCAACTTGAACAGATCATTCCTAAAGATGAATCGTGGTGTTCGAATATCCAAACCGCGATGCTCAATAAACTTGACCTTCTGCAGAATAAAATCCTAACCAACCAGAACACACTCCCCTCACCCTCAGCCCATGACCTCCTCCTCTTCTCTTTCCATGATGTCACAGAACTTGAAGTCATCACCCTCCTCAAACCATCGAAATGCAAAGGCGATCACTGCCCAGCCACAATCATCAAGGAATGTGCCACCACTCTGGCCTCATTTCTCACAGCATTTATCAATGCCTCCTTTTCATCAGGACTGGTCTCAGCTAGCCTTAAAGAAGCATGGGTACGACCACTTCTAAAAAAATCCATCACTCGACCCGGCCTACCCCAACAACTACAGACCCATAACCACAGTCCCCTTCCTCTTAAAAATCCCTGACAAAGCAGCCTACACCCAAGTCCACACTTCCTCGAAACCAAACAGATCCTGGGCCTACGTCAATCCGGCTTTCGCCCTGGTCACGGCACAGAATCTGCTCTGCTTGACTTAAAAAAAAAACAACTTGACCTAATAAAGGATGCAGGCAAGCCTGCCCTACTCCTCCTTTTGGACTTATCAGCTGCATTCGACCTAGTGGACCATAACATTCTGTGTCATCACCTCACTTCCACAGCACACGTGCCACCCAATGCTACTACATGGATAAGCTCATTGCTGCAACAAAGAGCCATAAGAGTGTTCTCAGAGCAGGCCTATGCAGCTCCCGCCACCGTTCACTGTGGAGTTCCTCAGGGTTCCTGTATCTCCCCCACTCTCTACAACAATTTCACCAAGGCTCTTTTTGACATCCTAGGCTTCATTGGCATAGCTTACACCAACGACACGCAAGTCCTTCTCCCACTCTCCGGTAACTATGAAACTGACATCAAGGCCCTTAACAAAGTCTACTCCACCATTCAGGCCTGGATGTCAGCAAACCACCTCTGCCTTAACGGTGATACAACTGAAATCCTAGTAGGCTCTCAGGAAACCCTAAATAAACTTACTGGACAATACACCATCTTCACAATTGAGAACATACAGATTCCTGCCTCCGTCTTGGTGAAAACCTTAGGAGTCTACCTTGATGCCACCCTCGACCATGTCACGTCAAGTCAGCGCCATCACCTCCTCAGCTCCCTACTACACCAAACTGATCAACGCAGCCAAACCCTGTCTATCCACTGAGAACTGCCTCTCCATCGCCAGAGCCATAAAAGGTTCAAGACTGGATTACTGCAACATCCTCTTTGCCGGCACCACAGCAAAAAACCCTAATGAAACTCCAAATAATCCAAAACAACGCACTTCGAACTGCCCTCAACATTCCCAAAAGGGAACGCATATCTGCCACCAGACGAGAAGTTCACTTGGTCCCCATCAATGAACGCATTCTATTTAAAACTCTCGCCATCACTCATAAGTGCATCACTCACACAGCCCCCCTTGCCACTCCTCGAAAGTAGTGAGAATAAGCTCCTCCAGGCCCACTAGAACAACATAGCCCAACCGTCTCCACTCTCTGCCCCCTGCAACTCATCCAGAACAGAACTGCGAGACTTGTCCTTGGCCTCAAGCCCAGGGACCGTATCGCTCCAGGACTGAAATCTCTACACTGGCTCCCAGTGGCTGCGAGGATTAAGTTCAAAACCCTCTGCATTGTCCACAAGGCCTTCTGGGGCCTGGGGCCTAAATACCTTCAACTCTCTCTTCCTAAATATCTTCCTTCCCGAGCCCTTCGCTCATCCATCTCCAACTCCCTCAGGGTCAGCCGCTTCTCGAAGCAACGAGCTGGGGGTAGATCTCTCGCCGTGGCAGGGGCCTCCCTCTGGAACAGCCTTCCTGCCTCCCTGAAACTTGAGGAGAACCATCTCCAGTTCCGGAAACACCTCAAAACCTTCCTCTTTGCTTCTGCTTTCTCTCTCCCTCTCCCCTGCTAAATTCTCGACTGAATCTGCACCAAATCTGCAACTGGGCCACTCTCACCGACCTCGGTCCTGGGCCCAGCCACTCTCCTCTTGCACTGCCTCCCTGGCAACCCCTGCACTGAGGGACTGTCTCTGTATCCCTACAGCCCCCCCTTTCCCAGCACTTGTCTGTACTTACCTTGCACTTGCCACCAGCTGGCCCTATTTATTTACTTTATTCTACTTACTTGTACTGCACTTCCCCCCTCCCCTTCCCCTTGCACTTTTCCCTTCCCCCTACCCCTGCACTTGCGCGGTCTGAATGACACCTGGCCTAGTAGGATCGTTGTCTGTCTTCCCCTTGTTCCCCCCTCCCTGCCTCGTCGCGCCTTGAAACACTTGTGTATAGGCGCGTTACAAATGCCATATCATATCATATCCCCAGAGTCATGCGAGCCAAAGTAGGTGGTGCCAGCTTCTCTTTCATTGCTGCCAGACAATGGAATTCCCTGCCTCCTGCCCTCAGAAACTAACCTTGACACCTTGCATTACGCAAAGCGCTCAAAACCCAGAACTAAGGGTGTCAGTTGATATGGGTGTTAGACATGTTCCCTGCACCAATTGAACTATGTAGACGGCACATGTTAGGCCATGCACATTGTAACTAACTCTTTTACCACTGTATCCAATCTCCTACCGTTTGTCTATCTCTAACATTCATTGTATGCAACCAATTCACCTATCTTTATATTCCTTGTACCGACCACTGTAACAGCACCACGATGCCTGCGGGCTGTTTGTGCGCTATATAAATAAAAAATAAAAAAATAAATGCACTGGGTGAAGGTAAAGCCATGAATTGAGAGGTGGAATTCCGCTGGGGGGAAATGATCAAGTAAACTCCATCAGGAGAGCAGTAAATCACTGTGTGCAACTTTTTAATAGGTTCAGCAACAGCAGATTTTCACTCCAGTTGGTTGTTAACAAAAAAGAACACAAGTCACTGGAGGGCCTCAGAGAAATGGGAGATACATGGCTTACCACCGGAGTACCAGAGAACCCTACTGATACATTTTGTTGCCCTGACAGGGGAATGTCTGGAACCTTCAAGTGGTCAATAGAGCATTTTTGAGCTCCTGTGTCCACTAGAAAAGTGTGACCCGATCCCCAAATTTCTTTTTTACGTAGGGTCCTATCTGGTCTACGGGGATAGGGGTGGGTTCCCTTTTGTCGTATTGCTGGTTGTGGGAGAACTGATTTCTGTTTGGCCCCTGCATGCCATCGCTATGTGCTCTCGGCCTTCTACCTGACATTCCATTTGCCTTCCGCTGGAGGATCGGACATTGTGCCCACCAATGGCCTTCCTGTTTATAGTAGGCACACTGGTGTACATTCACAATATCCGTGTGCGGGGTAAACTGTCCTCTGGGTTGGGTATGCCCTCCTGTAGGTCCCCTTGCAATTAGCTGCAAAAGCACCCTAGTCTTCAAATGAACAATATTTTCCTTCTCACTATTGACTCTATTCTCATTATACTGTGCCATACATAGGATTTCGGAAGGCGTCTTAGTTGACCAAGTACTCTCTGAAGCTGTTATTTGACACTGAATGTCGGGCAAAAGTCCACTTACCAATTTATCAACAATCTCTTCCCTGATTCAGTGCTCAGGTCCTGGTCACTATAGTCAGCAAATACTTGTTCAAATTTGTTAAAATGTTCTGTTGCCCCTTCTGCCCTCCCCTGCACGCAAGCAGTCAAGTTATCCCAGACAATCCTCTTCTCTGGTGCTAGGTTTTTAGTTTGGTCATGATACGGTTGGTTAATTGTAATATCGATTGGGGTGTTTTTTCGCCTGCCTTTCGGTCAGCATCTGCTCTCACTAGGGCAGCTCGTGTGTAGCCAAAGGTTGTCTCATCATCGCCAGATCTAATCTGTTCCTATAAATCTGGGGGTAGTACAACTGAAAATAATAAATCTATGTCCCTCAGAGTGGACACGCCGAAATTAAAAAATGACTATTTCTGTGTAAAACCCAGTGGGGTTTTTCTAAATCGGGGATTGTTTGCTTGAGAGTATTTACCTCTATCCTAGAAAAGGAGACATAGACAAACTGTGCAAGATGATGAGCCTCTGTAATTCTGTCGTGGGCACGGTCGTCTGGATGGGGTTCCATTTTAAGGGGCACTAATATTGGGGGTACTTTTCTCATGGGCAATTGCGAGGTGGGATCTTCGAATCGTTTATTTAACAGTAATGCTACATCGAGTGACAGTGAAGGTGGTGAAGTGTCCTCAGCAAACGTGCGTTTATATATCTGCATAACATCTGCTGTACAACAACATTTTCTTTTAAGACATTCAGGCTTGCAAGTATTCAGCCATAACTTGAAACACTTTTTTCTGAATGGACAGGGAATATTGGGTGAAATTGTCATGCATTTCTATAGGGGAGATAGAGGCATCTGTGAGCATCTCTAGTGATGATGCGTATTTCCTCAGTAGGGAGGGTACTCTTTTGGACATATATTGTATCTAATGTGGGGCGGGATCTAGTTAGATAAAACTCATCCGTATAATTTTTTAAAGAGAATAAGTTTGACACGTGCTGACGTGCTTCTTCCAATGAAGTGAGGGTGCAAACGGAATAATGCAATCGCATTGAGTTTCTTCCATAGCTGGGCGAGTGTGTCTACCATGTGTTCCAATAAATCAGCCTCATTACGAGGTGGGCAGTAAGGGATTACCGGCACCGGTAAAGACACCGGTGCCGGTAATCCCTTACCACCCTATTCCGAGGTCCCTTAGCGGGTCCCTTCCTCAACGCCTGGTTTTGCCAGGCATTATGGAAGGGACCCGTTAAGGGACTTCAGAGCTAATAGCGGGCCCGTTATTAGCTCCATCCCCATTCCCATTGAGCCCTATGGGGGCTCGAATGGGGAATGGTTCCCGGAATAGGGACTTACAGGGTCCTCCAAGGTCGGAATTACATGGTAAATCCCTATTCCGGGAACACGGACCCGGAATGCGGTAAGGGGCTAGCCATGGCGCTAATCGCCATGGCTACCTCCTACCTCGTAATGATGCCCAATGTCTCAGTTCGATTTCAGAAAAGTCGGGCAAAGAACAGGGAGCAGCTGCTTTGTCCCATTTTAACATATAGGGCCTCATTATAACCCTGGCGCTCCCGAAATGAAGGGGGCCAGTGTTAGGAAAGATTTCATATTTGAATGTAAATTTCCCTCCATGTGTCAACCCCCAAACTTTTTGCTGCTGTTTAAACACCTGTAACTAAACTTTGCCAGAGAAGCACAGCCCTCAGCTGCACTCCTCTGGGCTTTCACTCACTTTCTATGGGGAAACTGACATGCCCTTAAGACAGTCAGTACTGGGAGACTTTAGACCTCATTACGACCCTGGCGCTAATGGTTTAACGGCGCCGTAAAGAGCGTCGGCGCTGTTAAACCATTAGCGCCTGATTACAAGGTCCCTTAGCGGGTTGGAGGCTTTAACGCCTGCTTTTTGCAGGCGTTAAAATCCAACCCGCTGGAGCTAATTACCTTGGAGCTAATTACGGCAACCGTAATTTACGGTGCCGTAATTAGCGCCTTCCCCATCCCCATTATGCCCTATGGGGCAAAATGGGAATGGGGAAGGGCAAATGGTGAATGGGGAATTACCGCCCCCGCCAACCTTGTGATGGCGCTAATAGCACCATGGTGCAGCGCCTGGGTCGTAATGAGGCCCTTTGTTTCCCTTAGTCCTTTCCTCATGTTGCAACTTTTGTGCAACATGTAACAAGTGTACAAAGTAACTTACCTTACAGTACACTTGGGTCTCTAGTCTTTCCAAAGGCCCTACAAACTCTCGCTGGACTTTTTATGAACTGTGCAGATGTGTCAGGGACAGGACTGGTGGCAGCTATCGTTTACATGTATTTTTAAGCATTTCTTGCCATGTAAAACCGCGTTAACCGCAATTGGCACGAATAGGTGGCCTGGCTCCAAAATGGCCATGCCCCAAGGTTATTTGTCCTGTCCTTTGGCCATCTTGCCCCTTCACCTTCCCCAGGTCGAGTCGACCCGGGTCAGTCCTTATTTGGTCATGCACTTTCCCGCGAAACCCAATGCTTTCGTGGCTTCTGCATGCCTTGTGTGTGTGCCTCCAGGATGTGGGCTCGGATGTCTGTTCCCAATACACATCCTGGGTACCAGAGAGTCTGGAGTGTCTTGAATGCCTGGGACCACCGTGGTCCATGATTGGTCCACTTATGGAGTGAGTGTTTGTGAGCAGATCTCCCATTGGGTCCTCTCCGTTTCGGCGCGAAGGGAACTTTGGATAAGAGGAGGCTGAAAACACCACTACCGTGTCGATCTCCCCATTCACACTGAACAAGGGCTAAGGAGCCAACTATCCTGCAACAGAAGCCGAGTCAAGGAATCTCTTGGGACCCGCTGGAAGGTTTGGCACCCTGAACCCGCTGTCGTCCCGTGAGACCCCTCTGCATCTGGTTGTCCTAGAAGGTCTGCGAAGGCGCTTCGACCCATTGGAATAGTGGGACCAACTATTCTCAGCACCTTCACTAAACCCTGCAAGTAAGCCTCTTCGGAAGTGTCCCTGGGCCAACCAGTGGGCTGGCCAGTTTACGTGGGTTGTTTGCTCTCTCACCGCCGCCGTTTCGAGGAGGCCCTCGAAACTTGGCATACTGCTAGCTCTGTGTCCACAGTACCCTCACACCGAATTTCGTACACTTGGCATTCCCAGGTCTGAAGTGAGATGAGTGTATCCGGACCAGAGTAATAGCGGTTGCCGGGTTGCCCTGCTGTGGCAACGACCTGTGCAAGTTCACTGCATTTGTGACCCCCTTGCCCCTGAAGCCTGCTGTAGTGGAACTGGCCAGATTCTTCCACCCTGAGCGGAGAAATCACCACGGTCCCATTTGGGAATCCTCGCTGCATCTCGGGAACTACATGGTGTCGAGACGTGCTGATTGTCGCATTCAAACCTGCCAGCGAAGTGGACTGTACTGGCGAAGTTTGAGTCTGCCTGCATCGGGGACCGGTGAGTAATCCTTACCCCAACCGGTGGCCCCTAGCGCAGGAGCCCATTTTTACACATGAAGTGGCCCCTGAGGGCCCCTTTCCTTTCCACAGCTATTGTAAAATAGCGACTCCATCCCGCACTCTCCAACTGCTTCTGCCCTCAAGTGGAGGTCCTGTTTGAATAGTGGGAACTTGTTCTTTATCGCCTCATCCACCTTCCTGAGCTGCGAGAGACCCTTGAAGAGACCCTATTTTGTCCATTGGCACAAGCGCGTGCATGTACTATTCAGCATAAGGCTCCTCTCGTCGTAGGGCTTGGACTGCCTCTTAAGTTAGGTGTTTCCTCGATGTGGAACTGGGTCTAAAGATTATTTGCACTGCCTGTTTTCCTCCCCCTCTAGGTGGTCTACATATTTCGTGATTTTAACCCCTTACACCCCAATGGTCTTGTATATATATTGTATTGGTTTACTCTAGTGTTACTGTGATTCTTTGCTATGGTCTACTTTACAAAGGCCTTGTAATAAATGTGTATATATTTTTAATATAACACCTGTCTGGAGTAATTTGTAAGTGTCCTTGCTTTGTATGCTCATTGAGGTATTTCAGTCACCCTCACCCCTCTTGAGATTTAGGGGGTCATTAGGAGTGTGGCAGCAAGGGTATAACGGCGCTGGTAAGGATGCCAGTGCCATTAACCCCTTACGGCCACATTATGAGGTCCCTTAGCGGGAGCCGCTAAGGGATCAGGGAGCTAATAACGGGCCTGTTATTAACAGGCCCGTTATTAGCTCCCTCCCCATTCCCATTGAGCCCTATGGGGCTCGAATGGGGATGGGTATTTTGAATGGGGACTTACCAGGTCCTCCAAGGTTGGAATGACCCGGTAAGTCCCCATTCAAGGAACCCGGACCCAGACACGAGTTTGGAGGCAGCCATGGCGCTAATAGCACAATGGCTACCTCCAAACTCGTAATGACCCCCTTAGTCTTGACCGCCTGCCATAGCTACCCTGATTGGTCTGGCTTGTCCAGAGGTTACCCTGTTCTAAGAAACTAGGCTGGCCTTCTGAACCTCTGCCCCTCCAGGTTAGAGTTCAGAAATCCTTCTTAACAGCCGGTATGGGACTGGCCCCCTTCATTACGGGAGCACTGATTACGAGCTTCCCTTTGCAGGACCCGGATCAGATGTCTGGTAAAAACCAAACGTCTTTTCCGGGTCCAGGGAGGGGAAGAAGGAGGTTATAACGGGCCATTCGTAATGGGCCCGTTATTACCTCCCTCCCTATTCCCATTGAGTCCTATGGGGGCTCAAATGGGAATGGGGAATGGTTCCTTCAAGGAGGAATTACCGGGTCCTCCAATGTTGGAATGACCGGTTATTCCTCATTGAAGGAACCCGGTAATGGAGCCTGGTTTGGAGGCAGCCATGGTGCTAATAGCACCATGGCTACCTCCAAACTCGTAATGAGGCCCATAGTCTCCAGCTTTTGATTGTTGCGAGTGAATACCAAATAAACTTGGTTTACCGAAAAAAAAACTGGATAGGCTTATCTCAAATCTGCAATATCAATAAAGATGCATTGGGTATAATTTCCTAGTTATTGAATAAAGGATAAAGGGCCTCATTAAATGGTAGGAGGTAACTATGCTGCTATTAGCAGCATGGCTACTCCCTTACCGCATACTGGGTCCGGGTAGGCGGTATGGGGACTTACCGGGTCATTCTGACCCTGGAGGACCCGGTAAGTCCCCAAATACCATTTCCTGTACGGCTCAATGGGAATGGGGAAGGAGCTAACAACGGTACCGCAATTTGCTGTACCGTTATTAGCTCTGAAGTCCCTCAGCGGGTCGCGTCCTTAACGCCTGGTCAAACCAGGTGTTAAGGGTGTGACCCTCTGAGGGACCTCGTAGTAGGGCGCTATGGGATTACCGGCACCGGTGACCTTGCCGGTAATCCCTTAGTGCCTACCGTGTAATGAGGCCCAATATGTATAATTATTGTACTAAAATATATCTATATCAAAGGAATAGCTACCTCAGGGACCATTCATCCCACTTCTGTGTTATTGTGTTTTCACTGTATAATCCAAAATTCCAATGAGAAAAACCTCTTATTGAAAATGTATAATAATGGCAGGTAATGTATCCCGGTGGATATAGTGTCAAAAAAACTTCAGGGAGTTGGTCTCTCCATTAGAATTATTTGTTATCTTAAATGAAAAAGAAAATGGAGGCATGCAATGAGTGCAATAAGTCCATATCCTCCTATTACTTTCATTAGGTTCTAAGTGTTAAGCAATCAAAGTTATTCCGTAACCAGAAGGCACCAAAAAAACCATTAAGCTTTGATTGTTAATTTAAGCTCCAAAAGAGCAAATAGATTCAAAGGATGTGGAGTCGGGTATTCGTCCGTGTGAGCCAATATCCGGACATATGATGTAGAAGCCCTCATGTTTAACTGCAAGCACAGTCGAAAAAAGAAGATGGTGCTCACCTGCTGAAAAAAGTCATCTAAGTGCGCTAAGTATATAATGGTGGTTCAATCTCCAAAGGCTAAGTCCATGCCTGAATGGCGTCCGCGAAGGTATTGTTCTTTGCGTTCCTATGATTGGAATACCATTATTCACGAACTGCCGCGGTGGCGTGATGATGTCACGCGTGAATGTGTGTGTGACGTCATTGTTGTCAACAAAGAACGTAATTCGCCCGCAAAACCATAAGTGGGGTGAAACAAACAATGTTCTATTAGGAGTTAAAGGCTGATTGATACTTGATTGTTGACACTAGAGGTTACCAACGTTTCGTGATGTTAATATTGCATGTGCTATACCATAAAAAATATCTTGAATGTTGTGCCAATTCCAATTGTCATGACACCCAAGTTATTATTGTGGCAATGACATCAATTTTTGTCTAATTCAAAGGATCTGTACATTTGTAGTCCTTAAAATTAAGGTTGGGTAAACCAATGAAGCATGGGCACTGGATGGTTTATCATTGATCAAAATTGGAATTTGTATGTTAGGCCCTCATTACGCCCTCGGCGGTAGCCATGCCGCTATTGGTGGCATGGTGGCCGCCGAAATCGCGCCCGGGTCCAGGTCCTCATAATGAAGGACCCGGTCCTTCCCCATTCCCATTTCAGCCCCCATAGGGCTGAATGGGAATGGGAGAGGGAGCAAACAACGGGCCATTACGAGTTGGCCCGTTGTTTGCTGCCTCTTCCCCTCGCGGGACCCGGTAAGCACGCCTGGTTTTACCAGGCGTTACTTCCTGGGTCCCGCGAGGGGACCTCATAATGAGGCGGTACGGGGTAAATGGCGCCGGCACCTTTTACGGCGCCGTTAACCCCGTACCGCCAGGGTCGTAATGAGGCCCTTAGTTGTTCTTCTATTCTTTGATAGCATCTATAGAGTAATTAAAGTGACAAACTACAGAAATACATACATTTCATGGTCGTTGTTTAAACCCTATTCAGTAGATCTAAAAAAAAAACAGATAGGTTTTGATTCCATTTTGCGCAATTTTAACTGCAAATTTCCTCCCCTTTTTCCCTTTTTAGCTTTCATCAGACCAATGAACCGCAAATCATCTAGGTTTGCCATCTGGTGTTCCTGTTGCCAATGCAAGGCCAAAGGCAATTTCGGGTCTGGATTCCGTAAATTTGATAGATGCTCACATATGCGTACCCGCAGTTATCTGATGGTGCTGCCTATAAAGTGCCATAAGATTAGCATATACCACAAAACAAGTTTTACAATTGATAAAATCTGAAATCTCAATTCCATTCCTGCAACCATCACTGAATGGGAATGGGAGAGGGAGCAAACAACGGGCCATTACGAGTTGGCCCGTTGTTTGCTGCCACTTCCCCTCGCGGGACCCGGTAAGCACGCCTGGTTTTACCAGGCGTTACTTCCTGGGTCCCGCGAGGGGACCTCGTAATGAGGCGGTACGGGGTAAATGGCGCCGGCACCTTTTACGGCGCCGTTAACCCCGTACCGCCAGGGTCGTAATGAGGCCCTTAGTTGTTCTTCTATTCTTTGATAGCATCTATAGAGTAATTAAAGTGACAAACTACAGAAATACATACATTTCATGGTCGTTGTTTAAACCCTATTCAGTAGATCTAAAAAAAAACAGATAGGTTTTGATTCCATTTTGCGCAATTTTAACTGCAAATTTCCTCCCCTTTTTCCCTTTTTAGCTTTCATCAGACCAATGAACCGCAAATCATCTAGGTTTGCCATCTGGTGTTCCTGTTGCCAATGCAAGGCCAAAGGCAATTTCGGGTCTGGATTCCGTAAATTTGATAGATGCTCACATATGCGTACCCGCAGTTATCTGATGGTGCTGCCTATAAAGTGCCATAAGATTAGCATATACCACAAAACAAGTTTTACAATTGATAAAATCTGAAATCTCAATTACATTCCTGCAACCATCACTGTATGTTAGGCATTTGTCTAATGCATATTTACACTGATTGCAGTTGCAACATTTAAAGAAACAGTTTGAAGCCAATTAGTCTTTTGCATAGGTTGTGCTAAGTCTAGAAAGCATGGTCAAAGTTTTTGCTTAATTGTGGGTGCTCTAGTAAATGTCAATTTGGGGTAATCGGTCAAAAAAGGTGCCAAATCTTTATCCAATTTAAGAATATGCCAGTGTTTGGCTGCCAATTTATAAAGAATGCCACTGTCCTTCGAGAACTGTGTAATAATAGCAATTTGTTGTAGTTTAGCTTTATCAATTTGACTCTCTTTAAGCAGATCTAATAGTTTTGTGTGAGCAAATTTGTCAGCTGCCGTTTTGATGATGTTCCATCCCTTTATGGGTTCTCCAACCAGAGGCATGCTAAAGAATTGTTGCAAGTGAATACCAAATAAACTTGGCTTACCGAAATAAAACTGGATAGGCTTATCTCAAATCTGCAATATCAATAAAGATCCATTGGGTATAATTCCCTAGTTATTGAATAAAGGATAATATGTATAATTATTGTACTAAAATATATCTATATTAAAGGAATAGCTACCTCAGGGACCATTCGTCCCGCTTCTGTGTTATTGTGTTTTCACAATGCGATTTTTTGGACCTACATATTTTCATTCAAAATTATTCTATACACACTAGAACGTATCACAAAACTACTGAAGTTAATTCAGTGTTACATGCCAAAAGCATCAATGTGGCACGATAAACAATATTCCTGGAGGGGAATTTTACAGAGCCAGAAGGAACTGTAGTCTGGATATGGATTAAAAACAAGAGTGCAATTTACTCACACAACGTTTTTTAGACAGAGGCTACCCATCATGACATCATCAAAAAGTCAGCTGACAAATTTGCTCACACAAAACAATTAGATCTGCTTAAAGACAGTCAAATTGATGTTCTTGTATTTTTACTTCAAGCTTATCCTGCTCTTGTCAGAAGAGACATTGATATTCACACATTTATATAGGATCCTAATAATGACCCTGTAATCAGAAAACTGCTCGTAGCAACAGTAGAGGAAATATTGCAGTTGCCGGAGTAAAAGTGTTTTTTCTTAACAAATTGTAGTAAAAATGAGGAATGTTGAAGCTGGTACGATTTTAGGGAATGAGCAAGCTCAATCAATTCCAGAATGCCACAAATGTTGGGGGTTATTGATATTTTATTTGTATCGCGCTCATACACATGTGTTTCGAAGCGCGACGAGGCAAGGGAGGGGTACAAGGGAGAACAAAACAAAGATCTTATTAGGCCCATTGACATTGACATTAAGAACGTGCAAGTGCGGGGGAGAGAGAAGGGGAAAAGTGGAAGGTGCTGAGCATAGGAATGAAAAACGAACAAACAAATGGTAGGGCAGCCAGCAAGTGGCAAGTGCTAGGTTAAAAGGTACATACAAGGTGTGTCTGATAAGTGCAGAGAAAGGGGGGTGGGGACTGTAGGGTTACACATACCGACCAAAAGTGCAAGGGTTGCCAGGAGGCAGTGCGGGTAAGTACCTGGGCCCGAAATCGGAGGGTAAGCAGGTGCCCAATGCCTAAGCAGAACAGATCAACAGGGGAGAGGAGGAGAGAAGGCAGAAGCAAAGAGGAAAGTCTTGAGTTGCTTCCGGAAACCGAGATGGTTCTCAAGTTTCAAAGTGGCAGGGGGTTATTCCAGGGGGAGTCCCCAGCCGAAGACAGAGATCTACCCGCAGCACATTTCTTTGAGAAACGACTGACCCTGAGGGAGTTGGACGCAGAGGAACGAAGAGCTCGAGAGGGAAGGTATTTGCGCAGGGAGAGTTGAAAATATTTTGGCCCCAGGCCCCAGAAAGCCTTGTGGACAATGGAAAGGGTCTTGAATTTAATCCTTGCAGCCACTGTGAGCCAATGAAGAAATTTCTGGGCTGGAGAGATATGATCCCAGGACTTGAGGCCCAGGACAAGTCTTGTAGTCCTGTTCTGGATGAGTTGCAAGGGGTGGAGAGTAGAAGCAGGTAGATTTAGAAAGAGGCTGTTGTAATCCAGCGTAGAGAACCAGGGCTCGAGATACAGTGAACTTCTGGGGAAGGGAGAGGAAAGACAGAATACCTCTGAGGAGGCGAAGTTGGAAGTTTAACTGTTTAGAGACATGCTATGATATGGCATTTATAACACGCCTATACACAAGTGTTTCAAGGCACGACGAGGCAAGGGAGGGAAGACAGAGACAACGATCTTACTAGGCCAGGTGACATTGAGATCACGCAAGTACAGTGGAGGGGGCAAGGGATGAGTGCGAGGGGGCTGTGCAGTATATAGGATAAACAGTAAAATAAATAAAAACAATAAATAAAAAGTGCACCCAGCTGGTGGCAAGTGCTGGTAGGAGGCTGTAGGGATACAGAAACAGCCCCCTGAGTGCAAGGGTTGCCAGGGGGGCAGTGCGGGTATGCAACTGGCGGGTAGAACCTGGGCCAGAGATCAGAGGGTAGCCAGGTGACCAGTGCAGTTTCAGTCAGGAGTTCAGCAGGGGAGAGGCAGAGAGAAAGCAGAAGCAAAGAGGAAGGTCTTGAGGTGCTTCAGGAACCAGAGAAGGTTCTGCTCAAGTTTCAGAGAGGCAGGGAGGCTATTCCAGTGGGAGGCCCAGCTAAAGAAAGAGATCTACCACCAACTCATTGCTCGGAGAAGCGACTACCCCTGAGGGAGTTGGAGGCGGAGAAGCAAAGAGCTTGAGTAGGAAGAGATTTATGAAGAGAGAGTTGAAGGTATTGAGGCCCCAAACCCCAGAAGGCCTTGCAGACAATGCAGAGGGTTTTGAACGTAATCCTCGCAGCCACTGGGAGCCAGTGCAGAGATTTCAGTCCTGGAGAGATACAATCCGTGGGCTTGAGGCCAAAGACAAGTCTCGCAGTCCTGTTTTGGATGAGTTACAGAGGGCGGAGAGTAGAGGTAGATTTAGAAAGAGGCCCTTTCAGTAGTCCAGCCTAGAGTGAACCATGGCTATGGAGACAGTGAGCTTCTGGGGAAGGAGAGGAAAGGAAGAATACCTCTGAGGAGGTGCAGCTGGTAGTGTGACTTCTTAGAGATGTCAGAGATGTGAGGAGAGAAGGAGAGGTGCCTCACAGGTGAGAGCAGGAAGAGGGCCAAGAGAGGCTGGCCAGAGAGTGACAGGAATGGATGGAGCAGATGTGGCGATGAGGAGAATCTCAGTCTTACTGGCATTAAGGCAGAGATCATTGGCGGCACACCACTCCTGGATAGCAGACAGTCAGAAATGAGAGATGGATAAAAGGTGGCGGAAGGGAGCCTGAAAATGAGCTTAGTGTCATTGGCATAGCACTGAAAGTTGGGGAAGAGAGCAGCAATGCGGTGGGCAAGAAGTGCCAGGTATTGGTTGATAGAGATAGAGCAGAGGAAGGACCCAAGTTGGACCTGGGAGGGTCGATCGGAGAGTAAAGAAGTCAGCCAAGCCAGGGCCTGATCGGTGATACCCAGGTTATCATGGAGACGGTTGAGCAGGATGGAATGGTTGACCGTGTCAAAGGCAGAAGGGAGATCCATTAAGATGGGGACACACGGGGTGTTGGAATCGAGTTTGGAGAGCAGGTCTTCACGGATGTTCAGGAGAGCCGTTTCCGTGCTTATGGCGGCTCTGAAACCAGATTGATGGTCATGCAGACAACCAACAGATTCAGTGTGAAGATGAAGCTGGGAAATGGCCAGCTTTTCCAGGAGTTTGCCCATGAAGGGAGTGATGGAGATTGGGCGATAGTTAGCCGGGGAGGAGGGGTCGACAGAGGGTTTCTTAAAAAGAGGGTGCACAAGGGAGTGCTTCGGGGTGGAAGGAAGACTACAGTGGCAAAGGAGTGGTTGCAGAAGTCAGCCAGAGGAGCCACATGGAGCCAGGGTGTCAATGTGGTCCTTGATGGTTTTGGAGGAACAGCGGAGAACCTGTTTTGATGAGACCTTCATAGTTCAGACTCAGATGTGGGCAGAAAAGGAAAGCATGGAGTCAAAGAAGACTCTGGGGTTCTTAGCCTCGCAGGAGGGTGTAGGAGGGCCAAAGGAGGCTGTCCAGAGAATGACAGGAAAGGAGGGTGAATGTGTGCTGAGGAGGATCTCCGTCTTACTGGCATTGAGGGAGAGATTGTTGGTGGTACACCACTCCTGAATAGCAGACAAGCAATCAGAGATGAGAGAGGGAGAGGAGGTGGCCGGGGGAAGCCTGACAATGAGTTGAGTGTCATCCGCATAGCACTGAAAATTGGAGAAGAAAGAGGCAATGCGATGGCCAAGAGTTGCCAGGTATTGGTTGAAACGCAGGGAGAGAGGTTAGACCCCTGGGGAACACCGCAGTTAGAGAGGGAGATAGAGGAAAGGAAGGACCCAAGTTGGACCTTGGAGGGTCAATCACAGAGGAAAGAAGTCAGCCAGGCCAGACCCTGATCAGTTATGCCCAGGTTGTCACGAAGACTGTTGAGCAGGATGGTATGGTTGACCGTGTTGATGGCAGAAGATAGATCAAGTAGGATGAGGACAGAAGGGATGTTAGAGTCAAGGTTGGAGAGTAGGTCTTTGCGGATGTTCAGGAGAGCAGTTTCTGTGCTTTTGGCAGCTCTAAAGCCAGATTGATGGTGACAACCAACAGAATCAGAATGGAGGTTAAGCTGCGATATGGCCATCTTTTCCAAGAGTTTGCCAAGAAAAGCTGGGATGGAGATTGAGCGATAGTTTGCCGAGCAAGAGGGGTCAGCTGTGGGTTTCTTGAGAAGGGGGTGCGCAAGAGAGTGCTTCAGAGGGGGGGTACACCCGAAGCAAAGGAGAGGTTGCATAGGTCAGCCAGGGCAGGAGCAAGGGTGTCAATGTGGTCCTTGAGGGTTTTGGAGGAACAGGCAAGAACCCTTTTTGACAAGACTTTCATAGATTAGACTTGTCTCGAAATCCTGTCGGGGGAGAAAAAGGGGAAAGGAAGAGAAAGAGGGTGAGGGGGCAGCTGCAGGAGGACCAGAGTTCGCAGAAGGAGAGGGAAAAAGAGGGGATGGGCGAGAGGGTGGACAGGATGTCCCGGTTTTAGAGATGAAGTGAAAGGCAAGGGCCATGCAAAGGGCCTGGGAGGTGACAGGAGAGGTAGGGACTGCAACAGGGTTGGCCAGCTCCTTTCAGATTTTAAAGAGTTTGGCAGAGTTGTTCGATGCTGTAGATACACAGGCTTGGATGTGGGCTCTCTTCTTAGTATGTACAGAGTTGGTATTGTCTTTGGAGCAGGCGGCAGGCCAGTTTTTCAGAGGATGAACAAGAAGCCCTCCATTTCCTCACAGCGCCCCTGCACTTACATTTAAGGGTAGCAAAGTCAGAGTCGTACCAATAATTGCATTTGGCTTTGGGCTTCAAACGGATCCTGACGACAGGGGCAAGAGCATCAAGAGTATCATAGATAGAAGAGTAGAACAGGGAAAGGGCTGTGTCAGGGTATGAGTCAATCGGTGGAGGGGCGGGAGAGAAGGTGGCATTGAAAACCTCATCTGACACATGCGTCATGGGCCGGATGTCCGAGAAGGTAGGTGGCAGTGTTTTGGTTGGCTTGGCCTGGGGGGGTAGAGAGGGTGAGATGAGGAGAGGGAGTATTCGCACCAGGAAGGAGAGAAGAGTGGTCAGAGGGATGGAGAGGGGGAGGTCAGAGGAGATCAAACCATCAAGATTGTGCCCTGCAGAGTGAGTCAGGCCAGAAGAGCGAATAGAGAGGGAATCACAGAGGTCACGAAAGAGTACATGTTGGTTGATATGTTGGTTCATGATAAACATATGTGCAACCATACTTTGTTACTTTGTGTCTTTCCATTTCTCCTGTTCAGCATTCCCTAATATTTTGATGCTCCTGTTGAGATACGACTACTATGTTTTCTCCTACTACAGGAACTGCTCTTGGTTTGTTTACTTCCACTAAGGTAGATGCTCCTATCGTCCTCTCCACAAAGAGAACTCTTTCTGATATACTTCTTGACTACTATGCAAGCACATATTTTACATGGGAGACATAAGAGAAATGCAGAAGATAATGATGGTGGGATAAACACTTATCTAGACAATCCAGTACACCTGGGTAATAATATGTGGTACCAGCACAGGAGAACGGTGGCAGAGACAGCATCTAAGGAGAGTTGCTATGTGTGTTCCCTAGTACCTTATGCTATAGGAGCCTCTAAAATATTCATAGCCACAGAAGTATCACTGGAAAGAGCGCATTGCCTGACACATCTCGCACTTTGCCTGACAAGAGGACAGTTCCAAGGCAGGAACAGAATCCATAGTGTGGATGAATAAAACGACAAATCAAAGAGAAGATAATTATGTGCAAGAATTAAAGACACGAGAGAAGTCAGAAACAAAGCATAAAGTAGCAAGATATGAACAGCCTGGAATAAATGGGGGAGGAATCAAGATGGAAGAAAACAAGATTATGCAATGTAAAGAAAAGGATGGGAAGGAAATATGTGAATGCTGGGAGAGAGGCCAACTACAAATCAAGGGAACAGTGCTTACTCACAAAGGATGGGCTGATGGACTAGTTGTCTGCAAAGCAGCAGCATTAACCGGACAGTGGGAAGCAGTTGTGGAAAATGCAGAAAAAGAATGCAAGCATCAATGGGCAAAGATTGCAAGATTATTGACATGGGTCGACGATAAAGTAGGACCATTGAAGATACTACCCCTGAAGAGGGCGTCCTTATGTTTCAGAAATAATGGGACAGGAAAGTTGGAGTGAATCACCAGTGAGGCTGAATTTTTGATCTACCAGGCATGAAAAAAGGAACAGCAGTCCTGATGGATCATTATTGGGTGTGTGGGTCCAGGGCCCAAGGACTGGAGAGAGATGTGTTCCTTGGTGCTCATTCATATGCCAGCGTTCGCGATTCCACAAAGTGACCTAAACAATGGTGAATTTCCGAAAGTAGATGCTCACTTAAGGAGAAGAGCGCCCGAATTTCCCATTTGAACAAAGAGGGAGAACTATTTCTCAGCGAAATCAATAGAAGCCTTTGATGCTATTCCATATGAGCACAGGTTGTTTAGCCAGACTGCAGCAATATTCACAACTATCTTTATGCCAGGGATCCAGGCGATGGCGAATGCTAAATGGTTACAAATAACCAGATGGGAGCTCCTGCAGACGAGCAACACCACCATAAAGGGATTCAATGCTATCAAGGAAGAGTTGAGGGCCATACGACGGATGACTCTACAGAATAGATATGTCTTTGATATGATTACAGTGATTATTTGAAATAATCAAATATATAGATATATAAATAAAGATAGAGGAGTTTGCGCCAAAATCAGGCCATCATGTTGCACGTTCATACCGTCTCACGATGGCGAGAATGGGACCTTGACAGAGGCCATAACGTTACTGACCAAACGGCACAATCAGATGGAAGACGAGACAGAGGCCATTGCAGATGACAGTTGGGTTGCGTCTATTTTTTTGTAGGTTCCACAATGGATAGCGAACATCTTCAAGTTTCTTAGAGCTGAATTAGCAATGATAATGTTTGGATTCTGTGTGATTAAGATAATAATTACACTGTGCAAGAAGGCTAAAAACAAGGCAGTAGGAATGAAGATTATGATCGATGTCGAATCAGGGTTTGGACCTAAGGAGTTACCAGATGAAGATATCAGAAAACATATAGAGGCCAGCATCTTAGCACTGGAGGGAACTAAGTTCCTGCATCCAAAGTATCACAAGAAGTATGTAGGACGATGGGTCTATTCTAATCCAAATGGACAGTGTAGCTACATGACCTGGGGTGTGGATGAACATGTAAATTCAGTAGGATCCCTGAAAGGATTAGTAAGATATGGACCCCGAAGAAGCACTTCTTCAAGAGAAGAAATCAAAATGTGGAGATTAATGAAGGAGTGGTTGATGAATCAACCAGAGGGGGGAGTGTAGAGGAGCAGCCGAGTGCCGCTGCAGGAAGTCCTGCCCCCTTCACACCTATATGCTGGAAGCCAGAAGTTGTGCCATGTTTGACACCAGTGACTGACTATCCTGTGGAGAGTCTTTGAGAAAAGGTATCCACTAAAAACCCTATCAAATGTACCCCAGAAGAGATGAACATCTCCTGGAGGAGGTCCCCGAAGGAATATGAAGATGAGAGAAAGAAGTTGGTGACATCACAAGAGAGGAGCGTGACGCACTGAGAAGACTGGCTGAAGACGAGGATGTTATAGACCGTATGGAATCGAATGACGAAGTAAATAATCGAGTACACGTTCATATGCAAAGTAAAGATTGCATGTGTGAAGAGCACTGCAGAAAATGCAAGCAGTTTAATAACTTTACAGATGTAGCAACGCAAGTAGACTAAAGGATCATAGAATCCAGCTATACGTAGTGAATAGACTGCAGGCGGTGCCGCCATTGTATAGAATCTGGACATCGCTATCACAATTTAGTAAACTCAAGCCCATGGAGAAGATGGCTGAAAGCTGTGTCGCAGTAGGAAAGCAGCTGGAATCATGTAAGGACCGAGAAAGGCTGTCTGGCCTGGTGTCAAAAGCTGTAGCAGCCAAGAACTGGTCATCTATCCTTGAAGAACAGTGAACGTGAGAGGCTGAGTCATCCCTTGTTAAGGTACAAGTAAAGAACACCACGAGTGTCAAGTTTTATTAATTTAATACAATGAAATGCTAGAAATGGGCCAAATTGCGGTCTCCTGTCACCTGGGCTGTGGATGAAAATAGAAGTTGGGCATGCAGCTCCAGACTTAAGATAGCGCATGTTCACACTCCCATATATTCCCAGGGATGAGAATACATTTCAAGGCCAAGTTCAAAGGCAATCTGCAGAAATGTCAGAAGGCTTGGGTGATTAGAGATGTTGGGCTAATTGGGTGGGGAGACATGGTAAAATCCACCCGACACCTAGGGTACTAGCTTACGTGCTGCTAGTGAGCCAAATGTTCCAGAAGAGCTCAAGCGTGCCAACCAATTGTAGATGGCCAGATAATGAAGGGCCTTATTGTCCGATAGCCAATAATGTATCTTGTATCTAATAAAAGTGAAAAATCTATTTGAGCAATGAGAGTCCGAAACTATGCAATTTCGGAGTGCATCTTTTATTCTTTGTAAAACCAAACAGTTTTGGTAAACACAAATAAAAAAAATAATGTATCTTGTATCTAATAATTGTTGACGATAAGATGACTTGCACTGGGGTGGGAATAAGTTGTCCACCTGACTGTAGAGACCCAATCACAACCCGATCCCTTAAAGAAAGTATACTTGGATGTTCCCCTTGAGCCCATCACAACCCCCCATAGGTGTTTCTTATTTGCCTCGTAGTATGACAAGTTTTTACTATAGAAATGTTTTTTTATGAAATGCTTGGAGTGAGATAATGCTGTGTGACGTCCGTTGTAACTCAGTTGTAGATAATTGATATTAAAACAGTAAAACGACTTTACCTTCTTCCTGAGTTGGTTTGATTATTTGGTGTAAGAGTTATTCTGCATCCCATCTATTGCACAAAACGCTACCTATTTAGGGGCCATAAGCTCAGCTCATAACTGGCAACTGAACTCTTGTGGTTTGAGAGCTGGCTGGCACAGGCAGCAAAACATCTTTTCCTTGTTCTTAGCTAAGCTGGCAAACGTACAAGTGGTTGCAGCCGAGGCCCTGTCCTTCACGTGTTTGGTTACAGAGCTGAGGTAATGGAACATAACAATGCACACATTGTATGCTGTATTAAAGTTCATCCTAAAGGGCCTGATCATGAGTTGGGCGGTATCCAAGCTGGAATACTGACAAACTATTTTAGCGTTAGCGCCCACCGGTACAGTGGTATTACCACCGGATCACGGGTCGGGTGCTAACTGTTAATCCCCAGTGAGCTGATGTGAATGGTGCCGTTCTTTGTGTTGTAGTTGGAGGAGGAGTAAGGTTTATTGTGGTGTGCCTCAGCGAATGCTGCTGGCTTCCATGCAGTATTGTTGTTGTGAATGGGACTACAGTTTGTCAAGGTGAGCCTCTGTGTATGCTGCCGGCAACAAAGATGTGATTGGTTGATAGGAGTGTTGGGTTCAGCCGTGTAATTTAGAGAGCGGGAGGTGTTCAGGAGGAAGTTGGTTAGAGCCAGGTTTTTTGGGCCTTTCTGAATTTCAGGTGATTTTCAGTGTTGAGAATTTGTAGGAATAGGGAGTTCCAGATAATTGGGGATTGGACAGAGAACGAGGACCCACCCAGCCTGGAGGAGTTGTGAGGTGGGACTACTAAGCGATATGCTGTGCGAGATCCGAGATTCCTTGAGGGCTGAGTGTTAGGGAGAATTCTAATAAATGTGCTAATTCCCTTCACCTTAGAGACCCCCAGCAACTTTGCTGGATTTTGAGGACTTGATTTGTTTACCTGGAAAGAGTGTGAGCCTTTTTTTCCCCACTCTTTCATGTGTTTTGATGTGCGTTTTACACATGTGTTCTATGAATATGGGGTTTTGGATAACTCCATAGGCATCAACTTCTCATGTGTGTTACACAGCACCCTCAGTGCAGTGACACATGGATGTCTTTTAGACTTCCCAAAGGTTAAAATACCTTCTCTGGGATAAACTACTGTTTCCCAGAGAATGTAAAGTGAAATTGACTTTACTAGTCTTTCCAAATTCATAGACTCAGCACACACCATATTACAATGGAGTGCTGGAGGGGTTACATAGTATCCCCTGTGTCTAATACTCATTTAGCAGTCAAATGCTACCCTTTCCTATTGAAAAGGCTGGTGGCAGTGGTTTTGCAACGAACTACCATGATTTTTCCCGACCGCAAACACTGGTAGCTTGAAATCACAGGAGCCATGTTTTTCAAGATGGCGCCTTAAACCTCTTTGTTTAAACAGGTCCCGGTCGTCTTTTTTCGGCATTTCTTTTTGGAAAGGTCCTTCCAGTGTTTGTATTTGCGCGCCAAACCAGGTTTGGCCCCTTTGTTCGTGTGCCTTTGGCGGGCTTCAGGAGTGAAGACTGCATCTGGCGCCTGAGTGTCTGGGGTGGGCAGGAAGTAAGGGAGGTGCCCGGAACTCCCTGTGCGTAGTCTCCTAGGAGACTCATAGGCACTCTGGCATGATTGGCTGGCTGACTGTCCGGCAAGGACAGCCACCCTGCTGGGTGAGTGACAGCTGGGCTGGAATGAAAGGGAGAGAACTGTTTAAAAGGTGAGTCTCTTGGACTGGAAAGCAGAGTCTACCACTGGAACGAAAGGACTGAAGAAGAGCTGGAAGAGGACGGCTGCTGCAACTCCTGGACCGTTGGTTTACCCGGTGAAGCCCTGCTGCAGGTCCGAATTGCCAAGTTAATCTGGACAGAGAAGGCCCTTTAAGGACAACTTCACTCTTTGAGTTGGTGGGAACAATCAACTCGTAAGCCACCTGGACACCATTCTCAAGGCTGGTTAGGATTCACCAGGGAGAGGGACACTGGCTTGTTTGCTTGAATATACAGCTACTGGAACTGAAGTGACTCCATCTTGTTTGCTTTTTCAACGATCCCATGCAGTGCAGGAGTCCCCCCCCCCAACGTCCTCCCTCTTGTCCCCACGACTGAGGCTCAGGAACAGCGAGATCTGCAGGACCTGCCAGGAACCACGACTTCAGCAGCATTTGTTTTCTTCATACTAAGGTACTGTGCCAACCCAATGGACAGAGCGCCACTCTCGCAGTGAAAGTTTGTGAACCTTTCCCAGCTTGCAGGCCTTATCAGCTTGTGAGCCAACATATGATTCTTTTTCGCCTAAACTACTTCTGAGAACTTTTGCAAAGACTTTACCGTTTGATACCAGAACTGCTCTTTCCTATCCAGAACACTAGCCCATTGACTTAGGCCTAGGCCTATTGACTTAAATTGAACTCTTCGGGTGAACTGCTATTTGCACTGTCTGACAAGTATATGTGATCTATTCTACTTACCTTGTCCCTTTTGCCCACTTCGAATTAACTGAACTGCTATTTTGTTCCTACTTCAGGGGAGCTCAAACTGTCTCAAAATCTTAAGAGTTTTGTATTCAAGTGTATTGGTATATAATATTAAGTTGCCCCCTTCTAGTGAAATGTTTTCTAAATAATTGTGTAATAAATGAATAAGTGTTTTACCAAGAAACCTTGAGTATAAGTGTCTACTTGAACCACCGTGATTTAAAGACCTCTGTGTAACCTCTTGTACTACTCACATTCAATCTTGAGATAAGCCTGGCTGTTCAGCTCGCTACCAAAAACTGTGTGGTACAGACATATACCAAAGGTTGGTTTGACTTGCACTTGTAGTCCTAATTGTATGTGGTGGTCCCAGAGGGTACTGCATGCAATTTTGCCTAACAGCTGTTAGGGCCAGATTTTGTCTTGAAGGAATTCCGGGCCGGTGTTGTGGATGGCGCAGTGGGTGATGCACATGGCTTTAAAAGGTAGTGCGTCTACCAATCGGGAGCCAGTATAGAGCCGATGTGTTCTCTGGGGGTTAGGTTAATGAGCACGCGTGCTGCCGCGTTTTGGATTCTTTTAAAGTTTCCTTAGTTGAAACGCTGGAGCGCCTAAGTAGAGGCAATTTGCATAGTCTAGGTGGGGCAGGATGATGTAGTTGATGGCTGAAAAAAGGTCAGCGACTCGTGCGGTCTATTTACTTAGCTGCTTTGTCTTCTTTTTTTTGTCATTGACTTGTTTATTTTCTGAAAATGTATTCCTTTTGAGGTTTACGGTATCCTCTTGCTCCTTCAGTCGCACGGCCTGGACTGGAGTCCTTGCAGGGACTCCTGCGGTCCAGTGATGAAGGGCTTGCTCCTTCGGTCGCACGGCTTGGACTGGAGTCCTTGCAGGGACTCCTGCGGTCCAGTGATGAAGGGGTTGCTCCTTTGGTCACACGTCTGGACTGGAGTCCTTGCAGGGACTCCTGCGTTCCAGTGATGATGGGCTTGCTCCTTCGGTCACACGCCTGGACTGGAGTCCTTGCAGGGACTCCTGCGGTCCAGTGATGAAGGGCTTGCTCCTTCGGTCACACGGCCTGGACTGGAGTCCTTGCAGGGACTCCTGCGTTCCAGTGATGATGGGCTTGCTCCTTCGGTCACACGCCTGGACTGGAGTCCTTGCAGGGACTCCTGCGGTCCAGTGATGAAGGGCTTGCTCCTTCGGTCACACGGCCTGGACTGGAGTCCTTGCAGGGACTCCTGCGGTCCAGTGATGAAGGGCTTGCTCCTTCAGTCACATGGCTTGGACTGGAGTCCTTGCAGGGACTCCTGCGGTCCAGTGATGAAGGGCTTGCTCCTTCAGTCACATGGCCTGGACTGGAGTCCTTGCAGGGACTCTTGCGGCCCAGTGATGAAGGGCTTGCTCCTTCAGTCACATGGCCTGGACTGGAGTCCTTGCAGGGACTCCTGTGGTCCAGTGATGAGGGGCTTGCTCCTTCAGTCACATGGCCTGGACTGGAGTCCTTGCAGGGACTCCTGTGGTCCAGTGATGAAGGGCTTGCTCCTTCAGTCACATGGCCTGGACTGGAGTCCTTGCAGGGACTCCTGTGGCCCAGTGATGAGGGGCTTGCTCCTTCAGTCGCACGCCTGGACTGGAGTCCTTGCAGGGACTCCTGCGGCCCAGTGATGAGGGACTTGCTCCTTCAGTCGCACACCTGGACTGGAGTCCTTGCAGGGACTCCTGCGGCCCAGTGATGATGGGCTTGCTCCTTCAGTCGCAAGCCTGGACTGGAGTCCTTGCAGGGACTCCTGCGGCCCAGTGATGAAGGGCTTGCTCCTTCAGTCGCACGACCTGGACTGCAGTCCTTGCAGGGACTCCTGCGGTGCAATGATGAACGGGCTTGCTCCTGTGGTCACATGGCCTGGACTGGAGTCCTTGCAGGGACTCCTGCGGTCCAGTGATGAAGGGCTTGCTCCTTCAGTCACATGGCCTGGACTGGAGTCCTTGCAGGGACTCCTGCGGTTCAGTGATGAAGGGCTTGCTCCTTCAGTCACACGCCTGGACTGGAGTCCTTGCAGGGACTCCTGCGGTCCAGTGATGAAGGGCTTGCTCCTTCAGTCACATGGCCTGGACTGGAGTCCTTGCAGGGACTCTTGCGGCCCAGTGATGAAGGGCTTGCTCCTTCAGTCACATGGCCTGGACTGGAGTCCTTGCAGGGACTCCTGTGGTCCAGTGATGAGGGGCTTGCTCCTTCAGTCACATGGCCTGGACTGGAGTCCTTGCAGGGACTCCTGTGGTCCAGTGATGAAGGGCTTGCTCCTTCAGTCACATGGCCTGGACTGGAGTCCTTGCAGGGACTCCTGTGGCCCAGTGATGAGGGGCTTGCTCCTTCAGTCGCACGCCTGGACTGGAGTCCTTGCAGGGACTCCTGCGGCCCAGTGATGAGGGACTTGCTCCTTCAGTCGCACACCTGGACTGGAGTCCTTGCAGGGACTCCTGCGGCCCAGTGATGATGGGCTTGCTCCTTCAGTCGCAAGCCTGGACTGGAGTCCTTGCAGGGACTCCTGCGGCCCAGTGATGAAGGGCTTGCTCCTTCAGTCGCACGACCTGGACTGCAGTCCTTGCAGGGACTCCTGCGGTGCAATGATGAACGGGCTTGCTCCTGTGGTCACATGGCCTGGACTGGAGTCCTTGCAGGGACTCCTGCGGTCCAGTGATGAAGGGCTTGCTCCTTCAGTCACATGGCCTGGACTGGAGTCCTTGCAGGGACTCCTGCGGTTCAGTGATGAAGGGCTTGCTCCTTCAGTCACACGCCTGGACTGGAGTCCTTGCAGGGACTCCTGTGGTCCAGTGATGAAGGGTTTGATCCTTTGGTCACATGGCCTGGACTGGAGTCCTTGCAGGGACTCCTGCGGTTCAGTGATGAAGGGCTTGCTCCTTCAGTCACACGCCTGGACTGGAGTCCTTGCAGGGACTCCTGTGGTCCAGTGATGAAGGGTTTGATCCTTTGGTCACATGGCCTGGACTGGAGTCCTTGCAGGGACTCCTGTGGCCCAGTGATGATGGGCTTGCTCCTTCAGTCACACGGCCTGGACTGGAGTCCTTGCAGGGACTCCTGCGGTGCAATGATGAACGGTTGCAGGGACTCCTGCGGTGCAAGGGCTTGCTCCTTCGGTCACATGGCCTGGACTGGAGTCCTTGCAGGGACTCCTGCGGTCCAGTGATGATGGGCTTGCTCCTTCGGTCACATGGCCTGGACTGGAGTCCTTGCAGGGACTCCTGCTGTCCAGTGATGAAGGGATTGCTCCTTCAGTCACATGGCCTGAACTGGAGTCCTTGCAGGGACTCTTGTGGCCCAGTGATGAGGGGCTTGCTCCTTCAGTCACATGGCCTGGACTGGAGTCCTTGCAGGGACTCCTGTGGTCCAGTGATGAGGGGCTTGCTCCTTCAGTCACACGCCTGGACTGGAGTCCTTGCAGGGACTCCTGCGGCCCAGTGATGAGGGGCTTGCTCCTTCAGTCACACGCCTGGACTGGAGTCCTTGCAGGGACTCATGCGGTCCAGTGATGAAGGGCTTGCTCCTTCAGTCACATGGCCTGGAGTCCTTGCAGGGACTCCTGTGGTCCAGTGATGAGGGGCTTGCTCCTTCAGTCACATGGCCTGGACTGGAGTCCTTGCAGGGACTCCTGTGGTCCAGTGATGAAGGGCTTGCTCCTTCAGTCACATGGCCTGGACTGGAGTCCTTGCAGGGACTCTTGTGGCTCAGTGATGAGGGGCTTGCTCCTTCAGTCACACGCCTGGACTGGAGTCCTTGCAGGGACTCCTGCGGCCCAGTGATGAGGGGCTTACTCCTTCAGTCACATGCCTGGACTGGAGTCCTTGCAGGGACTCCTGCGGCCCAGTGATGAGGGGCTTACTCCTTCAGTCACACGCCTGGACTGGAGTCCTTGCAGGGACTCCTGCGGTCCAGTGATGAAGGGCTTGCTCCTTCGGTCACACGCCTGGACTGCAGTCCTTGCAGGGACTCCTGCGGTCCAGTGATGAAGGGCTTGCTCCTTCAGTTACACGGCCTGGACTGCAGTACTTGCAGGGACTCCTGCGGTGCAATGATGAACGGGCTTGCTCCTTCCGTCGCATGCCTGGACTGGAGTCCTTGCAGGGACTCCTGTGGTCCAGTTCTGATGGGCTTGCTCCTTCGGTCACACGCCTGTACTGGAGTCCTTGCAGGGACTCCTGCGGTCCAGTGATGATGGGCTTGCTCCTTCGGTCGCACGGCCTGGACTGGAGTCCTTGCAGGGACTCCTGCGGTGCAATGATGAACGGTTGCAGGGACTCCTGCGGTCCAGTGATGATGGGCTTGCTCCTTCGGTCGCACGCCTGGACTGGAGTCCTTGCTGGGACTCCTGCGGTCCAGTGATGAAGGGCTTGCTCCTTCGGTCACATGGCCTGGACTGGAGTCCTTGCAGGGACTCCTGCGGTCCAGTGATGAAGGGCTTGTGCTTCAGTCGCACGGCCTGGACTGGAGTCCTTGCAGTCTCTCCTGTGGTCCAGTGATGATGGGCTTGCTCCTTCAGTCACATGGCCTGGACTGGAGTCCTTGCAGGGACTCCTGCGGTCCAGTGATGAAGGGCTTGCTCCTTCAGTTACACGGCCTGGACTGGAGTCCTTGCAGGGACCTCTCTGGTCCAGTGATGAAGGGCTTGCTCCTTCAGTCACATGGCCTGGACTGGAGTCCTTGCAGGGACTCCTGTGGTCCAGTGATGAGGGGCTTGCTCCTTCAGTCGCACGGCCTGGACTGGAGTCCTTGCAGGGACTCCTGTGGTCCAGTGATGAGGGGCTTGCTCCTTCAGTCACATGGCCTGGACTGGAGTCCTTGCAGGGACTCCTGCGGTCCAGTGATGAAGGGCTTGCTCCTTCAGTCAAACGCCTGGACTGGAGTCCTTGCAGTCTCTCCTGTGGTCCAGTGATGAAGGGCTTGCTCCTTCAGTCACACGGCCTGGACTGCAGTCCTTGCAGGGACTCCTGCGGTGCAATGATGAACGGGCTTGCTCCTTCAGTCGCACGGCCTGGACTGGAGTCCTTGCATGGATTCCTGTGGTGCAATGATGAACGGGCTTGCTCCTTCAGTCACACGCCTGGACTGGAGTCCTTGCAGGGACTCCTGTGGTCCAGTGATGAAGGGTTTGCTCCTTTGGTCACATGGCCTGGACTGGAGTCCTTGCAGGGACTCCTGCAGTCCAGTGATGATGGGCTTGCTCCTTCGGTCGCACACCTGGACTGGAGTCCTTGCAGGGACTCCTGTGGTCCAGTGATGAAGGGTTTGCTCCTTCAGTGACATGGCCTGGACTGCAGTCCTTGCAGGGACTCCTGCGGTGCAATGATGAACGGGCTTGCTCCTTCCGTCGCACGCCTAGACTGGAGTCCTTGCAGGGATTCCTGCGGTCCAGTGATGAAGGGCTTGCTCCTTCAGTCACATGGCCTGGACTGGAGTCCTTGCAGGGACTCCTGTGGTCCAGTGATGAGGGGCTTGCTCCTTCAGTCACACGGCCTGGACTGGAGTCCTTGCAGGGACTTGTGCGGTCCAGTGATGAGGGGCTTGCTCCTTCGGTCGCACGCCTGAACTGGAGTCCTTGCAGCGACTCCTGTGGCCCAGTGATGATGGGCTTGCTCCTTCGGTCACACGGCCTGGACTGGAGTCCTTGCAGAGACTCCTGCGGTGCAATGATGAAGGGCTTGCTCCTTCAGTTACACGGCCTGGACTGGAGTCCTTGCAGGGACCTCTCTGGTCCAGTGATGAAGGGCTTGCTCCTTCCGTCACACGCCTGGACTGGAGTCCTTGAAGGGACTCCTGCGGTCCAGTGATGAAGGGCTTGCTCCTTCGGTCACACGGCCTGGACTGGAGTCCTTGCAGGGACTCCTGTGGCCCAGTGATGATGGGCTTGCTCCTTCGGTCGCACGCCTGGACTGGAGTCCTTGCAGGGACTCCTGCGGTCCAGTGAAGGGCTTGCTCCTTCGGTCGCATGCCTGGACTGGAGTCCTTGCAGGGACTCCTGTGGTCCAGTGATGAGGGGCTTGCTCCTTCAGTCACATGGCCTGGACTGGAGTCCTTGCAGAGACTCCTGCGGTGCAATGATGAAGGGCTTGCTCCTTCAGTTACACGGCCTGGACTGGAGTCCTTGCAGGGACCTCTCTGGTCCAGTGATGAAGGGCTTGCTCCTTCCGTCACACGCCTGGACTGGAGTCCTTGAAGGGACTCCTGCGGTCCAGTGATGAAGGGCTTGCTCCTTCGGTCACACGGCCTGGACTGGAGTCCTTGCAGGGACTCCTGTGGTCCAGTGATGATGGGCTTGCTCCTTCGGTCGCACGCCTGGACTGGAGTCCTTGCAGCGACTCCTGCGGTCCATTGATGAAGGGCTTGCTCCTTTGGTCACATGGCCTGGACTGGAGTTCTTGCATAGTCTCCTGCGGTCCAGTGATGAAGGGCTTGCTCCTTCAGTCACACACCTAGACTGAGTCCTTGCAGGGACTCCTGTGATCCAGTGATGAAGGGCTTGCTGCTTCAGTCGCACGCCTGGACTGGAGTCCTTGCAGGGACTCCTGCGGTCCAGTGATGATGGGCTTGCTCCTTCGGTCGCATGCCTGGACTGGAGTCCTTGCAGGGACTCCTGCGGTCCAGTGATGATGGGCTTGCTCCTTCGGTCGCACGCCTGGACTGGAGTCCTTGCAGGGACTCCTGCGGTCCAGTGATGATGGGCTTGCTCCTTCGGTCGCATGCCTGGACTGGAGTCCTTGCAGGGACTCCTGCGGTCCAGTGATGATGGGCTTGCTCCTTCGGTCGCACGGCTGGACTGGAGTCCTTGCAGGGACTCCTGCGGTCCAGTGATGATGGGCTTGCTCCTTCGGTCGCACGGCTGGACTGGAGTCCTTGCAGGGACTCCTGCGGTCCAGTGATGATGGGCTTGCTCCTTCGGTCGCACGGCTGGACTGGAGTCCTTGCAGGGACTCCTGCGGTCCAGTGATGAAGCGCTTGCTCCTTCGGTCACACGCCTGGACTGGAGTCCTTGCTGGGACTCCTGCGGTCCAGTGATGAAGGGCTTGCTCCTTCGGTCACACGGCCTGGACTGGAGTCCTTGCAGGGACTCCTGCGGTCCAGTGATGAAGGGCTTGCTCCTTCGGTCACACACCTAGACTGAGTCCTTGCAGGGACTCCTGCGGTCCAGTGATGAAGGGCTTGCTCCTTCAGTTACACGGCCTGGACTGGAGTCCTTGCAGGGACTCCTGCGGTCCAGTGATGAAGGGCTTGCTCCTTCGGTCACACACCTAGACTGAGTCCTTGCAGGGACTCTTGCGGTCCAGTGATGAAGGGCTTGCTCCTTCGGTCGCACGCCTAGACTGAGTCCTTGCAGGGACTCCTGTGGTCCAGTGATGAAGGGCTTGCTCCTTCGGTCGCACGCCTGGACTGGAGTCCTTGCAGTGACTCCTGTGGTCCAGTGATGATGGGCTTGCTCCTTCGGTCGAACGGCTGGACTGGAGTCCTTGCAGGGACTCCTGCGGTCCAGTGATGATGGGCTTGCTCCTTCGGTCGCACGGCCTGGACTGGAGTCCTTGCAGGGACTCCTGCGGGCCAGTGATGATGGGCTTGATCCTTCAGTCACACGGCTGGACTGGAGTCCTTGCAGGGACTCCTGCGGTCCAGTGATGATGGGCTTGCTCCTTCGGTCGCACGGCTGGACTGGAGTCCTTGCAGGGACTCCTGCGGTCCAGTGATGAAGCGCTTGCTCCTTCGGTCACACGCCTGGACTGGAGTCCTTGCTGGGACTCCTGCGGTCCAGTGATGAAGGGCTTGCTGCTTCGGTCACACGGCCTGGACTGGAGTCCTTGCAGGGACTCCTGCGGTCCAGTGATGAAGGGCTTGCTCCTTCGGTCACACACCTAGACTGAGTCCTTGCAGGGACTCCTGCGGTCCAGTGATGAAGGGCTTGCTCCTTCAGTTACACGGCCTGGACTGGAGTCCTTGCAGGGACTCCTGCGGTCCAGTGATGAAGGGCTTGCTCCTTCGGTCACACACCTAGACTGAGTCCTTGCAGGGACTCTTGCGGTCCAGTGATGAAGGGCTTGCTCCTTCGGTCGCACGCCTAGACTGAGTCCTTGCAGGGACTCCTGTGGTCCAGTGATGAAGGGCTTGCTCCTTCGGTCGCACGCCTGGACTGGAGTCCTTGCAGTGACTCCTGTGGTCCAGTGATGAAGGGCTTGCTCCTTCGGTCGAACGGCTGGACTGGAGTCCTTGCAGGGACTCCTGTGGTCCAGTGATGATGGGCTTGCTCCTTCAGTCACATGGCCTGGACTGGAGTCCTTGCAGGGACTCCTGTGGTCCAGTGATGATGGGCTTGCTCCTTCGGTCGCACGGCCTGGACTGGAGTCCTTGCAGGGACTCCTGCGGTCCAGTGATGAAGGGCTTGCTCCTTCAGTCACATGGCCTGGACTGGAGTCCTTGCAGGGACTCCTGCGGTCCAGTGATGAAGGGCTTGCTCCTTCGGTCACACAGCCTGGACTGGAGTCCTTGCAGGGACTCCTGCGGTCCAGTGATGAAGGGCTTGCTGCTTCGGTCACACGCCTGGACTGGAGTCCTTGCAGGGACTCCTGCGGTCCAGTGATGAAGGGCTTGCTCCTTCAGTCCCACGGCCTGGACTGGAGTCCTTGCCTTTTTTTTCCGGTGCTCCAAATATTTGTATAATAAAATTTGAGGCATCCAGAAAACGTTAGGCTGGGAATCGAACCCAGGTCACATGGTTGAAAGGGCTAAACCAGGATGTGTTTGCCTTGCTCACACATTCACAGGAAAGGCTGCCCTCCTAATACAGAAAACAAACACTTCTCAGATTTAAAAAGGATTTGGTTGCTGCTTTAGTATTGGCATTCCTCCCATGCAGTGAGATAATGACAACGGTTATTGCAGCGCTCAGTTTTTGTGGGTTTGTAGCGCTATATAAAAAAATATATATTATTATTCATAGGACTGTCTGTCCTGTGAATGTGTTTTTTTAATTCTCTGCTCTGCTGCAGTAACACGCATAAACTCCCAGTAGGGGACTTCTGCTGGATTAGTGCCGCGAGAGCAGTGGATTAAAGAAACAGAGGATACCGTTCCTGTATGCAAGTCCTTTAAAAGCAGGACTTGTAGGTGCATTTGCAGCTTATTTTTCATATCATTTTTAAAAAAAAGTTTATATATTTTTTAATTATGGGCAATATTTTTAAGCCATAGGGCCTCGTTACAAATCAGGCGGTCCAGAAAAAACGGTGGCGCTAAACCTGCCGCCACCGTTGTTTCCGGACCGCCTGATCCCCAGTCCTGCAGGCGGGAGGTGGTGTTCCCGCCAGGTCTGACCTGGCGGGTTTAACACCACCCGCCTGCAGGCGGACGAGGAAACACCGGCAGCATCACGAGATGCTGTTGGTGTTTCCATGATTCCCATTCCCAGTGAGTCCCATAGGACTCAATGGGAATGGGGATTAACACCATTCCGCCTTCGTGATTCCCGGGAAACCGGGGTTGTAATGCCCCGGTAATTCCGGGAATCACGGAGGCGGAATGGTAATACGAGTCCGGCGGTAACCAGGCGGTTTTACCGCCTCCGTTACCGCCAGACTCGTAATGAGGCCCATAATGTTTTGAGAGAACTTCCCCGTCAATGCCAGTTTAAAGTGCTGTGTACTCCTAGAGCTTGTCCCCAGAATGGATCTTTGGATGCAACTTCCAAATGAGAATTGTCCCACACTCCGTGGGGTCTCCGATACAACCTCAGGTTTGATGCCACATTAAAGTTTTTACCACATTCCTAGCACATACAGCGCTTCTCTCCTGTGTGCACATACGCATCCTACGGTGCTTGTTTAAAGAGGATCAACAGCATGTTCTTCTTAAGATTTGTAGGGCTTTTCCCCGGAATGGGTCTCCCTATGGCTGTACAGATACGACCTGTGAGTAAATCTTGCCTCACACTTAGTACACTGGTATGGTCTTTGTCCTGTGTGGGATTTCTGGTGTCGCTTCAGCTTGGATGCTGTAATAAAGTGCTTGCCACATTCAGTGCAGCCATAGGGCTTCTCCCCTGTATGGGTCCTTTGATGAATGCTCAGGTATGTGGAGTCATTGAAGCTTTTCTTGCAGTCTGTGCATTGATAGGGCTTCTCCACCGTATGGCACCAATGATGCCTGCTTAGAGCAGAGGCATGAGTGAATCTTTTCTTGCATTCAATGCATTCATAGGGTTTCTCTGCTGTGTGGAGCCTCTGATGGCTGTACAGATGCGACTTCTGAATGAAGCTTGCCTTACACTCCGTACACTGGTATGGTCTTTCACCTGTGTGCGATCTCTGATGTTCCTTGAGCTTATATGTTGTAATAAAGTGCTTACCACATTCCGTGCACCCATAGGGCTTCCCCTCTGTATGGATCTTTCGATGGCTCCTCAGAGATGAGGCGTCGGTGAAACTTTTATTGCACTCTGTGCATCCATAGGGCTTCTCCCCAGAATGGCTCCTCCGATGTCTGCTGAGTGTTGACGAGTGGTTGAATCGTTTGTTGCACTCTGTGCATTCATGGGGGGTTTTTCCCCCGTGTGGATCCTCTGATGGATGTAGAGATGCCACCTTTGGGTGAAGCTTTTGTCACACTGTGCACGGGTACGGCCTCTCACCTGTGTGGTACCTCTGGTGTAGGATTAGGGTGGACTTTCTAGTGAAGCACTTTGCACAGACACTGCAGGTAAATTCTATCTCCTTCGTGTGGATCTTCATATGTACCACGAGTTGGACGCACTCCGTAAAGCTCTGACCACAGTACGTGCATGTTCTGGGGTTCCTTTGGAGACTGCTGTCCGTTTTTCTAAAGACTCCATTTTCTGTTGAAAGAAGCAAAGGTTGCAGGTTATTTGCTGTCATTGTACAGCCAGAAAATCCACCTGTTCAGTCAAAGTGACAAAGAAAAGCTGACGAACATCTAATGGCAACATTTTTGCCCAATTGTCCAGAGGAATAGAATTGGGGACAGGGAAAGGCCAAGATAGGGAGGACAATAGGAGAAATAAATCAATGTGTGAAAGGAGTATAAACATAAGATGCAGGAGGGGACAGGTGGGGGCAAGTGGAAGTCCCAAACCTCATTGTTAAAAAAGTAAAGTGGAGTAAAAAGCAGTTTGTCCCCTCCACCCCCCCCCCCAAAAAAAGTCAGAAAATCCTCATTTGTCCAGCTGATTAAAATCAGAAATATGACATAACCCCATAATCAATAGTCCTAGTGTAGAGCTGGGGCTGTTCCAATTTTCAAACAATGCACAATATGATCCTAAGCTACTATTTGTGTCCCAATCTATCACGCCATTTTCAGCAGCGAAAATAAATAAATAAACAAGTATTTAAACCTTCACAGAATGTGTAAATATATCATCTAAAATAAACCATTTAAGCTATCCCACGTGAGGAAAAGAAAGACACAAATACATGGAGGGTGAATTCTGCAGTTATCTTTATTAATTCTCAAGTAGAATTGTCAAAATAATGACTTGTTTTAAAGAAACTATCAAAATCAATCATTACTTTAGAACATCAACAAAGCAGCAATCCAATAAATGATCAACTACTGAACTAAAACATTTTGCAAACTCAATTCCCAGTTACATGCAGAGTCTCCACCAGATTAAATTCTACTCTCATGTATTCAGTTTTAATAAAGGAGCGAGGAACTTCCTTTGCATGCAGCTTTCATGGCTCTGTTTTATGGGCCTATTTTGCCCCTCCTCCTGCCAGCTCCCTGAGGGGCTCTCATAAGTTCTGCTTTGGAATTACGGCTTAGTGTGTCTCCATTCTCCTGAAGACCTTCAGCCCTCCCAATAGTGGCATGCAGGCATTCTCCCTCAGGATTTCTGGGGACTGTGGAAACCTGAGGGCATACAATGCATGATTATGATGCACTACCTTCAAGCCACAGTGCATAACACAGGTGGAACCCCTAAATACTGGATTATGGCATGACCAAGCATTTCTTTATTTGACTCGGTTCATAGGTAGTCTAATGCATGAAGTTTAAGTGTGAGCTGCCTTTGTAAGCTTTCTGTTGACGATGTAAGATTATACAGACTAGTCAAGCCAGGTTTGTTAGACAATACAATACATCTCTGCCTTCCGCATTCTCATTTGTACTCCTGTTGGCAATGCTAGTAAAACATCCTCTCAGGGATTGCAGCGCTACCAGTCGTCAAGTGGAGCATTGGAGTGAAAAGCAGACTTCTCTCTAAAAGCTCATTCATGTCCGCATGGGCATTATTTATTTATTTATTGCATTTGATTACACGCCCAAACCCTTAGGTATCACAGCGTACATTACATATATCTTCGTTTTCATATCAGGGTTAAATACATTTTTATTTACAAGAACAGTACAGGCATGTATATACAAGTTGGCTATCAGAAAGTTGCAAAGGTTACAGGCTACGAGGGAGAACTTATGCTTGAGTTTTTAGTATTTATTGAACAACCACGTTTTTAGTTGTTTTTTAAACTTTGGGAGAGAGGTTTCGTTGGACAGCTGAGGCGGACGTGAGTTCCAGATGTGGGAGGCTATGGGGAAACTGGCGTTACCTGCTCTTGTGGTGGTGAAGCGTGGGATATCCAGCTGAGTATTGGCATTTGATCTGAGTGCTCTGAGCGAAGCTTTGCATGCAATGCCGATGCGGGAGGCTATGGGGAAACTGGCATTACCTGCTCTTGTGGTGGTGAAGCGTGGGATGTGCAGCTGAGTATTGGCATTTGATCTGAGTGCTCTGAGCGAAGCTTTGCATGCAATGCATCTGTTGAGGTAGGTGGGGGCGGCGTCAGATGAGCATTTGTGGGTGATTGTTAGTGTTTTATGTAGGATTCATGCGTGTACTGGGAGCCAGTGTGCATCTCTTCTGTGTTGCGTGATGTGTTCTCTTCTGTTGATGCCCAGTGCTGCTCTAAGGGCTTTATTTTGTAGGAGTTGGAGTTTAGTTATTTATTTATTTTTTTAGCTACCTAGCAGTAGAATATTGCAATAGTCTATTTATGTTAGGATGAGGGCTCTAGCAAGTGTCAAGCAGTTTTCAGGGGAGAGGAGCGGCCTACTTAGTGTGATAGGTTTGGCAGTATAGGCCGTTGAGGAGGCAAGGGCACTGATGTGGTTGTTCATGGTGAGATTGGACTTGAGGTGTACTCCTAGTGATGGAATTTATGGGAAAGTAGTGGATAGATACTCGGCCCTGTGCGCTAGTCACCCAGCCTATGCAGTTATTAACATTCAGTTAGTAAAATTGACAGGTGTAAATCTTCCAGCCACGGGAGTCTTTCAAACTGAGAATCCTCCACAGAAGATTCATCATACAGTGACAATATTTGATTGAGTATTGCAAGACTAACACTGCGCTTGGATCTAATATTTCAAAATTGTGTTCAGTAGCAGGTTATCGTGTAATGCAATTTCACACAGTAAAAAGTCTACACATTGGAATCAAAATATTATTTTCTTTATGTGCTTGTCATCCAGTGCATAAATGATATAGCCGACACGTGTTTCGACCAACGTGGTCGTCCTCAAGGCTATTGATATTCATGAATATCAAGTTAAACCATAAAGAGTAGATATAGATAATCATTATCATTCATCACCAAATCAATTTGATAGTGTTCGAAAAGGCAAATCATAATGAGCGACAAGGAGAAAGAAAAAGAAACCAAACCAAATACCTTATTAAACACTACAAACATAAGCACATCCATTAGGACATCTAACTCACAATTATATACACTAGTAAGTTTCAAATGGGCAGAACTATGTACTTGCATACAAAACACAATCCTAGAACGATCTCCAGGTGATGACGTGTATTATTTACATTATGACGCCACGCGCAGCATTGCGCGTGACGTTATCACGTAACGTACGGGCGCCATCTTTGTTTTGCCGTCGATAGTACAAACGAAAGGAAACGGTATGGACACTTGAATCGATGCAGTGAAAGTGGCTGATCGAGGGATTGTCCCTTACTAAATGGGTAAGCGGAACCACATTTTATGACATATCTTTGTTAGCTCAACAACAGACAATGTTTGTAAATCTATAATTTTGATTTACTCAGGATACTGGGATCTACCCCATAACGACTTTTCAAAATTGCAATAGAAGATACCAGGTGCTACAACAAGATTAACGAACAGAATTTAAGGTGGGCATAAGGATTATGAATTATAGACATGTATAGAAAAATCAACACTTATCTAACATAATAACTAATAGCATATCTTTTTGAATACAGCGACTGAAAAATAAACATTGGACTAGGGTAAGCCAACCACTAATGGCGTGACCACTATACAGGGGAGCACACTTTGGGTGACATGCTCTATTTTGATTGAAGCATGCTTTCTGCACCAATTTAACACCGACATGACATGGTGATTGAAGAACTTACTAAAACTAAGACTGCATTTAATGCATGAACACCTATGATGGCTTATGAACCATGCTACTCACCAATTAATTTAAATAGATTATGGCAAATTGATAATAATAAGGATGCGCCATACGCATGTACCCCAATGATGGTTTAAGGACTAGGCTAGTCATACATTAGCAAAAATAGATTATGACAACAGATAATGGTGTATTAGAATTCTGCTAGAACTCATATGTACTGTATAGGCAACAGCTAATTGGAAATGCATTTTTTCTCCTGCCCTACATTGCCATGGATGTTTACACTTCCCAACCTCCAACAACCTGTGTGATATGTTTTGAAAAAAATTATTTTCACCCTTTTCTTTTTCTTTCTCCTTGTCGCTCATTATGATTTGCCTTTTCGAACACTATCAAATTGATTTGGTGATGAATGATAATGATTATCTATATCTACTCTTTATGGTTTAACTTGATATTCATGAATATCAATAGCCTTGAGGACGACCACATTGGTCGAAACACGTGTCGGCTATATCATTTATGCACTGGATGACAAGCACATAAAGAAAATAATATTTCGATTACAATGTGTAGACTTTTTACTGTGTGGAATTGCATTACATGATAACCTGCTACTGAACACAACTTTGAAATATTAGATCCAAGCGCAGTATTAGTCTTGCAATACCCAATCAAATATTGGAAATGGTGATGGGTGTGCCGTCAATCACTATGGCCGTGTAATCTGGGTAGAGTTTGCGGAGTCTGGTAGGGGAACCAACTATGAGGATCTCAGTTTTTTCTCCATTGAGACAAAGGCTGTTATTAGCCATCCAGTTGTGCATGTGGGTGTATATTGTGTTGATGATGGCCGTGTGCTGTTCCAAGTTGCCTGTGATGGGGATACATATCTGAATATCATCAGCAAAGTTTGTGTAGATTACTCCCATAGCATCTAGTGCTGCCAAGAGTACTTTAGTGTAGGTGTTATATAGAGTAGGAGAGAGACAGGATCCTTGTGGTACTCCTAATGGTACCGGGATGGGGTCAGCTGCAACTTCCCCTAGGGTGACTCTTGAGGTGCGATCGGAGAGGAAGGATTTTATCCAGGCGGTAGCCTCTGGGAAAAGTGGAAGTTGGTAGATAGGGTTTGGCATAGTTTGTCATGGTCGACCAAGTCAAACGCCACTGAGAGGTCTAGGAGTAATAAGATACAGTTTGCTGGAGTTCCTGATGGCGTCCATCTGTTTTTTTAGGTCCAAAAGGGCGGTCTCAGTACTGTGTTTGAGGCAAAAGCCTAATAGTCTTTCCCCTAGTAGGTGGTTTTGTTCAAGATGGGATTGTACTTGGGTATAAGCTATTTTGTCGATGATTTTGAGGAGGAAGGGCACTGTTTTTGGCCTGTAGTTGGTGGGAATTATTGGGTCTAATGAAGGCTTTGTTAAGTAGGGGTGAGACCCAGGCTACTTTGATGGATGCTGGTATTTCATTGGAGTTAAAGGACTCATTCACAAAGGAGGCGATGGTAGGTGCTAGTGTGGTGGCGCAATCTTTAACTACTTTAGCAGGAGTGTGTCGCCTTTGCAATTAGAGGGCTTGAGGGATGCTATTGTTTTGAGGACCTGTTCAGTGGTGACTTGTGTAAAGTAGAATTCAGATACAGAGGGTGCGGGCATGGTGGTAAGATCTAGAAGGGTTTTTTTGCGAGGCTATTTTGTTTTGAAGCGAGGTCACTTTGGAGGATAGCGCGTCCTGAATGGTGGTGCACCAGGCTTTGCTAGGGATTATGGGGCTGGTGGGATGGATGGGTGGTTCTAATTCTCTGATAACAGTAAATAGCTCTTTAGTGTTAGAAGCTGCGGCGGCAATACGGTCATTAAAAGATTTCGCTTTGTGAGAGAGTACACTGAGTTTATAGGCTTTCGATAGTTGTTGTAGTTTGGTTTGAGGTTCTAGGGAGTTATTTTTTCTGGCTAGATGTTCTAGAGCTCTGTTTTCTCTTCTGAGTTCTATGAGTTCATTGTTGAACCAGGGGGCGCTGCGTTTAGCTTTGGGCACTTTAGTTTTGAGGGGAGCTACTTCATCAACTGCTGATTTTAGACAATGGTGATAATGCTTTGCGATACTCTGTGCTAGTACTGTCCAGTCGTTTGGAGTTGAGTAGGTTGTTGAGAACTGGGTTTAAGTTCTCAGGGGTAAGCTTACGCGCATTTCTGACCTGGATGGTTAGTGGACTACAAGTTTTAGCTGTGTGGTCAGTATCTACATTTAGTTTGAATTTAATTAGGCAGAGGTTGGACCATTGCATTTTGAAGACATCTATTCTGGTTACTGCGGTATTCATGGTGAGTATCCATTTGAGGATTCTACCTTTGGAATAGGTAGGGGTGTTCACTATTTGGGAAAATTGCATCTCCTGAAATGCCTTTTGGCAGGCTGCAGCTTTGTTGTCCGCAGGGTTATCATAGCCTAGGTTGAGGTCCCCTAGGAGGATGTATTTAGTTTTAGGTTTAAGTAGCGGTGTAATTAGTAGTGATAAGTCTGGCTTACTTGGGCGCTCAGTGTTCTATAAACTATTACGAAGTTGATGGTTTCTTGATGGTTGACGGCTAGTTTGAGAGAGAGAGTTTAGTATCCACTAAGTACTTCCATTTTACATTACCTAAAGAGTAATGAGGTTTTGTGAATGATGTCCACTCCTCCGCCTATGGCGTCGGGGCGGTCTGCTCTAAGGAGGGTGTAGTCGGTAGGGACAGCTAGTGTGATCTGTGGTCCTGAAGTAGAGTGTAGCCATGTTTCAGTGAGCACTAGGAAGTCAAGTTTATACTCTAATATGCAGTCGTGTGTCTCAATTGCATGTTCTCCAAGGGATCTGACATTTAGTAGGGCTCCTAGGAGGGGTGGTCTGGTGTTGGGAGGAATTGGAGGTTGGATCGAGTGGGCCTGGGTGATGGTTGTTTTGGTGTTAGGAGGGTCGAGTGAGGTTTCTTTGGGGGTTGTTGTCTGCTGATAGCTGATGTAAGTGTTTTCCTGAGTCACATGGATTTTGGGCATCATCGTGGTATTGAGACAGCAGGGGGGGTGATGGTTGTTGAGGGGGAGGTGCTGGGGATGGCTATTGCAAGCATCAGGCGGTACATAGTACAGATTTAAAGTAAAAGGTTGGTGGGCAACACAAACAATAGGAGAAACGAAAGAAAACATGGACTAGGTCAAAATATGCTATTGCAGGATCATGCGGCACATTAGTCAGCTAAAACAACAAGCTCTCACTGAGACATGCTTCACGGTCAGCTCGGAGATGAGTTTTGACACTCTTCTCCCTGATGCCTACATGAGCCTCTCTGAGCCCAGAACCAACCATCCTGGGGGTGGAGTAGCTCTGATCTTTCCGGAGTGTGTCCCTGCTTCTGTCATTCCTACGCAGCCTACTCGTCCTTCGAATGCCTGGCCTGCAAGCTCTTATCTCTCCTGGCCTCTCTCTGACTGTGGCCACCATTTACATGCCACCTGGCCTGGTCGCCCTCTTCCTCTCTGAATGGGCTGATCTCTCCACTCTCCTTGCCTCTACCTCTCAACTTCTCCTCAGACGCCTCAACATCCACCTGGATGGATGCTTTTAATCCCTCCTCTGGGCCCTTCCGCAACCTCTGTAACACTCTCTTTCCATTCTACCCTCTGGTCTGACACACTCTGCTGGACACACCTTCGATGTTCTCATCTCCTCGGAGATCCCCCTCTCTAAACCTCTCAACTCCTCTCTTGGACTGACCACTTTCTGCTTTCCCCACACCTGAAACTGTCCCTCAGACAAAGCCCGCCCCAGCACTGCCACCTACCTTCTCGGTCATTCAGCCCATGAAGTGTGCGTCAGTGGATACCTTTGCCTCTACTTTCTCTGCTCCTTCTACTCTTGCGGCTAACTCACACACTGACACAGCCCTCACTAACCTGCATCTTTCTATCTCCAACGACACCCTTGCCCCCGTCATGAGAATCCGTCTGAAGCCTACCTCCAATTGCAACTCTTGGTATGATTTCGACCGCGCTGTCCTGAAATGCAAGTGCAGGGTGGCTGAGAGAAAGTGGAGGGCTTTGGGCGAATCCTCTGACAAACTGGCCTGCCGCCTGCTCCAAAGGCAATACAGACTCTCTGTCCTGTCCAAGAAGAGTGTCCACATCCAAGCATGTGTCTCTGCGGCCTCTAACAACACGGCCAAACTCTTTAAAATCTGCAAGGAGCTGGCCAATCCTTCTGCAGACTCTACCTCGCCTGTTCCCTCCCAGGCCCTCTGTATGGCTCTGGCTTCTCATTTCACTGCTAAAACTCAGGAAATCCAGTCTCGCTCTCCTCTTCCCCTCCCACCCCACCCCCCCCCCCCCCGGCCGCTTCTCCCTCTCCTCCTCCTTTCTCCTTTCTCTCAGACAACATCTGACAATGTTTCTAGATAACTCCAGTCTATGAAAGTGTCATCCAAACAGGTGCTCCCCTGCTCCTCCACAACCATCAAGGACCACAATGACACCCTCGCTCCAGCCTTGGCCGATTTCTGCAATCACTCTTTCGCCACTGGATCCTTCCCCTCTCCCTTGTGCATGCCCTCCTCAAAAAGCCTTCTGCTGACCCTATATATCTGGAAAACTATCGCCCGATCTCCATCACTCCTTTCCTGGGCAAATTCCTGGAAAAGCTGGCCATCTCCCAGCTTAATTTCCACACTGAAACTGTTGTCTCCTGGACCACCAGTCTGGCTTTAGAGCAGCCAGAGGCATGGAAACTGCTCTCTAATCTTGATTCCAACCTTACTTCTGTCCTCACCCTCTCCTTGACCTTTCCTCTGCTTTTGACACAGTCAATCACGCCATTGTGATCAATCAACTGCGAGAACCTGGGCATCACAGATCAGGCCCAGAAGTGGTTCTTTTTCTTTCTCTCTTTCTCTTTATGCACGATTTAGGATTGGTGCGCCTCCAGCGATCTCTGCCTTAATGCCAGTAAGACGGCGATCCTCCTCATTGGGAACCTTGCTCCTGCTTTTCCTCTCTCACTCTGTCCGCTCTCCTCTGCCCCTCTTCCTTCATCTCCCTGTGGGGCAAAAAACCTTGGTGTCATCTTCGATTCCACTCTCTCCTTCTCTCCTCACATCACAGACCTAACCAAGAAGGCCCAGTACCAGCGGCACCTCCTCAGAGGTATTCTTCATTTTCTTACTTTTCCCCCAGAGGTTCAGTGTCTCCAGAGCTGCACTACTGCAACTGCCTCTTTCTCAATCTGCCTTTCTCTACTCTCCGCCATCTGCAACTCATCCAGAACAGGGCTGCAAGACTTCTCCTTGGCCTCAAGCCAAGGGAACGTATCTCCCCAGCCCTGAAATATCTCCACCGGCTCGTGGTGGCTACAAGGATTAAGTTCTAGACCCTCTGCATCATCCACAAGGCATTCTGGGGCGGGACCAACACTATATCCAACTCTCTTCCAAAATACCTTCCTTCACGAGCCCTTCGCTCAGCTACCTACAACTCTCTGAGGGCCAGATGCCCCTCGAGGCAGAGGGGGGTAGATATCTCCCCTCTGCAGGAGTTTCTCTGGTATGGCCTCCCTACCCCTCTCAAACTTGAGCCGGACCACCTGAAGTTACGGAAGCTGCTCAAGACCTCCCTTTCTCTCACTCTCTCCCCTGCTGTCCTACCTGCCTGCTGCACCAACTGGTTGCTTGTCTACCCTCAGAGTCTCACTGGCTGCCAGGCTCCTCCATGATCAGTCTCCCCTGCACTGCCTACGGGCCTACCGCGCAGTCAGTGGCTGTAACTGTAACCTCTACATCCCTCTGCCTCCTTGCACTTACCCAGAGCCCAATGCCCTGACTGCACTCACTCAGAGTATTGCTGACTTTATTGCACTTCCCAGTCCCTCTCCCTGGCACTCCCCCCCCCTCCTCCCTTCCCCCTGCACTTTTGCGCTTTCACACTTGCCCCATCTGAATGACACAAGGCCTAGTAAGATCGTTTTTCTTGTCCTCCCTCTGTCTTCCCCTCCTTGTCTTGACACACACAGAAAAACACTTGTGTACAGGTATGTTATAAATGACATATCAAGCATCCACTGTACACCCTTTGTGTCAAGAGTGGAAATTAAGCCTGCAATAATTTAAAAATATCAAAATATGCACAAACATAATATGTGTTCATCCCCATGTCTAAAGTGCAATGCATTGTGGGATCAATAGGGGAGACCCGAGTACAATCCTGCTTTCACCATTTGATGTGTTTTCTCTATCGTACAAAATTCTTTGGAGAAAATTGGATTAAGGAAATGTAAAAAACGTTAATATTCTGTCAGCAAGTAGGTCTTATAGGGAGACGATGCAGTAGACCTCGGCTTCCTTTCTCTCTGCCCTCACGCAGATCTGCTGCTACAGAAATCAACACTTGAGTCTGGAGGAAATGTTGGTCGAGGACATTAACATCGAGTTACAAATATAGAGTAGCAGAAATAAGGAGCAGCGTGAGAAAACTGACACACTGGCAGGTTGAAGTACATTTTAAAAATTACATGAGATTTCCAATAAAGTGCTTTTGAGCATTCCAGAGAGTACCCAGATTCACCCCCTTCTCACGGGGTTCTGGGGTAACAGCATTTTCTGGCACCTGTGAAAGGGAAGCAGGCAATTTGCAGCACCAAGAGCAGGAACCCCCAGGAGATGGGGGTGGGGAGGCAGTAAGGAGAGGTACATGAAAAGGAGTATCATTAATCAGGAAGGTGAGGAGGAGTGGCAAGAATTCCAGACCTACAGTAGCACTAGGGAGGAAGCAGAGCAAGACAGCCATCCAGCATGAGAGACAGAGGCTAGAAAAGCTGCCAGGAGCAGTTCTGGGGGAGAAGTGTCGGGGGCTCGCAGCATCATGGAAGCACACGAGCCAGGTGACCCTGGGACCCGACAACGACAGCTGAGCGGGCACGAGGCAACACAGGGCAGCAGGAACCTCTATATTCATGTCCTTGAAAGCAGCCCACAACCATTTAAATAATCAGACGTCATTGGCCATCCATTCTGAAACATCCCTGAAGCAAGAAATGGGGCGGGGGGGCTGTTCCTATTCCTGGACATAACACTTTCTCAGCTACAGCACTTGATGTGGAGTTGACCAATCTAATCCCTCATTCTAACCACACTTCATACTTGCAATCTCAGCCGCTAACCTTTCTTTTAGTCTTTTCTTGTACATGGTCCATGCAAACTTTTTTTTTTAATCCTCATTTTTCATTAAATTCATATTTTGTATGTACTGCTTTTATTTAGTGTACCATTGGAAACATGCCAACACTGGACACATAATCTGTGCTCATTGGGAAACACCTGACATGTAATGAGTTTTATAGATAAACGCTCACCACGTATGGTATCAATATGGGGCTACGGGGACTGTCGGGTGAAACGTCTTCAAGTTCTTTATTTAATTATTCCTATACAAAGTAAAAAAAAAAGAGAGGCTAACTCACATCCCTGCCTTACTTTTAGATACTCGCGGGTGATCCGCGAGTCAGGCAACCCACGCGTATGCACTCACACATACATGCATACTAAGAACACACGCCGGAGACGTGCGATGGCTCCGGTCTCCGGCTGCAACTGCCGGGCACCGCCTTTATTCTTTTACCGCGCATGCGCGAGCTCCTTGAGCCTCGCGCATGCGCACTACGTGTACGTAGTACACAACACTCCTCCCTTTTCCCCAGAAACAGAACAGTTCAACATGAACACAACATTAACACAAAACTTGCTTGTCATCATGAACAGGATATGTCCTCGCCTTGTATGCTAGGGAGCCGGGTCCATGATGAAGTCCCTGAACCTCTGAGGTATTCTTCGCCCTGCCCTGCTCGGGTATCGTGGCGACGTCTCCTCAGGAACTTCTGGCGCCGGCATGTCAGCTACTGGAGGGCCCTCTGCCGGTTCTGGCACACTTTCTTGTGCCGGAGCACGATCCGCCGTCGCATCATCCTCTGCTGTCTGGATGCGCTTGAAGAAAGACACATTCCGTGTAATCGTGCCTCTGGCATTGGCTGCAGTGATCATGGTGCCCTTTACATGAGTTACACCTAGCGGTTGGGTCTCGTATGTTGTCGATAATTTACCCTCCGACCTTCGGTTTCGTACTAAGACAGTGTCCCCTACTGCTATTTGCTTCTCGGGTAACCGTCTCCGTATCGTTTCTCTCTCGTTCCTGGCCACTCTTTCCAACTGCACCTGCTCGTTGTTTATCACGCCAGGTTCTCGCCCTTCGGTCTCGGGTATGAGCCCTCGCGGTATTCTTCTGAAGAGTGCCTCGGCCGGGGCAACTCCCGTGGATCGGTGCGGGGTTGTCCGATACTCCCGGAGAAATTCAAACAGGTTCCTCCGGAGGTCTTCCCCTCCATTTTCGGAAATCCGAAAGACCTTGTTTAGGGTGCGCATGAAGCGCTCTACCTCGCCGTTAGCCCTTGGCCATAACGGGGTGACTTTCCGGTGCTTTATCCCCTTTTCTTCGCAGTATCGTGCAAAAACTTGCCCCTGGAAGGGTGACCCATTGTCCGAACACAACTCCACCGGAAAACCATGGGTGGCAAAGATCTTGTCCAGTGCTGCGATGGTGTGATCGCTGGCCGTGGATTCTACAAGTTCCACCTCCGGGTACCGTGACCACTGGTCGGTCACAACCAGGAAGTACAGTCCTCGACCGGTGGAGCCGAAGTCGGCATGGACCGTCCCCCAGGGTAGTTCACTTCTCGCCATGGATTGCACTGGCGGCCCTCTGTCAGCTGGGCTGGTGGCTTGGCATGGGATGCACGCCCTCACAAACTCTTCGACTCTTTTCTCTAAGTCCGGGAACCAGACCTTCAGTCGGAGACGTGCCTTCATCCTGGTCATTCCTTGGTGTCCATTGTGAGCCAAGTGAAGGACCTTCCCGATGAGAGATCTGGGGATCACAATCCTGTGTCCTCTCAACAGTAGTCCGTCGGTCGTCACGGACAGATCATGACGTGCACTCCACAAGGCCTGCAGGTCCTTTTGCACTTCCACGTTTCTCCTGGCGTTGTTCAAGAGGAGGTCCTTCCAGGCGCCTGATGTTACTGCTTCTTTCGCCCTCAGAAACGCCTCGTCAGAGTTGGACTCATTGGCGATCGCTTCCCTTGATAGTGCCACAGGTAGTGCCGATTCAACAACCAGATGAATGGAGTCCGCGCAACTCGCAACTTCTGTGGTCACCCCTGACTGCCCTGAACAGGGATGGCGGGACAGGTAGTCAGCGGGGTTGTGGGTCCCTGGGCGGTAGATTAGTTTAACCCCATATTCCATGAGGGATAACATCCATCTTTCGATCCTCGGTGGTGGTTTGGACGATGCCCCAGCCAGGATGGGCAGTAGTGGCTTGTGGTCTGTCACAACGACGACTGGCTTCCCCAGGATGTACAAACGGAAATGCTTGCAGCCCCATAATATTGCGAGGGCCTCCCGTTCAATTTGGGAATACCTCCTCTCGGTGCTGGTTAGTGCCTTGCTGGCATACGCGATGGGTCTCATCGCTCCCTGTTGATCTGCCTGTAAGAGAACTGCCCCCAGCCCCACGGGACTGGCATCCACCACTATCTCCGATTCCCGGGTTGGGTTAAAGTATGCCATGGTATCAAGTTCGGACAGGGCTTCTTTGATGGCCGTGAACGCCCTTTGTTCTTTTCCAGTCCATGCCCAAGCCACGTCCTTCCTGGTGAGGGCACGCAACGGTTCGGAGATGGAGGCCAAGTCCCGGATGAACCGTCCGCAATACGTCACCATGCCTAAAAAACTGCGAACTTCCGCCGGGGACGTGGGTGACGAAGCCTCTCTGATGTCCTTCACCTTCCTCGGATCAGGGGAAATGCCTCCTGCGTGAAAAATGAATCCAAAGAACTCCAGGCTGTCCCTCATAAACTCGCACTTCTCCTGGTGCAGCGTTAGGCCAAGGTCGTGCAATCTGCGAAAAGTGTCTTCCAGGCGCTTGATGTGTTCCGCTTCTGACCTGGCGAATACAAGGATGTCATCCGACATGTTTATGACCCCTTTTAGCCCCGACAGGGCCCCTCTGATGGAGTTTTGAAATACCTCAGCCGCGGAGGATATCCCAAAACTGAGCCTCTTGTATTGGTATAGTCCTTCATGGGTTGTGAAGGTCGTTATATACCTGGACTCCGGGTGGAGTTCCAGCTGGTGGTACCCGGCTCTTAAGTCCAGCTTGGAGAAGACTCTAGCTCCTTGGAGCTCGCCCACAATGTCGTCCAGAGATGGTGTGATGTGACGCTCCCTTTTTATCGCCAAATTGGGCAGTCGCATGTCAACACAAATTCGCACCGCCTCCGGTTGCTTTGGCTTTGGGGCGACAACGATCGGGGAAACCCAGGGCGTCGGCCCTTCAACCTTCTCGATAATGTCCCGTTCTATTAGGAGTTGAAGTTCCTTTTCCACCTGGGCCCTCAGGTGAAAAGGGATGCGGCGATGCTTTAGCGCCGTTGGCCTGACCGACTTGTCGATGTGGAGCCGCACAGGATCAGCCTTAAGTTTCCCTATCCCTCTGAAGAGTTCATGAAAACGTGCCAGTAGGCCATTCAGGTCCGACAGATATACAGCAAATGTGAAGTGCACCAAGTTAAGCGCTTCCGATGCTGCACAGCTCAGCAATGAATGCGGGCTCACACTTGTGACGAAGAATCTCGCCTTGATGCTGTTCCCGCCGTGGGACACCGGGGCTATGAACACTCCTTGGATAGGTAGGGGTTCATCCTCGCCAAACGCATATATTTGGGCTCTTGATTGAGAGAGTTTCGGTGGGCCCGCAAGGGCCTTGTAGTGTCTGTCCGCGAGCACACACACCGATGCCCCCGTGTCGATGAGGACTGGGGTGGGGACTTCTCCAATATTCACGGTGCATGTGGGTTTTCGTCTAGTTCCGGGGCCACTTGCAATGCTGGAGATACAGAAAATTTCACCTTCTTCTTCCTCTTCCTCTTCTTCGGCGATGTTCATGTCCTGTATCTCTTGTTCCAGAGAAGATACGCCCTTCACATTACGGGCACCATACCTCATGAACCTCTCTGGTCCCCTGTTGGCTGCCACGGGCACAGTGGCCCTACACATCCTGGCATAGTGTCCGGGGGCCCCACATCTGCCACACGTCCTCGACTTAGCTGGGCACTCACCCCTGTGAGGGAGATCGTACCCACAGTCCGAGCAAGATTGAGACGAGTGCGATCTCGTGGTCCTTTCCTCCGTCTTTGGTGTCCATCTGGCCTTTCCCGGCATGAAACGCCTGACAGCGAGCGCTTCTTCCTCCCCTTTTGGGGTGCTGGCTGCGTCCATCTTTGATCCTCTGGCCTCCGCCAGTTCGTGCGCCCTTCCCATGTCTAGGATCTGCCGGAGGGTTAGTCCAGGTTCTCTGAGGACTTGCCTCCTGAGTTTGCCAGAGCAGCATCCTTGCAGTAGTTGGTTTCTGACCATTTCCTCCTCATCGGCCCACCTGCAGGAGCTCGCCAGACGTCTCAGACGGGCACAGAACTGGTCTAACGATTCTTCGCTGCGTTGTCTTTCCGCCCCCATAACGAATCTGTCAAAATCGACATTCGCAAGTGGTAGGAAGTGATCCCTTAACGCTTGCTTAACTGCGTCATAAGTTGCCACCGGAATGTCGAGGGAGTCGTATATCTTCTGGACCTCCGTGCCTGCCGAGTACATCATGATGGCAATTTTCGCCTCATCCTCTGTTTCCCCTGAGGCCCTGAACATCATTTCCAGTCTTTTAACCCATGTGAGCCATTTGGGGCCGAGTTTAGATGGTGGGCCTGTCGTGTCGAACTCGGGCATGGGCGCTAGGGTGGTGCGTACCCTGCGTGTTTCTGGGGCGGCGGCACCCTCTTCATCACCCATCTCCCTGGGTACTCACGGTAAGGTCTTGACAGAAGATTGGTGATCCGACTCCTGGCTGTAACAAGGATCACCTGTGTTGTCCTTTGTCACTTCTTTTATCACAGCCCTGCTCCTGCTGGGCTGTGAAGTGTCCAAAAATTGTTCTATGTGGTTGCTGGTGACTCACAGATGGCGCACGAGCACCCAGAACGGGCCGCTACCACTGTGAGTGACGACTTCACTCAAGCGCTCAAAATGGCCGCCGGCTGTTTTCGAGCGGTCCGCGACTGCTTCGCGCTCCGTTCGTTCCTGCGGTGGCGTTGGAACGAGGTCGTGGTTCGTATTTCCGCCTCGTCGCCAGTTTTAGATACTCGCGGGTGATCCGCGAGTCAGGCAACCCACGCGTATGCACTCACACATACATGCATACTAAGAACACACGCCGGAGACGTGCGATGGCTCCGGTCTCCGGCTGCAACTGCCGGGCACCGCCTTTATTCTTTTACCGCGCATGCGCGAGCTCCTTGAGCCTCGCGCATGCGCACTACGTGTACGTAGTACACAACACCTTACCTCGTGTTCAACGAGAATGTGAGACCGAGTTTCTGTATCATACAATATCTTTCATGCCACACATGAAAATGTGCGATGACTGTACTTGGTTTTATAATAAACCACACAAATGACCATTAGTATACTGTAGTTGAATGTTTTTACTCCTCACCTGCAGCCACTTTTTCAATCTTCCTTCCTTCAGCGCCATCCTGAGGATGTCTGACAAATGCCTCACCCTCATATTCAGAGATCACTCTCTGCTTAGAATCCTGAGGATATCGGCCAGAAGTTTCTTCCTCAGGTTCTGTCTTCACTGAGACCTATGAATTGTTTCTTCCTCAGGTTCTGTCTTCACTGAGGCCGATTGATCTGTTTCAGCCTCCATTCTCACATCATCGGAGCTCCAACAATTTCTAGATGAAGCACCTTCCCCTTGAACTTCTACCAGGTTAATGGAGTACGGACCATCACTAGAAGATGGACCCTCTTCTATGTCACGTTTATGGAACGCAGATAATCACTGGAAGATGGGCCCTCTTCTACTTCAACCTTCACCCACTCCATAGAGTCCTCAAAATCACAGACAGATGGTTCTTCATCTTTGTCGCTCTGCACCTGGTCCCTGAAATCTAGGCAATCCTTAGCATATGGTTCAACGCCTTCTTCATTCTTCAGCAAGTCTACAAAACTGTCCCTGAATCAGAAAAAGAAAGAGAGAAAGAGACACAGGTTAGCTCACTGTTAGCATCCTTTCGAGATAGTTTACTGCCTGGTTGCTTTTTATTTTTTTTAGAAACCAACTGCATCCCCTACAAAAAGAGCCTCTTCTTCCAAGGCAGTGAAAGCAGAGAAAGCACAAGCAGCCTTGAAGTGGCTGCAGTTTTCCCTGTGTCCAACCTGCTGCAGAAGGAGGCAGGGAACCTCTCTTAATTGCACAGTATCTTGAACTTGAGAATACCTCCTCTTGTGACCCTTCCCAGAATGCACCTTTCCTTGTGACCCCTCCCAGAATGCACCTCTTCTTGTGACTCCTCCACAGATTGCACCTCTTCTTGTGACCCCCTCCGCAGAATGCACAGCTCCTTGTGACCCACTCTGCAGAATGCACCTCTTCTTGTGACCCCTCACACAATGAAACTCGCCTTCTGACCCCCTCACACAATGCACCTCGCCTTCTGACCCCCTCACATAAAGCACCTCTCCTTGAGCTCTCACAGAATGCACCTCTTCCTGTGACCCCCCCTCCACAGAAGGCACCTCATCTTGTGACTCCCCTCCACAGAAGGCACCTCTTCTTGTGACCCCCCTCCACAGAAGGCACCTCTTCTTGTGACCCCCCTCCACAGAAGGCACCTCTTGTTTTTTCTTTTCACACATTGAAACACATTCATGCTACAATAATTATTTCCTTATAAAGCACCCCCTCTCCCTATTTTTGGAGCACTAGGATACCCTCTTCTATCAATTATCTTCTTGGAACACTTTCCATCATCACATTGGCTCATTATGACTTGGGGAAAGTGGAGGCCTCTAAGAGGAGTGTGGTGGATGGTGGGGGTCAAATATGGATCAAGTGTGTTATAGCAGCATTTGACGTGAAGTACAAAGAAAGAAAGTGTGTAGGCCGCAATGCGAGACAGGAGTGTCGCAAGTTGGCTTATCAACCTCCCAGCCAGTAGGGTATTTCTGCTTCCCAAGGAGCTGGAGTGTCAACCACCAGCGGATGCTAGAAAAACCTGCAGATGCAAACATAGGAGAAGAAGTCATCTGCTGAGTCAAGAGCATCAACACTCATTTCTGCATCTGTACTGTGAGAAACCAGAAGGTGTCTCACCCACTAGCCCCTGGGGATCTGCCATCCAGGTTGCCAGGACACGGCCATAGATTTTGGATTCAGTTCCTGGGGGTGGACTCGTGTGGGAGGATCACCTTGGCGAGGGGTCTTCGTGGAGTGGGACACTGGATGGTGAGACACGGTATCCTCTTCCTTGTAAAACCTTTACCCCATCCTACCAGGTAGAATATTTAGGAACTCTACCCCCACCCCCTCTACTGCCCCCTCCCTCATTTACAACACGAACACTTTCTCACGGACAGCTCACTATGAGAGAAAACAGACTAACACCCAAGCAGTATACCTGTCGTGTCCCAATACAATGGTCAGGCAATTCCTGATCATCACACACACACACCTGACTTCCATTACACTTCCCAACACTGACAAATGGTGGAGCACAAGCGCACACTCTGAGCGAGGAAAAGCACACGAGGAAACAGCAGTTGCAGCTGAGCAAGAGAGGAAAGATGGCAAAACCGAAGTAGATCGCAAGGAGGGAAATTCCCTTGACCTTTTTTTGACAAGGAACTGTTAATTTCCTGAGACCACAAAAATAGAAAGCATAAGACCAGGAAACCAGGCTGAAGAATCCTGCATTGTGTGTAATAGATACCCAGGGCCCTGCCACATCAATCAAGGTGGGAGAATCACCAGCCGCTGTGGTACTGCCCTTGTCTCCCAGAACAAAGCAGCATCAATGAATCAACACAGCTGGTGAGATGGGGAGACTGATACAAGACCATCTGTGTTGAAGCCAAGGTTGCAAGGAGCAACATTGTATGGTGAGCGCTGGAACGAACATTGTTAAAACGCCTGCAATAATAGACGCAAGTGAAGTTGAACTGCTGATAAGTGATTGAACTTTAAAGCAAGCTAAAATACCTTTGACAGAGTGGCCCGGCACCGCATTGGTGCCAAATTGAATGTCTCTGTAAGGTATCCAGCTGAGAAGTGATAAAAGTAGATAAATTTGGTCCAAGCCCGGCAGTGGGAGATCAATTGAAAAGGGAACGAATAAGTGTGAATCGAAGTGGTCCTGCGCTGGGTAGAGCAAAATCCCGCACACAGTCGAAAGGCTTGGATTGGAGAAGAGAAAGTTTAGAAAAGTACTTGAATTCGGTCCGAGCCCAGCAGAGGGAGACCAATTGAAGATATTGTGATAAAGTGGGTTTGAGCATGGTGGAGAGGGACCTAAGGTGAACAATAAATCTTTCGAGAAGGCGTGTAAGTAAAAATCACCAGGAGAAAGGAACTTGAATATTTTGTCATGTTACATTAAGCCCTGCGAAATAAGAGACTTTAAATGGGAAAGAGATTATGACATTGAAGGTCCTGATACTGAGAAGCCAGAAGTACTGTGCAAAATTACAGCTCAGCAGAGCCTCCCGCTCCCCCAATTATTTGTAAGCAAATTTCTGTCTCTGTTCCCATACAGTGTCAGAAGCTGCACACCTATCCAGGCATGAAGTGTATCAGTCTGAGAAACTGGCCTTGCTGAGTAGTAGGAGCGGCCTGGAAGAGAAATGTACAACTGTCTCTTTGTTAGGCGTTCCTTCGCACACTCACACACATCCCAGAACACCGCTAGCATTGCCACAACACCTCCCTCCTGCTCGCATAACAATCCTAGGGTACGAGACTCACATGCTTTGGTTGCCCCGCAGGACCGATTACGGCGTGCCAGGAGCAATGTGCAGACTCGTCTGCATCCCTTTTTGCACTGGCAGTTGCCATGGAGATCACACGCCAGAAGGATCGGCAGAACGCTTCCGCATCGCTCAGCTGCTTCTAACGGTTCACGTGACTCACTGCGTCCATCACGTGATAGCAAAGTGCATCACGTGACTAGGAAGCGCCCAATACGAAACGCCTGATACGCGAAGCAGCCTTCGCTTCTCAGCTGTCTTCTGGACCCTGTCTGGCATTACGTCTTGTTTTGCTTCGTTGGATTGCCTTGACCTCGGATTACTCACCTAGACTTCTTTGGATTACCCTTCTGCCTTTCTAATTGGAACTGTTGACTTGTTGCCGAATTCTGGACCGTCTTCCACTTTGACTTGGAATTTCCCTTGGACACTCGTGTTTGTGATTCCATTAAGTTCTTGTTTCCTGGGAATTACGCTACGCAACCAAGCCTTCCACAGGTGGGCTAGCCTACATGCACGCGTGGCACTGGTCCCTGCAGGACTTGGGGCTGCTGGGCACTTGAGTCTCGAACCATCTCCAGCACATAGGTTTTCCACGTCCTTACCCATTGGATAGGTAAGACCCTTTTGAGTTGTTATATACTGTATTACTGTCATTGCCTGGTGCTTAATATCATTTCTCCTACAGCGGCTTTGTGGTTCTCGAGCTCCCGTGGATCCAGGCAGCGACATCTCCCACCTGTGACCCCAAAGGTTGCACAGGGAGTACTATTGAGTTTCCTGGTGCGTCACTTGAGGACGGAGGTATCTACGGTCTACACGACTCTCAAGTCAGAACAGACTTAGAAGCCTTATAGTCGTGTTAGATCATGCAGGGATCCACGGACGAACCCATGGCCGTGTTAGTCCAGGCCATTACAGTATTACGGGCAGACATGGCTGCGGCAAATACGGCCATACACCAAAGGCTAGACTCCATACAGAGCGTTCAGCATCCTCTCCCTGCAGACCCTGAGTTTGGGGATGCTGTGGCTCTGCCTACGCCGCCTCCGGTGCCTAGCGCCCCCGCCTGACTCCTGTAGTTCTCCCATCTCCCTTTCCTTTAGCAGCTCCTGAACGCTATCAAGGTGATCCCAAGAAATTCAGGACCTTCATTAACCAGTGCAAATTACACTTCTTGTGTAGACCCCTTGCCTTCCCTGACACAACCACCAAAGCAGCCTTTACCTTATCGCATGTAGCGGGCACAGCCGCTGCCTGGGCTAACCCCTTGTTAGAGAACGACAGCCCTACTCTCTATGACTTCGACCTTCTTGTGACTGAGATGTCCCGAGTCTTCGACACCAGACACAAGGTTCAGTCTAGGGATTTAGAATTACTCGAGTTGACCCAGAGTGGGGGTTCGCTAATAGACTATATTACACACTTCAACCAGTTGGTCGCAGAAACCTCATGGCCAGAAAGTAAACGGGCAGTGTTTTTTTACAGGGGTCTGAATAACCCTATGAAGGATTCCCTTTCAGTGGTTCCCTCTTTACCCACTCAGTACCAAGAACTAGTTGATCTGGCGTTACAGGTAGACCACGCCGGTCTGAGCACAGGGCCGAGTTGGGGTTTTCTCAATCAGCAACCGTCACTCCCCCACCCCTGCCTCAGAGGAACCCATGCAAGTGGGGGGGAATACGGAGTCCCATTACCTCGTTAGAGAGAGAACAGAGGAGGGTGGACAATGTATGTTTTTATTGTGGATTAACAGGACATTACGTTAAGGAATGTCCACAATGTTCAAAAAAGGCCCAGGTTTTTCAGACTGCTCGACCCTAGATCCGGGGACTAAATCGAGCACCCAACCGTCATCCTCGGCCACACCTCCTGCTTTTGGTCATATACGACCCGTCTATGTGCAGGCCGTCCTTCGTCCCTCTTCAGGTGTTTCTCACTCAGTCACGATAATCATACATTCCGGTGCCACAGGAAACTACATAAACATTGCCTTTGCTCACTTACTCAACTTGCCCCTAGTGGTTAAGACCTGACCCGAACCGGTGCAAGCTCTGGACGGTACTGCCTTGATTTCCGGTCCTAATAAGCACCAAACAGCCCCTCTCATATTGACCATACAGGACATACACACGGAGACGAGTTTTAATCTGATTTCCATGCCCCAGTTTGGTCTTATATTGGGAATACCCTGGTTACGTGAGCATAATCCACTCATCGATTGGAAGATGGGTACTGTTCTCTTCGAATCAGACATCTGTCAAAACTACTGTCTCCTGGCACATCATGAGGTCGACACACCATCACAGGCCCTGGGCGCTATTGCTCATCTCACATTGGAAGACAATGGGCCTGTGTCTGCGGGAACACACACTATTGGGGTGGTCGCCAGCGGGGTTCCGTCTGAGTACAGGGATTACGAGACAGTGTTTGATCGTGGCTCCTCTGAGGTGCTTCCTCAACACCGGGCTTATGACTGCCCAATAGAACTAGTCCCTGATTCTGCCATTCCCTCGGGTAGGATATACTCCCTATCTCCCTCAGAGGAACAAGCCTTGAAACAGTATGTACAGATAGCTTTACAATTAGGTCACATTCGTCCCTCTACTTTGCCAGCTGCAAGTCCCATCTTTTTTGTCCCTAAAAAGGAAGGGGACCTCCGCCCTTGTGTGGACTACCGCCACCTCAATGCTATCACCAAAAAGGACAGATACCCGATTCCATTGATCACTCCACTTCTGGACCGTTTGTCTCACGCATCCATTTTTACCAAATTGGATCTACGGGCGGCGCATGCAATTTGGTGCGCGTCCGCAAGGGGGATGAGTGGAAAACCGCCTTCTGTACTCGTTGGGATTATACAAATACCTAGTCATGCCCTTTGGCTTATGCAATGCCCCGGCTACCTTTCAGCAGTTTATGAATGACATCTTCAGGGACATTCTGCACGTGTTCATGGTAGTGTATTTGGATGATATACTTATGTTTTCACGAGATCTGGATGGGCACGTGCAGCATGTCTGGGAAGTCCTCTCCCGCCTAAGGAAACATTCCCTGTTCGCTAAGCCCAAAAAGTGCCAATTCTATAAAAAAGTCTGTTGAGTTTCTGGGCTTTCACATCACCCCGGGAGGCCTAGCAATGAATGAATCTAAGGTACGAGCGGTCCTGGAATGGCCGGTTCCCCAGACACTCAAGGCCTTAAAGGCCTTTTTGGGCTTCGCCAACTTCTATAGGTGCTTCATTTCGTCTTTTTCTGCTATTTTAGCGCCACTCACGGCATTGACCAGTCCCCAGGTACCCTATCATTGGCAGAAAGAGCAGCAGGATTCCTTCGAAGCCCTAAAAACCGCTTTCACCACAGCTCCGGTCCTCCAACACCCCAACCCTGAGTTACAGTTTATAGTCGAGGCGGATGCTTCTTCTTTTGCCCTCGGTGCAGTACTGACGCAGACCTGTCCTACCTCTGGCAAGCTACATCCTGTGGCGTACCATTCCCACAAGTTCACCAGTTCGGAGGATCATTATACAGTGACAGAGAAGGAGCTCCTGGCGGTAATGGATGCATTTCGGGTTTGGCGGCACCATCTCCTGGGGGCCAAACATCGAGTCACTGTATATTCCAATCATCAGAACATGCAGGACATGGCTTCCCTGAAGTGCATCAACAGTAGACAGGTCAGGTGGCACCTGTTTTTTGCCGCTTTTGACTTCCACATCACACATCGCCCTGGGGTCGCACATGGTAAGGCGGATGCTTTGTCTCGCTCTCCAGGGGGTGGAGGGGGTCTCCTTGCCGAGTTACCCTGATTCTCTCCTCGACAAAAGTCACGTCGTTTGTCTTTGTACGCCTTCGCTCTCGTTGTTGGATTCAGTACGTGAGTGGACGAGGTGTCACCCCGAACAACTGCTGGATTGGGATCCGGTATATCGTGACGGGTTGCCCTTCGTACACGATCGCCTGTTTCTTCCCACACCCGACACCTGTAATCTCGCCCTCTATTGGTCCCATGACGCCCCCATCAACAGATACCCCGGCCAGAAACGCACTATGGACCTCCTTAAACAGTGGTGTTGGTGGCCCTCCATGAAGCGCGACGTAGAGTGTTATGTAAATACCTGCTCTGTTTGAGCGCAATGCAAACATCGGAGGGGGCGTCCGATTGGACTTCTGCTACCACTACCCATACCCCCGAGGCCATGGCACACATTGACCATGGATTTTGTGACCGATCTCCCCAGGGTTCGGGGTTTTGATACTATCTGGGTCGTAGTGGATTCATTTACCAAAATGGCCCGTTTTGTTCCGTGTAAGGGGATCCCTTCGGCCCCAGTCCTGGCCGACTTCTTTTTTGAATCGGTGTTCTCTTTGTTTGGGCTTCCCTCCATTCTCATCTCTGACCGTGGTTCCCAATTCACGTCTCGTTTTTTGGCGTGCATTGACGAAGCGACTCGGCATTGATACGTGGTATTCCTCGCCCTATCATCCCGAGACCGATGCGCAAACCGAGCACACTAACCAGTCCATGGAGCAGTATTTGCGATGCCTGGTTATGCAACAGCAGGCCTCCTGGCTGGGCGTCTTGCGCCTTGCCGAATTCGCCTATAACAAGGCGACCCATTCTGCTACAGGCCTGTCTCCTTTCTATGCCCTCTATGGTCAACATCCCAGGGTCTTGCCCATCCCTGATACGTCCATGCCCACAAATCCTGCTACTGCAGCTTGCCTTAGGGACCTGTCTTCTGTTCATGCCCGTACCCTTGTGCACTTTGGTGAGGCAAAGGCCTCCATGAAGTCTAACGCTGGCGGGAGGTGCTTGACGGCCCCAGCCTTTTCTGTGGGTTCACGTGTGTGGCTGTCCTCTCGCCATCTGTGCCTGGTTCGCTGTCGCAAACTCCTGCCCCGCTTTGTTGGTCCCTAGGTTGTCTCTCAGGTAATCAATCCGGTGGCTTTCCGCCTGGTTCTCCTGTCTTCTTGGCGCATTCACCCCGTTTTCCATGTCTCCCTTCTCAAGCCCTGCCCCGACTCCTCCCGTCTCCGTGCCCCGGTTGCGCCTGTGTCTCTGGCTTCCCCTGATATGTTTGAGGTTTCTGCTATCCTGGGTTCTCGTTTCTTTAGGGGCCGTCTGCAGTACCTCCTGGACTGGTCGGGTTATGGTCCGGAGGAACGCTCCTGGGTACCCGCGTGGATGTTCACGCGCCCCGGTTGGTGTCCCGTTTTCATCAGGCCCATCCGTCCTGCCCACGGAGTCGTGGGCCCTTGGGGGGGGGGGCTCTGTTAGGCGTTCCTTCGCACACTCACACACATCCCAGAACACCGCTAGCATTGCCACAACACCTCCCTCCTGCTCGCACAACAATCCTAGGGTACGAGACTCACGTGCTTTGGTTGCCCCTCAGGACCGATTACGGCGTGCCAGGTGCAATGTGCAGACTCGTCTGCATCCCTTTTTGCAATGGCAGTTGCCATGGAGATAACACGCCAGAAGGATCGGCAGAACGCTTCCGCATCGCTCAGCTGCTTCTAATGGTTCACGTGACTCACTGCGTCCATCATGTGATAGCAGAGTGCGTCACGTGACTAGGAGGCGCTCAATACCAAACGCCTGATACGCAAAGCAGCCTTCGCTTCTCAGCTGTCTTCTGGACCCTGTTTGGAGTTACGTCTTGTTTTGCTTCGTTGGATTGCCTTGACCTCGGATTACTCACCTGGACTTCTTTGGATTACCCTTCTGCCTTTCTAATTGGAACTGTTGACTCGTTGCCGAATTCTGGACCGTCCTCCACTTTGCACTTGGAATTTCCCTTGGACACTCGTGTTTGTGATTCCATTAAGTTCTTGTTTCCTGGGCATTGCGCTACGCAACCAAGCCTTCCACAGGTAGGCTAGCCTACATTCACGCGTGGCACTGGTCCCTGCAGGACTTGGGGCTGCCGCGCACTTGAGTCTCGAACCATCTCCAGCACATAGGTTTTCCGCGTCCTTACCCATTGGATAGGTAAGACCCTTTTGAGTTGTTTTATACTGTATTACTGTCATTGCCTGGTGCTTAATATCATTTCTCCTACAGCGGCTTTGTGGTTCTCGAGCTCCCGTGGATCCAGGCAGCGACATCTCCCACCTGTGACCCCAAAGGTCGCACAGGGAGTACTACTGAGTTTCCCTGTGCGTCACTTGAGGACGGAGGTATCTACGGTCTACACGACTCTCAAGTCAGAACACTCTTCTTGGGGATGCCGATGCAAGTTGTGGTGGAATGCCGATGCAGGTTGTGGTGGACAGCAAATGTGTGTTAACTTCTGGCTGAGAGACAGAGGGTGGATTGGGATAGCCACTGCTCCCTCTCTGCACAATTAGGTGGGAAAGAGTGCCAGCAAGAGAGGCTAGAATCCGTTTGGGCTGCAACCTTTTCCTAGACACATACTTCCTTGATACATCACCTCCGGTAATCATACCTGCATTCAGAGCGTGCAACTGCAGAGAGAGAGAGAGCGGGATGGGGGTGGAGCTGGGGGGCAAGTGCTAGGATTTTCAAGGAGGGAAGTGCTGGGGAGCTGTTAAGTGACTGGCAGAAATCACTTGGTAGAATGGTCAGCTGCCAATAAATAAGTGCAGGCCTGTGATAGCATAGGCTGATGGGTACCAAGGCAAGTGCTGGGAGTGGGCGGTGGCTGAAGGAGATTGGGGGTGGGAGGCCAGGACCCAGGTGGACACGTAAGGGCACTGGTCACCAATCTGAGTGACCGTGAGCATTAGCAAAGGAGGAAGAGTGGGAAGGAGAAGGTGAAAAGGAAAGTCTTCAGGAGCTTCCAGAATTTGAGGAGGTGCGGCTCAAGACGAAGAGGAAGGGGGAGGCTGTTCCATAGGAGGAAGCCAGCCGAGGAAAGAGAGCGGCCACCAGCTCGCTGTTTAGTGAGATTCTTGACACGCATGTGCGCTTTGGAAAGTAGCTGGATAAGTAGCTGTTTGCTGTGGGAAACGCTGCATCCTAGGTGGGAAGCCAACTCTGAATATTTGTGAAAATCCTCTTAAACTGCAGCAAGTTAAGCAGAACGTGGCTCCTCCTCCACTTGCCAGCAAACTACATTACTCAGAGAGCTTACGCCATAGGCGCGTGCAGGCTCTTTGGCAAGTAGCTGGATAAGTAGCTGTTCGCTGTTTGTTGGCTCAGGGCTTGGAGCTATGGTCAAATTAACTTTTGCATAAGTAATCTAGTTCTGTTTATAAGCTCTTCTAAATGGGGATAGCCTCTGGAACTAGCGAGTTTAAGGCAGAATAGGCAAGGGAATTTTATATCTCTTTTTGAAATGGCATATTTGGTATATTTATATGCCGTACTTAAGCCCTCTCCACTACCCGTGTTTGTAGGTCTGCCGCTTGCTAAAAAGTGATATTGGTTCGACTTTGTTCCCTCCTTGTGGTTACATAATGATCACCTGCTAGTGACAGGACTTTTGTGGAAAATATGTTTTGTTCCCTCCTAACCGCCTGTCTTTTCCTAAGTTACTCACACAGATTTAGCAGCCCTCACTGCAACTAGTTTACTAGGTAAGCAGTGACAAGTAAGGGGAATTCAACAGAAACTTTCTATTAAATGCAAAAACATCAAAGGAACAGCCAAAACTCTCTCGTTTCCTAACGAAAAGGGATTTAACCAAAGAACCCCCTGATGAAGAAAACCCTTTGGCACCTGAGAATAGCTCAATGATTGATAATCATTCGCTGTTAAATCTAGTACATGATTTTAGACGGCAGTCAATGGGTCTTGGGCCCGGACTTGGTATCTCTCAGGTTGAAACTAGTATTGTAAACCTGGTAAATATGGATAATGTGATTGGTATCGAATTTTCGGGTATACCTGATCTGGAGAAATTTGCCCAAGTAGGGGTTGAAAGTAATGGAAGTGAAGGTTCTTGGGATGACCCAGGAAACACAGTTGGCAATTCAGTTAATTTGGGTGAAAACATTGATGCTATATCAACCACGATAAGTATACTATTAGGTATATGTACGAAATTAATGAAAGACCAAGAAGAGATGAAGAATTTGCTGGGCCTGGTCGTAGAGAAGAACAAAAGCTTTGGGAGAGATGACCGAGCTAAGAAATAGAGTACTAAACATGAACAATAAAGACAGGATTATGGAGGATTTGAGTGAGCTATGTTTAATAGTTGATGAAGAAAATGACGAATCGAAAGCCCTGTAGGTTGAATAAGAGTTTGATGGCAATATGTCAGAGATAATAGGAAGAGAGGACAATGACAGTAGTGTCGAATGTGATCAAATACCGTCTCTGGGGTCCAAGAAACGAACAAGACAAAAGCCAAACAACAAAAAAGGTACTAGAAATAAGGGAAGTATAGTCAAAGTTAGAAATAATAAGTGAATTTAAAGGAACAGTATAGCCCTAGTAGAGACGCCCCCCAACGATACAGAATGTGTAGAAGTAGAAAACAGATTTGAGATAACTGAGAATCACAATGCAATAGAACAAAATAATACTGTCCGCAATAAAAAAAGATAGGGGTTTAGAAAAGTCGTTGAGAGGAAAATCCCTTGGGCTAGAACGGGTGGAAAGAGAATCTATAAATGAAGATGAGGATGATGGGGAAAATGGTGTAAGATGTTTAAATACTCCCATCAATAAGGTAGCCCAATCTCGTATAAATCTAAATAAAAAGAGATACATATAGTGGAAATGGAAAGACTGGCGATGAGTAAAAATAAAATAGAGGGAAGTAACAACATGCCTTATGGGCAAAGGGGTAAGGTGTATGAAATCTGCACTTTGGGCAAGAGTATCAAAATAATTGAGACGTCACACTGGAGGAGAACCGCTATATGAACAGGGCCTGGTTATTAGAGCAATTGCATAAGATACCACAACTACAAATTATCAAGACAACAGATATTGAGAGAGTGATACTGCCTGGACCAGGTAGCCGGGAGATATTGAGAGACTGATACTGCCTGGACTAGGAGACTGATACTGCCTGGACTAGGTAGCTGGGAAAATTGAGTAATAGTACAATTTGGGACGCAGTGATTGTCGACTTGATCAGGGAGCACTCCAAAACAGTATGAAGAAAAGGATTTCAAATAGTTATATGTAATAATATTGACTGGCATTAACATAGAAACACCCCAAAGGAACACCCACAAATCAAAACAGGTAACAACTAATAAACCGAACCATACCAAAAGGATCCATTGCAATCTAATCAACGCAAGGTCAATGTCCAAGCATGCCACCGAAATCTACAACCTCCTATGGGACAGAGGTATCGACATCCTATTCATAAAAGAAACATGGCTAGATAACAACTACAACATCACTCTGAGCAGCTGCCTGCCTGATAATGCATCCAAGTAAACATGAAAACCAAAAGAAGTGGCGGCCTGGCAATAGTCCACAAGGAAAACCTAGAAATGAAACTGGAAGACCCACTAAACATCGATATCTGTAAATCTTTAATCCTCCGTCCATCAACAAACCCCAGAACAAACCTTAAATTCATACTGGTCTATAGATCACCAATTTACGACGCAACATTCGGAGATGCCTTCATGGAAGCAATCACCAACTTAGCCATCAAGCACAATCACCAAATTGTCCTCAGTGACTTCAAACATCTGGTTCAATGTAGAAACCACTAATACAAAAATATATAGCCAGCCAACTAGCAACAATTAAATTACACCAACTAGTCAAAGGAGCAACCTACTTGGCAGGACATACACTAGACGCAATCTTCGCCAACAAAAAACTAATTACCACAGCACCATCAATTCAGATCCTCTGGAGCGACCACCTCATAATTCCCTTTGTAATCACACTGACCACACCAATAATCAAACAGGACAAGCCACCGATCATCATGAAAAGAAATTGGAGAACTATCAAAAATTGCAACTTAAGTGAACTGCTGGAAATGAGCAAACCACAAGCAACAACTATGGATGAAGCTGACCTGGGCAACAAAACAGAAGTACTTCACAAATGGATCACGAAATGGTCAAAGGAAAACCGTTTAACCCATCGCGCAAAAAAGAATGGCAAAATGGTTTACCCCACTACTCAGTACCATGAAAAGGAAACATTGAAAACTTGAGCAAGAATGGAGGATCAACTACGATTGTGGAAAGAAATTCAAATTCCAACAACATATACGCCCATACAAAAGGGAAATACAAAAAGCAAAAAGGAAATACTACGACAACAGAATCTTCAAAGCACCAAATACTCAAAAAGAACTCTTTAAAATCATAAGCAAAATAAAAAACTGACCTGGCTGCAACAATACACCATCTGAGAAACAATGCAATGATCTCGCAGACCATTTCAAAAACAAAATCATGACCATCCATCAGACCATACAAAGCAGACCCTCCGACGACAACATGCAACCCACCCATCCTTATGAGTCAAGCCCAAACAAACTCCAAAGCTTTGCCCACATACCAGTGGAGACATTCGTCAAACTGGTAAACAAAAGTAAAACAACAGGCTCCCCCACAGATCTGTGTCCCCCAGACATTTACAAATCGATCTTCTCACAAGGAACACCCATAAAATACTACAGAAACATCTTCAACCAATCGATCTCAACAGGGAAAGTGCCACAATCCTTCAAATGTGCATACATCAAGTCGCTCCTTAAGGACACAGCAGGAAATGTCGAGGACCTCTCCAATTCCAGACCTATCTCCAACATCCCCTACTGAGCTAAATTGCTGGAAACATACACATATAAAACTACCCAAGAATTCACAGAAGAGCACCGCCTACTAGAACAGGCACAAGTAGGCTTTAGACCAATGAGAGGAACGGAAACAGCATTCTCTCACTTTGGGATGATCTAAAGACAAACGCAGACTGAGAGAAGAGTACTGCGCTGATAATTCTGGACCTCTCTGTGGCATTCGACTCAGTTAACCGCGATATCCTCATCATGAGACTTGAAGAAATTGGAATCACTGATCACGCCCTACTATGGATCAAATCCTTCCTAACAAACAAAACAGAAACCATATGGATCAAACCTTTCAAATCCAGCCCAAGAGAATCCTTGTGCGGAGTACCTCAAGGATCATCATTCTCCCCACTAGCATTCAACATCTACCTGTCTCAGCTATTCAGGATCATTAAAAGACACGGCCTCATATGCTACATCTACACTGATGACACACAAATAGTTTACAAAATACAAAACGCACAAGAAAACACAACACTGGAGGACTGCCTTCGTGAAATCTACAACTGGATGAACTTGAACAGCCTCAAACTCAACTTAGGCAAAACAGAAATTATGATTTTCACAAAAAATGAAGAAGACAACCACTACATGCCCTGGCCAACAGATCTTGGCCCAACCCCAGTTCCATCGTCGATTCTAAAAAAAACTCAGTCCTGATGGGCAACAAACTTAACCTAGACCCACAAGTAATCGCTCTAATCAAAAAATGCTTCTTTCTCCTGCAAGCAGTAAAAAGGATCCTACCATTCCTTTCTTTCGCCAACAAAACACTCACCGTCATTGCTCTCGTCATGTCCAGAGTAGACTACGCCATTAGCCTATATCTGGGCATACCAGAACTCCTCCTAAAAAAAGTCCAACACATACAAAATGCAGCAGCTAGACTGCTCATCAAATTACCTCGAAGAGAACACATCACACCAGCACGGAAAATGATACGTACGCTGGCTACCAATAAAACAGCGAAAGAAGTTCAAATCAACGTGCATAACGCATAGGGCAATCCACAATCAAGGCGCAGAGTGAGTTCCTAATAGAAAAATTAAACGTACACCACCCAACAAGGCCACTCAGATCCAGCAATGACATAGTTTGGAACAAAAGCCTTACTAAAGAAAACTTGGAGGATCCTTCTTTTCCCAGCTCGCCCCAAAAACCTGGAACGATTTACCAATGAACATACATAACATCAGAAAACTGCTAAAATGTTGGCTCATTACCCCGTAACTATGAAGAATACCTAGGAGGCACTTACATAGCTGAAACAATGCTGAGAGAGGATGCCGATCCCCCGTGTTCCCTACACTACCGCCCATATTTTGAAATAAGGGTAGACCAATGGACAGCACATCTTAGTAACGGACAGATAGTAATGTGAGAATCTTATCAAAAACTAACAGGGACTGATCAGGATGGAAGGGGGAAGGATGATATGTAAATAATATTGTGGCCTGCAAAGTAAACACAGGCAGCAATAGATCACTGACAAGTAATAGATAGGAAGGGACACAGGGATTGTAAATAACCCACTAACCCAATAGCTCAATCTCCTACATACTTATCTCACCCAAAACCATATTAACTTGGTCTGCAAAGTAAACACAGACAATTGAAAGATAGAAGACTAGAACCATACCACAGAACGATCAGGGAGAGTTAGAGATAAAGGGGATGGAGAACATATCAATAATATCTTGGTATGCTAAGTAAACACAGGCAGGAAGGGATTACCAATGGACTAGACATGAAAGGAACCTGAAACTGTAAATAAACCACTAACCCAACAGCTCAAACTTTTCTATACTTATCACACCCACAAACCCACACAACTACACAGCACACAGCAAACCACATGCACTTCACCACATTCCAACAACAAACACTCAACACATAAATTACACCAACAGCACACAAGGTCTCACAAATCGAGCCGATATCTGCACCCAAGCTCAGCGCTCAGTGAAAACCAAACTGAAGCTGCCAACAGGACACCACTCTCTCACTTTCCTAATCCCTCCTCACCCTACTAACCACCCCCTAACCCACCTTTTTGTATGCAGTTGTGCCTGAGGACCAACGGTGCGCAGTACAATTACATTTAACAACCCTCACCAACCTAATAACGAGCCAAACAATTTTTGTTGGGTAAAATGTGGACCACAGCTGCTTTATTAGCAGTTATCTAACAGAGATGTACCTCCAAGAAAAGAAATCACCTGCAAATATTCTGCTCGCCCCACGAGATATGCCCAATCCTACTGGATTTGGATTACAACACCCAGATTGAATTTGAAAAGAGCCCGGGTTGGTGGGGGGGGGGGGGGGGGGGAGAACAGCTGGTTGGTCTCTAACGACATTTGAATGCAATTTCTGTGTGCCTAAGTTACTTGTGTGACATACCTTATTGTGCTTTACCTGTAACCTTCATGTATTATAAATCTGCTATTTTACCTGTATCTTCTGTAATGCACAATATTGTAAAACTGCATTATCTTGTTGCGCCCAGATACCCTTGGTTGTGGAGCACCTTACAAATAAATAACACAAAAAAGGTAGCAGGCGCCCTCTCTCAAAAGAACACGGCATTCAGTGGTTATTAACCACTTTGAGAGGTCCCAGCCATCTGCTTTTTGCTCACTGTACCTTTCACAGATGGGAAATATCCATTTGCATATGGGTCTTTGTCCCGCAGTCCAGCACCGAAATGCTATGGCAATTCCTCTCTGAACAAGACTACCAACAGCAACCCCATACACGTGTTTCGGCCTTGTTGGGCTTCATCAGTGAGGTGGAGCTGTGCCTTACAAATAAATGAACAAAAAGAAGACCCGTGGGCAGAGCCTGGGAAAGTGGGGCGTGGAGTCCAATGTCACGCCTCCGGTGCCCATCTTTCTTGGAAGAGGCCTGCAGGGATGCAGAGTGACCCCGCCTTGTGAGGAAAGGTTTCTATTAATGAATGGGGTGAATATTATCCCTCCTGGCCACTCCCCCCACCCTGGCTCTGGGTCTGGGGCTGGTGTGCAGCCTGCACTGCTCCAGGCAGCCCTCCCTGGCCCTGGGGCCGGGTCACGGCAGAGTCGCGAGCCGGCCCAGAAGTCAGCTGCTCACCTGACACGAGCCCCGGGGCTGCACTGGTCCCCCGCCATCTCTGGGGGATTTATCAGTAGAGATACTGAGCCTCAAAGAGCCCTGGCGCAGCCCCGCCCCCACCCAGCTCTGCGCTGCAGCACTGGCCCCTGGCGCCGCAGTGCGGCTGCGCAGAATTAATAACACTTATCACCGAGACATGCGCAGTGGCAGCCACATCCCCCGTGTCTCTTTCCGGCGCACGCTCAGTGCAGCTTTGATCACTGCCAGAGCTGCCAGGTCAACTATAACAAATAAGCTAAATGTCCTCCAAAACAAATGCAAATCAAGCCGCCTCCCACCCAAAGAAGCAGAGACAACGGGCGCACACAAAAAAAGGCTGTGGATAGGTCTCAAAAGTAAACAAAAATAACAATCACTGAGACATACACTGGGAGTAGAATAAAGCAGTTATAATAATTGCATTTTTTGTTTCTAACAACTACAGCCTATTTTCATGTCTTATATGTAGGGAACTTAAGAAAGCACATCATTGGCTTTTTCTGCCTTTTCCTTAGCTGACCCTTAATTAGAGCTCGTTACATATCTACCAGCGTTGGATTATTTCACAGAGCTCTCAACCTTTTGTGTTGCCATGGTGGGTGCCCCGATTTTGTTTTTGTTGGGTGGAATCCCATTGAATTGTTTAGGTGTGCAGGGGGCTTGGCGGATAAGTCTGCTAATTTCAAGACAAATGAGTTGAGAGGTATGAATTATTCACTCTCCTCTGGTCGTTGGCACTACAACTCCTTCAGCCCCCTGATTCCTGCATACCTCTCAGCTAGCCCCAACTCATGCGAGACACTGATTAAGTACAGGTGTTTCCTAATGAATACGGGGACTGGTATTTTTGTTCTTCCCGTTATAAGTATGGCATACATGGCACCATTCCGACGCACCTGGGAGTCACATTTCCACAGGGAATTCGGAAGACGGGCAATTTCCCCATAGGACTCCATTGCGGCTACGGTTATTTTAGGTGGGAGGCCATGAAAAATGTCAATATTTTTCACAGAAAAATCAGAGTCTCCCGTCTAAATCGGGAGGGTTGGTATGTATGGGGGCCAACAAGTACCAGCAAGCAAAGAAAACGCCAGAACTATTCATGGTGTCACACATGATATGGCTTCATTGGCAGCAAAAACCTTGTGATTGGTCCTCTGGTTACTCGACCCTCATCGCATAGCTCTCAATCATTTGTGTTTCAAGGGCGGGTGAAATCACCGATTTTGTTTTTGGCGGGTGAGACACCCATTGGAATGTATGGGCGAGCAGGAGGCTTGGCGGGTGAGTCAGCTCTTTACAAGGCGGGTGACACCCGCCAAAAGCGTGTGAGTTGAGAGCTATGCCATCGTCCTTGACTCCTTTCTGAGTCACTCTGGGCAGCCTCTCTTCTGGTCTTTGGCTCCCTGGTGGGTCACTCTCCCATCCCATACTTGCCAACATTCTGTGACAAAAAAGATGGAGGATTTTTCAAGTTTCTATAATAATACTTACCATAACAATGACATCACAGGAAAATACAAAACATACATTGTTGGCACCACTGGAGCATACTAAAATACACACGCCATCAAACAGCACAACATGGAACGATGTTCAAATGTTTAAAATGTATAAATCTGTAAGTTAACACCGAATTCAAGAAGGTAATCACACAGAGCTGGTGGACATTTGCCACTTCTCTGTAGCAGCAGACTGGGCATTACATATGTATGCCTGCAGTGCAAGATGAACACTGAACGACATGGAGACTGATACCCTCCTCAGCCTGATAGGCAGATAGATGCTTTGGGATGCTGGTATACTGCAGCTTGCCTTGCTGGTGGTTCACCTAAGGTACGTCTGTCCCGGCAAGAGTGAAGGGCCAAATCAAGTAGCTGTAAGGTCAGTGGATTGGTCTGAGCCCATCACTCAAAGTAATCACCCACCCACCGCAGTCAGACTGACTAATAAGTTGCATGCTTTGTCCTAGGCCAGTCCCAGGCCGGTCACAAGCAGCCTGTCTTGGAAACACAAATTACCTACCAATGTAAAAAGCAGGAGGATCTGTCCCCCAAATATGCAGGGGTAGGGCTGCTTAAAAAGCAGTAGCCTGCTGCCTAAATCAGCAGGGTTGGCAAGTATGCTCTCCTCTTGTCTTCAGCACATATGGCCCAGCACTGCTCTGGTCATTGGCACCCTGGTTGGTCGCTCTCCTCAGATCCTCAGCTCAAATGTGGTCCTTGGCTCCCTTGTGAGTTGTTCCTCTGGTCCATCATTTGATCTGGTACTTGACATGTGTTGCTCCATTGTGCAATAAGTATCTCTGAGGAGTAAGTGAGAGGTCTCTAGAAACACAGTAGAAACTGTGTGCCATACATTTTTGCTTTCGCATGTGATTGCCTGATTGAGCAACAAGTAGACTAACATAGCTCTCAACCCACCTGCTTTTGGTGGGTGTTACCCGCCTTGTAAACGGCTGACTCACCCGCCAAGCCTCCTGCACACCCATTTGTTTCAATGGGCTCTCACCAGCCAGAAACAAAATCGGTTGTTTTCAACCACCTTGGCAACACAAATGGTTGAGAGCTATGGATTAACCTTACACAATATGCCATAAGAAGGCCTAAAATCTGGATAAAGAATGTTTTGCATTGATATAAGCAACCGACTCTGATGTTTTCCCTCCCTCTCCAGGTTTTACCCAGTGATGTTTACCAGTCTTCAGAACCCTCCCTCTGTATTAATCACCGCTCCCATGTACTTGCCCCCTCTCTAAGAGTGTCTCCTAACTTAAAATACAATTAACACTGTGTTTACAAATAAAACTGGAAAATGTGCTTTTTTTACTGTAGAATTCTGTGCATTTACTTTGGCAAAACTACATATGTAAATTAAATACGTATATAAAGTTCTGCAAGCTTTGTGATGTCCAATTCTGCACTGAGATAAGTCTGTGAGAATTCATACGCCTATTTATTTTTTAATTTATTTATTGCATTTGTTACACGCCCAGACCCTTAGATATCACAGCGAGGTTACAGACAGCTTGTTAGACATTCGTCAAAAGACCATTTCAGCGTGGTTACAGGGATAATTACAACAAAAAAGAAGTACAAGTGCAAATATATTTACAACAAAGCAGAAATACAACACAGGTAAGTACAAGTACAAAGATATTTACAACAAAGCAGAAATACAACACTGTACAGTGTTATTTACAATTACTCGGGTGGCCGTTCTATTGGTATTTGTTAAATAACCAGGCTTTTAGCAGTTTTTTAAAGCCAGGTAGGGTTTCCTCTTTTTTGATACTGAGTGGGAGGGAATTCCAATTTTTGGATATTGGAAGCTACTACCTCCTGCTCTGGTATTTTTGCAGCGTGGCATTGCTAAAAGTGAATGGTTATTAGATCTTAGGGATCTGGTGGATTCTTTTTTGGCTATAGCGTTGTTCAAGTAGATAGGGATATTTGAAGGTGATGCATAGAGTTTTGAAAATGACTCTAACTTTGATAGGCAGCCACTGGTGATCTCTTCTGGTCTTGGAGATATGATCAGATTATCTTATTCCTAGGGCGGCTCATAGGGCTTTGTTTTGTATTAGTTGTAATTTATTGAGGTTGGCAATGGATGTACTGAGTAGCAACACATTGCAGTAGTCAGGTTTTGATCAAATCAAGGCCCTAGCCAGAGTAATGTGATTAGTAGGGGACACAAATTGGCATCTTAGGGCAATTAGCTTGGCGGTGTAAGAGGTAGATGATGAAAGAGGGCTGATGTGTTTAGCCATTGTGAGGTTCGCATCCAAGTAAACTCCTAAGGTGTTTACTTGCTTCATTATAGGTATCATAGTACCGTCAATGTTAATGGAAGAGTAGTCTGGATGGAGAGCGCCTATTTTAGACTGGGAACACACAATGAGAATCTCGGTCTTCTCATCGTTGAGGCAGAGACCATTTAGTGCCATCCAATTTTGTATTATAGCATAGATTTTGTTAATAGTCAGTGTTTCTTGGGTATATTCCCTGAAAGTGGGATAAGGATCTGGGTGTCATCTGCAAAGTTGGTGTAGATGGCACCCATGTCGTCTAAAGCTGAGAAGAGAAGCTTTGTGTATGTGTTATAGAGGGTGGGTGAGAGGCAAGAGCCTTGGGGTACTCCAATGGGGACTGGGATGGGGTCTGCAGCTTCTTTTCCTATAGAAACTCTGGACGTTCGCTCATCTAGGAATGATTTAATTCACATAGTGGTGTTGGTAGATAAGTTGAAATCTTTAGCTAGGGTGGAGCAGAGTTTATTGTGATCTCCAAGGTCGAAAGCTGCAGATAGGTCCAATAAGAAGAGAATTCTGAGTTTTCCTGTGTCCCTGATGGTATCCATCTGGCTTTTCAGGTCCAGGAGGGTCGTTTACGTGCTGTGATTGGGTCTGAAGCCGGATTGTCTGGTGCCGAGGAGCTGGTTATGTTCCAGGTGAGCTTGGACTTGATTGTAGGCTATTTTGTTGAGGATTTTAAGTAAAAACAGGACTGTTGTTATAGGCCTGTAATTGGTAGGCACAGAAGGATCTAGGGTTGTTTTTTTAGTAGGGGTGTAACCCACGCTTCTTTGATATGGGCAAGAAGAAGTTTGGCATTAAAGGAAGCATTGACAAATTTAGTTATGATAGTATCAGGCCCGGGTTGTGATGGTTCCAATTCCTGATCCCCCCGCTCCAAATCCTCCTCCTCACCTGAATCGAATCCCGGTTTTGCTCCGAACCTCTTTCGCCACAATGTTTTTTCTTTGCTGTGCAGATAGGGCCGGCCGCGAGAGGAAGCCACCCTGAACCCGTTAATAGGAGGTCCAGGAGGGGCACTCCTTCCGCAGCAGACCGGTCCGGGGAAAAAGCCTTACGGCATAAAAAACCCCTGTCTTGATGGATTGCAGAGGAGATCCGCAGGAATTGGAGGGTTCCGGTGAAGGAGTTCCTTGGTCGTTCCAGCAAACGTGCACTGGGCGGTGGAAGGTAAGATGGAGGCATACAGGTAAATAAATGCGGAGAAAAGATGAGGGAGTAGACCGAAGAAGAGAGAGGAGCGCTAGTCCAGCGATAGCAAGGTGGAAAACAGGAAGGGAGAAGGGAAGCGAGAGCTAGAGGAAAACAGCGTGTTAACACGAAAGCCTAAACGCGAAGGGTTGCAACGCGTCGGCTTCCGGGTTGAACGCAAAGAAATAGGCTTGCGACGGCGTATTCCGAAAAACTAGACCGTCACAGTACGGTGGATGGGAACGTGGCGGCAATCTCAATGGCGGCTCATACGCCAACGGGACCACAACCGCCAGCTTCCTCGGTTCGTGACAGTATACCCCCCTCCCATACCTATACCACCAGGTTTACCCGGATGGAGTCTATGGAAGCGTCGGGTGCGTATAGGAGCATGAATGTGGGAGACAGGCTCCCAGGAATCCTCAGAACGAGGATAACCTTTCCAGGACACCAAATACTCCAGCCGGCCCTTTCTGTATCTGGAATCTACTATGGCCGATACCTCATACTCTTCTGGGGAGGATGGCACTAAATCCGGTATCCCTTTCTTTTTAATAGAAGGGGTGTCCGGATCCACCGGACGAAGGAGGGAGGAATGAAAAACTGGGTGTATGCGATGCATACTTTTAGGAAGCAGCAATTTATAAGCCACGGGATTAACCCTCCTAGAAATCTTGAAAGGTCCCAAATACCTAGGAGACAATTTGGATGGGTGGAGCCACCGAGGTAGGAACTTAGTAGATAACCATACCCTATCCCCTTCCTTCCAATCGGGACAGGGGGTACGAGAACGATCAGTCTGTCCCTTGTATCTCCTTCGAGACAAAAGTAAGTTCTGCTGAGCCACCTTGTGGGCTAAGGCTATGTCAGCCAAAATGGATTCTATAGTTGGAATGGTGGAAGGGGGTTTATAAACATGAAGAATGCCACGAGGATGTATTCCGTAAGTGCAGAAAAAAGGGCTAAGGCCCGTGGCAGTATGTAGGGCATTGTTGTATGCGAATTCTGCTGTCGATAATAAGGCAACCCAGTTATCCTGCAAGCTATTAGTATAACACCTAAGATATTGTTCCAGAGAGGCATTGAGTCTTTCGGTTTGGCTATTTGTTTGAGGGTGGAAACCAGAGGAGAGGGCCCGCTCAATACCTAATCGCTGACATAAGGCCCCCCAGAAACGGGAAGTAAACTGGCTCCCCCGATCGGATATTATCTTGTCTGGCAGCCCGTGTAACCTAAATATCTCCTTGAGAAATACCTCTGCCATTACCGATGCAGATGGGACTCCTGGAAGCGGAGTGAAGTGAGCCAGTTTCGAGAATGAATCCACCGTAACCATCAAACAAGAGAACCCCTGGGACGGAGGTAAGTCGACTATGAAGTCTGTTGAAACCTGAGACCAGGGACGAACAGGTGCCTCTGATTGCACTAGCAAGCCGTAAGGTTTGTGAGTGGAATATTTACTCTTAGCACAAACCTGACAGGTGCGGCAATACTTCTTAACGTCTTGAGTGAGAGAGGGCCAAAAGAAAGAACAGGATATCAAGTCAATGGTACCTCGTATGCCTCTATGCCCAGAAATAGCATGGTCATGACCCCATTTCAGGATCTTTTGTTGGAAAGGCTTGGAAGGGATGCATAACCTCCGGTCAATGAATAAAAGACCCTCAGACCATCTAGCAAGTCTCCGCAGGTTGAGAGGCACCCTATTTTCCAGCTCCGGGGTGGTAACAGATTTGACATCCTGGAGGAAGGAGGTAATGATTCCCACCACCCGGTTACGGGGAAACATGTACTCTAATGGTGGAACCAACTGAGCGGCATGTGAGTCTCGTCTGGACAGGGCATCTGCTAGACTGTTTTGGGTGCCAGGAATATATGTGATGGAGAAGTCATATTGGCTAAAAAAAATGGGCCCAGCGTGCTTGTCTGGAATTGACACATTCCATGTTCCTGAGCACCTGTAAGTTCTTATGGTCAGTGCGCAGTATAACCCGATGGGCACTTCCTTGTAACAGATGTCTCCATTCTTCACACGCTGTCTTAAGGGCCAACAATTCCTTTTCTATTACTGAGTAATTTCTTTGGCTTGCTGACAGGGTCTTAGAGAGATAGGCCACAGGGTGTTCTTCTCCATCCTTAGATTGTAAGAGTACGGCTCCCAAGGCGCTTGCAGAGGCATCAGCTTCCACTATAAAAGGTTGGGTCTGGTCTGGCTGAAGCAAGACAGGAGCAGTACAGAACATCTTCAAACTCTGGAAAGCTAGGTTGGCTTGGTCAGTCCAGACAAAGTTTCTGGCCTCTTTCTTGAGTAGAGCTGTGATTGGCAGAACAACTCGGGAAAATTGTCTGATAAACTTCCTGTAAAAATTTGCCAGACCCAAAAACCTTTGTACATCCTTCTGGGAGGATGGAGCGGGCCATTCCAAGATGGCCGTCACCTTCCTAGGATCCATCGATATGCCTTCTTGGGAGAGGATGTAACCTAAGTAAGGGACAGAGGAGGTCTTGAATACACACTTCTCGGGTTTGACCAGGAGGTGTTGAGATTGAAGACGCAGAAGGACCATCTTCAGATGCTGGGCATGTTCTTGGGGAGAAGGCGAAAATACCAAGATGTCATCGAGGTAAACTATAGTGTTCACATACAACAGATCGGAAAACAGGCGGTCCATAAACCGTTGAAAAATCGCTGGGGCGTTGACCAACCCGAAAGGCATGACCTTGTACTCAAATAAACCAAAGGGGGTCCTGAAAGCGGTCTTCCATTCATCCCCTGTTCTTATGCGTAGAAGATGGTAGGCACTCCGTAGATCTAATTTCGAAAAGATGGTAGCTCCTTGAACGGCCTCCAAAATGTCGGAAATTAAGGGCATAGGATAGCGATCACGAACGGTGACCCTATTAAGGCCCCTATAATCTATACAAGGCCGTAGCTCAGCTGAATCACGTTTCGGTATGAAAAAAAGAGGGGCTCCGGCTGGGGATCTTGAAGGCTGGATGAGCCCATTGGTAAGATGAGAATCCAGGTAGGTGCGTAGGACCTTCTTTTCTGTGATGGATAAAGAAAACATGCGCCCGAAGGGCACCAAGGCATCTGGTACCAACTCTATGGCACAATCCTCTGGACGATGAGGGGGTAATTCCAAAACTGGATTGTTACTAAAGACTTCCCGGAAATCAGCCAACTCAGGGGGTATACTACAAATGTCACATGCTTCTTTGCGTTCGGAAGTCAGAATCTGCACTGTCTCTTTTGGAATTCGCGACAAACAATTTTGTCTACAGTATTCCGACTCAAAGGCCATGGTGTTCCGGGTCCAATCGATGGCTGGATTGTGTTTCCTAAACCAGGGGATACCCAGGATGATGGGAAAATGGGCGGCCCGAATGAGATCAAACTGTAATTGTTCCATGTGTTGAAGTATAAGTACCTTGAGAAGTTCAGTAGAGTGGGTTATGGGACCTGAAGACAAGGGTGATCCGTCTACACTTTCCACTTTTTGTATGTCTTCACGTTCCTGCAGGGTGAGTCCTTGTTGGTGTGCCCACTGGGTGTCCATAAAAATGCCTGCGGCACCGCTATCCAAAAGGGCCATGGTATGAAGTACTGAGGTGGGAGTTTCCAGTCGGATGGCCACTACCATGAGACGCGAGTCCATGGTGTCTGGGGGTGAAGAGATGGTTACCGTGACATAGGGACTTGGGGTTAGACCTCGGAGACTCGTCCCCCTTAGTTCCGAGGTAGGTCGTTTCCCGCTTTCCTAGGGGGTACATCCGGACAGCTACGAAGCAGGTGAGTATTTGAACCACAGTACATACAGAGGCCCAACTCTCTTCGTCTTCTTCTCTCATCTGAAGTTAAGGGCGCTCGAGCCGCCCCTATTGCATTGGTTCTTCCTTTTGACTTCGGGATGGCAACGTAGGCAGGGAGGAGGCACCAGGAGTGTGGGGCACGGGAGGCTTATGCTTTCTTCGTTCTACCCTTCGTTCATTCAGCCGGTAATCAATCTGGAGCACAAGAGACATCAGATCCGATAGGGTGGTAGGTCGGGCTATGCGGGCTAGTTCGTCTTTGATCTCCTCCTTGAGACCACGACGAAATATGGTATATTGAGCCCGTTCTGGCCAACCTGCTTCAGTAGCAAGTCTCTTGAAAGTTGAAATGTACGTGAGTAGATCACTAGAGCCTTGTTGAACATCTAGGAGTTCTTCTGCTGCTACATGCGTGATCTCGATCTGCTCAAAGAAAGCCCCATAATCATGGGTGACGGGATCATTGTTTAAGACTTGCGGTGTTGCCCAGGCTAGGGCATTTCCAGTCATGTTGGATACCATAAATCCGACTTTGGTATGATCTGAAGAAAAGGTCTGGGGGCGAAATGCAAAATAAATGGAGCATGCTTCCATAAATTCTTTTAACTTCTTGGGGTTCCCGTCGAATTTGCCTGAAGACAAGATCATAGGGGATAAGTCTATCTCACGAGTCTCTCGGGTAGCGATCATCTGTCTTAAGGCAGTGTTGTCAGCTTTAACATTCTGTAGTTCCACGTTCATAGCCTGAACCGCATTAATGAGTTCTTGGATCTGTTCGGGGGTGGCCATTGCTACACTTGGGCGTTGCAAACTATCAGGCCCGGGTTGTGATGGTTCCAATTCCTGATCCCCCCGCTCCAAATCCTCCTCCTCACCTGAATCGAATCCCGGTTTTGCTCCGAACCTCTTTCGCCACAATGTTTTTTCTTTGCTGTGCAGATAGGGCCGGGCGCGAGAGGAAGCCACCCTGAACCCGTTAATAGGAGGTCCAGGAGGGGCACTCCTTCCGCAGCAGACCGGTCCGGGGAAAAAGCCTTACGGCATAAAAAACCCCTGTCTTGATGGATTGCAGAGGAGATCCGCAGGAATTGGAGGGTTCCGGTGAAGGAGTTCCTTGGTCGTTCCAGCAAACGTGCACTGGGCGGTGGAAGGTAAGATGGAGGCATACAGGTAAATAAATGCGGAGAAAAGATGAGGGAGTAGACCGAAGAAGAGAGAGGAGCGCTAGTCCAGCGATAGCAAGGTGGAAAACAGGAAGGGAGAAGGGAAGCGAGAGCTAGAGGAAAACAGCGTGTTAACCCGAAAGCCTAAACGCGAAGGGTTGCAACGCGTCGGCTTCCGGGTTGAACGCAAAGAAATAGGCTTGCGACGGCGTATTCCGAAAAACTAGACCGTCACAGTACGGTGGATGGGAACGTGGCGGCAATCTCAATGGCGGCTCATACGCCAACGGGACCACAACCGCCAGCTTCCTCGGTTCGTGACAGATAGGTGTGAGTGTATGGGCCCATGATTTAACTACTTGCGCTGGGACGGAGTCTCCTTTGCAGTTTGAGGCTTTGAGTTTAGATATGGTGTCAAACATTAATTCTTGGGAGACTGGGGTGAAGAAGAAGAGGGGGGTTAGTATTTGCATTAGAATTCAAGAAATGGTTGCCAGTGGAGGATTTGTCAGCTAGTAGTTGCCTTTTAGTTGTAATTTTGTTTTGTAGAAGATCAATCTTAGCAGCCAAGGCATCTTGAATGGTGGTGCACCACTCATTGATGGAATTGGTAAGATTTTTGGTTGGGGTGGGATTATCCAGTTCTTTCAGGATTGAAAAAAGTTCTTTTGAATCAGAAGCAGTGTTACTGATCCGAGCATTATAGGCATTAGCTTTGTGGGTGATAATGGCTGTTTTATAGAGTTTGATCGCCTCCTGGAAATCTTTTCCAGACTCTATAGTGGGGTGTTTTCTGTGGGCATGTTTGAGGGCGCGTTTAACTTTCCTAAGTATAACTAGGTCATCATTGAACCAGATTTTCAGGTGTAAGCTTACAAGGGTTTCTAGTTTCATAGGTGTTTGTTATTTTAGGTTTGATGGGAGGGAGTTCATCGGATATAAGGGTGAACTTGATGTTGTAGTGGTCCATCCAGTCTAGGGAAGAGATAGAATCAATGGTTTAGGCGGTATTGAGCAAGAGGATCCAATCTAATGTTCTTCCTTTAATGTGAGTGGGGGCATTCACTAGTTGAATAAAACTCATATCCTTGAGGGAGGAGTGTAGTGCTTCTGCTTTACGGTCTAGGCTATCATTAAATCCTAGGTTCAAATCTTCCAGGATGACGCATTTGGTGTTAGGTTTGATGAGTGGAGGTAATAATAATGGGATGTCTGCTTCTGGATGGCTGTTGGTATTGGAAGATCTATAGATCACTACTAAGTTAATAGTTGTTTTTTTCATTTGTGGCGAATTTGGCTAGAAGTATTTCATAGCCTGCAATATTTTCAATGGGGCAGGATCTTAGTTGGAGTTGTCTATGATGGCAACACCGCCTCCATGCGAGTCAGTTCTAAGGATGGTGTAGTCTGGTGGAATTGCGAGTGTCAAGAGAGGACCAGAGGCTTGGTGAAGCCTGGATTCTGTGACTACTAGAAGGTCTAGTTGTAGTTCTGTGATAAGGTCATGTATTTCAATGGCATAAGCTCCTAGAGAACGGGCATTCATAAGGGGACCATGAAAACTGGTGGGAGGTTTCTGTCTAGGGGTATCTGCCATCATAGGGATCTCTAGGCCCAAAGAGGAAACTTGATTGCTATTAGTTTTGGATTTATGGTGGCAGGGGTGCGCCATAGGCGATGGCTGCCTAGATAATTTGGGGTCAGGTGTGCCGCAGTGGGCATGATGAATGCTTTGTGATCTTAAACGATAGCGTCTAGTCTTGCCCAAAATGGGAAGAGTGTGGTTTTCTTCAAGGATGCTGTGCATCTGCGAGTACTCCAATGTGTGGGGTGTGGTGAGATGTTGAGTGTCATGAGTAATGGCGTTGGGGATTGTGACGTGGGAGTGCTTGGTGTTAGGTGGAAATGGTGACAACGAGGACAGGAAGGGAGTGGGGCATGGAATGGGGTGATGCCCGGGGCCAGCCAGCTTGGAGTGGCCATTTTTGTATCCAACATAGTGACTCCTAGAACAGGGTACATTGTTATGGATAATGCAGAACAGGAACATGATGATAGTTAAGCAGCCGAACATGGATGAGTGTGGCAGGGTAAGGTGGGGAGGGAGGTCGCCTAGCACATTGAGATACAATTACGATGTAGTACTGGATATAAATAGAGTCAAGGCTAATCAGGTTGGCATATGAGGTCTGCATTAAGCTGTAGGTAGTTGCTTCCTAAGTGGTACAGTGTGGCACAGTGAGGGTGTGCTTTATAAGGCAGTGACTTGCTGTAGCAAGAGCAGTTGAGGAGGCGCTATACCAATGTTTCAAAAAGTGCAACACAGTCGTGTAAACGGGTGATACAATTTGAGACGCTAAGGTGTAGCATACCAACATTTCTATGTGCTGCATAGGCAAGGAGGCATAAGATTCATTTATGCAGCTTTCAGTTATTCGTGTATAAAGTATGTGATACGGTTGAAGAGGGCACTATACCAACATTTCAAAGGTGCAACAAGGACATGTATAAATGCAGTTCAATTTGAGTCGCTAAAGAGTAGTAAGACGACATTACTATGTGCGACATTGGCAAGAATAGCATGTGAATTAAATTATGGCTTTCATAGGGAAAGGCAGACAGTGCTAAACATAGTGAAGAGGGGAAGTGCCCCTGTATGCGGCTCGTGTGTGTAGGCAGGAAGGGAGAGACAAAGGCAGGGATGGTAGATGAGGTGGCTAGGAGTGCACAGCAACTTTTGGAGTGGGCGATGTCGGGATCGCGGAAGCAATAAGATTTGCTCCCTGTGTTTGCCTAGAATTCAGGTAATTTAAAGGATAAACAGCATTTTCATCTATAGAGCCAAATAGTGTCATACATAACCCAGGCGGGCGCCGAATACCAGGTGCCGAATACCAGGCGCAGCCTTAACTTTGCCCAGTGTTTCCTCTAAAACCTCTAGGACTTGGGCCATGCCCCACATCTGGGCAGTGGGTCCCCCACACAGTTCCCACACACACTCATTTCTCTTTTCAAGAATGTTTGTGGTGTCCTTTAATTCTCCTATGGTGAGTAAACTGCGAATAGGGTTTGAATGTTCTTTGGCGTGTATTTGTTTTATCCTGTAGGGTACGTCAGAGAAATGTACTTTGCATTCACTCAATAATGTTGTGTGTTTGGGCTACAATGCCAGTCAGCTTTCTCAAAAAAAGTAAGAACAAGCAAGGTGCAGTCCTGCTGAACTACCGCACGCATTGAATGTATCATTTGGAACTTGCGGTCCTGTGGGCAACTTCGGAGAAAGGTTGTATTTTGTATTCACTCAAGTTGCTTTGTGTTTGGGCTAGCACAGTGTTGGGAGACAGGTGGTCTATCCTGACCCCTCACCAATCCCACAACACGGATTACCCTTGTTCTGATGGGCGGAGATGTCCCCAACTACAATCTGTGTTAATCACCTACTAATTACTAACACAGAAAGCGTGTAACTAAAACCTTATTAGCATGCAAAGACTCCATTTTAGGTAATCCGCAAAACGCCATCTTCTACTAGGCCTGAAAATTATCTCTAAAAGCCTGTCCCTCTCTCTGCCCCGCGCTTCACACCACTAGCCCAGGCCCCCACTTAACTGCCTCCTGCCAGCATCGCACAAACCCTGTTGTTCTCATGGAAGTTCAGATATTCATTGTTGCAACCTTTACTGCTGTGCCAGAACAGATGAGCTCACTGCACTGTGTGAGACCAGAACAGGCCCCCGCCTGAGTGCCCATCCATCTCCGCTAACCTGCACGCGTCCCTTTTGACCCCCACCCTGCTAAGCTGTAAACTGCCAGGCCCATGCCCCTCTGCTTTTTGATACTGATACACATCCGACCTCCCGTAGTGGCCAAACGAAGATACCCCGAAGAGCCTTGTCCCCAGACACTCATATATTCTCTCTAATCCTAAAACTTCTCTATTCATATTATGATAGCCTGTCCGATAGCACAGCGAGTAGAGCGCCTGCTTTGACATCTGTGCAGAGCCTGCTGACGCCGGCAGGACCGAACTCAGCCTTTCATCCTTCCGAGGTTGATAAATGAGCACCACACACCGTGGGTACTAAGCAGCCCTCAGATACCTGAGGGTTTGTAGCGCTATATAAATGCTAAAATATTATTATTATTATTAGTCATTAGGTAGATTAAAACCTCCAAGGTGGGCTCCTGGGTCAGGGTTTCTAGGTTTATGGGTACCAGGGTGCAGAGGGTACAATGCCTGCCTATAACTTATCTGTGAACTCTGGTAAGCACCCACATTCCTACCTGACTTTACGAGTGTCATTTGTCTCATGCTCTCAAATGCTGTTATTGTAAGATCAGTTAGTCAGGGAAAGTGTCATTTTCGCTGGCCTGACCTTCACCTCATAAAGATGAGCCCAGCTGACCTACGTGCAGCGGGAGTGACGTCTAAGCACCAACCAATCCCAAATGGTCGACACCTAAAGATCTATACGGCACCGGCAACTCGACCCAATTGTGTTGTAGAATTGTGCGTTTGTAATAGGATGTCATCTGTGACAATTTTTTCTTCCATATTGTGCTTGCCGTTTAATGTTTTTCAGAGCGCTCTCCGGGCAGCAGAGTTCTCTGTGTGCACAATTTATCTCATATAAACTTTGTTCTACTTGCAATCTATCTCCTGGTCTCATTCCTTACTGAGGTGCGTCCATTATTCAGATTTTGGGATATTGTGTTGGGGGGTGGGCACCTTCATTTGGTGACCATCCGATGTGATATTCCCTGACGTCCCCGTACTGCAGCGAGATCCAGGGCTTCCCCAGAAAGGCCGATCCCCACCTACAGCTGACCAGATTCAAACAAAAACATGTACGCAGCGAGGCAAGTTGTGTGGGTCCAGGCTTTGCAAATACCCAACTGCTCGCCAGGCAGGGCCACGACGGGGAGGCCCCCACTTGAGGGTAGACCGCGAACAGAGGCTCTCGGAATACCATAGGCAAATGTGTATTGATTGCAAGGGTAAGTAACGGAGGGAAAGGGAAAGTGTGGAGCAGGTTAATTAAGGGGAACACGCAAACATTGGGTTTAGTATGACTGGATGGAGTTATTGTTGAGAACAAAGCACTTTTTCTCTTTTCATGGCCATTAGGTTTTTATATAAAAGAGTACAGTGAGAAAATAAGAGGCGATACGGGAACCTAGCTCTGAAAGGGGGTGGAAGGCGTCACCGCGTAGCACTGTCCCGACCAGTGCTGAACATAAGCGAGGAAATAGAATAAAGTAGGAGCCTTGTATATTTAGTAGGATCGGACATTAGTAATATTTAGTATATTTAGTGTCTATACTGTTCTATAACTCTTATGGAGGTAGGCCCAGGCAAGGCAAGGGTGTTGTGTGTGTTGAGTGGGGGGGAAAGAAAAACTCAAGGTTGCGTAAAAGGGGGATTAGGGCATAGGATTAGGGGGCATATAGGTTTATTTTACAGTGTTTTATGTTCTTTGTTTGATGTTTTCGATGTAATTGTTGGTTTGTCCTGCGGAAATGTTCACTGGTTTATGTTTTATGTAAATGATGTAATAATGCATAAGTAATGTTTTGAAAAGTAAATAATTGAAGACTACGATTGATACATTAGAGGTTGAAGTGTTACAGCACAAGAAAATAGAGGAGTGGGAAAAGGTCCTTTGATAAACATGGCTCTAGATACGCCACTTTCACACATTTGCAAGCATCTCCCCTTGTATCATGATCGAATAAAAAAATACTGTGCCCATTGGGTAGCTGAAATAAAGGGGGAGGGGTCACCTCATATCTGGATGGAAGGAGGGTCTGTTAATAAAAGGATATTGGACCATGTAGTGACCTATCTAATGGCAAAGTACAAAGGAAACAGCTTCAAAATAGACGAGAAGTGCTAGATTTGTGGAGGATGTTCAAGGAAACACCCACTACAAATAAGCAGAAGGAAATAGAGCACACAGTAGTAGTGCCAAATGATGAAGGTGGAGATAAGGGGAAAGAAAGGGAAGAACCAAAGAAAATATACCCATTGCTTTCAATACCCGCAGAGGGATAATTGAACACAGTGTATGTAGCAGGGGCCACTGTGCCTTTAACAACGGTCACTGCACCACCTACTCCCTACATTCCATCAAGCATCACTCCTGCCCCCACAGAGCCCACCACTTGAGATCTATAAGTAGTATTAACATATACACAGGCAAAACTGGCCTGATTACGAACACTATGCGAAACAACACTGCCCTTGTCCGGGCGTGGGCAGTCCCCATTACCACCCATGCCAATAAGTACCGCTGCATTACCCGAAAATGAATGGAAATCTGGGGATTTCCTTTTCAGAATAGACAGTGCCCCAATAAAAGCAGTACGAGTAGAACGAGAAGGTGAGGCAGAAAGAATGGGATATCATTCAGTAGCCTCAAGAAAGGGATGAGGAATGTTGGAGTGACTTTGATGAGGCCAATGAAGGGGCAGTGGGAGAAGTACTGCCTACTGCCATTACAATGGGCCACCCCACAATTAACTTCAACAGAGGAAGGATGGGAGGGAAGGCTCTGAAACAGGTTATGAAGAATTGCATTGGCAAAAAAGAAAGTAGTGAAGGTAATTAAGGGAAAGGTGAGATCAAAATTACAGATTCCCCTCATCCACAAGGGAGCGGGACGACCTCACTATATACCTTGGGCACGGATGGGCAAGAGCAATCTCCTCAAAGCACTTCCACCGCTTCCAGGGGGTGCGGGAGAATTGATATATGCATTCAAAAAGAATACAGCGGGAGTGCCATTATATAATATCTGCAGTGGGAGATCAGGCAGACAAGGATTGGGTGAAGGCAGGGTTCCCGGGTGTGACCATGGAGAATGATATGTATGACAGGGCGTTCTTTAACCATGTGCGGACACGAGTATGGGATACACTGCAGAGGACCTTCGCTGAAATCCCAGATTTACACTCGGTAATTAAATGTACCATGGGGGACGAGGAGGATGATGTGAAGTTCATTCTTTGGGTGCAGGAGCTGTGGCAGGCAGAGACGGGCACGGCCTGGGACCAGTCTACCTCCCTCTTTAATTTCATCATCAAGCGAGGCCTCCTAAAGGAAGTACAGAAGGCCCTAGATAGAATTGCTGAGATAGAAGCCAAGGGGTGGCCAGAAATACAAAGCATTATAGTACACCACTGTAGAAGGACCAAAGAAAGGGAAAAATAAATAGTACAAATAAGATTAGCAGATGAGGACGAAACTGGTACAGAGTAAGTAAGTGATGGTCGCGGCAGTAACTGTTGCATCGCCCTCAGAACGGTAGGGAGAAGAAGGGGAGAGGCCACTAGTGCTACAGGCTAGGATGGCAGCTACATGGGCAGACAACAGCAGGTGCAATGGGGTGGCGAGGAACGATACATGGGACCTCAATGGCAGGGAAGACCGGCAAGAGGAGCAGGTGGGTATCGAGGACCGGGAGGAGAGGGTGGATATGCATATGGTGGGCAAGGTCCAAGGGGGTGTGGACCTGGGCCATGTTGGTCGTTCAGGAGATGGGGACACTTTGCCAGGGAATGTTGTATCCGACCTGTAGCGAATTACCAAAATACTCAGAGGTACAGCAGTGAACAACAGTATGGGCACCAACACCCAGGTAGCTCCTATGGACTCCCCATGGGTGCCTTCACAGAGGATAGGCAATCCGACAATGGGCCCACACTGGGGTACACTACACAAACCCTTCCAATCCAGCAAAATCACATCGCACACACACATGCAAACCTACTCGCCACCACAGCTAACAGTGCTCCAGCACCTTATCAAGGAACATGTGTGCTAAGTGAAAATGTTTTCGCTTGCCCAGGAACGTACACCCAACCCAGATTAGGACAGCCTACAGAGAACCCTTGTGTGTCCAGTCCTATCCACTACCTTACGTCCAGACAAGGAACCACTGGTGGGAGCAGAGATAGGAAACAAACAGTTCATCTTTATGGTGGACTCAGTGGCGGAGAAAACATGTTTATGTGAAGGTGGTTTTCTGTTATCTGGCAAGAATCTCGAGATGCAAGGATTTTCTGGGGCTGTAATAATGGTTCCTTACGCAGAACAGCTAGATGTCAAAATAGGAGGATGGTGTTACGCTCACCTGGATTCCACAGGGGCGCCGAACGAAACTGGACTGCAATGGTCTCCACCAGCGTGACTCGTACTGAAGTGATGAACGACTGCACCTGCCCTCTGAGTTTCATCTGTCTGGCACGAAGGAAGATTTTCCTAGAGTGGGACAATGGTAAGTTAGCTAACCAATAGAGGCGGTCTAACTTCTGCTTCTACTACCGTAACCTCCTTATATTCTCTTTACTGTGTCTCACCTGATTGTTAAGCAGGATGGGCTCTCCATCCTGCGTCTGCATGCAGGGGTCCGTTGAAACTTGGGTATTCAGTTAACTTCACTGATCCCGTAGTCTGTTGGTTGAGTTCCTGACAACAATGACTCTGAGGTAAGTCTTATGCCTTGCTTTTGAATTCCGATTGTCTTACAGTTCACTTCTGCACTATTGTCTTCATAGTTTTTTTCCCTTTGCAGAATTGCCACAGGCAGGTGTCTCTTCTCCGAGAGAACAAAGTAAATACCAAGGTAAGTTTCAGTATTATGAAGAAAAATAATGTCTTAACATGCAGTATTATTCATTCGCATGTTTCACCTGTTGTTCTCTTTCTTGTCTGCAGGTGTGGCACTTTCTGGAGCGAAGCTCGTGCGATGTAGATTAGCGAGACCGCAAGCGAATATTGCTTCGGGTAAGTATCTTGCGGCACGGGATTGAATGTCTTATAGCGAGTCGCAGCTCACCTGTTGTCTTTTCTTGTCTTTTACAGATGCGGTTGTTCCGGGCGGTGGTTGTGATGGGAGACATGAGTGGGGGCCTAGTGGAGGCTGCCCCTGCACTGCTGGGGGGTGGGGGTGGTGGGAGACATGAGTGGGGGCCTGGTGGAGGCTGCCCCTGCACTGCTGGGGGTGCATGGGGACATGAGTGGGGGCCTGGTGGAGGCTGCCCCTGCACTGCTGGGGGGTGGGGGTGGTGGGAGACATGAGTTGGACATGAGTGGGGGCCTGGTGGAGGCTGCCCCTGCACTGCTGGGGGGTGGGGGGAGACATGGTTAGGGGCCTGGTGGAGGCTGCCCCTGGTGGCTGGGGGGTGGTGGTAGACATGGGTGGGGCCTGGTGGAGGCTGCCCCTGCACTGCTGGGGGGTGGGGGTAATAGGGGACATGAGTGGGGGCCTGGTGGAGGCTGCCCCTGGTGGCTGGGGGGTGGGGGTGATGGGAGACATGAGTGGGGGCCTGGTGGAGGCTGCCCCTGGTGGCTGGGGGTGATGGGAGACATGAGTGGGGGCCTGGTGGAGGCTGCCCCTGCACTGCTGGGGGGTGGGGGTGGTGGGAGACATGAGTGGGGGTCTGGTGGAGGCTGCCCCTGGTGGCTGGGGGTGATGGGAGACATGAGTGGGGGCCTGGTGGAGGCTGCCCCTGCACTGCTGGGGGGTGGGGGTGGTGGACATAGGTGGGGGCCTGGTGGAGGCTGCCCCTGCACTGCTGGGGTGTGGGGGTGCATGGGGACATGAGTGGGGGCCTGGTGGAGGCTGCCCCTGCACTGCTGGGGGGTGGGGGTGGTGGGAGACATGAGCGGGGGGCTGGTAGAGGCTGCCCCTGCACTGCTGGGGGGTGGGGTGCATGGGGACATGAGTGGGGGCCTGGTGGAGGCTGCCCCTGCACTGCTGGGGGGTGGGGGTGGTGGGAGACATGAGTGGGGGCCTGGTGGAGGCTGCCCCTGCACTGCTGGGGGGTGGGGGTGGTGGGAGACATGAGTGGGGGCCTGGTTGAGGCTGCCCCTGATGGCTGGGGGGTGGGGGTGATGGGAGACATGAGTGTGGGCCTGTTGGAGGCTGCCCCTGCACTGCTGGGGGGTGGGGGTGGACATGAGTGTGGGCCTGGTGGAGGCTGCCCCTGCACTGCTGGGGGGTGGGGGTGCATGGGGACATGAGTGTGGACCTGGTGGAGGCTGCCCCTGCACTGCTGGGGGTGCATGGGGACATGAGTGGGGGCCTGGTGGAGGCTGCCCCTGCACTGCTGGGGGGGTGGGGGTGGTGGGAGACATGAGTTGGACATGAGTGGGGCCTGGTGGAGGCTGCCCCTGCACTGCTGGGGGGTGGGGGTGGTGGGAGACATGAGTGGGGGCCTGGTGGAGGCTGCCCCTGGTGGCTGGGGGTGGTGGTAGACATGGGTGGGGGCCTGGTGGAGGCTGCCCCTGCAATGCTGGGGGATGGAGGTAATAGGGGACATGAGTGGGGGCCTGGTGGAGTCTGCCCCTGGTGGCTGGGGGTGATGGGAGACATGAGTGGGGGCCTGGTGGAGGCTGCCCCTGCACTGCTGGGGGGTGGGGGTGGTGGTAGACATGGGTGGGGGCCTGGTGGAGGCTGCCCCTGCACTGCTGGGGGGTGGGGGTAATAGGGGACATGAGTGGGGGCCTGGTGGAGGCTGCCCCTGGTGGCTGGGGGTGATGGGAGACATGAGTGGGGGCCTGGTGGAGGCTGCCCCTGGTGGCTTCGGGGTGGGGGTGATGGGAGACATGAGTGGGGGCCTGGTGGAGGCTGCCCCTGCACTGCTGGGGGGTGGGGTGGTGGGAGACATGAGTGGGGGCCTGGTGGAGGCTGCCCCTGGTGGCTTCGGGGTGGGGGTGATGGGAGACATGAGTGGGGGCCTGGTGGAGGCTGCCCCTGCACTGCTGGGGGGTGGGGGTGGTGGTAGACATGGGTGGGGGCCTGGTGGAGGCTGCCCCTGCACTGCTGGGGGTAGACATGGGTGGGGGCCTGGTGGAGGCTGCCCCTGCACTGCTGGGGGGTGGGGTGCATGGGGACATGAGTGGGGGCCTGGTGGAGGCTGCCCCTGCACTGCTGGGGGGTGGGGGTGGTGGGAGACATGAGTGGGGGCCTGGTAGAGGCTGCCCCTGCACTGCTGGGGGGTGGGGGTGCATGGGGACATGAGTGGGGGCCTGGTGGAGGCTGCCCCTGCACTGCTGGGGGGTGGGGGTGGTGGGAGACATGGGTGGGGGCCTGGTGGAGGCTGCCCCTGCACTGCTGGGGGGTGGGGGTGGTGGGAGACATGTGTTGGTGATCAGTAGTGCAAGGTGACATGTGGGTTGGCTGTTGGGCATGGCCATGGTGGATGGGTTGCCTGTGGGACATGAGCAGGGGTGCAGGGTAGTACCCTGTGGTGTGGGCTGCCTGCAGGGGCGGTGGAGGGTGTAGAGGGAACACCTGGGAGGACCCACATGGCCAAATCACGTGTAGCATTCCCCGGCACCACCGAAATACACGTACCCTGCAGAAATTGGGTGTGAATCTTCCACGCACCTCGGAATACATGTACCCAGGCCAATCGCGTGTGGAACTTCCCGTGCACCCTGTAGTACATGTACCCAGGCCAATCGCGTGTGGAACTTCCCACGCACTCCCACCTACCCAGGCCAATCGCGTGTGGAACTTCCCGCACACCCCGTAGTACACGTACCCAGGCTAATCGGGTGTGGAACTTCCCGCGCACCCCGAAGTACACGTACCCAGGCTAATCGCGTGTGGAACTTCCCGCGCACCCAGGAACACGCGCACACGCTATTTTTCACACAGCGGGTGTCCGTGTTTGTCGGTGCCTCTTTGCACCTCATTTGTCCTAGAGGGCCACTGTATGGGCCATTCATCATGGCTGTATATGGGTGCTTTTTGTTAGCGCACATTTCTTTCAGTCGCAGGGGCGCTACCGCCTGCTTTCTTGTGGCGTACTTGTTTGGCCCTGTGCACGTCTTTGACCGTGCACTGGTTTGCCCTATTCGATTCCATGAATACGGGTTGTAGGCGAGCGTTTAGGCGTTCCGCGCACTTGCCTCTTGTACTTCCCCCGTGACGCCCATATTTTCACGCGTTGACGCCCATATTTTCACGCGTTGTCCCCCATTCCGAGTGTTACGCCCCGTGTTCCGCCTACTTTTGTGATGTGCGCCGCGCTATGTGCGATTTCGCAGTGGCCGTGGCGCACGCTGTTGGATGACCTGTGCGCCGGCGTGCGCGGCGCACATTTTTAGCGCACATCCAATGTTTTTCTCGCGCACGGACTTCCATGAAGCGCTGGTTTTCCTGCGGTTTTCGCACTTGCACTGCGATTTTCGCACTTGCACTGCGATTCGCACGTTTTGGCACCTCTGCACGGGAATTTTCGGCGCACATTAATTCCATGAATCGACCCCTTAAGCTTTGCATGTTGATTTCGCAGGCCAAAGTCTTAAAGAAGAAATATGGAAAATGTACGTTGAAACATACTTCTATTTTATCAACAAAAAGTGACCCCTACTCTATGCTATGGCTCTGAAACTACATTATGTAAGAAACACATCTGGTGGCAAACCCTAGAGGCCCGCTTTTGGAAACAGCTGTTAGAACTGCCCAACTGCCCTACCGCTAATACGGCATGAGCTAGGAATTCCATCATGGAGGATGTGTGCCTTATTTAGAAAAGCCATTCTGGCTTTGACCTTGGATGGATTGCTGGAAATCTTAGCACATCTTCTAGCACAGGATCACACATTTGCCAAGAACTGGTGCAATACAGTTCTTGATACTCTAAGCTGATGCTTCCATCATGCTAGATTTGATTATAACAAATCCGGTTTGTGCAAAACAAAAACTTTTCCTTCCCGACTAGATATATAATCGTAATCTATGTCTAAAATACAAGGACTTTGATACCCGTGTTTTTGTCACCAAAGCATTATATTCAACGGCATCCTATCTTCTTAAATGTCCGAGCCCTCACATTAGACAACAGTTCCTTAGGTTATTGGCTAAACGTAACTTGATTCACAAAGATCAGAATCATTGTCGTTTTTGTTCCGATAAAACACAAAGAGACACTTTGGAACATTGCATCTTATATTGTCCAATGCTAGTCAATCAAAGGATGACACTTTAAAAAATGCAGTTTGACTAAATATAACCTCATGTTGTTGCACAATATATGGTCTCATATAACCAATAATCCCGATTTGGGAATGAGGGTGGCCCTAGTTCACTATCCAGATGCCATCTTTCCTAAACATTATTCTGAAGAAGATCTTATGTAACCTTGGCTGTCTCTGTATAGATTTGCATTGTGCTTGGCATTTTTATTTCCATTGACTGGCAATTGATTTTAAATTGCAAATTATAAATAATTGTGAAAATCAATGTCTTATTGTTTGATGAAATATGTGGCACAATTGTTTATATGCCTTTTTCCTTCATATTTTAATTTCCATGTTTCTGATTATGATGATCTTTTTTATTTTATCCTTCTTGGTTTTTTTTCCATTTAAATGTTAAATTAAGATATGTAAAATGTAAGGTATCCAAAATGTAAATAATCTTGTTTTCCTTTTATACATATTTGAAAGGATGATTGTATTATCCATATCAAATAAAAAATTTAAAAAAGCGTATTTATGTCGTTTATCACTAGCTACAAAATGTTTGACACTTACTTTACCAGTAGCTTGTGGAAGTCTCCAGCCGACTCATAATATACTCTACTTTGTGCCAAGCCCAGGAGTCCACTTCCTCTAAAACAAGAACATTTATATATTTAGTTGCTCTGCTAAGGTTTGTAGCAGGCCAACATATTCTGTTACCTCCATTATTAACTCCTAATGCTGGGTGAGCTATCATTTTTACAGGTTTAGTATCCATATTTAGTGCAAGTTCAAGATGTTATCGTCACTGAACATGGTGGCACAGGATACCAATTGTACTACTCTCTCAGAACAGTAATTCAAACTGAAAAATAAATCTAATGTTGATGAACTGGTGCCGGTCAACTATGTGCACTGGCCTGGACAATCACCAGTAGTATGTCCATTATACAACAACCCCCATTCTCTGAGAGTATCAGTCTACATCTTGCATTTTTTGTTTCCTCTGGGTTTTACCACGATACTCTTGGGTTTGATGTTGTCATAACTTGGGCCATTTTGGTGGTCTCTACATGCTGCATTACGATCTCCACCCAACAATACAAATTCATGGTCATGGGTGGTCATCCAGTTTTTATCACACATGTAAAATCCAAAGTATCGAAGCTTGTGCACCACTTATAGCTTTGGGTTACTCAATTAGCAACTAAAACCCCTATTTCTTTGTACAACTGAAGTTTATAATCATTGAACTTGGTGTTTTACCTTTACGTTTGCTTGCAAGTAATTCTCTATACCAACCAGAGCCCTTTGAAGGCTTATGAAGTATTGTCTAGCAGGATGTCGTCATCGGCATAGGCTAGCCAAAAGACCCCTAGAGAATTCAACTTAGGTGGAAACATAGTATTAGGGTCAGAAACATGTTCAGGGTCCGCTGAAATCCCCCATAGAGTGCAATGGACTAAAACAAATGGGGACCAACTGCCTACCACTTGAAATCAAGCGGTAAAACCGCTCGACAAATAACAGTCATACTAGGTGGCATCTGATCAGATTTACCGCTGAGATACCACCAAACCCATAATGAGGCCCACTTTGTCTTGTTTCACAATGTTTGAAGGGTTTCTCACACAGCTTCAGCCACGAGGAAAAACCTTGCATCCAAAACATGTGTTGAATGGTTAAATGGTGCCCAAGAAGAACACTTTAAATAATCATCACTTTGGCTATGCAACAATGTTTCAGATGTTATTTTTCCACCTACCGAATCCCTTATTCTTTTTTTTGCATTTAGTCTTTATTTTGTTTCGCAGAACACAATATCATAACAGTGAAAACATTGTCATTTCAAATAACAAAAAACATGAAAACCCAACCTTAAATAGAAAATGCCCCATTAACTTCCCCCACTTTCCATTTTTGTTGGCCCCGGCCATCCATGGAGCCCTGCCGTGATTCTTTCCATTAAGTATATGTTCTTAGCTACTTTGATCCTTTCTCTCTTACTAAGTGTATGTTCATCTTTCCACTTGGTAGCAATGCATGCTCTGGCGGCAAGGAGTAGGGCTGCTGTAAGCTTAGGAAGCCTGAGGTATTCCCCCTCATCCTCCTACATTCCAAACAAAACCAGAAGGGGATTTCTATCCCTAGCTATCCCCTCCAGCTCTTTGACCCAGCTGTGGACCTCATCCCAAAATATCTGTACTCAAGGGCATGCCCACCACATGCGTCAATAATCTGCCCTCGCTTCACAGCCCCTCCAACACTGTGGCCTTACGTCAGGAAACATCTTTGGCAGTCTGACCGGGTCATACTGCCATCTATGGAGGAGCTTGATCGCATGCTGCCTGTACTGGCACGATAATGATGTTCTAGAAGCTCCCCTGCAACATCTGGTCGAAATGGACCCATCAATTTCCATCTCCAAGTCCCTTTCCCATCGCCCTCTCAGGTTCTCCGTGTTCCCCCCTCCCACCCCAACTAAGGCACCATACATGGCCGAAATTAGCCCACGCATCGTCATGCCCCTGTCCAACAACTTCTCAAAGGGGGTGAGCTCTCTGCACGTCTTATCCTGTACCCTCGCATCCGTGAGCACCCGTTTTAGTTGCAAGAACTGGAATACAGAGAGTTTGCCTATGCCCAGGGCTTCTTCCAAGTCCGCAATCGGTATGAATTTGCCCCCGTTAGCTTTCCTATCCTCTCCAAGCCCGCTTTGAACTACTCCTGAAACCTTCCCGGGCTGGATATGTGGTCTCTAATGCCAGGTCTCCATAGGAGACCCAGAAGCGAGGGCCACGTGGTGATCGTCTTCATGTCCGCCGCCCTGTCTCCAGATCTCCCATATGGTTCCCAGGATGGGGTACTCCCGTATTCTCCTTGGCAGTTTATTCCTGGGTACCCACAACCTTTCCCCAACCGTGGCCGGGCTCATAAGGGAATTATCCATTGCCACCCATTGATGTTCTATCTGGGACCGCAATTGGGGAATCGGGACCCTAAGCTGAGTTGCCTTATAATACAGCCGCATATCTGGAAGGCCGGCCCTCCCCTCTCCGTTGGTAACACTAGGGTGGACATGGGGATTCTAGCCTTCCTCCCATGCCAGAGTAACCTGTGTAACACCCCCTGTACCTCCCGAAAGAATCCCTCTGGTATGCATATCAGTAACATCTGCAATAAGTATAGCACCCTCGGGAGTCTCGTGGCAATAACCCTGGTGTATAACTTGGAATCCGTATTGAGGAGACAGATCGGCCAATATGCACCACAGTTCCGTGGGTCTCTGTCCTCCTTGGCAATCACTGTAATCAAAGTGCGGCAGAACGATTCTGGTGCTCTGCCTGAGTGGAGTATATAGTTAAACAGGAAAGGGAGCAGGGTAGGGAGAAACATTTTATAGAACCCTGAGGTAAAGCCATCCTCCCCCAGAGCCTTCACCCATCGATAACCACGCCACCGCCTTTTTAACCTCATCCTCCGATATGGGGGACTCCAGCGCCAAGGAGTCCTCCTCTGAGAGTGTGGGCAGATTAATGGACTCCAGGTAGGCACCCAACTCCTGTGCATCTGGGGAAACCTCCGATGCATAAAACTTCTAGTGAAAGGCTGTGAAAGCCTCCGGGATATCCTCCACCCACCAAACCCGCTGCCCCTGCCTGCGCTCCTACTTCTGTGACCCACCTTTCCGCACGCAGACCCCCTCAGTCGTGTAGCCAATAAGGAGTTTGCTTTATCCCCTTTTTCACAGAATGTTTGCTTATGGAAGAGCAGGCTACGGATGCCTATCCCTTCTTGCAAGAGTCTCCATTTTACCCCTTGCCTCCTGTATACTCTCTGCCCTGTTCCCTGAGGGGTCATGGGCCCATGCATCCAAATGTCTAATCTGCTCCTGTAGTCTCCTATCAACTATCACTCTTTCCCTCTTTTTACGGGTTCCTTCCTGAATTAGGATCCCTCTCCATGCAGCCTTCCCCGCCTCCCAGACGGTCTTCACGTCTAACTCCCCATCGTCATTAGTTTACATATGAATTGTTCATTTTACAACTGTTCGAATTACAATTGACCTTTTCACAATTGACCGAATTGTGAAGGTCAATTGTAACATATATGTGGGGGGAAACCCCCCACAACCCCCCACCCAACGCCAAACCCCCCAAAACCCATATATACGTATATATATGGGTTTTGTATATATATATATATATATATATACGGTCAATTGTGAAAAGGTCAATTGTGACCCTTTAAATTTGGTCAATTGTTCATTCGAACAATTGTAAATGAACAATTTGGGTAATACCCGTCGTTAACCTTGAAGTATTTCTCCATTTCCTTCTGCAACTCCTTGAGGAACACCAGGTCCTTCCACAGCGATTCATTGTACCTCCATTTCGAACCCCTTAGAGAGATGCCCGCCCACCGTATGTTCACCGTCACCATGTCATGGTCAGACCACGAGACCGGAACAATTTCAGAGCCCAAAGTGGGGAGTAAAATGTGTATCCCCTTATTCCCTGGTGGAAATGGTGCCATACATCCCTCAGACCTGTGTCCCCCATTGAGTCATGAAACTCTTGGTGTATGGGCGCTGTGTCTCCTATGGCCTTTCCCCAGGGCTCTCAATAGCCATGGCTGGATCTGAGTCCAGCCAATCCACAAAATGAACCCTTCCCCAATAACAAGAGAACCACAACACAAAGTGCCCCCACCCACCGGCAGGGGCAAGAGAAAAGTTACCCGGGCATGCAGGTCTGGGCACGGAGGGGCTTTCATCCTTGATGGGTCTGCCACCCCTGGTGGCTCGCCTTCACCCCTTGCAACCTTCATGTGGCTCCCTTTCCCTTGAGGTGTGGGGGGGTCTCTCCTCCCATCAGTTTGTTCATTGCCGTCTTGATCTCTGCCGCTGGCGTCAGCCTATATTTGCATCCATGCACTTCAAACGATATGGAGAAAGGGAATCCCCACCTGTGTCTGAGTCCCTGTGCCATACATTTCAGGTCCCTTTCTTCTGGCCACTTATAGGGTTCGGAGCCTATCACTGTAGTTGTGGAAGCGAACTAGCACTGATCTGGGGCCATTCCCCCCCGCCCGCAAGTCTCTGTGTATCCGCTCTAGCTTAACCTCATCAATGGCGTTGTCAAAAATGAGTTTGGTAATGGCGAAGAAGGCACTCTGCAAGGTTGTTGCGCCTCTCGCGATTCTATAGGTCATCCACCTTCAGGGTTTCCAGTGTGTCCAGGGAGGACTGGTTGTGTTCCACTTCCACCAGCCTCTCTTCCATCTTGTCAATTCTCTTGGTTATCTTGTCCACTCTCCCCCCAAATATCTGCCCGCATGCTTCTCATCTCTTCAAAGAGGACCGCTACGTCCTTTTTGGTGGCACCAGTGTCTTCTCCCATTTTTGATCCCCAACACCGATCAGGCGTTCTATCTAGGGCACGTGGAGTGTAAATAAAGGGGGCCAGCTTCTTCCTCATGTCGATGTGCCATCACCCCCACTCCTTGCCCTTGCTGTCGGGTCCCAGGGAGGAGCCGTCCACTCGCAGGCAGACGTCGCCATGCTCTCCGGGACAACGGGTGTCTCTCAATGTTGATCCTGCGCTCCTCTGGGTGACGCCCTCCGGGGACGCTCCAATATCCTGGCTGACTGTGGTCGCGTGAAAGCGGGCACACGCCCCTGTACTATTTCAGGGTGCCCACACCTCCACCTACAAACTCACAGTCCTGCTCTGCCTGTCCGATGGTTTGAGTGGATGTGCGCCACTTCCTACTCTGTCACTGCTGCCGAGGCCCTCAGCACAATCCTCTCCTCCCGCCGGGGGTTACCCGCGTCCACCTCTTCTCCTTCCCCTCCGGGCTTGTCTTCCGTTTAGTAGCCTCTGGTTCCTGCAGCTCTGTACACCTCATCACTTTCCATCCATGTGACCAAGCTCCTTCATGTGTCGGGGGATCTGTGTGTAAAATATATTCACCTGGGTGCTCAATGTGTCCTGCCCTCCTCGGAGCAGGGGGAGAGCGGCCAATTCCACTGCCTCTGTATGCGCTGGCGCCCCCCAATCCGCGCCACCCCCCCTGCTCGTTTCAGCAGCTTCTGAGGGGGTTCCGGCTTTACCTCAGCGGGGGATGGGAATGACCCCCACCCCATCAGTTTCCTGCAGTGTCTCCCATGCCTCAGTTACTCCTGGCTCATCCTAAAGGAAGTGGGGGAGGGCTCAATAATTGGCAGTGGCAGCTCCGTTGAGAGATGGGGGGCGGTTTTGTCCAGTCCCTCCAGTGGCCACCCGCTATGTACAGATGGAGGGGCTGGTACCCGTTATCCTGCCGCTCCAAGGATCTCTTATTCACCCTGTTCCTCTCACAGGTGTGCATTTCACTCTCCCCCTCTCAGGGGTGGAGGAGTGGGGGAGAGGCCCTGGATCGCTTCCTCCTGCGCCAGTAGGGGAGGGGTCGCCACCCCTCTCAGTGTCAAAGGCCTTTCTTTTCCGGGTCCCGCCGCACTTCTCATGGTGTGCAGCCCCAGGGTGCGGGGGGTAGCATTGCAGGGGGTCGCCCACTGTCCTGTTCTTCCCACCAGACCGACCCACCTCTGGCCAGGAGTTCTTTGGCCGCACCACCATCACACTTGGTCTCCTTCAGTGCAGATTTCGGTGGCCCGCTCCGTAGTGTCTCCTCTCTGGTCCACCAGGCAGGTCGGGCAGCCCAGCTGCTCTTCTGAGCGCTCCAGTGCACCTCCTTGTGCGCAATCTTGCCGGGCCTGCCACTGAGGGAGTCTCTCCCTCCATTTGGGGACTCCCACAACAGCACTGTTCTGCAACCGCCAGCCCCGCAGACAGTTGCCATGGGGGACAGACGGCAGCTTAGTGGGTGCCCCCGCACCCCAAGGAAATGGGTCAAGGGTCGGCCGCTGCTCCTTCGGTGTTAGGGGGGGTCACCAAGTCGACTGGGCGATCAGGGCCGCCTTCCACTCGTTCAGTGGTGCTCTTCTTTCCTGGCACCCTGTGTCAGTGCAGGCCGCAGCAGTCTCCACCAGCTGCTGCCTCAGGGGATTAGCTTCAGTTTCCGTGCACCCCCAGTCAGGTAGGCTGGATGGGGGGGGGGGGTGCCTGCAACTGTCCCACGTCTCACTGGGGGGACGTTGTCTACCCTTGGGGGAGGGGGGGGGAAATCAGCCAGCCAAGAGGCCCTCCAACAAGGAGACGTTCACTGAGACATCCGCTTCTCAGCACCCCCTGGTGGCTGTCTCATGTGTCCCTTTTTCAACACTTTTTTGCAAGAAATTTTCTGGGTGTTTTACTCATGGCCCGATGATTCCCTGGTATGGGAATATTTACAGCGCTTACAGTCCTTCCACTGCATTTGTGCTGCATTTTGCTTTGCATGACCCACATGGCATGGTGACCTCAGACCCAAGGTTTGAGATGGCTTGTATGTCTATAGAAGAATATGCATCGTCTCATTGCATTTAATAAAGGATCCTGTCTCGCCCTCCATGACCCGCTGCCATGACAACTCAAATCCATAGGTTCAGTTCTCCTTTTCGTTACTATCCATGTGTCATTCCTGATCAGCAGCCGCTTCTGCAGTAGTTATTAAAATTCACCACACGTCTGCTTTGTTTGCTTGAATTTCCTTTAGCTCTAGTTTCATAATTTGATTCTTCGCTTTATGGTACCTTTCCCTCTTTGATAGCATCTACTAGCTTGTTTCCCGTTTACGCACATTGAATGATGGTAGGGAACTCAGTCGTGACACGCTGGGATAATGTCTTGCAGTGTAGGGAGGGGCTTCTCAACCGCTGCGAGCCCAGTGTAGGCGCCATTCCTGCAGACTTTACGTTGGTCTTAATTCCCCAGTGTTTTCATGGGACCGTAATGAAGGTATAAGAAGGACTTACACCACAGTAGTTACATTTTCAGCCTATGATTGTGACAATGCCAGATGATTTCAGACCTTATCAAAAGGTGGAAGTGCACACTTTATCCCTTCCCTGGATGCTGGCATACAAGTAGGCAGTGACCTGTTCCTGGGCCATGACACATGTCTCCGAGTGACCACAGAGGACATGGGATCTTGATGGCAGGAAGGAGGTGAACGTGCTCCGGGCATTTGGGACAGATCAGAGGAGGGTGGAGATGGGAAAGGGGAAGGAAGCAGGGCTGCAGGCAGTCGCATCCGACGCCCACTGCGGAGCCCCACACACAGAATGCACTGTCAGAGCTGGGGCGGAGCCCAATGGGACAGTGGGCCTCATTACGGGTGTTGCGGTAAGGCAACAACGGCACCAGTAGTCCTACCAGCACCGTTTTTACCTCGCCGCAACATTCCGAGACTACTCGGTAGTGCCGCTCTGGACGCCTTGTTAGACCAGACGACATCCAAAGCGGCACCTGCTAGCAGTACAGGATGCTAACAACGGTCCTTATTAACGGAACTGTTGTTAGCATCCTCCCTATTCCCAAAGGGGAATGGGGACATACCGGGTCTGGGTCCCGCGAAAGGGAATTACCGGGCCCTCCAAGGTTGGAATGGAGGCAAGAAGGCGTTTTGAAATGTCAGATGGCCAGAAGAGGAGGGAGGAAGAGGCAAAGAAAAACAGGGCAAGATGGGAGTGAGTGACACAGTTTGGCCCCAATCCAACAGAGTGGCAGCACCATTTCTAAACGCCTTATAACAAAGAGGTGCTAGAGACGGGACATTTGGAATGTCCCGCAAGATGAGTAGCTGTTACCTCAGCAAGGACCCCCATAAACAGAAGAACCAGTCAGTAGGTGTTACTGTGCTGTAGAACTGACCCATGCTAGGGAGGGTGACCCCAGAGAGAACAACCCTAGCACCAACTGTCCCAAATCCAGGTCAGTCTGTACCAGAATTAAACAAAACTGTTGACCCTCAACATTGGGATAAAAAGGATCAACCCAGTCATTTTTAAAACTTCCACAAATAAAAACCATTAAATTACTTCTGGCTTTCAGAGAGTTTTGTACGCCCTGCATGCTTTCATCACGTTCCTCCACTTCAAGTAGGATGACTAATGTCTTCTCAGGTTTAATGTCAGATTAAAGTGATTAGAACTGCTAGGGCTTCTTCCCAGAATGGATCCTCTGATGATGCCTGTGCAGAGATGAGCTCTGAGTGAAGATGGTCTTACACTCCACACACTGGTAGGGGCTTTCGCCTGTGTGGGATCTCTGATGTTGCTTCAGCTTTGATATTTGAGTAAAGTACCGACCACATGTGGCACAGCCGTAGGGCTTCTCCCCTGTATGGGTTCTGTGATGAAGGGTCAGGGACGAGGACTCACTGAAGCTTTTGTTACACTCTGTACATTCATAGGGCTTTTCCCCAGTGTGGTTCCTCTGATGCCTGGCAAGATTTGAGGAGTGCCTAAACCTTTTCTTGCACTCTGGACATTCATATGGCTTCTCCCCAGTATGGATCCTCTGATGGCTATACAGCTGTGACTTCTGAGTAAAGCTAGTCTCACACTCCGTACACTGGTATGGTTTTTCTCCTGAGTGATATCTCTGATGTTCCGTCAGGTGTGATATGTGAACAAAGCTCTTGCTACATTCGGTGCACGCATAGGGTTTCTCCCCTGTGTGGATCCTTCGATGGGTAATTAGAGACGATGGGTGACGGAAGCTTTTCTTGCACTCTGGGCATTCATAGGGCTTCTCTCCAGTGTGGCTCCTTTGATGCATTTTGAGAGCTGAGGAGTGAACAAAACTTTTCTCACACTCTGTGCATTTATGTGGCTTCTCCTCTGTACGACTCCTCTGATGAATCCTTTGATGTGTGTTTAGATGGGCGCTCTGAATGAAGGTTTTCTCACACTCAGTACATTGATATGGTCGCCGCCCAGTATGGATCTTCTTATGTGTGTTCAGACTCGACCTCTGAGTAAAGCTTTTCCTACACTCCGTACACTGGTAAGGCCTCTCCCCTGTGTGAGATCTCTGGTGTGTGATTAGACTGGGCCTGTTATTGAAGCACTTTGCACAGACGCTGCAGGTCAATTCTTTCTCCTTTGCATGGATCCTCATATGTATCAGGAGTTGGGAGCGCTCCTTGAAGCTTTGATTGCAACATGCACATCTTTTAGGCTTCACTTGCAGTCTCTTGATATTGGTAACAGCTGCATTTTCTGTGAAAAGAAGCAGAGGTTCTAGATATCATTTTCTGTCATAAACCATCCAAAATATGTTTTGCTGTTCAGTCTGAATTCATGACACACACAGGAAAAGAATGGAGCCAGGGAAAGGTAAGTAAAAGGAAGAGACCCCAAACAAAACAAAAAAACACAAAAAGGGACCAAGTAAGACAGAGGTAGGAAAAGTAGCTAAGAGGGAGGAGGAGACAAGGCCATTATGGTGACTTAATCAAAATGCTAAATGTAACATTAAGCCAAAATCAATAGGCGGCAAGGATGCAGAAGAAAGAGACTGACACAGGTGGCATAGTGGTTGCTATAGACTTATTGGAAATTAAACTAAAAGAGAAAACCTACATCCCCCTATATCTACAGGGGGGTTCCCTGGGTTACATGTTGTTAGGGAGAATTCTCTGTTTAGGCTGAACTTCCTGACCTAGTGAGTCCCCCAGCAGCTTTGCTGGATTTCTGAAGTTGTTTTTTCCATCCTGCCAAGAGCGAGACTCTTTTCCTCCCACTCTTGGACATGAATGTGTGTAATTCCTTTGAATATCAATGTGTTCTATGGGCTCTTTTACTCCATAGGGTCTCATATGTTTTTCTATGTGTGTTACACCGCACCCTACGTGCCGTAACACTGGGGCATCCTAGCGGACCTCCACCATAGACTCCATACCCGGGGACTGACTACTGTCTCCCCGGGCATGTAAAGTCACCATTGGCTTTACTAGACCTAAATTTACTAACAGAACTAGTACAAACCATCTTATTGTGGACATACTAGTAGGGGTAATTTGATTACTCCTGGATCTGTTACTCGAGGGGGCACTGTCCCGTCCCCCCTCGTCGAGTTTTGGCTGGTAGCAGTGAAACTACTTGTTATGTTCGACCCCGTACATAACCCTATGGGATTCGTCCCATTGTTAGAGATTGATACTTTTCCTCGTTAATTTCTAACGTACCACCGGTCTACTATCTTAAATAAGTTTATCGGATGGTATTTTCTGCCAGAATTCTGTTTTTAAAATGGCGTCTGTGTTCGTCTCTGTGACTCCTAAACCAAAGGTTGAGCCCTTTGTTCCACTTTTGGTGTGCCTCTGTACAGAGACCCTCCAAAGTGGTGCCATTCTGTCTGGGTTACCACAGGGGTGTGGGAGGGGGTTTAGGCACCCTGGACCGAGTTGCCTTGCCAACTCCGGTCGCACTCTGGTGTGATTGGCCCAAGTGGTGAGCCTCCCCACTCACCACTTAGCATGTGTTGATTGACAGCTAGGCAGAATGAATGGGGGTTTTCTGCATAAAAGCAGGGCTTTTGGGACTGGATCTTCAGAAGTCGCCACAGGACTTTAGAATCCGACGAGGGTAACGCTGAGCTGACCTGCACGACGACACCTCCGGTGGAGCCCTGCGGAACCGACTCACCACTTCCCGACGACAGAGGAGATCTCCCTGCCCGAGAGTCTCTTCCCCCGACTGGAGGGAACAACCAGTCCCCCTTTGCTTTTTCTTCGCCTCAGGACGCAGTGGTCGAATTGCCCGTGCAGAGCACCTCGGCAACCGGATAGCCACTACCCCTGTACCACGACCAAAATGTGGTGCCTTGCGGCGGAGCACTCCGCGGCTGGTCTCTTCCCTGGTGGTGCACCGGACTTCACTTTTCTTCGACGATGAGATCATCTCTACTCTTGGCAAAGACCCGACGTGCATCCACCACCAGGAACAACTGCCCCCGCCGGAGCTGTCTCTCCACAAACAAGGTACCGTGTCCGCCTGGCATCCCTTTCGATCGGTTTGAGTGAGGTGTCTTAATCCTCTCCTCCAACGCATTTCCACCAGAGACTTTTGGGACCTATCGCCTTGCCTCTCTCCGAGTGGGCCTGGCCTCTGAACTTTATGATCTATTGTGGTTCTTGCCTTGCATTTTACCCGTGAAGTATTGAACTGTGTTGATTTCATAACCTGCCTATTTTTCTCTCCCGTCCTAACTAATATTAGAGTGCCATCTAGGTTGAGGCATACACCTCTGTCTGCAAATAAGTGATGCTGGTAGAACCTAGACTTGTCGAAATATTGTTAGAGGGATTGATCGTTTCTTCTTCGTAGAGTAATTGTGATTGAAGTGTTTGCCGTGATAGTGTCATAGTGTTTTCCATACATGTTCCGTTATGAATAAATACCTTAATATATTTACACTGAGTCTCGTTGCGTGTTTGCTTGTCTTACTGTGAAGAATTGCCCTATATTGTATACTCCACATGGTTTGGTTTGTCAGAAGAATGACACCCTTCTCCCGATTCCTGATCCTCAACAGTTTTGCTCTCCCAGTTCACAACAACATCAGGGCGAATGACTCGCCCCCCCCCAGCCTTTCTTAGCATAGATCCAATTGTGAGACACATCGCCAACTATGGTTTCACCATTTTCTCAAGTTGTACTTGGTGTACTCTCCTAGAAAGTACCATGACACGAAAAGGGATTTGTAACCTTTTCTCGTGGGTGTAGGTCCCAGACCCGTACTTTGCTATTACTTGTTTTTGGTAGACATGGTACACTTTCCTGCCAGGTACTTCCTTGAAGAAAACTTTAAATTTGCCCTCATTCACTATTTACTTTTGAGAGGTCTGTGACCAACCACTGCGTCAAGAGGAGTTCCGATGCACGCTCTGTCAAGGAGGATTATTCATGATGCACTCTCAGTAAAGACTCTCACACCCTGACCCCATCCCGACTTTCTTCCTCTCCGGTTACTTGTTTCTTGGGAGCTCGTCACTGAATCTCTACAGGGCAGTAAGTCTTCGTTCACACTGCTCCTCTGTTTCCGGAGATCCTGCGCGACTCTACAGCGGGAACTGGTAGGCAGCTACGGCATTGTTCTGTGGACACATGATCCACCCGCTCTGGGTCACGCCGCAGTCTTTCTGCCCCCAGCTCTGCTTCAGAGTGCCTCCATCCCGGCTTGGGGAGTGGGTTGCTTGCAGCTTCTTTGGCGTTCACACGTTGAACTCCCCGGGCTGGACTGCCTCTCCTGCTGGTTGGCTGGCTCTCTTCTTGGAATCTATCTATTTTTATACAGCTGCTTGGTAATTGTTGGCATAATATATTTTAGTGTCTCTGCTGGCCTTTTGATCAGTAGTCCTATGTGCCTCGTCCCAGTACTTCTATTACTCTTCCTTGGGTAGTCATGTTCTTCGCCCCAGTACTGTCAATACTATGCACATTGCACGAGCTGAACGACAAGGCCTAGTAAGATCATTTGTCTTGTCCTCCCTCTGTCTTGTCGCGCCTATAAACACGTGTACAGGTGTGTTCTAAATGACATATCACATGACAGGGTAAAGGGGGGTGAGGGTGACTGGCTATTATATTGTGTTCTTACCAGATAGTCATCCCTGGTACCACAGGGGAGTCCCTCCCCACGAGAGCCTCCCGCTGAGTACCACCCTGGCCTCATGGGACGGGGCTTCCCCCTAGGGAAGAAGGGACAGCATCCCAGGATTCCTCACCAGTCCTAGTGTAGAGCTGTGCATGGTTTTCAAGGTATCATAATTATGCACTGCCAGATCCTGAGGAACCCATTTGTCCGTCCCACTCTACTAGATTACTTCAGATTTTACAGGTTTATGATCTGAAATAAGTAGAATACAAATAAAAACTTACTTGGCTAGGGATTTCTTTTTACATTACAAAATATAATCCGATTGGAATGTGTCCAGCCCTGCTCTGCGCTGCATTGTGGGGTGAGTAGGAGATGCAGTAATATGAATCCCACTTTCTGTTTGATGCAGAGGTTTCTAGATCCTAGAAAACGCACCTGAGAAAATAGGATTAATGCAATGTGAACGTTAAAGCTCCACCAATAATCATGTCTTTCAGGAAGACAGTACACTATACTGCCTGTTCCCATCTCTGCTACACTCATGGAGTTCTAATGGTGAAAATCAAGAGTTGAGCGTTCTGGTCTAGGTACATGCAAAGTTAACAGAAATAAACAGAAAGCGACAGCGAGTGGAGCCACCCTGTAGCACTAAATGGGGGGGGGGGAGCCACCCTGTGACACAGGGGTGGTGGGGTGGGAGCAACCAGAGTGCAGGCATCCTGTAGCACTAGGGGGGGTGGCAGGGAGTGCCGCCATTCTGGTGTACTAGGGCTTGGAAGCAAGGCGACACGGAGCAACACAGGTTTGATCCCAGGGTCTCCGCTTAGAAACCTCTGGGTATTAAGCGTGTTATAAATAACCTATCATTCAGACATGCAACGTTAGCAGCTGTTCTGGGTTTGCCATTACTGAACACTGGTTGATGCTGGCATTATTTGAACTTACATTATTGTGTTTGATTTTCTTTCTAATTAATCTCAGGTGCACTTTAAAGCATGGTGGGCATATGCCAACAGGTGCTGATTGCTAAACACTGAGACATGAGTGCATGAGTGCTCAATGGTAGACACCAAGACATAGCAAGTGCTGTTAGGTCAGTGGTATTCAAACTGTGGGGCTGCCCCCTGGTGCTCCCAGAAGGTCTTTGGGGGAGGGAGGTCCAAGGGGTGGAGTTCTTACTGTGTGTAATTTGAAATATAAGCAGCTCTGCTTACTCTGGTGGTCTTGGCAGGGGTTCGGCATAAAAAGTTTGGAAACCACTGCGTTAGATCAACACCTGAAAAATTCTCAGTGCTCACTGGAAGAAAGCCAACACATAATGAGTGCTCATTGGGCTATCAGAATCTTATGATATGATTGGGTATGGTTATTTATAACGTGCTTAATACCCAGAGGTGCCTAATCACGAACCCGGGGATCTCAGCATTCCTGTGGCGCTCTGTGGAGTCTTGCTTCCAAGGCGAGCACTTTGCCCCTAAGCTATCCTCCCTCCTTGGATTACCTGGGTGACCCGATTGCTTTTTACCAAGGAAAGAAGATGGTGCGCGTTGCCCGGTTCAGTTAAATGTCGCACAAGCTTTCAGTTCTACTCTCTAGAAATGTGCGATACTGTCACTTCTCTCAGTCTCTTCTCTCTGAAAATGTGATTACTGTCACTTGTCTTGTAGTCTCTACTCTCTGAAAATGTGCAATTACTGTCACTTGTCTCGTAGTACACGTCAACATGTCACATCATAATACTGATAATCAAGAGAAAAAGGAGAAACCAGGCTACCCCTCCCTGAGGCATGAAGAAAGTGGGAAGGCCTATCCAACAAACTAGTAAATTATTTAAACTAGTTATTCAGAATCACACTCAGGATTAAACATCTAAAACAAAATTTAATGGAAGCATGTTAAAAACATTGATCGAAAAACAATTGGACAGGAGTCTTAACATTGGCAGAAAGATTTCTACATAAAAAGAATTTGTTTATGTGCAATATTCAATATGCAACACATTTTCACCGTCAACACAGATTTGGCGTTTCTGGCTTGAAGGACTGATTATGAGGTTTATCAGTCAAATGCGTTTAGTGTGAACACTAATGTCATCTTGCTCAGAACGCAATTTTCGAAGGCTTCAAGCTTTCTTCAGGACAACAAAACGGTATGACTAGGAATGCGAATGTTAATCTTTAAATAATGACGTCTAGGGAGACAAGGGTGGAGACAGGAAGTGACTTATGTTCCGGTCATTTCAATCTGTGGTGCACTTAGGCTACCTGGCAAGGTTGTTTAGAAGACACACTAAACTGTGTGTAAAATTTTAGATCCGTGATGGAATGCAGGAGAAAACCGTGCATCGATGAGCCAAAGGGTATGGCTGAAGTGGACACTATGGAGCTGTCTTCGTGAGACAGAATGGTAGTATCACATTACGTCTCACGAACGCAGCTTCAGACACTAAGGACCCAACAACACGCATTTTTTTGCAAAGGAACCGGCAACCATGGCCTCCACTTCAGCCATACCCTTTGGCTCATCGATGCATGGTTTTCTCTGGCATTCCATCACAGATCCGAAATTCTACACACAGTTCTGTGTGTTTTCTAAACAACCTTGCCAGGTAGCCTAAGTGCACCAGAAATTGAAATTACCAGAACATAAGTCAGTTCCTGTCTCCACCCTTGTCTCCCTAGACGTCATTATTTAAAGATTAACATTCGCATTCCTAGTCATACCGTTTTGTTGTCCTGAAGAAAGCTTGAAGCCTTCGAAAATTGCGTTCTGAGCAAGATGACATTAGTGTTCACACTAAACGCATTTGACTGATAAACCTCATAATCAGTCCTTCAAGCCAGAAACACTAAATCTGTGTAGACAGTGAAAATGTGTTGCATATTGAATACTGCACATAATTCTTTTTATGTAAAAATATTTCTGCCAATGTTAAGACTCATGTCCAATTGTTTTTCGATCAATGTTTTTAACATATTTCTTCTATTAAATTTTGTTATAGATATTGCATTCTGAGTGTGATTCTGTATAATTAGTTTAAATAATTGACTAGTCTGTTGAATAGGCCTTCCCACTTTCTTCACGCCTAAGGGAGGGGTAGCCTGGTTTCTCTTTTTACTCTGTATTTTGCCTTTCAGTACCAGGCCCCCACTTAAACAAAAAAATGCTTTTTGCCCTTTTCTTTTTCTTAGATAATAATACTGTACATTAATCTCACCCATAACTGCACTTTCAATCAGACAGCCTTCCGAATTCTTCTGAGAATTTCTGGCAATTGCCTTCTTCTTAGCTTCAGATTTCAGCCCCTTCCTAAAGTCCTGAGGTTCTCGGTCCAAAGCTGCTTCTTCCTTGTCATCAGTTGACACGTGGTCCACTGAACTCTGACAATCCTCAGCAGATCGCTTCTCTCCTACCACAATCTTCACCCAATCCTCAGAGCACCCACAAGTCCAGGGAGAATCATCTTCCTCTTTCTCAACTTTCACCTGGATAATGGGGTGCAGACAATCACTGGAAGATGGACCATCCTCCACTTTAACGTTCACCAACTGCGTAGAGATCCCACAATCCCAGACTGAAGGGCCCTCTCCGTCGCTTTGCAACTGGTCCATGCCGCCCTGGGAGACCTCAGCAGGTTGTTCAACAGCTTCTTCAATCTGCAGAGTAGCAGAGAGAGAAAGTGAGCGACAAACACATATACACTCTCAAGAACGCATCAGCTTAGTGCCATCATCCCTTTAAGTTTGCTCACTGCCTAGTTGCTTTTATGAAAACCAGCTGCACCCGTGAAAAGAAGATTTTACTTTGAGGGCAACAAAGGCAGAAACAGCACCAGCAGCTTTCTGCCCACACCCTACTGCAGCTGGAGGAATTCCAGACCAGTCCTTCTTGTGACTTGCATCACTGCACCTCTCTTGCCCCTCTTATGTTTATGAGGAACCTTGCCGTTTATGAGGAACCTTGCCGTATCAGGACAGCACGTCTTAGATTTTGATGTATTTATCATTTTTCTGTAACTAGGAGCTGAGCCTGTTTGATTGAGCAAATACAAACGTCTTACAGACAATGAAACCAGTTTGGACATGTAAAAAGAGAAATGCAAATAACAGAATAGAGAACATTTTTTTTAAAGAATTATGCTGTACAAGAAATATTGGTTTGTAAAAAAGGGGGTGTGGTGCGCCTTGTACATCCTAACAAATCCTACAATCCTGACCTCTCCTGCCTCCTCTGACATTTTTCACTGTCATTTGGCTGTTTTAAAAACATCCAAAATGTGCTTACCGCCACAAAATTAATTTGGTTTACTCTTCATCTCTCCCAACCCCCATTTTCTCTGGAATTGCATATGGCACGGCACGTTACTCACTGAATGAGCCCAGTTAGAAAATGGCAAATTTCCAAAATATTGCTGTAAAGTTTTAGCTCTTGTTTAAAAATGTAGCTGTAGACTTCTAAAATGTTATGAATGCCAATGCTTCAAATATAACTTCTGCACATTGTTTCTATGTTTGTGCTGCTTGTTACTTCAACTTGGGCAATTGCTTGAATTCTTGTTAGATTGTCGCGCTTATGCCAAAACACAAATTAAAGAAAAAGCATGGAAAGATAATCAATACTCTACTTACAATAAAATTAAACTAACTGAGGTCAACTTACTTTGCTTCATAGCTTTTTAAGTTTGTGATCCTGGGCACATCATTTGATCTCACTGTGCATCAGCTACAGGAATTCTATTGCTTAAGACCGGTTTTCACGCTGAATAGATGATTACCTCATAATTTAGCAGAATGTGTTTTTAATCATTAACAAAACAGCAAGTTACGTTTATGCAAATGGAAATAACGCATGCACCGATTATAAATTGCAACCATTTTATTTCAGCTTGTTGCATGCTTATAAATGCTTGCTTGCACTACATATGAACCTTTGCAGTTTGTTGCTATTATGTGGCACTAGCACATTTATAAGCCCAACATATTGCATTGGAGTGCAGCGGTAGGGCGTGGGGAGGATACGAGGGACACAAAGCTTGTAGGTGTTTGGCTATTTACCCACCCGTTGACTGCGTGTGGTCAGGTTAATCCCTCTTTGTGATCAAAACACATCCTTCTGGGATCTCTCTGAGCTAGCTTTATCAAGATGTAGTGTCAAACTTTCAGTTTGAAGTAAGTGTCTGCTAATGTTATTTCAAAGCAGGTTTGAATTGGTAGCTGAATAGGAGTTTAAATGTGCTAATGGTTTAATAAAAATGTAAGCAAATTGTGCCTTCAGCATCTTTAGAAACAATACATGTCCTACACTGAAGTCCTGTTAAAAGCAAGTACGAGCAAAGCTAACAGGTTGGGTTTGTGTACGGCTAGTAAACAGGTATTTGCCAGGCACTACTATTATATGCCCAGGTGCTAGCACCAATTTTTAGCTGCTAGCATAATAGGCAGTTATTACCATTACGGGAGAGCTTGGCAAATGCCAACATGTAAGATAAAACTGTTGCCAATGTGTGGGTAACCTGGTGGTGGAATGAGAGGTTTTCAGTACTTATGGGGCGGGTTACGTGCATGCTGCGGGCAGCAGAAATGTCAGTGCAGGCAGTTCTGCTCATGGATTATTACATTATGTAAGGTCTCCCCATATTCTGTGCTCCAAGGATATGTGTTTCAACCCCAAGAAAACGCCCACAAGATAAATCACAACACCTGAACTAGTGATGCTGGGTCGAGTTGTCATAGGCGCGGCTGGTTCGAGACCTCCTCAGGGCTTCTTTAGCTGGATGGAGTTCTCAGTGCTGCAGGATGGAGTTCTACTGTGTGCTGCTGGATGGAGTTCTCCCCTGCGCTGCTGAGTGGTGTTCTCATACTGCTGAATGGAGTGGCAGGGTAGAGTTCTCCTCTGTGCTGCCGGGTAGAGTTCTCCTCTGTGCTGCCGGGTAGAGTTCTCCTCTGTGCTGCCGGGTAGAGTTCTCCTCAGTGATCGCAGATGTGTCTGCAGCAATCTTCTGTGGGATTCTGTAGCTCCCTGGGGCAGGAGCCCCCGAGACAGGGTTGTCCTGCATGGGAGCCTCTGCTCGGAGCATGAGACGCCACTCATGCGCACAGACCGCATCAGGTTTTTACTTTCTCATGGTGTAACGAGCTGGCTCACTTATTCCAGAGCCCATCACAGCCCTTTCAGAGGCTTATAAGCTCATCACCTAGAGACTCTTAAATGGCACCTTTCAGAGGCTTGTACAAGCGTCCCTAATGGTGCGAGGAGGGGCAGGTGGGGGAGTACCCGTGTCCTGGCCATGCTTCGAGCAGTGACACGGATGCCCAGTTGCGCGTGCGCTACCGGCAGCCAGGGTACCGGCCCTCGGTGCATGTGTGAATAAGCCGGCAGGTCGGGCATGACACGAGCTGCGCAGGAGCAGTGCAGTGTCCCCTCCGGGCTGGACTGACCGATCATTGGCTGGCAGTGGAGGAGTCCTCAAATCCTGGAAGGAGCCCCGCTCTAGTGACCCCGCCCCCATTAACCCGAAGGCGCTACAGTGCAAGCCTGCAGCATCCAGGGGAGCGTGAAACTTGCAGGATGCAGGCAGCAAGCAGCCACCACCTCACGTGTGAGGTGCACACAGGAGCTTTGCAAGTGCATGCTGCCAATAACATGGCAAACCTGTGGGTGGGAATGGCCCGGCGTCACATACACCTTAGGGGTTGGGAGCATGTGTGCCTCCCATGGCTCTACACACACACATTTAATATATGCGCCGGAGAGGGGTGCAGAGACAAACATTTGTTGCCATCATACTAGGTCCAGGGACAATTCTGTAAAGTGCATAGAAAACAGCAAAGGAGGCCGGGAAGAGAGGTGTTATCACTATTTTGTGTACCTACAGTATGACACTTTTCAATGCTCCTTGCACAAGTTTGCTGAAATAAATCCATGCTTTTTTTTAAGTGTCAAATTGTATGTACATAAAATAGTCATAACTTAGCCCCCACATGACAAAATCCATTCAGACTTTGCACAAACATTCACGGTTGGATACATAATCTTTCTGCAAACTTAATTTATAAGCCACCCAAAAAGTGCTCCTTCTATGAGTTGAGCATCTTAACCATAACTACACGGCTGCGCATATATATATATATATATAGACACACACAGTACCGTACTTGCTGTTCTGAATGTAACCAACGCTGTGATACTCTGGGGTTTGGGAGTCAGATAAACGTCATAAAGACGTTACATCTTTGGTATGACGACATTCACTATGGTACCATTTGGTGTGTTTTAAGTTCCAGTGTGGACCGCTTTGCTAGCTTTAGTTTCAAAGGGTGCTATTTTACTCATATGTGCTTTTTAGCTCACCGCTGCTTAGGCTACTACTGAGCACCTGCTCCAGCACTGTGATAAAAGTGCTCCACCAGCCCCTTGGTTAAAACATCAATTAAATGACTGTGCGCATCTCGAATGCAGGTTGAAATACAAAAAGAGCTTTTCTGGATTCTGAGAGAACTTGAGACCCCCTCCCCACCACCCCTCCCATCCAGGTAGACAAAGCCTGGTGCACTGTCATACCAAAGGACGTGTACATAAAATTACGGCTAAAAGAGCTAGTCTTGCCACTAAAGTTGCCACACCTGGCGTTCTAGACCATGCTAATGTAAATCAAATCCACACTGCACCAACATTCAATTTCAGCCAACTCACACAGGAACAGGGGCTAACCGCCACCCCCTCTTTAAAACCATTGAATTGCAGGGAGAACACCTGCTGTACTCACAGTGAAAGTCGGCACCCCCACATGGCTGGCATCATTACCGATTGAATTAATGCCCCCTTGGCCACCAACTCTGTACCGGGTAACATCAAGGCAGCTTGGATTAACCCCACCAACTAAACGCCCATTACCCCCTTTCTTGCTGCTCCCTACAGTGACACAGGCGCACACTGCAAAGCTTGGCCGGACAGGTGCATCGAGAGAGAGAGGGAGGGAGGGAGGGAGGGAGGGGCACCTTGGCACCAGTGAGCAAGTAGCAGGGCGCAGACCCTGGAACACTCCCCGCATGCACTCCAATCTGTCAGTGTGTAGCGGGGCTTTGACAGGACGTGCCCCCTCTGCTCTGCTGAGACGGCACACAGCCTGTGTCCGCTGCAGGGAGCACAGATACCCGCAGAACAGGCCCCCGTGACCATTACACGAGCGGCCCCCATGGCCCTCCGGGGTGGTTGCGTGATGCGCCCCCTCCCCCCTTGCATGCGGGGGTCTGGGGCGCACCCCATCATCAGCAGGGGGCCACCTCGCAGCCCTACCTGGACCCCGTGCACAGACACGGCAAGGACGCCGCGCCTATTCAGAGGGGGTCCGGCTGGGTGCCAGCTTCAAGGCGCTACAAGATGGCGTTGCACTTCCTTTTCACGGCTCAGTCGGGTCTCGTGAGTGGAGATCACGCTGCGCACTGCACTGGTGGAGCACCGGCTCCTACTCACCCAGGGGGCACCGAGGCGGCACAGCTCTGGCTCCCGCGGTCCCGCCTCGAGCGAGCGCTGCTGAAGCTGAAACAAAATGGTGCCCAAGCCGCCGCGGCGGCGCACGCGCGCGAGCCAGCGAGCTGGCCACGCCCCTCGTGACGGGGAAAGGCGCGCGGGCTAGCCACGCCCCCGCCAAGAGCCGTAGAGATTGGCCCAGCGCTAGTAAGTAACCCATGACACCGAAATAGACTATAACGTCACACGTACCAGTGCTTCCGAACGGAAGCGCTTCCGCAAACATAGACCGGAAGTAATGGAACGCGACCCGGATGCAATGGTGAACCTGATCTCCAAGCGACGAAAATAACGCCTACTGTGCTTTACCACAGGGCACCTGTTATCCTGTGCCATCAGCACCGGCGAGCTCTGCGGTACTATGGACCGATGAAGGGGATGAGCAGCACGTGGCACTGAACCAAAAAACGGAGGTTCAACTAATCACCAGTGCACCTATAAAGACCAAGGAGTCTATTCACCATAGAGAGTACGGGTACGGGGTGCCAATAGATAAAATACCCGCCGTGGCAGGCTGCAATGGGTCTTAATGGCACTGAGGTCTGCCATAAAGGCCCCCCTGTTCACTCAGGTCTATAACCCGGTGTAGTATAATACCTTCAATGAAGACAGGAGCCTCTGATCTGGTGACAATGGGCCTCATTACACGGATGGCGGTAGGGATTTACCGTTACCGGTAATGGAATACCGGTAACGTTAAATCCCCATGCGGATCACGACCCGGCACACCGTGTAGAGGTATCGCGAGAGCACCGCTCTCGCGAGATCTCGCTCGCGCGACGAGCTCCGCCCCCGCGCGCTACGCGGCACACGGGGGACGAGCTGAGGACGCGCCCAGCAGCGTCTTCCCGGCTCCTCCGAGCACGGGAGATTTAAGAGAGACAAAGACTCTTTACTGATCACGGCACACAAACCTTTGTTGGCCACGTTGGCCCTGCTGATCCAGGACATATTTGTGTGTCTTCTTTTACACAGACCTGTGAGGAATAAAGTCCTGTACAAAAGCCTGCCTGCATCCTGTCTTCATTCAGGCGTGTTATACTACATAAATTGGCGACGAGGACCACAACAACAACCCACGCAGAAACATGCAGGGAGCCACACCGCCACCACCCTTTCTACAGACACCAGGTAGGCCTGCCATTCCTTGGCCACAATGGCAGCCCCTGTTCACGACCTACGTGGAGGCAATGGGCGGATCCGGATTTTCAGCGGTGAGACGCAGGGCCATGTTGCTAAATGCCTTAGGGGTGGAAGGGCAAAGAATTTTTGAAGGCCTTACCCCGATACCAGTTAATGACGACGATGACGACGTGTTCATGGAGGCCGTGAGGAGAATCGTTAAGCGGTTCGCAAGCAAAGAGAACACGGTACTCCATAGAATAAGGTTCTACACTCGGAAACAGGAGCAGTCCGAACCTGTCGATGACTACGTCACGAAGTTAAGGGAACTAGCAGCCTTGTGTAATTTCGGTACCGAAGCGGAAAACCGCATTTGCGACATGCTACTCGTCCATACCAACAGTCGCAAAGTCCAGGATAAGTTCATCCTAGAAAAAGAATTGCAATTAGAAAAAGCTGTGGAAATTGCCAGAGCGGTAGAAGAAACCGCGGGGAGAAGGAAAGAGTTTACAGGAGCCCAAGTCCCCACTGAAATACAAGCAGTTGGATTCCGTCCAAGAAAGGAGAAATCTGCACCAGACACGAGAGAGTCAAGAAACAGCAAGAGGGAACCTCTCAAGTGTCATAGGTGCTCCAGCACAAAACACCTGGCCTATGACAGAGAATGCCCAGCCAGAGACAAGGAGTGTTCAATTTGCAGACGCATAGGACATTTCTCGACTGTGTGTAGGTGGAGGAACAAGAAAGTATCGAGCCTCACCACGGATCACACGAAAGATGGCGAATCCTCGTCAGAAGAGGAGGGGACACCCACGGTCATAATGGTGAACAGCACCCGAGCCCGGAGAGAGAAGCCTCACTGCGTCATCAAAATCGATGGAAAAGAGACGCGGGTCATGGCAGATTCCGGGTCAGACCTCACAATCCTACCCCTTCAGACTTATAAAGACATGGTGGGTAAAGAGAAAGTGGAAGTGCTCACCACACGACACAAGCCCACAGTGTTCGGTGGGGCCTCGGTCGAACTCTTAGGGTACATCAACGGTAAAGTTGAATTCAAAGGAAGGGAAACCATCACCAGAATTTACTTTAGCCATGAAGGGCCGGCAGTATTGGGCTGGGATGATCAAGACAAGTTAAAAATCAGACTGGATCCCAGCACAGAAGATCAAGTCCTATCAGTCGAGAGGAAGAGCGAAGCAGTGGTAAAGAGCGACTACCCATCACTTTTCTCGGAGGAGCCGGGACACATTAGAAACTTCATTCACAAGATCGTGCTCAAGAGGAATGCCGTCCCTGTCAAACACAGGGTGAGACCAGTACCGGCCACAGCAAGGGACACCCTGAGACAACAGCTGGACAAAATGAAGAGGGAAGGAGTGATAGAGGAAATCGAAGCGTCCGAATGGCTGAGCCCAGTAGTCCTGATAAAGAAACCCCACTCCCAGGAACTAAGGGTATGCATAGACCTGCGCAGCCTAAATTTAGAAGTCGTCACAGACAACTACCCGCTGCCAAGCATAAACGAACTCATATTATTAATGAAGGAGGCCAAAATATTCTCGAAGCTTGATATGAGAAATGCATATCATCAGATACAGCTCCATGAAGAGTCGAAACCCCTTACAGCTTTCATCACGCCCTTTGGCACGTTCCAATTCACGAAAATGCCTTTCGGGTTGTCGTCAGCTGCGTCGGCCTTTCAGCGCATGATGGACGTCCTACTCAGGAAAGTCGAAAATGTAGTATACTTTCAAGATGACATACTAGTTTATGCAAAGGACAAGCAGACGCACGATACCACCCTCAAAGTGGTTCTTAACAAGCTACAAGACGCAGGAGTGCGTTTACGTCACGAGAAATGCTCGTTTGGAGTGAAAGAAGTGGAATATCTAGGCTACAAAATTTCGGAAAAGGGGATCAGCCCGAAAGAAAATCTGATGCAAGCTATCACCAAAGCTCCCGAACCAGCCACCAAAGAAGAGGTGAGGTCATTTCTGGGATTGGCTGAGTACTACGCGAAATTCATACCTAAGTTTTCGGAAACCACGTCACCACTACGCGATCTACTCAAAAAGGGGACAGAATTTTCGTGGAGTGAACCGCAGAAGATGGCAATGGACACCATAAAGCGCCATATCATGAAAGCTCCGTGTCTGCAACCTTTCAACCCAGAGTGGGACACGGTCATTACCACGGACGCCAGTGCGTACGGATTAGGAGCAGTGCTAACGCAGAGGAGAGGTGACACCGAACATGTGGTGGCCTTTGCGTCCAAGGCACTATCAGAAGCAGAACAGAATTACTCGACGATTGAAAAGGAGATGCTAGCATGCGCATGGGCAGTCGAACACTTCAGGACATATGTGTGGGGCACAAAATTCAAGCTGGTGACAGATCACAAGCCGCTCATCCACATGCTCAGCCCGGGAGGCACCAAAACATCCACGCCCAGGTTGGCTCGCATCGCAGCAAAGCTACAAGAATACACGTTCAGTATCCATCACATATCGGGTTGGAAAAATTCGCAAGCCGACTGCATGTCGAGACTGCCAGAAAACAAGGAAAGGGCTACCACCTTCCTACATGGGGAATGCATAGTTGCGTCCATATCAGACATAAGGACCCCAGATTACCTGGAACTCAGCGAAAGACACTGGGAAGAAGAAGATGGAAAGGACCCGATCATGGCCAAGATACGCAATTGGATCAAAGAGGGTTGGCCCAATGAGAAAATGCTGCCGGAAGGCATGAGAGCCTACTGGAAGGTGCAGGATGAGTTGTCAGGAACGGAGGGAATAATCATGAAAATGGATCAGATCATCCCCCCCACAGGAATGAGGCGCACCATACTCTGCAGGGCCCATGCGGGTCACCTGGGGAACACGATGACTCGCCGCAGGGTGAGAGAAGCCTACTGGTGGCCGTCTATGGACCAGGAAATACGCGCCATGATAGAGCGTTGCCATGAATGCCTGAACAGTGACAAAAGACTTAAGGTCCGACAAGCGCCTCTCATTCCCACGGAGATACCAGAAGCGGTATGGTCCAAAGTGGGCATTGACTTCATAGGGCCCCTGGAGGCCATGGAAACGGAACATAAATATGGCATTGTGTTAGTAGACTACTTATCCAAGTGGGTCGAAGCTGTGTTTGTCCCGAATATAACCACAGAGACGGTCATAGACGTACTCACTGAAATTTTCCAGAGGGAAGGCCTCCCCAAAGAAGTCGTCACGGACAATGGGGTGCAACTAGTATCCAAAGAAATGGAAGCATTTATGAGAAAGAACAACATCAAACAAAAGAAGGCGGCCTTGTATCACCCCCAAGCAAATGGACTGGTGGAGAGGGCAAACAGGTTCATAAAAGGGGCCATCCAACTGGCAACAGCGTCAGGAATGAACCCCCTCAAAACTGCCAAAGAAGCCATAGCGGCTCACAGACTCACACCAAATGGGATTACCCAAATATCCCCATTCAAAATGTTGAGAGGGAGGAGTGCGGCCTCCACCCTCATTCCTCCATGGCTGGCGAAAGTAAGGGAAGATGAAGCAGTCGACATGACTGAAGTAGTCTGGCGCATGGAAAGAAACAAGAAACGCATGAAAGCGTGGAGTGATGGAAGAAGAAGGACGAAGCAAGCGCCCAACTTAAGAGAAGGGGACTGGATCAAAATCAAATTGCCGAGAAAGGACCCCGACACAGGATCCCGATACAGTAGGCCCATAAAAGTAGCCCACCAAGGGACCAATCACGTCCGCACTGAAGACGGGCGCTCGTGGAACTTGGAAAGGGTAGCTGTATACCAGAGAAGGCAAGAAGAAGTGAGGACCCAAGAGACACCCCACGTAGAAACTGGAAATGACAATAGGAGAAACGAGGAGCGAGAAGCAGAAGGAAGCGAAGGAGAAGGAGAAGCAACCGTAGGAGAACGGGGAGAACCAAGTGAAACTCTTGAACCGGAACAGCAGAGACCTTGCCCTGAAATCAGTGAGAGGCCCCGAAGGGAATGCAGAAGACCGGTGAGATACAAAGACTATGTAGTACAATGAACCTGTTCTGTTTTTGGGAGAAGGGAGGTGTGTAGAGGTATCGCGAGAGCACCGCTCTCGCGAGATCTCGCTCGCGCGACGAGCTCCGCCCCCGCGCGCTACGCGGCACACGGGGGACGAGCTGAGGACGCGCCCAGCAGCGTCTTCCCGGCTCCTCCGAGCACGGGAGATTTAAGAGAGACAAAGACTCTTTACTGATCACGGCACACAAACCTTTGTTGGCCACGTTGGCCCTGCTGATCCAGGACATATTTGTGTGTCTTCTTTTACACAGACCTGTGAGGAATAAAGTCCTGTACAAAAGCCTGCCTGCATCCTGTCTTCATTCAGGCGTGTTATACTACACACCGCTATTAGCGGCATCGCAAATTACGGTGCCACTAATAGCGGGCAGGCCGTGTGCGCGCGACCCTCCACCCCGTAAATTACGCCATGCCGCTATTAGCACAGCATCACAAGGCCAGTGGACATGCCAATAGCGGCATGGTAAATCCACCCAAACCCCTTACCGCCATGGTGCTAATACCGGCATCGCGGAGCACCCGTTAAGAGGAATGAGCAGTGTTCCCACCTGCCACAGGTGGACACAATCAGCACAGGTGGAGGCAATGGAGACTGTGGCAGCTCAAAAGGAGCACACCACACCCCTTCCCACACCCCTTCCCACACAAAGATGGTTCCAATACTGACAGCAGTACATGGCCTGGGGGACCTCATTGCAGCGCAGCTGCTACTACAACAGGCAGCACAAAGGAGACGCAGGAGGAGGAGGAGGGCAAGACAGGCACAGCAAGCACCACAACGGCACCTATTCATACCACAGAGGCACCCACCAATCCCCAGGGTCAGAGCCAGTCCATGCAACCTAACCCCTGAGCAGATACACACCCTGTACCGTCTGGACAGGGTTACCATCACCAGCATCGTGGACATGATCCACGACGACATTGTGAGCCTCATAGACATCAGAACTGCCATCCCCCCGCTACTGAAGGTGGTGAGTGTGCTCCACTTTCTGGCCACAGGCACCTACCAGCATACAGTGGGACAGATGCATGGCATCTCACAACCAGTATTCACACGCACGGTGAACCAGGTACTCGATGCCCTCCTGAAGCATGCACCTGAACACATTTCCATGCCATGGACTGCCCAGGAGATAGCAAACACAAAAGTTGGCTTCTATTCACTGGCAGGCATCCCAAGTTGCATTGGGGCCATCGACTGTACACATGTGGAATTGGTGGTCCCACATCACAATGAAGTAGTCTACCGGAACAGGAAGCAATTCCACACTATCAATGTCCAAATGGTATGTGACGCCAACAAGATAATCACACATTGCTGTGCCCGATTTCCAGGATCAACACATGATTCCATGGTCCTGCGGAACTCAACTCTCCCACGCTACATGGAGCGAAACCCTGGACAACGTTTGTGGCTACTCGGTGAGTAGCAGGGCAAGCACATGGCAACGTGATTGGGGGGGGGAGAGAAACATACTGCAACTGGGAGTGATTGGGGGGGGAGGGCTGGGGGGGGGAGAGATACATACTGCAACTGGGTGTTGACTGTCGTCCGTAGGAGAAATGGACATACAGATGTACACCAATGTGCATCCGGGAAGGCCACGATGTACTTGGAATGAACCCACATGCAATTTGAAGCTGCACAACATCAATCCAGCAATGCGCCCTTGAATGCATGCAAAGGGATCACCCCTAGACATAGCACTGAACCACACACCTATAGCACCACTGAAGTGATGCCTCACAGCATGGCCACATTGGTGTCAGAATGACAGTACACTCGCAGTGTGGAACCAAATTTGCCTGGGACAGGGACACCTAAGACCTGGCCTCACCCAGGACATGTCAAATGCTGTTGTAGGCATTAATGTTGCATTACTACTTGCAGGGTCAACCTCCCCCTTGCACGTTGCTGCCACACAGACCATCTGCATGTATGCTGTCAATTCAGTACTTGGATCACAATGCAATGTCAATTAGTGTGATGTGAACAGGCCGCTCATGAGGTGAACAGTAACAGGACCCTGTTCATTCCCCCATACAGGTGATGCGGGCTATCCCCTGAAGACCTGGCTCCTCACACCTGTACGGAACCCACAGAACAGGCACGAGGAGGAATACAATCGTGCACATACCCGTACCCGCATCGTGATCGAGCAGACATTTGGACATTTGAAGTCACGTTTTAGGTGCATTAGCAGGTCTGGTGGTGCTCTCCTGTATGGACATGAGAAGGTGGCCAAGATCACCATGGCATGTGTCATGCTGCACAATATGTGTATCAGACGGAATGTTCCACTGCCCCCTGACGTTGAAATAGAAGCACCTGATGAGGACGATGATGGTGATGAGGACGGAGGTGAAGGGGATGCAGGTCTTGCAAGAGGGGATGGCCAGGAGGGACGTGCTGTGAGACAGCATCTGATCAACGAAATATGCTGAGGAACATGATTTCGTACTGTCACATGGTAATGGGGAGTCATGCACTGGTGTATGTTTACGAGCACACAATGGACCCTGTCCCCAATGAAGTACACACACACAATGAAGTTGTCCAAGCCAGTGTTTAGATCAGAAACCAGTGTATTGAGTAACATTAAGGTGTGAAAGTGCAAGTCAAAAAACATCCCACCACCCTTCCCCCCACCCCCACAACAGACCCATGACACCCTTCCCCCCCCACAACAGACCCATAACACCCTTCCCCCCCCCACAACAGACCCATAACACCCTTCCCCCCCCCACAACAGACCCATAACACCCACCCCCCCCCCCACAACAGACCCATAACACCCTTCCCACCACCCCCCACAACAGTCCCTCATGTGTTTGCCAGGTTTGCCCTGGCCTATGCACACATAGGGATCCCTATCAACCCCCTATTTTCAATTGTCCTCAGGGGGAATCAGAGGGTTGGCAGATGTGCGCCTGGTGGTGCGCGATGAGCGCCGGAGGGGGCTTGTTTGCCTCGACCCAGAAGATGAGGATGGGGCAGACTGGCCTTGTTGGGAAATGTGGCGGTCCATAGTGTCAGCCATGCGTACCAGGACCTCCCTGAGCCTCCCTATCTCATCGCACAGCCTGTTGGTGTTGGCGTCCATCCGCTCTGTGGAGTGCCTCAACGCCTCCACGATGTTCTCACTGCGATTGGCAGACTCCTCAACATGCTGCCCAACCAGCACAGACAGCTCTTGTTGGCGCTGCAGGATGGTGGTCAATTGGTGGGCAGTGCTGGGTGAGTGTGCACTTGAGCCTGTGCCCTCGGATGCATCCACCACAGCAGGTGATGGCAACATGGGGGACATGATTGCAGGGACGGTGTCCTCAACTGTGGTATCAGACGCAGGGGTGTGGAATGGCACTGGCTCTGGTGATCCAGGGGGGCTTGGGGTGTGCATCTCCATGGCGTGGTCTAGGGTGTCCTCCAGATCGGATAGGGGGGCAGTGGCGGCTGCCTCACCAGTGGAGCTTGCCGCAGCTGATGGTGGGCCCTCGGTGGCTGGCATCGGTGCGGGTGGGTTCACCACCGGTGGTGGGGCCGCAGTTGGTGGTGCAGCTATTACTGCCGTGGCAGTGGCACTCCGACGAAGTTTGGCACTCGTCTGGTGCGGCCTGCCCCCCTTGCCCCTTGATGTTGTTGGGGTATCCGCCGGCTCCTGTGCCCTTGGCCTCTTGCATGTAGCTGTTGCCTGTGTTGCATCAGCGGCATCCTCCCCATCTGTATGTGAGCCTGTCAGGGGCGAGACGGGGGATGGCATTGGTTGCGTTTCAATTTACTTAATGCAGATTACATTAATAATGCAGTTGTGGCAATTGGGACTTAGTGGTTGTGGATGCAGGTGATGTGCCAGTTCAGTGCCTCATCCATGCATGGTAGTGTTTGGGACTTGTCTGTGGTGTTGTGTGCATGTGTGTGTGTGTGTGGGTCTGACACAGGCATGTTGAGGGATGGATGCATGTGTGGATGTGTGTCCATGCATGAGAGGAGTCTGTGCTCGCATATGGGGGGTACAGTACATTCACAGCGCATCCTGTCATTTGTACACTCACCTCCATCAGAAGTGGTTCCCACGCCGAGCTCCATGCTGCCTACTCCCTCTATTGACTCGACGGCAATCATGTTGGCGCACGTCTCCTCCCATTCCTTCATCAGGATTGGGGATCCATCTCCACCAGCACTGGCAATGCGGTGGTTCTCCGCCAGGATGCCCCTCACCCGCAGCCTGAGGTCGTCCCACCTCTTCCTGCATTCGCGCACAGTGCGCGTGCTGGTGCCCACTGCACTGACTTTGGCTGCGACCTCCTCCCAGATGGCTTTCTTCCTCAACAGGGTTGGCCGGCGCATGTCATTTGCGAAGACCACCTCAGCATTCTCCGCAAGGGTCTGTGTCAACATCACCAATTCCTCATTGGTGTATTTTTCTTTGCGCAGCCTGTCAGTCGATTTCTTGAGTGCCTTGGGCATGATGCAGGTGTCCACAATTGTTTGGCACGGCTCACGAATCAAAACAGGTCCAGGGGGCAGAGGATGGCAATGGATTGTGTTTTTAAAGATGGCCGCCGGGCTCTTTCCCGTTCCGGCGCGATGACGCTATTTCCGCTTCCGCTATTTTACGGTCACCGCTAATAACGATGACCGCTAATAGCGGTGACCGCTAGTAGCGGTGACCGCAATTTGCATGTAGCGTGAGGGCGGAGGTGCTATCTGCACTTTCGTCAATGCCGGTAAGGGAGTTTTTTGGGACTTTTGCGGCATGGCGGTAGGGTCATTACCGGCATGGCGCTATGCTCGTGTCCGCGTACTCGTAATGGTGCGTAATTAGCGCCCTCTTACGAGGGCGGACACGTTAATAGCGCCATGCCGCTAATATGCGGTTTTTAGCGCACAACGTGTAATGAGGCCCAATGTATTTATTCACTTAAACAGCTTTGTGCAGCATGCAGACACATTTGTGCATTAAAGATAAAGGCCAACGGGCCTAAAGTGGCAGAGAGAATGCTGCCGTGATGATCTGGGTCCAAGTCGTGTAAGGAGCGGGCCCCGTAGCAGGAGGGCTATGCAGGACACACCTTCGCGTCCTCCGCTCGTCCCGTAATGCGCGCGGGGGCGGAACTTGGTCCACTGCCGAGATCTCGCGAGAGCGCGGGCTCTCGCGATGTCTCTACACATCCATAGCTCTCAACTCACACGCTTTTGGCGGGTGTCACCCGCCTTCTAAACAGCTGCCTCACCCGCCAAGCCTCCTGCATGCCCATTCATTTCAATGGGCCTCTCACCCGCCAAAAATAAAAACGGGTGTTTTCACCCACCTTTGTGACACAAATGGTTGAGAGCTATGCACATCTCCCCTTTTCAACACACATCAAACTCATTGTAAAACACAGTCATTATATCTCACCGGTCTTCTGTGTTCCCTTCTGGGACGATCAACAGTCTGGGTGAAATTCTCTTGTTGCTCCTGATCAGGATCTTCACCCAATGATTCCGGTTCAACTTCAGTTTCACCCCTCTCTCTGTCGTCTCTTTCTGGTTCTCTTTCTTCGCCTGCTCCAAAGTCCCTTTCGGTTTCCGCTGGTGGTCTCTCTGGGGTCTTTGCTCCTCCTCGATTCTTCTGGTATAATGCTACTCTTTCTAAATTCCACGCTTGCCCATCTTCCGTGCGGATGTGGTTTGCCCCTTTGTGGATCACTCTGATGGGTCGGCTAAACCGAGACCCTGTGCTTTGATCCTTCTTCGGTAACTGGATTTTGACCAAGTCTCCCTCTCCGATGTCTGACGTCTGCTTGGTTCTTCTTCTTCGATCGCTCCATGATTTCATGCGTGCCTTGTCGCTTTCAATTCTCCAGACTTCTTCCGCCATGTCCACCGCATCATCCTCACGTATTTTCGACAACCATGGTGGGATCAGCGTGGATGCAGCACTCCTCCCTCTCAACAATTTGAACGGGGATATTTGGGTGATCCCATTTGGTGTGAGTCTGTGGGCTGCTATGGCCTCCTTGGTGGTTTTGAGCGGGTCCATGCCCGAAGCTGTCGCCAATTGGATGGCGCCTTTTATGAACCTGTTGGCCCTTTCGACAAGCCCATTTGCTTGTGGGTGATACAGGGCCGCTTTCTTTTGTTTTATGTTGTTACTTTTTCAGAACTCCTCCATGTCTTTCGAGACTAGTTGCACCCCATTGTCAGTGACTACTTCCTTGGGAAGACCTTCCCTCTGAAAAATTTCTGTAAGTACTTCTATAACAGTTGCCGTAGTTATGTTCGGGACGAACCCGGCCTCCACCCACTTTGATAGGTAGTCAACCAGTACTACGCCGTACCGGTGTTCCGGTGCCATTGCTTCCAAAGGTCCTATGAAGTCAATGCCGACCTTTGACCACACCGCTTCTGGAGTTTCTGTGGGTATTAGGGGTGCTTGGCGAACCTTGAGTCTCTTGTCACTGTTGAGGCATTCATGGCAACATTCTATCATGGATCGAATTTCCCGGTCCATGGATGGCCACCAGTAGGCCTCTCTCACTCTGCGACGGGTCATGGTGTTTCCCAAGTGGCCCGCGTGGGCTCTACCTAGGATAATTCTTCTCATACCTGTGGGAGGAATAATCTGGTCTGACTTCATGATTATTCCCTCCGTTTCCGATAGTTCATCCGACACCTTCCAGTAGGGTCTCATGCCCTCGGGTAACGCCTTTTCACTCGGCCAACCTTCCTTTGTCCATTTGCGGATCATGGCCATGGTGGGGTCTTTTCCATCTTCCTCTTCCCAGTGTCTCTCACTGAGTTCCAGGTACTCTGGCGCTCTCACATCCATAATCGATGCCACTATGCATTCTCCGTGGAGGAAAGTGGTGGCTTTATCCTTACCCTCCGGCAGTCTCGACATGCAGTCGGCTTGTGAATTTTTCCAGCCTGAAATATGCTGGATCTCAAACGTGTACTCTTGCAGCTTGGCTGCGATGCGTGCCAATCTGGGCGTGGATACTTTTGTGCCTCCCGGGCTAAGCATATAGATCAGGGGCTTATGGTCATTTACCAACTTGAATTTGGTGCCCCATACATATGTCCTGAAATGCTCCACCGCCCATGCGCAGGCCAACATTTCCTTTTCAATGGTGGAATAGTTCTGTTCCGCCTCTGATAATGCTTTCGATGCAAAGGCCACAACGTGTTCAGTGTCGCATTTTCTTTTGTGTGAGCACTGCTCCCAGCCCATAGGCACTGGCGTCGGTGGTGACAACCGTTTCCCACGCGGGATTGAACGGTTGGAGGCATGGTGCTTCTACGATATGCTGTTTTATCTTCACCATCGCTGTCTTTTGGGGTTCTTGCCACACAAATTCCGAGCCCTTTTTGAGTACTTCTCGAAGGGGTGCCGTGGTTTCGGAAAACTTCGGTATGAACTTCGCATAGTACTCAGCCAGTCCCAGAAATGACCTTACTTCCTCTTTGCTGACTGGTTCCGGTGCTTTAATGATTGCTTGCATGAGATTCTGTTTGGGACTGATCCCTTTTTCTGAAATCTTATATCCTAAGTATTCAACTTCTTTCACTCTGAACAGACATTTCTCATAGCGTAACCGCACCCCAGCTTCTTGTAGCTTGTTTAAGACAATTCTCAACGTGGCGTCGTGCGTCTGCTCATCTTCCGCATACACGAGGATGTCGTCCTGGAAGTACAGTACATTTTTAACTTTCTTCAGCAAGACGTCCATCATGCGTTGGAACGCCGACGCTGCCGATGACAACCCGAATGGCATCTTGGTAAATTGGTATGTGCCAAATGGAGCGATGAATGCCGTGAGGGGTTTCGATTCATCATGTAGCTGTATTTGGTGGTATGCATTCCTCATGTCCAGTTTCGAAAATATCCTGGCTTCTTTCATTAACAGAATGAGTTCATTTATGCTTGGAAGGGGGTAGTTATCGGTGATGACTTCCAAGTTTAAGCTGCGTAAATCTATGCATACCCTGAGTTCCTGTGATTGGGGTTTCTATATGAGCACGACAGGGCTCAGCCATTCTGATGCTTCGATTTCTTCTATAACGCCCTCCATTTTCATCTTTTCCAGCTGACTTCTAAGGGTAGCCCTTGCCGTGGCAGGTACTGGCCTCACTCAGTGCTTTACAGGGACGGCATTCCTTTTGAGTATTATCTTGTGGAGAAAACCCCTGATGTGTCCCGGCTCCTCAGAGAAAAGTGTTGGGTAGTCGCTTTTGACCACGGGTCCTCTCGTCACCCTGACTGACAGGACTTGTTCTTCAGTGCTGGGATCCAGTCTGATCTTCAGCTTGTCCTGGTCGTCCCACCCTAGCACTGCTGGGGCCTCGTGACTGAAATAGACCCTGGTCGTGGTTCCCCTTCCTTTGAATTCCACTTTGGCTTGGATGTATCCTAGTAGTTCGACTGACGCCCCTCCAAACACCGTAGGTTTGTGCTTCGTTGTGAGCACTTGCACCTTCTCCTTTCCCACTATGTCCTTGTACGTGCGAAGGGGAAGGATCGTTAGATCGGACCCTGAATCTGCCATGACCCTAGTTTCTATTCCATCAATCTTGATCACGCAGTGGGGCTTCTCTCTCCTCGCTCTTGTGCTGTTAACCATGATGACAGTGGGTCTCCCTTCATCTTCGGAGGATGACTCTTTCTCCGGATTGTGATCTGCATTGATGCTGGAGACTTTCTTGTTCCTCCACCGACACACGATGGAGAAATGGCCAATGCGTTTGCAAATGGAGCACTCCTTGTCTCTGGCTGGGCACTCCCTGTCAAACGCCAGGTGTTTCGTGCTGGTGCACCTGTGACACTTTAGGGGTTCTTTTCTGTTCCCAACATGTCACAAATGAGACTCTCTGCGTTGTTGCCAAAGTTACACAGCACCGCCAATTCCCTCAGCTTGGTAACGTAATCGTCAACTGGTTCAGATATTTCTTGCTTTCGTGTGTAAAACCGTATTCGGTGGAGCACTGTGTTCTCTTTACTGGCAAACCTTTTTATGATTCTCCTGACAGCCTCCTTAAAAACATCGTCATCGTCGCCAGCCACTGGTATCGGGGTGAGACTCTCAAATATTCTCTGTCCTTCCACTCCCAGGGCATTTAATAGCATGGCCCTGCGCCTAGCCGCTGAAAACCCCGCCCCTCCTAGGGCCTCCACATATGTCGTGAATAGGGGCTGCCTACCTGGAGTTTGGAGAAATGGCGGCGGTGGCGTTGCTCCTTGCATGTTCCTCCTTGCATGTTCCTCCGTGGGTTCTGGTGGTGATCCTCGTCGCCAATTTATGTAATATAATACCTTCAATGAAGACAGGAGCCTCTGATCTGGTGACGATGTATTTATTCACTTAAACAGCTTTGTGCAGCATGCAGACACATTTGTGCATTAAAGATAAAGGCCAACGGGCCTAAAGTGGCAGAGAGAATGCTGCCGTGATGATCTGGGTCCAAGTCGTGTAAGGAGCGGGCCCCGTAGCAGGAGGGCTATGCAGGACGCACCTTCGCGTCCTCCGCTCGTCCCGTAAAGCGCGCAGGGGCGGAACTTGGTCCACTGGCGAGATCTCGCGAGAGCGCGGGCTCTCGCGATGTCTCTACACCCGGTCACCTGGCCATTACCACCCAATCCATACCCCACCATTTAATATTATTGGTTAAGGTTGTTGTTGGTATAAATAAGCATCCCCAATGGCTGACGAGGACCTTGCTTACCAAGAATCAATTGGAGGAAATTACAGTGGCCCTTGCCCGACAGAAGTGTAGAAGCACAGTACATGCCTCTACAAGAAATCCCGCCCCCTACATCCTGTATGTTGGAAGCCTGAGATTGTGCCATGCTTGACACCAGCAGTTGTGACCATACCACAGCGAATATTCACCCACTGAGTAGGTACCCTACCAAATATATCCCAGAAGAGACAACAATCTGAGAAACTCACAGAAGGAATATGAAAAAGAGCGAAAGAAGAGCTGGTGACGTCACAAGAGGCGAACGTGACGGCCTGAGAAGACTAGCTGAAGAGGATGCATGGGCCCTATAGAAATGGATCTACGTCATTACTGCAAGCACACAGAATTGCGACGGCCGAAAATGCAGACTTTTTTTTTTTCTTCATTAAACCCCCTTCACACCACATAGATATGCGGGGGGAGACCCCTGCAAACCCCCCATATTAATATACTATCCCATACCCCCTCATATATATATATATATATATATATATATATATATATATATGTGTGTGGTGTAAAGGGGTGTTTAAAAAAAAGTCAAGCATTTCGGCCATCACAATTGTGAGAACTACATTTTGGGCCATTTCCATAGAAACTGGTGACAAAGTAAAGAGGCAAGTAAAATTTCATATGCGAAAATGAAGATTGCACGTGTATGACATGACACATCACAGAAAATGCAAGCCGTTCAATAACTGTACAGATGCAGCAACGCAAGTAGACTAAGTAATCTTAGAAGCTGGCTATATGTAGTGAATAGACTGCAGTCGAAGCCACCATTGTATAAAAGCTGGACATCAGTGTCATGAATTTAGTAAGCCTGGACCCATGGGAAAGAGAGGCCGAGAACTGTGTTGCAGCAAGAATTAGCTGAGATCGTGGATACGAATCGTAAGGCTGTTTAGCCTGGTGTCAAGGTGAAAGCAGTCAAGGGTGTTTATTCTCAAAGGTAGTGAACGTGAGAAGCTGAATCATCCCTTTTTAAGGTGCAAATAAAGAACACCATCATGCGTGCCAAGTTTTATTCATTTAAGATATTTAAATGCTGAAGCATGAACCAAATCATGGACTCCTGTAACGTGAGCCAAGGCTGGAAATAGAGTTGGGTTTAAAGTGCTAGAACATCGATAGTGCGTGCTTGAACTCCCTTATATTCTCACAGACAGGAATAATTTGCAAGGCCAAGTTCAAAGACAATCTTCATGGCAGAAGGCATGGGTGATGAGAGATGTTGGGTGTGGACGTAAAATCAAGTCCACCTCCTGGTACCAGGGTTTGAGCTCACGTGCTGCTAAGTGAACTGAATGTTCCAGACATGGCACGAGCGTGTCAACCAATTGTAGAAGGTCATATAACGAAGGGCCTTATAGTTTGAGAGCCAATGATTAATAGTGTTGAAGATGACATATTTTAGAGGTAGGCATGAGTTGTCCACCTGATAGTAGACATCCAAGCACAATCCCACCCCTTATAGAAAGTATATTTAGATGTTCCCCATAAGCCTATCACAACCCTTCATTGGTTTTTCTCATTTGCCACGGATTGTGATGTCACGTATGACACATGTTTTGTACATAAATGTGTTTTTATGTGAAATTTACGAGAGAACTCGAGCAAATGTCCATTGTAATGCCCTGATTTAGGCAATTGATGTTCAAACAGCAAACTTTGCCATCTTCCTGAGTTGGTTCGATTATTTGGTGTCAGAGTTATTCTGCATCCCATTCATTGCATGCACGTTACCCAAAAGGCTCTAAGCTCATATTGAAGCACTGCGGATGGTTCAAGAACCAAACTAGTTTATCTTCCCGAGTTTTGGATGATTGAGTATCCTCTGCCATTAGCCGGAAGATCACAGGTTTTCCTGTGGAGAGCGGGCGAATAGAAATAAACTTGCAAGAAGAACCGAGACAGTGGGCAAAATCCCTGCCCAGTTTCCACGGACGTTCTGCAGACGGAAGGCGAAGTGCTCAATTTGAGGAGGAGTCGATACCGAAGGCCTCGAGTGGATTAACAACAGAATGCTGAGTAGACTAAGGGAAATGACAAATTAAGGGGTACGGGTTGTGATAATTTTTGAGTAACGGGAAATATTGTGTGAAGAGAAGAGAAGCGCCTAGAGTCCTAGCTCCAGGAATCTCAGAAGGAGACATCGCAAACTCAGGTGGGAGTAGAGCAGAACAATATAATGCGTAAACAGGTTTACATAAGGTGACATCTCAAACCCTGTATAGGGTACATAGTAAAGGCGAGAGAGAAAAGGGTGACCACAGTGTTTATTAATGTGTAAAGTCGACTAATCTGTTTATTGTCTATTGAGTAAAATACCGAAGAGTGATAGAAGTTGTGAAATAAGTGAAAAAAGCTGAGAAGCTATAGTGATTACCTAGCGAAGTGGTTGGTACCAATCCAAAGGTAGAGATAGCTAATTATCGAGAAATTAGAGGCTTGAGCAGCGATTGATGGTGCGCACTCATATTTGTTATTTTAAAAGGCATTGAAAAAGTGGTGATTTCCGCAAAGGTATACAGGTTGTTTTATAAGTCTAGTAAGTATTGACAATCATTTGAGACTTGTCACTATGGGAGATACTCCTTTGATGCACTTATGCAAGACACTGCCAAAGCACATGCCCAAGCCCAAACAATATAGTGCAGAATAGGTGAAAGGCATGAAGGGGGGTCGCTGTCAAAAGCGGTATTGCAACACATGGCTACATACTTGCACGCTGCATACACAGGGAAGAAATTAAAGAAAAGGTTAGCCATTCTAGAGCTCTGGAAAATGTATCAGGAAGAGAGAGAGGATCTGCCACGTGAGGAGTGGATGCTTAGCGTAAGGAGGAAGGTGTTGAACCCTCAGCTCCCCTTACCTCACCCAAAGTAAAAGATGCTAGTGTGGAAGAAATAGGATTGTATCCTTTAAATGAATTGAAAGCAACAACGGGGTATAGTAATCCAATATACGAACCACCCGTTTATAGCAGGGTTGATAGTCCGGAGGAGAATAAGAGAAAAGAAGAGATCTGTAAGATCATACAAGACAAAGAAGAAAAGAGTGAGCGGTCGAATATATCGACAGAAATAGAAAGGGAAATTAAGAGATCGAAAGGAGAGAAGGATAAAACTGCTCGTGTAGAAAGAATGGATGGGAGGACAGATATTACTCAAAATCGATGGGAAAAGCATAGAGTAAGTTAGGCAAACATAATATAAGGACAAGTAAGAAAGAAGATATAAAGAATGAGAGAAGAGGTAAGAAGATGAGCAGAAGGAAACACAGGGAGCAACGAGAACAAATGTATCAAGAGGAGCAAGAGAGAAACGAACAGGCAGAAGAACAAAGAAAATATGACAATAGACAGAGAGTGATAGCAGATAGGGATATAAGAGAAAGGAAGAGAGAAGAGGAGGAAGCATAAAAATGAAGGGACAAAAGAATACAGAGACAAAGGGAAGAAGAGGAAAGAAGGAAAGGAGTAAGGAGAGAAGAACAAAAGGCAAGAGGAAGAAAGATTTAGAAGGGAGGCGAGAAAGCAAAGAGAATTAGATGAGGAAATAGAACGAGGGAGAAGACAGCAGTGTCTTGATACCAGTGTCGTTCATAAGGAACCAGTAGGGCCAAGCCCAGCAATACGATGGGGTAGAACAGAAGAATTCCTTCCGATAAAGGACGCAATGTCAAGGGCATCTAGAGTAGTATTGGAAGAAGAAAGTGTTGATGCAGGAAGCTTAGGGGAAAGGATTGATAAGGTCTATCAAGAATTAAAGGAAGGTAGCAACTATGGAAGTTGAGGGAAGAGGGATCAATCCCTAGCATTTCAATAACGAAACGAAGAAGATCTGTTCAGTCACGAACATAGAGCATTAAGCAGACTGAGCCTAGACAAAGGTGAAGGGGATGATTATCACACTAGTTGGGGACAAGACATGTCAAATGAAGAAAGAGAGTCTGTCCTCGAGGCAGGAGGAGGGAGTGCATGCACCCCAGAAGGAAGCTTGCAATTAGATAAAGAAGTAAGATGGTGGGATCTGGAACAACCTAAGGATAGGATGCCAGATCCCATACCATATCCAGAACATCCCTGAACACGGTTGTATAGTGAGAAGGGACAATCACAGCCATATGGGAGCAGTTAAAGGTCATTACCAGCAAGGAGGAGGACATGGACGATTGTCCCTTCCATGGATAGACTAACAATGTTAACCGCCTGCGGCTTGGGGTTTACACAGTTTCCCTTATTGGAAAAAGGGGGCGCAAGACCACAGTATATTTCATGGCCGCAGATGGATAAGGATAATTTAAGGTGTACGCTCCTGAGTTTGACTTTGGGTGCTAGGAAATGGATATACGAGTTAGAAAAAATTACAGGAGAAAACACGCTGGCCATAAGGGACATACAAGTTCTCCTGGCAGCTATGCTTGGAGAAAGGGCTGATGACATATGGAGGAGAGCAGGATATTCAAGTGTGACAGCACAAAACAGAGTGCATGAAGGAGCGCCGTTTAATAATTGTAGAGCGGATTTGTGGAGGGCTCTCAGGGTTCAGTACCCCGATACATCAGATATGGGTGCAATTATGACACACAAGATGAAAGAAGATGAAGACCCTATTGCTTACATTCAGGAGAAATGGCAGTTTGAAAGTCGCGAGCCATGGGAAAAAACAGCAGCATTATTTTAACACATTTTATGTCAGGGGTTACCTGAGCCAGTGCAGAGACAAATGAAGACACATGTGGGGATGGAGGCAAAGCCGTGGGCTGAGTTACAGTTGAGCGTAGTGCATCACTATCTGCTATCACTACCCCTTTTGCAAGCTTTACAGAAAGCACAAGCGGATCAAGTGAAAATAGAGTGGACTGAAGGAATGGAGGAAGGGTTTGAGGAGCTTAAAAAACAAATTGTACAGCCCCTGTTTTAGGAATTCCCAACTATGCTGAGGAATTTTATCTGTTTTCGCACACAACTGGACAGTTATGACAGCAGTGCTTACACAGAGGACTACATCAGGGTAAAAGTCTTTAGCATAATACAGTGGGATTTTGGACCCAGTTATGAGAGGGCACTTCCCTTGCGAACAGTTATTGGCAGCCGCCGTGTTCACAGATGAGAAGTCTACAAGTATTGTCATGTGCTGCTCTATGACTCTCTTTGCCGAGCATGCTCTATTTGCCATTTCAGAGAAACCCAAAGGTACATTGACATCCCAAAGAGCTTCAGTTTATGAAGTAATGAGTTTGAATCCAATGATTAAGATTGTAAGATGTAAAACAGTGAATCCTGTCACGTTTATAGCTGAGCCAGTAGAAGAGGGCGACCATGTGCATGACTGTGCAAATTATGTTGAATTTTATGATGACATACCCTGTGTGAAGGAAAATGCTCTAGCAGGAGGGGAAATTCTCTTTATTGATGATTCCACGACAATTGATCAGACTAGTGGGGAAAGGCATTCAGGCACAATGGTAGTGTGGCACAGAATAAATGGAGAATTTGAAGTTGAAGCAAGTGCAAGACTACCGTCTCACTTTTCAGCACAAGCAGCAGAATTGGTAGCACTTATTGTCGCACTTGAGAAACACAAGGGGCAGGAAGTGATAGTGTACATTGACTCCACCTATGTAACGTCAACCGTACACGCAGGACTAGCGTGTTGGAAAAGGAGGGGCTACCACCGTGCTGACGGTACTCCAGTGCAGCACGCATCCTTATTGGACAGGCTTATTAAGGTACTGAAACTCCCAGTGGCCATAGCGGTCCTTAAGTGCGCAGCTCACACTAAGTGAACAGATTTGAACTCTTGTGAGAACAAAGCTTCAAACGAAGAAGCCAAAAGGGTTGCATATTCTCCAGATATTTCGAGTTTTGATACTGAGAATATTAAAGAGAAAGTAGTCACAACCATGTTAGTGCAAGAAGGGTTTAATAAATTATCGATAAACCAACTAATGAAGATTCAAGGGAGTGCACCGCAAGAAGAGTAGGAATTATGGAAATGAAGGGTGTGTTCTTTATCCCCCACAGAAGCGTTATTCATTCACTGGTCAAGGAATAGTGTGTTCCACACCAGGAATACACGATTTAAACATGGGAGAATGTATACTGGCATTCACAGGGCAAGTGGCTCTGTGAGGCATTCCAGTAGATCCAGATATCTTTCTGTATGGAGTGAGCATTCTATTGACAAGACAGCAATGGGGAAGCTGTTACTGCCAGTAGCATTATTGAAGGTCACCTTTGAACAGCTGCATTACCCCATGCATGTAATTAGGGAAAGTCTTGCTGCTACGATTGCAGAAGACTGGTTCATTCGAATTTGTTAGAACACGTTGCACTATTTATAGTGAACTGCATTGTGTGTAAAAGTCTTACTGCTGGGCATACAATGAGAACAATTAGAGGGGTAATACCTTGACCAAATGGTCAGTTTCAGCATTTACATATTGACGATATGCTGCAGGTGTGTAATGGATACAGGTATCTATTAGTGGTGGTGTGTCCCTTCTCTAGGTGGATTGAGGCAGGTCTGTGTACACATCCTGATGCCACTTGTGCAGCAAAGGTTTTAGTATGCAAAGTCTTTCCGAGATGGGGTGTGTGTGAAGTGCTGAGATCCGATAATGGGCCACATTTTGTTAATGAAGTATTTGAACAGATAGGGCTTCTGTTGAACATTAAACACACATTTTCTTCTGCTTATTACCCGCAAGCGAACGGGATATGTGAGAGACTCAACAGCCTTCTTAAAGAAAGGATTGCCAATATTAAATTGACTTTGCAGAAGGGATGGCTTTAATGCCTACCCTTAGCTTTACATGCCCTTCGGAATCAGCCTGGTTCAGACCACCACCTCACCCCTCATGAGTTAGTGAGTGACAGGGCGTCGAATGAGAATGCCTCTTACACCTCCATCTAGGTCTAGAAGTGATGTCCACAGTGTAGCTAAAACATTAGGGGATGAATTGCATGACTATTTGACATGTATGACCTCTAGCATCTCTCTCATTTCAGATCAACTCAAGCGTCAGGGAGGTCGGTACCTCCTCCTTGGACCCTATAGAATGTCTATATTCTTCAGCCTCTTGCCTCTTTTCTGGGTGCTGACATCACCAGTCTTCTTTTCACACTTCCGGGATTTCGTTCAAATGGCCATCATATTTTTGTGAATGCATATATGTTTTCCTCAATGGATACCTTACTTCCATGATTTTCTGCGGTACAGGCATTCTCACTGGCACTGCATGTGTCTTACATTCTGGCTTCAACATATAGGCAACATGGGGGTGGATCTTTTGATGGGTTACTTGGCTCCTTCTCTAAACTCCCCCCTCTGGGCGATTTATTGACCACTCTCTCATCAATCTTTACATCTAGACATCCTCATCTAAAGAAGTGCTTCTTTGGGACCCATATCTTTATGACTCCTTTCAGACATCCTGCTGATTTCACATGCTCATCTTTATTCCAGGACATAAGCATGCATTGTCGATTGGGACTGCAGTAGATCCATTTCCCTATGTACTTCTTGTGGTTCTTTGGGTACAGGAATTTCCTTCCTTCAGGTGCATTGATCCTGGCTTTCACGTAGTCTCTGATCTCTTCGTCTGTCAGCTCTTTAGGTTCACATCTCGATTCGACATCAATCACAATCTTCATTCCTACTGCTTTCTTTGTAGTCTCCTTGCATTGTGTGCTTATTATCCTGATTACACAGAATCCAAACATGATCATTACCAACAGAGCTCCCAGGAATTTGAAAATGTTCGCTATCCATTGTGGAACCCATGAAAAGATTGATCCAAACCAACTGTCATCAGCAATGTCTTCTAATTCATCTTCCATCTTGGTATGCAAGTTTGTCAGCAATGTTATGGCCTCTGTCAAGGTGCCATTCTCATCATCGTGAGAAGGTATGAATGTGCAACATGATTCTCTGATTTTGGCACAAACACCTCCATCCATAGCTGCGATCATGTCCAGGACCTATCTATTATGTAGAGTCATCAGCTGTATGGCTCTCAGCTCCTCTCTGATAGCATGGAATCATTTTATGGTGGTGTTGATCATCTGCAAAAGCTCCCATCTGGTTATCTGTAACCCTTTGGTATTTGCTACTGTCTGGATTCCGGGCATGAAGATTGTCGTGAATATTGATGAAGTATGACTGAACAATCTGTGTTCATATGGAATGGCATGAAAGGCTTCAATCGACTAGTTCTCCCTCTTCATTTGACTCAGGAGCTCACCAGATCTCTTCTTCCTCAGGTGAGCATCTGCTTTTGGAAACTCCCTAATGTTCAAATCACTTTTATGAATCACCAACACTGGATCATGGATGATCACTATAGAACATAGTCCTCACCAATCTCTGGGCAGCTTCATATAAGCTCTGGATTCACAGGCCCTGTAGCGATCCATTATCACTCCTGTCCCGTCTTTCATTCCTGGCACATCAAAGATTCGTCCACATTGCTGATTCTCTCTGACTTTTCTCGTGCCATTATTTCTGAAACATAGCTCTGCACTGGCCAAAGGCACTGGGCCTCATCATGAGTTGGGAGGTAACGCCGGCGGTATTACCGCCGGTGCAATTAGCCCTACCGCCAAACCCCCTGGCGCTATTAGCGCCGGATCACAGGTTTGCGGAACAGTTAGTGCCCATTCCCCATTAGGCCCATTCGGGAATTCCTCATTCCCCATTATGCCCAATGGGGAAAATTTGCGCTATCACTGCCGGCGGATTTCCTGCCGGCGGCAATAGCGCAGAAAATCGGCAAATTTGCTGCAGATTTCCCCCAGCTTATAGCTGGGGGAAATCCGCCAAGGCCATGATCTTGCGGACCCTTAAATGCGGCAGTAATAGCGCTACTGCAGCATTTAAGGGTTACCGCCAGACTCGTGATGAGGCCCACTATCTGCAGCGGGCCTCCTTTGTCTTCAACCCACATCAAAAGCTTTGCAAACTTTGGCCATAAAGGTTTGCATCCATTTTCAACTGGTTCAATAACTGGTCTGCAATGGTCAGTCACTACCACAGCTCGGCATATGACCTCACCTTCTTCCCATCCATCTGGAGAAAGCACTGTTCCCTAGATCTGCATCCGGCCTCTTTCTTTGTAGCTTCCACCCTCTTTATCCGTTCTCACTTGGCAATTGAGTTTCCTGTTTATTTCCCATGTGATTCCTCCTCCCTTCATACCAGGCTATTCATATCTTATCACATGATTTCTGGTGTGTGCTTTTGCTATTGTCTTTATATCTTGAACATAATCATCTTCATCAGGTGCTGACCATTCTTGTCACCCATATCAAGGATGCTGTTCAAACCTGGAACTGACCTCTTGTATGGCAGAGTGCAAGGTGAGTCAGGTAGTGTGCTGTCTGAACATCTATTTCAATGGCTATGAATATCTTAGACTTTCCCATAGATTAAGGCAGGCGTGCACATACATAGCAATCCTGCTCTGACGTTCTCATTCCTACCTCTTTCATGTGTTGATACCACATGTTGTTCCCCAAATGTGCTGTGCTGTCAAGATAATTATTTAACTCATAATCATCCTCTCTTATACCTCTTTAGGTCTCTTGCTTTGTCTTTCTCTAAGAATCTGCAGATGGCGTTCATTAAGGATATCTGTAAGAGTCCTTCCTGCATACAGATTTCTGGGGATAGCTGCCACAGAAGCAGGTGCTTCCACATAAGCTATTGGGGTAGGGATAACCACATTGGGCCTTGGTATTCGTAAAATTGCAACATCTGTAACTACCTGTCGTGCAGAAAGAAACATGGGAACTACTGCTCTCTTTGGACCAACATAATAAACAGTATGTATCGTGAGAAACAGAAGAATCATGACGAAGACGATGCATGCATACATTATACACCAATACATCAGGCTCCAACAGCTGTGGTTTCTCGCATGTCGCTGAGCTCTCTCGTTGTCTGCTATATTATTATTACTATCAAAACTCTACATCTTGCCTGTGATTACTTTTATGGAAGGAAAAAGTGACTTTAATCAGGCAAGTTTATGGGGGGCGTGGCCAGCAAGAGAGCGATGCAGAAGTGAGCCCCGCAGGCTCGCGCCCAAACTATCCTATGAAACATCCTGCTATCCGTGGCGAAATCTTACAAAAATACCCCCGTCAAGAGATAAACACATGTGGAGTCATCGGACGTGCTGTAAACCCAGCGGACAAACCCCTAACCATGTGGTGGGCAGCGAGAAAGAACCTGCACAGATGGCCACCATCTGATCATCGGATTCGGACAGACGAGGACAGACGAGGGCTAGTGGACAGCATACCACCACCGAACACCTCATTGACTGTCCGCGGTCCATCGGTGTAAAGCACTACCTGCACTGACAGCAATATCCTGTTCGATCAGTCTGAGCCACCAGCCATAAACCACGGAGAAGTGCACCACATCACCCTAACGCTGAGATGGTCTGCGACACCAGCTGCATGTCTGAGATGTGTGGGCAGGAGCAAACACCCGCTCCAACCACCTGTGACGAAAGGTGCCCTTAGGACGAGTCTGCAGATTGCTACCCCGACCGGACCCTAGAAGCACCAGCTAACCCTGCATCCCTCCTCCAGGCGGACGACAGCAGACCTCTGAGGGACCTTTCATCAGACCCAGCAGGCTGAGGTACAGGGGGACTCTGACATAACCCCTCTAATTGCACAATAACCGCTCGCAGACGACTTGCAGGAGCCGGCGGGTGGCGTGAGAACTCAGCAGTGACCCGTGCCCGTGGGCTCATGTGCAGAGCTGAGCTAACTGGGTGAAACCCTGAAACAAGGGTGTTCCAGCACCCCTGCTAGTGGTCGTTGCACTCTGCCAACCCATACGCCATCGACCGCCTCTGCCTGCCAACCCACGTGGGAGACCCAATAAACCCGGCCACCCTACCCTGAAACCGGCGTAGCCCCACACACGCTGACAAAAGCCACAATGAATCTTATAGAGGTGCACCGGGACAGCTAAGGGAAGGGCAGCTGAGACACAAGCGCGTGGACAGTCCCGGTGAGTGTTTTACTCTTTATTGTTTACTTAAGGGCCTCAAACAACAAGGCTCCAATGTGATGTGACGGGTACGTGAGGGACGGATGTGTCCTCATCACGGCAACAACTGAAGCCTCCCTGGTCCCACTCTCCCCCTCCACTCTGCACGGGCCTGCCCGGCCCTGCAGAATAACACTGAATACTGGGACCCGCGGCAAGAGGCGAACCCTGCACAACACATGGACTTGGACTTCAGCGAGTGCTACGCATGAGCATGTAATGACTACAAGGGCGTAATTCCATATTTTACCAAGACTGATGATCTACCTTGTATCAGAGAGGCTCCTACGAGCACCAGGTCTGAGCTAAGGGAATAGCAGCTGCACGGGCTGGGAGTTGGTTGTGATGGCTGGGATTGGTCCAAGTGATACACGGAGGCAGAGATCCCCCTATACTCTCTTCATCACTGCCAGCCCACGGTTATTTCGGGCACGCCGCACCACACAGAACAGCCTGAAAACACAAGCCAGCCTCTTGACTCTCTGGATGTGATGGAGGAACGGGGGTCAGCACTCCGGAGAACTCCAGACTACATGGTGTGGAACTTCCCAATAGAGGGCTTGGTATCGCATTAACCACGCCGTGGACCCGGGTCAATGTGGCCAACCTCACTCCGTCTAGAGCAGACAAATAAGAGCTAAAATTCCAGCAAATGCCAAGCAGTAGAGGAAGATCCCTCGACTAGGGGAATTAAAACGGCACCCAGCAGAGCACACCTCCACCCCCCACCCCCAACATCCGTAAAGTCGACCCAGCAGCTCTGCAATACTACCGCCATAACCAGGGGTGGAAGAAACACAAATATCAAGCGTCAGGGACCTCCTGACCTCCACAACTTGGTAACACACATGATGGGGTGGCATGACAGGCGTTGACGAAACCTATTACTTGTAACACAGAAGCCATATGATCGCCATCCACTTGGGCGACCGATACAGGATCATCACAGGGACTGGCAACGGCCCAACAGTAACATAACTACTGCGGCAACAGCACCACTTATCACACTGAGACACGGAACCCCAGTCTGCGACCTGTCAGCAACAAAGCCCATCATGGGCAAGGATAAATCCAAAAAAGTGATCACCAAATGAAGGATTGACCAATTCACCACACCTGCTACAAACACTCCAGCGTAACAAGACCAGCCAGAAACCATGGAAGAAGCAGAAAACACAATATCTCTGAAGGACGTTATGAACGCGATTGCAAACTCGCGTGCCTCCATGGAACAGAAGATGGATGGCATCAGCACAGATGTCTCGCTCCTCCAACACGACCTAAAAAAACTAACATCCTGCACAGGAGAGACAGAACAGCGCAAATCTGGAGCAGAAGATGGGATGTGAAGCATGGAACAACAACTAGCCAGACTCATGACGCATCTGAAAACAATGGAAGAGAGAGTAGAAAAAGGGGAAGGAAGGTCAAGGGCTAACAATGTCCGGATCCTACACCTACCAGAAAAGGCAGAAGGGCCAAACATGGAATGGCTCGCTGACATGTTTGAATCATAGACGTTCTCTAAATTCTTTTCAACGAACAGGCCCACCGTATACCAGCTGGACGACCAGTGCCTGGAGCACCACCGTGCACTGTGATAGCAAAGCTTCTGAACTACAGAGATTGCGATGCGCTGCTCCAAATGGCCCGTGCCAAAGGCACGCTAACTTACAATGGATCCAAAATTGCGTTCTTCCCAGACTACACCAGGGAAGTGCAGGAAGCCAGACAGTGGTTCGACCAATGAAAAAGCAGCTGCAGACCCTGAATGTGAAGTATGGCCGACTGTTCCCAGCCCAACTCAAAATATATCACAAGGGCATGACAGTCCTTTTCACAGACCCTAAAGAGGCATGAAAATGGGCAGAACAAAATATAAACGTAGATTGGAGAATGAGGCGAAGCTATAGAAACAGAAAACCCTGGGCCCTACCTGAGCGGGAATCACCGGCCTCAACAACCACTGATGCAGGAGCACGAACCACTGCTGCAAGGGAGAGAGAACTAACGTTCAGATAACCAATAATCGAGACAATTCCACGACTGTGTGGCAATCAAAACACCTGACAAAGCGCACAGTGAATGCCTATAATAGTCACGGCTCGACATAAAGATGGGTGACCGACCCAGACGGCAGCCCCCCATTCCTGCAACTTCACCCCAGTGCTTTCTGCCTGGGACGATCATCTAGGATTTGTATACAACTAGTTGTGTTTCTCGTAACCAGTAATTCGGTAATTGGAAGTTTGAGAGTTATTAAGTTAGGGCGACAGATGCTTCCGGTTAGGATGGCGTATATGGAGGGGGTTAAGGGAAGTTATGTGTTATATTATTGAATAAAGATCCAACACTTTACGTACACTAGAACATTGCGTATGTGACCCACAGACCCATGCCCAACCACAGATTAACCTCTAGATACATTTGTACATACGCCCACATTCCACACAACAGACACAGTGATGGCTAGGAATAATAGCAAAACCCTCAAGTTTTTAACATGGAACGTGAATGGCTTGGGTAGTGGGATTAAGCAATGCCTGGTCACGCAATTCCTAAACAGGTATACACCCGATATAGTACTCCTCACAGAAACACACTTGGCAGGCACTACATGCAATCTGTTTCACCGTACAAGCTATCACACGGCAATACACGCAGGCTTCTCCATGGGCTCGAGAGGGGTCCAGACAATGATACACAAATGTCTCCCCTTTCAGCTATTTAAGGTCACGCAGGACACACAAGTCAGATTTGTCCTCATACAGGGCGAGCTATGGAACGAAAGCCTTGTTGTCCTGGTGGTCTACTCCCCGCCCTCGCTCATGAGCGAGCTGATCTGAGACATTACACCTCTAATTACTGAAAACATGGCTGACATTCTGGTAATGGGAGGGGACTTCAATGAGTACATGGACGTGGAGCTGGACCGTACACATCTGCAAGGCAGAAACTCTAGAACCAACACCAAGCTTGCCACCTTCACCTCTGCATTTGGGCTGAGAGATGTGTGGCGAGACTTACACCCAGAAGACCATGGGTACTCATATCACTCTGGAGCCCACGCCTCTCTCTCAAGGCTGGACTACTTCTTTCTCCCAGCAGTAGAGACACATAGAGCTATAAAGGCGACCCTGCTGCCACGTGGCATATCAGATCACTCACCCCTTCTAATGGTACTTGCATCGGCTAGGCCGCGTCGTCCCCCCCCCCCGTGGCGCCTAAATAAATCTCGGTCTACCAGACTTTGTTGAACATATTAAAAAAAACACAACCACATACTTCGAGCTAAACACCGGGTCAGTAGATAACCCAACAACCCTATGGGAAGCATATAAACCAGTACTCCAGGACGAGATTCTCTTCTGGACATCAGCCCACAGGAAAGCCCGACAGCGAGCACATTTGGAAGCAGATCAGGAGGTTCTGCAGAAAGAAGCGGTGCATATTGCCACAGGCACACCTGACACACACAGATCCCTTCTGCTAGCCAAGGAATGTCTCTGTAACATAGCCAGCCTTATAATGAGGCCCACAGTGTTATACTTGTAGAGACATGTAGAGGTATGTTATGTATTATGTATGCATTGTATGCATTGTAGAGAGACACGTATGCATTGCACTTAGAATATTCATTGAGCATTATAGATAGCGCTTGGATTTGAGAGAGAAAGAGTAAGCACTATAGAAAGAATGAGGCCTATGGCATTATTAAGCCAATTCTGATGGAGAAACACAGAAGCGCCACTTGGCTCTGTGCGAAGTTGTTATGGTACACTGTGAAGGAAAGGAATGTAAACAGTTGCTTGGCAGGCAGAGAGATAACATGATCTTTGTCCGAGTAGGGAAGGCGAAGGAGCCTAATCAGCATGGCTGGCTGTGGTGTTCGCAGAGAGAGAAAAGGTGGGGGCCAGGCAGCGGTACATGCAGGGAGTGCTTTTGCATGGAGAGAAGAGATGACCTGCTCTCTGAGGAGAGAGGGATTTCATGAAGAGTGAATGGAGGAATAGGTGGTAAGATGGTGTATTGCAGGCAGACCGAAGAAGGCCATGCTAGTAGATATGATGACAAATGTCACAATGGCAGAACATGCAGTGATTGACCAGAACACGGAGTGAAAGTACATGCAAACACAGACATTTAGGCACTGATCAAATATAGAATTTGCTGACAGACAGAGAGAGGCATTTTAGCTTAGTGAATGAATGTGACCATAGGGATTTGTATACATCATTGCACAGTATAACCAGAGGGGAGGCTTTAGGAGTTTCTAGTTATTGTTGGAGATGGAGTTTTGGCTGGAGCTGCTCTCTGAGAGATAGATCGAGAGACGTTTGGATGACTCTGAGATTGAGGGAGAGGTGTTTTTGGTGCAGCAGAATCCGATGGCTTTGGGAGTTCGGAAGCTTGGGGAAGCATTCTGACAAGAGGAGAGATCAATGAGCTTGGCAGAGGCTTGAGGCAGTTCGAGTGACCAGACTTAGCTGAGCTGGAGAGGGGAGAGATGGGACACATTTAAATGGGAAGTATGGTTTATGGCCTAAACTGATTGATTGATTAGGGAAGACACTCACACAAAGAGTTTTGGGTTTGAGAAGGGGAAATCAGACAGGGATTGTCTTAGAGAGAGAGAGAGAGAGAGAGAGAGTGAGGAATGGTGTGGATTGGAGAAGAATGCTGAATGCTGACGCTTGCATTAGGCTGCATTAGAATCACAGGCTTGCATTAGAAGCCTGTAAGGCTTACAGTCATTACACTGCATGGTAGATTTGCACCAAAAGTATAAAGGTGCAAATTCGAGATTTGCATAGTTTTAGTAGTGTTTGCATAAGGAACAAGTTACTTACCTGTAACTGTTGTTCTCCAGCATGGGTCTGGCATGGATTCACATGCTCATGAATATTCCCCTTCATCAGGCCGGGAATCCTCGGTATAGAAACAAATCAGTATCAGTTTCGTTTCTGATTTGTCTTTCTTAGTAGTAACCAATCACTGGTCTCTGGGTCATACTGCCCCCAGCCAATGACTGCCCTCTCCCTAAGCCCCGCCTCTGCCAGCCATCCTCAGATTTGGTAGCGCGTAAAGTGGCAGTATGACCAAGTGAAGAGCCGCAGAGGGGTAGGCGGGAGGGTTCGCATGTGAATCCATGCCAGACCCATGCTGGAGAACAAAAGTTACAGGTAAGTAACTTGTTCCTTCTCCAGCATGGGGTCTGGCATGGATTCACATGCTCATGAATAAGAGAATACATAGCAGTACACACATGCACAACCACGGGAGGTGGCAACAGGCTCAACATTAAGCAATACAACAACTCAACATTAAGCATCTCTTACCTCCTCACCAGGCTCACCTTAAGCAAACAGGTTGCGCAGCACTGCTTGGCCGATCCTGGACTCCTCCCTGGAGTCCCGATCGACGCAGTAGAATCTTGTGGAGGTGTGCGTCGACCTCCATGTCGCAGCCCTGCAGATGTCCAGCAGGGGCACACCAGACAGGAACGCCGTGGTAGCAGTGATCGCTCTGGTCGAATGGGCTCTCGGACGGCCGGGCAGCGGTCGGTTTGCCAGCCGGTGACAGTGCATGATGCAGCCGGAGAGCCATCTGGAAATGGAAGTCTTCGAGAGAGCCTTCCCTTGATTCACAGTCCCAAAGTTCACAAACAGCTGTGATGTCTTCCGAAAACTCTTCGTGCGGTCCACGTAGAACTTCAGCGCTCTAGCTACGTCCAGCAAGTGCAGAGTCCTTTCAGCCGGCGATGAAGGAGACGGGAAGAAAACTGGCAACACCAAGGGTTCGTTGAGGTGGAAGTCCGATAGCACCTTGGGCATGAAGGAGGGGTGCGTCCTCAGCACTACCCTCGTGTCGTGAAACGTCAAGTATGGTGGCTTGCAAGATAGGGCCTGGATCTCTCCCACTCGTCGTGCGGAGGTGATGGCCACAAGAAACGCTGTCTTCCACGACAGAAACTTCAATGGTGTCGAATGCATAGGCTCAAATGTGGGCCCCATGAGCCTGGTCAGCACCACGTTGAGCTCCCACGCCGGGGCAGGGGCCTTCACCGGCGGGAATGATCGGAACAATCCTTTCATAAATTCCTTCACCAGTCAATGAGACCACACGGACGCCCGTCCCGTAGTTCTGGTGTATCGTGAGATGGCGGCCAGATGTATCTTGATGGAAGCGTGAGCTAGTCCAGCCTTGGCCAATAACAGTAGGTACGGCAATACTTGGGGGGCCGTAATCCGCAGAGGGTTAATCTTCTGTGCACGGTACCAGACAGAGAACCTCTTCCATTTATGTCCGTAGCACTTGAGAGTTGAGGACGCCCTGGCCTTTGCAAGAACCTCTCTGCAGTCGGCCGGGATGTCGTACCCTCCAAACTCTAGTGCTGCAGGAGCCAGGCCTGCAAGTTCAGCGACTCTGCGTTGTGGTGAAGAATGGCGCCTCCTTCTCTGGAGAGAAGGTCTGCGTCCATCGGCAGCTTGACTGGTGTGGACGTTGACAAGTCCAGATCTGTCTCGGCCACGCCGGTGCGACAAGGATCATCCTGCACCGGGACCTCTTGAGCTGGTTGATGAGCCGGAGCAGCAACAGCAGCGGAGGGAACGCATAAAGAAATAGGCCTTCCCAGGGGAACGAGAAAGCATCGCCCATGCTCCTCGGCTGGGGGAACCTGCTGGCGAACCTCCGGCACTTGGAATTCGTCGCCGTCGCGAACAGATCGATTTGGGGTTCGCCCCATCGTCGGAAGAGTCGATCCACTTGATCCTGCTGAGTGAGTCGGAGATCGTGTTTTTTATTCCTGCCAGATGAAGAGGCACCAGAAACATCCCTTGGGCGACGGCCCAATGCCACAGATCCTGGGCGTCCTTGAATAGGGCCGGGGATCTGGTTCCGCCCTGCTTCCGGATGTAGAACATCGTGGTGGTGTTGTCGGTGAAGATCCTCACCACCTTGCCCTTGAGGGACGGAAGAAAAGACCTGAGGGCCCAGAACACTGCGCGGAGCTCCAAGATGTTGATGTGGAGTGACTTCTCCTCCGGGAGCCAAAGGCCTCTCGCGTGAAGATCTCCGGAGTGCGCTCCCCAACCTTGCAGGGAGGCGTCCGTCGTCACCGTCACCTGGTGAGCTGGGGTCTGAAAGTCTGTGCCCACCGACAGATGAGATGAGATGCCCACCACCGGATCGCCTGACGGAACGTCTCGTTGAGAGGGATCCTGTCCACGAAGCTGCCCGTCGACTGGACCCAGCGGGTGCCGAGGAACTCTTGTAGGGGGCGCATCCGAAGCCTGCAAAGGCGCACCAGATAAATGCAGGAGGACATCATCCTAAGGAGGGACTTGATAGATCTTACCCTGGCCATGTCCGTGGCCAGCAGACGCTGCACCTTGCCCAGAATGGTCCTGGTCCTTTCCTCCGACGGCGAGGCCAGCCACGCCACTGTGTCGAGCTTGGCTCCCAGAAACAGGGCGACTTGCGATGGAACCAGGTGGGATTTTGGAAAGTTAATGGAGAATCCAAGGTCCGTGAGCAGCTGGACGATCTTCGCAGTGTGCTCCACAGCGAGCTCCCTTGTCCTTGCCCGGAGGAGCCAGTCGTCCAGGTAGGGGTAGACGTGGATCCCCTCTAGGCGCAGCTGCGCCGCCACCGGTGCGAGGCACTTGGTGAACACCCTGGGTGCTGACTTCAATCCGAACGGGAGGGCCTTGAACTGGTAGTGCCGCCCTTGGACCACGAACCTGAGGAACATTCGGAGTCTTTTTAGAATGGGGATGTGGAAGTACGCATCCTCCAAGTCCAACGACGACAGGAAATCATCCTCCTCCAGCTGTCCCAGCACGTGCTGGAGGGTGACCATCTGGAACTTCTGTGCCTTGATGTACTTGTTCAGTCGTCGCAGGTCCAGGATGCGGCGCCATCCTCCTGTCTTCTTTTTTACGAGGAAGTACCTTGAGTAAACTCCAGAGCCCCGAAGCCTCTTTGGGACGAGCTCGATGGCACCCTTCTTGAGCATCGCCCTTACTTCCTACAGTAGTTGAGGGACGTGATTTTCCTTCCTGGCCACGGGTGGAACGCGAGGGCACTTCTTCTGAAACTTGAGGGCGTGTCCTTGGGCCAGGGCATCCAGCACCCAACGGTCGGTGGAGATGGACTTCCACATGCTGACGAACCTCACCAGCCGGCCTCCCACCGGGGTGCTTCGGCGGGGGCCCGACCCCACGGTCGGTTCAATCTTGTTTGGAGGCCGCCTTGCCTCCTTGACCTCCCTGTCGATGACGACGGACACCACCTGACTTGCCGCGTCCCCTGTAGGCTTCCTGGGATGAAGATCTTGCCGCTTGGCGGTACCTGGAGGAGCCACTGCTGGATCCCTTGGAGGCACCTTGTTTGCCTCCGGAGCTCCGAAAGGACGGCCGTCGTTGTTGGAGCACTCCCAGTGCCCGGGCAGTCTCTGTGTCTGTCTTGATGGACTGAAGGGACTCATCAACCGCCTTCTCAAACAAGTTGTTCCCGTCGAAGGGCATGTCTAAAACCTTGGTTTGTACGTCCTGGCGGAAATCCGTCGCCTTGAGCCATCCTCGTCGTCTCAGGCAAACGCCGTTGCCCAACTGACGGAAACCGGTGTCGGTGATGTCCGTTGCCACCGTGATGGCGTGGTCCGAAGCAATCTCACCTTCCTGTAGGATTTCAAGGGCCTCAGCCCTTTTGGCGTCCGGAAGGAAGTCCAACAGAGGGGCGATTTTGAACCACAATTCCCTGTCGTAGCGGGCTACGATAGCCAGGGCGTTGGCCGCCTTGATAGTCATCGCTGCGGATGAGATGACCCGTCGTCCCATCGTGTCCAGCTTCCTGCCCTCGCCGTCCGGCGGGGAAGTTGATGTCGAGGCCGATGCCCCCCCAGCTTTCTTCTTTGCCGCCACCGAGACGACCAAATCCGGGGTAGGTTGCGCCCGAAGGCACAAGGGGGCAGCGTCGGTGACCCGGTACTTCTTCTCGTACCGGTCCCTCTTTGCCGGTGCCGTGGCAGGGTTCTTGAGGAGGGCGAGCCCCACATCCCAGATGTCATCAAGAAGTGGTACGGCGAGGACCGTCTTCCTTTTAGCCTCGCGCCGTTGGTAAAGGAACCCTCCCTTCTTCTTCTCTTCTGGGCAGAGCTGGAAGAGCTCGGATGCCCTGGAAATCATGGCATGAAAGGATCCAATCTTGTCGGGCGGGGACGCCCGAGCAGGGGGCGACGGGGGACACGCCCCGTTGTCGCCTCCGTCATCATCTGTACCTGTCGTAGCCGTGTCCGTGCCTGTATCATCCCCGTGGGTAGTAGACCGGGGGGAAGGCAGAGCAGGCCGCAGAGGTGGGAGAGGTGGCGTGGGATGTGTCCTCCTCCTCTTATGCGATGGATGAAAGTCCTGGCTCCGGTTCCCCCATCGGGTCTGGCTTAGGTACCTCCGTCGGGGGGAGGGGCAACTTTGTCCTTATCTCCGAGCATAAGGACTGAATCGCTGACAAAATGGCTGCCGAAGTGTCCTGCGGCGCCAGAAACGACGGGCGCGAGGGCTCTTGAGGAACCTCGTTGGCGACACCGTCGCTCTCGTCGTCGCCCTCGTCGGGATCCCTCCCGATGGGCTGTGCCTCTTCCACGACTTCGATGAGCTCTTCTTCAGAGGTCGTGTCCGTATCGACAATGGCCACCTGCTCATCCCCCACCTTTTCCAACGAGGACTTCGTGGGGGTCTTCTCAATGGGCCTGAAAGACGACTCCCTCCGCGGTGGCAGGGAGACTCTGGGTCCTGAGGTCGCCTCCACTGGCGTAGCCTCCACAGGCTGAGCCAGGGCTGCTTCAACATCCTCTATCGAGGTCTTAGCAGGGTGAATTAAGGCCATCGTCACTTTCTGTACGCCTGGGGCCTTCACCTTGGGGGGAGGGTCCGAGCCTCGCTCCCCCTCTGCCGGAATCTTTGAGATCGACCGTGGCCTCTCCAGAAGCTTTGCGGGTTCTCGGACTTCCTCTTACCCAAGCCAAGATAAGGGTGTTCTTGAAGCAAATAATAAAAGATCAGAGCATTGGCTCGTGGTTGATGGCGCCGGGGAGAATGCGCCCTGCCTGGCAGCCAAGGAGCCCGACCGTTCGGCGCTTCCGGTGCCTGCGGACTCGCGGTGCTTGGCCTTTTGTTGGGCCCCCATCGCCGGACTGCCCTCAAAGGACTTAGAAGACCGCTCAGACTTCTTTTTCTTCTTCTCGCCTGACGGGCTCTTCCCTTCCAGCCAGTTGGCAAGACGGAGGTGGCGATCCTTCATGGTCTGCTCCGACATGTTCCCACAAAACGCACAGTCCTTCTCCATGTGCATCTTGTCCTCATGGAGACAGTAGAGGCATAACGAATGCTCGTCCTCTTTGAAAACATTCTGAAGCTGGCATCCAGGGCAGGTCCTGAACAGCTTCCCGGGCGTCGAGCTTCCTTTCTCCTGAGCCATGTCCGGGGTAGGCCTCGGAACTTCTGGAATCCTCCAAAAGCATAACTCGATGAAATCTTCACCCTTGAGGGGCGTAGAAAACTCCAAAACGGATCCCCGTTGATCGGATGTAGAAACGGTGGAGCTTGAGGCTCTATTTAACCGAAAAATGAGAAAAATCTCCTGAAAAAGCGCGAAAACGCAGCAAAAGCTTGAGAGCTACAGCACGAGGACTCCCAACACTTGAACGTGTGGTAAAAATCTGAGGATGGCTGCCAGAGGCGGGGCTTAGGGAGAGGGCAGTCATTGGCTGAGGGGAGTATGACCCAGAGACCAGTGATTGGTTACTACTAAGAAAGACAGATCAGAAACTAAACTGATACTGATTTTTTTCTATACCGAGGATTCCCGGCCTGACGACGGGGAATATTCATGAGCATGTGAATCCATGCCAGACCCCATGCTGGAGAATGCATTGGTATGTATGAATAAATGTATTCTATTGTTATAATTGAATCGATTCATGTGTTTTCTTTGTGTCTTATGTTATTGTGTCCATAGGAGTAAGATAGGAGTATGTTGTTAGGAGTAATCTAGAAGTAACACAGTGCACAAAGGCCCTGAGATACGAAAGAAGGGGGGGCATAGTGATCCACACCCCCCTAGAAGATTGTCTAGGGTAATCTAAGACTGATACATGGTTGCCCACACGGGGATAGACCATGGTAGGAATTGTTATAGGAATAACAATGTATACAATGTTATAGGAATAATAATGGGTCCTTCAGCGGTCTAAAGGTGAAATTGTCAAAATCCATCCAAAGACATGGAGCACAACATCCCGGTGAAAAGCCTGTATCACATTGGAACGGAACGCTTTTGCTGCTTGGGTGTCCATATCACGATCAATCTTTCCGACTATGTGAAAAACAACCTACATCCAATCACGGAGAGGTTCATAAGGGATGTGCGACACTGGCTACTACTCCCACTAACCCTACTGGAAAGGGCAGCTCTATTTAAAATGATGTCCCTACCACATTTTTTATATATCCTGCAGAATGCTCCACTCTACATACCAGATCTAGAATTCCATACAATCGACAGAACCCTCAGAACACTACTTTGGGGCGGGGGCACCCAAGAATAGCACTCCGGGCACTTCAGCGTTCCATCTGGGAAGGTGGTATTGGACTACCACACTTACAATCCTATTATTGGGCCAGTCAAATGGCGGTGATCAACGATGCACTACATGGAGATAGGACCATACCCCACATCCAAGCAGAGATTGATGCAATGCAAGAGCTATCCCTACTGGGATGCCTCTACCAGAAACTGAAATCCACACCTCCATGCACTATGTCGACACACGTAGCATTGATATGACGAGAGTCCCACAAACATATTGGGTGGGACAAAAAGATCACCCCAATACAGGCATTATGGGGTAACGGTAACCTGCCTGAGCTAAGCAAACTACCAACATGGCAGAGGTGGATAACATTAGGGATCGCTAAAGTTGGAGATGTAATTAAAAATGGCGAAATAATACCCTTGGAGACCTGAAAGCCCAATTCAAGCTCCCTGACACTGAGCGATTTCACTACAACCAACTAAAACATGCACTGCACACACACACCTCTCCTCACTGTCTGACATGCCGGAGTGCACACAGATTGAGAGAAATATAGTACTTGACCAAATTCCCGGCAAAGTCACCTCTGTCATGTACAATGCTATATCCTCCTTTGTAACACCTGAATTTAGTAATCTAAAGCTAAAGTGCGAGAGGGATGTTGTTCCGATCTTGTTTGAAGACTGGGTCACAGCTTTGATGCACCCTCGAGAATCTGAGATATCTGCAAGGCTCAGATTGATACAACTAAAGGTGCTACACAGAGTATACTACCCAAGAGTGGCTCTTCACAGCTGGAGCTGAGCCGATAACCCTAACTGCCTGCTCTGCTTACATGAAGATGGCACATTCTTTCACACACTATCGGATTGCCCCCAGATCCAAGAATTCTGGCAACGTTGCAGCGACAGACTGTCAGTGGTCCTCGGTCGCACTATCCATAGAGACCCTAAAACGATGTTGTTGGGAATTGTAGAGGAGGGGGAAGCGACACACTATGAAAGGCTGTTTCTTTCCACAACCACGGGCATAATCAAGCGCAACTGTGGGGATCCAACATAGCCCTGCAGTATGCACAATGGGTAACAGATGTGAACGTATTTGTATTAATGGAAAGACAAATCTATACTGCCAGCGGTTGCCCTGGGAAGGCAAGGAAAATCTGGCAAAAATGGAAAGATGCACAATGAATACACCAAGCAATCCATGATCATGAACAAGGAAAAGCAGTGAGTTGTGGCAATGGTACACTGTGATTGATTTATCAGATGTGCTGCATCTATGTTTGTATTGTTTATCTTGGCATGTTCACCATGAAATGTTTAAGGTGTAAATTACACTAATATCTTCAAACTAATAAAATGTGTTATTAAAAGATTATTTTTTTTAAATCAGGCAAGTTTATCAGATGCTCAGGTAGCATACAAATTTGCTCGGTAATCTTGTGTAGCAGCCAATTTATTGCAGGTCGATTCCTGGGACCTCTCAGAAATACAGAAGTATTGGTCTTTCGGCCGACAAGATAAGGGTGTTCTTGAAGCAAATAATAAAAGATCAGAGCAAGTAGTTTGTTGGCATCATTGTTAGACTGGACCTTCTGTACTTTCCGTACGATACTCAGGTAGTTAGAGGATTTGCTCAATGATAGCTGAGAGCAATCTCCTCTAAATGGGACCATTTTTAGGATCTTGCAGAAACACACAAATGTCACAAGTTCTCCCAACCAGTGCATGATATGCTTGTAGAATAAAGAGAAAAACAGCAAAAACGAGCCAGTAAGGGTTAACATCAGACACCACCATGGGTGCTGTTAGGGAGAATTCTCATTTATGGCTAATTTCCCTCACCTAGTGAGTCCCTCAGCAGCTTTGCTGGATTTCTGGGGTTTATTTTTTTCCACCTGGTAAGAGTGTGAGCCTTTTTCCCACTCTTACATGTGTTTTGCCATGTGTATTTATACTGTTTGTGTTATCTTGGGCTCTGGAGCTACACCACTCCATGAGCCCCACTTTTTGTGTGTGTTACACAGCACCTTCAGTGCAGTGACACAAGGTTGTCTTTGAGATTTTTCTGGGGCTGACTACTGTCCCCCAGAAACAGGTAAAGTTGCCATTTACTTTATGTAGTCATTTAAACTACAGGCCCAATACACCCCATCTTACATGGAGTATTGGAAAGGGTTAATTCCTACTCCTTTTTATCTGTACCTCGCTGAGCTTTATTTTGCTCTGTTAACACTAGGACCTGGCTGGTGGCAGTGGTATCTACCCTAACCTTTCTACTGCCATTATACTATATAAACCTGGTACTGTTTTAGGATATTGTATTAGCCTCGAACTTAAACCCGCTTGACCAAATACTTTTTATTTTGGCTCCAGTTGGGTTTTATCGCCATTTCTTTTTGTTAAAGTCCTTCTTGTGTTTTACTTTGCGCGGCAAACCAGGTTTGCATTCTTTGTTCACCAACCTTTGGCGGGCTTCTGTCCAGAAGCCCTCCTTTGGCGTCAGGGTGTCTAGGAGGGCTGAATGTGAGGGAGGGGTTTAGTCACCCCCTGCACAGGGTCTCCTTAGAGACCCAAGTCGCACTTTGTGTCGATTGGCTGAGGTGGTTGTCCGGGCCGGACAACCCCCCTGCTAAGTGATTGACAGCCAGGCTGTGTGAATGGGGGATTTTGGCATAAAAGGCAGGACTCTTGGGCTGGAAGTCAAGAGTCGCCACTGGAACTGCAAAGAACCAAAGAGAAGCACAGAAGAAGACGGCTGCTGCAACTCCCGAGTCCCGGTGAAGCCCTGCTGCAGTCCTAAACTATCTACCCTTCAACGACAAGAGAAGATCCAGTCTGGAGTATTGTTCCCTTGAGCCTGGTGTGATCAACCAGCTCACCTTCCACAGTCAGAGGATCCTCTTCTTGGTCGAAACCGCTGCACACAGCTGTAGTGGTCTGGATAGCCATCTGAAGAGCCTCTCCTGTTTTAAAGGAGCGCACCTTTTGTGCACCGTTGCTTCAGATGCTCAGGTAGCTCGGTAATCTCGTGTAGCAGCCAATTTATTGCAGGTCAAGTCCTGGGATCTCTCAGAAATACAGAAGTATTGGTCTTTCGGCCAACAAGATAAGGGTGTTCTTGAAGCAAATAATAAAAGATCAGAGCAAGTAGTTTGTGGGCATCATCGTTAGACTCGACCTTCTGTACTTTTCGTACGATACTCAGGTAGTTGGAGGATTTGCTCAATGATAGCTGAGTGCTATCTCCTCACAATGGGACAATTTTTAGGATCTTGCAGGAACACACAAACGTCACAAGTTCTCCCAACCAGTGCAGGATATGCTTGTAGAATAAAGAGAAAAGCAGCAAAAACGAGCCGGTAAGTGTTGACATTAGACACCACCATGGGTGCTGTTACGGAGAATTCATTTATGGCTAATTTCCGTCACCTAGTAGTCCCTCAGCAGCTTTGCTGGATTTCTTGGGTTTACTTTTTTCCACCTGGTAAGAGTGTGAGCCATTTCCCCACTCTTACATGTGTTTTGCCTTGTGTATTTATAATGTTTGTGTGATCTTGGGCTCTGGAGCTACACCACTCCATGAGCCCCACTTTTTGTGTGCGTTACACAGCACCTTCAGTGCAGTGAGATAGGGTTGTCTTTGAGACTTCCCACTGACTCCATTTTTCTGGGGCCGACTACTGTCCCCCAGAAACAGGTAAAGTTGCCATTTACTTTATGTAGTCATTTAAACTACAGACCCAATACACCCCATCTTACATGGAGTATTGGAAAGTGTTAATTCCTACCCCTTTTTGTCTGTACCTCGCAGAGCTTTATTTTGCTCTCTTAACCCTAAGACTTGGCTTGTGGCAGTGGTATCTACCCTAACCTTTCTACCACGATTATACTATATAAACGTGGTACTGTTTTAGGCTATTGTATTAGCCTCGAACTTAAACCCGCTTGACCAAATACTTTTTATTTTGGCTCCGGTTGGGTTTTATCACCATTTCTTTTTGCTAAAGTCCTTCTAGTGTTTTACTTTGCGCGGCAAACCAGGTTTGCCTTCTTTGTTCGCCAACCTTTGGCAGGCTTCTGTCCAGAAGCTCTCCTTTGGCATTTGGGTGTCTAGGTGGGCTGAATGTGAGGGAGGAGTTTAGTCAATCCCTGCACAGGGTCTCCTTGGAGATCCAAGTCACACTTTGTGTCGATTGGCTGAGGTGGTTGTCTGGGCCGGACAACCCCCCTGCTAAGTGATTGACAGCCAGGCTGTGTGAATGGGGAATTTTGGCATAAAGTTCAGGACGCTTGGGCTGGAAGTCAGAGTCGCCACTGGAACTGCAAAGAACCAAAGAGAAGCGGAGAAGAAGACGGCTGCTGCAACTCCCGGTGAAGGCCTGCTGCAGTCCTAAACTATCTACCCTTCAACGACAAGAGAAGATCCAGTCTGGAGTATTGTTCCCTTGAGCCTGGTGGGATCAACCAGCTCACCTTCCACAGTCAGAGGATCCTCTTCTTGGTCGAAATCGCTGCACACAGCTGTAGTGGTCCGGATAGTCATCTGAAGAGCCTCTCCTGTTTTAAAGGAGCGCACCTTTTATCCACCGTTGCTTCGCTGCTGCTGGCCTCATCCCTGGATAGTGTAGATCGCTTCAGGCGTCCTCCTTCTTGTCCCCACGACTGAAGCTCCAGGAACCGTGAGTCTGCAGAAACTACCAGGAACAACTGCCGTAGCACCAGCTTTTCTTCATACGAATAAGGTACTGTGTCCAGCTTCGAGGAATTGAGGTGAACCCTTTCTCTTCACCCAAGGCTTGTCCTTGTCTTCCTTCCCTCTTATAACTTTTGCTTCCCTTTTGACAATATCTAAGTACTCCTGGCAATCTCGAATCGTGAACTGTTCTAACCTTGTGATCCTCGACAACAGCATCCTGTCCCACTTGACACTGGCGCAGGCCTATTGACTTTTATCTACGTTTTAGAAAGTGTCTTTTGATTCTATCTGCCTTGAAAAAAGTATTGCCTATGATTTTTATCCCCAATTTTCTTGTGTTAATTTATGTGCTAAGTGTGTTTGACTACGGTAACATTTCTTCTCGCGGGTACGCTTTTCTTTCGTAAGACCGAACTGTCATTACTGTCAAAAAGTGATCGCGTAACAACCCCCGGGAACGTCTTTGTTTCACAACACCGGTCTGTCAAATCCAAAGGTACTTACCTTGAATTATTCTGTACAAGGGGAATTGGTTGTGTGTAGTGTATTTGAAGTGTGGTTTTAATTTAGTAGAAGTGAAGTGTTTTGTGAACAGATGGTCTAAAAATAAATGTACTTTTACCTTTTAACCAGAAACCTTGAGTCAGTGTTTGCTTGAGTCACAGTAATTGTAGTCCTTTGTGTAATCTCTACTACTGCTCATTTGCTCTTGAGATAGGTCTGGCAGCTCTGCCACTGCTACCACTTTTTCTGTGTAGTACAGGCTTGTACCAAAGGTGAAATTGTACTACCACTTGTAATCTTAATCTTGTGTAGTGGTCCCTAAGGGCACTGCACAGAATTCTGCCTAACAGGTGCCTCCAAAGAGAAAATCAGTAAAACACAAATCAGGGGGCTGCTCCCTCTTCCAACCGTCAAAAAGGAATTCAAGATCTGGCATTTTTCTTGTTCAAGACTTCAATACTTCACAGTCCAGTGTTAGCAAACTCCTGTGGCCCAAGAACATAGCTTTTTCACTCCTTGCTTAGCAGCTACAAAGAGTGTCTCAGGGGAGCCACAGTCCAAGTGTACACTTTCCCTCTGTCTACTGGACAGTCTCTGCGTCCTTCTTCCTCATCATCGATCGAGTCTGCACGCGCTGAACTTCTTCTCCTTAGCTTGCTTCCGAATGGGTTGGGGGTGCGGTGGTCTTTCCAGCGTAGACTTTCACATCTCCCAGGTGTATCCAAGCGAGTCTCGCTAGGATCTTAACTGATGATGGAATAATGTCCTCCACTATGAAAGGGCCGTTGAATCTGGGCTTGTGCCAGTTTTGTGTATAATTCTTAATTAAAGTTTTATCACCAGGAAAAAGTCTTAATTCTTCAGGTCCGGTTGCTGTATGGCCTTCATCTGTGTTCTGAGACCGACACCCCGTCCGTTTGACTTGATCTGAAATGACAGCGATACTCGTGGTCATACATGTTAAGTAAGCACGTAGCTCATCTCCTAACAATTCTGCAGTTGTCTGGGCATCACTCCTAGTCCTTGATGGAGGAGTTTGAGGCGTTCTCATTCGCCTCCCTGTGACTAGTTTGTGGAGTGTGCGGTGGTGGACTTTAGCAATCACATCCCTTTCTGGAGTTTTTTCTGGACTCTCGTCGCTGCTATACGCAGGCGGCTCATGTTTTGGATTACTGTACCCTGTCGCTGCCTTAAACTCTCTCAATGGATATAATCCTTCATCTTTCGTACTATCGTCATTTACTGCAGGTGCAGTAGGGGGAGCAGAAGGCTCAACACCCCCCTCTTTACACTGGTTAATTATCCCGTCTTCAGGAGGCAGGTCTTCCCTTTCCTCCTGGCACATCTTCCAAAGCACTAGGCTAGCTAACCTTTTTTCTAGCTTTTTTTCTGTGTACGCTGCTTGCAAGTATGTCGTCATGTGTTGCAAAACTGTTTTGGATAGTGATCCCTCTTGTGGCCATGGCATGAACATTATATCTGCAGTGCCCTTAATCCATTCTGCACTGTATTGCTTAAGCTTAGGTGCGTGTTTTGGCAGCTGTTTGCACAGGTGTATAAGCGCAGTAACATCCTCCATCATGACTAGTCACAATCGACTGTCAATACTTCTACCGTTCTTTTACACAGATAATACTTTTCAGAAAAAGAATACAATATGATCGTGCACCAATCGTCGCAGCTCCAAGCCTCTGTGTTTCATTTTACTTCAATCTGTCTATTCAACCAACACATCAGTTAATTAAATAAAAAAATTATCACATTTCATCCTTCTACCACAATCTATTACTTTTCATTCTTCAATATTTCATCACTTCTTTACCACATACAACACATACAATATACAAACAGACAGACTGGCCGGTCCTAACATAAATCTCTGCCAACGCTCCTCGTGGCTATTCTCGAGCCTAAAATTACTCCAACCAGAATGTAAGTTGTTCTCTTTAGCAATCCTCGATCACTTGTAGCCTATTTATCTCCTCCTGGATAACTTCTTCTATACGTTCCTTGACATAGGATAAAATGGGTTTATCTTATGGATCGCTCCTTGTCCACAACCAAGTATTTCTATTTGACGCCCTTTGTCATTAAACCAAAATACCCAACCAACCCTCTGTTACTCTGTCCCCATTATCACTTTCTCCAATCAGTGCTCATTCATTGTTTGCCACCTCTCTCAATCTATTCACCATTCGTGTTTTCAGCTCCTGACCTTCGGAATCGTCTCCTCCTCAACCAGCCACCTCAGCCTTTGGTCCGCTCAGCTGCCTGTAGAAACCGGGAGGGGAATTCCATGAAAGAGAGACCCGTCCCACCTATCTTTTCGTAACTTGCATGTTTTTACTACTGGCTGCTATCCACAGGGAGCTTCACGTTCCTCCAGCGAAATGGTGGAGGACATCCGATATTCCAAGACCCTTAAAAGCCTACTTGGTCGATGAGTCTTGAACCATCATCTCTCTGCTACCACGACACTTCCCTGCATGGATAAAAGCCGGAGCACGAAAGCACACTCTGAGTGAGGCAAAACACGTGAGGCAACAGCAGTTCCAAGATGGCAGTTTAATGAGAGAAGAAAGACAGCGAAACAGAAAGGGATCACAAGGAGGGAAGTACCCTTGACCTTTTCGACAAGGAACCGTTCCTTTCATGAGTCTGCGAGACTGGAAAACATAAGACCAGGAAAACAGGCTGAAGAATCCTGCATTTGTGTCGGAGATACCCGAGGCCCTCCCGCATCAATAATCAAGGAGGGGGAGAGTCACCAGCCACCGTGGTACTGTCCTTGGCTCCAAGAACAAAGCAGCATCAGTGAAATCAACACAGCCGGTGAGTTGGGGAGACCGATACTAAACGGTCTGTGTTGAAGTCAAGGTTGCAATCAGCAACATTTTATGCCGAGCGCTGGAATGAATATTGTTAAAAAAGCGCGTGATAAGAGACGCAAGTGAAGTTAATCTGCTCATGAGTGATTGAACTTTAATACAAGCTACAATACCTTTGACAGAGTGGTCCGGCACTGTGTGGGTGCTCAATCGAAGGTCTCTGTAAGGTATCCAGCTGAGGAGTAACAAATGTAGATACATTTGATCTGAGCCTGCCGGAGGGAGATCATGTGAAAGTGAACGAATACATTAGTAGCCCTGCGACTGGTCAAGCAAAATCCTTTGGATAGTCGAAAGTCTTCGGTTTTGATGGAATAGAGAACATTTGGAAAAGTACATGAATATGGTCCGAGCCTGGCAGAGGGAGACCAATTGAAGATTTTGTGTTAAAGTTTGTCTGAGCCCGGCAGGGGGTGTTACGGGATGAATCAAAAATCACCCAAGAAGTTGTATATGAGAATCCTGAGGAGAAAGTAACTTTTGAATGTTTGTTTGTCGTATCAGGCCCTCTGAAATAAAAGACTCTGAATGGCAAAGAAACTTTGGTACAGAAGGCCCAGGTACAAAGATTTGAACTGCATCCTCGTGCTAGAGAAGCCAGAGATTGTGCTAAGCTCGAGTGTGATGCCTTGTCCCGTGCTGAAAACGTGGGGAAGTGAAGCCAATGGCTTGAATATCCTGACATATAATTTCTTGAACAATTTTCTTTTGCATAACATTGTTCCCCACACTATTTGTATTTAGAAGTAAGGATTGGAAATAGGTTTATTAATATAAGCCATTTACTTTGACACAACACCACTAGGATTACATTATTATTTCATGGTCGTAGCTTGCTTCCATCTCTAGATTTAGGATTACATAGGCTTTTTTTAAACCCAGTTGAAGTTCAATAAACACCCTTGAACTGTGATCACTTGTGTCTGTTTTGCTGTTTGATACCATGCCTTCCTTAAATATGGTGTCATGCGTGGGATCTGACTCAATTGAGACAAGTTGGGGAACCCTAAAATTCCAAAAGCTTAGTCATAGAGCCTCAGATCCCTCTATCGCCACAAAATAATCCATGGGCTTCGATATCTGTAGCAGCAGAGAAGCTACCATTCCTCCAGGGAAAAGAGGAATGATTCCCACAGAGGGCCTTAGTAAAACCCAGTTAGTAATCCCCAAAACCCATCCGATTGCACATTTTCATTTGACAGGGGGCCATTTAGGGTCTGAAACCCAAGCTCACAGCAGTGGGAAGTTTTATTGGCCAGGTATCCATGCTGATATAAAGAACGTCATTCAGACATGTGAAGTATGTCAGAAAACCAGTACGCATATTCCCTTACCTGACCCTCTGAATCCTTTACCAATAATAGAAATCCCTTTCTCCTGGATTGGGATGGATATCATTGAACCGTTGGACACCTCTAGACTGGGTAACAAGTATGTCCTCGTAATCGTTGATTATGTCACCCGATACCCAGAGACATTCCCCATGCTGAACAACAAAACCCAACAGATTCTAAAACATCTATTGCCATATTTATCCAGGGTTGGTTTTCCCAAGGAAATTCTAATGGATCAGGGATTCATTTTTATGAGCAAACTCATGGGTGAAGTCAAAGAATTGCCACCATAAGAACCTCAGTTTACCACCCCCAAATGGCCAGATTGGTAGAAAGATTTAACAAAACACTTAAGTTGATCCTAAGAAAGTTGGTAGAAAAGGATGGGAAGGACTGGGATCATGTGATCTGCTGGGCCCTATTTGCAGTAAGAAATACCCCTCAGGCGTCCATTGGATTCTCTCCTTCTCTCCTTTCAAACTACTCTATGGAAGAAAACCAAGAGATGTCCTAAACATGCTTCAGGAGACCTGGGAAGAATGAGAAGAGGCATCTATTCCCCCCTCACAAACAGCTACCAGATTGCGAGAGCATATGAATCTTGATTCAAAACCTAGTCTATACCTACATGGAAAAAGCCCAAGCACAACAAAAGTCCACTTATGATAAAAAGGTAAACATACGATCTTTTTCAACTGGACAAAAGGTATTAGTCCTCTTACCTACCTCGGAAAATAAACCTGTCTCAAATTGGAATTTGCCATATGAAGTATTAGAGTGAACAGGGACCTGTACCTATAAAATACCCCTACCTGATAGGAAACAAAAGACCCACCTCTACCATGTGAATCTCTTAAAAGAATGGAAAGAAAATCCATCTGCAGCCGCTGCCACAATACTGTCTTGTTTGGTACCAGAGGAAATAGATAATTTTGAATTAATTCCCTAAGAGCTATCTAGTCAACAACAAGAGGACTTAAAAGATTTAGTCACAACATTCCACAATGTATTCTGTGAGAAACCAGGGAGAGTGCCAGGCACATATCACTATATCAGAACTCCAAAGGACAAAGTAGTCCATTTGAAACCATATAGTCTCCCAGAAGCCCGTAGACAGATAGTGGTTGAGGAAGTGAACAAAATGCTAAGGGTAAATATTATTGAACCTTCTTCAAGCCCATAGTCCTCCCCTATAGTATTGGTAACAAAACCTTATAATTCCTGGAGGTTTTGCATAGACTTCCGACAGGTTAATGTCATTTCCGACTTCTATGCCTATCCCATGCCACGCTTGATGGACTGATTGATAAATTCAGAAATGCCACCTTCCTATCAACCCTAGACTTAATTAAGGGGTACTGGCAAGTCCCAGTACATGGGCCCGATAAAGAAAAGACAGCTTTCCCAATGCCCCTGGGACTATTCCAGTTCAAAGTCCTCCCTTTTGGCTTACACAGGGCCCCCGTCACTTTGCAATGGCGTATGGACAGGATATTACAGCCCTACTCTGATTTCTGTGGGGCTTATATTGACAACATAGTTGTTTATAGTAAGACATGGGAAGACCATCTTTTCCATCTCTTTACTATTATGAGACCCCCTCAGAGAAGCAGGCTTAACTGCCAATCCATCCAAATGTAAGCTGGCTAAATCAGTTGTGAAATACCTTAGCTTCTTTGTAGGGAATGGCAGTGTCCAGCCTCAATGAGAAAAGTGAAAGCCGTCCTAGATACTTCACGCCTAAAACCAAGGGAGACCTCAGAGCATTCTTAGGATTGATCGGTTATTACAGTAGGTTTATCCCTAATTTCCTGGACAGAACAGCTAGTTTGATAGACAAATTAAAAAACGCAGCACCCCAGAAGATTCTTTGGACTGACGAGGACAATGGGCCCCATTACACGTTGTCCGGTAAAAATCGGAATTTAACGGCATGGCGCTATCAGCGTGTCCGACCTCGCAAGAGGCCGCTAATAGCGTACCATTACGAGTACGCAGACACGAGCATAGTGCCATGCCGTAAATGACTGTACCGCCCTGCCGTTAAATCCCCCAAAATGCCCCTTACCGGCATCGTCCAAACCGTCGATAGCGCCTCCGCCCTCCCGCCACCTGTAAATAGCAGTCACCGCTATTACCGGTCACCGTTACAAAGCGGAACCGCAAATTACACCATCGCACAGGAACGGGAAAGAGCACGGCGGCCATCTTTAAAAAACACAATCCATTGCCATCCTCTGCATCCAGGACATATATCCAGGGAACTCCGACCAGGAACCATACCGGATAGCCCGAAGATGCCGAAGGCCCTAAAAAAAACTGCTGAACGCCAGCGCAAAGAAAGATTCTCCAATGAGGAGTTTCTGATGCTGACCACCACACTTGCTGCCAATGCAGAAGTAGTGTTCGTGAATGACATGCGGAGGGAGGCCCTCCTTAAGAAAAAGGCCATCTGGGCCGAAGTCGCACAAAAAGTCAGTGCGGTGGGCACTACCACCCGGAGTGTAAAGGACTGCCGCAAGAGGTGGGAGGACCTCCGGGTCCGTGTGCGGAATATATTAACAGTAAACTGCAACATAGCAATGGGCACAGGAGGTGGTGCAGAGTCACCATTGAAGCTGAAGGAGTGGGAGGAGATATGTGCCTCCACGATTGGGGTCGAATCGATCGAAGGGGTCGGAGATATGGAGCATGGCGTGCCCGTTACATCTGATGGAGGTGAGTGAATACACCAAACAATGCGCAGTGAAGGGTGAGGGGTTCCCCAATCATGTCTCCATATGAATGCCGTGGATCCAGCCACAAACAGACATGCATGCATCACCACATACCTGTCCAAGACAGGGTCACTCATGCATGAGCCAGCCAACATCCCCATTAATTGCCTCCACACTGAAGAGCCCCAAATGCATTGGACGGCATGACATATGCATCCTGCATAAGTCAGGTCGACCCATAGATGATGATTTACCCCTTTTCTCACCCCTGCAGGTTCACACACGGATACTGAGGAGGCACGTACCTCAACACCTGCTCCCGCACCCAGGAAAAAGGCCAGAAGGGATGCCACGGGGGACACCACCACATCCTCTAGGGGACCCGGGAGGAGTGACTTGGTTCAAAGGGCGAAAGGCAACAGGAGCAGCAGTTCCACAGAGCCAGAGGCCATGCCTGCTGCCGTCGTGGCACCCACAGGAGTGTGCCTCCCAGCTAGTGAGGGCAGCATTGGGGAAGTGCACTCTGCTGCCACCAGCTCAACGGGTGAGGCAGCAGCCACTGACCCAGGTTCGGATGCGGAGGTAGAACCTGCCATTGAGGATCTGAGTCAGAGCCCCATACCGACACGCACATCACTGTCAAGCCCGATGTTCTCACCAGGTCCGTTTAGCCAAGGTGGAACACCCACCCACCCACATGATGTGTCATGGGGCACACAGGTATCCACACCTGATGACAGTGCAATGGATCCAGGCGCATCAGCCATGCCACCGGCAGCCGACATGCAACATGGGCTCTCAGCTGTGATACAGAGGCAGACCGAAATCACTGCTCTAGTAGGGCAACATGTGGTGGAGACGGGGCGCCTGAGGGAGGACATTGGTGCATTTGCACAGCAGACAAGGGAGTGCATGGAGGCATGCACCACCCGCATCTGCACTGAAATGGGCCTACTAAGACAGGCCATGAACAGCATTGCAGATGCAATTGAGCGCAGATGCCCGCTACCAACTACGGATGAACAGGGCCCCGCCTCCTCAGGGAGTTCACGTCACACTAGCCCCCTACGCCGGTCCATGCGCAACCTGAGGCGCCCCACATCACAGGCACCTGAAGACGGAGCAGGCACTGACAAATAGGGCCATCAGGGACTATCAGCCACATGTGGGGAAGGGCACAATCACGCCTGGAGGCTCACGTGGGAGTGTTGTGGGGGGAGGGGGGTAAGGGTGTATTCAGGGGTGTTGTGGGGGAGGGGGGTAAGGGTGTATTCTGGGGTGTTGTGGGGGGAGGGGGTAAGGGTGTATTCGGGGGTGTTGTGGGGGGAGGGGGGTAAGGGCGTTTGCACAGTTGGGGTCAAGCACTTTCTGTTCATATTATGTTTGAAATACACTCTTCTGAGGTTGAAACACAGGCCTGGTCTCCATCATTGTGTGTGTGTGATTTTCTTTGGGACAGGGGCCTTTGTGGGCTTCAAAATGGGCACAATGGCAACAATGCACATCTCTCCATCCATGATATCCCACCTTTGTACATGATGCTATTCCTGATTCAGATGCTGACGCAGATCCTGTCCCGCCGTGCCATCGCCTCTTGCATGTCCTGGCGGGGCCCTTCACCCATACTCATCCACATCCACATCATGCTCATCTGGTGGTTGCATGGTGGCATGGGCACATTCTATCCGATGAGCCTTACACATGCCATGGTCATCTTCGCCTTGAATCCGGGGGTTTGTTGGCTGCCCTTGTGGTATTTCTGGGTGCCCTGGTGGTGCTTGCTGCGCCAGTCCTGCCCTCCTCCTCCTCCTCCTCCTTCGTCTCATCTGTGCTGCCTGTTGTTGTTGCTGCTGCACTGCAATAATGTACACAAGCCCATGCCATGCTGCTGGTATTGGGACCATCTTGCTGTGGGAAGGGGTGTGGGAAGGGGTGTGGTGTGCTCTTTAGTACTGCCTGTCTCCATTGCCTCCACCTGTGCTGATTGTGTCCACCTGTGGCAGATGGGAACACTGCTCAGGTCTGTTAACGTGTGGTTTTCGATGCTGTTATTAGCGCCATGCCGGTAACTGCTTTTTGGGTCTTTGGGATGCCGGTATTGCCATGTACGCATGGGTTGTGATTGCGTGCTATTAGCGCCATGGCGCTATTTACGGTGTGGGGGTCGCGCGCACACGGCACCGCCGCTCATAGTGGCACCGTACTTCATGGGTGCGCTAATAGCGGTGGGTCCGGGTCGTGATCGGCTTGGGAAAATAACGTTGCCGGTATTTCGTTACCGGTAACGGTATTCCCTTACCGGACAACGTGTAATGAGGCTCAATGTATGTTACAACTTAAAACAAATCCTGTGCCAGAACCTGATCCTAAAGGTAGTAGAATTTTCAAAAGAGTTTGTGTTACAAACTGATGCCTTTCTTACAGGGTTACGAGCAGATTTGTCCCAAGTTTGTGATGGGTTAGAACACTGTATCCTATTCACTAGTCGAAAACTCTTCCCACATGACAAAAACGACTCCATGTTAGAATTAGAGGCCCTTGCCATCAAATTGGCCATCACCCATCTAAGATACTATCTCCTAGGAAGAAAGTTCACACTCGTCACAGATCATTCTCCACGAGTGTGGATAAGCCAACGAAAGGACTCTAACCCTCGAGTCATGGAATGGTTTCTAAACCTGCAACCCTACTATGTCACTGTAGAGCACCAAAAAGGTAAAGACCAGTGAACGTAGATTTCCTTTCTCAGTTTCCCTGTGAAACATATGTGGCTACATCGCATAGGGGAAGGGCATGTGAGAAACCAGAAGGTATGTCACCCACTAGTCCCCAGGGATCTGTCATCCAGGTTGCCAGGACACGGCCATTGCTTTTGGATCCAATTCCTGGGGGTGAACTTGTGCGGGAGGATCACCTGAGTTAGCGGACACTGGATGGTGAGACGCAGTTTCACCTTCCTTGTAACACCTCTACCCCATCCTACGCGGTAGGATATTTAGGAACTTTACCACCCTCCCCCATTTATAGCAAGAACACTTTCTCACTGACAGCCTGCTCTAAGAAAAAACAGACCAACACCTGAGCTGTATACCTGACATGTCCCAATACTATGGTCAGGCAATTATCGACAATCACTCACACCTGACTTCCATTACACTTCCCAACATGGATAAAAGGCGGAGCATGAGGGCACACCCTGAGCGAGGCAAAACGCACAAGGAAACAGAAGTTTCAAGATGGTAGTTTAACGGGAGAAGAAAGACGGCAAAACAGAAAGGGATCACAAGGAGGAAAATACCCTAGACCTTTTCAACCAGGAACCGTTACTTTCATGAGTCAATGAGACTGGAAAACATAAGACCAGGAAAACAGGCTGAAGAATCCTGCATTGTGTGTCGGAGATACCCAGGGCCATCCACCGTCAATAATCAAAGTGGGGAGAATCACCAGCCACCGTGGTACTGTCCTTGGCTCCAAGAACAAAGCAGGATCAGTGAAATCAACACAGACGGTGAGTTGGGGAGACCAATACAAAACCAGTCTGTGTTGAAGCCAAGGATGCAAGCAGCAATATTATATGGCGAGCGCTGGAATGAACATTGTTAAAAACGCGTGTGATAAGGCCTCTGTAAGGTATCGAGCTGAAGAGTAACAAAATTAGAAACATTTGATGTGAGCCCGGCAAAGGGAGAACATTTGAAAATGAACGGATAAATGTGAATCAAAGTGGTCAAGCAAAATCCTGCGCACAGTCGAAAGTCTTCGGTTTTGATGGAATAGAAAAAGTTTGTAAAACTAATGAATCTGGTCCAAGCACGGCAGAGGGAGACCAATTGAAGATTGTGTGTTAAAGTGGGCCTGAGCCCAGCAGAGGGGGACCCAGGCTGAATCTGAAATCATCCAATAAGTTGTATATGAGAATCCTGAGGAGAAAGTAACTTTTGAATGTTTGTTTGTCATATCAGGCCCTCTGAAGTAAGAGACTTTGAATGGCAAAGAGACTTTAGTACAGAAGTCTCTGATACAAAGATTTGAACTGCATCCTTGTGCTAGAGAAGCCAGAGACTGTGCTAAGCTCCAGTGTGCCGCCTTGTCCTGTGCTGAAAACGTGGGGAAGGGAAGCCAACGTGTTGAATGTCCTGACATATCGTTTCTTGAACACTTTTCTTTTGTATAACATTGTTTCCCCACACTATTTGTATTTAGAAGTAAGGATTGGCAATAGGTTTATTAGTATAGGCCTTTTCATTTTGACAAGATACCTGTGAGAATTGGTGGACTGTGGAGCATGGGGAGACCCAGGAACTACATTTCCCAGGAGGCTAGGCAGCAACGTGCATACAGCACATGCCGCCCGAGCTTCAAAAGGCACACACCTGCCTGTGCTTGGCGCTGATAGTTGCGACTTTCAGCAGAACAGGCAGGGTGTGGCGTGGTGCGGCAGGAACAGACGAAGCAAGTGGAGGGGCGAGGTTGGACAGCAGAGGCATGTTAGCCCTGGGCCATGGTGGTGAACCCTATGAAGTGTTTGTGCCGCCGGGCCGCTGCGATGAACTATGCGCTGCCTGCCAGAGCGTGCATCATTGACTTCTGCTACTCGTTCGGAGTCGCCGCATGGCGCTCCCGAGCCAAGGATAAGTAAAAACCCTGAACATATAATCCAGTGTGTGTGTACAGAATATGGTTCAGTTTCAAGTGAGAACAGCTTTGCAAAAAGGAACTGTGGGGTGGTGCTCAGATTCATGTTCATTTGTCTCACGTAAACTATATGTCATCATGCATGGCTTATGGTAGGAGAGCAGCTCTCCATGTGTGTAATGTGACTACATCATATCCACTGTGTTTATATGTTTAGGGAAGTTGGGAGGCAGACAGGCAGCAGGACAGGTTTGTAGGTGGTAGGCATCTGACGAAAGCAAGAGAGGCTCTAGACTGTTTGGCATTTGCATGTATAGTATGGTTTTCCACTGTGTTTCCCGTACTCATCCATTCTAGCATCCCGAACCCTCTTTCCGGTGATCCTAATCTCCCCCTACCCATCCACAACCTCTCCCTTACTGTCTTCCCCCCATTGACTGTCTCGTGGTGATCTATTTTATATGGATCAGGGACCCGTGCACAACCAAGGTGGGATGGTTGTACTCCCTTTGGCTTCTGTGGTTGGAGAGGGGTTGCGGATACCCCTTCAGGTGTGACATAACAATCAGTCCCCATATGGGAAGATTGACCACCTAAGCCAAATGGAGCCCCCCCTCCCAGATGTTAGCAGAAATGCTAAAGGATATTCAGGACATGCAGAAAGAGTTGGGTGAGTCACGACAGGAGACAATGGCATTAAAAGCGCAGGTAAGCGGATTGATCTCCTCGGGTACACCTTTACAGGGGGCGAGACCGACATCCTCTTTTACTGAAAGACCACCTATGGTGTTAGTTAATCAAGCCTTAAATGTACCCCTGGCCGCTCTAGAACAGTTCTCGGGAGATCCTAGAAAATACCTTGCCTTCCTGAGTGCCATCTCCATTTCCTATGCAAGCCGTCGGCTTTCGATACTACTCAAGCTAGGAGAGCATTTGTCATCTCCTTCCTCTCTGGAGACACAGCAGCATGGGCAATTCCATGAGTTCAGAAGGATGATCCATTATAGTACAGTTGGAACCAGTTCACCAAGGACTTTGGGCATTTGTTGGATCATAAAAATGTTTCATTAGCCCAAGATATGGAGTTGCTTGCGTTACACCAGGGAACGCAGGATTTTGTGACTTATATCACACAATTTAATAGACTTATCATAGAGACCTATTGGCCAGAAACAAAGCAGACTGTTTTATTTCATCATGGTTTGTGTCACGATCCCCAGGAATGCTCCATACACACCCTTAGATTGCAGGAGGAGGAAGTATAGGACCACCGGTAAGGAATGGACAATGAGGGTTGCTGGCTGGCACATGCATTGTTTGTCAAGAACTGCAGGGCATGGAAGCCGCCTCCTCCAAGATGGCCGCCAGGTTGGTCCTCACTATGGAACGCAAGATGGCCCCCCAACAGCCCATTGCTGCAATGACTTATTGGTCTAGGCCTATATAACCATGCCTTGGGCCACACCCTGTGCTTAGCGTTTTTTCTGCTTCCCGTGGAGCAGTGCAACGCTTACCGCGCTGCGTGTTTTCAGACTTGGAGGACTCACCAGGATTTATTACAGCTAGAGTGCTTCACTTACCTGACTACAGCAACGTGCTCCGGATCTCAGGGCACTCCACTTACCTGACTCCAGCGACACGCCCGCCCTTCACGACATCCCACATCTGTAAAGGAAAAGACATAACAGTGAGTGGAACTTTCAGTTTACGGACTCACTTCCATAAGAGTCAGCTCACCTGATCTTCGCATCGCCACCCAGCATCAGACCGGCTCCAAAGCTCATCCGGTGCTTCAAATCTAGGAAGTAAGACAAAATTGAACATACTGGCGGTTCGTAGATACAGTGAACCTGTTGACAGTGGAAAAACATTTTATAATCGGAGAAATGGGTGCAAGGTAGGAGGGAACAGGTGGGTGGATAGGATGGATAAGGATAGGGTAAGGGGAAGGCGTGTCAGAGTCAGAGGAGCAAGGCAGTAGGAGAGCAAATTAGTTGCAAAGCAGTGTTTTAGGGTTTTCCTGAATGATTTGTGTGAAGTCTCGGCCCTGAGGTCGTACGGGAGAGCGTTCCATTGCTTGGGAGCCAGGTGGAGGAAGCTAGTGCCTCCTGACCTGGCCCTTTTTATTTTAGGGATGCACAGTTGGTTGGTCTGGCTGACTCTTTTAGGCCTAGAGGAAGTGGCTCTGATGATTTTCTCCGAGAGGTATGGAGAGGCTGTAAGCACAAGACACTAATGCTTGATGGCTAGCATTTTAAAAGTGATCCTATCTTTGACAGGGAGCCAATGGGCTGTATGCCTGGCATGTGAGATGTGATCTCTTTTGGGAATGTTTAAGGCGGATCTTAGCGCGTTGTTTTGAATGACTTGGAGCCTATTCAGGTTTTTGCAGATGTGCCCACCAGGAGGATATTACAATAGTCTAACCTGGCTCTGATGTTCGCTCTGGCTATTGAGAGGCAATTTTCCTTTGTAAGGAAGGGTTTGACTGAAGAGGCGATTGCACTTACGTGGCGTGACATGGAGAGCGTGGAGACCAAATATACACCTAGCGTTTTTACTGTGGGTGAAACTGCAATGATTGAGTTATCAATAGAGAAAGTGTTGTATGGCTTGCTAGGTTTGCTGAGGATTTATTTGGGGCCAACTATGAAGATCTCTGTTTTTTCTCCGTTCAGACAGAGCCTGTTGGCTGCCATCCAGGCTTGGATGGTGGCGTAGAGTGTTTGGAGGGACGTGACGTCTTATTCATAGGAGCCAGAGAGAGGAATGTGGACCTGCGTGTCGTCAGCATATTTAGTGTAAACTATGCTGTGAGAGCCGAGTTTGTTGAAGAGGGGTTTCGTGACTAGATTGTACAAGTTTGGGGCCGTGCACGAACCCTGGGGGACTCCGAAGTTGATGGTGGTAGGTGCTGCGCAAGCCTGGTCCGAGAAGACCTTCATGACTCTTCCTTCTAGAAAGGAGGTGATCCAGGTGGTGGCTCAGTGTGAGAATTGAGCTACTTTGGTGAGGTGATTACAGAGTGTCTTGTGATCTACAAGATCAAATGTGGCAGATAGATCCAAGAGTTGGAGAAGAGCTGGTTTGCCTTTGTCCATGATTGCGGTTATTTGGTTCTTGAGATCAAGCAGTGCAGATTCTGTGCCGTGACCTTGGCGAAAGCCTGATTGCCTCTTCCCGAGTATGCAACTGGATTTGAGGAAGTGTTGAATTTGGACATGAGTTGCCTTATCAAGGATTTTTAAGAGTAATGGGGCAGTAGTTGTTCGGGGAGGTGGGGTCTAAGGAGTTTTTTTCTTTAGAAGAGGGCGTACCTATGCTTCTTTAAGGCACAGCGGTACCAAGCCAGCTGTGAAGGAGGCATTGATGAAGGCTGTCAAGACTGGAGAAAGAGTATCAGCGCAACCCGGAATGATGTTAGCTGGGCAAATGTCACCTTTACAAATGGATGGTTTAAGATGTTTGAGGAGGTCAATGACTTCAGTTTCAGTGACATCTCTGAAAGAGAAGAGGCTGGCGTCAGTGGGTGTATTGTTGTTGGTTGATGACTGGGGAGGGTCGTGCTTAGGCGGTGCCTGGAAGTGAGCTTGGATTTTGTTCTGTAAGAGGTCTATTTTATTCAGTAAAGTTGACTGGATATTAGTGCACCAGGCTTCATCTTTAACGATGTCGTCGGAGCTGGAGTGGGGAGTGACAAGGTCTCTCAAGATGGCAAACATTTCTTTGGAGTGGGACTTGGCATTTGATATCCTAGTGTTGAAGGAGTTTGCCTTGGCTTGAATGATGGCATTTTTATATTGGGCTGACAGTTCCTTGAATTCTGCTTTAGAAGAGTCACTGGGTTTGGATTGCCATTTGGATAGTGCGTGACGCTTGAGGGAGCAAAGCTCCTGAAGTTCTGGAGTGAACCAACAGTTAATATGCAGGGATTGTTTGGCTTTTTTAGGTTCAAGTGGAGTGATGGCATCAATGGCTTTCTTTAGGGTATCGTTGTACAGTTCTGCTAGTAGAACAGGGTCATTAACAAAAGGGGGTTTGAATACTGGGGCCTCGAGAAAGGGTAGTAGATTGTCTTTACTGAGTTTACCTGCACTCCTAGCCAATGTAGGTGGTGCAGGGGTGTATGTATTGGTAACAGAAGCCCTAGGAATGGTCAATTGAATCAGGTTATGGTCGGTCCAGGGGCATAGGGTGTTAGCGCTGATGGAGATATTGCAATTGTGGTCTGATACCCAGTCTAGGGTGTGACCTTTACAATGCGTGGGGTCAGCAATTTTTTACTGAAACCCAGTTCCTTGAGTTCCTTGGCAAGTAGTTTGTCTGGTTTGTCTCTAGGGTCATTGAGGCCTAAATTGAAGTCTCCAAGTAGGAGAATTTTAGTGGAAGTTTTGTGGTTATCCCCTACAAGATGGAGTAGGTTGCTCTGAAAGTCTGTGACCGGACCTGGGGGCCAGTAGATATTGTGTCAGGTGATAGTGCAGTTAGGGGAAGTGGAGAGTTTACCTGTGATGTCAGCGTCACCCTCTGAAGATGAGGAAGTCAACCTGAAGGATAGGGCTTCTTTGGCTATAGTAACCACTGTGCCCCCTTTCATGTGCTGTCTGTCTTGACGGTGGATATTATAACCTGGGGGGAGTTCTAGAGTGATTGCGGGACCAGCTGCTTCATGGAGCTAAGACTCTGTGATGGCTAAGATGTCAAGGTCAACGTTTGTAAGGAGATCTCTGTGACATGCGCAGGGAGCGAGCAAGCATTTATGAGGGCGCCTTTTTAGAGTGGGTGGGAGGTGCTATGATTGGTTGATGGGGGTAGGACTGGGGGTGCTGAGGGAGGAGGGTGGGTGGCTTTTGGAAGACAGGGGCCGGCGAGGTAGATGTTAGCCGTTACTAGAAGGTTATTTGTTATGGGCTTGGTAGAGGAGGTACGTGACCAAGGGTGGATAGGTTAGCTTGTGTTGTTAGGAGAGGTGTGGGTGATGAGCAGCTAGCATCCATGCACTAGGGAGCCACAGTCCGAAGTGAACAGCTGCCCAACATGCTGTTTCTGAGAACTGTAGATTGTGTGACAAGTTGGGAATTGAGGAGGTATGGTGCAAGACCTTAGTATGTGTAGTCTGCGTGCAGGGGTGACTATGGGACTGGTGGAGGGGGCAGCAAGTAGTGTGAGTCCAGTTCTAGGGAGGTGGAGGGGTGGGAGAAAGGGGGTGGGAGGGATGTCGGCTGAGTTCAGGGGAGAAATGGCCATCTCTTGGCAGAGGGGGCGGTAGAGTTGCTGCGGCGGGGCAGTACCCCACAAGGATTTAACAGGGGTATATGCTATGGTTGCAGGCGGGTGCGAGGATGTTCAAAAGCGGTTGCGGCAGCGGATGAGTGGAGATGCAGCTTGGCTTGAGCGGACTGTGGCGAGGAGGCAGTCTGGTGTGATCTGCTGTGATAGGGTATGGGTTAGGTGGCGTTCTAGGCTAAGGCACTACACCAGATAGGCAGGAGTCTGTGTTAGAAGCAGTAATGGGCAGTGCGCGTGGGCGGGATTACAATTGGAAGCACACTGAGTGGCTGCAACACAAATACTCAGTACTGAACTATGGCGATGGCGCATAATGCTCAGTGCTGACATTGCAAAAGGACTAGGAGGCCTAGCATGGAACACAATACAGTAGGTGCTAAGGCAATGAAATAGAGGACACATTAGGCAGTGTCGATCATTGCAGTGGGCGCTAAGGCTCCTGGGAGTCAAGTACAATACACTTGTAGCATAGGTTATGGCAGCGGGTGCTTTATAAGGGAGTGTGGGTGTAGAAGGTGCTAGCAGGGCAAGATAGGATACTGATAACAGTGTCGCCTTCGATATGTAGCACGGCAGGGCTATGGTGGTGCGCTAAAGGCCAGTGCAGAAGTAGAGAGTAGGGGTCGCTGGATCCATCCCTCAACTATCAGCAGGCGGGAGCGCAACCTGCAGGGACAAAATGAAAGGGAAAATTACTGCGCAAACCATGCACTGCGCTGTAGAACTTTTACACGCTGCCTTGCATCGCGCAGATCCACAAGAGACATTCATAGACTTATACCAGGAGAAGCACCACGTGTGTCGCAGCTGGACTGGACCACCTCTCACCAGTGACCGAACTGGACTGGGTGCCTTTCTTCTACATTGGAGAGCACAGCGTTCATACCAAGGTGAGCCTGATTCCCTGCCAGCCAACAAACCTATGGGACAGGGAGGGGAGTTCAGAAGGGGTTATTAACTTCTCCCCATTGTTTGCCCATAGATCCTCACTTTGGCCAGAACACAGCCCAGCCAATCATTGGGACAGCTCCGCCTATCCAGACCCTGGCGACCTTCGAAACCACTCTCAACCACACGGTATGCAGGGCTATTCTTGCCATTCTGTAATACTGTGGGGAAGGAATGGTTTGGACCACGCTCCTGACACCAGAAAGCCACACAAGCCACGCACCCGATACCAGAAGACCAGGCGCTTCTGTAGGGCAATAGGTAAGCGTTACAGTCTGAAGGAGGACTTGAAAGATACAATAGCAGTATGCAGTTGCGCACGATGAAGATGGCCTCCTAAAGGAGAAGCTCCGTTCACTGGAAATACAGCAGTGCTTAAACTCCTACTTTCCAGGCTGTAAATTGGAACCAAAACATACACATACATTGGCGGAACACACATGTCAATGATCGACTGATTGCTGCCCTAATCTGTCTGTACCCGGAGCTACGGCAACCTCCAGACCCACTAGTCTGCATATGGGAGTCTTCACGTCTAATAAACTCTGCCACCTACTGCGGCGCTCAGCTGGCGGTGCTGCAGCCACTGCGGGATGACAAGAGGGAAAACAAATGGACTCCATTGCCACCAGCGTAGCCCACCTGTATGCCTCAAGCGGCCGCACCTACAGTGTGGCTCCGAAACTATCCTGTTCCTGAGGCTTCCCCTTGAGGCGTCCCAGCTTGCTGGTGCTCTGACACTGCCGTGGACGCTGGCCCATGTGTTGCTGTGTGGGAGGATAGAGGACGAAGACAACAACAACCTTCCAGCCCTCAGATTCTGCAGTGTGTTGTACGCCGGTGGGAGCACGAAATCTACTTCTCCAGCAGCGGATGGGACCCTCAACCTCCGACTCCAGGTGAACCGGCCTCCTGCCAGCATCAACTCCATGTGCACTGGAGGAAGCAGCATAGTAATTACTAGACCGCCCCCACCTCGCAGCTCTAGAACTCTTCTTTTTCTTTTTACTTTATTTATTGTGCTTGACATTACAACAGGAAAGCAAATATACGATCCTCATACACAGAATGACGGTGACATTACAACAGGAAAGCGAATATACGATCCTCATACACAGAATGACGGTGACATTACAACAGGAAAGCAAATATACGATCCTCATACACAGAATGACGGTGACATTACAACAGGAAAGCGAGCAGCTTACAGACAATCAGCAAATATACGATCCTCATACACAGAATGACGGTGACATTACAACAGGAAAGCAAATATACGATCCTCATACACAGAATGACGGTGACATTACAACAGGAAAGCGAGCAGCTTACAGACAATCAGCAAATATACGATCCTCATACACAGAATGACGGTGACATTACAACAGGAAAGCGAGCAGCTTACAGACAATCAGCAAATATACGATCCTCATACACAGAATGACGGTGACATTACAACAGGAAAGCGAATATACGATCCTCATACACAGAATGACGGTGACATTACAACAGGAAAGCGAGCAGCTTACAGACAATCAGCAAATATACGATCCTCATACACAGAATGACGGTGACATTACAACAGGAAAGCAAATATACGATCCTCATACACAGAATGACGGTGACATTACAACAGGAAAGCGAGCAGCTTACAGACAATCAGCAAATATACGATCCTCATACACAGAATGACGGTGACATTACAACAGGAAAGCGAGCAGCTTACAGACAATCAGCAAATATACGATCCTCATACACAGAATGACGGTGACATTACAACAGGAAAGCAAGCAGCTTACAGACAATCAGCAAATATACGATCCTCATACACAGAATGACGGTGACATTACAACAGGAAAGCAAGCAGCTTACAGACAATCAGCAAATATACGATCCTCATACACAGAATGACGGTGACATTACAACAGGAAAGCGAGCAGCTTACAGACAATCAGCAAATATACGATCCTCATACACAGAATGACGGTGACATTACAACAGGAAAGCGAGCAGCTTACAGACAATCAGCAAATATACGATCCTCATACACAGAATGACGGTGACATTACAACAGGAAAGCGAGCAGCTTACAGACAATCAGCAAATATACGATCCTCATACACAGAATGACGGTGACATTACAACAGGAAAGCGAGCAGCTTACAGTCAATCAGCAAATATACGATCCTCATACACAGAATGACGGTGACATTACAACAGGAAAGCGAGCAGCTTACAGACAATCAGCAAATATACGATCCTCATACACAGAATGACGGTGACATTACAACAGGAAAGCGAGCAGCTTACAGACAATCAGCAAATATACGATCCTCATACACAGAATGACGGTGACATTACAACAGGAAAGCGAGCAGCTTACAGACAATCAGCAAATATACGATCCTCATACACAGAATGACGGTAGCTTGTACAGGGCAGAAGTGAATCAACTGATGGTACAATTAAGGCACATGAGTTAAACGGTTATTGGAGCTGGGGAAGGTAGATCGCCAGTAACATCATCAGTGTCAAATAGGAGCGAAATGGAACCCAAATGTTTCTGGGTCTAGACACTAGTGGTTGCTGGCCTGGGCAAGCCTCCTCTGTATCCGAGGCCCAGGGGATTGCCCGAAGCCACTGAGCGTGTTTGGGGGCCCCAGGGCAGAGCCTGAGCAGTGGAATGCAGTGGTCTGCTAGCAGCATACATAGCCCAGCCAGTTTCCTGGAGTCACGCCCTAGTCGGGGAATTCATGAAAGAGAAATGTTATTGGGAATGGGGTAATAGTGTAATCTAGGATTCCAGACACAGAAGTGCATACTTCCTCGCAGAACTGAGAGAGGCGTGGACAGGACCACATCATATGTGGTCCTGTCCACGCCTCTAGGACACTTGGGGGGGTGGTCCTTTGACATATGATGCAGTCTAATCAGAGTGTAGTGGAATCTGTGGAGTACCTTAAATTGGATCGGTTTGATCGGGAATTGAAGAGATTTCGTGGATACCGGCACACATGTGGTCCCAGAGTTGATCAGTTATTTCAATATCTAGATCCTCGCCCCAGGTGTGCCTGAGTTTATCAAAAGGGGAGATGGCCTTGGACTGAAGAAGGGTATACAATCTGGAGACCTTTCCCCTGAAGGACACGGTATGCATGATTTTAGACAGTATCAGATCATCTGAGGGAATTGTGGAGAAGTCCGGGTACCTGTTCTTAAGGGAGCCGCGGAGACCAGCATATTGTAGCCAATGGGAGGGCTTCCCTCGTTTGGGCACTGGTAAATCTGGCCATTCGAGGAAGTTACCCTGGTTGAAGACATCTCGGGCAGACTCGAAACCTGCACTAGCCCAGAGGCCTGTTGTTGCGGGGGCTACACTGGGAGATTCCGGGAGAAAGTTCCAAAGGGGAAAGTCGCCATGAAAGGGGTGTGAGATATTAGCCTGTTTCCACAGCTTAGTCAGGGCCAGTGCCGTGGAGCCTACAGGGTCAAGGGATTCAAATTTCACATGCTGAGAGGGGAGAACTAAAGAGCGGATATCGCGGCTCTCTACAGCTAGGCGTTTGAGTCTAGTATGCAGTGGGGGGTCTGTGGATATGAACCAGTGTGAGGCATATTGTGCTTGAGCAACTATCCAATACCTCTCAAAGATAGGGGTGCCGAAGCCGCCCCTCAATATTGGGGTGGTTAGTGTTTCTAGTTTTAGGCGGACAGCACCAGAATGCCACAGAAAGGTATTGATGATTCGGGTCAGTGGGCCTCATTACACGAATGGCGGTAAGGATTTACCGGTACCGGTAAAATACCGGTACCGGTAAATCCTTACCGCCTTACTAGGAGGTCCCTTTGCGGGTTGGGGGATTTAAAAACCAGGCAGGCAGGCGTTAAAAACCAACCCGCAAAGGGACCCAGGGAGCTAATTACGGTACCGCAATTTGCGGTACCGTAATTAGCGCCTTCCCCATTCCCTTTGAGCCCTATGGGGCAAAAATGGGAATGGGGAAGGGCAATGGTGGAAGGGGGAATTACCGCCCCGCCAACCTTGGAATGGGGCGGTAATTCCCCTTTCCGCCAAGGCGGTGCCTGTATTTTACTGGCATGAACCATGGCGCTAATAGCGCCATGGTTCTCCGCCATAGTGTCTGAAAAAATGTGTGGCCTGGCCATAGGGGAATATTTAGGAACCCGTATAGGAGTTTGGGCAGCACAATCATTTTAAGGATGCTGATCTTACCGGCCAGGGAGATTGGTAATTTAGCCCAGCTTGCACATTTTTGGGCTAGGGTGGTCAGGTATTTCCCAAAGTTGGCTATGTGTAGGGGGTTTTGTTGACGTGCAATCACCACTCCAGGGTAGGTGATCTCGGCCTGTGACCATGTGAAGCCTAAAGGGTCTGGGGGGGTGGTAACTTCGGTTAAAGGAAACAGTATAGATTTAGAGCAGTTCACCCTGAGACCTGATATCTCGCCAAGAGAATGACGTTGTCTAGAATAGGGGCAAGGTTTTGCTCAGGAGAGCGAATGAAAAGGAGAGCATTGTCGGTATATAGGGAGACAATCTCAGAGGAGCCGGATAGTTTCAAGCCTCTATGTGCATGCATTTGGCGTATCCTGTCAGCCAAGGGCTCAATGGCTATAGCAAATATTAAGGGCGAGAAGGGACAACCCTGCCTCATGCCTCTGGCTATTTGGATAAGGGCCGAGCACCGGTCTTCGGTGCGGACCCTTGCAACGGGAGAAGAGTAAAGAAGTCTGACCCAGGACTGAAAATGGGGTCCAAAGTTGCTCCTCTCGAGGACCCGCCAGAGGCAGCTCCAGAAGGCGGAGTCGAATGCCTTCTGCATATCGAGGGTGGCCGCCACTGGCTGTATGCTCGGGTCAACTTGGGCGAGAATGTAAAATGGGCAGTGAAAATTGAGAGAAGTGGAGCACCCTGGGATAACCCCCGATTGGTCTGGGTGTATAATATATGACGTGTACGGGGCCAGTCTCAAGGCCAACACTTTAGCATAGATCTTGACATCACAGTTAATAAGGGAAAGAGGGCGGTATGAATCATATTGTGTGATGGGTTTGCCTGGTTTGAGTAATACCAAAAATATAGCTTCTCGAAGGGAGGGGGGAGAATGCCCAATTCACAAGATTCCTCCCACATGGCAGACAGGTGGGGGACCAAGCAGGCCTTGTAACACTTGTAAAATACAACAGGAAGGCCGTCGGATCCAGGGGCCTTTCTAGAGGCCAGGGTATCAATAGCCTTGGCTATTTCCTCGGGTGTAATTGGTTTGTCTAGGGTATCCCTGGTCTCAGTGGAGAGGACAGAGAGTGGAAGAATGTCCAAGTATGCCTCAACATCAGCCGCAGAGACATTGTCGGCATTGGAATAGAGTGTTTCATAGAATGAGCAGAATTCTACATTAATATCTTGCAATGATAGGGCCAGGGTGCCATCAGCCCTCTCAATAGCCGGGATATGGGATGAACCAGACTCCTGGCAGAGCAGTCTAGCCAAGACGTGACCAGGGCGTTCACCCTCCCCATATCTGCATGCAGAATGGGGTCATCCAGGAACTTCTGTTCCCCTTCCGCATGAGAGCGGAATTTATCTAACTCCGTGCCTATATCAGAAATGGTATCGTGCGACTGAGAGGAAACAAACTGGGTCTTGAGAAAGGAGAGTCGAGATTCGCTCTCCGAGATGCCCCTCCGGATCACTTTAAGAATCCCTGACTCTTTGGCAATACCCCTGATGTAGACTTTAAACAACTCCCATAGGGTAGCCTGTGATTGGACTGATCCAGTGTTTAATGTAAAAAAGTCATCAATGACGGTCCCCAGCTCTGTCTCAAAGGCAATGTCTAGTAAAGAATGTGATTTCAACCTCCATGAGCGAGCGCCTCGGTTGTTTGCATCCCACCCAAGGGAGATTGTTATTGGTGAATGGTCGGAGAATGTTCTGGGGAGGATCGCCATTTGTGTAATGGTTTTGATTAGTATATTTGAGACAAGCCATCTATCAATTTGTGAGTGCGAATCATGTACTGAGGAGTAAAAGGAGTACAATAGAGAGTCAGGGTGAATCAGTCTCCATGCGTCTGACACCACCAACTGGGCACATATTTCTATGATGGTTCTAGCTGCTCTGGAGAGTTGGCGGGGTCTGGAGCCTGATCTATCGAGGTCAACATCTAAGATAGTGTTGAAGTCCCCACCCCATAGGATAGGGACAAGGGGGAACCCAGAAAGCAGAGATGAAAGATGTGTGTAAAAGTCAGGGTCATCTATGTTGGGCCATGTATGTTAAGCAGCACAACCTCTGCGTTCAGCAGAGTCCCAAATAGTAAGATATAGCGACCCAGGGAATCAACATGAATCACTTTATGCTGAAACTTAAGACTCTTATGTATCAAGATCATGACTCCACGGTTTTGGGTGTAATAGTCGGTGTAATAGCGTCAAGGACCCCACGTTTTAGCGAACCTCTCACATCTGTCAGCACAATCGTGTGGTTCTTGCAAGAAAAGCAAGTTAACTTTGTGCTGTTCAATATATGACTGTATTAGGATAGGTAACAGATATTAATAGACAGAAGACGGAGTCCGAAATTGAGTCACAGGGCCCGGCACAAATGTGTGTAGGTCTCTGATCCATAGATGCCGATCTGAGTATGTTTGGGTACTCTAGCTCCTCGTCACATGTCAAGCATTTTTTAGACGCAGGCCCAACTGGCTGCTGTCGGCCACTGACAACCAGCGGGCCCCTCCTTTTCAGAGCATTAGCACAACTCCACAGTCCCTTAAGCACGTTGCTCTAGCTATTGTAGCCTCATTACACGGTAGGCGGTAACCATGGTGCTATTAGCGCCTTGGTTGCTGCCAGTATTTTACCGTGTCCGCCTTGGTGGATGGCGGAATTACCACCCTACTCCAAGGTGAGCGGGGGCGGTAATTCCCCATTCACCAAGGCACTTCCCCATTCCCATTTTTGCCCCCATAGGGCATAATGGGAATGGGGAAGGAGCTAATTACGGTACCGCAAATTGCGGTACTGTGATTAGCACCGAGGTCCCTTTGCGGCACCCTACTTTAATGGCTGGTAACACCAGCCGTTAAGGTTAGGTCCCGCAAAGGGAACTCGTAGTAAGGCAGTAAGGGTTTACCGGTACCGGTGCCCTTACCAGTACCGGTAAACCCTTACCGCCTACCGTGTAATGAGGCCCATAGTCCCCTCAAGCTATGAGGCCAACAAAGTACACAAGGACTGCCACCTGGAGTGGCACCTCCTCCTCAACAGTACTCCTATAGAAGCTGTCTTTCTGGTTACATGCAGGGACAATGGCCATATCATAGAATAGCTGCAAGGCATTACTGCACTGGCACACTGCTGATTAGAAAACTGGTTCAGCAGTGTAAGCACCCTTCGTGATCCCTGCGCCCGTGCCCCCAACACAGGGTTGCGTTACCAGCCGGAACTTGCTGTGCTAGGATATTGCTGACTAGACGCAGGCCAAATCGCTGTAATAACAATTGGACTATCACTACTTTATACAGATCGAAGGAGTTTGCCTCTTTCTTTGGCTACCGACGGCAGCGTGGCACACACCCAAGGAGTGACTGCACCCTCCCCTTGTATACAATCTACACTACAATAGTGTGAGGGTGAAGGGGCGGTTAACACAGCTCTGCAGTGTAACGCTGCGGTAGTGTGCAGCAGCTTTCTAACTGTAATTGCACACTACCAATCATGAAACCATAATACGGCTGTGCAAGATTCCTCTCCCAACTTCAACAACACGCGGTGTCACAATTACTAGTCACAGGAGCATAATGACTAAGGGAGCTGGGAAAAAGCAGAGCTCTATAAATATGTTCGCGAAGACCGCGTCTAAGGTGGAGGTGGGGGAAGAAGGCACATATGAGTCACCAGGTGGCAGAACTGACCAACATGGCCCCAGCAAGTTCCAACGCATGATGGAATACATGCGGGAGGGGTTTAACCCACTGCACTCCCAGGTGGATGACATGAGTGGCATGATCTGCTCCATAAAAGCCTAGTGGGCATGATGGAGGATGAGGTGGTGAATCTTAGGGTGGACGTCGCTGCACTCTCAAAACAAGTCCAGCTTAGTGGCAAAAAGAAGGAGGACCTTGAATCTTGATCTCGCTGCAACAACCTGCAAATAATTGGCATACCAAAAGACAATGCTGAGGGAGCAATGGAAGACTACTTGGAACAAATACTGATGTCACTGCTAGACGCCCCCAAAATGTCGACACACTTCGCCATTGAACGGGCCCATCTCATGCTAGCCCTTAGACCCAAGCCTGAAGCCACACCACGCCTGGTGCGCTCTACAAATACAAATAAATAAATAAATAATAGCCCATGTGCTAAACTATCGTGACAGAGACACATTACTCTGCGCTGCAAGGGCCAAAGGCGAATTACTACTAGGCACCAGCAGAATTCACTGTACCCGGACTTGTCAGCCTTTATGGTAACAAAGAAGAGACTCTGTGATCATAACGTGAAGTACGCCATGCTTTATCCTGCCAAACTACGCATTGAGCAGGACAACAAGGTGTACTTTTTCACTCAACCCTTTCAAGTTCTCACTTTCAGATCCTAATAGAAATACTGGAAAGGCGGCTGGGGCCTGCGTGGGAGCACCCTGCCTGAACTATATAGTCTGATAACCACTTGTTACATTGAATGCTATACAGCCGGATAATGTTTTACCCATATTAGAAAGATGCTAAGGCAGACTTTGCTGGGCCTGACATAGTCGGCTAGCAGCCCCCCAATGCAGAGTTGTAAAAGTAGTTGGGGTGTTCACAATGGGGAAGTCCTTCCTCCGATTGGGAGAGGGATGGGGGGGTTAGGGGAGAATTTGTGGAATAGTTATGCAAAATGTATTTGACATGTTCATAATCATTGATAGCAACCATAATAACTGCTGAGAATGTACAGATGTGCTTAACAAACGACACTATGGCGTTTAATAACTACACAGTGTAACAAACCAATGGGAACCAAACCGATTCATTTTATGAGCTGGAATGTACAGGGGTTGGGAAATCCGATTACGAGGTGACGCCTACAGATATATTTAGAATGGCACAAAGTGCAAATCCTATTCCTGCAGGAGACACATGCACTGACCAGGTGCAGCAAGGCCTTTGCCAAGATAACTATCCCGAGCCGGGTATCACCCCAAGGTGGTGAGCTGAATAACCACCGGCCTAAGGAACTAAATGGAGCAGGGGGCGTTCAGTCTGCGAGCATATTACCGCTGGATCATACTGATATAGCCGGCAGTAGGGTCGGCAATGAAAATCTAGGGCTGGAAGCCCACTTGGCCAAGGAATTGGCGGATCTGATAATGAAGATTGCCAAAATAAAGTTTAAGCTCGTCAAGGGTGAATGACTGCCTACGTATTCTAGATCAATCTCTGCTGCAGGCTGACGCAACCGCCGAGAGACTGGAGACGGAAGGTAGGGTCTCTTTGAACATTCCCAGGTGGAGCAAACTAGTGGGGAAAATCTTTCCTCCCCTAGTGATGTGGATCCTCCTTCTGAGGAAAGGAATAAGGAATGTAAAGATCTAAAAAGCACCATCAAACTCCAGGAGGAAAGTCTTCGACAAAGGAGAAGGCTCTATCCAGATCAAGGAGAGTAAGATTGTACTCTGAGTGGGGACATGATGATGATGTGGTATTTGAAGGATCCGGTTCAAGTACCTCGTCCTCTATGGCATCCTCCTCAGTGGACTGCTCGGATTCTGGGAGAAGGAAGAGGGGGAGAATGGGTGCATCTGGAGTGGAGGCAAATACGCTTGTGCAACAGCTGGTGGTGGCACCACTAACAACTGCACTAGCCCCGTTTACAAAGCTATACGAGGCAATTCACAGCAGCACCCAGGATCACTACGCTTTACTTACTAATATGAGTAGTAAGTTGATTGGATTAGAAATCCTAGCGAATAGAGTTGAGACCGCAAAAGGTGGCAGAAGCTAATACAATCTTAGAAGGGAACAGTAAGGGAAATGACAACGGGAAGAAAAAGTAAAAAAACATGCCAGGAAAGTCAAAAAGAAAATCAAATGGGTCCAGAGCGTTCTTAAGACATCTTCGCTCCCCTCCAGTGAGGGACAATGTGCCAGCCCCTAAAAAGGCAAGGAAAGAACTAACTTTAAAGGAACCTATGACAAATACTGATTTGGTGGAAGATTTAGAGAAGTAGGAAGAGGCTGACGGGAATTCCATCCCCACAATGGATCTGAGTGATCTGACTGAAGAAATTGAAAGGGTGAAGGAGGATGATAGGTGGAAGGAGGTGAGTCTTTCAGAATGGGAAACCATCTAAAGCCAACTTGTGCTAGCACTTAAATCCCCTGTTAATTTTGGCCTGAATTTAGGTGGGAAACTAACACCTGAAATACCTAAATCTATTGTGAAAGGGGGCCAAAAAGGCCGCAGGATACAGATCGCAGCAGCCCCTAAGGAAAGACAAACCCTTGAAGGACCGAAGTCTTCTATGCAAATTGGCCATAATGGGTGTGGGAAATCTATCCGGGCAGCACCGAAGTTTACAGATAAGTCTGGTCTGACCATGGGTGAAAAGTTGACTGTAGAAGCACAAACAAAACTGTCTATAGCTTTCAAAACATTGGAAGAAAAGAGGAAGTGCTACCTACATTCGACCCTACGTCCCCGATAAACAACAAGGAAAGTAAGCCCAGAGGAAATGATGCATGCTATAGTGGTCGAGAGAAAAAGGATGATAAGAACAATGTTGGATCTAAGAAAATAGAGCCAAGAAGCCTAAAAATGTATGTGGAAAGAATTGTGGCCGGGCCAAATATGCTAGTGTTGAAAAGACGGAATGTGATGACGCTGTTAACCTGCGTCACACCTACCCATATAATGGCCTCAAGAGACATCAGAACTGTGGAGTTTGTCGGGCAGAAGTGAACGGATTAGATCTGTTCTCCGAATCGAAAAAAATATCTAGTCCTGTCAATGAAAGCCATTTTTTTACAGTTGGGATATGAAGTGAGCGACTACCACGAAAAAATTAAAGCAAGTTGGAGAGAGGCAACAATACCGAGGAAAATTAGGAACAATCCCTCAAAAATGGGCCTCAACACCAGGGTGAAGAAGAGAAAAAGCTGGAGAAAAATAAAAAAGAAGAAAAAGTTGCATCTTATGTCAGAAGGATCTTGATGCACTGAACTTCACAGTATCCAACAATCAAAACAGAAGTGAAAGGGAGCCGGTGCATGGTGGTGAAAGTGGACGCGAGGGGAGCTTGTGGTCCTGGCTGGCCGGTGCCCTAAACAATCCTGGAGTGGAATAGACTTATACTGAAAGGAGACAGGATTTACTGAAGATCGGATGCTGGAATACCAGAGGGTTCTGAACTTTATTCAATGAAAAAGTTCCAGATTTGGAGCTATTTGAAATATTGGTATTCCAGGAGACTTGGTTAATGAAGAAGCCAGAGTGTGAAGGTTATGTAGCCCATTTAAACCCGGCGCCCAAAGGGATAACGGGCCACCCTTTTGCTGGATTGGTGACGCTGATTAAGATGGAATCAGGTTGGAGCGTGACAAAGATTAAATGCCCGAACCCTTACATTCAGGCGTTATTTCTAAAACAAAAGAAGGATTTGGCAGAGACTTCACTGGTGCTAATTAATATTTATTGGCGCATGAATATGGAAAAGAGACGAAAATCCTAGGAAGTGCATTCGGTAAGTGCGTGGCTGTTGTGCTGGACGTGTTGCCCGTTTGACTTGTGCTGGTGAGTTCGTGAGAAGCCTCATGGGAGGCAGACCGTCTGCGACAGGAAGTTACTCACAGCGAAACGTGTGCTGTGGAAGAAGTCAATTTCAAGTAAATATTTTGGACTAATATGGACTTGTGGACTATTGCAAATTGAAGCACGGGTTGATACGTGCAAGCGAGGACGTTGTTCGTTCTATTCAATTTCCTTTTATGAATCTTCTCTTTTGCTTTTTTAGGCGGATTGGCTGAGTCAGTATTTTGTCCTGCCCCCGAGCCCACACCCAAGCCTCGATTTCAGCTTATATTCCAGGTGCACGTGCATCCGGCGCGCGCATCCTCGGAAGTGCATTCGGAAAGTGCACGGCTGTTGGGCTGGACGTGTTGCACGTTTGACTTGTGCTGGTGAACTTGTGAGAAGCCTCGTGGGAAGCAGGCTGTCTGCGAGAGGAAGTTACTCACAGCGAAACGTGTGCTGTGGAAGGAGTCCATTTCAAGTAAATATTATGGACTAATATGGACTATTGCAAACTGAAGCACGGGTTTATACGTGCAAACGAGGAGGTTGTTAGTTCTATTCAATTTCCTTTTATGAATCTTCTCTTTCGCTTTTATAGGCAGATTGGCTGAGTCAGTATTTTGTCCTGCCCCAGAGCCCGCATCCAAGCCTCGATTTCATCTTATATTCCAGGTGCACGCGCACCCGGCGCGCGCATCGTTGGAGGTGCATTCGGTAAGTGCACGGCTGTTGGGCTGGACGTGTTGCCCGTTTGACTTGTGCTGGTGAACTTGTGAGAAGCCTCGTGGGAAGCAGGCTGTCTGCGAGAGGAAGTTACTCACAGCAAAATGTGTGCTGTGGAAGGAGTCCATTTCAAGTAAATATTATGGACTGTTGCAAATTGAAGCACGGGTTGATACGTGCAAGTGAGGAGGTTGTTCGTTCTATTCAATTTCCTGTAAGAATCTTCTCTTTCGCTTGTATAGGCAGATTGGCTGTGTCAGTATTTTGTCCCGCCCCAGAGCCCGCATCCAAGCCTCGATTTCAGCTTATATTCCAGGTGCACATGCATCCAGCGCGCGCATCTTTGGAAGTGCATTTGGTAAGTGCACGACTGTTGGGCTGTATGGATGGGGCCAGGTCCGCGACTCGAGCGATCTATTGGTGAGGTGAGGATTTTCTGGGTGTTAACAGTTTTCCTCTGTGTAAATCTCTAACTACCTTTCTGGTTGTAGTCTTACCACTTGTTAACCACCATTTAATTTTGAGCATTTTTGGGGGTGGGTTAACCGTGGTATGCCGATCCCGCTCTACAGTTTGTGTTGGAACCAGATTCTAACATCAGGAGTTTGCGTACACTATCGGACCCGTTAGAAATAAATGGTGAACGGACTCTGAAGTGGACAGTAACTCCATGATCCGCCCATAGGATTGAGTGGGGGTTCCCATTTGGGAATTGAAGAAATGGCATCAGAGCCCGTGGAGCAGCTATATAAGATTGAACAATCTGGTGTAGTGGGTACCTCGCTGTGCGATGAATCTCAGCCTACCAGTTTATCTCAGCAACCTAATTCTCGGATCTTACATTAAAGCAGAGTAACCGTGAGTCACAGGCCACAGAGGGGTTGAGAGAGGAGTGTGAGTTGTTGTCCCTGCCAAAAATATTTAAACTGAAGGAGATGAACTCATTTGAACCAAGTGAAGGAAATGAAGTAATTCATGCATCAATTCCTGATAAGGGCACTAAGGAATGTACGGATATCCTCAAGAAAATGGGAATTGTGGGGTTTGGTCCTAGAGTTAATGATGTATCTATGATTGCACCAGCGATTGAGGCTGAGTTGGGCAAGCGCATGTGCTTTTCCCTGGCCCCCTTGACCCTGGTCAATCAAAGAGCTTGTGGGATTGAAAAAGTACAGATTTTTAGTAAGCCAAAGATAGGGGGTGCCACTTTGTGTATGAATGGTTCCATGATGGGGCTGCGGCTGCATAAGGCAGATTTCACCATTGGGGAATTTTCGAATTTGAAGTCCAGTTCCCCGACTGAGCTTCAGGGAAATATAAAGCAGATGGCACCCTTATTGGTTTCTGACCCTGATATTGGTACCTCAATTCACATCGCTGAGGAAAGTGCTCTTCCGATTCATGCCCCGGATGATCAACAGCTATTAGATCACTCTGCAATGGGGATGGATTTTACGGTATCAACCTGGATTTTAAATTTGTTGGATAAAGGCCATGAACAAACGCATGGTGATATTCGAGTCATGAAGAGTTCCCTGCTCGAAATTCTTTGCAAAATTAACCGGATTGAGGACCATGTGACACGATTGCTGCCTTAACTGTTGGTAAAATGAACTCCAAGCTATTGACAATTGATATATCCGTGCAAATGCCGGCGTATCATAGGATGATTCGGAACGCGATCAAATCTTTTGCTGAATTAGCAGCTCCAAATTCGACCCAAAGAGAACTAAATTTATCTGTGACAGTGACGGAACTTGCCCAGGTTGTTACTGCCAACTCATTAGCGATTCAGACAATAGTCCAGGACATTATGAGAATGTCACCGGATGTACATGACAAGCAGGAGCTCCTAAATCAGGAGGAGCGGGGGGATCTTGATGGGGCCCCTTACATTGAACCTATTGATAGCCCATCTAATTGATCTAGAAAATGACCTACAAGGGAACCATGACCATGTACCTACTGCATCAGAAATCCCCCGGTGCCTATATTGTCCAGAAAACAAAAAGAATTGGCAGCAAGGGCAGAAAAACGAAGGCCCCGGCAAAATAAGTCTCTGAGTGCTAACGTAAAAAAAATAAAAAAATGAATAATTAAAAAATGATAATCATAGTTCTCATATTAAGGACTTATGTAATTTATCTAATGAGGACGGGCTCATTGATTTACAACAACTTAATACTGAGTCCAAGGCCCTATTGAATATTGAAAATATAAAGGTGCCCACAATGGTTTCTCCAGATAAGGTAAAAAAAAAAAATCAACTAAAAAAGTAGGCGAACAATCTGTTAAACAGGAGTCCGGTCCGAAAAAGACAGAGGTGGTGTCTATTGATGGGCCATTAATATTTAACCAATTAAAACAATCGGACCTTTTGAAATTCTACCCTGCTCTGGTAAAGAAAAAGGCGTCAAATAGAATTAAAGGTACTGTTCCAAAAATACCCCCAAAGTTAGATATGCAAGGCACCAAAAACCTAGAGCTGAAATACGGTCTGATGGGGCAGCAAGATCCCAAAGTGCAAAGAGCTGAGTTGGCAGCTAAGCCAAACGCACCAAAGGGGGCCATTAATCAGCCTGTAAGGGTTAATGAGATACCGGCAATGATGGGGAGTTGTTTGGCGGCGAAAGTGAATGAGAAAGGGGTACATGGAAAGGGAAAAGCATCTTCTAATTTTTTGGATTGAGGCAGAGAAAGTATGCCTAAAGAGAGTGAAGTGGAAGCCGTTGATCAATTTGAAGGTTGTGTTCTGACACCTGAAATGCCTTATGTTAGGGGGTGGGAAGCTAAGATTGTACCAAATGTGAAACCCAGCCTAAATCGCTCTGCTATTCTTAGTGCATTTCAAGCTATCCCTTCATTAAGAACCATCAGATCTGATGATCTAGACTGGGTGCGGTTATCACCCCACAACTCGCTGCGAATGATCTGTGGGTATCATTCATATACAATTATGAAATTGATTTGGGAACAAAGGGAAGATTTGGTGTTGATTGGACTTACTCCTTGTTGTGCGTTGAGAGTCGTGAAGATATAGGAGACCCCCGTCCCCAAGTGCCGCACAGGGAGAATCACTTATCACTCCCTGTGCAACCCTTGAGGCCACAGGTGGAGAAGATCCGAAGCCGGAACTGAAGTACCAGGAACCCCCAGGTAGCTGTAAGGGAAGGCAATGATTACAATCCAAGCAAGCAGGGCACAACGAGTAATCAAACAGAGAACAATCAGGGTCTTACCGGGGACTTGATAGGAAGGACGTTGAACCTGAAAGGGAGGATGGTTCCAGGACTCACTCAGGCAAGGGACCGGATAGGACCAGATGTAATTCGTCAGTCTCCACCTGAAGAATTTTGTACCGGAATAAAGGGTCCCAACAGTCTGATTACAACCACCACTTGGGAGGCGTGACCCACCGTGCAGCGAGGGGATCTGGGAGATCCAAGAGAAGTCCGTTGAGCAGAAAGATGGGTCTGAAGCCAGGAAGAGCCGTCCGTGGAATAACCAAGAGCAAGATCCAGAGGGAGTCCGTGATTCAGTCCGAGGTCAAGAGCCGTGCTGAACAGAGGAGCCGGTGTCGCCGTAGCCAAACGTGATCCGCAGGAAGTCCAAATAACAAGAGCAAGGTTTCAGGAAGCCGGGTAAGTAAATACGAGTAAGTTCGCCGCCAGTCAGGGTCTCCAAGGAAATCAGCTGTGAAGCGTGGAGTACAGGTACTGCCCGGTTTAAATACGTTCACCTCCTGGTCACGTGACGATGATTGGAGTCACGTGACCGTGAACCCGGGGCACATGACCGTATGGACGAGTCACGTGACCGGGTCAACACGGTACGAGGGCTCGAGCGGCTGCCTAATCTCCATGGCAACTGCCAATGGAAAAACGGCCGCAGGCGCGACTGAATAGCGTGCAGCGATTGTTTCGCCAGCGCGCGAGCCACACCGGGTTGCCTGTTTGAGCCCTGGGGGACAGGTGGAGGAGAGTGAGCGCTGGATGACGGGACATGGCCGGAGGTACGTACCGAAGACATGACACTCCTTTTATATTTGTATCTGAAGCTGAGGCGACTGTTTTTGTGGAAACACCTCCAATAAAGAGTGAACCGATAGTTTGTACAGTAGGTGGCTATGCACCAACCCAATTCAGTGAAGATCTGATCAGGCAATTTATGAGTTTTGCATCAGCATTTATGGGGATTGCGGGGTCGATGCCTTCTACCTCGAATCAAGCTCATTCTCTAACTCAGAACCATTAGAACGACCATGTGACCGTGACCTTTATGTCATGGAATTAGTGTGGTCTTAAGAATTTTTTATCGTGGGCCTCATTCATTGACGCAAAGTCACGGCAGGGAGTTATTATGATTCAAGAGTCCATGCATCTAACGGGTTTTGTAATGGATGGTTATGATATTTTTTATCAGGTAGCGAAACGGGGAGTAGTGGGACGCCCATCTGGTGGCCTTGCACTCCTGATAGATAAAGCTCTTAGGATCCACTCTAAATTTGTGTTTTCGCATGAATTATTGTTAATTGTAGAATTACAGTTCCCAGGTACTTCTAATGGGGGCATTTTGGTTGTGTGCCTATATTGGCATAGAGCTGCCTGCTCACTTTCAGATATGTGTGACATGTTGAATCTGATATTGGAGCAGGCAGCTGCGATGAATCCACCCTTAACGGTCATCATGGGAGGGGACTTTAATTCCACCTGCGTAGATTTACGACAAACTTGTAGTCCCTCCTCTCGAGGGCCTTCCAATCATTCAATAACTGATGGGAAGAAATGGGTGGATTATTTGATGTCTTGGGATCTACAACTTAGCATCCCCCAAGGGCCTTGTATGAGTACACCTGGCATGCTACTTCTATGATTGATTATTTTTTTATTTCAACCAGCCTTCTCCACTTAGTCGAAGGGATGTTGATTACCAATCTTGGGCAAAGCGATCATCTGGCGTTGAAACTGAAGCTGAAGCTGAATATCTCAATTGGTACCTATAGGTACCTATAGGGTTGAGCTATCTGGGTCCTTCTTGACAATTAAACAGCCAAGGTTATCTGTTAGATGGGACACCAAAACATGTGTGCGGTTTACTCATAGAATTAGAGAGGATAAATCTCTGTGTCATGAATCCGACCTCCATGGTCTGGTGGGTAGTGTAGCGGAAGCCCTGAATCGAGAATGCATTCAAGCTCACTTGAAATGGACTGCACAAAAGCAGACCAAAGGTTTATGTAAGTATTCTTTTAATGAAATTATCCTCAATCTCAGAAAGGAAAAGAGAAAGCATCTTAGACTTTTGCACTTGGCAAATTATGATTGGCCTACCTATAAGGTCATTATACATAACACCCTGCAGGCATATATATTAATAAGGTGAAGTTTCTAAAACATTGGGCCTCATTACGACCTTGGCGCTCCTGTAATGAAGGGGCTGGTACGGGACCGGCCCCCTTCATTACGGGAGCACCTATTATGAGTTTCCCTTTGCAGGACCCGGATCAGACGTCTGGTAAAAACCAGACGTCTTTTCCGGGTCCTGGGAGGGGAACAGGGAGGTAACAACGGGACACTTGTAATGTGCCCGTTGTTACCTCCCTCCCCATTCCCATTGAGCCCTATGGGGGTTCAAATGGGAATGGGGATGGGTTCCTGCAAGGAGGAATTACCGAGTCCTCCTATGTCGGAATGACCCGGTAAATCACCATTGCAGGAACCCAGTAATGGAGCCCGGTTTGGAGGCAGCCATGGTGCTAATAGTAATGAGGTCCATGAGCTTTACAGAAACGACAATCAAAAGATGTTACAGCGTCTTTTAACTAATGACTCTAGACAAGTGTGGTCCATGCTCAGAGCTATCACGGGAACAGGAGTATCACTTCAAGAATCTGCTATTACTGCCACCACTTGGGTAGCTTTTATTAAAAACAAATATGCCCTATAGACACTATGAATCCTTGATTTGTAACTGCTCTCCTTGGTCCTCTGAAGAAATTGTGGGTGCAATTGCGAAGATCAAAGGCTCTAGGGCACCAGGGCCTGATGGTCTTCCACCCTGCCTTATCAAAACAAATCCCGACTTATGGTCCAATATTCTAAAAATCAAATTTGACTAAATTTTTTTCTCAAAAGTAATTGCACATTCTTGGTGTTCGGCGATCATCGTACCTATATTTAAGAAACGAAGGTGCGATGATCCGTCTAACTTTAGGCCTGTTGCTTTGATGGATGCTGCAGCTAAAATCTTTACTCTTTTGATCATAGAACAGTTACAGGTGCACATTACCAACTTCAATTTGTTATCACGTTTTCAAGTAGGTTTTAGAAAATAGATGGGTTGTCCATTAAATGAATTTATCATGGCACATCTATATGAACACGCTAAACCTATTAGAATGGGTCCTATTTATATGGCAGCCCTCGAATGGACGGCCGCCTTTGATATGGTAGTTAGGGATTTTCTATGGGAGAAGATGATTCGTCTAGGTTTTCCATTGGACCTGGTTGCAATCATAGCACTGCTACACAGGAACACCAATGATAAAATACGGCTGTCGAAGGATGGTGCAGTAACTGATCCGATTCCAACAGAGATTGGACTCAAACAGGGCTACAATTTGGCTGCGGTCCTGTTTAATCTATATTTATCAGATATGGAGGTTGAATGGAGTGACAATGTTATTTTTCTCGTTAAGTTGGGACATCTAGCAATAAATTGGATTGGGTTTGCTGATGACCTGCTGTTTCTGGATCGCCCCCCTTACAGACTTCAGACTAAATTAAATTTGTTTCATAGCTTTGCAGAAAGACATAGGGCCTCATTACACGGAAGGCGGTAAGGGTTAACGGTCACCGGTAATGGTACCGGTGACCGTTAACCCTTACCGCCTTACTACGAGGTCCCTTTGCGCGTAGGAGAATTTAACGCCTGCTGTTTAGCAGGCGTTAAAAAGCACCCGCAAAGGGACCATGGTGCTAATTACGGTACCGTAATTTGCGGCACCGTAATTAGCGCCTTCCCCATTCCCATAGAGCCCTATGGGGCAAAAATGGGAATGGGAAAGGGCAATGGGGGAAGGGGGAATTACCGCCCCGCAAACCTTGGAATAGGGCGGTAATTCCCCTTTCCACCAAGGCGGTGCCGGTATTTTACCGGCATGGACCAAGGTGCTAATAGCACCTTGGTCTTCCGCCTACCGTGTAATGAGGCCCATAATCTTAAAATCAATCCTGCAAAATCATTTATTGTTTCTTTTCCAGACGGCACGAGGAAGATAGCAAAGTTTACCTGGCGTTTAAATGGGGTATGCATCCCACAGATGCAGTCGATCCGATACTTGGGTTATACACTTGCTCACTCATATTCCCTAGCTATGTGGAAGAATTTGCTTAATGAGAAAGTAAAGATGTTGACCTCTCAGATGCAAATAATTTTCAAAACGTTTTGTCAATTTTCAGTCATGCCCTGTATTCAGTTTCATCTGCAAAAAGTAGAACCTATTGTACTATACTTATTAGATATTTGTTCTTTCAACATTGAGGATTTCCTTGATATGTTGCAGGGCAGAATGTGGAAACAGGTGCTTGGTTTGGCGTTGTCAATTCCGAACATGCTTATTTGCCACAAACTTGGGTTATTGCCCCTGTCGGCAAAGGGGCATTGGCGTAGGCTTAATAATTATGTCAAAATGCTTGTCCCACCCAAACAATCTTTGTATGAAGACTTTGCTGTTATGCTAACAAAAGGCCCTGTACTGTCAATTGTGAAATTTAAAAATGAAATGGAAATTTTAGAAGATATGCTGATTCCTAAGGAAGATCTTGTTATGGGCCTCCCCTCTTGCAAAAGAAAATTTCAGAGGTATTATTGGTGCATGTTGTGGGATAAGATTGGGCAGAGCAGGGCATATTATGAATATGCTACATTTCACAGAAAATGGGGGACAGGGCACGATATCTTGAGATCTTCCCATGTAATAGGGTGAGAAAAATGTATATGCTCTATAAGTTTAACCAATTGATGACTCATGAAAGGGTACAACATTGGAACTTCCCTGGCGGAAAGCTGACACCTCGGGATGTCATTTTTGGGAACAGACAACTATTCTTGAATCCCTAAAGCACTTGATCATATACTGTGAGTTTTTTTAATCGAGCAGAGCTAGCATATTTGGAGCTTGCCATGAATAGTGCTGTATTTGCTGGAGGGGATTTCCTTAGTAATGATGATTCATAATGCTTTATTCTATGGCAGGGTATAATCCTGCATCTGCTAGATGAAATTTTACTAGTAATTATGATTTATAAATGTTTTTGTCTACGAAGGGTATTTTGTTTCAGCTAATGAAGTATCAATTAAAATTGTGAATGATTACAAGCTGGTAATTATTTAGTTAGGGAGTGTGTTGTATTGTATTTTTGTATGTTATGTGAAAACCAAAATGTTTGTAATTGGAATGATAAGCTCTGTTTTGTGATTTTTATGATGAATTTTTGTAAAGGTTTTTTAAATCAAAAACAATAAAAAAATAAAAATGATTGACTCAGTGATGGAAATCATAGATGAAGTGCTGTGTGAGTGGGAGGAGGTAAAAGTGGTTATCTGTGGTGACTTAAACTTTAGGTTGTTGGATAAAAAAAGGTGTCCTCATGAAGGAGAGTCAATGGAAGGGAAGAGAGCGTGAGTGGATGTGCAATATGAAAATCAGGGGAATGTACCTGCTACACGCCCAAACAAGTGGGGATATACCTGGCTGTGCCACATGGAAATGTCAGGGGAATGTACCTGCTACACGCCCAAACAAGTGGGGATATACCTGGCTGTGCCACATGGAAATGTGGCGAGTTGCAGTTCAGTAGAGACTATTGCTTTGGGTCCCATAACCTCAGAGAGAAGGGTCAAGTGGTTCTCGATTATGCCCCAGAGATTCAGTGACCACGATTTGTTAGCTATTCATATCTCAGCGTGGGAATTAACCAATGCTCCAAAAAAGATGGGAGAAGTCGAATTAGGCTGGGGTGGTAATCGACTAAGATTAAAACAGCAAGAGGTGACCAAAGCGATGAGCCTATACTCAGCTCAAATCCAGGAAGACCCCAATAAGATTGAATATCTAGAAATTCTTAAGGAATTTATCCGTAAAGGCAAACCCAATGGAAAAAACAATTGGGTGCAAAGGCATGTGTATGACCCAAAAGTGGTAAACAGGCGAAGGTTGATGAGAAATGAGATAAGAACTATTGGGAGAGATGTTCACACTTCCAAACTTGAAAGAATTAGGATAGTGCGGCAGAAATGTAAAAATTGGTAGAAGAGCTCCAAGGCAATTAGAGCGCAAAATGATGCCGAACGTATCCTTAAAGCAGTATGTGCCAAAAATTCCAAAGATATCTGCAAATTAATTAATAATGGGGGTGTGTTTCGGGAAGCAAGCGCATTGACCATGGTATCTGAGAGTAACTGGATGCAGCACTATTCCGCCTTGTTTGCGGATCCAGAGTGGAATGATTGTGAAGTGAGTGAACCTTCACTGCCTAGGTGGAATTTTGCATTTAATGAACATGATGCATTAATGATGATGGACAATCTGAATTCCTTGCGGGCAGCGGGGCCTGCCGGCCTGTCTAACCAGGAATTGAAAAAAAACAAAGAGCAGTGGGGCAAATTGTTAGTCATTATGTTTTCCCAAATGATGGCAAACAAAGAGACCCCAGCCTCATGGAGGGAGGCCAATATAGTTCCTATTTTTAAAAAAGGTAGTCGGGCAGAGCCGAGAAACTATCGCCCCAATTGCTCGACTCAATTGGAAAGCTTTTTCGCTACTGTCCTGCTCAGAGATCTGAGACCGTGGGCAGAGAAAAGCGGGATCCTGGACCCAAGACAGACGGGGTTCATGAAGGGGGTAGGTACGGCCCTCCATCTTTTTGTCATAAATCTCTTAAAAGAGAGTGCCTTGGAATCAGGAAAAACTACTCTGTACCTTGCCTTCATGGACCTCGAACAGGCATTTGATGGAGTCATCAGGGGGAAATTATGGGCAAAGTTGAGAAGATGGGACTGCCCGGTTGACCTCGTTGAAGCCATTGAAGCCCTCTATACCGATACCTCAGTACGGATCCGAAAGTCTGGTAAGGGGCTCCTCTCAGAAAAAATTCACACCTTTTGTTGATTAAAACAAGGGTGTGCCCTGGCACCTCTTTTGTTTTGCCTGTATATAGCTGATCTATCGCACTCTCAGAGTGAAGTAAGGCCTTTCCCTCCGATTATTGACAGTAGGGAGGTGTCCTGGATTCTGTTTGCGGACGACCTCGTCTTCTTAGTTCAGACGCTGATTGGTCTGCAAAGGAGGTTGAGTGCCTTTGAAGTCTTTTTGAGCCTGAATGGTATGAAGATCAATGTCACAAAATCTAAAATTGTGACTATGAAATCAGCGAACAAAAAGAGGGGTGAAGGATTTATATCGAGAGTGGAGGGTACCCCATTGGAAGTGGTGGAAATATGTTGTACCTAGGAGTGACCGTGAATAGGAGCAGAAATGAAATGGATCATTATCAGCACTTAAGATCTAGGCTGGCAACATTGATAAACCAGGGAAAGTCTTTCCACCAAAAATGTGGGAAATTCACACTTATACCAATAATTTCCTTCTATAAACAAAAAGTGGCACAAATGTTAACATACGATCTGAAGCCACTCTCCATTTATCATGTTCAGTATGGGAGCAGTTAGAAGGTATCATTTTTGGAGGAATGTGTTGAGAATCCCAAATAGACTTCCAACATGTGCGATTAGACAGGAACTCAAGCAGCAATTGCTGGAATCCATGGTGGTGTGGAAGACTATGGCTCTATATAGAAAATGTGGCCAAGCTACTCTAATAAGACCGTTTGCAATCCTGGATATAAATTGGGACACTCACGATAAACATCTAAATTTCTGGAAATTGAAAGTAAAATCTTGAAGGGGAGAGATATTGAGGTTGACGAGTTAATGGGAAATCCTCTAAAGGTAAAATAGAAGCTGCAGTCTTGGGATTGGATAGATACTATAGAACGATGTGGGAAGGACAAGCTGGTGCGCATTAGAATTGAAGGTGGAAAGGGTCTCAATGTTCTCCCCTGCTACCTGCAAAAATTCCCCTCACCGAGATATAGAGATATGTTGCTTAGATGTTGTCTAAATAATCCTGGGTACAAGAGAGGTGCAGTGGATTAGGAAAATGTCGGGGGTGGTCAATCAGCATTGCTGATTCTGTAAGGATATTGACTCAGTGGAATCTCCAATGCATCTGATAATGGCCTGCGAGTCATTAAATCAAGTTAGAAGGACTTTCCTAGAAGTATATAAGATGTGGGGGACAACTTTAAGTCCCACGGATTGGTGGAAATGGGTACTGAAGAAACCAAGGTAACCCTTGATAGCTCCATCACTCCCAAGGAGATATCCTGAGCCATCAAGGCCCTCCCAGCAGGCAAAGCCCCCCACCCGGATGACCTAACGACGGAATTTTACAAACACTTTAAGCCCCGCCTCATTCCTGAATTATTGCCTGTATGGTTGGAAGCCTGAACATCAGGGATACTCCCACCTACATTACAAGAGGCAGTGATTACAGTCTTGCTTAAATCGAACAAACCCCATGAGCAATGTGGCTCTTATCGGCCCCTCTCTCTTACAAACTCAGATGTTAAAATCATTCATCCAGACCAGTCTGGAGGGTCCCTGGCCACTCCGCAGCACTTAACCTAAGACACCTCTTCATTATCCTGCCGCGGATAGATCTGAAGGTGCAGGCGGTCACCACAGCTCTTGACATCCAAAAAGCCTTCGACTGAGTGGCCTGGCAATTCATTGGGGCTGCATTAGAAAAATGTAACTTTGGGCCAAGGTTCATTTCATGGATGAAAACTTTTATACACACAGCCCACTGGTAGAGTCAATGTACCCTATCTGCCCCGATCAATATATGTGGCGGAACCTGACAAAGCTGCCCGTTATCACCCCTTCTGTTTGCCATAGTAATGGAGCGGCTGGAAGAGGCCATCTGCAGTAAACATGTGCAGAGAGGAATCAGACTCACAGGAAAACCAGAAATTATTTTGCTGCACGCGGATGATGCACTGCTATTTATACGTGACCCAGCGAGGTGCCTAGTGCCAATTATGCACAACATCCTTTGCTTTGAGACCATGTCCAGGCTCTGTGTCAACTGCACATAGTCTGTACTATTCCTGTTGACGGGTGCAACCATACCACCACCAGACCTAATGGTTTTCACTTGGTCTCCACTAGAAATAAAATACTTGGGGATAATTGTAACATGACACAAGACCCCCCCCCGATAAACCCGAAATTATGGCGAATACCTACTACAACTGCACACTAAATTACCCACCTGGGTGAGACTTCCAATCACTATAGTAGGCTGAGTATCGATACTCAAAATGCTTATCCTTCCTAAACCGCTCTACTATTTCCTCAATATACCGCTGTGGACCGGAGCTGTGTTTTTTGAAACACTAAAACCAGCAATTAATGGCTTCATGTCGCATGCTGGTGCAGTACCGCTTAAATGGGATACACTGATCCTACGTAAGAGGGGACCTAGGCGCCCCAGACTTTGAGAGGCGCTGGATCGAGTCGCAGGTGCACTATGCAGCCTATTGGTTTGACGCTGACGCACAACACCCTCACCTGAAAAAATGGAAAGATATGCTGCTGGCGCCCGTGACATACGCTCACTAATATTACCACCATACAACAGGGATGGTGAAGATAATGACTCAAGCATGGGGTAAAATATGGAAAACCTTAAATATCCCCAGACCATACTATAGAAGCCATCTCCATCCCTCCATTCGGTAAGCAAGCCTGTCTGACGCACACCAATGGGCAGCAGAAGGGTATGCACTGATTGGGCATGTTTACAACATGGACTCCTTCATGGCATTCCGAGATTTAGTTAAACCTCCACACAGACAGTCTTTACAGTGGCTGCAATACGCTGGTCTTCCCCGAGCAGCCAAAAGAACCTGTACTACGTTCCCGGTAAAACCGCCTGACAAACCACTGCTAGATACCATCATGAGGGGAACCTCTACGTGGGGGATAGTGGCCAGATTGTATGAATTGCTGCAAGTCCGAGGTTGTAAACCCTTGAGAGAGACTCAGAGAAATCTGGTCAAGAGACTTAGAAGATTAAAGCTGAAATAAATCAGTCAGTACAATACTTAGATTTTCAAAAATATATAATTAAGGGTAATAAACAAGAAGTAAAAGTATATATAGATTTGATTTAACAATTGAATTTGTACAAACAATAGTAAATTGCACATATGGCCATCATAAAAAGCAAAGGAAAAAACCAAACAATATGTTCTTATGCTGAGATCTGATTTTCAACTCTACGCGATTCGGGGAAACTCCCCTTCTTCAGGAGCAAAAGAAATCTGCAATTACATATATACATACAATTATTAATCACCTTTTCATATGATAAACACTCAAATACATTAAACAAAGCGTTAGCAATAATCACTTCCAACCTAGTGCAAAAGAGAAATAGCTCATTCCCTATATTACACCATGACCCGACGCTTCCCAGTGTCTATTTTACACCATGACCCGACGCTTCTTGAACTGTTACCCATGATGGTGTACAAAAGAGGTGTTAACCTCAGAGACAGGGTAGTCATAGCAGAAAGGGGACCCAAACAGACACAATTGATATTTGCAACAAAAAAAAGGGAACATTCCCGTGTTTGACGTGTAGTCATTGTAACAATGTGGCAAAGGGCGAACATATCTTACACATTCAGATGGGGAGGAAAATTAAACTTAAAGATTTTGCCACGTGTAGAACCACAGGGGTTGTCTACAGCATTAAGTGCCCATGTGGCCTCATGTACATTGGCCAAACAGCGAGGTCGGCCCGTGAAAGATGGACAGAGCACAAATCGAACATTTGGTGCAAAAATGAAAAATCCCCTGTAGCAAGAGACACAATGTGGCCCAGTTAAGATTCAACATACTGGAAGTAGTCAAAAAACCTCATAGAGGAGGTGACTATGCAAGGATTCTGGCACAAAGAGGGATGTTCTGGATTGATCTCCTGGACACTATTTCCCCCAGAGGTCTTAATGAGGAGTTTTCCCTCAACTGTTTTATTTAGGAATATACAAGTAGGGCCTCAACATCTTTGTTTACTTTTAGAAATTGCTCGGATTGGTTTAAATTGGAACTGGTGTATATACTGGTGGATTCTGTATTGTTTTCTTGTGTGATGACTGATTTTTGATCTTCAGTCAAGCTAAACCATTGGTTGAAATATAGTTATTGAAATGGTTGGTGGATTAGGTATTCTTTTACATCTGTGGACTCTGGAGTCTTGTTTTCCTTGTTTATAAATTGCTGTGCATCATGAACTATTTCTTATTTAATTCTCTCTTTTTTCTTGCTCAATTTCCCCACCTGGAGCGGCATCCATTTCTGCACTTTTCCGCAGTTTGAATCATCTTTTTAGAAGGATTTGAGAGGTACTTTTCAGTGAATTTGCAGGAACACTTCCGTGTCACGTGACATTGTCACGTGACACGGTCATGTGACTTTGTAACTCAGCTACACGCACGATAGATATACTGATGAGCATACTGTATCTAGATTCAGTGTTTATATCTTTATAATTATCATCACCATCACTTTAGTCCTATTCGGGTCTCGGAGGGCCACGTTTTGGGCTTTCAGAGTCGAGTGACCAATCACATGACGAGTTGTCCCGCTAGGAAGTTTCCGGGTCACATGACTTTGTCATGTGACCAACCTCTTCCTGGCTTTGTTAAAACCGGTAAAGAGTACTCATTCAGTACGCGGATACCATGTGAGTGGTGTACGTAATAATAAAACTCCAGGATTTCGCCTGAATAGAAGATCGTTTCTTTTATTGTAAGTACTATGATGGTTACTGCATTTAGAGGCATCTGGAACTTTATTGAACATTGGGCCATTGCGGTTCACTTTATTGAAATTGACATCTTTTTCACGTTTACCCCTTCTTGAATCTAACAGCACGTGATTTCGAATCTGCAAGTGGCTAGACGCTTCACTTGAAAACTGGAGTCATTTATCCATGGAGAGTTGAATAATATTTGTTGATGACTTTGGAGTTGCTGCATGTACAACAGACCGCATGATACGCCACTGAGGTAAAGGTTGTACTTAGTGAGACAATGTTGCGCTCATTTGGATTGATAGTGGCATCAGTAGTAATTGCGGGTTTTACGTTTCTTTAGGATTTTAATTATCCTTAGGATACTCCGACTAGATCTACAATGTGGGTCGTACAGCCCGGTTGGTTTTCCCATTGTGGTTCCATTTGGAATTATTGACTATCTTCCTAACCTTTGGGTAAGCACTTGGTCCTTTATTTGACATTGATTTATTTTTTAGTCGACTATTATTACTCAACGTTTAATTTTTAGCTGGCCAGTATGACCTGTCTAAATTAGGTATCCTTGATGGATTCCCCTTAGATTTGACTCAGCAGTGGATACTTTTGACCTGCATAATACTCGTTCATTGTGGTAGACTACACAAAAAGATACAGTAGAGGTAATTTTCTATACTATTTTTCTTTTAGTTCTCTTCTTTTGGAGTCACACCGGTGTTAGAATTATGGTTCACCAACCACTAAGAAAAACATATAGGGAATGAGCTATTTCTCTTTTGCACTAGGTTGGAAGTGATTATTGCTAACGCTTTGTTTAATGTATTTGAGTGTTTATCATATGAAAAGGTGATTAATAATGGTATGTATATATGTAATTGCAGATTTCTTTTGCTCCTGAAGAAGGGGAGTTTCCCCGAATCGCGTAGAGTTGAAAATCACATCTCAGCATAAGAACATATTGTTTGGTTTTTTCCTTTGCTTTCTATGATGGCCATATGTGCAATTTACTATTGTTTGTGCAAATTCAATTGTTAAATCAAATCTACATATACTTTTACTTCTTGTTTATTACCCTTAATTATATATTTTTGAAAATCTAAGTATTGTACTGACTGATTTATTTCAGCTTTAATGGTGTGCAGGGGACGGGAGTGTCTTTAAATTTAGACACTTTTCTTAGTTCATGTTTTACACAGGCTCCAGTGTCAGGGCTTGTATTCCTCCCCAGCACACGGAATCTTTAAAAATGTTATGTAACTACTTTACACAGTGACAGATAATTAGGTGTGCACCTATTGACAACCATTTTTGCTCAAGAGACTTAGAAGTACACATTACTGATGAAGCCTGGTAGTCCATGTGCAGGCAGACCCAAGAAGTGTCCCTCAACTCTAGATTTAAAGTATTACACAGGTTCCACTACACCCCTGCTAGACTACATTGTTTCTCACACACCCATCCCACATCATGCCCTAGATGTCACATGGACGGAGCAGGCTATCTTCACATGCTCTGGAGCTGTCCAAAACTGAGGGAATATTGGGCGGAGTCTGTGATACTGTGTCAGCTATATTGAACTCTACATTAGACCCTACTCCAGCCAACTGTTTCTTTCGATAATTCGAACAACTGCAAGAGGGGCTCTGCAGACTGGCAAGCCTGTGCATGTTATTGGCTGTCTCCTGTGGGTCCGCCCTACCTGCCCAACTGTGCCCCAGTGGCTGAAAGCAGTCACATGGGTGTCAGATAAGGAAGAACATTCCTCTTCACTACAGCCAATAAACTGTAAACCGATAGACATATGGCCACCATTCCACAGTTTTCTACTGTCAAGTGCAGAAGATGTTGAGAACCTAACAACTGACAGATGAATCCTCCCCTGTGCACCTAACACCATGTATTTGTTCCCCAAACTTGGTGTACCATTAACAGTGTTCTCATCGCTGCAAAACATTTGCTAATGTGCAGGGAAAGTAGTGCCTTTTCTGCTACTTACGCTGCTATCTGTTCTACTCTTGTTGTAATGTCAAATACGTTCTAAATAAAGGTTTAAAAGAAAAGAAAAATGCAATAGCACAAGTGGAGCCACAACCCACTATGTGTCCAGCTCTGATTGATTTAGCTTTACGGCTGGATCATAGAATAAGTGAGCGGAAAGCGGGAAAAGGAGACCAGATGTTCAATTTGTACGTTTGGATAGGAGTCGGGGAAACTAAAGTCAAAAAGGTAGAAGGGGAGCCCATGCAGATTGGCAGCATTCGGGGGCCTCTCACAGTCGAGGAGAAGGAGAAGAGGCGGAAGGATAACCTTTGTTTGTATTGTGGGAAGGGTGGTCATTTTATTCATAATTGTCCAAACACACCACGACAGAGGGGAGGTTCTAGGTTGAAATCTGAGGTGGGAAAAGAACAGACTCATCAACAGAGGGAACTGAATCGACGATTCCTAAGCATGAGAAGTTCCCAAGCAGTATTGCAAACACATTACAAAACAAGGCTCCTCATTTGTACATTTCAGTGACTCTGTTGTTCTCCACTACTAAGGTAACGGTGTCCGTAATGATTGACTCAGGGGCAGCAGGGAACTTTGTAGATGTGTTATTAGTGGAGAAATTAAAGTTGCCCACACAGGGTAAGGAGTTCACAGAACCAGTGATGTCTGTAGGTGGTTCCATGCTCATCTCGCCTATCACTACACAAACGCAGCAACTACAAATGCAGTGTTTATCAGGACATAAGGAAATGATAACCTTTGATTTAATGTCAGTGTTGCATTTTGGACTAATTCTCAGAATGCCCTGGTTGGTCACTCATAAAGCTACGATCAATTGGGTTGAGAGCACAGTGACATTTGAGGCTCCAGGTTGTATTGCGCATGTTTGTGAAGAGGAAGACCCCAGAACATTTCTGGTGGAAGGGCTCACTGACCAGGAGGGAGGCCAGGGAATCATGCAGTGGAAACTGCATTGCCAGAAATCTATTCAGAATTTGCAGAAGCATTTGATAAAGTGAAGGCAGAATCTTTGCCCCCTCATAGACCCTATGACTGTGTGATCGATATGGAGGCTAATGCCAAGTTACCATGTAGTCGGATCTATGCCCTTACGGAGCAAGGAAACCAACATCTCCAAAAAAATCTAGATGACAAGTAAGCTCACAGAATTAACAAGGTGTCTAAGTCTACTGTATCTTCGCAATTGTTTTTCGTCCCTAAGAAGGAAGGCACTCTGAGAACTTGCATAGATTATAGGGCATTGAATAAAGTGACCATTAAAAACAGATTTCCTCTACCTTTGATTTTGGTTTTTCTAGACCAGGTGAAGTCAGTAACTATTTACACTAAACTGGATCTTAGGGGAGCTTACCATCTGATCAGAGTGAAGGCTGGGGACGAGTGGAAGACGGCATTCAGGACTAAGTTCGGCTTGTATGAATACCTGGTGATGCCGTTCAGGTTGTGTAACGCCCCAGGGGCATTCCAACATTTCAAGCAGGATGTATTAAGAGAATATATAGACATCTCTGTGATCATCTATATTGACAATATTTTGATCTACTCTGAAACCAGAGAACAGCAAGTTCAGCAGTTTCAGGTTGTGATACAACGCTTGAGGGAACATCGGTTGTATGCCAAGTTGGAGAAATGTGTTTTTCACGCCTCACGGGTAGAGTTTTGGGGGTTCATTCTTACCCCGAGAGGTAGCGAGATGGACAGGAAAAAGGGGCAGGAAGTTACTGAGTGGCCATCCCCACAGAGTGTAAAGGAGGTGCAGTCGTTCTTTGGTTCACCAATTTCTATCGCAGGTTTATTGGCAATTTTTCACAGATCATCATACCTGTTACCGAATTTTGCCGAAAGGTCAGCCAATTCAGGTGGTACAGTGATGCAGAGTTAGCCTTTCAGGAGCTCAAGGGGTTATTCACCAGCTCACCTGTTTTACAGCATCCAAACATAGCGAGGCCCTTCGAGGTAGAAACTGATGCATCAAACTTGGTGGTGGGGGCGATTCTTCGACAGAAGGATCAGGAGGGGGTCCTGCACCCAGTCACATTTTTTTCACACAAATTGACTGCAAGTGAACAGAACTATTCCATCACAGATAAAGAGTTGTTGGCCATTCGACCAGCTTTTCAAGAAGGAAGGCACTATCTTATGGGAGTGCAGCATCAGGTAACAGTGTTGACTTATCACAAGAATTTACAGTATCCAAAGGCCGGCGAGACATTGAGTGCAAGACAATTACGATGGGCTACATTTTTTGAGGAGTTTGACTTTGTCATTCATACAGCCTAGGGGCAAAGGAATGGGAAGCCAGATGCACTCACCAGATAACAAACGCCAGAAACAGCACATAATTCACACCTCATAATAAAGGTAGACAGGATTGTAGGAGCAGGCACGCAAGGTCTACTAGAAGAGATACAGAATCAGTTTAGGAAGAAAGAGTTGCAGGAGTGGTTGAGTAAGAATTCTCTCAGGTCCATAGGCAATGGGTTACCTTACCATGCGGGCCGACTGTTCCTGTCAATGGAACGCCTGTTACGCTCACCTGGCCTCTGCGGGGACATTGGGGCACGGTGGGAGCCCTCCCAGGAGTTGACTCCCTCGGATCGCTTCTCTCCCCCAAATGCTGCGGTTTCGTGGACCCGTAATGCTGGAACTGTTCCTGGGAGAAGATGAGAGGGGTGTCCAGTCATAATATCGAAAAAAAAAATTCGAATGTCAAAAAAGTCGAATCAAAAATGTTGAAAAAAAAAATGTCGAATTATTTTTTTTTTCGATATTTTTGTTTGGGCTCTAGTTTATATTTAAAAAAAAGGTAAAAAAAAAAAAAAAAAAACGGGGGTTGGGGGGGAACCCCCCCATTTAAAAAAAAAACGTCATAAAAAATAAATTCGACATTATTTTTTTCGACATTTTTTTTTCGACTTTTTGACTTTCGAAATTTTTGATTTCGAAATTATGTCTATAAACCGATGAGAGGCAGTGAGGATAGCGTGGTGGTGTTGTGGTTCCCCTCGACCCTTTCCTGCCAAAATGTAGTGCGCAGGAGTTTATCTGTTTTTATGTATGGATGAGCTCTCCGTCCTGCTTTCCTTCAGCAAGGGTGCTGTGGATGGACCTAGTTGCGTCACAGGTCCAGATTGTGGAAGTCCAGGCGGGCTGCGACCATTCCCTCTCGAAGGTAGGTGTTTAGAACTATGATTATTGTCTGTATTCTTTCTGTTAATTATTTCCCAATGATTATTGTTCGTAACTATATATTGTTCTCTCTCCCCCTAGTGATGAGGATGGCTCAGGAGCGCGTGATGGTGAAAGGAGTCTATTCCGGGGGACCCACCGATGGTAAGTAGACAGTTCCAGAAGCTACACCAAGTTCGTGAGTTGCGCTGCTTTAGCGTGTTCAAGTCTATGCGACTGCTCACCTTGTATTTCTTATTTCCTTTGAGGTGCGGCTGGTCGGTGATAGCGAGTGAGCGGTTTCCGAACTCCTACAGGCTGCCAGAGATGAAGATCTATGTGGATGCTGCGCCTGAAGATGGCCTGTGTTGAAGGGAGTTCGGGACAGGTAAGGATGCTGGCCGGTACCCGCGGAGGCTGCTGCAGAGTCAGAAGCAGTAGCAGAGCTTTTTTTCGAGCGGTAGCGTGGCTGAATCCAGGTACCCGAAGACTGAAGATGCACGTGCTGGAGGGTTCCGGAGACTGAAGGCGCACGTGCTGAACCAGGTAAGGGTCTTCTGAACGGCGGTAAGCGGTACGCTGCTCTTAGCAGACTAACGCGAAGCTCCAGTATGCGGGTGAGGCCGGTTTATATAGCCTGGCCCCAGCCACTCCCCTTGCTCCTCCTCCTTCTTCTGCATGTGCCTTCCCTGTACTAATAGGGCCCCGCCTGGCATTGCTGCACGTGCCTTTGGTGTTCTGTGTGAAAAGCACACTTTGTAATGAGCTTGGTGCCATAGGCGCCAAGACTGGGTCCACTGGGACCCTGCAAGAAGTGAAGTACTGGGCCCTTGCCCAGTGGCCATGACAACGCCTGAGGGAAAAAGCTTTGCTATGGTGTCACAAGTCTCCCTTAGCAGGGCATGCAGGGGAACGCAAGACTCGACAGATGTTGAGTAAATACTTTTGGTGGCCAGGTATGAACACACAAGTACAAGTATTTCAAAAATGGTAGCAGGCGCTCCTCTCCAGAAAGAACATGGCATGATAACCTGTTCTGAGATGAGAGTTTGCAGCACACGCTTTTTGCTCACTTTACCTTTCACAGATGGGAAATATCCATTTGCAGATCAGTCTTTGTCCCGCCCACATGGGCAGTCCAGCACCGAAATGCTATGGAAATTCCTCTCTGAACAAGAGTACCACCAGCAACCCCATAAACGTGTTTCAGCCTTGTTGGGCCTCATCAGTGAGGTGAAGCTGAGCCTCTCTGAGCATAGTGAGCAGGGAGACCACGTCTGGGAGCCCCCAGGTAACCTAGGGTGACCAACCCCAAGTTCCTTACAAATATTTCAAAAAAGGTAGCAGACGCTCCTCTCCAGAAAGAACATGGCATGATAACCTGTTCTGAGATGAGAGTTTTCAGCACACTCTTTTTGCTCACTGTACCTTTCACAGATGGGAAATATCCATTTGCATATCAGTCTTTGTCCCGCCCACATGGGCAGTCCAGCACCGAAATGCTATGGCAATTCCTCTCTGAACAAGAGTACCACCAGCAACCCCATAGACGTGTTTCAGCCTTGTTGGGCCTCATCAGTGAGGTGAAGCTGAGCCTCTCTGAGCATAGTGAGCAGGGAACCCACGTCTGGTTGCCCCCAGGTAACCTAGGGTGACCAACCCCAAGTTCCTTACAAATATTTCAAAAAAGGTAGCAGGCGCTCCTCTCCAGAAATAACATGGCATGATAACCTGTTCTGAACATGGCATGATAACCTGTTCTGAGATGAGAGTTTGCAGCACACGCTTTTTGCTCACTGTTACTTTCAAAGATGGAAAATATCCATTTGCATATCAGTCTTTGTCCCGCCCACATGGGCAGTCCAGCACCGAAATGCTATGGCAATTCCTCTCTGAACAAGAGTACCACCAGCAACCCCATAGACGTGTTTCAGCCTTGTTGGGCCTCATCAGTGAGGTGAAGCTGAGCCTCTCTGAGCATAGTGAGCAGGGAACCCACGTCTGGTTGCCCCCAGGTAACCTAGGGTGACCAACCCCAAGTTCCTTACAAATATTTCAAAAAAGGTAGCAGGCGCTCCTCTCCAGAAATAACATGGCATGATAACCTGTTCTGAGATGAGAGTTTGCAGCACACGCTTTTTGCTCACTGTACCTTTCACAGATGGGAAATATCCATTTGCATATCAGTCTTTGTCCCGCCCACATGGGCAGTCCAGCACCGAAATGCTATGGCAATTCCTCTCTGAACAAGAGTACCACCAGCAACCCCATACACGTGTTTCATGGTTACATACAACAGTGATATGATATGATTGTTTATTTATATAGCGCCTATACACAATGTGTTTCAAAGCGCTTCAAGGCAAGGAAGGGAACAAAGGAAAATACAATCACATTCTTACAGGCCATGAACAGTAAGGATGTGAAATTAACTATCGTACTCGGCCTGATGACATTTCAGATAGTGCAAGAGCTAAGACATAGATCAGGAAGGGAGGGGGAGAGTGGGAAGGAAATGGAAACAGACAGGCGACTACCGTACTAGGCCTGATGACATTTCTGGTAGAGCCGGAGAAAAATAAAAGGTGAGGTAGAGGGGTGCAGAAAGGGAGGGGAGGAACAAAACAAGCGACTATCATACTAGGCCTGACGACATTTCACATAGTGCTGGAGGCGTGGTGGGGAGGAAAAAAACAGTAATGGGAGGGTGGAGGAAACAGACGAGGTTGCTATCATATTAGGTCCAGGGACAATTCTGATAGAGTAAGTGCATAGAAGAAAGTAAAGGGAGGAGATAGGAAAAGGGAGAAGGGAAAGGAAAGGAGGAGAGAAAAGAGAGTAAGCAGTGAAAAAGAATGGAGAAGCAAGAGTGGAGAGCGAATACAATTGCAGAAGTCATTAGTAACACATAATGTTGCAAGCCAGGATACAAGATGAAGATGGGAACAGCATGATTCAGGGCCACCATGAGTACAAGATGCAAAGGAAATCCAGCATGAGAGTTGAGAAAGAGTGACGCACTGTGAATGAATGAAGTCCATAAAAGTCAAATCCAGCATTGGCCACAAGACAGTGATGGTGAAGGAAGGCACCAGGTGGGCGGGGCTTGCTAAGTGGTGAAAAAGAGCAGCAGGCAGGAAGGTACCAGGTGGGCGGGACTTAGGCCAGGTGACCGAGATCCACTTGCACCTGCTCCCCATCTGCAAAGGAAAAGAAGCTGGAGGGCTCCTTAAGTAGGGAAACAGAGCGGCAAGCAGGAAGGCACCAGGTGGGTGGGCCTTGCTAAGTGGTGAAAAAGAGCGGCAAGCAGGAAGGCACCAATTGGGCGGGGCTTGCTAAGTGGTGAAAAAGAGCGGCAGACAGGAAGGCACCAGGTGGGCAGGGCTTAGGCCAGGTGACCTAGATCCACTTGCACCTGCTCCCCATCTGCAAAGGAAAAGAAGCTGGAGGGCTCCTTAAGTAGGGAAACAGAGTGGCAAGCAGGAAGGCACCAGGTGGGCGTGGCTTGCTTAGTGGTGAAAAAGAGCGGGAAGCAGGAAGGCACCAGGTGGGTGGGGCTTGATAAGTGGTGAAAAAGAGCGGGAAGCAGGAAGGCACCAGGTGGGCGGGGCTTGCTAAGTGGTGAAAAAGAGCGGCAAGCGGGAAGGCACCAGGTGGGCGGGGCTTTCTAAGTGGTGAAAAAGAGTGGCAGGCAGGAAGGCACCAGGTGGGCGGGGCTTGCTAAGTGGTGAAAAAGAGCAGGAAGTAGGAAGGCACCAGGTGGGCGGGGCTTGCTAAGTGGTGAAAAAGAGTGGCAGGCAGGAAGGCACCAGGTGGGCGGGGCTTAGGCCAGGGGACCTAGATCTACTTGCACCTGCTCCCCATCTGCAAAGGAAAAGAAGCCAGAGGGCGCCTTAAGTAGGGAAACAGAGCGGCAAGCAGGAAGGAACCAGGTGGGCATAGCTTGCTAAGTGGTGAAAAAGAGCGGCAAGCAGGAAGGCACCAGGTGGGCGGGGCTTGCTAAGTGGTGAAAAAGAGCGGCAGGCAGGAAGGCACCAGGTGGGCGGGGCTTAGGCCAGGTGATCTAGATCCACTTGCACCTGCTCCCTATCTGCAAAGGAAAAGAAGCTGGAGGGCTCCTTAAGTAGGGAAACAGAGCGGCAAGCAGGAAGGCACCAGGTGGGCGTGGCTTGCTAAGTGGTGAAAAAGAGCGGCAAGCAGGAAGCACCAAGTGGGCGGGGCTTGCTAAGTGGTGAAAAAGAGTGGCAGGCAGGAAGGCACCAGGTGGGTGGGGCTTAGGCCAGGTGACCTAGATCCACTTGCACCTGCTCTCCATCTGCAAAGGAAAAGAAGCTGGAGGGCTCCTTAAGTAGGGAAACAGAGCGGCAAGCAGGAAGGCACCAGGTGGGCGTGGCTTGCTAAGTGGTGAAAAAGAGCGGGAAGCAGGAAGCACCAGGTGGGCAGGGCTTGCTAAGTGGTGAAAAAGAGTGGCAGGCAGGAAGGCACCAGGTGGGCGGGGCTTAGGCCAGGTGACCTAGTTCCACTTGTACCTGCTCCCCATCTGCAAAGGAAAAGAAGCTGGAGGGCTGTGATGTTTGCATGAAAAACAAGATGGATCATGGTAAAAAACGACAGGTGCTGCAACCATTACCTACCCCAGAGGGGCCGTAGTCCCATATTTGTATAGAATTTGTGACACAACTATCTAAGGTAAATAGGTATGTCTGCAGGCTCTCTCTCTCTCTCTCCTGGCCACTATCTTACCGTGGCTACTGTCTATCGGCCACCTGGCCAGATCACCTCCTTCCTCTCTGAGTGGGCAGACCTCTCCTCCTGCCTCCTGGCCTCGACCACTCAACTCCTCCTTCTTGGAGACTTTAACATCCACCTGGATGCTTCCTGTCCCTGCTCTGGACTCTTTTGCAACCTCTGTGACTTTCTCTCTCTCTTTCTATTCTCCCCTCTGGCCCGACTCACTCTGCAGGGCACACTCTGGATGTTCTGATCTCCTCAGACCTCACCCTCTCTATTCCCCTCACCACTCCTCTCTCCTGGAGTGATCACTTTCTCCTTTCCTCCCATCTCTCCCTCTCTACTCCATAGGCCAAGCCAACTCCAGCACTGCCACCTACCTTCTCAGTCATCCGACCCATGAAGTGTGTGTCAGTTCAGGCTTTCGCCACCACTTTCTCTCTCCCTCCTCCTCTGGCTGACTCATATCCTGACACAGCCCTTTCCATGCTCCACTCTTCTATCTCTGATACTCTTGATGTTCTTGCCCCTGTCATGAGGATCCGCTTGAAGCCCAAAGCCAAGTGCAACTCCTGGTATGACTCTGACCTCGTCACCCTTAAACACAAGACCACATTGACACCCTCAATCCTGCCCTGGATGACTTCTGCAACCACTACTTCGCCACTGGAGCCTTCCCTTTCCTTCTATCTAGGCTGGACTACTGCAATAGCCTCTTCTACATTCTGCCCTCTGCAACTCATCCAGAACAGGACTGCGAGACTTGTCCTTGGCCTCAAGCCCAGGGATCATATCTCTCCAGCATTGACATCTCTGCATTGTCTCTCAGTGGCTGCAAGGATTAGGTTCAAGACCCTCTGCATTGTCTACAAGGCCTTCTGGGCCCTGGGTCCTCAATACCTCCAACTCTCTCTTCCTAAATACCTTCCTACTCAAGCTCTTCGCTCCTCCACCTCCAACTCCCTCAGGGTCAGTCGCTTCTCCAAGCAACAGGCTGGTGGTAGATCTCTTTCTTCGGCTGGGGCCTCCCTCTGGAACAGACTCCCTGCCTCTCTGAAACTTGAGGAGAACCATCTCCGGTTCCGGAAGCACCTCAAGACCTTCCTCTTTGCTCCTGCCTTCTCTCTTCCTCTCCCCTGCTAATTTCCTGTCTGATGTTGCACTGGCCACCAGGCTACCCTTTGATTTCGGGCCCGCTCAGTTGCACACACGGCAACCCTTGCACTTGGGTCTGTATCCTTAACCCTACAGTCACCCTACCTGCACCTTTGGACACCTGCTGTCTGCACTTACCCTTGCACCTGACACCTGCTGGCAGCACTTCTTGGTATTGTTTTGATCCCATGCACAGCACTGCCCTCTCCCCTTTCCCTAGGCACTTCCCTTCCTTCCTCCCCTGCACTTGCGCAATCTCAATCTCACTTGGCCTAGTCGCTGTCTCTGTCCTCCCTTTGTTCCCCCTTCCTTGCCTCGTTGCACCTTGAAACAAATGCCATATCATATAATTTAATATTCTGGTGGTTATATACTATTTTTCTAATCAGACACATTTTATTCCCTGCATTGGAATTCTAAGTGCTGATAAATTAGAGTTATTTTTGCACAACATAGTACGACTACATGGGTTACCTCACACAATTGTATCTGATCGAGGTGCGCAATTTACCTCACAATTTTAGCGAGCATTTTGTCGGCTGCTGGGTATCAACTGTGCATTATCCACAAGTTATCACCCACGGACAGATGGACAAACAGAACGGGTGAACCAAATCATGGAACAGTATTTGAGATGCTTGTTAGCCGATGGATTAAGCCCATGGGTACACGCCCTTTGGGTAGCTGAATTTACCTACAATAACTCTGAACATACCTCCATGGGAATGTCGCCAACCATGTGTTTGTATGGGCAAGAGCAAAATACGCTTTTTGAACATCTGCCAGGAACAGTTAACCTGCCAGAACTCATAGAGCGCAAACAGGGGCTTTCAAGCAACAGGCAAAAGGCATGACAAAATTTGGAAAAAGATAAAGCCACATAAAAAGGGTATGCTGATAAGCAAAGGCAGGCATCCCCTAAGTATATGCCAGGGGATAAGGTGTGGCTCTCCACTCAGAACATACGTATGGTGGGTCTGCGGAAACTTATGCCACGGTTCATCGGACCATTTGTGGTGCTTAAAAGTGTGTCTGATTCAGCTGTAAAACTGAAACTACCGGGTACATTGAAAATACATCCTGTGTTTCATGTATCTTTACTTAAACCTGCAGCCACTGCTATGCGGCCCAAGCAACCACCTTTCATTTTGGAGGATGGGAAGGAAGAATATGAAGTACGATTAAGATTACAAAACGCGTTACAAACGTCTGAGGTACCTGGTGGATAGGGTTGACTACAGTCCTGAGGATCGTTCCTGGGAGCCGGCAGAGAAGGTGCATGCCCCAAGGTTGATTAAGTTGTTCCACAAGTGGCATCCAGAGAAACCAGGACCTGGGGAGGGCCCTAGGAGAGGAGGTACTGTGAGATGGGCTGTGGAGCATGGGGAGTCCCAGGAACTACATTTCCCAGGAGACTTGGCAGCAACGCACATGCAGCACATGCCACCCAAGCTTGAAAAGGCTTGTATCTGCCCGTGCTTGGCGCCGATTGTTGCGACCTTCAGGAGCAAGGGAATGGGTGTGGCATGGTGCGGCAGGAGCAGAGAAAAGAAAGTTGAGGGGCGTGAAAGGACAGCAGAGGCCTGGTAGTCCCGAGGCCATGGTGGTGAACTCAATGAGATGTTTGTGCCTCTGTGGTGAACTGTGTGCTGCCTGCCGGAGCACGTGTTATTGACTTCTGCTACCAGCTCGGGGTTGCCACATGGCACGCCTGACCAAAGATAAGTAAAACCTCGGAATGTACCATCCAGTGTGTGTGTACAGGATATGGTTTAGTTTGAAGTGTGAACAGCTTTGCGAAAAGGAACTCCTGTGAAGGAACAGGGTTAAATCATATACATGTTTTTGGTGAACTTTTCTTTCAATTCTGGGTTGGGCGTCAGGAAAACCTGGCACAGGTTAACTAACAGCAGGACTATATTGAAGAGCATTAGATAACTGGACAGTGCCTTGGGGAAACTCCCAGTGGGGTGGCTCTCAATGTGAACCATTCACATGGGACAAGCCAGTTGGGGGAGGGTGGCAAGGATCTCAATGCTGTATTATTCATGTTCATTTGTCTGACGTGAAATATGTGTCATCATGCATGGCTTATGGTAGGAGAGCAGCTCTCCATGTGTGTAATGTGGCTACCTCAGATCCACTGTATGTGCGTATATGTTTAGGGAAGTTGGGAGGCAGACAGGCAGCAGGAAGCAGGACAGGTTTGTATGTGTTAGGCATCTGACTCGAGCAAGAGAGGCTCTAGACTGTTTGGCATTTGCACATCTATAGTATGGGTTTCCCCTGTGTTTCCCGTACCCATCCATTCAAGCATCCCTAACCCTCCTAATCCTAATCTCCCCCTACCCAGCCACACCAGCTCCCTAACCCTCTTCCCCCTATTGACTGTCTCGTAGTGACCTGTTTATACGCATCAGGGTTCTGTGCACAACCACGGTGCGAGGGTCGTACTCCCTTAGGCTTCAGTGGTTAGACAGGGATTGAAATAGTAGGATGATTTGGTTGAATCAAGGGTCGAGGAGAATACAAGGACATCCTCCCTGTAGAAAGTAAGGCAGGAGAAAGCGTGAGATTTCCAGCAGCGCCCAAGGTAAAATCCCATTACAGCTTCGTTTTTGGATGGCTGGGGAGATCCAGGGACAGGGATGGGGCAAGAGTGGGAGAATGACTAGACAGGATTTGCTGAAAGGGGGTCATGAGAGTGCTGTAGAACTTTGTAGCAGGTGTTCAGATGTGAGAGGGCTTGAAAAGAGGAGGTCAGCAGGTCTAGGCACAGGAGTAGGGATTCTGGTTCAAACATCCATTTGGTGATTATGGTATGTGGAGGGGCAGGAGTATTTGGGGAATGGAGGCAGTGAAGTGTAGTAAGAAGTGGTCAATGAGAAGAAGACAGGAGAGAGGATGACATGAAAATCAGGTCCAGATAATCTGAAGGAGTGTTGGTGCACTGATTGTGCAGAGAGATGTCAAAGAGAAATGAATCTACGGGTGCTGATGTTGCTTGAAGTGGTTAGAAAGGAGAAAGCAAGACTATGCGCACCCGTGAAGCCCCGTCAAATCCCGCTTTGCCACAGGTGATTGTGGAGCTCCTCAGCGTTTCTCATTTCTCAAGGAGAGCAACGTTTTCACGAACAAACTACGATCCCCAGCAGGCTTTGTGCATAACGCCTACTGGGAGGGGCCATAAATACGAGGTTGCGCGCGCACTGTGTGCGCGCACCCGTGAAGCCCCGTCAAGTCCCGCTTTGCCGCGGGTGATTGTGGAGCTCCTCAGCGTTTCTCATTTCTCAAGGAGAGCAACGTTTTCACGAACAAACTACGATCCCCAGCAGGTGAACACTTGTTTTGGGAAGTATATATAGCAGCCTTAGCATATCTTTATGCTGACATTTTGTTCTCTTTGTTTAGGCTTTGTGCATAACGCCTACTGGGAGGGGCCATAAATACGAGGTTGCACGCGCACCGCGCGCGAGCACCCGTGAATCCCCGTCAAGTCCCGCTTTGCCGCGGGTGATTGTGGAGCTCCTCAGCGTTTCTCATTTCTCAAGGAGAGCAACGTTTTCACGAACAAACTACGATCCCCAGCAGGTGAAGACTTGTTTTGGGAAGTATATATAGCAGCTTTAGCATATCTTTATGGTGACGTTTTGTTCTCTTTGTTTAGGCTTTGTGCATAACGCCTACTGGGAGGGGCCATAAATACGAGGTTGCGCGCGCACCGCGCACGCGCATCCGTGAAGCCCCATCAAGTCCCACTTTGCCGCTTCGCTGCGCTCGGCACGTCGTCGCTGTGAGTAGGAACGCTCCCATTTTGTTTTAGCTTATTATCTACTATTTCACAGTCCTCCAAAGAAATTTGTTTTTGCTGTTTTGGGCAGAATTTGTTTTATTTTATCATGACACGTGGCATCACCACTCTCAAATCAGGCATGCCCACAGTAACTACTCTACATTGCACTAATGACATTACTCCACCTCATGTTGTAACAAAAAAACCTCGACTAAGTTCCACTCCATGTGCCAGCATTTTGAAATCCAAAGCTAAATCGAAAGCTGAAAATCTGTTAGGAATGGACATTCGCCCATTTATCAGAGAAGCAACTCTTGTGGATAATGTTGTTTTGACTAGTGGGAATATTTTAACAACAGCACCTGGCGGTGTGGACCAAACAAATGCAGCAACAACAAAGGACATTTTACATGGACAGTGTGTCAAGCACGATGTGGCGGAAGATGGTAAATTGAGTGAGATATCAAAGCATGTGTCAGTGACCTGTGCCACGGTCACATTTGCAAAGGAAAATGTCTCCCTAACGGACAGTATTGTGTTAAACAATGTATTTATTGATTGTGATGCATCACCTGTTGATCCTCCAGTCATGTCTATGCTTATCCCAAGTGATATTTCGAAATCAATATCTACTGATGGAAACTTGGCTGTAATTGATCTTGATACAGATGCATCTTGTTTTTCTTCACACACTATGGCCCTCATTACAACCCTGGCGTTGGACCATGGTGCTAATAGCACCATGGTCCATGCCGGTAACTTACCGACTCTGCCATGGCGGAATGGGGAATTACCGCCCCATTCCGAGGTTGGCGGGGTGGTAATTCCCCATGCCGCCATTGCCCTACCCCATTCCAATTTTTACCCCATAGGGCTCAATGGAAATGGGGAAGGCACTAAGTACGGTGCCAACGTACTTAGCACCAAGGTCCCTTTGCGGGTTGGATTTTAACGCCTGCAAAAAGCAGGCATTAAAATAGCCAACCCGCAAAGGGACCTCGTAATCAGGCGTTAAGGGGTTAACGGCGCCGCCACCTTTTGCGGCGCCGTTAACCCCTTAACGCCAGGGTTGTAATGAGGGCCTATGTCTGAAAATCTATCCAAGTCTCCAATTATATTTACAAATCTTAGTGCTGTTAATTCAGTGGTCAAATTATCATTCACGGCTCCGACCCCCCGGAAAATGGGAGCTTCCTGCCCTTCTGCTGAAGGGTTGCGTGAAACACACAATGTAAATACTGGTATTGCTTTGACATCTGTGAACACTGCTATATTAGCGTTGGCCAAATTATTGACCTGCCCAAACCATAATCCCAAAAATCTCAGATTGTGAGTGCCAAGCGCCCTGCTATTCACTCATTGTCCATTAGCTGTAGATCCTTGCCTGCTAAGCAATATTAACTGAATCGTGCCTCTGTCTTGGCTATATTTAGCGAACTTCCTGAGCTTGACGACATTGGCACTATTGATATTGAGCAGGTTGAGCTTCTTGACCATTCACATTGTTCCTCTGTGATCCTCTGGCTAAACTCGAGGGTGGTGGTTAATGCTATCTGGGCTGTTAAGTCCCAGCTATTCGATCTTGGCTTCATCCTTGCCTCAAGTCCTGATGTCCCAGATTCCTCTTTAGTGAAACAACTAGACACACATTCAAAGCAATATGTAAATAAAAATCAAGATACTACCTCACAATTACGTAATGGTATCCTTAAAAACAACCAAGGTTAGCATACGTGTTTATTAGCGTCGTGTGTGTCTTTTCTCAGTTGGAATTCCAGAGGCCATAGGCATCTTTTGAACAATCAGGCCTTACATTAGTTAGATCACGACATTATTCTGTTACAAGAATCCTGGTTTACCAGTATTCCATCATGGGATAACCATCACGTTGTCCTGATACCTGCAAATAAGGGTCCTATTGGGCGTCCCACGGCCTTCTAATGGCCGTCAAGCAATCTTCCGCCATAAAGGTTGAATCCTGGTTTTCTCTGCATCCTTTCTTGCAGATGACTAGAATTGTTGGACCAACATTTTAATGTGCTGCTATTAATCTTTATTGGAACCCTGTGGGTATTTCGGATGACAGGTTTCTGGAATCTGTGAACAAAGCTATTGATATTATAATGCTTGATCGGCAGTCGGACTTTGTCATTATGGCAGGTGATCTGAACCTGCATTGTTTGGGCCCTTATTGTAAATCAGAAACACAGCGATTTGCTAAGTGGACAAGCCTTGTAGATTCTAGAAGCCTGTTTATGTTAAATGGTTCCTTTCCCCAGGACATTCCCCCGCAAATTACTTGGCATCGTGCCCGTAGTAAGGGAATTATTGATTTCATCTATGTTAACGCATGTTTGTTAAACAAAGGTAACTCGTTCAGAGTAATTCACACTGAAGTGAGCGATCATAATGCGTTAAACGCAGCTTGGCTGCTGGACACTAGCACGGCCTAAGTACATCTTTGTCATCTCACGGGCTAGAAATCGTCTACTCTGGACGGAGTCATCTCTGGAAGCGTTTAGATCATGCTATGATGCTGAGGTGATGTCCACATCTGCTCAAGAGGTAGTCTACCGTGATTTGATGCAGTTATTCCAACCTTCCTCAGTCACACATAAACAAAAACAACCACCACACCTGCACCTCTTTGATCATGAAATTAGAGTTAGGAAAGCGAGGGCTTGAAAAGAGGGCAGCCGCAAAGCTTCCTGTTGATATACGTTTGGCAGTCCTCACCCGCATTAAAACAAGATACAGGAATTGGTCTAGAGGAAGGCAAGCTATACTATATCAAATTGATGGAAGTACCATGCTCAAATCATTAGCTGCTAAAAATTCAGCACAATCCTGGAATATCATTAACCAGGCCGTTGTGGGTAGGCAGGTTGCAGTACAAACAAACGATGTGTCTGAAGAGGCATGGGTCCTGTACTATTCTAAACTCTTTGGTCCACCTGTGGCTCTTTCAAGCACATATAAGCCTGACCCGCAGCCAAATTTCTATCTACCTTTTGACAAAGAGGATATTTTGCATTTCATTAAACAGGCAAGTCCCTCTAGAGCACCAGGCCCGGATGGGTTGTCAAATGCTCATATGAAGCAATTTCCGGAAATTTGGGCAGACATTTTACATCTTATTTTTGACAACATTATTTCATCTCAGAAAATACTGTGGTCTTGGAAGCAATCCATCCTCATTCCTATCTACAAGAAGGGTGATCGGGCTAATCCAGCTAGTTATAGGCCCATATCGTTGCTTGGTGTTCCGGGGAAGATTTTTTGTCGTCTCATTTTGAGAAAATTGAATATCTGGACTAAAAATTGTTGTAAGCGAGACCCATTCCAATCTGGCTTTGTTAGTGGTCTTGGTACTCTTCCTAACATCATCACCATCAATATGTTAAAGTCACAGTATGCTAGTCGGAATCAATATTTATATTTTGCATTTATCGATTTCCGATCGGCTTTTGACTCAATAAATCGTGATCTTCTATTTCAAAAGCTAAAACTTTTAGCCTGTCCTCCTTCCTTGCTGGCACTTGTGATTCAGTTGTATACGGAGACCTCTATGCGAGTTAGATTATCTCTAGAAGGTCTCCTGTCCTCCTCCATTGCCACTTTTGTGGGCCTCAAGCAAGGGTGCATTTTAGCATCAATATTGTTTAATCTTTTTATTTTAGATATGGGCCTTTCCTTTTTGGGGATTGAATCTGATGCCCCGGAATTGGGAGGCCAGCATATACCTTGGTTGCTATACGCTGATGACTTAGTGTTAATTTCCCAAACTCCCAAGGGTCTTCAGATTTTGTTATCCGAACTTTCGGATTATGCAAAAAGAAATCAGCTCACAATAAACTTGAGCAAATCACAAATTCTGGTCTGTAGGCCCCAAGGAAAATCCAAATGTATTTCTAGAAACTGGTTCATCTGTCAGCAATCTATGGAATCGTTCCAGAATATAAATATTTGGGCCTTTTGAGCAAAACACTGCAATTGATAATAAATACTTTACTACTTTACAACTGAAACTTGCGACATTAATTTCACAGGCCAGAATATTACACTATAAACATGGGAAGTTCACTCTAAAACATGTATTAATGTTTTATGAGCAGAAAGTTATCCCTATTCTTCTTTATGGTGTCAAATCAAAGTTATATATGAATGATAAAATGTGGGATAAATTGGAGGCGCAATTCTGGAAAAGGGTCCTGCACTTACCAAATTGCTTACCTATGACCATCTTAAGATTCCAACTAGGGGCCTCATTACACGGATGGCGGTAAGGATTTACCGGTACCGGTAAAATACCGGTACCGGTAAATCCTTACCGCTTTACTACGAGGTCCCTTTGCGGGTTAGGGGATTTAACGCCTGCTTTTTGCAGGCGTTAAAAACCAACCCGCAAAGGGAGCCAGGGAGCTAAGTACGGTACCGCAATTTGCGGTACCGTAATTAGCGCCTTCCCCATTCCTATTGAGCCCTATGGGGCAAAAATGGGAATGGGGAAGGGCAATGGTGGAAGGGGGAATCACTGCCCCTCCAACCTTGGAATGAGCCGGTAATTCCCCTTTCCGCCAAGGCGGTGCCGGTATTTTACCGGCATGAACCATGGCGCTAATAGCGCCATGGTTCTCCGCCATCCGTGTAATGAGGCCCTAGGACTCAATCCACTATCTAGTAGAGTCAAGTGGAGAATGTGTTCTTTTTTTCAAAAATGTTTGTGCAGTGTTGAAAATGACAACATTTTGATTATTGTAGCACGCTATTTGTCCTCTTCAAAGCATTTATTTCCTCTGACATGGCAGAATTTTGTTCTGAATAATTTGGTTGAGGCTGATATTTCATTACAGCTTCTGCTTGAAAACCCAGTTCGTGCTAAAACCAAATTCTATTATTGGGTATGGATTCAAAATTATGCCTTCTGTCAAAAATGTAAAGATTTTAATAGCAATTACTTTGTAATTAAGCGTCTGGGGCAAGCGGCATGCTTTTTATTGAAATGTCCGTCTGGGCATATACGAAATCAATTTTTACGTATCAGACTAAATTTATGGGCCACTAGGGAAGTTCTGGTGAGACGCAAAATTATTTCCGTTGACTTAAAATGTTGCCGTTTCTGTGAACTATGTAACAAGAGGGAAACTTTACAGCATCTGATTACATCTTGTCCTAATTTGAAGGCAAGGCGAGTTAAATTCTTCAGTAATTTGTTAAATTTGCATGAAGATTTGGATGAAAATCAGATATGGAGCATTTTATTTAACAGCACAAGATTTGTGGTGATTAAGGCACTTGTGCATTTTCTGGAATTAATTCTGCCTGGTGAAATTAACATACAGGCCTAATTTTGATGAGTGCATCTCATCGGTGGATATTTTGTCCTCCTGAGATATGAAATGTGTGACTTCTGTAAGTCTAAGATTTTACAAAGCTTTATTATGTGTTTTTATACCTGTATAATTTTTAATGTTTATTTTTGTTACAATTAGATTTAGTATCATTTTACTTCAATCATTTTAATCATTGTATGTGAAGGAATTTGGAAATACGAAACTGTGTATTAATTTGAAAAGTTGATTATTCAGCTATATCAAATAAAAAAAATAAAAAAAATTAATAAAAAAAAGAAAGCAAGACTACACGTTCCGATCCCACAGTAGCACAAACACCTCCTTCGGAGGCTAGAATGATAACTAGAGCTTGTTTCAAGTAGGTTTAATACTCACTCCTGGAATTAAGCAGCCCATACCATCAGCAGCTATCCTAACCTGATTCTCTCGCATCTCCTGGTAGAGATTGCAGCTTGGAAAAGTGTCTAATAGCAGGTAGCCCATATCCTGTGTAATAACTTCCATCCGAGTCCAGGGATAGTCGGCTGTAGGTTGAGATGTCCCATGGTAGGTGGTATAACCAGATTCAGTCATGAAAATCTTTTGTCAAAGGAAAAATAAACATTGTTTATAGCAAGGTTGTTGGGGGTGGATATAAAATATCTGTATTCTTTCATCCCTATGAATATAGATCCTCGATTAGTTTAGCACAGCAGGTCTCTGGCAGGGCAAGAAATTCAAATTGCAGCAGGTTTCCGATAAAGCTGATCCAAAGGAGGAATATTTGAATGACGACTTAAGCAAGGCTTAGGACTATGAGATCTGGTAACAAACCTGGAGCCACTGCACCCGTCACCCCAATCAAAAGGAACTAGCACCGTAGGAAAGACAGAGTCGATATCATGAATGCGATAGGCACAGATTCAGCCACTGGAAACATTACGGATACAGGCAAATTGCCACATGGGATGTAAAAAAGTATTCTTGCTTTCAGTCAAAGGTTGACCATTGCGGCACTCTGATGTATTAAAACCACCATCAGTTAAAGTGAACAGCGAGATTAAAAAACATGATAGGGCAAATTTCAAACCGTTCATAGATCACTTCCATCTTGATGCAGCATGTTTGATGCAATTCAGAAGCCTATTCTGTCTTCACAGACTAGCTGCACACAGGCCTAAGAGCAGAAAGAACTGTAATGCTGCGTATAAGCTGAGGCTGTCATTCGAATGCGCCATTAGACAAGCAGTCATATACCTGGTCTCGCTGCTGTCGGGATTGTGTTGTCTCCCCTCTGGTCTTGGTCCGCATTGGCTCGTCCAGGCTGCGAGATGAGGCAAGAGCAGTGTGTAGAAAAGTCTCCCCACCCACCACTCGTAGCAAAGTGAGGGGAAGGTTTGGAACACAACTCCCCACACCACGGAATGGCTTCCCCTGTATTAACATGGCGTGAGGACAGTGCCGGAGCACTGGCCAGGGAAGCCGCAGTATATCAGGCGAAGCAGTTGAAAGTGAACAGCAACGCAATTCCAGGAAAAGCGGTTTCTCTCAGTAGCCAAGGAGAGAGTAGACAAGGCAGAAGAGGAGGAGCCAGGCAGTGGCAAGGCAGGCAAGGAGGAACCAGGCAGTAGAGGCAGGCAGAGGCAAGGCAGGCAAGGAAGAACCAGGCAGTAGAGGCAGGCAGAGGCAAGGAAGAACCAGGCAGTAGCACAAGGAGGAAGCAAGAGCCATGGCAGGAAGGGACTGCAGGAAAAGCAAGACAAGAAGAAGGCAGGAACAAGGCGCCTCTATGCCTGTGGGCTGCAGTGCGCTCTACAAATACAAAATAAATAAGGTAGCAAGGTGCAAGCACACGAACTACGGAGCGCATTCAGATGCATCCGCCTGCAGAAGAACCAGCGTTTATATACACATTGCCATGGAGCCGCCTGATGCCGCCTCTATCACGCGTGCACGAGGGACCAACGTCGGGTCCCTGCGCAAACGCACATGGGACAACATGGCAGTACCCTGCTGAAGGATGCCAATAGAATGCCGGGGATTGATCCTGGCCAGAGGACCTGGTGCCCAGAAACTGGCATGTCTCCCTGTCCCTTCTTAACCCCCGCACCACCGGGAGTAACAGTGCCAGGAAGGAGACTGCAGGCCACAGCAGTGACAGGCACAAGGCCTGACACCTTGCCCTTCCCCAGGACCTCCCGGTTTCCAAGATGAAGATGGACAAAAACGCTGCACCAGCTGAGGGGCATGGACATTCCCAGCAGGCTCCCAGGAGCGATCACCAGCTGAGGGGCATGGACATTCCCAGCAGGCTCCCAGGAGCGATCGCCAGCTGAGGGGCATGGACATTCCCAGCAGGCTCCCAGGAGCGATCGCCAGCTGAGGGGCATGGACATTCCCAGCAGGTGTCATGATTCCTGTCGGGCGGCGCTTCTTGGATGTGTGGAGACGCCATTGACAGGTGCCGTTACGTTCGACGGCCGTCTGGAAGCACCGCTCTAGTGTTTTCCAAGATGGCCGCCGACGTAATTTAGTGTCGGGCTCGGGCAGCGTTTCTTCGCGTTGCACCTTCTCTACTTCTCCCGGCTCGAAGGTAACGCTGTTTATCCCCGTTCTGCCTTGATTCCCTCCTTTGGTCACTGTTTTTCTCCCGCTCCTGCTGCCTGCATTTGCTTAGCTTTCCGGTTCTTCTGACCGGTCTCTCTGTGTTCCCTCCTCTCTGCCTGGCTCCTTTGGTCTCTCCCTCATTGGCGCCTTGGTTCCCCCTTCCTTTGGGGCTGTGTGCGCCACTTCATTCCTCTGGAATTCTCTGCATACTCTTCTGGTGTTTTTCCTCCTCCATCCTAGGATCTGTTTACCTAGGATCTTCCTCTATTGTCAATCGGCCAAGTTTGAAACTCCGGTCATTCTCAGCTTCCCAAGATTGAACTTCGGACATCTTCCTGTCAGGACTCTCATCGCAGGGTTTTTTCTGCCACTGGGGCTTTTTCCCTGCTCAGGAGCCGGCTCCCGGGAGTTCCCGCTGTTCGGTTCCCCAATCACCCGACAGCGTGGCATCCCTGGGAGCTCACCCCTACTTACGTCAAAGGAAGGAAGGCAAGAAAGACGGCAAGGATCAAGCCCGAAGGCGTCCAGGAAGAAGGTCGGCTGCACAAGACTACCCTACGGATACCTCAGGTGAGGAGGAATGGAGGGAAGCCTTAAAAGACTCTGGCATTCCTGAGAGCGTGCAACGCCTAAGAACACAGATGGCTTCTCTCGAACAGTACCAGGAATTGGTGGCCGCCATTCAGGGGCTTACGGTAGAGGTTCAATCACTTCGATCCGAAAACCAATTTTTACGGCTGCAGGTAGCAGCTTGTGAGGAAACCCGCGGAGACCTACCTCCTCTACCTTTATCTTGCGGAAAGTATGATGGCAATCCGAAGTTATTGAAAGAATTTTTGGATGCTTGCCGGCTATATTTTACTTTCCGTCCTCGCACCTATGAGACCACCAAGGCCAAGGTGGGCTTCTTAGTCTCTAATTTAACAGGAAACGCCTTGGCATGGGCTTCACCACTAGTTCTACAGTCTCATCCAGCTACCTCTGACTTTGATCAGTTTGTACAACTGTTAAAGTCCCGCTTTGACCGACCCGAGGTTCAGTATGCCTCATATGAAGCCATCCTTGACATTAGACAGGGCCCCCACGATGTACAGACTTACATGACATCCTTCATGCAACTAGCCACAGACGCCGGATGGCCTGATTCGGCCCAACAGACATTGTTTCGTCGCGGCTTACATGAGAACATTAAGGATGAACTGGCACGCATTGCAAGACCCCAGACCTTTCAAGAACTTGTATCACTCGCATTACAGATTGAATTCAGGTTGGGAGAAAGAAGGCAGGAAAGAAGACCTCCACGTCTCCCTCCCTTATTTATCTCACCCAATTCTTCGAGGGATCATCCGGTTCCCCCTGTTGGGGAGGAACCAATGCAGATCAGTACTACAAGAGGGCCTTTGACAGACCGAGAAAAGAAGAGAAGAAGGGAATTGGGCCTCTGTATGTACTGTGGTTCTAGTAAACATCTACTTCGAAATTGCCCAGAGGTTCCTCCGTGCTGCCAGGGAAACGAATCTCCCCGAACCTAATCAGGGGTAGGTCCGGGGGTGTTGAAAGAAATCCCTGTACCAACACTTTGACTCTTCTTCCAAGAGAAGACAATCGGCTGATGGTCTTTCAGGTTAAGTTGTGTCGGGATCCTTCTACCGTCTGGGAAGCTTTAGCCATGCTGGACTGTGGTGCAGCAGGGAACTTCATTGATGTTTCCTGGGCCCAAGAGAACGACGTGCCAATTCTTTCCAAGAATCTGCCCATTCCTGTGGAAGGGGTAGACGGCCAACCTCTGTCTTCAGGACCCATTACCCAAGAGACTCTACCTCTTCAAGTCCAATTGTTTCAGCATCAGGAAGAAATGGTATTTGACATCATCAAGGCTGCATACTTTCCGGTCATTCTTGGAATTCCGTGGTTAGGCAGACACAACCCAATGATCGACTGGATGAACAATACCGTACAGTTTCGGTCGTCTTTTTGTCTCAATGAATGCCTAAAGATTAGTCATCTCAAGGCCTCCCCGAACAAGGGGGATCCCCTGTTGACAGCATCACTTCATATGGTCCCAGAACACTATCAAGACTTTTTAGAAGTCTTCCTGGACAAGCAGCCACATTCCCTTCCTCCTCACAGAAGAGAAGACTGCGCCATTGAGACCCAACCTAATGCGTCTATACCTTTCGGGAGGATGTATCCCCTTTCCTTACCCGAGCGCAAAGCTCTCAAAGAGTATTTGGATTGTAATCTACAAAATGGACTCATCCAAGAATCTAAATCTCCAGCTGGAGCATCTTTGTTCTTCATAACAAAGAAGGGATCATCAGAACTCCGCCCTGGTATTGACTATCGAAGTTTGAATCGCCTTACCATCAAAGACCGATATCCAATGCCTCTTATCAAAGAGATATTGGAAGCTGTACAAGGTGCATCTATCTTCACAAAACTTGATCTCAGGGGAGCGTACCATCTGCTCCGTATAAGACAGGGGGATGAATGGAAGACAGCATTTAGGACACCACTAGGGCATTTTGAATATCGAGTCATGCCCTTAGGCTTAGTTAACGCACCTGCTGTATTCCAACGCTTTATGGATAAGTTGTTTGCCGATCTCCTATTCTCTTCAGTGGTGGTGTATTTAGACGACATCTTGATTTTTTCCTCGTCCCTCCTTGAACATAGAAGACACGTTCGGCTGGTGCTGGAACGTCTGCTGGAAAACAAGCTTTTGGTAAAGCCTGAAAAATGTGTTTTTGAAGCTCCTGTGGTAACCTATTTAGGTTTCATCCTTTCTCACGAGGGCATCCGCATGGATCCCGTGAAGATACAAGCTATAACCTGTTGGCCAGCCCCCAGAAACGTTAAAGAAGTACAAGGCTTCCTCGGACTGGCAAATGTTTACCGCCAATTCATTCCTGGGTTCTCCAAGATGGTTCTCCCAATCACCTCACTATTAAATAAAGGAGTAACCTTTTCTTGGTCTCAAGAAGCGGATTCTGCATTCCAAGCTCTGAAAGTGGCATTCACCTCGGCACCTATCCTGGTGGAGCCAGATCAGACTTTCCCCTTTATCGTAGAGACGGATGCCTCAGGAGGAGCTATTGGAGCCGCTCTCCTTCAGAAAGGAAAGGATGGTCTTGAACATCCTGTGGCGTATTATTGTAAAACCTTGTCTCCCAGTGAAAGGAATTATTCTGTCATTGAGAGAGAGTTGTTGGCTATCAAGCATGCCTGTGACGAATGGCGACACCTCCTTCAGGGGGCTATGCATAGGTTTACTGTACGCACCGACCACAGTAATCTTCGCATTCTTCAACAGATGGAATGTCGCAATGCCAGACATGCCCGTTGGGCGTATTTTCTTTCTCAATTTGATTTTGAGGTTACATACCTCCCCGGCAAACAGAATATCTTAGCCGATTCCCTGTCTCGTAACTATGGTTCGGACGGTGAAGCAGACTCTAGCCATGATTTAATGTTAGCGGGTAAGGAGATCCGTACCGTGGCCAATGCTTTTTTGCGCGAAGTCCGCATCCAGCAACATTGCTCTCCGATTGGGTCTGATTTAGGGTCTGAATTACAAGAAAGAGAGGGGATCCTTTTTAAAGGTCGAGCTCTATATCTACCCGACAAGAAGCATCAAAGACTGGCCCTCTCATGGTGTCATGATTCACCTATGGCCGGACATAAGGGCATACGAGCTACTAAGGATCTTTTGTTCAGAATGTTCTGGTGGCCGGGTTGGAATCGGGACGTGCATTCTTATGTATCCACCTGTTCCATCTGTGTAGTCAATAAATATTCTTCCTCCAAGCCTGTAGGCCTATTACAACAGGAACCTGCTCCCAAACAACCGTGGACCCATGTCTCCACGGATTTTATTGTGGAGTTGCCAAATTCTGAAGGAAACACGGCCATCATGGTAACTGTTGATTCTCTGAGCAAATTGGCCCATTTCACGCCTTTGAAGGGGGTACCTACGGCCCCTGAGATGGCCAAGATATTCCTGAAAGAGATTGTGCGGCTTCATGGTCTACCAGAAACCATGGTGTCTGATCGAGGCCCTCAATTCACTTCCCAATTTTGGGGTTCTCTTTGCAAACAGTTGGGGATTCAGCGAGCCCTCTCCTCTGGGTTCCACCCGCAAAGCAATGGGCAGACAGAAAGGCTCAATCATACGTTAGAACAATACCTCCGATGTTTCTGTAGCAGAAAGCAAGATGACTGGAATGCCTTTCTCCCTATGGCTGAGTTCACTTATAATAATACCAGAAATACCAGACATACGGCCATCAATATGTCTCCTTTTTTTGTACATTTGGCTACCATCCCAGACATTTGCCTTTGACAGAAATTCACCCGTCGAAATTACTGGCTATGGATCATCTCTTGAAGGAACTCAAGGACACTCATGTGTTAGTCAGTGAGACTTTGAACGCTAGTGGACATTCCTACAAGACATGGGCCGATAAGAAAAGGAAAGCAGTACCCTCTTGGATGGAAGGCGATAAGGTCTGGTTGGCCACAAAATTCTTACCTCGTTGGACACACATAGGGAAATTTGCACCTAGATACATCGGACCTTTTCGGATCACCAAGAAGGTTAACCCTGTTGCCTTTCGCCTTCAGTTACCTTCCTCTCTCAAACACGTACATCCCGTATTCCATTCCTCTCTTCTGAAAACCTACAGTCCGGACCCTTATAAGAGAAGATCTGAGAGTCCGCTTAGCGACTTTGAGCGTGAACCAGCAGAATACGAGGTTTCCCGTTTAGTTGATTCCCGTCATCATCATGGAATCCTTCAATACTTGGTTCATTGGAAGGGTTACCCCATCGAATAACGTACATGGGAGCCCGTGAGTCACATTCATGCCCCTCGACTCATTAGGAGGTTTCTCAGATTGCATCCGGGCAAACCAGGAGGTCCCCCAAGTAGAAGGGGACATACTGTCATGATTCCTGTTGGGCGGCGCTTCTTGGATGTGTGGAGACGCCATTGACAGGTGCCGTTACGTTCGACGGCCGTCTGGAAGCACCGCTCTAGTGTTTTCCAAGATGGCCGCCGACGTAATTTAGTGTCGGGCTCGGGCAGAGTTTCTTTGCGTTGCACCTTCTCTGCTTCTCCCGGCTCGAAGGTAACGCTGTTTATCCCCGTTCTGCCTTGATTCCCTCCTTTGGTCACTGTTTTTCTCCCGCTCCTGCTGCCTGCATTTGCTTAGCTTTCCGGTTCTTCTGACCGGTCTCTCTGTGTTCCCTCCTCTCTGCCTGGCTCCTTTGGTCTCTCCCTCATTGGCGCCTTGGTTCCCCCTTCCTTTGGGGCTGTGTGCGCCACTTCATTCCTCTGGAATTCTCTGCATACTCTTCTGGTGTTTTTCCTCCTCCATCCTCGCCCTCTCTGGCGGTGATCTGTTTACCTAGGATCTTCCTCTATTGTCAATCGGCCAAGTTTGAAACTCCGGTCATTCTCAGCTTCCCAAGATTGAACTTCGGACATCTTCCTGTCAGGACTCTCATCGCAGGGTTTTTTCTGCCATTGGGGCTTTTTCCCTGCTCAGGAGCCGGCTCCCGGGAGTTCCCGCTGTTCGGTTCCCCAATCACCCGACAGCGTGGCATCCCTGGGAGCTCGCCCCTACTTACGTCAAAGGAAGGAAGGCAAGAAAGACGGCAAGGATCAAGCCCGAAGACGTCCAGGAAGAAGGTTGGCTGCACAAGACTACCCTACGGATACCTCAGGTGAGGAGGAAGGGAGGGAAGCCTTAAAAGACTCTGGCATTCCTGAGAGCAGATTCCCAGGAGCGATCGCCAGCTGAGGGGCATGGACATTCCCAGCAAGCTCCCAGGAGCGATCACCGGCTGAGGGGCATGGACATTCCCAGCAGGCTCCCAGGAGCGATCACTGGCTGAGGGGCATGGACATTGCCAGCAGGCTCCCAGGAGCGATCGCAGGCTGAGGGGCATGGACATTCCCAGCAGGCTCCGAGGAGCGATTGCAGGCTGAGGGGCATGGACATTCCCAGCAGGCTCCCAGGAGTGATCACCAGTTGAGGGGCATGGACATACCCAGCAGGCTCCCAGGAGCGATCGCAGGCTGAGGGGCATGGACATTCCCAGCAGGCTCCCAGGAGCGATCGCAGGCTGAGGGCCATGGACATTCCCAGCAGGCTCCCAGGAGCGATCACCAGCTGAGGGGCATGAATATTCCCAGCAGGCTCCCAGGAGCGATCACCAGCTGAGGGGCATGGACATTCCCAGCAGGCTCCCAGGAGCGATCGCCAGCCGAGGGGCATGGACATTCCCAGCAGGCTCCCAGGAGCGATCGCAGGCTGAGGTGCATGGACATTCCCAGCAGGCTCCCAGGAGCAATCACCAACTGAGGGGCATGGACATTCCCAGCAGGCTCCCAGGAGCGATCACCAGCTGAGGGGCATGGACATTCCCATCAGGCTACCAGGAGCGATCGCAGGCTGAGGGGCATGGACATTCCCAGCAGGCTCCCAGGAGCGATCACTAGCTGAGGAGCATGGACATTCCCAGCAGGCTCCCAGGAGCGATCGCAGGCTGAGGGGCATGGACATTCCCAGCAGGCTCTCAGGAGCGATCGCAGGCTGGGGGGCATGGACATTCCCAGCAGACTCCCAGGAGCGATCACAGGCTGAGGTGCATGGACATTCCCAGCAGGCTCCCAGGAGCGATCACCAGCTGAGGGGCATGGACATTCCCAGCAGGCTCCCAGGAGCGATCGCAGGCTGAGGGGCATGGACATTCCCAGCAGGCTCCCAGGAGCGATCACTAGCTGAGGGGCATGGACATTCCCAGCAGGCTCTCAGGAGCGATCACCAGCTGAGGGGCATGGACATTCCCAGCAGGCTCCCAGGAGCGATCGCATGCTGAGGGGCATTGACATTCCCAGCAGGCTCCCATGAGTAATCGCAGGCTGAGGGGCATGGACATTCCCAGCAGGCTCCCAGGAGTGATCACAGGCTGAGGGGCATGGACATTCCCAGCAGGCTCTCAGGAGCGATCGCAGGCTGAGGTGCATGGACATTCCCAGCAGGCTCTCAGGAGCGATCACCAGCTGAGGGGCATGGACATTCTCAGCAGGCTCCCAGGAGCGATCGCCAGCTGAGGGGCATGGACATTCCCAGCAGGCTCCCAGGAGCGATCGCCAGCTGAGGGGCATGGACATTCCCAGCAGGCTCCCAGGAGCGATCGCAGGCTGAACACCCCTTCCAATTGATCAGGTAATGGCCCATGAGGTACTTGGAATCGCAAATGTCTTGAATCTCATATACTGGCTGACCATCAACGAGCACCGGTGGAGGACGAGATGGGGCACAGCCTTAAGTGTCCTCTAGGAACGATTTCAGCAAGGAGACATGAAACACTGGGTGCACGCGCCAACCATCCAGCAACTGCAATCGATAAGCCATAAGCGAGATGCAGGCAAGGATCCAAAACGGTCCCAAGAACCGGGGGGCCAACTTAGTGGGTAGGTTCCCAACAGGCAAATCCTTCCTGGACAGCCAGACCTTATCGCAGATCTGGTGCCGGAATCCACCTGCAGTCCGCCGCTGCTTTCTGTTGCTCCTTGGTGGTCTCCCAGACTTGCAACAGTGTCCGGTGGATTTGGGCAAGTTGTTGCAACCAGTACTCGACTGAAGGCAAAGTGCAGTGCCTAGGTAGGGTGAAAGGCATGGTCTTGGGATGCTGACTGTGGTTGCAGAAAAATGGGCTTGTCCTGATAGATGAGTGACATGCGTTATTTGAGGCCACCTCAGCAGTATCCAGATGTTCGCTCCAAGTAGATTGTAGGGCGTTAGCTTAGCAACAGAGATACTGCTCTAATGTTTGATTGGTGTGTTCTGTCTGCCCATAACTTTGATGGTTGTATCCCGAACTAAGACCGCAATGTATACCCAATAGACTACACAGCTCTTCCCAGAACATGGAGTTAAATTGAGATCCTCTGTCAGAGACTATTTTCTCAGGAAGGCCATGTATTCAGTAGATTCCATGAAAGAAGGCCTGGGCCATTTGGGCTGCCGTAGGCACTGTGGGGAAAGGCAAGAAGTGAGCCATTTTCAAAAAGTAAGCAATGACTACCATGATGCAAGTATATCCGTCCAATGCTGGTAGATCCCCAATAAAGTCTGTGGCTATGGTATGCCATGGATAGGGCGGTTTCTCCAAAGGCTGCAACAAACCAGCAGGGCATCTACAACTGGACTTGTTCTGGGCACAAACATGGTACTGGGCGACATAGTTATTATTATTATCATTATTATAGTCCTGGACTTGGGGACGCAAACCGGGCCACCAGAATTGACGTAGACCGGAGACATTCAAATCATGGAAGGAGGACAATAACATTGAGCGAAGCATCTCAGAGTGTATATACAGGTGATTCTCCAGGTGAAGAGGAGCCCATTTTGAAGACTCATTGATGGTTCCCGGCGAAGTGCTACAACAGCTGTATCATTGATCATTGCTTCCCTTACTTGTTGCAGGTATGGTACCACGGCATTCACAAAGTGTTTGACGGGCATTAATGGTTCATTAGAAGACACATTGGAGTCTGTACAGTCGTACAGACGAGAGAGAGCATCAGCCTTTTTGTTCTGTGATCCAGGTATATAAGTTATGGAGTAGTCGAATTGTGAGAAAAAGTAAGTCCAGCATGCCTGATGGCTGTTGACACAACGGATGGTTTTGAGGTATTCCAAGTTCCGCTGGTCGGTTCGTACCTCAACCTAATGTATCCCTCCGAGGGGGTGGTGTCTCCATTCTTGAAATTCTTCCTTTATGGCCAGGATCTCCTTCTCGATAACAAGTAGTTCTTCTCGCATGTAGTCAGTTTCCAGGAATGGTATGCAATAGGATGTTCAATTGATGTTGCAGGATTTAACTGCAGAAGGACAGAGTCTATGGCTTGATCGGATGCATCTGTTTCAACGATGAACGGGCAAGAATCATCGGGATGCTGCAATACAGGGTCTTTCATGAAGGCATCCTTTAGTGTCAGGAAGGCTGTATTGGCAATGTCGTCCCATCGGAATGTTTTCTTGGAACTCAGAAGACATGTGATATCAGCCATCAGAGCGGAATATCCAAAGATGAAGCAACGGTAAAAGATAGCGAAGCCAAGGAACGTTGGGCAGCCTTTACGTCTTGAGGTACCGGCCAGTCTCTGATGGCCTTCACTTTCCTTTGGTCCATATGAATTTCAGAAGAGCTGGTCACATAACCCAGGAATTCCATGCTTTCCTAATGAAAAATGCACTTCTCGGCCCTGGCATAGAGGTGGTTGGCAGCAAGGCGATCAAGGACCTCAGATACATGAGTGATGTGTTCCGAAAATGTAGGCAAGAATGTCATCAAGATATACCGATACTGAAATACCGATCAGGTCAGAGAACACAGTGTCCATGAAATGTTGGAAGATGGCAAGGACATTGCAGAGTCCGAAGGGTATAACCCGATACTCAAAGTGCCCCAAAGGTGTTTTGAATGCCATCTTCCACTCGCCCCCCTCTCTGATCCGTATCAAGTGGTATGCACCACGCAGGTCCAATTTAGTAACCACAGCAGAGCAACGCAGAGATTCTAGTATATCCCATATCAAGGGTAGAGGGTACCGGTCCTTTAACGTTATCTCATTTAGAAGGCAGTAATCGATACATGGGCATAATGTGTCTTCCTGTTTGGGGATGAAAAATAAGGGTGACCCTGCCCGTGATTTGGACGGGGCAATGTACCTCTTTTGCAAGCTCTCCTGAAGTCAAAGCTGCCGTTCTTATTTTTCTTGGACAGTCAAAGAGTAGATCTTCCCATGAGGTATGGGTTTGCCCAGCTAGAGTTCAATCGCTAGGTCATGTTCCCGATGATGAGGTGGCGGTATGGATTCGGGATCAATGAAAACGTTAGAGAAACAGTTATATAGTGCAGGTACGTCCTGGACTGTGCACTCCAAAACAGCAGGAGTATTGTCCCGGTAGGAACCAGCCGTGATCTCACTCAAAGGAATAGCATACTGGTGTTCTTCGGAAGACAATTGTGGTCCAGTCAACCATTGGTTATGCAGGCATAGTCATGGTAGCCCCAACACTACTGGATATGTTGGTCTATGAATGACATTGAAGATGATATGTTCCCGTGATCTGCTATGTACAACCAAAGGGGTTCTGTCTGTTGACACACTGGACCGGATGCTAATGGAGTTCCATCAATTACTTCGATCAAACAAGTGACTGATTTGTCAGTGAGTGGCATTCCAGAGTGGCGTGCAAAGGTAGCATCAATATAGTTCCCAGAGGCTCCACAGTCCAGTAGAGCGAGAGTCGGAACAAACAGCTGGTCATGGTTCCAGGATAGTTGCAGCGACAGAGATAAGAGGTGAGCCGAGGACATTGGTTCCAAAAACGGGGATGAAGGGTCTTGTTTGACGCATTCTTGGCTTGTTGCTCCCACCAATTTCCACAACAAGCCCTTCAGTTTCCAGCAGGTTTGGAAGGCTGTAGGGGGCAGGAACCCAAGTAGTGGCCGCTACCTGTTAGGACAGTTTTTCTGAAGCCATTCTACTGAGGCAGTACAAGACTCCACTCTTAGTATAAGGCTGTACCACCTGAGTTCGGGGTAGCGTAGACAGAGCAGCCAGGCTTATTTTAGGAGGGAGAGAGAGTAGTAGATACAGTACAAGTGAACATTGTAAAACAAATGATCCAAAGAAACACTGAAACACTATGGGCCTCATTACACGGATGGCGGTAAGGATTTACCGTACTGGTAAAATACCGGTACCGGTAAATCCTTACCGCCTTACTACGAGGTCCCTTTGCGGGTTGGGGGATTTAACGCCTGCTTTTTGCAGGCGTTAAAAACCAACCCGTAAAGGGACCCAGGGAGCTAATTACGGTACCGCAATTTGCGGTACCGTAATTAGCGCCTTCCCCATTCCCATTGAGCCCTATGGGGCAAAAATGGGAATGGGGAAGGGCAATGGTGGAAGGGGGAATTACTACCCCGCCAATCTTGGAATGGGGCGGTAATTCCCCTTTCCGCCAAGGCGGTGCCGGTAATTTACCGGCATGAACCATGGCGCTCTTAGCGCCATGGTTCTCCGCCATCCGTGTAATGAGGCCCTACGTATTGTAAAAATAAAGGATTTATTTAAATACAGTTAGGCCCAGATAAATCTCCATTATATGAAATCACAATATAAAACACAACACTATACTTGAAAGCACACAGGCCCAAGTATAAACCTTATTTGGAACACCTAACAGTAGTTCTAGGGAAGTCAAAACCTTGTTATACACATTTAGTATAGGTCAAGCCTATTCTTTGGGAGTAAAAGACCAATGGTTACTTTTAGATTACTTTTGGTAATACAAGGACAGTAGGCCCTTCCAGTTGTACAGTGACTCTTGGAACAAATCGCATAAACAGTCAACTGGACAATACTTTTGGTGAATAGTGAAACACTTATTCTAGGTACAGTAAAAACCTATAACTACTTTTGTCATAACACACACTTATACCAGGTGAGTAAAACCTAAGGGTGTAATGTACAATTACAGATGCTTTGGAAATCAGGGAACCCCAGTTTGAGGTAAGCAATAACTCTGGTAACTTGTTTTGGATGGCACACAGATAACACAAGGTAAGTAAAACCCACTTACTTTAACTTCACAATGAAGGGGAAAGTAAAACCCAATGTCACACTTTACTGAATAGTTATTCTAGGTAGGCAACAACCTAATGTAGACTTATTAAGGACAGGCTAGCAGCAAGTCAGGGGAAGCAAGACCCAGTTGGGGGACACTCATACAGTTATTCTAGCAGGACTAACCTGGTGATACAAACAGTTGGAGGACACTCATACAATTACCCTACAGGAATAATCTGGTGAAACCAACACATTACTTTTGTAAACAGGCACAACCTAATCACAGGAGAGCAAAATACCTTCACATCTACTTTCTTTTAGACTGGTCAAACAGTGGCTAAGGAAGAAAAGATGTTAACCATACTTTTAAGAATAGTGCATCACACCTTCAAGATCAGTAAGAACTTTTGTAACTGTTCACTCTTAGAATTACAGTTACCAACCAACCAACTCTTTACAAGTAAGTAAAACACTTGATTTCTTTTCTAGGCAGAAGTCCCAATCCCTTCAAAGTCTTTCCCTTAGAGCATGAGTGTTCTCAGTGGCAGAAGGGGGGTCACTAGGACTAGTGACCAACAGGCAGTGTTAGAATAAGTTCTTTAGTAGCAAAAGTCAGAGTTTCCTTAGGAAAACTGGCAAACAAGTGAGTACTTTACTTCTAGGGTTAGAAGAGGGTCCAGGGGCTTCACAGAAGACACCCGAGCAGGATTCTAGCAGTGGGACTGAGTGTACTGGACGAGGGACCTCCCAATCACAGAATACCCCAGGACTACACAGAAATCCCAACAGGCTTAAGGTAAGTATATACCCAAGCCAACACAGTACCTCAGCAATGAAGAAGAGATTGCAGCAGGAGAACTTCAGGGACTACAGCCAAATACCCGGTCAGTGGATTCCTTGTCCTGGAGACTGAACACAAGACCTCAGAAGGGACTTTGCAGCAGGGATCGATGAAGAAGGCTCTAGGAAAGATTTCTCCAACGGCTGAATGCGGTTCTGCGGGTTTGGCGCCTTTTCAAGGAGCACAGAAGAAGAGAGAAAATCACGGTTGAATTCTCGTCGTTTAAAAGGTCCAGCACTCTTGTGAGGAGACTTTTTGGACTCGATTTGTGTCTCTGGAGATAGACCAGGATGCCCACAAAGTTTCAGCGAGATTCGGAATTCTGAAGACCGTGCACTGCACAGTGGCTGGAGGTCCCAGGGTATTGGGGTATTGCAAGAACGCAAGGTTGCAGCAACCCGTGGAATGGCTCAAAATGCAGGTCTTCTTGAGTCTAGTGGGTCTCATCAGGCTCTGAGTTCGGGTCATCGTTTTCGGAGACCCCAGGTCGATCGGAAGGAAGGGCTACAGCAGGCTCCTGTTACACAGCAGGCTCTCCGGCCGCTGGAAATCATTCCCGCCATTTTTCCTTCGTCATCCTCTTCGGTTTTCTGTTCCAGTGGTTGACATGACTTCAGCTTCCAGGTTTCCAGTATTTATCGGGAACTGCAACACAACCTCTGCATTCTCTCCCCGCATTTTACAAGAAAGGGGTGTTTGTCCAATCAGGACAGCCAACCCCCCACTGGGATTTGGCCCAGTTGAAGGAAGGCCTAAGAGAAAGGCGGGGGAAGTTTTGGACTCCTCCCCCACTTCCTGTGTTTACAGACTGACTGGAGCCTGGGTGGGGTGTCCAGTAGACTCCCGCCAAAGACAAAACTCAAACAAAGCAATTTCCCACCCTGGATGTCAGGGGAAGGAACAAGAAACAACAAGAAACACTAAAATGGCAGAAAAAGAAGACAGGGGCCATTTTGGTAAAATGAGCACCCTTAGGTGCCTTAACTGCAGCTGTGATTACAGCCCGCGGTAAAGGTGCACCAAATTAGTAAAAGGTATCACTGCCACCAGCCATTAAAGGTAAGCTTGTAACTGTAACAGAATTGTTACAGTTTTAATGTGAAAGGGGATACATTGCATCTCCCCAGCACTCCACATAAGGTGGGGTGTGCTGGTTTCACAGAATAAAATGTAACAGGGATGCAAAGATCCTTTCTACCCTTGGGAACTGTAGTTCACTCAAGGTTAGCACAAAAAGTTAAATGGGGAGCCCCTATGGCAACCCAGCAACAACAGGAACGTATTGCCAATAAGTTGTTAGACATGATAACTTTAAAAAGACACTATGGAGAGTCTTAAAAATGACACCCATAAAAAGAGTTAAAGATTCGGTGAGTGTGCAAAAAGGTTCCCACTCACTGAGGTATTAATGAAAAATATCCCACTAGAAAAGCAAAAAGTTCTGGAGTTGAACCAGGAAAGGAAGATTTACCAGCTCTGTGGAAATCTTACCTAACACTACCTCCGCAGTACAAACATAGACGATGGAGTCATCCTCTCCGTTCAGGGTCGGTCAACGGTCCCCGCAAGGCACCCAACTACATTGGTTCTTCTGTTGCCCCTTTACCTGTCAGCACAGGATTGCTGGTGGGGGTGTTTGTCGTGTGATTACTTCCACCCTCTTCTTTAATTCCCTTTGGCATTCCGTGAGACAATGATCTATCCGGAGGACATGATCCGAGTAGCCCCTGAAGAGATTCGGATTCTGCAGCATGGACTAGTTCATCCTTCAAGTTCTCACATAAACCTCTCCAGAACAAGGTATGCTGTGTGACTTCAGGCCATTGCTAATCTGCTGCCAGCTGACGGAAACGACTCAAATAGGAGATCAAGTCCATGTTCCCTTGTTTGAGGTCCAGGAGTTGGTTCTGGGTGGTTGCGGCCCTGTTGGGGGACTGTAAAACTGCCAAGACGTTCTCGAATTCACCAAAGTCTTCTAGGATAGGACTGTTGGTTGATATGTATGGGGCAGCCTATGCCAAGGCACTACCGGTAACGTTGCTTAGTATGAAACCAATCTTTGGCTTATCCTGTTGGAAATGCTGTGGCTGAAAAGAGACCAGTATCTTGCAATGGTTCCAGAATTCAAATCGTTTTCTGGAATCCCTGTTGTATTTGAGAGCAGAGGTATGTGCCACAGAACTCTTCTGTCAACATTGCAGCAGGGTCTCGGTTCACAGCCCCCTGTAGCACTTAGTTTACCCGTTTTAGTGAAGCCACGTCCAGCCTCAGGGCTTGTAGTTCCTCTCGGCGTTCCTGGATGGCTTCCATGTCGTCGGATGATTGCCGGCATCTGAATTCGTCATATACCTGGTATCATTGCTGGTGGGATCGTGTTGTCTCCCCTCAGATCTTGGTCCATGTTGCTTCGTCCAGGCTGCGAGAGGAAGAAGAGGCAGGCAGTGGCAAGACAGGCAAGGAGGAACCAGGCAGTATGGGATAAAGTTTAGGTAATATAAGTTATTCAGAAATTATGTAGACCTGTTTTAATGAATTTTAATGTTTTTTCTTTTTATTTCTTTACTGCTTCTTTCTTCCTCTTATTTGTTTTAAGTTGATATGTATATTAATTCTGGTGATTTTGAGGAATGTGTTATGAAATAGAGTGTAAAAGGTTTCAATGTAAAGTAAAAACACTAATAAAAAAAAAGAAAAAAAACTAAAGAAATGTTCAGAATGCTCATGTCTTCAAGCTGAGTTCCTACCTTCTGTTTGTTTCTAGATTTCCAGTGTCATAAGAGTTCATTTTTGGCTCACGTGTCAGCTCATAGCACCAATAAACTTTGAGAATTCAAATGGGTTGAAGCTTATTTTTCCATCCTGGCGTGCAGGTGTGCCAAGACCCCCTTTCCAGACTCTGCCCTTGCTGATGTCTTTTCTTTCTTTTTCTGTATCACGCTCATTTTTCTCCCTCTAACCTGCATGCTTTGCAGTGTGTATTGTCTCACTTCCCTCCCCTCAGCCCTGATTTTGGTCTCTGCTTGCCCACCTGCACTCCATTTTCCATCCTAGAGTGCAGGTGAGCGGAGACCCCTTTCTCTCTGTGCCCCTTTGCCTCCACCTTTTCCGGCCTCTGCCCTTGCTGATGTTTTTTCTTTCTTTTTCTATATCATGTTCCTGCAGTCCTTTTTCACCTCCTCCCCTCCCGCTTTGTAGTGTGTTTTTTCTCTCTTCCCTCCCCTTAGTCCTCCCACTATTGGCCTCTGTGCTCGCTGTGTGAGTGATTTTGGTCTCTACATTCCCATCTACACTCCATTTTCCATCCTGGAGTGCAGGTAATTGGAGACCCTCTTTCTCTCTATATATCCCTTACACCCTTTTCCAGCATCTCCCCTCCTTATTGGTACAGTCCCCAGGGCAGCCCCACTGCCCATGCAGCCCCCCCAGTCAAGGGCCCTGAGGCAAAGGGCAGCTCCTACAGTAGCCGCTCCAGACTGTGTTCCCCAGCTGAGCATGCAGCGCAGCCGTCAACCAGCAGCGACATACCAGGTAAGGAAGGTGCGGGCAGGGGGAACAGCCATTATTGCTATGATATATTTTATTTATATTGCGTCCATATACAAGTGTTTCAGGGTGCGACGAGGCAAGGAGGGGTAAAAGGGAGGACAAAAACAACAATCTTACTAAGACCCAGTGACATTGAGAACTTGAAAGTGAAGGGGAGAGGGAAGGGGGGAAGTGCAAGTGGCAGGGGAGGAGTGGGAAGTGCTGAACATGAGATAAACAGCAACAGATAGTGCAGACAGCAGGAGGCAAGTGCAGAATTAAGTGCAGTCACAGGTGTCAAATAAGTGCGGGTAAGGGGACTGTAGGGTTGCAGATACAGACCCAAGTGCAGAGGGTTGTCAGGAGGCAGTGCGGGTATGCAGCTGGGTGGGTAGGGATCTGGGCCCGAATTCAGAGGGTAGACCAGGTGCCCAGTGGAGAAACAGAAGAGATCAGCATGGGAGAGGAAGAGGGAAGGCAGGGGCAAAGAGGAAGCTCTTGAGGTTCTTCCAGAACCGAAGATGTTTCTCCTCAAGTTTAAGAGAGGCAGGAAGGCTGTTCTAGAGGGAGCCTCCAGAAGAGGAAAGATATCTACCACATACTCATTGCTTGGAGAAGGGACAGACCTTGGGGGAGTTGGAGGTAGAGGAGCGATGAGCTTCTGTAGGAAGGTATTACGGAAGGGAGAGGTGAAGATATTTCAGCCCCATGCCCCAGAAGGCCTTGTGGACAATGCAGAGGGTCTGCTCCCTATTAAACTGCCCAATCTCTTATTATTACTCCTTTTATCAATGATTTAGTCTGCTGTTCATCGCCCAAAATAGGATGTTGTCTCTCTCAGGCAATTAGGCCCTTCCAGGAAAGTCGGTTCTAGGTGTTCTGCTTTTGCTGCTGTATGTTTGAAACCTAGGCCTCCCCCTTTATCCTGGACACTGGATCCTTGAGTGCATTGCTATTGTTTTGAAGCTGCCTCATGCTTGTCCCTCACCTGCTCTTAGGTCTCCCTTGGCCCCCCCCTCACCACTCCCGACTACTCTCCTCTTCTCTCCCACGTTACCTGGCATGGTCTCTGGGTAGTCCCGCTCTGTGAGAGTCTCATCCAACAGTTGTTGTTCCTCCTGAACCTCAAGGACACCATTGCCTCCATTGCTGCAGCCTTGCCACTGGCTCCTTCCCTTTCCTCTTCTAGCACTCCTTTGTGCCCCCCTCTCCTCAATAGTACAAGTTAACCTGTACACTTGCACTTTATGCTCCCTTCTCCTCTCTCCCTCCTCAGCATTACCGTTCCTCCCCATCCTGCACTTCTCCTCCTCTCACCCCTGTTTCTGTCGCTGCACTTGCATGTGCCCGTTTCATCCCCACTTCACTTCCCCTCCTCCCCGCTCCACCCAGGGTGAGGCCTTCTTGAACACCCACTCCTATGTCATTTCTTCATGCCAGCCTTTGTTGTTTGAACCTGTTCACCTACTCTTAACAACCCTTTCTTTCCCTGCCCCTGTCTCTCTCCTTCCTCCCCCTCCTGCACCTACCCCCCTCTTGTTTGTGCGCTAGGATGCTCTGAATTGTCTCAAGACCAAGTAAGGATGTTTTGTCTGTTTCTTCCCCTTGTCTTTTCCTCCTTACACTACCCTTGCTCCCTTCTTCTGTTATAGCACTTGAACGCGCCGTGAATTGTCTCACAACCTAGTAAGGATGCTACTGTCTGTCTACCCTGTTCGTCCCCTTCCTTCACCTCTCCTCCTCTACCCCTCCCTTCATTCTTTTATAGCACTTGCACAATCTGAATACATCAAGACACTAGAAGGAACGTTACCATTTTATGTTTTCTTCCTTGTACCTCCCCCTTGTCTTGATGCACCCTGAAACACCATTTTGTGTATAGGCACATTCCAAATAACCAATAAATAAACAAATAAACATGACTCAAATTACCGTTTTTATTAAAACCAATGGCATCCACTGTCCTACAAAACCTCGTAATCACTGCAACTTGACTTTGCATTTCATTTGTCTCTCTTGACTTTTCTTAATCTTTGCTCACCCTTCATGTTGCAGGACTGATCACTGAGAATTAATTTGTCTCACTCATGTGTCTGCTATTTCACAGTAACTTTGTGTGTGTTTGCTCCTGACCCCAGTGACTCCCTGGTACTGGAACATTACACACTGACAGAGCTCCCACTGTGTGTGTGTTGTGTCTTGATGTGCACAATCTCCTGACTCCAGACCCTCAGATCCAGACACAAGGCGGCATGAGCTGGTCTCTGGAGCTCTAGAGTATACTCTGCAGGCCTGCCCACCAGATCCAGACACAAGGCAGCATGAGCTGGTCTCTGGAGCTCTAGAGTATACTCTGCATGGCCTGCCCACCAGATCCAGACACAAGGTGGCATGAGCTGGTCTCTGGAGCTCTAGAGTAGACTCTGCAGGCCTGCCCACCAGATCCAGGCACAAGGCGGCATGAGCTGGTCTCTGGAGCTCTAGAGTAGACTCTGCATGGCCTGCCCAACAGATCCAGACACAAGGCAGCATGAGCTGGTCTCTGGAGCTCTAGAGTATACTCTGCATGGCCTGCCCACCAGATCCAGACACAAGGTGGCATGAGCTGGTCTCTGGAGCTCTAGAGTAGACTCTGCAGGCCTGCCCACCAGATCCAGGCACAAGGCGGCATAAGCTGGTCTCTGGAGCTCTAGAGTAGACTCTGCATGGCCTGCCCAACAGATCCAGGCACAAGTTGGCATGAGATGGCCTCTGGAGCTCCAGAGTAGACTCTGCATGGCCTGCCCACTAGATCCAGACACAAGGCGGCATGAGCTGGTCTCTGGAGCACTAGAGTATACTCTCCAAGGCCTGCCCACCAGATCCAGGCACAAGTCGGCATGAGTTGGTGTCATTATGCCCGCTCCCGGGGAGCCGGTTCAAGCCCTGCGTCCCCGAAAGCGGACATCCAGTCCCCAAGGAAGGACCCAGCAACCCCATATAGGGGCCCTTTGGACAGTGTCCTGGCGCCTATGGCGCCAGGCTCATTATGGGAGTGCTTGGGTGCACTTACCTGATGCAGACCATGCTGCAGGATCCCGGCCTCCTTGAGGCCTGAAAGGAACTACTTTACCTGTGGGACTAATTTACCATCCGGGCGTGGTCGGGGAAGGATACATACTTGATTGGAGGAAGGATACATACCTGGAACTTCTTCCAAGGCTATTTAAACCCCACCCGAACAGCCACACGTGCTTCGCGTTGTTCTGCATCTAGCAGCTGGACGCTCACCGTGTCTGCTCCTGCATCCTGACTTCTGCCATGCCTGCCAGCATCCTGGATCACCTGCAAAGGAAGAGAAGAAGAGAACAGAAGAAGGAAAAGTCCTTACCTGCTAAATCCGCATCCCGGAGACATCTCACCGACAATCCTGAAAAGGAAGACTTTAATTTAAAAGCTCATCGCATCATCCGGATTCGCAGTCACGCCCCAGCGCCTAGGGAGAAAAACACCAGAACAAAAGGTGAGAGAGAGAAGGGAACAGGAAAGCTAAATCTCCATGTTAAGACTTACCTGTTGATTCATTCCCTCTTCATTTCGGGTCCGTGCCGCATCCTGGCATTTCCGGACCCCGGCCCCTAAGGGGAAAAAAAAGACATCAGCGTTAATGAGCAAATGAAAAGACATTACCAAAAAACGCTCATTAAAGACTTACCTGATTTCTACAAGGATTTCACCTCTCATCTCGGGTCGGTGCCTGTTCCCCGGCATTCTGTACCCCGGCCCCTATGGGGAAAAAGACACTAGCATTAGTACATTAATGCATGGACACAAGGGGAACCTCTTATCAAAAAACTTACCTGGAAGCCAAGCAAGTTTGGTTCTCACCAATCCGAAAATCCAGTGAAGTAATTGGATACCAACGCGCCCCTGCATCAGAAGCAGGATGGAGAGCTCATCCTTCCAGACCCTAAGGTGAGACGCTACGAGAAATCACAGAAGGGTTTCAAGGAGGGTGAGAGGGGAAAGTGGGAGGCCGATTGTATTACCCCGCAGACAGTTAATCCCCTATTTTCGCCTACAGAAGGATACTTCTGTGAGCCAGATAAGCCAGATTTGGGGGCCCGGTCCAGTCCGTCTTCCGAACCCTGCGCATCACCTTAGAAGAGGTCTCAACAGCGCGAACCAGGCCAGCGCCTCCGTGGGAGTCAGGTGAGCGTAACAGAACGCGAAGCCTTCCTACAAATTCCCACCCAGGCGCTATGGAGACTGATCAGTTGGCCCAATTACTGGGAGAATTACGGGCCGAAGTACATGCCGCTCGTCAAGAGACTAATGCCCTCAGGAGGGAATTAATAATATCAAAGGAAAGAACTGAGGACCTGGCCAGACAGCTTTTGCAAGGTCAAGCTGGGCAAACTCCTCTACCCGGTTCCGGAGGGAACCCAGCTCCTGTGGTTTCCAGTAACCCTGTGCAGATTAATCTACCTGGAAACATGCCGCTGGCCCCACCCGAACGCTTTGCTGGGGACCCCAAACGATTCGCCGTATTCATGAATCAGTGTCGTTTGCACTTCCTATGCAGACCTGGGGCCTTCCCTAATGATCAGACCAAGGTAGCCTTTGTATTGTCATATCTCAGCGGCTGCGCTGCCGATTGGTCAGTTCCACTGGTTACTCAAGATGACCCGATTCTCCGTGATTTTCAAAGGTTTCAAGCAAGCATGGAAAGGTTATTTGCTCGACACTCTCAGGGGCAGGCTCTGGATGACGAACTTCTATCCCTGCGACAGGGCAATCAGGACCTCCTATCCTATATTGCAAACTTTAATAGACTAATTGTGGAAACGGGATGGCCAGAGGATAAAAGAGTCACGTTGTTTTATCGAGGCCTTCGCGGAGAACTTAAAGATGTCTTGGCCCAAGTTGTAAATCCGCCTCAAGAATGCACAGAGTATATAGACTTAGTGGTCCAATTGGATCACAGACTTCAAAACAGAAAAGCAGATCGGTCCAGGTTTGAGACCCGGGTGTTGGTCAAGACCCATGCTAATCCCAAGGGAGTTGATGTCTCTGAGCCTATGCAAATTGGAGGGGTTAAAGGACCCTTAACTCAAAAGGAACGTGAAAGGAGGCGGCAGTTAAAATTATGTCTTTATTGTGGGAATTCTGGACACTTTCTACGAGATTGCCAGGAAAAAACGCCCCGAAAGGCGGTAGGAGCCGCTGATAAAAACCATGAAGACTCTGTTTCGGGAAACGACTCCGCCCGACAAGTGTAGGGGTCCGCTTGCCGAGTTTGAAAACTAACTCTCAGACCTCGCATTTCATTGTGCCAATGGTTCTCGTAGATCCAGAACAGCCTAAGCGGTTGCATGCAATAAAGGCATACATCGATAGTGGGGCTATTGGAAACTATGTGGATCGTGAATTGGTCTCTAGGATTAACCTCCCTCTCCGTCCTAAAACCAGCAAAGATGTCATCACCACAGTCGATGGAACTGAAATTGCCTCTGGACCGGTAACACATTCCACTACTGAGGTGACTCTTATTGGTCCCGACGGCCATCGGGAGGGTGTTGTGTTTGATGTAATCAAGGCTCCACAGTTTCAGGTTATTCTTGGAATCCCTTGGTTAGAGACACATAATCCTCGAATTGATTGGCGAGCTAAGAGAATAACCTTCCCGGATTGTACACAAACCTGCTACCCAGAAAACCTGAAGATTAATCTAGCATCTGTAACCTCTGCCTCCATGCAACTACCTCCGGAATACCAAGACTTTCAGGACGTCTTCCAAAAGGAACAGGCCAACACGTTACCTCCTCACAGATCGTACGATTGCCAAATCGATCTGGTGCCCGGTGCACAACCCCCTTGTAGCAGGATTTATGCCCTTACCGAACCTGAGAATCTGCATTTGAGACAATATTTGGATCAATACCTAGCTAATGGTTTTATTCGCCCGTCAAAGTCCCCGGCATCCTCGGCTTTGTTCTTCGTGCCCAAAAAAGAAGGCGACCTTAGAACTTGTATCGATTACCGGGCATTGAACCAGATAACGGTTAAAAACCGTTATCCTCTGCCTCTGATCCCTGAACTCCTTGACCAGGTGAAGGACGCTTGCATATACACCAAGTTAGATCTCCGGGGGGCTTATCATCTGGTACGAGTTAAAGAAGGCGACGAATGGAAAACTGCCTTCCGTACTAAATACGGATTATTCGAGTACCAGGTGATGCCTTTCGGATTGTGTAACGCGCCGGCTGCCTTCCAATACTTCATGAATGATGTCCTTCGGGAACTCATCGATGTTTGTGTTGTCGTATATATCGATGACATTCTGGTGTACTCCTCTTCGGAATCTGATCACAGAAAACACGTCAGGGCAGGACTTGAAAAACTGCGCCAACACAAACTATTTGCTAAATTGGAGAAATGTGTTTTCCATACCACAGAAGTCGAGTTTCTAGGTTTCATCCTGACACCCAAAGGAGTCCGAATGGACTCAAGAAAAGTGGATGCCATCCTCAAATGGCCATCACCTAGCTCTGTAAAAGGGGTTCAAAGCATGCTCGGCTTTGCCAATTTCTATCGCAGGTTTATCCCGGAATTTTCACGCGTGGTACATACAACCCATTACTGCACTCTTGAGAAAAAACAAACGTTTTGAATGGTCTGAAGAAGCCGAGCAGGCCTTTCAGGATTTAAAAGCTAAGTTTACCTCCGCACCTATATTGAAACACCCGCGTCCAGATCTCCCTTATGTCGTCGAGACTGATGCATCCAGCCGTGCCATGGGAGCTGTCCTGTCCCAAAGAGATCCCGAAACCAACCAACTGCATCCCGTAGCATTTTGGTCCAGAAAATTCTCGGCACCCAAGGTTAATTATGCAATCACGGACAAAGAACTGTTAGCCATTAAGTCCGCTTTTAAAGCCTGGCGGCATTATCTGCTTGGCGCTCGACATACCATCACAGTGATCACTGATCACCGGAATTTACAGTATTTTAAAACCGCCAAGGCTCAGTCATCATGGCAGCTCCGATGGGCTTTGTTTTTCGCTGAATTTGATTTCATTATTACCTATCGACCTGGCTGCAAGAATGGCAAAGCAGACGCCTTATCCCGAATTGGAATGGGAGAATCTGATATAAACTCAGAACCAGTACCAATAATTCCCAAACAGAGGATTCTAGGAATGACTTTGTTACAGACGCTTGAAGACATTCAAGCCAGAGTGAAACAACTCCTGGACCCTACAACCTTACAGGAATGGATACAAAAGGGATCAGACTTTACCATAGATAATGGTTTACCTTATTTCCAAGGACGCTTAATTCCTGCCACATAAGGAATTACACGAACTAGTTATTTCCGGTTATCATGATACATTAATAGAGGGACACCCCGGTATTGCCAAGACAGAGGAAAAGGTGAAACGACAATTTTGGTGGCCCTCTTAGCGAAAAGATGTTAAATCTTTTGTGATGTCCTGTGGTGTTTGCGGCCAAAATAAAAGTCAAAAGAAAAGACCAGCCGGTCTCCTTCAACCTCTAGACATACCACCAGCACCCTGGCACACCTATCAATGGATTTTATTAGGGACCTGCCTCCTTGTTCGGGGTACAATACTATTCTGGTAATTGTGGATTTGTTTTCCAAAATGGCCCACTTTATTCCTTTGAAAGGTTTACCTCCAGCTTCTGTCCTAGCCAAAGAATTCCTCGAAAATATTGTTCGGCTACATGGATTCCCATCTATACTAATCTCTGACCGGGGAAGCCAATTCATTTCCCACTTCTGGTGCAAATGTTGTCAAATGGCGCAGATCGACGTAAGATTATCGACCAGTCACCACCCTCAGACCGATGGTCAGACCGAGAGGACAAATCAGATCCATGAACAGTACTTACGGTGTATGTTACAGCAATCTGAAAGCAACTGGAAAGACATTCTTTGGATAGCCGAATACACATATAATAATTCGTTACACTCTGGAACTGGCCACAGTCCTTTTTATACTTTGTTTGGGCATCACCCTCGAACCTCAAACCTTGACTCACCTCAGAACCTCGCAATGCCTGCAGTAGAACATCTGCATTCTACAATTACCCAAGCCTTCAAAGAGGCAACTACGCATTTGCAACAAGCCAAGAGAAAATACAAGGAGAATGCTGATCTACATCGGAGTGAAGCACTTCCGTATCAGATTGGGGATCAAGTGTGGTTAGCTACCAGACATTTACCACTCAAAGGGCCTCGAACTTTTAACCCAAAATATCTGGGACCTGATTCTATTACGGCAATAATTAACCCAGTGGCTGTTAAACTTACCAGCTAGTATGCGAATTCACCCTGTTTTTCATGTGTCACTTCTGAAACCAGTGGTACCCGGAACCCGACTACTCAAACCTCCAGAACCTATTCTAATAGATGGGGAACCCGAATTCGAAGTGAAGAACATTTTAGACTCAAATGTTTAGGTCAAAACTGTTCTACCTAATTGATTGGAAGGGGTACGGACCTCAGGAGAGGTCGTGGGAACCCAGCGACCATGTGCATGCACCTCGATTAGTCAGGAAATTCCACCGACTCTTCCCAGACAAACCAAAACCCCCGGAGGGAACAACCTTGGGAGGGGCCTTGGGGGGGAGTGCTGTCATGATGCCCGCTCCCGGGGAGCCGGTTCAAGCCCTGCGTCCCCGAAAGCGGACATCCAGTCCCCAAGAAAGGACCCAGCAACCCCATATAGGGGCCTTTTGGACAGTGTCCTGGCGCCTATGGCGCCAGGCTCATAAAAGACATCAGTCCTGGCGCCAGCGCCAGGCTCATTATGGGAGTGCTTGGGTGCACTTACCTGATGCAGACCATGCTGCAGGATCCCGGCCTCCTTGAGGCCTGAAAGGAACTACTTTACCTGTGGGACTAATTTACCATCCGGGCGTGGTCGGGGAAGGATACATACTTGATTGGAGGAAGGATACATACCTGGAACTTCTTCCAAGGCTATTTAAACCCCACCCGAACAGCCACACGTGCTTCACGTTGTTCTGCATCTAGCAGCTGCACGCTCACCGTGTCTGCTCCTACATCCTGACTTCTGCCACGCCTGCCAGCATCCTGGATCACCTGCAAAGGAAGAGAAGAAGAGAGCAGAAGGAAAAGTCCTTACCTGCTAAATCTGCATCCCAGAGACATCTCGCCGACAATCCTGAAAAGGAAGACTTTAATTTAAAAGCTCATCGCGTCGATCGCTGCAGCGCCGCATTCCACTCACCTTTACAGGGCGCCTCCATGTTCAGCAGCGATCATCCGGATTCGCAGTCACGCGCCAGCGCCTAGGGAGAAAAACACCAGAACAAAAGGTGAGAGAGAGAAGGGAACAAGGAAAGCTAAATCTCCATGTTAAGACTTACCTGTTGATTCATTCCCTCTTCATTTTGGGTCCGGGCCGCATCCTGGCATTTCCGGACCCCGGCCCCTAAGGGGAAAAATAAGACATCAGCGTTAATGAGCGAATGAAAAGACATTACCAAAAAACGCTCATTAAAGACTTACCTGATTTCTACAAGGATTTCACCTCTCATCTCGGGTCGGTGCCTGTTCCCCAGCATTCCGTACCCCGGCCCCTATGGGGAAAAAGACACTAGCATTAGTACATTAATGCATGGACACAAGGGGAACCTCTTATCAAAAAACTTACCTGGAAGCCAAGCAAGTTTGGTTCTCACCAATCCGAAAATCCAGTGAAGTAATTGGATACCAACGCGCCCCTGCATCAGAAGCAGGATGGAGAGCTCGTCCTTCCAGACCCTAAGGTGAGACGCTACGAGAAATCACAGAAGGGTTTCAAGGAGGGTGAGAGGGGAAAGTGGGAGGCCGATTGTATTACCCCGCAGACAGTTAATCCCCTATTTTCGCCTACAGAAGGATACTTCTGTGAGCCAGACAAGCCAGATTTGGGGGCCCGGTCCAGTCCGTCTTCCGAACCCTGCGCATCACCTTAGAAGAGGTCTCAACAGCGCGAACCAGGCCAGCGCCTCCGTGGGAGTCAGGTGAGCGTAACAGAACGCGAAGCCTTCCTACAAATTCCCACCCAGGCGCTATGGAGACTGATCAGTTGGCCCAATTACTGGGAGAATTACGGGCCGAAGTACATGCCGCTCGTCAAGAGACTAATGCCCTCAGGAGGGAATTAATAATATCAAAGGAAAGAACTGAGGACCTGGCCAGACAGCTTTTGCAAGGTCAAGCTGGGCAAACTCCTCTACCCGGTTCCGGAGGGAACCCAGCTCCTGTGGTTTCCAGTAACCCTGTGCAGATTAATCTACCTGGAAACATGCCGCTGGCCCCACCCGAACGCTTTGCTGGGGACCCCAAACGATTCGCCGTATTCATGAATCAGTGTCGTTTGCACTTCCTATGCAGACCTGGGGCCTTCCCTAATGATCAGACCAAGGTAACCTTTGTATTGTCATATCTCAGCGGCTGCGCTGCCGATTGGTCAGTTCCACTGGTTACTCAAGATGACCCGATTCTCCGTGATTTTCAAAGGTTTCAAGCAAGCATGGAAAGGTTATTTGCTCGACACTCTCAGGGGCAGGCTCTGGATGACGAACTTCTATCCCTGCGACAGGGCAATCAGGACCTCCTATCCTATATTGCAAACTTTAATAGACTAATTGTGGAAACGGGATGGCCAGAGGATAAAAGAGTCACGTTGTTTTATCGAGGCCTTCGCGGAGAACTTAAAGATGTCTTGGCCCAAGTTGTAAATCCGCCTCAAGAATGCACAGAGTATATAAACTTAGTGGTCCAATTGGATCACAGACTTCAAAACAGAAAAGCAGATCGGTCCAGGTTTGAGACCCGGGTGTTGGTCAAGACCCATGCTAATCCCAAGGGAGTTGATGTCTCTGAGCCTATGCAAATTGGAGGGGTTAAAGGACCCTTAACTCAAAAGGAACGTGAAAGGAGGCGGCAGTTAAAATTATGTCTTTATTGTGGGAATTCTGGACACTTTCTACGAGATTGCCCGGAAAAAACGCCCCGAAAGGCGGTAGGAGCCGCTGATAAAAACCATGAAGACTCTGTTTCGGGAAACGACTCCGCCCGACAAGTGTAGGGGTCCGCTTGCCGAGTTTGAAAACTAACTCTCAGACCTCGCATTTCATTGTGCCAATGGTTCTCGTAGATCCAGAACAGCCTAAGCGGTTGCATGCAATAAAGGCATACATCGATAGTGGGGCTATTGGAAACTATGTGGATCGTGAATTGGTCTCTAGGATTAACCTCCCTCTCCGTCCTAAAACCAGCAAAGATGTCATCACCACAGTCGATGGAACTGAAATTGCCTCTGGACCGGTAACACATTCCACTACTGAGGTGACTCTTATTGGTCCCGACGGCCATCGGGAGGGTGTTGTGTTTGATGTAATCAAGGCTCCACAGTTTCAGGTTATTCTTGGAATCCCTTGGTTAGAGACACATAATCCTCGAATTGATTGGCGAGCTAAGAGAATAACCTTCCCGGATTGTACACAAACCTGCTACCCAGAAAACCTGAAGATTAATCTAGCATCTGTAACCTCTGCCTCCATGCAACTACCTCCGGAATACCAAGACTTTCAGGACGTCTTCCAAAAGGAACAGGCCAACACGTTACCTCCTCACAGATCGTACGATTGCCAAATCGATCTGGTGCCCGGTGCACAACCCCCTTGTAGCAGGATTTATGCCCTTACCGAACCTGAGAATCTGCATTTGAGACAATATTTGGATCAATACCTAGCTAATGGTTTTATTCGCCCGTCAAAGTCCCCGGCATCCTCGGCTTTGTTCTTCGTGCCCAAAAAAGAAGGCGACCTTAGAACTTGTATCGATTACCGCGCATTGAACCAGATAACGGTTAAAAACCGTTATCCTCTGCCTCTGATCCCTGAACTCCTTGACCAGGTGAAGGACGCTTGCATATACACCAAGTTAGATCTCCGGGGGGCTTATCATCTGGTACGAGTTAAAGTAGGCGACGAATGGAAAACTGCCTTCCGTACTAAATACGGATTATTCGAGTACCAGGTGATGCCTTTCGGATTGTGTAACGCGGCGGCTGCCTTCCAATACTTCATGAATGATGTCCTTCGGGAACTCATCGATGTTTGTGTTGTCGTATATATCGATGACATTCTGGTGTACTCCTCTTCGGAATCTGATCACAGAAAACACGTCAGGGCAGTACTTGAAAAACTGCGCCAACACAAACTATTTGCTAAATTGGAGAAATGTGTTTTCCATACCACAGAAGTCGAGTTTCTAGGTTTCATCCTGACACCCAAAGGAGTCCGAATGGACTCAAGAAAAGTGGATGCCATCCTCAAATGGCCATCACCTAGCTCTGTAAAAGGGGTTCAAAGCATGCTCGGCTTTGCCAATTTCTATCGCAGGTTTATCCCGGAATTTTCACGCGTGGTACATACAACCCATTACTGCACTCTTGAGAAAAAATAAACGTTTTGAATGGTCTGAAGAAGCCGAGCAGGCCTTTCAGGATTTAAAAGCTAAGTTTACCTCCGCACCTATATTGAAACACCCGCGTCCAGATCTCCCTTATGTCGTCGAGACTGATGCATCCAGCCGTGCCATGGGAGCTGTCCTGTCCCAAAGAGATCCCGAAACCAACCAACTGCATCCCGTAGCATTTTGGTCCAGAAAATTCTCGGCACCCAAGGTTAATTATGCAATCACGGACAAAGAACTGTTAGCCATTAAGTCCGCTTTTAAAGCCTGGCGGCATTATCTGCTTGGCGCTCGACATACCATCACAGTGATCACTGATCACCGGAATTTACAGTATTTGAAAACCGCCAAGGCTCAGTCATCATGGCAGCTCCAATGGGCTTTGTTTTTCGCTGAATTTGATTTCATTATTACCTATCGACCTGGCTGCAAGAATGGCAAAGCAGACGCCTTATCCCGAATTGGAATGGGAGAATCTGATACAAACTCAGAACCAGTACCAATAATTCCCAAACAGAGGATTCTAGGAATGACTTTGTTACAGACGCTTGAAGACATTCAAGCCAGAGTGAAACAACTCCTGGACCCTACAACCTTACAGGAACGGATACAAAAGGGATCAGACTTTACCATAGATAATGGTTTACCTTATTTCCAAGGACGCTTAATTCCTGCCACATAAGGAATTACACAAACTAGTTATTTCCGGTTATCATGATACATTAATAGAGGGACACCCCGGTATTGCCAAGACAGAGGAAAAGGTGAAACGACAATTTTGGTGGCCCTCTTAGCGAAAAGATGTTAAATCTTTTGTGATGTCCTGTGGTGTTTGCGGCCAAAATAAAAGTCAAAAGAAAAGACCAGCCGGTCTCCTTCAACCTCTAGACATACCACCAGCACCCTGGCACACCCTATCAATGGATTTTATTACGGACCTGCCTCCTTGTTCGGGGTACAATACTATTCTGGTAATTGTGGATTTGTTTTCCAAAATGGCCCACTTTATTCCTTTGAAAGGTTTACCTCCAGCTTCTGTCCTAGCCAAAGAATTCCTCAAAAATATTGTTCGGCTACATGGATTCCCATCTATACTAATCTCTGACCGGGGAAGCCAATTCATTTCCCACTTCTGGTGCAAATGTTGTCAAATGGCGCAGATCGACGTAAGATTATCGACCAGTCACCACCCTCAGACCGATGGTCAGACCGAGAGGACAAATCAGACCCTTGAACAGTACTTACGGTGTATGTTACAGCAATCTGAAAGCAACTGGAAAGACATTCTTTGGATAGCCGAATACACATATAATAATTCGGTACACTCTGGAACTGGCCACAGTCCTTTTTATACTTTGTTTGGGCATCACCCTCGAACCTCAAACCTTGACTCACCTCAGAACCTCGGAATGCCTGCAGTAGAACATCTGCATTCTACAATTACCCAAGCCTTCAAAGAGGCAACTACGCATTTACAACAAGCCAAGAGAAAATACAAGGAGAATGCTGATCTACATCGGAGTGAAGCACTTCCGTATCAGATTGGGGATCAAGTGTGGTTAGCTACCAGACATTTACCACTCAAAGGGCCTCGAACTTTTAACCCAAAATATCTGGGACCTTATTCTATTACGGCAATAATTAACCCAGTGGCTGTTGAACTTGATTTACCAGCTAGTATGCGAATTCACCCTGTTTTTCATGTGTCACTTCTGAAACCAGTGGTACCCGGAACCCGACTACTCAAACCTCCAGAACCTATTCTAATAGATGCGGAGCCCGAATTCGAAGTGAAGAACATTTTAGACTCAAATGTTTAGGTCAAAACTGTTCTACCTATTTGATTGGAAGGGGTACGGACCTCAGGAGAGGTCGTGGGAACCCAGCGACCATGTGCATGCACCTCGATTAGTCAGGAAATTCCGACTCTTCCCAGACAAACCAAAACCCCCGGAGGGAACAACCTTGGGAGGGGCCTTGGGGGGGAGTGCTGTCATGATGCCCGCTCCCGGGGAGCCGGTTCAAGCCCTGCGTCCCCGAAAGCGGACATCTAGTCCCCAAGGAAGGACCCAGCAACCCCATATAGGGGCCTTTTGGACAGTGTCCTGGCGCCTATGGCGCCAGGCTCATAAAAGACATCAGTCCTGGCGCCATAGGCGCCAGGCTCATTATGGGAGTGCTTGGGTGCACTTACCTGATGCAGACCATGCTGCAGGATCCCGGCCTCCTTGAGGCCTGAAAGGAACTACTTTACCTGTGGGACTAATTTACCATCCGGGCGTGGTCGGGGAAGGATACATACTTGATTGGAGGAAGGATACATACCTGGAACTTCTTCCAAGGCTATTTAAACCCCACCCGAACAGCCACACGTGCTTCGCGTTGTTCTGCATCTAGCAGCTGCACGCTCACCGTGTCTGCTCCTGCATCCTGACTTCTGCCACGCCTGCCAGCATCCTGGATCACCTGCAAAGGAAGAGAAGAAGAGAACAGAAGGAAAAGTCCTTACCTGCTAAATCTGCATCCCAGAGACATCTCGCCGACAATCCTGAAAAGGAAGACTTTAATTTAAAAGCTCATCGCGTCGATCGCTGCAGCGCCGCATTCCACTCACCTTTACAGGGCGCCTCCATGTTCAGCAGCGATCATCCGGATTCGCAGTCACGCCCCAGCGCCTAGGGAGAAAAACACCAGAACAAAAGGTGAGAGAGAGAAGGGAACAAGGAAAGCTAAATCTCCATGTTAGGACTTACCTGTTGATTCATTCCCTCTTCATTTTGGGTCCGCGCCGCATCCTGGCATTTCCGGACCCCGGCCCCTAAGGGGAAAAATAAGACATCAGCGTTAATGAGCAAATGAAAAGACATTACCAAAAAACGCTCATTAAAGACTTACCTGATTTCTACAAGGATTTCACCTCTCATCTCGGGTCGGTGCCTGTTCCCCGGCATTCCGTACCCCGGCCCCTATGGGGAAAAAGACACTAGCATTAGTACATTAATGCATGGACACAAGGGGAACCTCTTATCAAAAAACTTACCTGGAAGCCAAGCAAGTTTGGTTCTCACCAATCCGAAAATCCAGTGAAGTAATTGGATACCAACGCGCCCCTGCATCAGAAGCAGGATGGAGAGCTCGTCCTTCCAGACCCTAAGGTGAGACGCTACGAGAAATCACAGAAGGGTTTCAAGGAGGGTGAGAGGGGAAAGTGGGAGGCCGATTGTATTACCCCGCAGACAGTTAATCCCCTATTTTCGCCTACAGAAGGATACTTCTGTGAGCCAGACAAGCCTGATTTGGGGGCCCGGTCCAGTCCGTCTTCCGAACCCTGCGCATCACCTTAGAAGAGGTCTCAACAGCGCGAACCAGGCCAGCGCCTCCGTGGGAGTCAGGTGAGCGTAACAGTTGGTCTCTGGAGCTCTAGAGTAGACTCTGCATGGCCTGCCCACCAGATCCAGACACAAGGCGGCATGAGCTGATCTCTGGAGCACTAGAGTAGACTCTGCATGGCCTGCCCACCAGATTCAGGCACAAGTCGGCATTAGCTGATCTCTGGAGCTCTACAGTAGACTCTGCATGGCCAGCCCACCAGATCCAGGCACAAGGCGGCATGAGCTGGTCACTGGAGCTCTAGAGTAGACTCTGCATGGCCTGCCCACCAGATCCAGACACAAGGCGGCATGAGCTGGTCCCTGGAGCTCTAGAGTAGACTCTGGATGGCCTGCCCACCAGATCCAGACACAAGGCGACAGGAGCTGGTCTCTGGAGCTCTAGAGTAGACTCTGCATGGCCTGCCCAACAGATCCAGGCACAAGGCGGCATGAGCTGGTCTCTGGAGCTCTAGAGTAGACTCTGCATGGCCTGCCCACCAGATTTAGGCACAAGTCGGCATGAGCTGATCTCTGGAGCTCTAGAGTAGACACTGCATGGCCTGCCCACCAGATCCAGGCACAAGGCGGCATGAGCTGGTCTCTGGAGCTCTAGAGTAGGCTCTGCATGGCCTGCCACCAGATCCAGACACAAGGCGGCATGAGCTGGTCTCTGGAGCTCTAGAGTAGACTCTGCATGACCTGCCCAACAGATCCAGGCACAAGGCGGCATGAGCTGGTCTCTGGAGCTCTAGAGTAGACTCTGCATGGCCTGCCCAACAGATCCAGGCACAAGGCGGCATGAGCTGGTCTCTGGAGGTGTAGAGTAGACTCTGCAGGCCTGCCCACCAGATTCAGACACAAGGCGGCAGGAGCTGGTCTCTGGAGCTCTAGAGTAGACTCTGCATGGCCTGCCCAACAGATCCAGGCACAAGGCGGCATGAGCTGGTCTCTGGAGGTCTAGAGTAGACTCTGCAGGCCTGCCCACCAGATCCAGGCAGAAGGCAGCATGAGCTGGTCTCTGGAGCTCTAGAGTAGACTCTGCGTGGCCTGCCCACCAGATCCAGGCACAAGGCAGCATGAGCTGGTCTCTGGACCTCTAGAGTAGACTCTGCGTGGCCTGCCCACCAGATCCAGGCACAAGGCAGCATGAGCTGGTCTCTGGAGCTCTAGAGTAGACTCTGCATGGCCTGCCCACCAGATCCAGGCACAAGGCGCAATGAGCTGGTCTCTGGAGCTCTAGAGTAGACACTGCATGGCCTGCTCACCATCTGCGCTCTCGTGATTAATCTTCTTTTCATGTTCACTTGTCATTTTTGTCACTGTTCCTGGGTAACTCCTGATCATTGGACATTTATGCACTTGTGTTTCCTCTGCTTGTTTTTTCTATAGCTCTATTCTCATTAATTGATTCTTTTTATTATTGTTGCTTCTCTTCCTTCACTGTATTTTTCTCTCTTTGTTAGTATCTCTTTGCTTGGTTCCCATTTACGTACACTCACATGACTGTAGGGAACACCCATCAGGAAATGCAGGGATATATATATTTTTTATCAAGAAGTTGGATTTAATTCTTACAGTGCTGTTCAGGGCCCATACACCAGGTTTGCAGAGGAGTAATGCCTCGGTAGGATCTGTCTCAACATATTCTGCTTCAGCATGGTTGCAAACCCTCAGCTGGGATCTCTAAGTTCGTCTCACCACACTCTGGGAACTCCTAGGGCCTGTTCACAGAATAGACCTTTTGGATGCCTGAAGAAATGCAACTGAGAATGTATCAATAATCCATACTCTGGCAAAGTGATTCCCCCAGGTGGGTCTCTGGTGTATCCTCCGGCTTGGCTTCGATGAATACCACACAGTGCGCACCGTTAGTGAGTCGCTCCTGTATGCACGTCTGAATGCTTTCGTGCTTGTTTAAAGATGATGTTGCGCGATTGATTCACATTGATTCGCAGATAACTTATATTTTTAGCTAGAGGTGAAGCTGGTGAGATGAGCATTTTCCCTATGTCGTGCCAGTCAGTGTTTGGGCTGTTCACTGTAGAGGATCATAAGCTAAGAACACAAGAAGTTATGAGGTACGCTTTGTAGCATTTTTCATTTTTTTCCACTTTTTTTTATTTTAAGTTACATACAAATAACAAATGTAATTTTGATTCCTGCACAGGGGAGTTTAAGGTTAGACAAAATACCCTCTTATCGGGGTTACATACAATCCCTATACACAATACACTTTCCTTCGATACGATCAAACAGACACAAGTAAAACAAAACAATACTATACAAACAAATATTTCATGAACATAACCCTGCCAACTAGTAATATAGTCCAATAACCTATGGGCCTCATTACACGGATGACGGTAAGGATTTACCGGTACCGGTAAAATACCGGTACCGGTAAATCCTTACCGCCTTACTACGAGGTCCCTTTGCGGGTTGGGGGATTTAACGCCTGCTTTTTGCAGGCGTTAAAAACCAACCCGCAGAGGGACCCAGGGAGCCAATTACAGTACCGCAATTTGCGGTACCGTAATTAGCGCCTTCCCCATTCCCATTATGCCCTATGGGGCAAAAATGGGAATGGGGAAGGGCAATGGTGGAAGGGGGAATTACCGCCCCGCCAACCTTGGAATGGGCGGTGCCAGTATTTTACCGGCATGAACCATGGCGCTAATAGCGCCATGGTTCTCTGCCATCCGTGTAATGAGGCCCTATATCAACTATCCACATCTCCTGACATTAATTGCATACAATCCGCACTCAGCCATACAAGTCATTAAATGGTCACTAGGACTCCATATATATATCCCCTCCTGATTGTGTTTCCTCATCCTGTGCTTTTCATACTTGGAATTTGTCTGAAAATCTGTCACCCAGTTATCAATTAAGGGCTTTTTTTCTCGTCTTCCAAACACTTCAGATATTCTTTGTTGCCACCAGAAGTGTTCTATCGATCCGACCTGATCAATCACTGGAAACCTCACATCTGCCCCGCTTTCAAAGCAGAATAACAGCTGGAGGGGACCTCGGAAATGTTACACCCAGGGCCTCATTCCGACTCAGGCGTTAAGGGGTTTACGGCGCCGTAAACGGCGCCGACCCTTAACGCCTGATTACAAGGTCCCTTAGCGCCATGGTGATTTTAACGCTTTAACGCCTGCTTTTTGCAGGCGTTAAAACCCATGGCGCTAAGGGACCATGGAGCTAATTACGCCACCGTAATTTACGGTGGCGTAATTAGCGCCTTCCCCACTCCCATTATGCCCTATGGGGCAAAAATGGGAATGGGGAAGGGTAAATGGGAAATGGGGATTTACCGCCCCACTCACCTTGGAATGGGGCGGTAAATCCGCCAACCACCATGGCGTAAACGTAGTTTACGCCATGGCAGTAAGTGTACGACCCAGGCGGTAACTTACCGCCTGGGTCGTAATGAAGGACCCAGAGTTGTATCCAGCCTAAAACAGCGCTCCATGAATCAACAACCCTCGGACAATCCCGTAACATATTTAACAGGGATCCTTTAACTCTGCTGCATCCCCAGCATGCCTCATTATCAAGCACTCCCAGGCCAAATATATCCACCGGGGTCTAGTATAGACGACCTAGTATTTTCTGCTGTGTATAATGTAGCTTTGTGGAGCTTTTCTAAGTCTTGTGAAGCCCTGTAAAAGTGAAGGTTCTTGAGAGATGATCTTACATGCATTGTTTATCTGATATCGTGAACCCATCTCTCTCTCTGCTCAGGACTATGGACGGTGTCCAGCAGTAGCTGTTCCTGCAGCGAGTAGGGCAAGGGTTCCAGCCCGTTGGGTCTCCCTGATGCAGAATGGGAAGTCAAGTTTTAACTCACAATCCGTTTGTCTCTGATAAGACTCTTGTTCGAAACTAGTAGAGCATGTTTCCCTTTATTGGTAATGCTAAAATAGCCTGCCTCTAGCATGTTTATAGGGTGTGTTCATCACTGCGCTTAAACAAGCCTGGCCTGCGATGATATAGTCTGGTCTGATAGAGGGGAGGATCCACTGAAGCTTTTCCTTCTTGCCTTATAGTCAACGGGGCGTCTCTCCAGTATGGATCTTCTGATGCCTGTACAGGTGTGAGCTCTGAGTGAAGTGTTTCTCACACTCAGTACACTGGTATGGTCTTTCTCCTGTGTGGGATCTCTGATGCTGTCCCAGGTGTGCTCTCTGAGTAAAGTGCTTGCCACATTCTGCACACCCATAGGGTTTCAGCCCTGAATGAATTCTCTGATGGTAGCTCAGAGCTGAAGAGTCACTGAAACCTTTCTTGCACTCTGGGCATTCATAGAGATTCTCCTCTCTATGGATCGTCTGATGCCTGTGCAGATGTGACTTCCGAGTGAAGCGTCTCTCACATTCCGTACACGGATATGGTCTTTCTCCTGTGTGGGATCGCTGATGCTGCTTCAGTTTTGATGCTGTAGTAAAGTGCTTACCACATTCAGTGCAGCCATAGGGCTTCTCCCCTGTATGTGTCTTCTGATGGCTGCTCAGCGCAGAGGATTGACTGAATCCTTTCTTGCACTCTGTGCATTCATACGGTCGTTCTCCGGTATGAATCCTCTGATGGTTGGTCAGGGAGGAGGAGTGACTGAATCTTTTATTGCACTCAGTGCATTTGAAGGGCTTCATCCCCGTATGGATCCTCTGATGGACATACAGAAGCGACCTACGAGTGAAGCTTGCCTCACACTCAGTGCATTGATATTTACGCTCCACAGTATGCATCCTATGATGCGGGTTTGTATGGATCCTTCGATGATTGCTCAGGGAAGTGGAGCAACTGAAGCTTTTCTTGCACTCATTGCATTCATAGACCTTCTCCCCAGTATGGATCGCCTGATGCCTAAACAGAAGAGACTTCCGAGTGAAGCATTTATCACACTCCGTACACTGGTATGGTCGTTCTCCTGTGTGGGATCTCTGGTGTGAAATTAGACTGTGCCTATTAATGAAGCGCTTTGCACAGACATTGCAGGTTAATTCTTTCTCCTTTGTGTGGCTCTTCATGTGCATCTTGAGTTGTGAGTGCTTGATAAAGTGCTGATGGCAGTGTGTGCATTTTCTAAAGTGCATCTGCAGGATCTCGCTTTTGGTAATGGCTCCATTTTCTGTTGGAAGAAGCAGAGGTTCCATGTATTATTTCTTAACATTTTACAGCCTTAAAGTCAGAGCGTTCAGTCCGACTGATACAAAAAGTTCAACAAAAGTCCCCTGGGCCACCATTGTCTGACAAAATGCTTGAATCAGATACAAATACATAAGGCTTAAGGAATGGTCAGTAAAGGAAGGAAAACTAAAGACGGATAGAAGAGAGACATAAGTAAGAAAATTTACAAAAAGGGAGGATATATAGAGGGAGCAGGGCGATTTTCTGCAATTCATCAAAGCAAAGGCCATCATTCTGACATACACCAAAAATGAACAGATCTAGTCGATCGCTGTACATTATTGTTCCAGTTTCTGAATCATGCAATGAGTGATCCTGATGAAATCTATTTGTTTAACTGTCCATCCGATTACTCGTAGCCATGAAAGATACAATATTCAAACCTGAACAGAGTTTACAGGTTTATGACCTAAAATAAATAAAATTTAACTAAACAATTTAGAGCCTTTCCATGTCAGGAAATAGGAAATTATGAAACATAGTTGGTGGTTTATTTCTCTGTCATAAACAAAAAACATAATGAGCACAACCAGTGGAATGTGTCCAATCCAGGCTCTGGGTCCTATTGCATCATAGGATGTGTATGGAAGACATTGCTACAAATCCCACTTTCACTCTTTAATGCAGAGTTTCTTTTATTTTATTCATTATCAACATACACGATATGATTTAATTTGACGACTGCTCTGTCCACATTCCAATAATGTAGTGCGAAATTACACATTGGCTATACCGTCCTCATGCAATGACTGCTCTGCCCCCTCCTTCCCAAAAGGGCCCTATCCCTCCAACCTTGATGTCTGTCCAGGCATTCCACAGAAACAGTACCATGACCAGAAATTCTATCCCGCTGGTGTAGTGAGGCTCCCCCTCAACAAGGTTCACTCCCCCCAGATCCCCTCCTTTTCCCCTGAGCTCATGCGCAAACCAGAAAACGTGCATCTTTATTGTGACTACTCCCCACTTCACTATAAGTGCGGTTCCCATCCCGCCATATCGTTCTCAAGTCATCCAGAGCAGGCTTCAAAGAGTTGACCCATCGATCACACTTCTGAAGCCACCCAACCGATAGCCGATGGAGGTCTCAAGTCCAAGCTTCATGCCACACACTACTGACAACAGAGGACACCACATCCCTCTCCGCTCTCATCCACCTTCACACCTCCCTCAGCCAGTTATGATCCTAGGTCCTGTGGCTGCGAGGATCAAGTTCAACACCCTCTGCATTATCCACAAGGCGGCTTTCTGGGGCCAGGGAGCACACTACATCCAACGTTCTCTTCTTAAGCATCTTCCTTCTCGAGCTCATCCACCTCTAACTCTCTCTGAGGGTCAGATGCTTCTCCAGGCAGAGTTGGTGGTAGATCTCTCCTCTGCTGGGGCATCCCTCTGGAACAGCCTCCCTGCCTCTCTCAAACTTGAGCGGGACCACGTAAGGTTTCGGAAGCAACTCAAGACCTTCATTTTTGCTTCCGCTTTCTCTCTCCCTTGCTAATGCTTGCTATGCACACTGGTTCCTGGCCACCCACTGACCCTACGGGACCAGGCTCCTGCATGACCAGTTGTCCTTGCACTGCATCTGGGCTTCCCAACCACTTAAGGGACTGTGGGCCTCATCACGAGTTGGGCGATATCCCAGCAGTATTACTGCTGGAACATCGCCCGGGCTAAAAGCGTTACCGCCACCCGGTCCGGCACTATTAGCACCGGATCAAGGGTTGGGCGGTAATGGATATTCCCTATTACCCCAATTAGGTCCACTGGACCTAATGGGGCATTTTCGGTGCAATTAGTCCGCGCTAATAGTGCTGCGCTAATTGCACCCAAAAACGGCCGTTAAGTTGGCACATTTACCCCTAGCCTAGAGCTGGGGGTAAATATTGCCAGACTCGTGATTGGGTGGGCCCTTAAATGCAGCAGTAATAGCGTTACCACCACATTTAAGGGCTACCACCCAACTCGTGATGAGGCCCTGTATCTTCAACCCTACAGCCCCCCGACTCTTTGCACTTACGAGTCCTCTCCTTGCCTCACTTACGAGTTCTTGCATTTTGCCCTCCCCTCCTCCCTACAACACTTACGAGTTACTTGCACTGCCCCCCCCCCCGGCACTTCTCCACCCCTGCACTTACGCAATCTGACTGACACAAGGCCTTGTAAGATCGTTGCTTGTCCTCCTTCTGTCCTCCCTTCCTTGTCTTGTCATGCCTAGAAACACTTGTGTACAGGCGCGTTATAAATGACTTATCAAGACATAAAACAGATCACTGATGCCCCCTTGATCCGTGACCAGGTAACCGCTCCAATCTCTGACACCGCCACACATGTGCTGACCATGGTCCCTCCTAACCAATCGTGCCAGGAGCCTACCCGATGTATTCCATTCCGAATGTTGATTTGCAACATATCCACCATGATTGTAGTTGTTTAGTCTATTACCAAAATTCCCTTACAGCATCTTCCAGTACAGCCTGTGCAGCCTCCCCCCAGGCCAGATTCTGTGCTTCAGAAGCTAGCTTACATTCGAGACCCAAGACTTCAGCTGATAAGACCATGCAAATCCCAACTCATGCTGAAATACACCCGCCCGCATAAAAACCTTGAAAGCTTCCCATTCAGTGGACCTATTCTTTTGTGTGGAGCCCCAGTTGAGATCCAAAAACTGGCTAAACTAGTCCCCCAGATAGGACTTAAATGCGACGTCCATCAAGAAAGTATTATCAGATCTTCACCGAGGGATATGCGACCCACTGCCCTTCGTGCAAGTCCCAGGAGTAGGTGTGCATGGTCAGAGAGGGTCCAGACCAGAAACACCGCTGTCGCCACCAATTCCAGCTCCTCCTCCCCAACAAAGGCATAGTCTATCCATGAGTAGGAGCCATGCACCACCGAGTAGTACGAGTAACTGTGTTCCTCACCATGCTTTGCACGCCACACATCCCGCAAGCACTGATCAGATGTTATTTTTGACAAAGTCTTACATGCTGTTCCCCTGGAACGTACCTTTGCGCTTCTAGCTTCCAGCTTACTATTAAAGCCCATCATTTAAATATCACAGTAATAAAACCCAATCAGCCCAATGACTGATAATCAAGTCCTGCATTATCTGAAAAAACTTGGCTTGTTCAACAGTTGGAGCAAAAACACCCAGCAGCAGTATGGAGCGCCCCAGCAGATCTCCCAGCAGCAGTATGGAGCGCCCCAGCAGATCTCCTGGCAGCAGTATGAGTGCCCCAGCAGATCTCCCAGCAGCAGTATGGAGCGCCCCAGCAGATCTCCCAGCAGCAGTATGGAGAGCCCCAGCAGATCTCCCGGCAGCAGTATGGAGCACCCCAGCAGATCTCCAAGCAGCAGTATGGAGCACCCCAGCAGATTTCCCAGCAACAGTTTGGAGCGCCCCAGCAGCAGTTTGGAGCGCCCCAGCAGATCTCCCAGCAGCAGTATGGAACGCCCCAGCAGATCCCCCAGCAGCAGTATGGAGTGCCCCACCAGATCCCCAAGCAGCAGTATGGAGCACCCCAGCAGATCTCCCAGCAGCAGTATGGAGCACCCCAGCAGATCCCCCAGCAGCAGTATGGAGCACCCCAGCAGATCTCCCAGCAGCAGTATAGAGCGCCCAGCAGGTCTCCCAGCAGCAGTATGGAGCGCCCCAGCAGATCTCCCAGCAGCAGTATGAGTGCCCCAGCAGATCTCCCAGCAGCAGTATGGAGCGCCCCAGCAGATCTCCCAGCAGCAGTTTGGAGCACCCCAGCAGATCTCCCAGCAGCAGTATGGAGCGCCCCAGCAGATCTCCCAGCAGCAGTATGAGTGCCCCAGCAGATCTCCCAGCAGCAGTATGGAGCGCCCCAGCAGATCTCCCAGCAGCAGTATGGAGCGCCCCAGCAGATCTCCCAGCAGCAGTATGGAGCGCCCCAGCAGGTCTCCCAGCAGCAGTATGGAGCACCCCAGCAGATCTCCAAGCAGCAGTATGGAGCACCCCAGCAGATTTCCCAGCAGCAGTTTGGAGCACCCCAGCAGCAGTTTGGAGCACCCCAGCAGATCTCCCAGCAGCAGTATGGAACGCCCCAGCAGATCCCCCAGCAGCAGTATGGAGTGCCCCACCAGATCCCCAAGCAGCAGTATGGAGCGCCCCAGCAGATCTCTCTGCAGCAGTATGGAGCGCCCCAGCAGATCTCCCAGCAGCAGTATGGAGCGCCCCAGCAGATCTCCCAGCAGCAGTATGAGTGCCCCAGCAGATCTCCCAGCAGCAGTATGGAGCGCCCCAGCAGATCTCCCAGCAGCAGTTTGGAGCGCCCCAGCAGATCTCCCAGCAGCAGTATGGAGCGCCCCAGCAGGTCTCCCAGCAGCAGTATGGAGCGCCCCAGCAGATCTCCCAGCAGCAGCATGTAGCGCCCCAGCAGATCTCCCAGCAGCAGCATGTAGCGCCCAAGCAGATCTCCCAGCAGCAGTTTGGAGCACCCCAGCAGATCTCCCAGCAGCAGTATGGAGCGCCCCAGCAGATCTCCCAGCAGCAGTATGAGTGCCCCAGCAGATCTCCCAGCAGCAGTATGGAGCGACCCAGCAGATCTCCCAGCAACAGTATGGAGCGCCCCAGCAGATCTCCCAGCAGCAGTATGGAGCGCCCCAGCAGATCTCCCAGCAGCAGTATGAGTGCCCCAGCAGATCTCCCAGCAGCAGTATGGAGCGCCCCAGCAAATCTCCCAGCAGCAGTATGAGTGCCCCAGCAGATCTCCCAGCAGCAGTATGAGTGCCCCAGCAGCTCTCCCAGCAGCAGTATGGAGCGCCCCAGCAGATCTCCCAGCAGCAGTATGAGTGCCCCAGCAGATCTCCCAGCAGCAGTATGAGTGCCCCAGCAGCTCTCCCAGCAGCAGTATGGAGCGCCCCAGCAGATCTCCCAGCAGCAGTATGAGTGTCCCAGCAGATCTCCCATCAGCAGTATGAGTGCCCCAGCAGATCTCCCAGCAGCAGTATGAGCGCCCCAGCAGATCTCCCAGCAGCAGTATGAGCGCCCCAGCAGATCTCCCAGCAGCAGTATGGAGCGCCCCAGCAGATCTCCCAGCAGCAGTATGAGTGCCCCAGCAGATCTCCTAGCAGCAGTATGGAACGCCCCACCAGATCCTCCAGCAGCAGTATGAAGTGCCCCACCAGATCCCCAAGCAGCAGTATGGAGCACCCCAGCAGATCTCCCAGCAGCAGTATGGAGCGCCCCAGCAGATCCCCCAGCAGCAGTATGGAGCACCCCAGCAGATCTCCCAGCAGCAGTATGGAGCGCCCCAGCAGATCCCCCAGCAGCAGTATGGAGCACCCCAGCAGATCTCCCAGCAGCAGTATAGAGCGCCCAGCAGATCTCTCTGCAGCAGTATGGAGCGCCCCAGCAGATCTCTCTGCAGCAGTATGGAGTGCCCCAGCAGATCTCCCAGCAGCAGTTTGGAGCGCCCCAGCAGATCTCCCAGCAGCAGTATGGAGCGCCCCAGCAGGTCTCCCAGCAGCAGTATGGAGCGCCCCAGCAGATCTCCCAGCAGCAGCATGTAGCGCCCCAGCAGATCTCCCAGCAGCAGCATGTAGCGCCCAAGCAGATCTCCCAGCAGCAGTTTGGAGCACCCCAGCAGATCTCCCAGCAGCAGTATGGAGCGCCCCAGCAGATCTCCCAGCAGCAGTATGAGTGCCCCAGCAGATCTCCCAGCAGCAGTATGGAGCGACCCAGCAGATCTCCCAGCAACAGTATGGAGCGCCCCAGCAGATCTCCCAGCAGCAGTATGGAGCGCCCCAGCAGATCTCCCAGCAGCAGTATGAGTGCCCCAGCAGATCTCCCAGCAGCAGTATGGAGCGCCCCAGCAGATCTCCCAGCAGCAGTATGAGTGCCCCAGCAGATCTCCCAGCAGCAGTATGGAGCACCCCAGCAGATCTCCTAGCAGCAGTAGGAGCGCCCCAGCAGATCTCCCAGCAGCAGTATGAGTGCCCCAGCAGATCTCCCAGCAGCAGTATGAGTGCCCCAGCAGCTCTCCCAGCAGATCTCCCAGCAGCAGTATGAGTGCCCCAGCAGATCTCCCAGCAGCAGTATGAGTGCCCCAGCAGCTCTCCCAGCAGCAGTATGGAGCGCCCCAGCAGATCTCCCAGCAGCAGTATGAGTGTCCCAGCAGATCTCCCATCAGGAGTATGAGTGCCCCAGCAGATCTCCCAGCAGCAGTATGAGCGCCCCAGCAGATCTCCCAGCAGCAGTATGAGCACCCCAGCAGATCTCCCAGCAGCAGTATGGAGCGCCCCAGCAGATCTCCCAGCAGCAGTATGAGTGCCCCAGCAGATCTCCCAGCAGCAGTGTGAGCGCCCCAGCAGATCTCCCAGCAGCAGTATGGAGCGCCCCAGCAGATCTCCCAGCAGCAGTATGGAGCGTCCCAGCAGCAGTATGGAGTGCCCCAGCAGATCTCCCAGCAGCAGTATGAGTGCCCCAGCAGATCTCCCAGCAGCAGTATGGAGTGCCCCAGCAGATCTCCCAGCAGCAGTATGGAGCGCCCCAGCAGATCTCCCAGAAGCAGTATGGAGCGCCCCAGCAGATCTCCCAGCAGCAGTGTGAGCGTCCCAGCAGATCTCCCAGCAGCAGTATGGAGCGCCCCAGCAGATCTCCCAGCAGCAGTATGGAGCGTCCCAGCAGCAGTATGGAGTGCCCCAGCAGATCTCCCAGCAGCAGTATGAGTGCCCCAGCAGATCTCCTAGCAGCAGTATGGAGTGCCCCAGCAGATATCCCAGCAGTAGTATGGAGCACCCCAGCAGATCTCCCAGCAGCTGTATGGAGCGCCCCAGCAGATCTCCCAGCAGCAGTATGGAGCATCCCAGCAGATCTCCCAGCAGCAGTATGGAGTGCCCCAGCACATCTCCCAGCAGCAGTATGAGTGCCCCAGCAGATCTCCCAGCAGCACCATGTAGCGCCCCAGCAGATCTCCCAGCAGCAGTATGGAGCGCCCCAGCAGATCTCCCAGCAGCAGTATGAGTGCCCCAGCAGATCTCCCAGCAGCAGTATGGAGCGCCCCAGCAGATCTCCCAGCAGCAGTATGGAGCGCCCCAGCAGATCTCCCAGCAGCAGTATGGAGCGCCCCAGCAGATCTCCCAGCAGCAGTATGAGTGCCCCAGCAGATCTCCCAGCAGCAGTATGGAGCGCCCCAGCAGATCTCCCAGCAGCAGTATGGAGCGCCCCAGCAGATCTCCCAGCAGCAGTATGGAGCGCCCCAGCAGATCTCCCAGCAGCAGTATGAGTGCCCCAGCAGATCTCCCAGCAGCAGTATGGAGCGCCCCAGCAGATCTCCCAGCAGCAGTATGGAGCGCCCCAGCAGATCTCCCAGCAGCAGTATGAGTGCCCTAGCAGATCTCCCAGCAGCAGTATGCAGCGCCCCAGCAGATCTCCCAGCAACAGCAGGGAGCGCCCCAGCAGATCTCCCAGCAGCAGTATGAGTGCCCCATCAGATCTCCCAGCAACAGTATGGAGCGCCCCAGCAGATCTCCCAGCAGCAGTATGAGTGCCCCAGCAGATCTCCCAGCAGCAGTATGGAGCACCCCAGCAGATCTCCCAGCAGCAGTATGAGTGCCCCAGCAGATCTCCCAACAGCAGTATGGAGCACCCCAGCAGATCTCCTAGCAGCAGTAGGAGCGCCCCAGCAGATCTCCCAGCAGCAGTATGAGTGCCCCAGCAGATCTCCCAGCAGCAGTATGAGTGCCCCAGCAGCTCTCCCAGCATTATGGAGCGCCCCAGCAGATCTCCCAGCAGCAGTATGAGTGCCCCAGCAGATCTCCCAGCAGCAGTATGGAGCGCCCCAGCAGATCTCCCAGCAGCAGTATGAGTGCCCCAGTAGATCTCCCAGCAGCAGTATGAGTGCCCCAGCAGATCTCCCAGCAGCAGTATGGAGCACCCCAGCAGATCTCCTAGCAGCAGTATGGAGCGCCCCAGCAGATCTCCCAGCAGCAGTATGGAGCGCCCCAGCAGATCTCCCAGCAGCAGTATGAGTGCCCCAGCAGATCTCCCAGCAGCAGCATGTAGCACCCCAGCAGATATCCTAGCAGCGGTATGGAGCGCCCCAGCAGATCTCCTAGCAGCAGTATGGAGCACCCCAGCAGATCTCCCAGCAGCAGTGTGAGCGCCCCAACAGATCTCCCAGCAGCAGTATGGAGCGCCCCAGCAGATCTCCCAGCAGCAGTATGGAGCGCCCCAGCAGATCTCCCAGCAGCAGTATGGAGCGTCCCAGCAGATCTCCCAGCAGCAGTATGAGTGCCCCAGCAGATCTCCCAGCAGCAGCATGTAGTGCCCCAGCAGATCTCCCAGCAGCAGTATGGAGCGCCCCAGCAGATCTCCCAGCAGCAGTATGGAGCGCCCCAGCAGATCTCCCAGCAACAGTATGAGTGCCCCAGCAGATCTCCCAGCAGCAGTATGGAGCGCCCCAGCAGATCTCCCAGCAGCAGTATGGAGCGCCCCAGCAGATCTCCCAGCAGCAGTATGAGTGCCCCAGCAGATCTCCCAGCAGCAGTATGGAGCGCCCCAGTAGATCTCCCAGCAGCAGTATGAGTGCCCCAGCAGATCTCCCAGCGGCAGTATGAGTGCCCCAGCAGATCTCCCAGCAGCAGTATGGAGCGCCCCACCAGATCCCCAAGCAGCAGTATGGAGCACCCCAGCAGATCTCCCAGCAGCAGTATGGAGCGCCCCAGCAGATCCCCCAGCAGCAGTATGGAGCACCCCAGCAGATCTCCCAGCAGCAGTATAGAGCGCCCAGCAGGTCTCCCAGCAGCAGTATGGAGCGCCCCAGCAGATCTCCCAGCAGCAGCATGTAGCGCCCCAGCAGATCTCCCAGCAGCAGCATGTAGCGCCCAAGCAGATCTCCCAGCAGCAGTTTGGAGCACCCCAGCAGATCTCCCAGCAGCAGTATGGAGCGCCCCAGCAGATCTCCCAGCAGCAGTATGAGTGCCCCAGCAGATCTCCCAGCAGCAGTATGGAGCGCCCCAGCAGATCTCCCAGCAGCAGTATGGAGCACCCCAGCAGATCTCCCAGCAGCAGTATGGAGCGCCCCAGCAGATCCCCCAGCAGCAGTATGGAGCACCCCAGCAGATCTCCCAGCAGCAGTATAGAGCGCCCAGCAGATCTCTCTGCAGCAGTATGGAGCGCCCCAGCAGATCTCTCTGCAGCAGTATGGAGTGCCCCAGCAGATCTCCCAGCAGCAGTTTGGAGCGCCCCAGCAGATCTCCCAGCAGCAGTATGGAGCGCCCCAGCAGGTCTCCCAGCAGCAGTATGGAGCGCCCCAGCAGATCTCCCAGCAGCAGCATGTAGCGCCCCAGCAGATCTCCCAGCAGCAGCATGTAGCGCCCAAGCAGATCTCCCAGCAGCAGTTTGGAGCACCCCAGCAGATCTCCCAGCAGCAGTATGGAGCGCCCCAGCAGATCTCCCAGCAGCAGTATGAGTGCCCCAGCAGATCTCCCAGCAGCAGTATGGAGCGACCCAGCAGATCTCCCAGCAACAGTATGGAGCGCCCCAGCAGATCTCCCAGCAGCAGTATGGAGCGCCCCAGCAGATCTCCCAGCAGCAGTATGAGTGCCCCAGCAGATCTCCCAGCAGCAGTATGGAGCGCCCCAGCAGATCTCCCAGCAGCAGTATGAGTGCCCCAGCAGATCTCCCAGCAGCAGTATGGAGCACCCCAGCAGATCTCCTAGCAGCAGTAGGAGCGCCCCAGCAGATCTCCCAGCAGCAGTATGAGTGCCCCAGCAGATCTCCCAGCAGCAGTATGAGTGCCCCAGCAGCTCTCCCAGCAGCAGTATGGAGCGCCCCAGCAGATCTCCCAGCAGCAGTATGAGTGCCCCAGCAGATCTCCCAGCAGCAGTATGAGTGCCCCAGCAGCTCTCCCAGCAGCAGTATGGAGCGCCCCAGCAGATCTCCCAGCAGCAGTATGAGTGTTCCAGCAGATCTCCCATCAGGAGTATGAGTGCCCCAGCAGATCTCCCAGCAGCAGTATGAGCGCCCCAGCAGATCTCCCAGCAGCAGTATGAGCACCCCAGCAGATCTCCCAGCAGCAGTATGGAGCGCCCCAGCAGATCTCCCAGCAGCAGTATGAGTGCCCCAGCAGATCTCCTAGCAGCAGTATGGAGCGCCCCAGCAGATCTCCTAGCAGCAGTATGGAGCGCCCCAGCTGATCTCCCAGAAGCAGTATGGAGCGCCCCAGCAGATCTCCCAGCAGCAGTGTGAGCGCCCCAGCAGATCTCCCAGCAGCAGTATGGAGCGCCCCAGCAGATCTCCCAGCAGCAGTATGGAGCGTCCCAGCATCAGTATGGAGTGCCCCAGCAGATCTCCCAGCAGCAGTATGAGTGCCCCAGCAGATCTCCCAGCAGCAGTATGGAGTGCCCCAGCAGATCTCCCAGCAGCAGTATGGAGCGCCCCAGCAGATCTCCCAGAAGCAGTATGGAGCGCCCCAGCAGATCTCCCAGCAGCAGTGTGAGCGTCCCAGCAGATCTCCCAGCAGCAGTATGGAGCGCCCCAGCAGATCTCCCAGCAGCAGTATGGAGCGTCCCAGCAGCAGTATGGAGTGCCCCAGCAGATCTCCCAGCAGCAGTATGAGTGCCCCAGCAGATCTCCTAGCAGCAGTATGGAGTGCCCCAGCAGATATCCCAGCAGTAGTATGGAGCACCCCAGCAGATCTCCCAGCAGCAGTATGGAGCGCCCCAGCAGATCTCCCAGCAGCAGTATGGAGCATCCCAGCAGATCTCCCAGCAGCAGTATGGAGTGCCCCAGCACATCTCCCAGCAGCAGTATGAGTGCCCCAGCAGATCTCCCAGCAGCACCATGTAGCGCCCCAGCAGATCTCCCAGCAGCAGTATGGAGCGCCCCAGCAGATCTCCCAGCAGCAGTATGAGTGCCCCAGCAGATCTCCCAGCAGCAGTATGGAGCGCCCCAGCAGATCTCCCAGCAGCAGTATGGAGCGCCCCAGCAGATCTCCCAGCAGCAGTATGGAGCGCCCCAGCAGATCTCCCAGCAGCAGTATGAGTGCCCCAGCAGATCTCCCAGCAGCAGTATGGAGCGCCCCAGCAGATCTCCCAGCAGCAGTATGGAGCGCCCCAGCAGATCTCCCAGCAGCAGTATGGAGCGCCCCAGCAGATCTCCCAGCAGCAGTATGAGTGCCCCAGCAGATCTCCCAGCAGCAGTATGGAGCGCCCCAGCAGATCTCCCAGCAGCAGTATGGAGCACCCCAGCAGATCTCCCAGCAGCAGTATGAGTGCCCTAGCAGATCTCCCAGCAGCAGTATGCAGCGCCCCAGCAGATCTCCCAGCAACAGCAGGGAGCGCCCCAGCAGATCTCCCAGCAGCAGTATGAGTGCCCCAGCAGATCTCACAGCAACAGTATGGAGCGCCCCAGCAGATCTCCCAGCAGCAGTATGAGTGCCCCAGCAGATCTCCCAGCAGCAGTATGGAGCACCCCAGCAGATCTCCCAGCAGCAGTATGAGTGCCCCAGCAGATCTCCCAGCAGCAGTATGGAGCACCCCAGCAGATCTCCTAGCAGCAGTAGGAGCGCCCCAGCAGATCTCCCAGCAGCAGTATGAGTGCCCCAGCAGATCTCCCAGCAGCAGTATGAGTGCCCCAGCAGCTCTCCCAGCATTATGGAGCGCCCCAGCAGATCTCCCAGCAGCAGTATGAGTGCCCCAGCAGATCTCCCAGCAGCAGTATGGAGCGCCCCAGCAGATCTCCCAGCAGCAGTATGAGTGCCCCAGTAGATCTCCCAGCAGCAGTATGAGTGCCCCAGCAGATCTCCCAGCAGCAGTATGGAGCACCCCAGCAGATCTCCTAGCAGCAGTATGGAGCGCCCCAGCAGATCTCCCAGCAGGAGTATGGAGCGCCCCAGCAGATCTCCCAGCAGCAGTATGAGTGCCCCAGCAGATCTCCCAGCAGCAGCATGTAGCACCCCAGCAGATATCCTAGCAGCGGTATGGAGCGCCCCAGCAGATCTCCTAGCAGCAGTATGGAGCACCCCAGCAGATCTCCCAGCAGCAGTGTGAGCGCCCCAGCAGATCTCCCAGCAGCAGTATGGAGCGCCCCAGCAGATCTCCCAGCAGCAGTATGGAGCGTCCCAGCAGATCTCCCAGCAGCAGTATGAGTGCCCCAGCAGATCTCCCAGCAGCAGCATGTAGTGCCCCAGCAGATCTCCCAGCAGCAGTATGGAGCGCCCCAGCAGATCTCCCAGCAGCAGTATGGAGCGCCCCAGCAGATCTCCCAGCAACAGTATGAGTGCCCCAGCAGATCTCCCAGCAGCAGTATGGAGCGCCCCAGCAGATCTCCCAGCAGCAGTATGGAGCGCCCCAGCAGATCTCCCAGCAGCAGTATGAGTGCCCCAGCAGATCTCCCAGCAGCAGTATGGAGCGCCCCAGTAGATCTCCCAGCAGCAGTATGAGTGCCCCAGCAGATCTCCCAGCGGCAGTATGAGTGCCCCAGCAGATCTCCCAGCAGCAGTATGGAGCGCCCCACCAGATCCCCAAGCAGCAGTATGGAGCACCCCAGCAGATCTCCCAGCAGCAGTATGGAGCGCCCTAGCAGATCCCCCAGCAGCAGTATGGAGCACCCCAGCAGATCTCCCAGCAGCAGTATAGAGCGCCCAGCAGGTCTCCCAGCAGCAGTATGGAGCGCCCCAGCAGATCTCCCAGCAGCAGCATGTAGCGCCCCAGCAGATCTCCCAGCAGCAGCATGTAGCGCCCAAGCAGATCTCCCAGCAGCAGTTTGGAGCACCCCAGCAGATCTCCCAGCAGCAGTATAGAGCGCCCCAGCAGATCTCCCAGCAGCAGTATGAGTGCCCCAGCAGATCTCCCAGCAGCAGTATGGAGCGCCCCAGCAGATCTCCCAGCAGCAGTATGGAGCGCCCCAGCAGATCTCCCAGCAGCAGTTTGGAGCGCCCCAGCAGATCTCCCAGCAGCAGTATGGAGCGCTCCAGCAGGTCTCCCAGCAGCAGTATGGAGCACCCCAGCAGATCTCCAAGCAGCAGTATGGAGCACCCCAGCAGATTTCCCAGCAGCAGTTTGGAGCGCCCCAGCAGCAGTTTGGAGCACCCCAGCAGATCTCCCAGCAGCAGTATGGAACGCCCCAGCAGATCCCCCAGCAGCAGTATGGAGTGCCCCACCAGATCCCCAAGCAGCAGTATGGAGCGCCCCAGCAGATCTCTCTGCAGCAGTATGGAGCGCCCCAGCAGATCTCCCAGCAGCAGTATGGAGCGCCCCAGCAGATCTCCCAGCAGCAGTATGAGTGCCCCAGCAGATCTCCCAGCAGCAGTATGGAGCGCCCCAGAAGATCTCCCAGCAGCAGTTTGGAGCGCCCCAGCAGATCTCCCAGCAGCAGTATGGAGCGCCCCAGCAGGTCTCCCAGCAGCAGTATGGAGCGCCCCAGCAGATCTCCCAGCAGCAGCATGTAGCGCCCAAGCAGATCTCCCAGCAGCAGTTTGGAGCACCCCAGCAGATCTCCCAGCAGCAGTATGGAGCGCCCCAGCAGATCTCCCAGCAGCAGTATGAGTGCCCCAGCAGATCTCCCAGCAGCAGTATGGAGCGACCTAGCAGATCTCCCAGCAACAGTATGGAGCGCCCCAGCAGATCTCCCAGCAGCAGTATGGAGCGCCCCAGCAGATCTCCCAGCAGCAGTATGAGTGCCCCAGCAGATCTCCCAGCAGCAGTATGGAGCGCCCCAGCAGATCTCCCAGCAGCAGTATGAGTGCCCCAGCAGATCTCCCAGCAGCAGTATGGAGCGACCCAGCAGATCTCCCAGCAACAGTATGGAGCGCCCCAGCAGATCTCCCAGCAGCAGTATGGAGCGCCCCAGCAGATCTCCCAGCAGCAGTATGAGTGCCCCAGCAGATCTCCCAGCAGCAGTATGGAGCGCCCCAGCAGATCTCCCAGCAGCAGTATGAGTGCCCCAGCAGATCTCCCAGCAGCAGTATGGAGCACCCCAGCAGATCTCCTAGCAGCAGTAGGAGCGCCCCAGCAGATCTCCCAGCAGCAGCATGTAGCGCCCAAGCAGATCTCCCAGCAGCAGTTTGGAGCACCCCAGCAGATCTCCCAGCAGCAGTATGGAGCGCCCCAGCAGATCTCCCAGCAGCAGTATGAGTGCCCCAGCAGATCTCCCAGCAGCAGTATGGAGCGCCCCAGCAGATCTCCCAGCAGCAGTATGGAGCGCCCCAGCAGATCTCCCAGCAGCAGTTTGGAGCGCCCCAGCAGATCTCCCAGCAGCAGTATGGAGCGCCCCAGCAGGTCTCCCAGCAGCAGTATGGAGCACCCCAGCAGATCTCCAAGCAGCAGTATGGAGCACCCCAGCAGATTTCCCAGCAGCAGTTTGGACCGCCCCAGCAGCAGTTTGGAGCACCCCAGCAGATCTCCCAGCAGCAGTTTGGAACGCCCCAGCAGATCCCCCAGCAGCAGTATGGAGCGCCCCAGCAGATCTCCCAGCAGCAGTTTGGAGCGCCCCAGCAGATCTCCCAGCAGCAGTATGGAGCGCCCCAGCAGATCTCCCAGCAGCAGTATGAGTGCCACAGCAGATCTCCCAGCAGCAGTATGGAGCACCCCAGCAGATCTCCTAGCAGCAGTAGGAGCGCCCCGGCAGATCTCCCAGCAGCAGTATGAGTGCCCCAGCAGATCTCCCAGCAGCAGTATGAGTGCCCCAGCAGCTCTCCCAGCAGCAGTATGGAGCGCCCCAGCAGATCTCCCAGCAGCAGTATGAGTGCCCCAGCAGATCTCCCAGCAGCAGTATGAGTGCCCCAGCAGCTCTCCCAGCAGCAGTATGGAGCGCCCCAGCAGATCTCCCAGCAGCAGTATGAGTGTCCCAGCAGATCTCCCATCAGCAGTATGAGTGCCCCAGCAGATCTCCCAGCAGCAGTATGAGCGCCCCAGCAGATCTCCCAGCAGCAGTATGAGTGCCCCAGCAGATCTCCTAGCAGCAGTATGGAACGCCCCAGCAGATCCCCCAGCAGCAGTATGGAGTGCCCCACCAGATCCCCAAGCAGCAGTATGGAGCACCCCAGCAGATCTCCCAGCAGCAGTATGGAGCGCCCCAGCAGATCCCCCAGCAGCAGTATGGAGCACCCCAGCAGATCTCCCAGCAGCAGTATAGAGCGCCCAGCAGATCTCTCTGCAGCAGTATGGAGCGCCCCAGCAGATCTCTCTGCAGCAGTATGGAGTGCCCCAGCAGATCTCCCAGCAGCAGTTTGGAGCGCCCCAGCAGATCTCCCAGCAGCAGTATGGAGCGCCCCAGCAGGTCTCCCAGCAGCAGTATGGAGCGCCCCAGCAGATCTCCCAGCAGCAGCATGTAGCACCCCAGCAGATCTCCCAGCAGCAGCATGTAGCGCCCAAGCAGATCTCCCAGCAGCAGTTTGGAGCACCCCAGCAGATCTCCCAGCAGCAGTATGAGTGCCCCAGCAGATCTCCCAGCAGCAGTATGGAGCGACCCAGCAGATCTCCCAGCAACAGTATGGAGCGCCCCAGCAGATCTCCCAGCAGCAGTATGGAGCGCCCCAGCAGATCTCCCAGCAGCAGTATGAGTGCCCCAGCAGATCTCCCAGCAGCAGTATGGAGCGCCCCAGCAGATCTCCCAGCAGCAGTATGAGTGCCCCAGCAGATCTCCCAGCAGCAGTATGGAGCACCCCAGCAGATCTCCTAGCAGCAGTAGGAGCGCCCCAGCAGATCTCCCAGCAGCAGTATGAGTGCCCCAGCAGATCTCCCAGCAGCAGTATGAGTGCCCCAGCAGCTCTCCCAGCAGCAGTATGGAGCGCCCCAGCAGATCTCCCAGCAGCAGTATGAGTGCCCCAGCAGATCTCCCAGCAGCATTATGAGTGCCCCAGCAGCTCTGCCAGCAGCAGTATGGAGCGCCCCAGCAGATCTCCCAGCAGCAGTATGAGTGTCCCAGCAGATCGCCCATCAGGAGTATGAGTGCCCCAGCAGATCTCCCAGCAGCAGTATGAGCGCCCCAGCAGATCTCCCAGCAGCAGTATGAGCGCCCCAGCAGATCTCCCAGCAGCAGTATGAGTGCCCCAGCAGATCTCCCAGCAGCAGTATGAGTGCCCCAGCAGATCTCCTAGCAGCAGTATGGAGCGCCCCAGCAGATCTCCTAGCAGCAGTATGGAGCGCCCCAGCTGATCTCCCAGAAGCAGTATGGAGCGCCCCAGCAGATCTCCCAGCAGCAGTGTGAGCGCCCCAGCAGATCTCCCAGCAGCAGTATGGAGCGCCCCAGCAGATCTCCCAGCAGCAGTATGGAGCGTCCCAGCAGCAGTATGGAGTGCCCCAGCAGATCTCCCAGCAGCAGTATGAGTGCCCCAGCAGATCTCCCAGCAGCAGTATGGAGCGCCCCAGCAGATCTCCCAGCAGCAGTATGGAGCGCCCCAGCAGATCTCCCAGCAGCAGTATGGAGCGCCCCAGCAGATCTCCCAGCAGCAGTATGAGTGCCCCAGCAGATCTCCCAGCAGCAGTATGGAGCGCCCCAGCAGATCTCCCAGCAGCAGTATGGAGCGCCCCAGCAGATCTCCCAGCAGCAGTATGAGTGCCCTAGCAGATCTCCCAGCAGCAGTATGCAGCGCCCCAGCAGATCTCCCAGCAACAGCAGGGAGCGCCCCAGCAGATCTCCCAGCAGCAGTATGAGTGCCCCAGCAGATCTCCCAGCAACAGTATGGAGCGCCCCAGCAGATCTCCCAGCAGCAGTATGAGTGCCCCAGCAGATCTCCCAGCAGCAGTATGGAGCACCCCAGCAGATCTCCCAGCAGCAGTATGAGTGCCCCAGCAGATCTCCCAGCAGCAGTATGGAGCACCCCAGCAGATCTCCTAGCAGCAGTAGGAGCGCCCCAGCAGATCTCCCAGCAGCAGTATGAGTACCCCAGCAGATCTCCCAGCAGCAGTATGAGTGCCCCAGCAGCTCTCCCAGCATTATGGAGCGCCCCAGCAGATCTCCCAGCAGCAGTATGAGTGCCCCAGCAGATCTCCCAGCAGCAGTATGGAGCGCCCCAGCAGATCTCCCAGCAGCAGTATGAGTGCCCCAGTAGATCTCCCAGCAGCAGTATGAGTGCCCCAGCAGATCTCCCAGCAGCAGTATGGAGCACCCCAGCAGATCTCCTAGCAGCAGTATGGAGCGCCCCAGCAGATCTCCCAGCAGCAGTATGGAGCGCCCCAGCAGATCTCCCAGCAGCAGTATGGAGTGCCCCACCAGATCCCCAAGCAGCAGTATGGAGCACCCCAGCAGATCTCCCAGCAGCAGTATGGAGCGCCCCAGCAGATCCCCCAGCAGCAGTATGGAGCACCCCAGCAGATCTCCCAGCAGCAGTATGGAGCGCCCCAGCAGATCCCCCAGCAGCAGTATGGAGCACCCCAGCAGATCTCCCAGCAGCAGTATAGAGCGCCCAGCAGATCTCTCTGCAGCAGTATGGAGCGCCCCAGCAGATCTCTCTGCAGCAGTATGGAGTGCCCCAGCAGATCTCCCAGCAGCAGTTTGGAGCGCCCCAGCAGATCTCCCAGCAGCAGTATGGAGCGCCCCAGCAGGTCTCCCAGCAGCAGTATGGAGCGCCCCAGCAGATCTCCCAGCAGCAGCATGTAGCGCCCCAGCAGATCTCCCAGCAGCAGCATGTAGCGCCCAAGCAGATCTCCCAGCAGCAGTTTGGAGCACCCCAGCAGATCTCCCAGCAGCAGTATGGAGCGCCCCAGCAGATCTCCCAGCAGCAGTATGAGTGCCCCAGCAGATCTCCCAGCAGCAGTATGGAGCGACCCAGCAGATCTCCCAGCAACAGTATGGAGCGCCCCAGCAGATCTCCCAGCAGCAGTATGGAGCGCCCCAGCAGATCTCCCAGCAGCAGTATGAGTGCCCCAGCAGATCTCCCAGCAGCAGTATGGAGCGCCCCAGCAGATCTCCCAGCAGCAGTATGAGTGCCCCAGCAGATCTCCCAGCAGCAGTATGGAGCACCCCAGCAGATCTCCTAGCAGCAGTAGGAGCGCCCCAGCAGATCTCCCAGCAGCAGTATGAGTGCCCCAGCAGATCTCCCAGCAGCAGTATGAGTGCCCCAGCAGCTCTCCCAGCAGATCTCCCAGCAGCAGTATGAGTGCCCCAGCAGATCTCCCAGCAGCAGTATGAGTGCCCCAGCAGCTCTCCCAGCAGCAGTATGGAGCGCCCCAGCAGATCTCCCAGCAGCAGTATGAGTGTCCCAGCAGATCTCCCATCAGGAGTATGAGTGCCCCAGCAGATCTCCCAGCAGCAGTATGAGCGCCCCAGCAGATCTCCCAGCAGCAGTATGAGCACCCCAGCAGATCTCCCAGCAGCAGTATGGAGCGCCCCAGCAGATCTCCCAGCAGCAGTATGAGTGCCCCAGCAGATCTCCTAGCAGCAGTATGGAGCGCCCCAGCAGATCTCCTAGCAGCAGTATGGAGCGCCCCAGCTGATCTCCCAGAAGCAGTATGGAGCGCCCCAGCAGATCTCCCAGCAGCAGTGTGAGCGCCCCAGCAGATCTCCCAGCAGCAGTATGGAGCGCCCCAGCAGATCTCCCAGCAGCAGTATGGAGCGTCCCAGCAGATCTCCCAGCAGCAGTATGGAGTGCCCCAGCAGATCTCCCAGCAGCAGTATGAGTGCCCCAGCAGATCTCCTAGCAGCAGTATGGAGTGCCCCAGCAGATATCCCAGCAGTAGTATGGAGCACCCCAGCAGATCTCCCAGCAGCTGTATGGAGCGCCCCAGCAGATCTCCCAGCAGCAGTATGGAGCATCCCAGCAGATCTCCCAGCAGCAGTATGGAGTGCCCCAGCACATCTCCCAGCAGCAGTATGAGTGCCCCAGCAGATCTCCCAGCAGCACCATGTAGCGCCCCAGCAGATCTCCCAGCAGCAGTATGGAGCGCCCCAGCAGATCTCCCAGCAGCAGTATGAGTGCCCCAGCAGATCTCCCAGCAGCAGTATGGAGCGCCCCAGCAGATCTCCCAGCAGCAGTATGGAGCGCCCCAGCAGATCTCCCAGCAGCAGTATGGAGCGCCCCAGCAGATCTCCCAGCAGCAGTATGAGTGCCCCAGCAGATCTCCCAGCAGCAGTATGGAGCGCCCCAGCAGATCTCCCAGCAGCAGTATGGAGCGCCCCAGCAGATCTCCCAGCAGCAGTATGGAGCGCCCCAGCAGATCTCCCAGCAGCAGTATGAGTGCCCCAGCAGATCTCCCAGCAGCAGTATGGAGCGCCCCAGCAGATCTCCCAGCAGCAGTATGGAGCGCCCCAGCAGATCTCCCAGCAGCAGTATGAGTGCCCTAGCAGATCTCCCAGCAGCAGTATGCAGCGCCCCAGCAGATCTCCCAGCAACAGCAGGGAGCGCCCCAGCAGATCTCCCAGCAGCAGTATGAGTGCCCCATCAGATCTCCCAGCAACAGTATGGAGCGCCCCAGCAGATCTCCCAGCAGCAGTATGAGTGCCCCAGCAGATCTCCCAGCAGCAGTATGGAGCACCCCAGCAGATCTCCCAGCAGCAGTATGAGTGCCCCAGCAGATCTCCCAACAGCAGTATGGAGCACCCCAGCAGATCTCCTAGCAGCAGTAGGAGCGCCCCAGCAGATCTCCCAGCAGCAGTATGAGTGCCCCAGCAGATCTCCCAGCAGCAGTATGAGTGCCCCAGCAGCTCTCCCAGCATTATGGAGCGCCCCAGCAGATCTCCCAGCAGCAGTATGAGTGCCCCAGCAGATCTCCCAGCAGCAGTATGGAGCGCCCCAGCAGATCTCCCAGCAGCAGTATGAGTGCCCCAGTAGATCTCCCAGCAGCAGTATGAGTGCCCCAGCAGATCTCCCAGCAGCAGTATGGAGCACCCCAGCAGATCTCCTAGCAGCAGTATGGAGCGCCCCAGCAGATCTCCCAGCAGCAGTATGGAGCACCCCAGCAGATCTCCCAGCAGCAGTATGAGCGCCCCAACAGATCTCCCAGCAGCAGTATGGAGCGCCCCAGCAGATCTCCCAGCAGCAGTATGGAGCGCCCCAGCAGATCTCCCAGCAGCAGTATGGAGCGTCCCAGCAGATCTCCCAGCAGCAGTATGAGTGCCCCAGCAGATCTCCCAGCAGCAGCATGTAGTGCCCCAGCAGATCTCCCAGCAGCAGTATGGAGCGCCCCAGCAGATCTCCCAGCAGCAGTATGGAGCGCCCCAGCAGATCTCCCAGCAACAGTATGAGTGCCCCAGCAGATCTCCCAGCAGCAGTATGGAGCGCCCCAGCAGATCTCCCAGCAGCAGTATGGAGCGCCCCAGCAGATCTCCCAGCAGCAGTATGAGTGCCCCAGCAGATCTCCCAGCAGCAGTATGGAGCGCCCCAGTAGATCTCCCAGCAGCAGTATGAGTGCCCCAGCAGATCTCCCAGCGGCAGTATGAGTGCCCCAGCAGATCTCCCAGCAGCAGTATGGAGCGCCCCACCAGATCCCCAAGCAGCAGTATGGAGCACCCCAGCAGATCTCCCAGCAGCAGTATGGAGCGCCCCAGCAGATCCCCCAGCAGCAGTATGGAGCACCCCAGCAGATCTCCCAGCAGCAGTATAGAGCGCCCAGCAGGTCTCCCAGCAGCAGTATGGAGCGCCCCAGCAGATCTCCCAGCAGCAGCATGTAGCGCCCCAGCAGATCTCCCAGCAGCAGCATGTAGCGCCCAAGCAGATCTCCCAGCAGCAGTTTGGAGAACCCCAGCAGATCTCCCAGCAGCAGTATGGAGCGCCCCAGCAGATCTCCCAGCAGCAGTATGAGTGCCCCAGCAGATCTCCCAGCAGCAGTATGGAGCGCCCCAGCAGATCTCCCAGCAGCAGTATGGAGCACCCCAGCAGATCTCCCAGCAGCAGTATGGAGCGCCCCAGCAGATCCCCCAGCAGCAGTATGGAGCACCCCAGCAGATCTCCCAGCAGCAGTATAGAGCGCCCAGCAGATCTCTCTGCAGCAGTATGGAGCGCCCCAGCAGATCTCTCTGCAGCAGTATGGAGTGCCCCAGCAGATCTCCCAGCAGCAGTTTGGAGCGCCCCAGCAGATCTCCCAGCAGCAGTATGGAGCGCCCCAGCAGGTCTCCCAGCAGCAGTATGGAGCGCCCCAGCAGATCTCCCAGCAGCAGCATGTAGCGCCCCAGCAGATCTCCCAGCAGCAGCATGTAGCGCCCAAGCAGATCTCCCAGCAGCAGTTTGGAGCACCCCAGCAGATCTCCCAGCAGCAGTATGGAGCGCCCCAGCAGATCTCCCAGCAGCAGTATGAGTGCCCCAGCAGATCTCCCAGCAGCAGTATGGAGCGACCCAGCAGATCTCCCAGCAACAGTATGGAGCGCCCCAGCAGATCTCCCAGCAGCAGTATGGAGCGCCCCAGCAGATCTCCCAGCAGCAGTATGAGTGCCCCAGCAGATCTCCCAGCAGCAGTATGGAGCGCCCCAGCAGATCTCCCAGCAGCAGTATGAGTGCCCCAGCAGATCTCCCAGCAGCAGTATGGAGCACCCCAGCAGATCTCCTAGCAGCAGTAGGAGCGCCCCAGCAGATCTCCCAGCAGCAGTATGAGTGCCCCAGCAGATCTCCCAGCAGCAGTATGAGTGCCCCAGCAGCTCTCCCAGCAGCAGTATGGAGCGCCCCAGCAGATCTCCCAGCAGCAGTATGAGTGCCCCAGCAGATCTCCCAGCAGCAGTATGAGTGCCCCAGCAGCTCTCCCAGCAGCAGTATGGAGCGCCCCAGCAGATCTCCCAGCAGCAGTATGAGTGTTCCAGCAGATCTCCCATCAGGAGTATGAGTGCCCCAGCAGATCTCCCAGCAGCAGTATGAGCGCCCCAGCAGATCTCCCAGCAGCAGTATGAGCACCCCAGCAGATCTCCCAGCAGCAGTATGGAGCGCCCCAGCAGATCTCCCAGCAGCAGTATGAGTGCCCCAGCAGATCTCCTAGCAGCAGTATGGAGCGCCCCAGCAGATCTCCTAGCAGCAGTATGGAGCGCCCCAGCTGATCTCCCAGAAGCAGTATGGAGCGCCCCAGCAGATCTCCCAGCAGCAGTGTGAGCGCCCCAGCAGATCTCCCAGCAGCAGTATGGAGCGCCCCAGCAGATCTCCCAGCAGCAGTATGGAGCGTCCCAGCATCAGTATGGAGTGCCCCAGCAGATCTCCCAGCAGCAGTATGAGTGCCCCAGCAGATCTCCCAGCAGCAGTATGGAGTGCCCCAGCAGATCTCCCAGCAGCAGTATGGAGCGCCCCAGCAGATCTCCCAGAAGCAGTATGGAGCGCCCCAGCAGATCTCCCAGCAGCAGTGTGAGCGTCCCAGCAGATCTCCCAGCAGCAGTATGGAGCGCCCCAGCAGATCTCCCAGCAGCAGTATGGAGCGTCCCAGCAGCAGTATGGAGTGCCCCAGCAGATCTCCCAGCAGCAGTATGAGTGCCCCAGCAGATCTCCTAGCAGCAGTATGGAGTGCCCCAGCAGATATCCCAGCAGTAGTATGGAGCACCCCAGCAGATCTCCCAGCAGCAGTATGGAGCGCCCCAGCAGATCTCCCAGCAGCAGTATGGAGCATCCCAGCAGATCTCCCAGCAGCAGTATGGAGTGCCCCAGCACATCTCCCAGCAGCAGTATGAGTGCCCCAGCAGATCTCCCAGCAGCACCATGTAGCGCCCCAGCAGATCTCCCAGCAGCAGTATGGAGCGCCCCAGCAGATCTCCCAGCAGCAGTATGAGTGCCCCAGCAGATCTCCCAGCAGCAGTATGGAGCGCCCCAGCAGATCTCCCAGCAGCAGTATGGAGCGCCCCAGCAGATCTCCCAGCAGCAGTATGGAGCGCCCCAGCAGATCTCCCAGCAGCAGTATGAGTGCCCCAGCAGATCTCCCAGCAGCAGTATGGAGCGCCCCAGCAGATCTCCCAGCAGCAGTATGGAGCGCCCCAGCAGATCTCCCAGCAGCAGTATGGAGCGCCCCAGCAGATCTCCCAGCAGCAGTATGAGTGCCCCAGCAGATCTCCCAGCAGCAGTATGGAGCGCCCCAGCAGATCTCCCAGCAGCAGTATGGAGCACCCCAGCAGATCTCCCAGCAGCAGTATGAGTGCCCTAGCAGATCTCCCAGCAGCAGTATGCAGCGCCCCAGCAGATCTCCCAGCAACAGCAGGGAGCGCCCCAGCAGATCTCCCAGCAGCAGTATGAGTGCCCCAGCAGATCTCACAGCAACAGTATGGAGCGCCCCAGCAGATCTCCCAGCAGCAGTATGAGTGCCCCAGCAGATCTCCCAGCAGCAGTATGGAGCACCCCAGCAGATCTCCCAGCAGCAGTATGAGTGCCCCAGCAGATCTCCCAGCAGCAGTATGGAGCACCCCAGCAGATCTCCTAGCAGCAGTAGGAGCACCCCAGCAGATCTCCCAGCAGCAGTATGAGTGCCCCAGCAGATCTCCCAGCAGCAGTATGAGTGCCCCAGCAGCTCTCCCAGCATTATGGAGCGCCCCAGCAGATCTCCCAGCAGCAGTATGAGTGCCCCAGCAGATCTCCCAGCAGCAGTATGGAGCGCCCCAGCAGATCTCCCAGCAGCAGTATGAGTGCCCCAGTAGATCTCCCAGCAGCAGTATGAGTGCCCCAGCAGATCTCCCAGCAGCAGTATGGAGCACCCCAGCAGATCTCCTAGCAGCAGTATGGAGCGCCCCAGCAGATCTCCCAGCAGCAGTATGGAGCGCCCCAGCAGATCTCCCAGCAGCAGTATGAGTGCCCCAGCAGATCTCCCAGCAGCAGCATGTAGCACCCCAGCAGATATCCTAGCAGCGGTATGGAGCGCCCCAGCAGATCTCCTAGCAGCAGTATGGAGCACCCCAGCAGATCTCCCAGCAGCAGTGTGAGCGCCCCAGCAGATCTCCCAGCAGCAGTATGGAGCGCCCCAGCAGATCTCCCAGCAGCAGTATGGAGCGTCCCAGCAGATCTCCCAGCAGCAGTATGAGTGCCCCAGCAGATCTCCCAGCAGCAGCATGTAGTGCCCCAGCAGATCTCCCAGCAGCAGTATGGAGCGCCCCAGCAGATCTCCCAGCAGCAGTATGGAGCGCCCCAGCAGATCTCCCAGCAACAGTATGAGTGCCCCAGCAGATCTCCCAGCAGCAGTATGGAGCGCCCCAGCAGATCTCCCAGCAGCAGTATGGAGCGCCCCAGCAGATCTCCCAGCAGCAGTATGAGTGCCCCAGCAGATCTCCCAGCAGCAGTATGGAGCGCCCCAGTAGATCTCCCAGCAGCAGTATGAGTGCCCCAGCAGATCTCCCAGCGGCAGTATGAGTGCCCCAGCAGATCTCCCAGCAGCAGTATGGAGCGCCCCACCAGATCCCCAAGCAGCAGTATGGAGCACCCCAGCAGATCTCCCAGCAGCAGTATGGAGCGCCCCAGCAGATCCCCCAGCAGCAGTATGGAGCACCCCAGCAGATCTCCCAGCAGCAGTATAGAGCGCCCAGCAGGTCTCCCAGCAGCAGTATGGAGCGCCCCAGCAGATCTCCCAGCAGCAGCATGTAGCGCCCCAGCAGATCTCCCAGCAGCAGCATGTAGCGCCCAAGCAGATCTCCCAGCAGCAGTTTGGAGCACCCCAGCAGATCTCCCAGCAGCAGTATAGAGCGCCCCAGCAGATCTCCCAGCAGCAGTATGAGTGCCCCAGCAGATCTCCCAGCAGCAGTATGGAGCGCCCCAGCAGATCTCCCAGCAGCAGTATGGAGCGCCCCAGCAGATCTCCCAGCAGCAGTTTGGAGCGCCCCAGCAGATCTCCCAGCAGCAGTATGGAGCGCTCCAGCAGGTCTCCCAGCAGCAGTATGGAGCACCCCAGCAGATCTCCAAACAGCAGTATGGAGCACCCCAGCAGATTTCCCAGCAGCAGTTTGGAGCGCCCCAGCAGCAGTTTGGAGCACCCCAGCAGATCTCCCAGCAGCAGTATGGAACGCCCCAGCAGATCCCCCAGCAGCAGTATGGAGTGCCCCACCAGATCCCCAAGCAGCAGTATGGAGCGCCCCAGCAGATCTCTCTGCAGCAGTATGGAGCGCCCCAGCAGATCTCCCAGCAGCAGTATGGAGCGCCCCAGCAGATCTCCCAGCAGCAGTATGAGTGCCCCAGCAGATCTCCCAGCAGCAGTATGGAGCGCCCCAGAAGATCTCCCAGCAGCAGTTTGGAGCGCCCCAGCAGATCTCCCAGCAGCAGTATGGAGCGCCCCAGCAGGTCTCCCAGCAGCAGTATGGAGCGCCCCAGCAGATCTCCCAGCAGCAGCATGTAGCGCCCAAGCAGATCTCCCAGCAGCAGTTTGGAGCACCCCAGCAGATCTCCCAGCAGCAGTATGGAGCGCCCCAGCAGATCTCCCAGCAGCAGTATGAGTGCCCCAGCAGATCTCCCAGCAGCAGTATGGAGCGACCTAGCAGATCTCCCAGCAACAGTATGGAGCGCCCCAGCAGATCTCCCAGCAGCAGTATGGAGCGCCCCAGCAGATCTCCCAGCAGCAGTATGAGTGCCCCAGCAGATCTCCCAGCAGCAGTATGGAGCGCCCCAGCAGATCTCCCAGCAGCAGTATGAGTGCCCCAGCAGATCTCCCAGCAGCAGTATGGAGCGACCCAGCAGATCTCCCAGCAACAGTATGGAGCGCCCCAGCAGATCTCCCAGCAGCAGTATGGAGCGCCCCAGCAGATCTCCCAGCAGCAGTATGAGTGCCCCAGCAGATCTCCCAGCAGCAGTGTGGAGCGCCCCAGCAGATCTCCCAGCAGCAGTATGAGTGCCCCAGCAGATCTCCCAGCAGCAGTATGGAGCACCCCAGCAGATCTCCTAGCAGCAGTAGGAGCGCCCCAGCAGATCTCCCAGCAGCAGCATGTAGCGCCCAAGCAGATCTCCCAGCAGCAGTTTGGAGCACCCCAGCAGATCTCCCAGCAGCAGTATGGAGCGCCCCAGCAGATCTCCCAGCAGCAGTATGAGTGCCCCAGCAGATCTCCCAGCAGCAGTATGGAGCGCCCCAGCAGATCTCCCAGCAGCAGTATGGAGCGCCCCAGCAGATCTCCCAGCAGCAGTTTGGAGCGCCCCAGCAGATCTCCCAGCAGCAGTATGAGTGCCCCAGCAGATCTCCCAGCAGCAGTATGGAGCGCCCCAGAAGATCTCCCAGCAGCAGTTTGGAGCGCCCCAGCAGATCTCCCAGCAGCAGTATGGAGCGCCCCAGCAGGTCTCCCAGCAGCAGTATGGAGCGCCCCAGCAGATCTCCCAGCAGCAGCATGTAGCGCCCAAGCAGATCTCCCAGCAGCAGTTTGGAGCACCCCAGCAGATCTCCCAGCAGCAGTATGGAGCGCCCCAGCAGATCTCCCAGCAGCAGTATGAGTGCCCCAGCAGATCTCCCAGCAGCAGTATGGAGCGACCTAGCAGATCTCCCAGCAACAGTATGGAGCGCCCCAGCAGATCTCCCAGCAGCAGTATGGAGCGCCCCAGCAGATCTCCCAGCAGCAGTATGAGTGCCCCAGCAGATCTCCCAGCAGCAGTATGGAGCGCCCCAGCAGATCTCCCAGCAGCAGTATGAGTGCCCCAGCAGATCTCCCAGCAGCAGTATGGAGCGACCCAGCAGATCTCCCAGCAACAGTATGGAGCGCCCCAGCAGATCTCCCAGCAGCAGTATGGAGCGCCCCAGCAGATCTCCCAGCAGCAGTATGAGTGCCCCAGCAGATCTCCCAGCAGCAGTGTGGAGCGCCCCAGCAGATCTCCCAGCAGCAGTATGAGTGCCCCAGCAGATCTCCCAGCAGCAGTATGGAGCACCCCAGCAGATCTCCTAGCAGCAGTAGGAGCGCCCCAGCAGATCTCCCAGCAGCAGCATGTAGCGCCCAAGCAGATCTCCCAGCAGCAGTTTGGAGCACCCCAGCAGATCTCCCAGCAGCAGTATGGAGCGCCCCAGCAGATCTCCCAGCAGCAGTATGAGTGCCCCAGCAGATCTCCCAGCAGCAGTATGGAGCACCCCAGCAGATCTCCTAGCAGCAGTAGGAGCGCCCCGGCAGATCTCCCAGCAGCAGTATGAGTGCCCCAGCAGATCTCCCAGCAGCAGTATGAGTGCCCCAGCAGCTCTCCCAGCAGCAGTATGGAGCGCCCCAGCAGATCTCCCAGCAGCAGTATGAGTGCCCCAGCAGATCTCCCAGCAGCAGTATGAGTGCCCCAGCAGATCTCCCAGCAGCAGTATGAGTGCCCCAGCAGCTCTCCCAGCAGCAGTATGGAGCGCCCCAGCAGATCTCCCAGCAGCAGTATGAGTGTCCCAGCAGATCTCCCATCAGCAGTATGAGTGCCCCAGCAGATCTCCCAGCAGCAGTATGAGCGCCCCAGCAGATCTCCCAGCAGCAGTATGAGTGCCCCAGCAGATCTCCTAGCAGCAGTATGGAACGCCCCAGCAGATCCCCCAGCAGCAGTATGGAGTGCCCCACCAGATCCCCAAGCAGCAGTATGGAGCACCCCAGCAGATCTCCCAGCAGCAGTATGGAGCGCCCCAGCAGATCCCCCAGCAGCAGTATGAGTGCCACAGCAGATCTCCCAGCAGCAGTATGGAGCACCCCAGCAGATCTCCTAGCAGCAGTAGGAGCGCCCCGGCATATCTCCCAGCAGCAGTATGAGTGCCCCAGCAGATCTCCCAGCAGCAGTATGAGTGCCCCAGCAGCTCTCCCAGCAGCAGTATGGAGCGCCCCAGCAGATCTCCCAGCAGCAGTATGAGTGCCACAGCAGATCTCCCAGCAGCAGTATGGAGCACCCCAGCAGATCTCCTAGCAGCAGTAGGAGCGCCCCGGCAGATCTCCCAGCAGCAGTATGAGTGCCCCAGCAGATCTCCCAGCAGCAGTATGAGTGCCCCAGCAGCTCTCCCAGCAGCAGTATGGAGCGCCCCAGCAGATCTCCCAGCAGCAGTATGAGTGCCCCAGCAGATCTCCCAGCAGCAGTATGAGTGCCCCAGCAGCTCTCCCAGCAGCAGTATGGAGCGCCCCAGCAGATCTCCCAGCAGCAGTATGAGTGTCCCAGCAGATCTCCCATCAGCAGTATGAGTGCCCCAGCAGATCTCCCAGCAGCAGTATGAGCGCCCCAGCAGATCTCCCAGCAGCAGTATGAGTGCCCCAGCAGATCTCCTAGCAGCAGTATGGAACGCCCCAGCAGATCCCCCAGCAGCAGTATGGAGTGCCCCAGCAGATCTCCCAGCAGCAGTATGGAGCGCCCCAGCAGATCCCCCAGCAGCAGTATGGAGCACCCCAGCAGATCTCCCAGCAGCAGTATAGAGCGCCCAGCAGATCTCTCTGCAGCAGTATGGAGCGCCCCAGCAGATCTCTCTGCAGCAGTATGGAGTGCCCCAGCAGATCTCCCAGCAGCAGTTTGGAGCGCCCCAGCAGATCTCCCAGCAGCAGTATGGAGCGCCCCAGCAGGTCTCCCAGCAGCAGTATGGAGCGCCCCAGCAGATCTCCCAGCAGCAGCATGTAGCACCCCAGCAGATCTCCCAGCAGCAGCATGTAGCGCCCAAGCAGATCTCCCAGCAGCAGTTTGGAGCACCCCAGCAGATCTCCCAGCAGCAGTATGGAGCGCCCCAGCAGATCTCCCAGCAGCAGTATGAGTGCCCCAGCAGATCTCCCAGCAGCAGTATGGAGCGACCCAGCAGATCTCCCAGCAACAGTATGGAGCGCCCCAGCAGATCTCCCAGCAGCAGTATGGAGCGCCCCAGCAGATCTCCCAGCAGCAGTATGAGTGCCCCAGCAGATCTCCCAGCAGCAGTATGGAGCGCCCCAGCAGATCTCCCAGCAGCAGTATGAGTGCCCCAGCAGATCTCCCAGCAGCAGTATGGAGCACCCCAGCAGATCTCCTAGCAGCAGTAGGAGCGCCCCAGCAGATCTCCCAGCAGCAGTATGAGTGCCCCAGCAGATCTCCCAGCAGCAGTATGAGTGCCCCAGCAGCTCTCCCAGCAGCAGTATGGAGCGCCCCAGCAGATCTCCCAGCAGCAGTATGAGTGCCCCAGCAGATCTCCCAGCAGCATTATGAGTGCCCCAGCAGCTCTGCCAGCAGCAGTATGGAGCGCCCCAGCAGATCTCCCAGCAGCAGTATGAGTGTCCCAGCAGATCGCCCATCAGGAGTATGAGTGCCCCAGCAGATCTCCCAGCAGCAGTATGAGCGCCCCAGCAGATCTCCCAGCAGCAGTATGAGCGCCCCAGCAGATCTCCCAGCAGCAGTATGAGTGCCCCAGCAGATCTCCCAGCAGCAGTATGAGTGCCCCAGCAGATCTCCTAGCAGCAGTATGGAGCGCCCCAGCAGATCTCCTAGCAGCAGTATGGAGCGCCCCAGCTGATCTCCCAGAAGCAGTATGGAGCGCCCCAGCAGATCTCCCAGCAGCAGTGTGAGCGCCCCAGCAGATCTCCCAGCAGCAGTATGGAGCGCCCCAGCAGATCTCCCAGCAGCAGTATGGAGCGCCCCAGCAGATCTCCCAGCAGCAGTATGGAGCGTCCCAGCAGCAGTATGGAGTGCCCCAGCAGATCTCCCAGCAGCAGTATGAGTGCCCCAGCAGATCTCCCAGCAGCAGTATGGAGCGCCCCAGCAGATCTCCCAGCAGCAGTATGGAGCGCCCCAGCAGATCTCCCAGCAGCAGTATGGAGCGCCCCAGCAGATCTCCCAGCAGCAGTATGAGTGCCCCAGCAGATCTCCCAGCAGCAGTATGGAGCGCCCCAGCAGATCTCCCAGCAGCAGTATGGAGCGCCCCAGCAGATCTCCCAGCAGCAGTATGAGTGCCCTAGCAGATCTCCCAGCAGCAGTATGCAGCGCCCCAGCAGATCTCCCAGCAACAGCAGGGAGCGCCCCAGCAGATCTCCCAGCAGCAGTATGAGTGCCCCAGCAGATCTCCCAGCAACAGTATGGAGCGCCCCAGCAGATCTCCCAGCAGCAGTATGAGTGCCCCAGCAGATCTCCCAGCAGCAGTATGGAGCACCCCAGCAGATCTCCCAGCAGCAGTATGAGTGCCCCAGCAGATCTCCCAGCAGCAGTATGGAGCACCCCAGCAGATCTCCTAGCAGCAGTAGGAGCGCCCCAGCAGATCTCCCAGCAGCAGTATGAGTGCCCCAGCAGATCTCCCAGCAGCAGTATGAGTGCCCCAGCAGCTCTCCCAGCATTATGGAGCGCCCCAGCAGATCTCCCAGCAGCAGTATGAGTGCCCCAGCAGATCTCCCAGCAGCAGTATGGAGCGCCCCAGCAGATCTCCCAGCAGCAGTATGAGTGCCCCAGTAGATCTCCCAGCAGCAGTATGAGTGCCCCAGCAGATCTCCCAGCAGCAGTATGGAGCACCCCAGCAGATCTCCTAGCAGCAGTATGGAGCGCCCCAGCAGATCTCCCAGCAGCAGTATGGAGCGCCCCAGCAGATCTCCCAGCAGCAGTATGAGTGCCCCAGCAGATCTCCCAGCAGCAGCATGTAGCACCCCAGCAGATATCCTAGCAGCGGTATGGAGCGCCCCAGCAGATCTCCTAGCAGCAGTATGGAGCACCCCAGAAGATCTCCCAGCAGCAGTGTGAGCGCCCCAGCAGATCTCCCAGCAGCAGTATGGAGCGCCCCAGCAGATCTCCCAGCAGCAGTATGGAGCGTCCCAGCAGATCTCCCAGCAGCAGTATGAGTGCCCCAGCAGATCTCCCAGCAGCAGCATGTAGTGCCCCAGCAGATCTCCCAGCAGCAGTATGGAGCGCCCCAGCAGATCTCCCAGCAGCAGTATGGAGCACCCCAGCAGATCTCCCAGCAACAGTATGAGTGCCCCAGCAGATCTCCCAGCAGCAGTATGGAGCGCCCCAGCAGATCTCCCAGCAGCAGTATGGAGCGCCCCAGCAGATCTCCCAGCAGCAGTATGAGTGCCCCAGCAGATCTCCCAGCAGCAGTATGGAGCGCCCCAGTAGATCTCCCAGCAGCAGTATGGAGCGCCCCACCAGATCCCCAAGCAGCAGTATGGAGCACCCCAGCAGATCTCCCAGCAGCAGTATGGAGCGCCCCAGCAGATCCCCCAGCAGCAGTATGGAGCACCCCAGCAGATCTCCCAGCAGCAGTATAGAGCGCCCAGCAGGTCTCCCAGCAGCAGTATGGAGCGCCCCAGCAGATCTCCCAGCAGCAGCATGTAGCGCCCCAGCAGATCTCCCAGCAGCAGCATGTAGCGCCCAAGCAGATCTCCCAGCAGCAGTTTGGAGCACCCCAGCAGATCTCCCAGCAGCAGTATGGAGCGCCCCAGCAGATCTCCCAGCAGCAGTATGAGTGCCCCAGCAGATCTCCCAGCAGCAGTATGGAGCGCCCCAGCAGATCTCCCAGCAGCAGTATGGAGCGCCCCAGCAGATCTCCCAGCAGCAGTTTGGAGCGCCCCAGCAGATCTCCCAGCAGCAGTATGGAGCGCCCCAGCAGGTCTCCCAGCAGCAGTATGGAGCACCCCAGCAGATCTCCAAGCAGCAGTATGGAGCACCCCAGCAGATTTCCCAGCAGCAGTTTGGAGCGCCCTAGCAGCAGTTTGGAGCACCCCAGAAGATCTCCCAGCAGCAGTATGGAACGCCCCAGCAGATCCCCCAGCAGCAGTATGGAGTGCCCCACCAGATCCCCAAGCAGCAGTATGGAGCGCCCCAGCAGATCTCTCTGCAGCAGTATGGAGCGCCCCAGCAGATCTCCCAGCAGCAGTATGGAGCGCCCCAGCAGATCTCCCAGCAGCAGTATGAGTGCCCCAGCAGATCTCCCAGCAGCAGTATGGAGCGCCCCAGAAGATCTCCCAGCAGCAGTTTGGAGCGCCCCAGCAGATCTCCCAGCAGCAGTATGGAGCGCCCCAGCAGGTCTCCCAGCAGCAGTATGGAGCGCCCCAGCAGATCTCCCAGCAGCAGCATGTAGCGCCCCAGCAGATCTCCCAGCAGCAGCATGTAGCGCCCAAGCAGATCTCCCAGCAGCAGTTTGGAGCACCCCAGCAGATCTCCCAGCAGCAGTATGGAGCGCCCCAGCAGATCTCCCAGCAGCAGTATGAGTGCCCCAGCAGATCTCCCAGCAGCAGTATGGAGCGACCTAGCAGATCTCCCAGCAACAGTATGGAGCGCCCCAGCAGATCTCCCAGCAGCAGTATGGAGCGCCCCAGCAGATCTCCCAGCAGCAGTATGAGTGCCCCAGCAGATCTCCCAGCAGCAGCATGTAGCACCCCAGCAGATATCCTAGCAGCGGTATGGAGCGCCCCAGCAGATCTCCTAGCAGCAGTATGGAGCACCCCAGAAGATCTCCCAGCAGCAGTGTGAGCGCCCCAGCAGATCTCCCAGCAGCAGTATGGAGCGCCCCAGCAGATCTCCCAGCAGCAGTATGGAGCGTCCCAGCAGATCTCCCAGCAGCAGTATGAGTGCCCCAGCAGATCTCCCAGCAGCAGCATGTAGTGCCCCAGCAGATCTCCCAGCAGCAGTATGGAGCGCCCCAGCAGATCTCCCAGCAGCAGTATGGAGCACCCCAGCAGATCTCCCAGCAACAGTATGAGTGCCCCAGCAGATCTCCCAGCAGCAGTATGGAGCGCCCCAGCAGATCTCCCAGCAGCAGTATGGAGCGCCCCAGCAGATCTCCCAGCAGCAGTATGAGTGCCCCAGCAGATCTCCCAGCAGCAGTATGGAGCGCCCCAGTAGATCTCCCAGCAGCACTATGGAGCGCCCCACCAGATCCCCAAGCAGCAGTATGGAGCACCCCAGCAGATCTCCCAGCAGCAGTATGGAGCGCCCCAGCAGATCCCCCAGCAGCAGTATGGAGCACCCCAGCAGATCTCCCAGCAGCAGTATAGAGCGCCCAGCAGGTCTCCCAGCAGCAGTATGGAGCGCCCCAGCAGATCTCCCAGCAGCAGCATGTAGCGCCCCAGCAGATCTCCCAGCAGCAGCATGTAGCGCCCAAGCAGATCTCCCAGCAGCAGTTTGGAGCACCCCAGCAGATCTCCCAGCAGCAGTATGGAGCGCCCCAGCAGATCTCCCAGCAGCAGTATGAGTGCCCCAGCAGATCTCCCAGCAGCAGTATGGAGCGCCCCAGCAGATCTCCCAGCAGCAGTATGGAGCGCCCCAGCAGATCTCCCAGCAGCAGTTTGGAGCGCCCCAGCAGATCTCCCAGCAGCAGTATGGAGCGCCCCAGCAGGTCTCCCAGCAGCAGTATGGAGCACCCCAGCAGATCTCCAAGCAGCAGTATGGAGCACCCCAGCAGATTTCCCAGCAGCAGTTTGGAGCGCCCTAGCAGCAGTTTGGAGCACCCCAGAAGATCTCCCAGCAGCAGTATGGAACGCCCCAGCAGATCCCCCAGCAGCAGTATGGAGTGCCCCACCAGATCCCCAAGCAGCAGTATGGAGCGCCCCAGCAGATCTCTCTGCAGCAGTATGGAGCGCCCCAGCAGATCTCCCAGCAGCAGTATGGAGCGCCCCAGCAGATCTCCCAGCAGCAGTATGAGTGCCCCAGCAGATCTCCCAGCAGCAGTATGGAGCGCCCCAGAAGATCTCCCAGCAGCAGTTTGGAGCGCCCCAGCAGATCTCCCAGCAGCAGTATGGAGCGCCCCAGCAGGTCTCCCAGCAGCAGTATGGAGCGCCCCAGCAGATCTCCCAGCAGCAGCATGTAGCGCCCCAGCAGATCTCCCAGCAGCAGCATGTAGCGCCCAAGCAGATCTCCCAGCAGCAGTTTGGAGCACCCCAGCAGATCTCCCAGCAGCAGTATGGAGCGCCCCAGCAGATCTCCCAGCAGCAGTATGAGTGCCCCAGCAGATCTCCCAGCAGCAGTATGGAGCGACCTAGCAGATCTCCCAGCAACAGTATGGAGCGCCCCAGCAGATCTCCCAGCAGCAGTATGGAGCGCCCCAGCAGATCTCCCAGCAGCAGTATGAGTGCCCCAGCAGATCTCCCAGCAGCAGTATGGAGCGCCCCAGCAGATCTCCCAGCAGCAGTATGAGTGCCCCAGCAGATCTCCCAGCAGCAGTATGGAGCGACCCAGCAGATCTCCCAGCAACAGTATGGAGCGCCCCAGCAGATCTCCCAGCAGCAGTATGGAGCGCCCCAGCAGATCTCCCAGCAGCAGTATGAGTGCCCCAGCAGATCTCCCAGCAGCAGTATGGAGCGCCCCAGCAGATCTCCCAGTAGCAGTATGAGTGCCCCAGCAGATCTCCCAGCAGCAGTATGGAGCACCCCAGCAGATCTCCTAGCAGCAGTAGGAGCGCCCCAGCAGATCTCCCAGCAGCAGCATGTAGCGCCCAAGCAGATCTCCCAGCAGCAGTTTGGAGCACCCCAGCAGATCTCCCAGCAGCAGTATGGAGCGCCCCAGCAGATCTCCCAGCAGCAGTATGAGTGCCCCAGCAGATCTCCCAGCAGCAGTATGGAGCGCCCCAGCAGATCTCCCAGCAGCAGTATGGAGCGCCCCAGCAGATCTCCCAGCAGCAGTTTGGAGCGCCCCAGCAGATCTCCCAGCAGCAGTATGGAGCGCCCCAGCAGGTCTCCCAGCAGCAGTATGGAGCACCCCAGCAGATCTCCAAGCAGCAGTATGGAGCACCCCAGCAGATTTCCCAGCAGCAGTTTGGAGCGCCCCAGCAGCAGTTTGGAGCACCCCAGCAGATCTCCCAGCAGCAGTATGGAACGCCCCAGCAGATCCCCCAGCAGCAGTATGGAGTGCCCCACCAGATCCCCAAGCAGCAGTATGGAGCGCCCCAGCAGATCTCTCTGCAGCAGTATGGAGAGCCCCAGCAGATCTCCCAGCAGCAGTATGGAGCGCCCCAGCAGATCTCCCAGCAGCAGTATGAGTGCCCCAGCAGATCTCCCAGCAGCAGTATGGAGCGCCCCAGCAGATCTCCCAGCAGCAGTTTGGAGCGCCCCAGCAGATCTCCCAGCAGCAGTATGGAGCGCCCCAGCAGGTCTCCCAGCAGCAGTATGGAGGGCCCCAGCAGATCTCCCAGCAGCAGCATGTAGCGCCCCAGCAGATCTCCCAGCAGCAGCATGTAGCACCCAAGCAGATCTCCCAGCAGCAGTTTGGAGCACCCCAGCAGATCTCCCAGCAGCAGTATGGAGCACCCCAGCAGATCTCCCAGCAGCAGTATGAGTGCCCCAGCAGATCTCCCAGCAGCAGTATGGAGCGACCCAGCAGATCTCCCAGCAACAGTATGGAGCGCCCCAGCAGATCTCCCAGCAGCAGTATGGAGCGCCCCAGCAGATCTCCCAGCAGCAGTATGAGTGCCCCAGCAGATCTCCCAGCAGCAGTATGGAGCGCCCCAGCAGATCTCCCAGCAGCAGTATGGAGCGCCCCAGCAGATCTCCCAGCAGCAGTATGGAGCACCCCAGCAGATCTCCTAGCAGCAGTAGGAGCGCCCCGGCAGATCTCCCAGCAGCAGTATGAGTGCCCCAGCAGATCTCCCAGCAGCAGTATGAGTGCCCCAGCAGCTCTCCCAGCAGCAGTATGGAGCGCCCCAGCAGATCTCCCAGCAGCAGTATGAGTGCCCCAGCAGATCTCCCAGCAGCAGTATGAGTGCCCCAGCAAGTCTCCCAGCAGCAGTATGGAGCGCCCCAGCAGATCTCCCAGCAGCAGTATGAGTGTCCCAGCAGATCTCCCATCAGCAGTATGAGTGCCCCAGCAGATCTCCCAGCAGCAGTATGAGCGCCCCAGCAGATCTCCCAGCAGCAGTATGAGCGCCCCAGCAGATCTCCCAGCAGCAGTATGGAGCGCCCCAGCCGATCTCCCAGCAGCAGTATGAGTGCCCCAGCAGATCTCCTAGCAGCAGTATGGAACGCCCCAGCAGATCCCCCAGCAGCAGTATGGAGTGCCCCACCAGATCCCCAAGCAGCAGTATGGAGCACCCCAGCAGATCTCCCAGCAGCAGTATGGAGCGCCCCAGCAGATCCCCCAGCAGCAGTATGGAGCACCCCAGCAGATCTCCCAGCAGCAGTATAGAGCGCCCAGCAGATCTCTCTGCAGCAGTATGGTGCGCCCCAGCAGATCTCTCTGCAGCAGTATGGAGTGCCCCAGCAGATCTCCCAGCAGCAGTTTGGAGCGCCCCAGCAGATCTCCCAGCAGCAGTATGGAGCGCCCCAGCAGGTCTCCCAGCAGCAGTATGGAGCGCCCCAGCAGATCTCCCAGCAGCAGCATGTAGCGCCCCAGCAGATCTCCCAGCAGCAGCATGTAGCGCCCAAGCAGATCTCCCAGCAGCAGTTTGGAGCACCCCAGCAGATCTCCCAGCAGCAGTATGGAGCGCCCCAGCAGATCTCCCAGCAGCAGTATGAGTGCCCCAGCAGATCTCCCAGCAGCAGTATGGAGCGACCCAGCAGATCTCCCAGCAACAGTATGGAGCGCCCCAGCAGATCTCCCAGCAGCAGTATGGAGCGCCCCAGCAGATCTCCCAGCAGCAGTATGAGTGCCCCAGCAGATCTCCCAGCAGCAGTATGGAGCGCCCCAGCAGATCTCCCAGCAGCAGTATGAGTGCCCCAGCAGATCTCCCAGCAGCAGTATGGAGCACCCCAGCAGATCTCCTAGCAGCAGTAGGAGCGCCCCAGCAGATCTCCCAGCAGCAGTATGAGTGCCCCAGCAGATCTCCCAGCAGCAGTATGAGTGCCCCAGCAGCTCTCCCAGCAGCAGTATGGAGCGCCCCAGCAGATCTCCCAGCAGCAGTATGAGTGCCCCAGCAGATCTCCCAGCAGCAGTATGAGTGCCCCAGCAGCTCTCCCAGCAGCAGTATGGAGCGCCCCAGCAGATCTCCCAGCAGCAGTATGAGTGTCCCAGCAGATCTCCCATCAGGAGTATGAGTGCCCCAGCAGATCTCCCAGCAGCAGTATGAGCGCCCCAGCAGATCTCCCAGCAGCAGTATGAGCGCCCCAGCAGATCTCCCAGCAGCAGTATGGAGCGCCCCAGCAGATCTCCCAGCAGCAGTATGAGTGCCCCAGCAGATCTCCTAGCAGCAGTATGGAGCGCCCCAGCAGATCTCCTAGCAGCAGTATGGAGCGCCCCAGCTGATCTCCCAGAAGCAGTATGGAGCGCCCCAGCAGATCTCCCAGCAGCAGTGTGAGCGCCCCAGCAGATCTCCCAGCAGCAGTATGGAGCGCCCCAGCAGATCTCCCAGCAGCAGTATGGAGCGTCCCAGCAGCAGTATGGAGTGCCCCAGCAGCTCTCCCAGCAGCAGTATGAGTGCCCCAGCAGATCTCCCAGCAGCAGTATGGAGTGCCCCAGCAGATCTCCCAGCAGCAGTATGGAGCGCCCCAGCAGATCTCCCAGAAGCAGTATGGAGCGCCCCAGCAGATCTCCCAGCAGCAGTATGGAGCGCCCCAGCAGATCTCCCAGCAGCAGTATGGAGCGTCCCAGCAGCAGTATGGAGTGCCCCAGCAGATCTCCCAGCAGCAGTATGAGTGCCCCAGCAGATCTCCTAGCAGCAGTATGGAGTGCCCCAGCAGATCTCCCAGCAGTAGTATGGAGCACCCCAGCAGATCTCCCAGCAGCAGTATGGAGCGCCCCAGCAGATCTCCCAGCAGCAGTATGGAGCATCCCAGCAGATCTCCCAGCAGCAGTATGGAGTGCCCCAGCACATCTCCCAGCAGCAGTATGAGTGCCCCAGCAGATCTCCCAGCAGCACCATGTAGCGCCCCAGCAGATCTCCCAGCAGCAGTATGGAGCGCCCCAGCATATCTCCCAGCAGCAGTATGAGTGCCCCAGCAGATCTCCCAGCAGCAGTATGGAGCGCCCCAGCAGATCTCCCAGCAGCAGTATGGAGCGCCCCAGCAGATCTCCCAGCAGCAGTATGGAGCGCCCCAGCAGATCTCCCAGCAGCAGTATGAGTGCCCCAGCAGATCTCCCAGCAGCAGTATGGAGCGCCCCAGCAGATCTCCCAGCAGCAGTATGGAGCGCCCCAGCAGATCTCCCAGCAGCAGTATGGAGCGCCCCAGCAGATCTCCCAGCAGCAGTATGAGTGCCCCAGCAGATCTCCCAGCAGCAGTATGGAGCGCCCCAGCAGATCTCCCAGCAGCAGTATGGAGCGCCCCAGCAGATCTCCCAGCAGCAGTATGAGTGCCCTAGCAGATCTCCCAGCAGCAGTATGCAGCGCCCCAGCAGATCTCCCAGCAACAGTAGGGAGCGCCCCAGCAGATCTCCCAGCAGCAGTATGAGTGCCCCAGCAGATCTCCCAGCAACAGTATGGAGCACCCCAGCAGATCTCCCAGCAGCAGTATGAGTGCCCCAGCAGATCTCCCAGCAGCAGTATGGAGCACCCCAGCAGATCTCCCAGCAGCAGTATGAGTGCCCCAGCAGATCTTCCAGCAGCAGTATGGAGCACCCCAGCAGATCTCCTAGCAGCAGTAGGAGCGCCCCAGCAGATCTCCCAGCAGCAGTATGAGTGCCCCAGCAGATCTCCCAGCAGCAGTATGAGTGCCCCAGCAGCTCTCCCAGCATTATGGAGCGCCCCAGCAGATCTCCCAGCAGCAGTATGAGTGCCCCAGCAGATCTCCCAGCAGCAGTATGGAGCGCCCCAGCAGATCTCCCAGCAGCAGTATGAGTGCCCCAGTAGATCTCCCAGCAGCAGTATGAGTGCCCCAGCAGATCTCCCAGCAGCAGTATGGAGCACCCCAGCAGATCTCCTAGCAGCAGTATGGAGCGCCCCAGCAGATCTCCCAGCAGCAGTATGGAGCGCCCCAGCAGATCTCCCAGCAGCAGTATGAGTGCCCCAGCAGATCTCCCAGCAGCAGCATGTAGCACCCCAGCAGATATCCTAGCAGCAGTATGGAGCGCCCCAGCAGATCTCCTAGCAGCAGTATGGAGCACCCCAGCAGATCTCCCAGCAGCAGTGTGAGCGCCCCAGCAGATCTCCCAGCAGCAGTATGGAGCGCCCCAGCAGATCTCCCAGCAGCAGTATGGAGCGTCCCAGCATATCTCCCAGCAGCAGTATGAGTGCCCCAGCAGATCTCCCAGCAGCAGCATGTAGTGCCCCAGCAGATCTCCCAGCAGCAGTATGGAGCGCCCCAGCAGATCTCCCAGCAGCAGTATGGAGCGCCCCAGCAGATCTCCCAGCAACAGTATGAGTGCCCCAGCAGCAGTATGGAGCGCCCCAGCAGATCTCCCAGCAGCAGTATGGAGCGCCCCAGCAGATCTCCCAGCAGCAGTATGAGTGCCCCAGCAGATCTCCCAGCAGCAGTATGGAGCGCCCCAGTAGATCTCCCAGCAGCAGTATGAGTGCCCCAGCAGATCTCCCAGTGGCAGTATGAGTGCCCCAACAGATCTCCCAGCAGCAGTATGGAGCGCCCCAGCAGATCTCCCAGCAGCAGTATGAGTGCCCCAGCAGATCTCCCAGCAGCAGTATGGAGCACCCCAGCAGATCTCCCAGCAGCAGTATGGAGCGCCCTAGCAGCAGTATGGAGCGTCCCAGCAGATCTCCCAGCAGCAGTATGGAGCACCCCAGCAGATCTCCCAGCAGCAGTATGAGTGCCCCAGCAGATCTCCCAGCAGCAGCATGTAGCGCCCCAGCAGATCTGCCAGCAGCAGTATGGAGCGCCCCAGCAGATCTCCCAGCAGCAGTATGGAGTGCCCCAGCAGATCTCCCAGCAGCAGTATGAGTGCCCCAGCAGATCTCCCAGCAGCAGTATGAGTGCCCCAGCAGATCTCCCAGCAGCAGTATGGAGCGCCCCAGCAGATCTCCCAGCAGCAGTATGAGTGCCCCAGCAGATCTCCCAGCAGCAGTATGGAGCGCCCCAGCAGATCTCCCAGCAGTAGTATGAGTTCCCCAGCAGATCTCCCAGCAGCAGTATGAGTACCCCAGCAGATCTCCCAGCAGCAGTATGGAGCACCCCAGCAGATCTCCCAGCAGCAGTATGAGTGCCCCAGCAGATCTCCCAGCAGCAGTATGAGTGCCCCAGCAGATCTCCCAGCAGCAGTATGAGTTCCCCAGCAGATCTCCCAGCAGCAGTATGGAGCGCCCCAGCAGATCTCCCAGCAGCAGTATGAGTGCCCCAGCAGATCTCCCAGCAGCAGTATGGAGCGCCCCAGCAGATCTCCCAGCAGCAGTATGGAGCGCCCCAGCAGATCTCCCAGCAGCAGTATGGAGCGCCCCAGCAGATCTCCCAGCAGCAGTATGGAGCGCCCCAGCAGATCTCCCAGCAGCAGCATGGAGCACCCCAGCAGATCTCCCAGCAGCAGTATGAGTGCCCCAGCAGATCTCCCAGCAGAAGTATGGAGCGTCCCAGCAGATCTCCCAGCAGCAGTATGGAGCGCCCCAGCAGATCTCCCAGCAGCAGTATGAGTGCCCCAGCAGATCTCCCAGCAACAGCATGTAGCGCCCCAGCAGATCTCCCAGCAGCAGTATGGAGCGCCCCAGCAGATCTCCCAGCAGCAGTATGAGTGCCCCAGCAGATCTCCCAGCAGCACTATGGAGCGTCCCAGCAGATCTCCCAGCAGCAGTATGGAGCGCCCCAGCAGATCTCCCAGCAGCAGTATGAGCGCCCCAGCAGATCTCCCAGCAGCAGTATGGAGCACCCCAGCAGATCTCCCAGCAGCAGTATGAGTGCCCCAGCAGATCTCCCAGCAGCAGTATGAGTGCCCCAGCAGATCTCCCAGCAGCAGTATGAGTGCCCCAGCAGATCTCCCAGCAGCAGTATGGAGCGCCCCAGCAGATCTCCCAGCAGCAGTATGGAGCGCCCCAGCAGATCTCCCAGCAGCAGTATGAGTGCCCCAGCAGATCTCCCAGCAGCAGTATGAGTGCCCCAGCAGCTCTCCCAGCAGATCTCCCAGCAGCAGTATGAGTGCCCCAGCAGATCTCCCAGCAGCAGTATGAGTGCCCCAGCAGCTCTCCCAGCAGCAGTATGGAGCGCCCCAGCAGATCTCCCAGCAGCAGTATGAGTGTCCCAGCAGATCTCCCATCAGGAGTATGAGTGCCCCAGCAGATATCCCAGCAGCAGTATGAGCGCCCCAGCAGATCTCCCAGCAGCAGTATGAGCACCCCAGCAGATCTCCCAGCAGCAGTATGGAGCGCCCCAGCAGATCTCCCAGCAGCAGTATGAGTGCCCCAGCAGATCTCCTAGCAGCAGTATGGAGCGCCCCAGCAGATCTCCTAGCAGCAGTATGGAGCGCCCCAGCTGATCTCCCAGAAGCAGTATGGAGCGCCCCAGCAGATCTCCCAGCAGCAGTGTGAGCGCCCCAGCAGATCTCCCAGCAGCAGTATGGAGCGCCCCAGCAGATCTCCCAGCAGCAGTATGGAGCGTCCCAGCAGCAGTATGGAGTGCCCCAGCAGATCTCCCAGCAGCAGTATGAGTGCCCCAGCAGATCTCCCAGCAGCAGTATGGAGTGCCCCAGCAGATCTCCCAGCAGCAGTATGGAGCGCCCCAGCAGATCTCCCAGAAGCAGTATGGAGCGCCCCAGCAGATCTCCCAGCAGCAGTGTGAGCGTCCCAGCAGATCTCCCAGCAGCAGTATGGAGCGCCCCAGCAGATCTCCCAGCAGCAGTATGGAGCGTCCCAGCAGCAGTATGGAGTGCCCCAGCAGATCTCCCAGCAGCAGTATGAGTGCCCCAGCAGATCTCCTAGCAGCAGTATGGAGTGCCCCAGCAGATATCCCAGCAGTAGTATGGAGCACCCCAGCAGATCTCCCAGCAGCAGTATGGAGCGCCCCAGCAGATCTCCCAGCAGCAGTATGGAGCATCCCAGCAGATCTCCCAGCAGCAGTATGGAGTGCCCTAGCACATCTCCCAGCAGCAGTATGAGTGCCCCAGCAGATCTCCCAGCAGCACCATGTAGCGCCCCAGCAGATCTCCCAGCAGCAGTATGGAGCGCCCCAGCAGATCTCCCAGCAGCAGTATGAGTGCCCCAGCAGATCTCCCAGCAGCAGTATGGAGCGCCCCAGCAGATCTCCCAGCAGCAGTATGGAGCGCCCCAGCAGATCTCCCAGCAGCAGTATGGAGCGCCCCAGCAGATCTCCCAGCAGCAGTATGAGTGCCCCAGCAGATCTCCCAGCAGCAGTATGGAGCGCCCCAGCAGATCTCCCAGCAGCAGTATGGAGCGCCCCAGCAGATCTCCCAGCAGCAGTATGGAGCGCCCCAGCAGATCTCCCAGCAGCAGTATGAGTGCCCCAGCAGATCTCCCAGCAGCAGTATGGAGCGCCCCAGCAGATCTCCCAGCAGCAGTATGGAGCGCCCCAGCAGATCTCCCAGCAGCAGTATGAGTGCCCTAGCAGATCTCCCAGCAGCAGTATGCAGCGCCCCAGCAGATCTCCCAGCAACAGCAGGGAGCGCCCCAGCAGATCTCCCAGCAGCAGTATGAGTGCCCCATCAGATCTCCCAGCAACAGTATGGAGCGCCCCAGCAGATCTCCCAGCAGCAGTATGAGTGCCCCAGCAGATCTCCCAGCAGCAGTATGGAGCACCCCAGCAGATCTCCCAGCAGCAGTATGAGTGCCCCAGCAGATCTCCCAACAGCAGTATGGAGCACCCCAGCAGATCTCCTAGCAGCAGTAGGAGCGCCCCAGCAGATCTCCCAGCAGCAGTATGAGTGCCCCAGCAGATCTCCCAGCAGCAGTATGAGTGCCCCAGCAGCTCTCCCAGCATTATGGAGCGCCCCAGCAGATCTCCCAGCAGCAGTATGAGTGCCCCAGCAGATCTCCCAGCAGCAGTATGGAGCGCCCCAGCAGATCTCCCAGCAGCAGTATGAGTGCCCCAGTAGATCTCCCAGCAGCAGTATGAGTGCCCCAGCAGATCTCCCAGCAGCAGTATGGAGCACCCCAGCAGATCTCCTAGCAGCAGTATGGAGCGCCCCAGCAGATCTCCCAGCAGCAGTATGGAGCGCCCCAGCAGATCTCCCAGCAGCAGTATGAGTGCCCCAGCAGATCTCCCAGCAGCAGCATGTAGCACCCCAGCAGATATCCTAGCAGCGGTATGGAGCGCCCCAGCAGATCTCCTAGCAGCAGTATGGAGCACCCCAGCAGATCTCCCAGCAGCAGTGTGAGCGCCCCAACAGATCTCCCAGCAGCAGTATGGAGCGCCCCAGCAGATCTCCCAGCAGCAGTATGGAGCGCCCCAGCAGATCTCCCAGCAGCAGTATGGAGCGTCCCAGCAGATCTCCCAGCAGCAGTATGAGTGCCCCAGCAGATCTCCCAGCAGCAGCATGTAGTGCCCCAGCAGATCTCCCAGCAGCAGTATGGAGCGCCCCAGCAGATCTCCCAGCAGCAGTATGGAGCGCCCCAGCAGATCTCCCAGCAACAGTATGAGTGCCCCAGCAGATCTCCCAGCAGCAGTATGGAGCGCCCCAGCAGATCTCCCAGCAGCAGTATGGAGCGCCCCAGCAGATCTCCCAGCAGCAGTATGAGTGCCCCAGCAGATCTCCCAGCAGCAGTATGGAGCGCCCCAGTAGATCTCCCAGCAGCAGTATGAGTGCCCCAGCAGATCTCCCAGCGGCAGTATGAGTGCCCCAGCAGATCTCCCAGCAGCAGTATGGAGCGCCCCACCAGATCCCCAAGCAGCAGTATGGAGCACCCCAGCAGATCTCCCAGCAGCAGTATGGAGCGCCCCAGCAGATCCCCCAGCAGCAGTATGGAGCACCCCAGCAGATCTCCCAGCAGCAGTATAGAGCGCCCAGCAGGTCTCCCAGCAGCAGTATGGAGCGCCCCAGCAGATCTCCCAGCAGCAGCATGTAGCGCCCCAGCAGATCTCCCAGCAGCAGCATGTAGCGCCCAAGCAGATCTCCCAGCAGCAGTTTGGAGCACCCCAGCAGATCTCCCAGCAGCAGTATGGAGCGCCCCAGCAGATCTCCCAGCAGCAGTATGAGTGCCCCAGCAGATCTCCCAGCAGCAGTATGGAGCGCCCCAGCAGATCTCCCAGCAGCAGTATGGAGCACCCCAGCAGATCTCCCAGCAGCAGTATGGAGCGCCCCAGCAGATCCCCCAGCAGCAGTATGGAGCACCCCAGCAGATCTCCCAGCAGCAGTATAGAGCGCCCAGCAGATCTCTCTGCAGCAGTATGGAGCGCCCCAGCAGATCTCTCTGCAGCAGTATGGAGTGCCCCAGCAGATCTCCCAGCAGCAGTTTGGAGCGCCCCAGCAGATCTCCCAGCAGCAGTATGGAGCGCCCCAGCAGGTCTCCCAGCAGCAGTATGGAGCGCCCCAGCAGATCTCCCAGCAGCAGCATGTAGCGCCCCAGCAGATCTCCCAGCAGCAGCATGTAGCGCCCAAGCAGATCTCCCAGCAGCAGTTTGGAGCACCCCAGCAGATCTCCCAGCAGCAGTATGGAGCGCCCCAGCAGATCTCCCAGCAGCAGTATGAGTGCCCCAGCAGATCTCCCAGCAGCAGTATGGAGCGACCCAGCAGATCTCCCAGCAACAGTATGGAGCGCCCCAGCAGATCTCCCAGCAGCAGTATGGAGCGCCCCAGCAGATCTCCCAGCAGCAGTATGAGTGCCCCAGCAGATCTCCCAGCAGCAGTATGGAGCGCCCCAGCAGATCTCCCAGCAGCAGTATGAGTGCCCCAGCAGATCTCCCAGCAGCAGTATGGAGCACCCCAGCAGATCTCCTAGCAGCAGTAGGAGCGCCCCAGCAGATCTCCCAGCAGCAGTATGAGTGCCCCAGCAGATCTCCCAGCAGCAGTATGAGTGCCCCAGCAGCTCTCCCAGCAGCAGTATGGAGCGCCCCAGCAGATCTCCCAGCAGCAGTATGAGTGCCCCAGCAGATCTCCCAGCAGCAGTATGAGTGCCCCAGCAGCTCTCCCAGCAGCAGTATGGAGCGCCCCAGCAGATCTCCCAGCAGCAGTATGAGTGTTCCAGCAGATCTCCCATCAGGAGTATGAGTGCCCCAGCAGATCTCCCAGCAGCAGTATGAGCGCCCCAGCAGATCTCCCAGCAGCAGTATGAGCACCCCAGCAGATCTCCCAGCAGCAGTATGGAGCGCCCCAGCAGATCTCCCAGCAGCAGTATGAGTGCCCCAGCAGATCTCCTAGCAGCAGTATGGAGCGCCCCAGCAGATCTCCTAGCAGCAGTATGGAGCGCCCCAGCTGATCTCCCAGAAGCAGTATGGAGCGCCCCAGCAGATCTCCCAGCAGCAGTGTGAGCGCCCCAGCAGATCTCCCAGCAGCAGTATGGAGCGCCCCAGCAGATCTCCCAGCAGCAGTATGGAGCGTACCAGCATCAGTATGGAGTGCCCCAGCAGATCTCCCAGCAGCAGTATGAGTGCCCCAGCAGATCTCCCAGCAGCAGCATGTAGTGCCCCAGCAGATCTCCCAGCAGCAGTATGGAGCGCCCCAGCAGATCTCCCAGCAGCAGTATGGAGCGCCCCAGCAGATCTCCCAGCAACAGTATGAGTGCCCCAGCAGATCTCCCAGCAGCAGTATGGAGCGCCCCAGCAGATCTCCCAGCAGCAGTATGGAGCGCCCCAGCAGATCTCCCAGCAGCAGTATGAGTGCCCCAGCAGATCTCCCAGCAGCAGTATGGAGCGCCCCAGTAGATCTCCCAGCAGCAGTATGAGTGCCCCAGCAGATCTCCCAGCGGCAGTATGAGTGCCCCAGCAGATCTCCCAGCAGCAGTATGGAGCGCCCCACCAGATCCCCAAGCAGCAGTATGGAGCACCCCAGCAGATCTCCCAGCAGCAGTATGGAGCGCCCCAGCAGATCCCCCAGCAGCAGTATGGAGCACCCCAGCAGATCTCCCAGCAGCAGTATAGAGCGCCCAGCAGGTCTCCCAGCAGCAGTATGGAGCGCCCCAGCAGATCTCCCAGCAGCAGCATGTAGCGCCCCAGCAGATCTCCCAGCAGCAGCATGTAGCGCCCAAGCAGATCTCCCAGCAGCAGTTTGGAGCACCCCAGCAGATCTCCCAGCAGCAGTATAGAGCGCCCCAGCAGATCTCCCAGCAGCAGTATGAGTGCCCCAGCAGATCTCCCAGCAGCAGTATGGAGCGCCCCAGCAGATCTCCCAGCAGCAGTATGGAGCGCCCCAGCAGATCTCCCAGCAGCAGTTTGGAGCGCCCCAGCAGATCTCCCAGCAGCAGTATGGAGCGCTCCAGCAGGTCTCCCAGCAGCAGTATGGAGCACCCCAGCAGATCTCCAAGCAGCAGTATGGAGCACCCCAGCAGATTTCCCAGCAGCAGTTTGGAGCGCCCCAGCAGCAGTTTGGAGCACCCCAGCAGATCTCCCAGCAGCAGTATGGAACGCCCCAGCAGATCCCCCAGCAGCAGTATGGAGTGCCCCACCAGATCCCCAAGCAGCAGTATGGAGCGCCCCAGCAGATCTCTCTGCAGCAGTATGGAGCGCCCCAGCAGATCTCCCAGCAGCAGTATGGAGCGCCCCAGCAGATCTCCCAGCAGCAGTATGAGTGCCCCAGCAGATCTCCCAGCAGCAGTATGGAGCGCCCCAGAAGATCTCCCAGCAGCAGTTTGGAGCGCCCCAGCAGATCTCCCAGCAGCAGTATGGAGCGCCCCAGCAGGTCTCCCAGCAGCAGCATGGAGCGCCCCAGCAGATCTCCCAGCAGCAGCATGTAGCGCCCAAGCAGATCTCCCAGCAGCAGTTTGGAGCACCCCAGCAGATCTCCCAGCAGCAGTATGGAGCGCCCCAGCAGATCTCCCAGCAGCAGTATGAGTGCCCCAGCAGATCTCCCAGCAGCAGTATGGAGCGACCTAGCAGATCTCCCAGCAACAGTATGGAGCGCCCCAGCAGATCTCCCAGCAGCAGTATGGAGCGCCCCAGCAGATCTCCCAGCAGCAGTATGAGTGCCCCAGCAGATCTCCCAGCAGCAGTATGGAGCGCCCCAGCAGATCTCCCAGCAGCAGTATGAGTGCCCCAGCAGATCTCCCAGCAGCAGTATGGAGCGACCCAGCAGATCTCCCAGCAACAGTATGGAGCGCCCCAGCAGATCTCCCAGCAGCAGTATGGAGCGCCCCAGCAGATCTCCCAGCAGCAGTATGAGTGCCCCAGCAGATCTCCCAGCAGCAGTATGGAGCGCCCCAGCAGATCTCCCAGCAGCAGTATGAGTGCCCCAGCAGATTTCCCAGCAGCAGTATGGAGCACCCCAGCAGATCTCCTAGCAGCAGTAGGAGCGCCCCAGCAGATCTCCCAGCAGCAGCATGTAGCGCCCAAGCAGATCTCCCAGCAGCAGTTTGGAGCACCCCAGCAGATCTCCCAGCAGCAGTATGGAGCGCCCCAGCAGATCTCCCAGCAGCAGTATGAGTGCCCCAGCAGATCTCCCAGCAGCAGTATGGAGCGCCCCAGCAGATCTCCCAGCAGCAGTATGGAGCGCCCCAGCAGATCTCCCAGCAGCAGTTTGGAGCGCCCCAGCAGATCTCCCAGCAGCAGTATGGAGCGCCCCAGCAGGTCTCCCAGCAGCAGTATGGAGCACCCCAGCAGATCTCCAAGCAGCAGTATGGAGCACCCCAGCAGATTTCCCAGCAGCAGTTTGGACCGCCCCAGCAGCAGTTTGGAGCACCCCAGCAGATCTCCCAGCAGCAGTTTGGAACGCCCCAGCAGATCCCCCAGCAGCAGTATGGAGCGCCCCAGCAGATCTCCCAGCAGCAGTTTGGAGCGCCCCAGCAGATCTCCCAGCAGCAGTATGGAGCGCCCCAGCAGGTCTCCCAGCAGCAGTATGGAGCGCCCCAGCAGATCTCCCAGCAGCAGCATGTAGCGCCCCAGCAGATCTCCCAGCAGCAGCATGTAGCGCCCAAGCAGATCTCCCAGCAGCAGTTTGGAGCACCCCAGCAGATCTCCCAGCAGCAGTATGGAGCGCCCCAGCAGATCTCCCAGCAGCAGTATGAGTGCCCCAGCAGATCTCCCAGCAGCAGTATGGAGCGACCCAGCAGATCTCCCAGCAACAGTATGGAGCGCACCAGCAGATCTCCCAGCAGCAGTATGGAGCGCCCCAGCAGATCTCCCAGCAGCAGTATGAGTGCCCCAGCAGATCTCCCAGCAGCAGTATGGAGCGCCCCAGCAGATCTCCCAGCAGCAGTATGAGTGCCACAGCAGATCTCCCAGCAGCAGTATGGAGCACCCCAGCAGATCTCCTAGCAGCAGTAGGAGCGCCCCGGCAGATCTCCCAGCAGCAGTATGAGTGCCCCAGCAGATCTCCCAGCAGCAGTATGAGTGCCCCAGCAGCTCCCCCAGCAGCTGTATGGAGCGCCCCAGCAGATCTCCCAGCAGCAGTATGAGTGCCCCAGCAGATCTCCCAGCAGCAGTATGAGTGCCCCAGCAGCTCTCCCAGCAGCAGTATGGAGCGCCCCAGCAGATCTCCCAGCAGCAGTATGAGTGTCCCAGCAGATCTCCCATCAGCAGTATGAGTGCCCCAGCAGATCTCCCAGCAGCAGTATGAGCGCCCCAGCAGATCTCCCAGCAGCAGTATGAGCGCCCCAGCAGATCTCCCAGCAGCAGTATGGAGCGCCCCAGCAGATCTCCCAGCAGCAGTATGAGTGCCCCAGCAGATCTCCTAGCAGCAGTATGGAACGCCCCAGCAGATCCCCCAGCAGCAGTATGGAGTGCCCCACCAGATCCCCAAGCAGCAGTATGGAGCACCCCAGCAGATCTCCCAGCAGCAGTATGGAGCGCCCCAGCAGATCCCCCAGCAGCAGTATGGAGCACCCCAGCAGATCTCCCAGCAGCAGTATAGAGCGCCCAGCAGATCTCTCTGCAGCAGTATGGAGCGCCCCAGCAGATCTCTCTGCAGCAGTATGGAGTGCCCCAGCAGATCTCCCAGCAGCAGTTTGGAGCGCCCCAGCAGATCTCCCAGCAGCAGTATGGAGCGCCCCAGCAGGTCTCCCAGCAGCAGTATGGAGCGCCCCAGCAGATCTCCCAGCAGCAGCATGTAGCACCCCAGCAGATCTCCGAGCAGCAGCATGTAGCGCCCAAGCAGATCTCCCAGCAGCAGTTTGGAGCACCCCAGCAGATCTCCCAGCAGCAGTATGGAGCGCCCCAGCAGATCTCCCAGCAGCAGTATGAGTGCCCCAGCAGATCTCCCAGCAGCAGTATGGAGCGACCCAGCAGATCTCCCAGCAACAGTATGGAGCGCCCCAGCAGATCTCCCAGCAGCAGTATGGAGCGCCCCAGCAGATCTCCCAGCAGCAGTATGAGTGCCCCAGCAGATCTCCCAGCAGCAGTATGGAGCGCCCCAGCAGATCTCCCAGCAGCAGTATGAGTGCCCCAGCAGATCTCCCAGCAGCAGTATGGAGCACCCCAGCAGATCTCCTAGCAGCAGTAGGAGCGCCCCAGCAGATCTCCCAGCAGCAGTATGAGTGCCCCAGCAGATCTCCCAGCAGCAGTATGAGTGCCCCAGCAGCTCTCCCAGCAGCAGTATGGAGCGCCCCAGCAGATCTCCCAGCAGCAGTATGAGTGCCCCAGCAGATCTCCCAGCAGCAGTATGAGTGCCCCAGCAGCTCTGCCAGCAGCAGTATGGAGCGCCCCAGCAGATCTCCCAGCAGCAGTATGAGTGTCCCAGCAGATCGCCCATCAGGAGTATGAGTGCCCCAGCAGATCTCCCAGCAGCAGTATGAGCGCCCCAGCAGATCTCCCAGCAGCAGTATGAGCGCCCCAGCAGATCTCCCAGCAGCAGTATGGAGCGCCCCAGCAGATCTCCCAGCAGCAGTATGAGTGCCCCAGCAGATCTCCTAGCAGCAGTATGGAGCGCCCCAGCAGATCTCCTAGCAGCAGTATGGAGCGCCCCAGCTGATCTCCCAGAAGCAGTATGGAGCGCCCCAGCAGATCTCCCAGCAGCAGTGTGAGCGCCCCAGCAGATCTCCCAGCAGCAGTATGGAGCGCCCCAGCAGATCTCCCAGCAGCAGTATGGAGCGTCCCAGCAGCAGTATGGAGTGCCCCAGCAGATCTCCCAGCAGCAGTATGAGTGCCCCAGCAGATCTCCCAGCAGCAGTATGGAGCGCCCCAGCAGATCTCCCAGCAGCAGTATGGAGCGCCCCAGCAGATCTCCCAGCAGCAGTATGGAGCGCCCCAGCAGATCTCCCAGCAGCAGTATGAGTGCCCCAGCAGATCTCCCAGCAGCAGTATGGAGCGCCCCAGCAGATCTCCCAGCAGCAGTATGGAGCGCCCCAGCAGATCTCCCAGCAGCAGTATGAGTGCCCTAGCAGATCTCCCAGCAGCAGTATGCAGCGCCCCAGCAGATCTCCCAGCAACAGCAGGGAGCGCCCCAGCAGATCTCCCAGCAGCAGTATGAGTGCCCCAGCAGATCTCCCAGCAACAGTATGGAGCGCCCCAGCAGATCTCCCAGCAGCAGTATGAGTGCCCCAGCAGATCTCCCAGCAGCAGTATGGAGCACCCCAGCAGATCTCCCAGCAGCAGTATGAGTGCCCCAGCAGATCTCCCAGCAGCAGTATGGAGCACCCCAGCAGATCTCCCAGCAGCAGTATGAGTGCCCCAGCAGATCTCCCAGCAGCAGTATGAGTGCCCCAGCAGCTCTCCCAGCATTATGGAGCGCCCCAGCAGATCTCCCAGCAGCAGTATGAGTGCCCCAGCAGATCTCCCAGCAGCAGTATGGAGCGCCCCAGCAGATCTCCCAGCAGCAGTATGAGTGCCCCAGTAGATCTCCCAGCAGCAGTATGAGTGCCCCAGCAGATCTCCCAGCAGCAGTATGGAGCACCCCAGCAGATCTCCTAGCAGCAGTATGGAGCGCCCCAGCAGATCTCCCAGCAGCAGTATGGAGCGCCTCAGCAGATCTCCCAGCAGCAGTATGAGTGCCCCAGCAGATCTCCCAGCAGCAGCATGTAGCACCCCAGCAGATATCCTAGCAGCGGTATGGAGCGCCCCAGCAGATCTCCTAGCAGCAGTATGGAGCACCCCAGAAGATCTCCCAGCAGCAGTGTGAGCGCCCCAGCAGATCTCCCAGCAGCAGTATGGAGCGCCCCAGCAGATCTCCCAGCAGCAGTATGGAGCGTCCCAGCAGATCTCCCAGCAGCAGTATGAGTGCCCCAGCAGATCTCCCAGCAGCAGCATGTAGTGCCCCAGCAGATCTCCCAGCAGCAGTATGGAGCGCCCCAGCAGATCTCCCAGCAGCAGTATGGAGCACCCCAGCAGATCTCCCAGCAACAGTATGAGTGCCCCAGCAGATCTCCCAGCAGCAGTATGGAGCGCCCCAGCAGATCTCCCAGCAGCAGTATGGAGCGCCCCAGCAGATCTCCCAGCAGCAGTATGAGTGCCCCAGCAGATCTCCCAGCAGCAGTATGGAGCGCCCCAGTAGATCTCCCAGCAGCAGTATGGAGCGCCCCACCAGATCCCCAAGCAGCAGTATGGAGCACCCCAGCAGATCTCCCAGCAGCAGTATGGAGCGCCCCAGCAGATCCCCCAGCAGCAGTATGGAGCACCCCAGCAGATCTCCCAGCAGCAGTATAGAGCGCCCAGCAGGTCTCCCAGCAGCAGTATGGAGCGCCCCAGCAGATCTCCCAGCAGCAGCATGTAGCGCCCCAGCAGATCTCCCAGCAGCAGCATGTAGCGCCCAAGCAGATCTCCCAGCAGCAGTTTGGAGCACCCCAGCAGATCTCCCAGCAGCAGTATGGAGCGCCCCAGCAGATCTCCCAGCAGCAGTATGAGTGCCCCAGCAGATCTCCCAGCAGCAGTATGGAGCGCCCCAGCAGATCTCCCAGCAGCAGTATGGAGCGCCCCAGCAGATCTCCCAGCAGCAGTTTGGAGCGCCCCAGCAGATCTCCCAGCAGCAGTATGGAGCGCCCCAGCAGGTCTCCCAGCAGCAGTATGGAGCACCCCAGCAGATCTCCAAGCAGCAGTATGGAGCACCCCAGCAGATTTCCCAGCAGCAGTTTGGAGCGCCCTAGCAGCAGTTTGGAGCACCCCAGCAGATCTCCCAGCAGCAGTATGGAACGCCCCAGCAGATCCCCCAGCAGCAGTATGGAGTGCCCCACCAGATCCCCAAGCAGCAGTATGGAGCGCCCCAGCAGATCTCTCTGCAGCAGTATGGAGCGCCCCAGCAGATCTCCCAGCAGCAGTATGGAGCGCCCCAGCAGATCTCCCAGCAGCAGTATGAGTGCCCCAGCAGATCTCCCAGCAGCAGTATGGAGCGCCCCAGAAGATCTCCCAGCAGCAGTTTGGAGCGCCCCAGCAGATCTCCCAGCAGCAGTATGGAGCGCCCCAGCAGGTCTCCCAGCAGCAGTATGGAGCGCCCCAGCAGATCTCCCAGCAGCAGCATGTAGCGCCCCAGCAGATCTCCCAGCAGCAGCATGTAGCGCCCAAGCAGATCTCCCAGCAGCAGTTTGGAGCACCCCAGCAGATCTCCCAGCAGCAGTATGGAGCGCCCCAGCAGATCTCCCAGCAGCAGTATGAGTGCCCCAGCAGATCTCCCAGCAGCAGTATGGAGCGACCTAGCAGATCTCCCAGCAACAGTATGGAGCGCCCCAGCAGATCTCCCAGCAGCAGTATGGAGCGCCCCAGCAGATCTCCCAGCAGCAGTATGAGTGCCCCAGCAGATCTCCCAGCAGCAGTATGGAGCGCCCCAGCAGATCTCCCAGCAGCAGTATGAGTGCCCCAGCAGATCTCCCAGCAGCAGTATGGAGCGACCCAGCAGATCTCCCAGCAACAGTATGGAGCGCCCCAGCAGATCTCCCAGCAGCAGTATGGAGCGCCCCAGCAGATCTCCCAGCAGCAGTATGAGTGCCCCAGCAGATCTCCCAGCAGCAGTATGGAGCGCCCCAGCAGATCTCCCAGTAGCAGTATGAGTGCCCCAGCAGATCTCCCAGCAGCAGTATGGAGCACCCCAGCAGATCTCCTAGCAGCAGTAGGAGCGCCCCAGCAGATCTCCCAGCAGCAGCATGTAGCGCCCAAGCAGATCTCCCAGCAGCAGTTTGGAGCACCCCAGCAGATCTCCCAGCAGCAGTATGGAGCGCCCCAGCAGATCTCCCAGCAGCAGTATGAGTGCCCCAGCAGATCTCCCAGCAGCAGTATGGAGCGCCCCAGCAGATCTCCCAGCAGCAGTATGGAGCGCCCCAGCAGATCTCCCAGCAGCAGTTTGGAGCGCCCCAGCAGATCTCCCAGCAGCAGTATGGAGCGCCCCAGCAGGTCTCCCAGCAGCAGTATGGAGCACCCCAGCAGATCTCCAAGCAGCAGTATGGAGCACCCCAGCAGATTTCCCAGCAGCAGTTTGGAGCGCCCCAGCAGCAGTTTGGAGCACCCCAGCAGATCTCCCAGCAGCAGTATGGAACGCCCCAGCAGATCCCACAGCAGCAGTATGGAGTGCCCCACCAGATCCCCAAGCAGCAGTATGGAGCGCCCCAGCAGATCTCTCTGCAGCAGTATGGAGCGCCCCAGCAGATCTCCCAGCAGCAGTATGGAGCGCCCCAGCAGATCTCCCAGCAGCAGTATGAGTGCCCCAGCAGATCTCCCAGCAGCAGTATGGAGCGCCCCAGCAGATCTCCCAGCAGCAGTTTGGAGCGCCCCAGCAGATCTCCCAGCAGCAGTATGGAGCGCCCCAGCAGGTCTCCCAGCAGCAGTATGGAGGGCCCCAGCAGATCTCCCAGCAGCAGCATGTAGCGCCCCAGCAGATCTCCCAGCAGCAGCATGTAGCGCCCAAGCAGATCTCCCAGCAGCAGTTTGGAGCACCCCAGCAGATCTCCCAGCAGCAGTATGGAGCACCCCAGCAGATCTCCCAGCAGCAGTATGAGTGCCCCAGCAGATCTCCCAGCAGCAGTATGGAGCGACCCAGCAGATCTCCCAGCAACAGTATGGAGCGCCCCAGCAGATCTCCCAGCAGCAGTATGGAGCGCCCCAGCAGATCTCCCAGCAGCAGTATGGAGCGCCCCAGCAGGTCTCCCAGCAGCAGTATGGAGGGCCCCAGCAGATCTCCCAGCAGCAGCATGTAGCGCCCCAGCAGATCTCCCAGCAGCAGCATGTAGCGCCCAAGCAGATCTCCCAGCAGCAGTTTGGAGCACCCCAGCAGATCTCCCAGCAGCAGTATGGAGCACCCCAGCAGATCTCCCAGCAGCAGTATGAGTGCCCCAGCAGATCTCCCAGCAGCAGTATGGAGCGACCCAGCAGATCTCCCAGCAACAGTATGGAGCGCCCCAGCAGATCTCCCAGCAGCAGTATGGAGCGCCCCAGCAGATCTCCCAGCAGCAGTATGAGTGCCCCAGCAGATCTCCCAGCAGCAGTATGGAGCGCCCCAGCAGATCTCCCAGCAGCAGTATGGAGCGCCCCAGCAGATCTCCCAGCAGCAGTATGGAGCACCCCAGCAGATCTCCTAGCAGCAGTAGGAGCGCCCCGGCAGATCTCCCAGCAGCAGTATGAGTGCCCCAGCAGATCTCCCAGCAGCAGTATGAGTGCCCCAGCAGCTCTCCCAGCAGCAGTATGGAGCGCCCCAGCAGATCTCCCAGCAGCAGTATGAGTGCCCCAGCAGATCTCCCAGCAGCAGTATAAGTGCCCCAGCAAGTCTCCCAGCAGCAGTATGGAGCGCCCCAGCAGATCTCCCAGCAGCAGTATGAGTGTCCCAGCAGATCTCCCATCAGCAGTATGAGTGCCCCAGCAGATCTCCCAGCAGCAGTATGAGCGCCCCAGCAGATCTCCCAGCAGCAGTATGAGCGCCCCAGCAGATCTCCCAGCAGCAGTATGGAGCGCCCCAGCAGATCTCCCAGCAGCAGTATGAGTGCCCCAGCAGATCTCCTAGCAGCAGTATGGAACGCCCCAGCAGATCCCCCAGCAGCAGTATGGAGTGCCCCACCAGATCCCCAAGCAGCAGTATGGAGCACCCCAGCAGATCTCCCAGCAGCAGTATGGAGCGCCCCAGCAGATCCCCCAGCAGCAGTATGGAGCACCCCAGCAGATCTCCCAGCAGCAGTATAGAGCGCCCAGCAGATCTCTCTGCAGCAGTATGGTGCGCCCCAGCAGATCTCTCTGCAGCAGTATGGAGTGCCCCAGCAGATCTCCCAGCAGCAGTTTGGAGCGCCCCAGCAGATCTCCCAGCAGCAGTATGGAGCGCCCCAGCAGGTCTCCCAGCAGCAGTATGGAGCGCCCCAGCAGATCTCCCAGCAGCAGCATGTAGCGCCCCAGCAGATCTCCCAGCAGCAGCATGTAGCGCCCAAGCAGATCTCCCAGCAGCAGTTTGGAGCACCCCAGCAGATCTCCCAGCAGCAGTATGGAGCGCCCCAGCAGATCTCCCAGCAGCAGTATGGAGCGACCCAGCAGATCTCCCAGCAGCAGTATGGAGCGACCCAGCAGATCTCCCAGCAGCAGTATGGAGCGCCCCAGCAGATCTCCCAGCAGCAGTATGGAGCGCCCCAGCAGATCTCCCAGCAGCAGTATGAGTGCCCCAGCAGATCTCCCAGCAGCAGTATGGAGCACCCCAGCAGATCTCCTAGCAGCAGTAGGAGCGCCCCAGCAGATCTCCCAGCAGCAGTATGAGTGCCCCAGCAGATCTCCCAGCAGCAGTATGAGTGCCCCAGCAGCTCTCCCAGCAGCAGTATGGAGCGCCCCAGCAGATCTCCCAGCAGCAGTATGAGTGCCCCAGCAGATCTCCCAGCAGCAGTATGAGTGCCCCAGCAGCTCTCCCAGCAGCAGTATGGAGCACCCCAGCAGATCTCCCATCAGGAGTATGAGTGTCCCAGCAGATCTCCCATCAGGAGTATGAGTGCCCCAGCAGATCTCCCAGCAGCAGTATGAGCGCCCCAGCAGATCTCCCAGCAGCAGTATGAGCGCCCCAGCAGATCTCCCAGCAGCAGTATGGAGCGCCCCAGCAGATCTCCCAGCAGCAGTATGAGTGCCCAAGCAGATCTCCTAGCAGCAGTATGGAGCGCCCCAGCAGATCTCCTAGCAGCAGTATGGAGCGCCCCAGCTGATCTCCCAGAAGCAGTATGGAGCGCCCCAGCAGATCTCCCAGCAGCAGTGTGAGCGCCCCAGCAGATCTCCCAGCAGCAGTATGGAGCGCCCCAGCAGATCTCCCAGCAGCAGTATGGAGCGTCCCAGCAGCAGTATGGAGTGCCCCAGCAGCTCTCCCAGCAGCAGTATGAGTGCCCCAGCAGATCTCCCAGCAGCAGTATGGAGCGCCCCAGCAGATCTCCCAGAAGCAGTATGGAGCGCCCCAGCAGATCTCCCAGCAGCAGTGTGAGCGCCCCAGCAGATCTCCCAGCAGCAGTATGGAGCGCCCCAGCAGATCTCCCAGCAGCAGTATGGAGCGTCCCAGCAGCAGTATGGAGTGCCCCAGCAGATCTCCCAGCAGCAGTATGAGTGCCCCAGCAGATCTCCTAGCAGCAGTATGGAGTGCCCCAGCAGATCTCCCAGCAGTAGTATGGAGCACCCCAGCAGATCTCCCAGCAGCAGTATGGAGCGCCCCAGCAGATCTCCCAGCAGCAGTATGGAGCATCCCAGCAGATCTCCCAGCAGCAGTATGGAGTGCCCCAGCACATCTCCCAGCAGCAGTATGAGTGCCCCAGCAGATCTCCCAGCAGCACCATGTAGCGCCCCAGCAGATCTCCCAGCAGCAGTATGGAGCGCCCCAGCATATCTCCCAGCAGCAGTATGAGTGCCCCAGCAGATCTCCCAGCAGCAGTATGGAGCGCCCCAGCAGATCTCCCAGCAGCAGTATGGAGCGCCCCAGCAGATCTCCCAGCAGCAGTATGGAGCGCCCCAGCAGATCTCCCAGCAGCAGTATGAGTGCCCCAGCAGATCTCCCAGCAGCAGTATGGAGCGCCCCAGCAGATCTCCCAGCAGCAGTATGGAGCGCCCCAGCAGATCTCCCAGCAGCAGTATGGAGCGCCCCAGCAGATCTCCCAGCAGCAGTATGAGTGCCCCAGCAGATCTCCCAGCAGCAGTATGGAGCGCCCCAGCAGATCTCCCAGCAGCAGTATGGAGCGCCCCAGCAGATCTCCCAGCAGCAGTATGAGTGCCCTAGCAGATCTCCCAGCAGCAGTATGCAGCGCCCCAGCAGATCTCCCAGCAACAGTAGGGAGCGCCCCAGCAGATCTCCCAGCAGCAGTATGAGTGCCCCAGCAGATCTCCCAGCAACAGTATGGAGCACCCCAGCAGATCTCCCAGCAGCAGTATGAGTGCCCCAGCAGATCTCCCAGCAGCAGTATGGAGCACCCCAGCAGATCTCCCAGCAGCAGTATGAGTGCCCCAGCAGATCTTCCAGCAGCAGTATGGAGCACCCCAGCAGATCTCCTAGCAGCAGTAGGAGCGCCCCAGCAGATCTCCCAGCAGCAGTATGAGTGCCCCAGCAGATCTCCCAGCAGCAGTATGAGTGCCCCAGCAGCTCTCCCAGCATTATGGAGCGCCCCAGCAGATCTCCCAGCAGCAGTATGAGTGCCCCAGCAGATCTCCCAGCAGCAGTATGGAGCGCCCCAGCAGATCTCCCAGCAGCAGTATGAGTGCCCCAGTAGATCTCCCAGCAGCAGTATGAGTGCCCCAGCAGATCTCCCAGCAGCAGTATGGAGCACCCCAGCAGATCTCCTAGCAGCAGTATGGAGCGCCCCAGCAGATCTCCCAGCAGCAGTATGGAGCGCCCCAGCAGATCTCCCAGCAGCAGTATGAGTGCCCCAGCAGATCTCCCAGCAGCAGCATGTAGCACCCCAGCAGATATCCTAGCAGCAGTATGGAGCGCCCCAGCAGATCTCCTAGCAGCAGTATGGAGCACCCCAGCAGATCTCCCAGCAGCAATGTGAGCGCCCCAGCAGATCTCCCAGCAGCAGTATGGAGCGCCCCAGCAGATCTCCCAGCAGCAGTATGGAGCGTCCCAGCAGATCTCCCAGCAGCAGTATGAGTGCCCCAGCAGATCTCCCAGCAGCAGCATGTAGTGCCCCAGCAGATCTCCCAGCAGCAGTATGGAGCGCCCCAGCAGATCTCCCAGCAGCAGTATGGAGCGCCCCAGCAGATCTCCCAGCAACAGTATGAGTGCCCCAGCAGATATCCCAGCAGCAGTATGGAGCGCCCCAGCAGATCTCCCAGCAGCAGTATGGAGCGCCCCAGCAGATCTCCCAGCAGCAGTATGAGTGCCCCAGCAGATCTCCCAGCAGCAGTATGGAGCGCCCCAGTAGATCTCCCAGCAGCAGTATGAGTGCCCCAGCAGATCTCCCAGCGGCAGTATGAGTGCCCCAACAGATCTCCCAGCAGCAGTATGGAGCGCCCCAGCAGATCTCCCAGCAGCAGTATGAGTGCCCCAGCAGATCTCCCAGCAGCAGTATGGAGCACCCCAGCAGATCTCCCAGCAGCAGTATGGAGCGCCCTAGCAGCAGTATGGAGCGTCCCAGCAGATCTCCCAGCAGCAGTATGGAGCACCCCAGCAGATCTCCCAGCAGCAGTATGAGTGCCCCAGCAGATCTCCCAGCAGCAGCATGTAGCGCCCCAGCAGATCTGCCAGCAGCAGTATGGAGCGCCCCAGCAGATCTCCCAGCAGCAGTATGGAGTGCCCCAGCAGATCTCCCAGCAGCAGTATGAGTGCCCCAGCAGATCTCCCAGCAGCAGTATGAGTGCCCCAGCAGATCTCCCAGCAGCAGTATGGAGCGCCCCAGCAGATCTCCCAGCAGCAGTATGAGTGCCCCAGCAGATCTCCCAGCAGCAGTATGGAGCGCCCCAGCAGATCTCCCAGCAGTAGTATGAGTTCCCCAGCAGATCTCCCAGCAGCAGTATGAGTACCCCAGCAGATCTCCCAGCAGCAGTATGGAGCACCCCAGCAGATCTCCCAGCAGCAGTATGAGTGCCCCAGCAGATCTCCCAGCAGCAGTATGAGTGCCCCAGCAGATCTCCCAGCAGCAGTATGAGTTCCCCAGCAGATCTCCCAGCAGCAGTATGGAGCGCCCCAGCAGATCTCCCAGCAGCAGTATGAGTGCCCCAGCAGATCTCCCAGCAGCAGTATGGAGCGCCCCAGCAGATCTCCCAGCAGCAGTATGGAGCGCCCCAGCAGATCTCCCAGCAGCAGTATGGAGCGCCCCAGCAGATCTCCCAGCAGCAGTATGGAGCGCCCCAGCAGATCTCCCAGCAGCAGCATGGAGCACCCCAGCAGATCTCCCAGCAGCAGTATGAGTGCCCCAGCAGATCTCCCAGCAGAAGTATGGAGCGTCCCAGCAGATCTCCCAGCAGCAGTATGGAGCGCCCCAGCAGATCTCCCAGCAGCAGTATGAGTGCCCCAGCAGATCTCCCAGCAACAGCATGTAGCGCCCCAGCAGATCTCCCAGCAGCAGTATGGAGCGCCCCAGCAGATCTCCCAGCAGCAGTATGAGTGCCCCAGCAGATCTCCCAGCAGCACTATGGAGCGTCCCAGCAGATCTCCCAGCAGCAGTATGGAGCGCCCCAGCAGATCTCCCAGCAGCAGTATGAGCGCCCCAGCAGATCTCCCAGCAGCAGTATGGAGCACCCCAGCAGATCTCCCAGCAGCAGTATGAGTGCCCCAGCAGATCTCCCAGCAGCAGTATGAGTGCCCCAGCAGATCTCCCAGCAGCAGTATGAGTGCCCCAGCAGATCTCCCAGCAGCAGTATGGAGCGCCCCAGCAGATCTCCCAGCAGCAGTATGGAGCGCCCCAGCAGATCTCCCAGCAGCAGTATGAGTGCCCCAGCAGATCTCCCAGCAGCAGTATGAGTGCCCCAGCAGATCTCCCAGCAGCAGTATGAGTGCCCCAGCAGATCTCCCAGCAGCAGTATGGAGCGCCCCAGCAGATCTCCCAGCAGCAGTATGGAGCGCCCCAGCAGATCTCCCAGCAGCAGTATGAGTGCCCCAGCAGATCTCCCAGCAGCAGTATGAGTGCCCCAGCAGATCTCCCAGCAGCAGTATGAGTGCCCCAGCAGATCTCACAGCAGCAATATGAGTGCCCCAGCAGATCTCCCAGCAGCAGTATGGAGCGCCCCAGCAGATCTCCCAGCAGCAGTATGAGTGCCCCAGCAGATCTCCCAGCAGCAGTATGGAGCGCCCCAGCAGATCTCCCAGCAGCAGTATGAGTGCCCCAGCAGATCTCCCAGCAGCAGAATGGAGCGCCCCAGCAGATCTCCCAGCAGCAGTATGGAGCGCCCCAGCAGATCTCCCAGCAGCAGTATGAGTGCCCCAGCAGATCTCCCAGCAGCAGTATGGAGCGCCCCAGCAGATCTCCCAGCAGCAGTATGAGTGCCCCAGCAGATCTCCCAGCAGCAGTATGGAGCGCCCCAGCAGATCTCCCAGCAGCAGTATGGAGCGCCCCAGCAGATCTCCCAGCAGCAGTATGAGTGCCCCAGCAGATCTCCCAGCAGCAGTATGGAGCACCCCAGCAGATCTCCCAGCAGCAGTATGAGTGCCCCAGCAGATCTCCCAGCAGCACTATGGAGCGTCCCAGCAGATCTCCCAGCAGCAGTATGGAGCGCCCCAGCAGATCTCCCAGCAGCAGTATGAGTGCCCCAGCAGATCTCCCAGCAGCAGCATGTAGCGCCCCAGCAGATCTCCCAGCAGCAGTATGGAGCGCCCCAGCAGATCTCCCAGCAGCAGTATGAGTGCCCCAGCAGATCTCCCAGCAGCAGTATGGAGCGCCCCAGCAGATCTCCCAGCAGCAGTATGAGTGCCCCAGCAGATCTCCCAGCAGCAGTATGGAGCGCCCCAGCAGATCTCCCAGCAGCAGTATGAGTGCCCCAGCAGATCTCCCAGCAGCAGTATGAGTGCCCCAGCAGATCTCCCACAGCAGTATGAGTGCCCCAGCAGATCTCCCAGCAGCAGTATGGAGCTCCCCAGCAGATCTCCCAGCAGCAGTATGAGTGCCCCAGCAGATCTCCCAGCAGCAGTATGAGTGCCCCAGAAAATCTCCCAGCAGCAGTATGGAGCACCCCAGCAGATCTCCCAGCAGCAGTATGAGTGCCCCAGCAGATCTCCCAGCAGCAGTATGAGTGCCCCAGCAGATCTCCCAGCAGCAGTATGGAGCGCCCCAGAAGATCTCCCAGCAGCAGTATGGAGCACCCCAGCAGATCTCCCACATGGTCACATAGCTCCACTCTACATCCACCACTGACTGCCAGATTATCAGCCCAGAGGAACCCCTAACCCATATAAGGATCCCCTGGCAGAAGTAGAGAACATGGTCCAAATCACCTGCCCTCTCCATTTCACCCGCAGCGTTCTCAATCCATGAGCATCAAGGTGGGTCTCCTGCAACATTGCCAAATCCACTTTGTGCCTTACGACATATGAATGTATCTTACTCCTTTTTCACCACATTCCAACTAAGTACATTCAGAGCAGCCATGTGGAAACCACCATAACATAACGCTCACCCACTTACAGAAGTGAGCACGGTCATGATCACCATATGCGTGAAAAGAAACCGAGGGACCGACACGAACAGAGAACAGTCCCATTCCCCATCCCCCCCACACCGAGTCCTGTACCCCGCCATTAGACGCTAACCAACTCCCCACCCCAGAGGCAGCAGCATGCTCACCCTGAAATGGGCTTCAACAGAGATTCCACCCCAAATACCCTAGACTGGCCTCCCTTAGGCCAACCAAGAGGGCAAGAGGTAGAACACAAGGGTGAGCAGCTCTCCACTGCAAATTGAGAGAAGCCGAACACCACCCACCTCCCATCTCCCATCTCCCATCTCATGCAGAACAGAAAATAACAACGCCCTAATAACGCTGAAGTGGAGTGCTGGGCTTTTGACTGCACTACTTTCATCTTGTCTTCAGAACCATTGGAGTGTTTATTATTCATTCAAGAACAACAAGGCTGCTGTTCCTTTAATGCCTGGGCCTGGGGACGCTGTGTCAAGCAGATGAGCTCCACCCCCCTGTAAACCTTAAAACAAGGCAGGATCCGCAAAGCGGCCGCAAAGTGGTTGCTAAGTGGCAGTCTGCAGTCCGTGGACAGGAACAGCCGATAGCCGCAAGCCCGGGTCCTGTATTATGCATGTGATTACATTTTTTATTACGGAAGAATCTTTACTGTTTCACACGGCTCGAGAGACGCGCTAAGGAAACCCGCCAGTAACCTGAAGTGAGCGAGGATGGATTGAAGTTCGGCTCAGAGACTGTAAGGGAACTCCCTGTTGATCTGAGCTAAGCGGAGTAAAGAACAGGTCTCAATAATAAAGGAGAACGGTAACTTCCTAAAGGTGGTGTGTAGGCGAGGAGGCCATGGATCGATTAATTCACTGCTAGCAGTAGTGTGAACATCTCCCCGGCCTGGTTCCAATTGGCATTAACCTAAACACAGTTAGGACACCGGACGCCGGCTTTGCCGAAAAGGTCCAACATACGAGGCTAAAACAGGAGACCCACGATGCTTCAGCCGAATATTTCCTCTGCAGGGTGTGAAACTGAAAGGATTAAAGACACCCACTATGATCAGGAAGAAGGCGGGCATGGGACAGTCCCACTTGAAGAGAGGGCATCCGCACCATCCGGTGAGAATGTGGGGAAATCCCTCCCCCTAGCTTGTGCCCTATTGATGCTCAGGTCCAAATAGGAGCACTACGGCATCATCGCTGAACACCATAGAAGGAGAGGCGGAAGCAGCCACTTGTGATCACGAGGCGCCTCTACTTTTGAACGGTATTGAGCTCCGGGTAGCTTCCCCTAAGCTAACGGACGAACTGCAAAAAGAAAGTGTTAATTGGGTAGGCGTACAACATCGACCCCAGTCTCTGGTACAACCACTATCCCCATTATCCCAGAAGCAACAGTGGTTTATCGATTCGGGAAAGCTGATCCAAAGGGCCTACAAAAAAAGCATGCACAACAGTCGCTGAAGGCGTGTTGGAAACCCACAGTTCTTGCCCCTGTAAATCTACTGTCCAAACAACACTTCTTCTACCGTGAGGCAGCAGAGGTGGTTTTGGGCAGTGGAACTGTGTCATCAGACCTAGGTGAAACAGCAAGTGTTGATTTGTCCACAGGTTCCTTTAAAGAGAATGATGATCCGATATGGGGCCGAACCGCACCCGACTGCCACACGGGTTGGACCACAATGGAACAGCCTGGTACCAGTCTTTCAAACGGCATCGAGGGCAGCCGGGTGGAGGAAATGGATCATCCCCAAAAAAGAAGATACATTGAAAAGCTGGATTCAGGGGGGCCAGCCATGTTGCATAGAAGAAAGGCAAAAACTACTTCTGACAGAGCCAAACAGTGGAGTCCACTGTGTGGGCCGGGTAGACAATGCCCAAGCCCATCTTTATTAAAAAAAAGCAGGAAAAAAGTCAAACGACAAGCCCCTGTCTGATGAAGACCTTTTACTAGACATGGCAGCAGCTCAGGTGGAATAACAGGCCTCGACCAAGCAACCAATTGATGCAGGCCTAATAGCGGCCATTACGTTAACCCTGGCACCATTTATGAAGCTGCATGCAACCTTGAGCGAACAAATCCGAGATCAAACTAAAGTGATGGCTATGCTCAATTCTAAGCTATTTGTGGAAGGATTTGTAATAGTTATGCATGGAAACTTGGATAAAAACATAAAAACAAGGAGTAAATCACACTGATCCATCACAGTATTATTAATCTGATTATTAAGGAAAGAGACAAAAAATGGTCGGCTATGGAGTACCTGAAAGATGGGCATAAAAGCCAAGAGGACATCTCAGAGACTTCCACTAGCCTCCCCATCTTCAATCTGACGGGGGATGACCCAGCACCATTAGTAAGACTAATGAAGATGTACCCCATGCAATATCAAGCGATAATATCAAGGAGAAACCTTCCTAAGAATACTGAAGCAGCTCTCTACTCCAATCCAACCTGCCTGGACATTGCGGTAAATGTGGGGTGCCCCCCGCCTCCGGACTTCATTAGGTCTAGTCAGTTTAACCAAGGCGAGCAATTGTTTTTGAGGGAGACGGAGTCAGCTACTTGTGTCCCAAAGAAGAAGTTTGAGATATTTGACAAATTGATGGAAGGGAGGACAATGAGTGCAGACTCAGATAAATCTCCTCAAAGCAAGCACAACGCTCTAAAATCAAAAATTACCAAAGAAAGGAGACAAGTGAAATACAACAAGCCGAACTCTCAAAATGTCAAACAAATTCAGCCGTATCCCCCACGAAGGGAACAGCCGCTTCTTAGAAATCGAATTATCCCCAAGACCACAGTGACACATCCAATGGATATAATTGGGAAAATTGACCTCACTCTGAAAGGGGCTACCTTTACCACCAACACTAATGAATTGCGAGGTGGTCCGGAAAAAACAACACATCAAATAGAGGTCCTCTCAGAGGATGAAGAGCAGGTGGACCTGAAACACTTGTGTATAGGCACGTTATAAATGCCATATCATATCAATTAACCTATCCACCTATACTTCACAGGATGAAGTGGAAATCACTGTCCACGAAGAGGACATGGAAGTGCCCTTCTCCCACAGATGTATCACTCAAGGCGACTCCAGTGAACTGGAGAGCCTTAGTGAGGAAGAAGAGGAGGAGGGAACTTGCCCCTACAGCAGAGAGGGTGATAAATCAAAAAGGGAAATAACATCCCGCAGGAGGAATAATGGGGCAACTGCTAAAAGGAGGAAGGATCAATCCCCCAGAAGAGTCAGGGGTAACAACGATTTCTACCAAGCCAAGGGCCACTATGCGGGCACCGGTCATGACCATTAGGAGCCTGGGTCCCCTTATAAGACACTGGAGAAAAGAAGAATGGACTCCCACAGATGCAAGACGGCCATGAGCGGCAATCACAAGGTCACTTTGAAGAAGAGGGCCTGAACAAATGAAAAGTGACCGAGATAGGCCAAATGATACATTCAGACTGTTACTGGAAAGGGTGTTGTACATTAAAGATAATTTAATGTTAAATAGAGCTAATGTATTACGCCTTCTCCACACTATCCCTACTTTGAGGCAAATTAAGTCAAATAAATTGCACCCGATAGAATTTCCAGAAGAAGATCGTCTGGATAAAGCAGTGGTTTATCTGTCTTCGTCCGAGGAAAAAAACTTCCTACTGGGGACGAAGGCAAGACTGCTCTTTATGGGATTTGCTCGGACTATGGCACAAATCCACAAACCCCCCCCCCCTGGCGAACTCCCAACGGAGATAGTAATGCGGCACCGGAAAGACGACCTTTTGAGAGAAGCCACACCGAACGTAAGCAAGACAAACTAAGGCCTAAAACGGCCCACTGATTCTCATCTAAAAAACTGGAACATTTGCATTTTAATTGGAAAGAACAGCACAGTGGTAGAGAAAAGAGCCCAAGCTGGTACTCAGTGACACAAATTAGATGAAGTTAGCTGGGATTGGCTGGGGCTCTGGCTGCTGGAAGCTCACAGACATAGCGCCCTAAATTGAAGGGGTAGCCGCCCATCAGACCTGATCTCCCCCCTACGTCGCTTTGCAGCTGGACCACCAGAGGCTTTGCAAACCTTTCTGGAGAGGGGGCCCCTAACGTTTGATGATTTTGATATTTTTCTACAAGAGACGTGGCTCTGGAAATTCCCCATCTTGGACGGCTTCACTATCTTCTTAAACCCGGAAGAGAAGGGTCCTACTGGGAGACCAATCGCGGGCCTATTAGTGGCATTAAAAAATAGCCAAGGTTTTAAAGTGATTTCTGAAAGCCAACCATCTCCTCTTATGATATGATATTGCTTTTGTAACGTGCCTATACACAAGTGTATACAGGCGATCAAAATAAGGATGGGTTCCTGTCAAAAGAGCCCGTTAAGATGATGATGATCATAAACCTTTACTGGAACGTGGCCTCACCTAAAGGTGGAGGCTTCGCTAGTTATGTCTTGGATTTTGTGGATGAGGCTACGAGTTGTAGGCCCAACTTTCATATTATATTATGCAGAGATTACAACTTCCACTGTTTTGATGCCGATTCAAAATTGAAGAGCACACTCCATCAGCGACTCCCCAAGTATTAAGAGGCCTTCAATGGAGGAACGACTTAGCCCTGAGAAACATCTTATCTCACTTCTCCCATTCCTCTCTAAACTTCTTGAGCGCCTTGCCTACTCGCAGCTCTCTACCTTTGTCACTAATCTCTCTCTCCTTCCCCCTTTTCAATCTGGCTTTCGTCCCAAACACTCTCCTGAAACAGCCCTCATTTACATCCTTAACTCCCTCATCTCTGCCCGACACTCAAAGCAATCCTGTGTCCTTATTCTTCTTGATCTCTCTACTGCCTTCGACACTGTCGATCATCCCCTTCTTCTCCACACTCTCTCCTCCTTTGGTTTCAAAGGATCTGTACTCAACTGGCTATCCTCTTACCTCTCCTCCCGCTCTTTTACCGTTTCCTGGAGTGGCCGCTCCTCTCCCACCCACCGTCTTGTTTACGGAGTTCCCCAAGGCTCGGTGCTTGTTCCTTTCCTATTCTTGCTCTACACCTCCCTCCTTGCCCCTGTTATCTCCTCATTTGGCATCTCTTACCATTTCTATGCTGACGATACACAGCTCTTTCTTTCCTTCTCTTCCTTCTCTCGCGACCTCCACCTTAAACTCTCTTCCTGTTTTACTGCTATTAAATACTGGATGTTTTCTCGCTTTCTTTCCCTTAACTCTGACAAAACTGAAGTAGTTTTCTTCCCTTCCAACTCCCTTCCCCCTCCCTCCCCTCCTCCTTTCATTCATTTTCCTCCCTCTAATCTCACTTTCTCCCCTCACGCTCGCAACTTAGACTTTCACTTCGATTCTTCTCTCACCTTTTGTCAAACAAAGGACCGACCTCCCCAACCTCCTCCTCACCAATACTTTCAGAAGAATTGTCCTTGGAACTGGCGGGGGTCTTCCTGCGCCACTGCCGGTCTTCTGAGGACTGTCCCTTCCTTGACTTCCTCTTCTTGTCGTGTAAATAGGGCCTAGCCAGTCTCAGGAATCTGGAGATATAGGTCTGCACATCCGTTGTTCCTTTTCTAACATCAAGGATGGCTTCAAGAGATGTAAACAATATTTCAGGACGATCAAACCTTTCTTTGAATTGGGCCACAAAGAGGTCGTAGTCGCTCAAAGAAGGATCATTGTTTGTCACCAGAGGGGTTGCCCACGCCAATGCGTTTCCAATCAAATTGGCGATGATGAACCCCACTTGGGATCTGGCGGACTCGTAGGCGTGTGGTCTAAATGTAAAGTAGACCTGGCAGGCATCTAAAAAGTCCTTTAGTCCCCCTGGGTGACCATCATATTTGCCATACGACAAGGCCATAGGCGGTAGATCTCCACGATCCTCTCTCTGTAAGGCCACTTGTTGACGCAGTGTGGTGTTTTCCGTCTTGAGGGTTTGTAATTCTATCGTGAGATTTTGCATGGCTGCAAACAATTCCTGATATTGTTCCAAGGATGCCATGGTTATCGGTGGGCGTTGTATTCTGTCAAACAAAGGACCGACCTCCCCAACCCCCTCCTCACCAATACCTTCAGAAGAATTGTCCTTGGAACTGGCGGGGGTCTTCCTGCGCCACTGCCGGTCTTCTGAGGACTGTCCCTTCCTTGACTTCCTCTTCTTGTCGTGTAAATAGGGCCTAGCTCCCTCAGAGGCCACCCTGACAGGAAGTGTGACCTATCAAAGGTGAACCCCGAGGAGCTAGACCCCCAAAGTACCAGGGAAAAAGCCTCTTGGGCACCAAAAAACCCTGGGTGAATTGTTAAGATGAATAAGTGGCTGACTTCACAAGCCTTGTCCTTTAGTCTTGAGGCAGTTCCGGGAAACAGGATAAATGCAAGCAGAGTTCCAAAAGATCAACAGGATACAGGAATGGCCCAAAGAGCAAAACTAAGCGTGGGTGTAATGACAGGAACGGGGTAGATCTTGAGACAAGGGAGAGAAAGACAGAAACTGAAGATAGGGTGAAAAACCCGGAAATAGTGTCACGGAAGAAAGGTAAGCAATGGATGTTAGAGGAGAAAGGAAAACACCCCAAATCCAACAGGAAACAACGGAAACACCTACTGTGAGATGAGGCCAAGGGGAAAAATAGTAGTTACCGGAGACTCTCCCAAGCGGAACCGGAAACTAAACAGGAGCGATAGCCAGGCTCCCGGATGATAATAGAAGGAGGATGAAAAAAGAAATGAAACTAAGCAACAAGGAAGAGGAGTACGCAGAGAGCGTCTAAGAAAGGAAACTAGGTAAGGGGAAGCAAGTGAGCGGCAAGGGTGGTTCGGAGCGGGATCCAGACACACCAGCAGCAGAACACAGCGTTGCTGGCGTACACAAACATGGACAGATACAACGCGCCGAAGAGGGGGCGTGGTCTCGTCTTATAGTTGCGGTCGCCATCTTGGGTGAGGACTAGACCGGGGGCCATAACTTCCAGGTCCTCCACAAGCTCCACGGGCGAAGTCTGACACCTTTTCCCACCACATCTCACTCACCTCTCGTGCCTGTCGCAACCACCTCTATAATATTCGCATAGTTCGCCCCTCCCTTACTTTCCATGCTACTAAACCTTTAATCTCCTCCCTTATCTTTTCTCACCTCTTCTACTGCTCCTCCTTACTTTTTGGTCTACCTTCTTCTCATCTTGCCCCCCTCAAATCTATCACTCTGCCATCCGTACCCTCTGTCTCCTCTCCCCCCCAACCCCCGAGACTCCATCTCCGCTTCCTTATCCTCCATTGGCTGGCTCCCCTTTCACTCAACTTAAATTTAATTTTCTCTGCCTAGTCTTTAAATCTCTCAACGAACTTGCTCCCCCTTATCTTTCTTCCCTTCTCTCTTTCGACACCCCCTCTCGCTCCCTCCGTTCAGCTGACCACTTCCTCCTCACTGTTCCTCACTCCCCTTGTGCCTCCTCCCGTTTCCGCTCCTTCCAACTCCTGGCCTTCCTCCACTGGAACTCCTTACCTCTCTCAATCCGTTCTATTCCTCCCTTTTCCTCTTTCCGCACGTCCCTTAAATCCCTCCTTCTCCATTCCCTGCCATGATGCCCCTCCCTCTACCCGCTCCCACTCTCCCTCCCTTCCCCTCTTCCCCCCCTTAAGCCTCTCCCTTCTTTTCCCCCACCCCATCCTCGCCCTCACCCCTTCCTGCCTCCTCCTCCTGCTACCCCCTCTCCCTCCTAGCTTTGCTCCACTTCTCTCCCCCTTCCCTCTGTCATATTGCTCTACATGCTGTTTTGTTGACTGAATCATAATTGTAATTTGCTTCTTTGTTACTGTTATTGTTATATTAAATGTATCCTGATGTTGTTAATGTGCAGCGCTTTGGTATAAAGCGCTATACAAGCCAAATAAATACAAATAAAAATACAAATCTTCCTGGCTAATGGACACACTACTGGGGATGTGGCCGCTAAACCTACGTGGATCAGGGGCCACGAGAACAAAGTACTTGACTATAATTTTTGCCTCGGACAACTTACACGACCACCTATCCAACTTGACGGTACTAGAGACGGACGTCAGTGATCATAACATTGTAAAAGTAATCATCAATGGATGGATAAGTGAGCCTGCAGCTAAAACACTATCAGAACTAGAGGTCAGCTCTGGCAGACATAGACAGAGGACGCAGCCGGGACCCGCTAGCATTGTAGGTGTACCCCAGGGAGGTAATGCACCTTAAAAGGCGAGCGTCCATTTTACCGCCTTCAACTAAGTTAAAATGAGCCGTCAAAAATGTGGATTCTCTGCTCACCACAAGTTTGACGCTGAGGTGGCGAAGAGGAAAAAGGACCTGAAGAAAGCTGTTAGAGCTAACTTCCTTGAATCTACACCAGAGTCGACTGGAAAGATCAAGGCGCTTGAAACAAAACTTTAAAAACTGGCCAAAAGGACACAAGTTTACAATGTTTCAATGGGATGCCGAACAAATGCTGATGCTTGTGACCACGAAAAACACATCAGAAATGTGGGGGATACTGAACCATCTAAACGCGCAACAGGCATCTTTGATCTCAAATCCAATCCCCCCGGAGATATGGGTGGAACACTTTAGATCATTGTTTCGAAACCAGACAATTGTGAAGTCACTGAAGGGGATAACCCGGCAATAGCCAGAAATCCCTTAGTAGTGGAGGCGTGATTTGAGGATTCTTGGATTTATAAATGCTGAACACACGTGTCCCAATGTTGGAAAGGTTAGGGACCTTGGAAGTTGCAATAAGTATTTTTTGGATGAATCATTCATTACTGGGACAATCCCTGTGCCTGCATATATCAGGAGCTAGAGTCACCTTGCATCCGCGTTGTAGAAGAACTGCCCAAGGAATAGTAGGACTCATGTTGTATACATGTTTTAAGTGATCTTGTTTTTGTCTCTAGCATATGACGAAGTGGTCTATGTTTTTTTAGGTTTTTTATGTTTGTAGGAATACATTTAATTGAGTACTGTTTGACAGACCATTACCATTCTTTATATATGCTTAGAAAGACGGTACAATCACTTCTGTGTCAATAATTGTCTCCAGCTGAATGTGCAACAACCAGGGTAGCTTTTTTGGAAACTGTTTTTCATGATGTTGTAATGTCCTCATCTAAAAAAGCCCCCTATCTCATAAAAAAGAGGACCTACTGTGCTCCTGTAGTGTGTACAGTACAACCACAGCAAGATAATGTTGAGGCAGCCCTAGATACCCCTCCCCCAAAAACAAACAAAAATCTTAGGGCTTTCTTAGGACTAATTGGACACTATCGCAGATTTAACCCCAATCTTTCCAGTAAAACCGCTAGCCTTACTGACAAATTAAAGAATGCTGAGCCTCAAAAGATTAACTGGAATGAAGATCAGAAACGTTACACAAGCTTAAAAGAAACCCTCCGTCACAGCCCCATCCTAAAAGTAGCAGACTTCTCGAAGGAGTTCATTCTTTAGACAGATGCCTCTCTGGCAGGTTTAGGAGCCGTCCTTTCCCAAGATCATGACGGACTGGAACACCCCATACTTTATACAAGCAGGAAGCTTTTACCCAGAGAGAAGAGCTATTCGGTCATTGAGCTCGAAGCCCTAGTCATCAAATGGGTTATCATCCTTTAAAAGTATTATTTGTTCGGGCAGAAATGTAGGCTTGTCACCGACCATTCACAATTGGTATGGATTAGACAAAGGAAAGAGTCCAATCCACAAGTTAAGCAGTGGTTTCTGGATTTACAACTTTATTGTTTCACAGTGGAACACAGGAAGGGCAAAGAGCAGGGAAATGTTGACTTCCTGTCACGATTCCCCTGTGAAACATACAGATCCACTCTACATGGGGGAAGGGTATGTGAGGAATCTGAGGGCGTCCTCACTTCTTTCCCCAAAATATCCTCCTCCCAGGGGGCCCTGGAAAGGCCATTGCTTTTGGATTGCCCTGGAGGCGGATATGCGAGGGAGGATCACCTGGGTGGACGAGACTTGGGCAGTGTGGATGAGGCACCCTTGGACTAGATGCAGAATCCGCCATTTTCCTTTCATAGAGAGTTGAATGCCCCCTAGGCCTTCGTAGGATGTTATCAATCCTGCTTTTATTTTCCCCTTGACTTTAAACACCAGTCTAGTACTGGGACGAAGAAGAGGACTAGGAGGAAGAGGATCTCGAACTACAGTCAGCAGTCTAGTTGTGGAACCTTCGTGATTGGTTCCCGGCACGCCAACTCCGAGCTGCAGGAGTTTAAAGATGCTGCAGGTCAAAGGGAGAGGAGTTCCATGGTCCCAGGCAGCGACTTGGGAACGGTGTGGCTGTTTGGTGAGACCAGCTGAGAGGCGTGGAAACGGAGCCGGCGAGAGAGGCGCGAGACCGGCGAAGCCGTGGTCGAGAAGGGAAGAGCAACGGAGGCTCCTCGAGCGAGCGACCCAGACAGCAGGAGAACCGGATAGGCCGGGGAAATGCTGGGCTGCCAAGTGGGAGAACCGCTATGCCCTAAAGCATTCATGCAGGGTGATGAAGCCGCCAGCAGTAACCAGTGAGCCTTTCCAGGGATACAGGGCACTGAGGCGCTTCGTACCGTGTATCGCTTGCATAAATCAGCCTCACAGATTCCGTGAGCCGATGATCATAAACATTGGGAACCGCAGAGAGGCATATGAACGCTAGCAAAGTACTGAACAGGATTATAATGCAAAAAGGCAACAAAGATAAAACAAGTGCTGGCCAGATCCATTTGAATTTGTGATATTAGAAGCAAACAAGTGCTGGCCAGAGCCATTTGAATTTGTGATATGAGAAGCAAACAAGTGCTGGCCAGAGCCATTTTAAACTGTGATTTTAGAAGCTAACAAGGATTGGCAAGAACCGTAGAAACCTATGAACTACAACCTGCGATTAGTGGCAAGACAAACATGGTAAAGCAGCATAGGAATGTGAAATGAGAAATGCCCTTCACCTGGCAGGAGAGTAAAGCAGGCACCGCTGTAGCAGTAAAGCAGTGGAATCGTGCATACAAAGGAACGGATGAGAATGGGCAAGAAAGGTGTGCTGGTTGAGGGACCTGTAATTGGTGAACCATGTGGTCAGACAACTGCGCCTATACCCAGGACACCTACCTATTGAAAAGCTAAAAAGATTACCTTATGCGAATTGTGTTTAGCTTAGTTTCAACTGACATTAAGGAACTTTTGTTGTGAAACTGGTGAAGGGTAACCAAGCCAGAAGAGCAGGGACGTATCCCTGGGGATTGTGTTTAGAAGACGTTGAAAGACTTGAAGCTTGGGGAAGGGAACCCCTGGGCCTTGTGAACTGTCTTGAAGCTCGGGGAAGGGTAGCCCTGGACCATGTGAACTGTCTTGGAGCTTGGGGAAGGGTAGCCCTGGGCCTTGGGACTGTCTTGAAGCTCGGGGAAGGGAACCCCTGGACATTGTGAACGGTCTTGAAGCTTGGGGAAGGGAACCCCTGGGCCTTGTGAAGTGTCTTGAAACTTGGGGAAGGGTAGCCCTGGGCCTTGTGAAATGTCTTGAAGCATGGGGAAGGGCCCCCCTGGGCCTTGTGAACTGTCTTGAAGCTTGGGGAAGGGAGCCCCGGGGCATTGTGCACTGTCTTGAAGCTTGGGGAAGGGAACGCAATGGCCTTGGGCACTGCCTTGAAGCTTGGGGAAGGGAACCCCTGGGCCTTGTGAACTGTCTTGAAGCTTGGGGAAGGGAACCGGCCTTGTGAACTGTCTTGAAGCTTGGGGAAGGGAACCACTGGGCCCTGTGAACTGTCTTGAAGCTTGGGGAAGGGTAGCCCTGGGCCTTGTGAACTGTCTTGAAGCTTGGGGAAGGGTAGCCCTGGGCCTAGTGAACTGTCTTGAAGCTTGGGGAAGGGTAGCCCTGGGCCTTGTGAACTGTCCTGGAGCTTGGGGAAGGGAACCCCTGGGCATTGTGAACTTTCTTGACGCTTGGGGAAAGGATCCCCTGGGCCTTGTGAACTGTTTTGAAGCCTGGGGAAGGGAACCCCTGGGCCTTGTGAACTGTCTTGAAGCTTGGGGAAGGGAACCCCTGGGCCCTGTGAACTGTCTTGAAGCTTGGGCAAGGGAACCGCTGGGCCTTGTGAACTGTCTGGAAGCTTGGGGAAGGGAACCCCTGGGCCTTGGGAACTGTCTTGAAGCTTGGGGAAGGGAACCCCTGGGCATTGTGCACTGTCTTGAAGCTCGGGGAAGGGTAGCCCTGGGCATTGTGAACTGTCTTGAAGCTTGGGGAAGGGAGCCCCTGGGCCTTGGAAACTGTCTTGAAGCTTGGGGAAGGCATCCCCTGGGCCTTGTGAACTGTCTTGAAGCTTGGGGAAGGGAACCCCTGGGCCTTGTGAACTGTCTTAAAGCTTGGGGAAGGGAACCCCTGGGGATTGTGAACTGTCTTGAAGCTTGGGGAAGGGATCCCCTGGGCCTTGTGAACTGTCCTGAAGCTTGGGAAGGGTGGCCCTGGGCTTTGTCAACTGTCTTGAAGCTTGGGGATGGGATCCCCTGGGCCTTGGGAACTATCTTGAAGCTTGGGGAAGGGAACCCCTGGGCATTGTGCACTGTCTTGAAGCTCGGGGAAGGGTAGCCCTGGGCATTGTGAACTGTCTTGAAGCTTGGGGAAGGGAGCCCCTGGGCCTTGGAAACTGTCTTGAAGCTTGGGGAAGGCATCCCCTGGGCCTTGTGAACTGTCTTGAAGCTTGGGGAAGGGAACCCCTGGGCCTTGGGAACTGTTTTGAAGCTTGGGGATGGGAACCCCTGGGGATTGTGAACTGTCTTGAAGCTTGGGGAAGGGATCCCCTGGGCCTTGTGAACTGTCTTGAAGCTTGGGGAAGGGTAGCCCTGGGCTTTGTCAACTGTCTTGAAGCTTGGGGATGGGATCCCCTGGGCCTTGGGAACTATCTTGAAGCTTGGGGAAGGGAAGCTCTGGGCCTTGTGAACTGTCTTGAAGCTTGGGGAAGAGAACCCCTGGTCCTGTGAACTGTCTTGAAGCTCGGGGAAGGGAACCCCATGGACATTGTGCACTGTCTTGAAGCTTGGGGAAGGGATCCCCTGGGCCTTCTGAACTGCCTTGAAGCTTGGGGAAGGGAATCCCTGGGCCTTGGGAACTGTCTTGAAGCTTGGGGAAGGGTAGCCCTGGGCATTGTGAACTGCCTTGAAGCTTGGGGAAGGGATCCCCTGGGCCTTGTGAACTGTCTTGAAGCTTCGGGAAGGGACCCCCTGGGCATTGTGCACTGTCTTGAAGTTTGGGGAAGGGAACCCCTGGTCATTGTGAACTGTCTTGAAGCTCGGGGAAGGGAACCGCTGGGCCTTGTGAACTGTCTTGGAGCTTGGGGAAGGGAACCCTTGGACATTGAACTGTCTGGAAGCTTGGGGAAGGGAACCCCTGGTCATTGTGAACTGTATTGAAACTTGGGGAAGGGAACCACTAGGCCTTGTGAACTGTCCTGAAGTTCGGGGAAGGGAACCCCTGGACATTGTGCACTGTCTTGAAGCTTGGGGAAGGGAACCCCCTGGGCCTTGTGAACTGTCTTGAAGCTTGGGGAAGGGAACCGCTGGGCCTTGTGAGCTGTCTTGAAGCTTGGGGAAGGGAACCCCTGGGCCTTGGGAACTGTCTTGAAGCTTGGGGAAGGGAACCCCTGGGAACTGTCTTGAAGCTTGGGAAAGGGTACCCTTGGACATTGTGAACTGTCTTGAAGCTTGGGGAAGGAAACCCCTGGGCCTTGCGAACTATCTTGAAGCTTGGGGAAGGCAACCCCTGGGCCTTGTGAACTGTCTTGAAGCTTGGGGAAGGCAACCCCTGGGCCTTGTGAACTGTCTTGAAGCTTGGGGAAGGGAACCCCTGGCCTTGTCAACTGTCTTGAAGCTTGGGGAAGATTAGCCCTGGGCCTTGTGAACTATCTTGAAGCTTGGGGAAGGGTAGCCCTGGGCCTTGGGAACTGTCTTGAAGCTTGGGGAAGGGATCCCCTGGGCTTTGTGAACTGCCTGGAAGCTCGGGGAAGGGAACCCCTGGGCCTTGGGAACTGTCTTGAAGCTTGGGGAAGGGAACCACTGGGCCTTGGGAACTGTCTTGAAGCTTGGGGAAGGGAACTCCTGAGCCTTGGGAACTGTCTTGAAGCTTGGGGAAGGGAACCCCTGGGCCTTGGGAACTGTCTTGAAGCTTGGGGAAGGGAACCCTGGGCATTGTGAACTGTCTTGAAGCTTGGGGAAGGGTAGCCCTGGGCCTTGGGAACTGTCTTGAAGCTTGGGGAAGGGATCCCCTGGGCCTTGTGAACTGTCTTGAAGTTTGGGGAAGGGAACCCCTGGTCATTGTGAACTGTCTTGAAGCTCGGGGAAGGGAACCCCTGGACATTGTGTACTGTCTTGAAGCTTGGGGAAGGGAACCCCTGGACATTGTGAACTGTCTTGATGCTTGGGGAAGGAAACCCCCTGGGCCTTGTGAACTGTCTTGAAACTTGGGGAAGGCAACCCCTGGGCCTTGTGAACTGTCTTGAAGCTTGGGGAAGGGAACCCCTGGCCTTGTCAACTATCTTGAAGCTTGGGGAAGATTAGCCCTGGGCCTTGTGAACTGTCTTGAAGCTTGGGGAAGGGTAGCCCTGGGCCTTGGGAACTGTCTTGAAGCTTGGGGAAGGGATCCCCTGGGCTTTGTGAACTGCCTGGAAGCTCGGGGAAGGGAACCCCTGGGCCTTGGGAACTGTCTTGAAGCTTGGGGAAGGGAACCACTGGGCCTTGGGAACTGTCTTGAAGCTTGGGGAAGGGAACTCCTGAGCCTTGGGAACTGTCTTGAAGCTTGGGGAAGGGAACCCCTGGGCCTTGGGAACTGTCTTGAAGCTTGGGGAAGGGAACCCTGGGCATTGTGAACTGTCTTGGAGCTTGGGGAAGGGAACCCTTGGACATTGAACTGTCTTGAAGCTCGGGGAAGGGAACCCCTGGACATTGTGTACTGTCTTGAAGCTTGGGGAAGGGAACCCCTGGACATTGTGAACTGTCTTGAAGCTTGGGGAAGGAAACCCCCTGGGCCTTGTGAACTGTCTTGAAACTTGGGGAAGGGAACCCCTGGACATTGTGAACTGCCTTGAAGCTCGGGGAAGGGGAACCCCTGAGCCTTGGGAACTGTCTTGAAGCTTGGGGAAGGGAACCCCCTGGGCCTTGTGAACTGTCTTGAAGCTCGGGGAAAGGAACCCCTTGTCATTGTGAACTGTCTTGAAGCTTGGGGAAGGGAACCGCTGGGCCTTGTCAACTGTTTTGAAGCTTGGGGAAGGGAACCCCTGGGCCTTGGGAACTGTCTTGAAGCTTGGGGAAGGGAACCACTGGGCCTTGGGAACTGTCTTTAAGCTTGGGGAAGGGTAGCCCTGGGCCTTGTGAACTGTCTTGAAGCTTGGGGAAGGGTAGCCCTGGGCCTTGTGAACTGTCTTGAAGCTTGGGGAAGGGATCCCCTGGGCCTTCTGAACTGCCTTGAAGCTTGGGGAAGGGACCCCTGGGCCTTGGGAACTGTCTTGAAGCTGGGGTAAGGGTTCCCCTGGGCCTTGTGAACTGTCTTGAAGCTTGCGGAAGGGAACCCCTGGGCCTTGGGAACTGTCTTGAAGCTCGGGGAAGGGTAGCCCTGGACCATGTGAACTGTCTTGAAGCTTGGGGAAGGGTAGCCCTGGGCCTTGGGACTGTCTTGAAGCTCGGGGAAGGGAACCCCTGGACATTGTGAACGGTCTTGAAGCTTGGGGAAGGGAACCCCTGGGCCTTGTGAACTGTCTTGAAGCTTGGGGAAGGGTAGCCCTGGGCAGGCCTAGAGCTGGAAGAAGCTCTGAACAGTTATGTGAACACTTATTTAGTCTGACACTGACGTCCCTACACTTTATGTATAAGTAGATGTGAGGGCAAGTAAGTTTTGGACACAGGCAAATATTTACTGTGGACTTCCTGACTGTGAAGGCATCATGGAGTAGACACAGACAACAGATTCAAAGGTGTTCTCGAAAGTTTTATTTAACTTAAAATGCAGGATGGAGTAAGGCCTAACTTGTCCTATGCTAAAGTGGAATTTCCCTACCTAAAGAAACTAAGGATAGTCTGTGTCAGGAAATCCAAATCAATAGGTGTGTGTCCAAAATCTATACTTGCCATCACAACTAACTGTATACAATGGGTAGGGATGTCAGCATCAAAAGAATAGTGTTCGAAATAAAGTTCTGAACTTCTTCCAGCTCTTGGCTTAGGATCAGCTTCTCCTTCCTCAAATTCAAAATAGTTCCCAAGGTATAAGTGTTCCCTTCCCCAGAGTTCAAATCTTCCAGTTTTAAAAAATAACACCGTTCCTTGTGACACTTCCCAGCTCCTTTGATATCAATACTTTTCACTAGTTCACTTAGGCAGTTCTGTTTCTTAACTTCAAATTCACATATAAGGCCATTGCAAAACACCTGTTTCTTCATGCAGTCCTTCATTGGCTTCTCTTTAGTGGGGTGTAGTCGGTCTAGGAGCAGTTGTCGGACCACGCGGTCCACACATTACAGGTCACGCAACCGATACCCCTTCTTACTGCTTTCATCAACAATTAGCCACTGTTTCATTCCCCAGTGTTGTACTCTTCAGACACTGTACCAAGACATGCTTAGACACCATGCACTTTGTCACTTTTCTGCATTCATCTGGCTCTTGCCAACACAGGCTTCCTCTTGCCCTGTAGGCTTCCTCTTGCCCTGTACTTTCTCGTCCCCTCTCAGCTTTGTGCCAACAGTTTCTCATGTTCATACCATTCTTGGTATGCTCTTGCCTTTGCAATACTTGTTTCACACAATATATTATGTGGCATCTGCCACATGTAATACCTTGCTTTCAGTCCATTCACAAGCGTTCAACTTCCTTTTCACTCTGTGCAGCATTCAAAGGTGCTTTTGATAACTTACAGTTCACTCAGCATTCAAAAAGGACTATTTCATAAATTACTGCAGTGCCCGGTATGAGCGTTTCCCTGCTTTACACTCCCTGGTCGCTCACGGCAGCTCCATTCTAATGGCGTCCCTCGCAACGGGCTTCTCAACAGTCCTTCAGCTTTCCGGCTTCCCCAAACTCTGCCTCTCCCTTGCGGCATCCACTGAGAGCACCGCTTGCTCTCCTGGTTTCCCACGGCAGATGGGAGTTTCACAGCTCCTGGTGCGCGGACCCGTTCAGGGGATAGCAGGACCTCCAGACCCTTCACGGCCTGGCATCTCTTTCTCCTTCCTAACACGACTCCCGGCATCTGGGTGTCCAGCTCCTTTCTCTCCATCCTGTGTCTCCTCTCTCAATGCGGCAGGCATTTTTATATCCATTAGGTGTGTTAACTGACACCAGGTGTGGGTCATTGAGTTCAATTGCCTGACTATGGAGTCCTCCATTAGTTGGACATGCATGGTTGTTGCGCCGGTATGTCTCCATAGCCCTCTTCTGGGTCTCAGAACCAGAGTGGTGTTTGGAACTGTCTGAGTCAACAAAAGGAGCATGTATAACTCAGTTATGTCTCTTCCTCGTCCCAGTATTAAGGCGTTGTTTCTGGGGGATAGTTTGGAGGGAAGAAAAGGTAAAGAGTTGACAGTAGCCTACAAAGGTCTCAGGTATGGACTGTGTGGTAACACCAGGTTCCCCGACCCTCTCCTCACCTGAACTGGTATGAGCCGTAGAGGATTCTTCCGCCTCGCCTGAGGAGAGTCTTTTCCTTCTTTGTCGCCAAGTTTCGCTGGTCTCCTTCTGGTAAATCCTTCCCTTCAGCTTGTAGTTGCAGGTATGGGCTCCACCGGAAGCCACTCTGCCAGAAATGTGGGTAAATCTGGCAGCGGGGACCCCAGGGAGCCCACCCCAGACCAGGGAAAAAGCTTGTCGAAAAAACCCTGGCAAGTTGTGACGGCGTATACCAGCTGAAGACTTCAATTCCCAGGATGCACTGTGATGCGAATGCGAGCATTAGCAGGAGTTCGGCGAAATGGAACAGCAACAGTACAGCAAAGATTGCCAGGCAGAGAATCCAACAGAGGAGGGGTCAGACGAAGGTAAGCATAGCACACGGCTAAATGAACAGGGAAGCACGGAACAGGTAGAAAGTACGAGACACAGGGAACAACGTACTGGGAAGAAGTCAGAAGGAGGGAAGGGCATGAAAGCCGGGAAAGGAGAAGGAAGGGATCCCGTCTGAAAACGGGAAGAAAGAAAAACAAACGGAGCGTTAGGAAAAACTTTCCCGTAGCACTGGAAAGTTGCAACGCATGCGCGTTAGCTTCTTCCGGGTAATTATAGGCTGAAAGACTAGAATGCGCCTGATGTTTACAAAGGCGGTGTCCATCTACCATTTCCACCTTCTCCATACCCGCCAGGGTCGGCTGCTCATGACAAAAGGCTTTAGGGATAGAATGTTCACTGTTAAAAGGGAAAGGGGATACCATGTCTCCCCTAAGGACGTCCTCTCCCCACTCCCCAAGTTCCCTCCACACAGGTTATCCTCCCTCACATATCCACCCCCAGGGTCGGGATCCAAAAGTGATGGCCTTTCTCTGGCCACCTGAGAGGAGGATCCAGGGGAGAAAAGAAGTGGGGACACCCTCAGGTTCCTCACAGGACATAGACTACCGTTTTTATTTAGGTAGACAAATGGCAGGATAGGCCTTTTTCCAACCCTTTTCACGTTAAATTAAAGTTTCCCAAACTTCATTTCTGTTGTCTGTGTCTACTTCATGATGCCTTCACAGTACACAGGCAGAGCCTCGGCTCATCCAAATACATTGATTGAGAGGTAACAATATGGATTACGAGCATGCATAGTACAGAAGGCAAGCACATGAGGGGGGAGTAGTGAAGGTAAGGTGTCATATGCCGGCCGCGCCGCACAAAGAGGTTATGGGCCACCCCAGCAGCACACGGAAGGCAGTAAATCACGAGGGCACTTGAAGACAGACATTTGGGTAATAAAATTACAAAGACGACAGAAATGTAGATAGCAGACAATAAGTAAATAGTACACAAGCAGAGCCACACCAGCAAGGCTTGGCTACGTCAGCTGTGTGCACCATGAGCGATAAAAGTCTGATAGTCACACAGGCAGTGAGAGATATCTTTGGAAATACAGTTGCTGAAGTAGCAGAAGTGTAGAGCGCAGTGGATGGACAGTGACGAGCGCCCGCAATGCCGTACTGGATGGGTTGGGGGATACGGCAGTCGATCGATGCATTAGAGTCAGGGCCCGGGGCTGCCTGTTACAAGAAGGGGTATGAGCGTCCAGGATAGAAAATGCATATGTGAAGGCATAGTCACGTAGAATGCTCGATGCATTTGGAGACCTACCTAGTGTTTCCATAGGAGGGCATGGGAATCAAGAATCAGGAAGAGCAGACGCGAAGTACCGGTGTACAGGTTCAGATGGATTTAGACATCAGTGCTGTAGGGCCAGAGCAGGCTATTCTACCTACGGTCAGGATCTAGACAGGGACCTCATAAGTTAATGGGTGTTCAGAGGTGAGCACATGAAATATGAGTGAGGTGTCTGGTTGTGGAGTGGAGGGATCGCTGCGGGCTCTGTTTCCTAACATTACGAGGACTCATATCAATAACTGGCAGATAATGAACATTCATTGGATAGTAGGATGCCTCTGCTTTTGCGGAAGAAAGGTGGGATGCTGTGTCTGTTCTGTATCCACCATATCTTTCAGTGCTACCCTATGAAAATGTGTGGTTACTGTGCTCTGTCTTATAGGATACCTCATAGCTTAACAGCAGAACACATCAGTGTAATGCATTTAATCCTCACCTGCGACCACACCTTCGACCTTGCATCCTTCAGAACCATTCTCAGAATCTCTGGCAGATGAGTCCTCGTCAATTTCGGTGTCCACCCTCTTCTTAAAGGCACGAGGTGCTCTGTCAGAAGCTCCGCTTACTTCCTCAGATTCCATTGGGTCTATTGAAGTCTGAAAATCCTCCACAGATCGCTCCTCTCCTGCCTCAATCTTCACCCAATTCCTGGAAGAGTCGTCTTTCTGTCCTTCAACCTTCACCCGTTTAATAGAGCGTAGGCGGTCAATGCGAGATGGACTCTCTTCTTGGACCATCACCCACTCCACAGTGTCCTGACTATCCCAAACAGACATTTGCTCTGGTTTGTCACTCTGGAACTGGTCCATGATGTCTTGGGAATCCTTAGCAGAAGGTGCAAGGCAAGGTCTTCTTCAATCTTCAGGCGATCACAAAAACAAAGAAAGAGAGAAGGAAAAAGGTTAGGACCAGAGAGGCACCAGACAAGTGTTGTCCATTTCGCCTGTTTATGAGGGTACAGGAACTTGATTTCAGCCCCAGAATTCCCCAATCCTGTACACATCCCATCACTTCTTATCATTGGGATTTGTATCTAAACCAGTAGAAAGTGCAATTAAATATGACTTTTGCTGTAATACGTTGCTTATTTTTTAAAGCTTACACTATTGCATGTTCAAGCTTAAGAGGGTCAATGCGTTATATATAATTTCATATGCAGATACAATCAAGTTACACTATTTTTAATGGTTGTTTTAACTTTCATAATTGCGCGATTAATTCTTAAAACGTACGACCTTTGTAAACACAAAGTAAACAAAAACAGTGTAAGGAAAGCACCTTTAGAAGCAAGCTGGCCTTAATGTATCTAGTCAACGAGAAATAAAGATAATGCTTAAAAATGGACAGCAGGGCCTCTCGTTGGTGATATCAGTTTGGGGCGCAATCCCCAAAGGATCTTTCATAATATCCGAGGGTCATAAATTGAACTCAGCTGCCCTCAATGTTGAGATAAAAATGAATAGGGCAAGTGAAAAAACCCACTAACTTTCCCCACACTATCGGGTAAAAGATCTCCTGCGTGTGAAGGCCCTTTCGAAGGCAGCAATGAATCTGCCTCACTGTCTCTAACCTGGACTTAACCCCTTCTGTGGATTTACTAAGACCGGATTCAGGAGATTGTCGAAGTGTCTGGTGCCCCTGAAAGGTCTGCGTCACTGCAGGGGAGTCTGTCACTTGTCAGACTGGTGGCTGAATGCTCAGTGAGTCAGTTACATGTTAAACCAGTGGCTGAATGCTCAGTGAGTCAGTACATGTTAGGCCAGTGGCTGAATGCTCAGTGAAACAGGCACGGGTCATGCCAATGGCTGAATGCTCAGCGAGTCAGGAGCTTGTTAGACCAGTGGCTGAATGTTCATTGAGACATGCACCTGTCAGCCCAGTGGCTGAATGCTCAGTGAGTCAGTTACATGTCAGACCGGTGGCAGAATGCTCAGTGAGTCAGGCACTTGTTAGACCAGTGGCTGAATTCTCAGTGAGTCAGTCACTTGGCAGGTCAGTGGTTGAATGCTCAGTTAGTCAGTCACATGTCAGACCAGTGGCTGAATGCTTAGTGAGTCTGGAATGGCCAGTGGCTGAATGCTCAGTCAGTCAGTCACTTGTCATGCCAATAATACATTTCATGAGCAATTATTTGCTCCTTGAATGGATGGGACGAGGTCTAGTGGATAATACTTTAAAGCAGGAGTTAGGGGTTCAGTCGCAGACTACTGCTTGGTTGGCTGTTCGGCCGTTTGAGATCCTGAACAGGGTGGAGAGTGGCCACAATCCTCTGGTTATCGATTGGACATCGCAGGCTCAGTGTTCTTCTAAAGCACCACTATCGGATGGCTGGATGCCTCTTCCTCGAATGGCCAGATGCAATGAGGTGAAAGCTGCCTCCTTGATGCACAATGCTCATTATGCAAGTGTTAGATTAAAACATCAGAAACCATCAGGGGAGTTGCTAGGTCTGGAAAAGACCCGGGGCTAAGCTGATGTCGGAACTGTTGGGACTGGGGGCTAGCCAGTCTTTTGGCTGTAGCTCCTGAGATTCTATCCGGGGCTACAACCAAAAGATCAGGGGCTATAGCTCCCTTAGCCCCCCCCTAGCAACGCCCCTGGAAACCATAGTCTCCTTGTTTGAACACCTAACAAGTAACATTCAGAATAAAGTCTTACTAAAACCCAGGAATACAGGGGCTCCTAAAGAAAAGGACACAAGGAATGCCCCTTGGTTTGATGCCGAGTGTAGATATGCGAAATGGAGTTTACACATGGAAGTAAAAAGGGGAGTCTGTAATGCAGGTCAAATTATTGCAATGAAAAATACTTACAAAAACCTTTTTAAAAAAAACAAAAGCAACAACGCGACCTAGTACATAGGGTGTAATAACTCCAAGACATTTTGGAAGTTGGCGTCATGAGGAGAAGGAAGTGGGTGACCTCAGTACTATCTTTCCAGAAGTATGGATAAACCATTTTCGGGCGGTATCATTCAATGTAGTGCACAAGAACCACATTAGTAGTCTGATCGAGAGTAGAACATGTAATGATTGGGTTTTTAGCAAACAAGAGATACAAAGATGTCTCGTGCTAAAGAAAAAGGATAAAGCCGCCTATCCCGATGGGTTAAGAACCAGAATTATTTGTGTGATTTCTGGATTGTGGCTAGCAGGATTGGAACGCTTTTAATGCAACAGCACAATCTTTGGCTCCACCAGTGTCTTGGGAGAGGAGCCGAACTGTACCGATTTTAGGAAAGGGTTGGTAATGGACTCACATTGTTACAGACCAATATCTGAACAGGATGCGTCAAGCAATGCTTTTGCAAGCTGAAGGAGTGGACAAGAGCCAATAATATATAAGCAGACTCTCAGGCTGGTCTGAGGAAGGGCCTCTCCACAATGGGTCAGTGCTTCGTGCTGAATGTTATAGTAGAGAAATATACGAAAGGCCATCCGGGTGTAAGGCTTTTGATTATGTAGACTGTACGATAGTAGGTAAGAAGTTAGATATAACAGGAGTTCTTGCTGGCCTCTTACAGTTAATTCAACTGATGTATTCAGACACAGTAGCAGGGTATTAATAACAACACAATAGAGGTAGTCAGACAGTTTCATTATTTGGGGCTAGTTTTCCCCACTAGCGGTATCTGGACCCTACATTTAAAGAGTGTGGCAACCTGCAGCCCTTGGGTATAGTGGGCTTTTACGCTTCTACCGACTCTACAGGTGGTTGAAGACTGTATAAATCCTGTAAGGTATTGCAGAGCAAAACACAGGGATCATCAGTTCTACACAAAAGCGAAATGTGGGGGTTCGTGAATAGCAGTTGCTTGGAGGTTACTCAGAATATATTTCTCAGGAAGGTGATGGGTTTAGCAGCCCTGGCGGCACAGGGGAGGTTTCTGGAATGCACCAGATGCCCTTTGGCACGAGCTGACCACGCTCAGTATAATGATACAGGCAAGGGGAGGTTTCTGGAATTTTTTTTGAGGCTTCATCTTGATGACTGTGTCAACCTTGGACCTAAAGAGTTCCAGCTACCCATGTTAAGAACAAGTATATCTGGTATAGAAACGCTATAACCCTGCTAGAAATATGGGGTTTGGGGAATATTCTAGCCAGGCCTCTAGATAAGGTTCATACCAGCCCTTTTATGCATGTACATCTTGTAAATACAACAGCTTTATTATTTTCCTGTGAACATTTAGGCATACGTTTAGAGCAGAAGGCAGTGCAAAGGTCAGGGTAATTGATTTTTGTCTACATGGATGTGATTGCAAGCCATAGAGAAAAGCCTCTGAAACATAATGTATTTCTTTGAAGCCTTTCAAAAAAAGAAACTGTGCACTGTGATAAAAGGAATGGTTTATTTTTTTTTTTTTTGTTTATTTGTTCTTGGTTTAAACAAACCTTTACAAAATCAATCTTACAAAATAACACTTTTTTTACAATGAAAAAGGAAGGAAAAAAAAAAAAGAACAAAACACTTAAGAATTTACAATCAGAATCATAATGAAAGCATCAGAAACCGAACCATATACACATTTAGAAAAGATGAAAACATTTCTAACTTAAATCACATACTGTTTTTAAAAACGTAATTAATCGAATAATCAGAGTCGATGAGTAACCATTTCTCATTCTGTACCATATGAACTTCGGGTCATTACAAGTACCATTATCAAATAACTCCATAAAATACTCTGATCTTTGTTTACGCAAATAGGAACATTTCACCAAAATATGTTCTAAAATCTCTTCCATTTCTGAGATGTTACAAAAGCGACACCATCTCTTTTCTTCCAAAGGATTCCTTAAGTTTAATATACTACGAGTGTACATAACATTAAGTCTAAATCGCATGAAAGAGTTTCTATACCTTCTAGATGGATATTTGTTTAAGTAGTTTTCCATAACCATATCAAGTTTCCAGAAAGAGTGCACCTGATTATACAATTTAGAAGCATATACTTTTGATTTGGTAAGAGACCAATCCATCCCTTTTAAAATCCTTTTACATTTGTTAGGTTTGTTTATCACCGTGCATTTAGCTATACTACAGTCCTCAATCGTGGATTCAATGGATTTATTTAGGTCAAGCATAAAAGGACATGAAGTGTCAATGCCTGCTTCCAAATAAAAGTTTGTGGGGCCTAATAACCTACATTTTCTCCATAACATGCATCTTTTGGTTACAACAAGTGAATGTAGTGATTGTAAACCCAATTCATATCTTAGCACTTCAAAGGGTATACAGCTAGGCAGAAAGAATAATAGACCCCTCCATATTAGACTTTCCAGAGATTTCAAAAAGTCTGCAATACCTACGTGATAGAATTCCAAACCATAAGTGATCCGCGGGACCACCTTTCTTAAATAAAACTCTCTCATCGGTTTCAAAGAAAACCCCCCAAATTTTCTTTCTAGCATTCTCATCTGTCTTAGGGCCACCTCTGCTTTAGTCTTCAATTGATTTTTGAGTAAACTGACTGATTCTACGCCTGTAAAACAGTATCCAAGAAACTTAAATGCTTTCTGTATCTTAATTCGTTTACCCTCACAAAACCAAGAGTAAGAATCTTGTTTCTTGTTTACTCGTCCCATTCGTATGATAGTCGTTTTATCAGGATTGATTTTCAAAAACAAATTACATATAAATTGTTCAAAAATGACAATCAGTCGCTGTAAGCCCACCTTGGTATTATCCATGAGAATGAAATCGTCGGCATAAGCCAACCAAGATATTTCCTTCCCATTCAATTTAGGCGAAATCAAACCTCCATTTGCAAAAGCAGATTGGGCTCCACAAACATACAGATTAAAGATTGTCGGTGCCAACATGCACCCTTGGCGTAATCCGTTATTGGTTACAAACTCCGTGGATAGATCGCCCCCCGCATTCATTCGTACCACTAGTCTTGTGTCCGTATACAACTCAATAACGATGTCTAATAAATGATTCGGCATTTTTAAGGATTGTAATTTGTGCCATAGCCTTTGTCTGTCCACAAGATCAAATGCCTGGCTAAGGTCCATAGATGCAACGTAAGTTTGGCCCTTTCCTTTAGTCCAGGTTTTACTTTGTAGACATTTCAAAATCAATCCACCACAGTCAGTACCACAATTTTTTCTAAAGCCAATTTGATTCATACTCAAGATATGATTCTGATCCATCCATCTCTGAATATCAATAAGAACCAGAGAGGCAAATATTTTGGAGTCCGAATCTGCAATCGCTATTGGTCTATAGTTGGTGGGCAATAATCTTGAGCCTTTCTTAAATATCGGAATAACCACAGAGACTCTCCAAGAAAGAGGGATAGTTTTCGACATACACACATCCTTAAATAGAATACATAATATTTTTGCCCACAATAGTGGGTTACATTTCAATACCTTATTACTTAAGTTATTGAGGCCCGGGGCCCCCGTGTTTTTAGATTTCATTATAAGACTCCTAATTATATCCACCTCGCATCTCATAGACCATTCAGAAGATCCCAATCTCAGAAATGCTTGACTTTGTTCATTGGATTTATATAACTCTGCAAAATGACCCGCCCAAGTACTTTCAGGAATTGGGTTTACCGTTGTCATCGCCTGAGATGAATCCACATTGTTCATTAATTGCCAAAAGTTTGAGGATGTCACCCCCCTCATAGCATTCAAAATACTTTCTCCATCGCGTTGGGCAATGATACCTTTATGGCTAATCAGCCAATTTTTATAAGATTGTTTCAGACGTTTAATATCAATCCAGGCACTGGCATCAGTTCTACTCAATTTGCGTAGTCTACGGATCTCCCTATTCAGCTCTCTTTTTCTTTCATAAACCTCTATATCCATAGAGTGTCTATGGAGTATGGGTTGAATTTTTTTATCATACTTCATTACACTTTAAATTTTGGTTCCAATAGTAGTATTAAATTCTGGTACAGAAAACATTTGGAGACGTTGTTCCAGCTTAGTATTATAGTATTCCGCAACCATAATCGATATAAATTTATTGGTAGTGTTAAAAGACCATTTTATTCTATTGTTGGCAGTATTGACCAATAGTTCCTTATTGCAACTTCGTTTAGTTTTCTCATAAATTGTAAATTCAAAGTCCACTATCAGCATACAATGGTCACTCGTCGCTACATTTCTTACTTCTAATTTAGACATTGAATAACTCAGTTTGGCACTCAAAAAAATATAATCAATCGTGGACACACAACCTCTCACATTCCAAGTATAATGATCATTGGGTACCTGCTTTAGTCCCCACATTTCAGTATATTTTAGCCATAGGAAGCCTCTAAGTTTCTGATTGCCAAACAAACTAGATGCTATTTGGAGATACAAAAGTTCTCCTGTCAGTTTATCTACGCTACAATCGGCATTAAGGTCACCTGCTATAATAATCTGGCCGTCAAGGTTTATTAGTGTCCACTGGTCAATTATAGTACCTAGGTCGATTAAATTAGTTTCGAGCTGTTGATCTCTTAATTCATTGGCATTCCAGTATACATTAATGACCAGTAAAGAGAAACAGTTCGACTTCTCACCAACAACATATTCCGTAATGAGAAATGAGTGACCTTGTTCCTGAGAATTTATCTTCGAGATACTTGAGGAAACTTTAGATGCCGTGAATATGCCACCCTTTGGTCTGCCTTTTGGTCCCTTTTTGGCACATAGGTTGTCCACTACAAAGTCTACCAAACCTACACGCGAAGTAAGCCAAGTTTCCTGTAACATTAAGAAATCAAAACCATGTAACTCTTTCATCAGTTGTTCATTATTGAAAAGATTGAAGTTGCCTCGCGAATTCCAGCAAAGCAGCTTCAAATTGTGTTTACTAGCTATGCAGGTTTAACCAATTCTTTTAAGTTGGAGATTGCATCACGCAATGACAGTGCCAGCCATCTCCAATCTTGTTTTTCTAATACTTCATCATTACTTTGTTTCGGGGGGTATTTTACCTGTTCAGAACCTTCTTGTACTGAGGGTCTTCCTCTATCCAGGGTTTGCTCAGTGGTTGATAAGTCATTGAAGGGAAAAAGATCAAACCCCATGCGTTGCAGTGCTTCTGCCTCCTTCAAAATCATTGAACGAACTAAAGGGGATGGAATTACCAACCTTACAAAGTCTATTCTTTCATTATCTATAAAATCAACCAGATGAATATCAGCTGAAGTGATAAGTTTAAGTTCAGGTACCCCCGCAAATAGTGAAAGAATATTTGATCTATTCAATGGTAAATTTCTCTCATCTTTAAACAATGAGCATAGAATCAGTCCCGGCATCGTTGGAAAAGCCAAAGGTCTAGACTCTTGAACCTGGTTTTGATCATAAGGAGGTTTTTCGTTGTACCATTTATCTTCCCCTCTTACATAAGAGCGATATTCACGTTCGTTCCTCTCTTCATATGACAAGACCTTTTCTCTATTCTCACATGTATGAGGTGCATCTTTATTCCACAACCTTTTATTATCTTCCACAATATCCTGCATATTTTTTAGCAGTTCACCAATTAGATCTCGTTCATTAGCCTTGTGATCTTTCGTTATGTCAGTCAAGGCTTCATTTGGTTTAAATTTATCCGATACAATCCTGGTTGGTTTTTCTGTTTGTGATACCAGTCCATCACTTTCAGTGTTTGGGATATCACTCATAACATTATTAGCATCGTTTTTGTCTTTTAACCTTTTGTTTTCAATCATCAAATCCTGCATGTTTCTAAGAATATCCTCCATATATAGCTGCATCTGTGTTGGGGATGGATTGGAATTGGGAAATCCTTCCTTATTACATTGAGGTGAGAATATTTCATCTAGTTTGTTACCAGAAGTAACAGACATTTTGCTTTTAATTGACAAAGTGTTATCTTTCAGAGTATCTTTATGATATAAACCAGTATTTACCGAGTGAACAATTGGCCTTATTCTGGGCTTAGTTAACTCACCATGGTCACTGGATAGTTGGTTTTTAGTAATTTGTTCAGTTTCAGAGATCTTGTTAATTTCATCCGTCTCACGTATAGTTACACCCTTACCCTCAATGGTAGGTGATACTTTAAAGATCTTAAAAATGTCACTTAGCCCATTTTCCAGTCTCTTGTTCTCCACAAGTAAATCCATTGGTTTTTTCTTTTTCATCACTTCATATATGCCATCCATTCCTTCTTCATACTCACTCTGGGTCGCCTGATCTAAGGAGGTTTTCCCAGTTTCCAACATAATCGTATGCCTGTCACCCTTTTGTGAGGCCATATCGGCAGTTACATCTTCTACCTCCTCATCAATCATATGCCTCATATCCAGATCTCTTAAGTATTTCCTTGAGGATTTATTCTTGAGGTCAGCCTTTTTTGATTTATTATTATTTTTTTTGGCTTGTTTTTTAGCTGCCCTGGATAGCGTATTGCCCGTCTCGGGGTCTATAATTATGATCTTTGGGTCATTTTTGGGTATAGCTACAGCCTTCTTTGCCACAATATCCGAAAAAGTGGGAACTCTCTCAGTATTCATGGATATTATTTTTTTTTTCATCAATTCGGAGGAATCAGATGGGCTCGATATCTGCTCTTCATCTTCCGCATTACCCCAACATTTCTTTTCGATTGCCCTCTTTGTCATAGACTCCTTTAGTAGGGGCATTAATAAATCAGATAAATCTTTAGGTAATACCTTTATACTTTTCACTATTGGTGTAAAGGCATCTGATATAGATTTTGGAATCTTGTCAAAAGCTGATAATAATGTCGTCAGCAATTCATTATTTTTCCTCAGTTCAACCAGAATGGCTCTATTAAAGATACCCAACATGGTCATGGTATCTTCCATATGTGGAAAATCATTTACACCCCCAGAGTTTATGTCATATATGGGGTCCGGCAAGTTAACATCCGAAATAAAGATGGCGGGAGTGTCTAGATCAAGAATGCCCATCCCATAAGTGATTTTTTCTTTAAGTGTGTTACTACGCATCTCTTCAGTTATATCGACCCCTTGCTGTAATTCGCCACATATCCCTTCTATCTCATGATCAAACATTGGTTGGGAAGGGTCCAAATTTCCATCATTGTTTCTGATTTCTGCTGAGCAGTCTTGCGCACATTGTAACAATTCTTCCTCATCTACACAAGGGGCAGGTAGGGGTAGGGCAGCCGCACGGGCTAAACTAGCCCTGCGAGTGCTGACGGCGTTGAAGAAATCCGCTCTATGATCTTTACGAAGAGCGTTTAATTTAAATTTACCCATATCGCTATTATTGTTGGAAGAAAAGATGTCTTCTATCACAGTCTAATAAAGACTAGATATTAGTAGAAACTTTCCCCTGCACAACAGAGTATTCAACTCTCATTAGGAAACCTTCAAAAGCCTGGCACCACCTAGGATATAGATTTGAAAACTAAAACAAAGTCATTTAACAAAACAAAAAACACAAACCGCGAACAGCAAACAGCGCTTTACTGTGCTTCCCGGTGCGCGCGCGAGTGCGCTGCACCATGGGAATTTGTAGAAGTGAGAAAGTGCCCGAGGCACAAAATAGGCGGAGCCACCAACGCACACTAGAAGAACAAAAAGAAATTGTAAATACAATGTACGACCAAGTCCATATGGCAAAGTCCGTTTGTAGTCCAGGAGAAAGAGAAAAAGAGAAAGAAAAAAAAAAAAGAAAAAAAAGAAAACCAAGAGGAATGTTTCACACGCTCAATCACCTCCAGGCAGCGTGGTGCAACTGCTAAAGACGTCCTCCAGCCCGATACTTCGTGAATCCAGTAGGAGACTTCACGAGCACTGTGCAGACGATCCTGACTGGCCAGCAAACAGCGCTTTACTGTGCTTCCCGGTGCGCGCGCGAGTGCGCTGCACCATGGGAATTTGTAGAAGTGAGAAAGTGCCCGAGGCACAAAATAGGCGGAGCCACCAACGCACACTAGAAGAACAAAAAGAAATTGTAAATACAATGTACGACCAAGTCCATATGGCAAAGTCCGTTTGTAGTCCAGGAGAAAGAGAAAAAAAAAAAAAGAAAAAAAAGAAAACCAAGAGGAATGTTTCACACGCTCAATCACCTCCAGGCAGCGTGGTGCAACTGCTAAAGACGTCCTCCAGCCCGATACTTCGTGAATCCAGTAGGAGACTTCACGAGCACTGTGCAGACGATCCTGACTGGCCAGCAAACAGCGCTTTACTGTGCTTCCCGGTGCGTTTATTTCCATTCAGCTTCTGCTGTGTTGATGCTCATGGAGCAAACACAAGCACTGTGCATATTTATTTTTCTAGAATTGTAGGATTGTATTATTAATAAGATGGAAAACTAAGTTGCAATTCAGAATCTTTTGTAACAAATGATGCTTTTCTTTTTCCAGTGAAAGCAAACCAGTATTGCACAATAGTATTTTTCCGAGTTCCGGTGCTGTGGGCCTAATCATGCGGAGGCGGATCATTTGTACACTGATCATTTCATTTACACTCTAATTATAAAAACAGTGTGTTAAAAAGATGACTGTGCACGGTCTAGTTTACATCCATTCAACCTCGCAGTCAATGGGGCACATTACTATAAATGGTCAGTGGCAGCAGAGTCTTTGCTCAAGGGTGAGTGATTGGTGTAATCACAATCACAGGTGTTCTAGCCTCTCAAATCTTCAAGGCTACAATTAAAACATCCAAAACCTGACTCTCCAGGAAGTGCAAGCGCTATTCAAAAACAAACAAATGAAAGTTACATTGGTCATTTATTTTATTTAATATACTTACAGCCAATAAAATGGCTTTGTATATACGAAATTTACATATGAAATCACACAATAATTACGTAATACATAAAAACATTGAAAGAAGCATAGGCCCTGATTCTTGGAACGTTTTCCTATCGGCTTGCGCCATTATAAAACACTTCCATGAATCAGGCCCATCATTTCCACTTCACGTAGCTTTACCTGCTCCACTTATAAAATCCCAAAACCTCCATCCACACTGAGTAAAAGGTAACCATATGATATTGCCCTGTAATAGCATGGCCCACATCATCGCCACCTCATCAATCTGTTTTGGTACAGTAGGCTCTTATGTGTGTACTGCTGATGGCATTTAGGCTAACACATTAACATATTATATGTTAATTACATTCGATGATCATTTCCCCCCTACATTTGTAATTGAAACAGAAACTCAGCAAAACCTGTCCCTGTGATAATCCAAATAGGTATTTAACTTTATGTAGCGCTTCATTCATGGTTCGTCCAACATCCAGGCACTGTGATTATTATACCTCAGTTTATACTCAAATTACCGACCTCTGAAGGATGTTAGTCAATAAGATAGCTCAGCCGGTTCAGCGCTCATTGCTGCAATCTGTGCGTGATCTGTAGGTTTTAGGTTCGAATCCTGGCAAGGCCAACTCAGCCTTTCATCCCATCAAGGTCGTCCAACTTCAGTTTGGTGATAATTGTGATAAATATGTTCTATGTACAGCGCTTTGCCAAAAGCACTATATAAAAAACCATTTCACCATGAGATTAGGTATAGAGTTTAGCATGGAGTCCTTGTTTCTCTGCACTATTGTATCATAACATTGGCATACCATTAGGTAGTAATAGCTCCAGGAAATGAGGACTTTCATTAAACATCAAAAGACAATTCTATCGAAACTCACAATACAATTCATGTTTGCTTTACTATGTAATTGACCAGGTTTTTGTGTTTTCAACATTTAAATATATACAGGCGAGATCAAATGGACAGAACTTAGAGAAATAATGAAAGGGGTATTCTGTCACAATGCAGAAAGCTGCCGCATGCTAATGATTTCCATACAGTTTTTTCCACGTCGGCTGGATGTCACATACATTTTAACCGCTACCCGGCGAAACTACTAAAGAGCTACATCTATGAACAAATCTTGGAATATGTTGAAAACAACCGGTTGTTAGATCAGGGACCAGTAAGATTCAGACCCATGAGAGGAAAGGAAAGTGCACTACTATCTATATGGGACGATCTGAAGACCAACCCAGACTCAACTCAGCACTAATGCTACTTGATTTCTCAGCAGCTTTTGACACACTCAACCATGACATGACGCACTTCTCAAAAGGCTAGAAGATATTGGGATCGGCAACACAGCTCCCCTCTGGCTAACATCCTACTTGGCTGAAAGAACAGAAACAACCTGGATAACCCCATTCAAGTCAACACCTCGGAAAACAACATGTGGAGTCCCACAGGGCTCATCTCTATCCCCGTTACTCTTCAAAATCCACATGACTCTGCTGATCAACCTCATCAAAAAACATGGCCTTACCTGCTACAATTACAAAGATGATACTCAAATCATCTATAAAATCAAAGCCAGAGAAGAACAAAACCCAACACTCATGATTGCCTCACTGAACTATAGAGCGCCAACAGCCTTAAACTCAGCCCGGACAAAACAGAAATCATGATTGCACCCAACGACCCGCTGAACAATAATCACATTCCATGGCCCACTGAGCTAGGAAACCCACCAGAACCATCCAAAGTGGTGAAAAACCTTGGAATCCTAATGGATAATGAACTAACACTACAATCATAAGTGAACGCGGTAGCAAAGAAATGCTTCTTCCACCTACACACGATCAAGAAGCTACTTCCTTACCTCTCTTCACACAGAGAACATTTGCTGTCATTTCTCTCGTCATGTTCAAGAAAAGACTACGCCCTACAGAATCTAGCTTGGAATGCCAGAATACATCATGAGGAAGCTACAATGAGTTCAGAATGCAGCAGCAAGATTACTCCTTGGTCTCAATAGAAGAGGACATATCACTCCAGCGATAAGAGAACTGCACTGGTTACCAGTCAAAACAAATGAATCCTCTTCAAAACGCTCTGCATAACACAGAAAGTGATCAACGGCCATGGAGCGGAATTAATTCCGGAAATAATCACCATCTATAAACCAACTTGAATGCTAGGATACAGCAACAACATATGCCTCGGCCCAAAACAATACGCAAAACAAACATTTGGGAGGGATCAGCATTCTCTTGCATAGCAGTGAAACTAGGGAACACGCTCCAAAGGAAATACGAACAGCAGGTCATCTAAAATTCACGCAGCTATTAAAAACATGGCTCTTTAATGCAACAAGCTGAAGAAACCACCAAAGAGTGAAACCCACCACTGCAACACAAGAAAACACGACGAAAGCGGACCACCCAAACAACTACCAGACGCTAAACCAAAAAGGAACAAAATAACCAATTAAAAAACAACCCAGATAAACCAGACTAACCCTGCAAATAACTCTCTTAACACTCTACATACCTACCACCCAACCCAGTCCTTCCTCTCTCCTCCCCACCACTCGCCCCTGTGCTTCCCGCCACCAGGTACAGCTGTAACCCTCCTCTGTCCCCCTCCGTATTCTACCCGCTGCTGTATATCTATTCTGTTACTATTGAAAAGCACTCTGTTATGCATCTGTACTGTTGTAAACCTCTGTAAAGTGCTCTGTTGCTTCTCAAAGTTAAGTCTGTGCTCAAATACCATAATAATAAAAGACCTTCCCCACAAAACACCGGGACCACAGGCACTCTACCAACTCTCCAGGGCACCCAACATGCACATATAACACCCACAAAACATCACACAATAATAATCAATTAAAACCATACCGGCACGCAGTGACCGTTTTTCCCGAACTGAAGCTACCAACAGTACACCAAAGCTCTCTTGCGCTTGTTCCCCTCAACCCTAGTAACTAACCACCCCAGCCCCCTTCCTTTTCAGATCCAACAGAGCGCTTGGAGACCATGAAAAATTGCACTGGTGCATGGTGCAAGTCACAATAACATAACAACGACCCAGCTTTTATGCAAGATGTTGCATAATTTGCTAAAGCAGCTTTTAGAAGATGTCAAAGAGTATTATGAAGTTTATTTATGTATAGTTTGTGTCAGACTGGGTTTCCTATTTCGGTCAGGCTTTTTTGGCTCTGGGGAATTCTAGCGAGGAAGGAGACTTGCCATTATTGGACTCTAGTGTGGTTTCACAGTTAGATTTTGGTGAAGACATGATCCCGAGAGTCATAAATTCGATTAGTTCCTCAAGAGCGTCAGGACCCAATGGCTTGGCTATTCTTGCGCTCAAGTCATATAGGAAATCATGGGCCCAGATACTCTCTGTCTTATTTAGAAATATACTTCCCACAGGAACATTTCCATCTACCTGGTCAACGTCCCACATTGTTCCAATATATAAAGGAGGAGACAGATCTAACCCAGCAAATTATCTCCCAATAACGCTACTTGATGCGGAGAGCCAAGTGTTTGCCTCAATTGTGCTTCAGCATCTGGAGACATGGCTAGTTGAGAAAGTGAAAATCTCCAAGTGGCAAGCTGGCTTTAGGAGATATATGGGAACTCCATTCAACGTATTAGTGATCAGCACGATTCAAGATCTTGTGCTAGATGGGAAATATACCGCTGTTTATGGCACGTCTCTTGACTTAAGGTCAGCTTTTGATGCGCTTGATTGAGAGCTACTTTGGAAGAAATTGGCAAGTTGGGGGATCCCGGTTGGTTTTCTGAACTTGCTAATTGCTCTTCACCACAAAACCACTATACAAGTACGATTGAACAACCACAGAACACTATCAAGAATGATCCCCACTGCAAGAGGAGTGAGACAAGGCTGCATGTAGCTCTGTGTCTGTTTAATCTTTACTTGGCAGATATTATGGAAGCACTAAAGGAGGCTACACTAATTGCGCAAAACGCTATGAATCTCCGCCTTCAATGGTTCTCTTACGTTGACAGCTTCTTCCTATTTGATGCCACTAGAATAGGTCTTCAGCGTCTGATTCCATCATTCGTAGCCTATATGCATATTAATGGGCTTTCCGTTAATCCTGCCAAATCTAAAATAATAAAATTCTCTAATAACAGGAAGCAAAGTCATTTTAAATGGTACACAGGCACAGCACTGATTTAATGTACAGAGTCACTAGTTTACTTGGGATTCCCAGTATTCACGAGACCAACTTTGCATAACAGCTTGTCATGGTTGAACAACTTAAACCCAAAGTCAATCATCCAAATGAAAACGTTGAAGCTACATTTTGTAAAATCTCGCTTAAACCCGTAATTCCATACTGCGAGACAGAAATTGTACCACAATTATTGTATGGTATAGAGACCCATCCGTTTTCGCTTCTAAAATACCTGCATACGCTTGAAGGCAGAATTCTGAAAACTGTTTTGAGACTTCCTTTAAGCCTCGGGAGGATAGCACAGGGGTAATGTGCTCGCCTTGGAAGCAAGATGACACAGAGCAACACAGGTTCGATCCCCGTGTCAGCGCTTAGAAACCTCTGGGTATTAAGCGCATTATAAAAAACCTATTATATCATATCATACCAGGAGTGGCTGTGCGATACGAACTGGGTATCTCCTCCCTGCAATCGCGTGCCTTATTGAAAAACCTCTCTTTTGCAGAACATTTTTATTCCAACTGAGAACTCTCTTTTTGAAGATTTTAACCATCTTTACATCATGCAGGTTGACACGCATATGAGAGCGATAAAGACTCTATGCTCCACGGTACTGGGAAATTTAAGTTGTACGGTCCAAGACCTGACCGACTCTCCCGAGAGGGTGAAAAAGCTGCATTATCAGTATGAGTGGACCGTGACTATTGATCGACTTCACTCCTACCCCTCTCTTCTACACTTAAGGGCAGATTATAAAAGGAAAGGAAATCTAGCTCCATTTCTTAGTATGTATCCCCATAAAGTGACGTGAATTAACTTTACTTGCTTTTGTTGGAATATGTTAAGATCTGAACAAATCCTAATTAGGTATGGCAAGGTTCCACCAACTGATAGATCCTGTAGGTTTTCACTGAATCCAGTGCACACTGGGTGTTAGATTGTCCTGAGCTAAAGTCTGCTGGAGAACTCTATCTAAACAAAACAATCTGCGCTCTGACACTAGCGGACAGAGATGAATTCTGGAAAACATGCTTAGCGGGTCGAACAACGGCTGCTGTTATCAGTATATCTGGGTTTATCCTCGCGCTTTGTTTAGATGAGACACTTTAAGACTTGAAGGCATGTGTCTGATACTCTTGGGAAAATCTATAAAGATCTGATCATGGAAATTGAGGCATTAACTGTAATCCTCATTTTATATCCTTTTTATTTCTGGTGGTGTGGTAGAATGTAACAGATTTTACTGTACTTTAAATTGCTATTTTTATTAACGTGTGTATCTCAAAAATACATTCTGTAAATTGTTGATCTTTGTAATCTAATATTCTTCTTTTACCTTTTACAGTTGATCTTTTCTTTTCTATATACACAATTTGTAATTTCTTAATGATGTAATAATGGACTTTTGTGTTTTATTAAAAGAGTTTTTCTCAAAAGAAAAATAAAAAAATAGAAAATGTATAGTGTGTGTGTGTTTGTTGTACTGAATTTGTCAATGGAATATTATTCTGAATAACATTTTTTAAATGAACCGATATAAAACATGATTGACTATTACCTTAACATTCATTTGGGCCATACTTTTTTAATCAAATAGGGCTCAGTTGAGGATTCATGGGTTTAATAACTTTCATACGTTTCTAGAGATGTAGGTGAAGGGCCAAGTATTATATTTTGCAAGCCCTTAGTTGTTCATCCTTTCTCTAAAGCAGGGTCTGTCCAGATATTGTTTACTATAATTCCAATCAGCCCAGAAACATCTGCCAGGCCAAGCCAAGGGCTACAAACCCTGAATTTAAATTGTAACATGTTCTGAAAAAATGGAGTCACAAATTCCTACAATGTTTGTGCTGTCCATTAAATGGGGCATTAATAACAGCACCCGCGGGAGGAACCCTGCATGACTATGATCAGTTCACGGCAGCATGGAACCCAGTGGCACTGCACTTTGCCTTCCATTGTAAATGATCGCCAAATCATCCACACCAACCAAACTAAGGGAGCAAACCGAGGTCCCCGAAGAAACCAGCTTTATTTTCTCCAGATCCACAGATGTTCTGAATTACTTCCTTGCAACCCAGGGGTATAAACTAAACAAATGAAATGCTCATATTCATAAAAAACATCATTCACTAATTACCACTGAATATTAAAAGAAATCATCAATATTATTCTATACATCACTTCTTCTAATTGGATAATCATTATCTTTGAGCCTGCCCAGGGTCCCTCCTACTAGACAAGACCTCATGCCCAGGGTATCATCAGACCGTGCTCTAATTGGTTGGCACCACAACATGCTGACATTGTTACAATACTGGTGCCTTTTACTGATGTGGCCTTGGGTGTTACGCGTATTCACAACAGTCAGTCCAATTAACTGTTAAGGGAAAGGAGAGATGAAAACGTTGCCCTGGCCAACAAACTATCAAACTCATTCCCATCTCATCTTTCCACGGTTGGCCCCAATCCCCCAAAGAGTTTGCTCTGCCTTGCACAGCTCGTCCTGCACTTCATGCTTGCAGATGTTTAATCTAATTGGGTCATGATTTGCACAGCATATACATAGTAGTGTGACCTTTTGCTTTCAATTTATTGAACTTGTTAATGTGTTCTTCGTGCATGTGTTGAACTACTTTCACCATTGGAGGCCCTGCGGGTATATCTTGCTAGTGTGTTATTGGCAACGTTACTGCCTGCACCTGGCAATTACAACGTGTGCATTTCGTCTGCTAGCAACAGAACTAACTTAATTGCTGCGTATCTAAACTGAAACCATGAGAAAGGCATATTCTTGCAGTTTCCACTATCCTCCTCTTCTCTCAGCCTTGGCACTTTCAGGCATCTGAACACACGTCATGGACGTGCAGTTTCAGCTCGCCTACCTTTCTCTCCGCCTTGGCACTTTCAGGCGTCTGGACACCATCATGGACGTGCAGTTTCCGTAATCCTCCCTCTTCTCTCAGCCTTGGCACTTTCAGGCGTCTGGACACCATCATGGACGTGCAGTTTCCGTAATCCTCCCGTTCTCTCAGCCTTGCCACTTTCAGGAGTCTGGACACCATCATGGACGTGCAGTTTCAGCTCTCCTCCCTTTCTCTCAGCCTTGGCACTTTCAGTCGACTGGACACCATCATCATGGACGTGCAGTTTCTGCTATCCTCCCTTTCTCTCAGCCTTGGCACTTTCAGCCGTCTGGACACCATCATGGACGTGCAGTTTCAACTATCCTCCCTTTCTCTCAGCCTTGGCACTTTCAGTCGTCTGGACACCATCATGGATGTGCAGTTTCAGCTATCCTCCCTTTCTCTCAGCCTTGGCACTTTCAGGCATTTGGACACCATGATGGACGTGCAGTTTCCGAAATCCTCCCATTCTCTCAGCCTTGGCACTTTCAGGCGTCAGGACACCATCATGGATGTGCAGTTTCCGCAATCCTCCCTTTCTCTTCTCCTTGGCACTTTCAGGCGTCTAGACACCATCATGGACATGTAGTTTCAGCTATCCTCTCTTTCTCTCCACCTTGGCACTTTCAGTCGTCTGGACACCATCATGGACGTGCAGTTTCAGCTATCCTCCCTCTTCTCTCAGCCTTGGCAATTTCAGGCGTCTGGACACCATCATGGACGTGCAGTTTCCGCTATCCTCCCTTTCTCTCAGCCTTGGCTCTTTCAGTCAACTGGACACCATCATCATTGACATGCAGTTTCAGCTCTACTCCCTTTCTCTCAGCCTTGGCACTTTCAGTCGACTGGACACCATCATCACTGACGTGCAGTTTCAGCTCTCCTCCCTTTCTCTCAGCCTTGGCACTTTCAGTTGTCTGAACACACGTTATGACGTGCAGTTTCAGCTATCCTCCCTTTCTTTCACCCTTGGCACTTTCAGGCGTCTGGACACCATCATGGACGTGCAGTTTCAGCTATCCCCCTCTTCTCTCAGCCTTGACACTTTCAGTCGACTGAACACCATCATCATGGACGTGCATTTTCTGCTATCCTCCCTTTCTCTCAGCCTTGGCACTTTCAGTCAACTGGACACCATCATTATGGACGTGCAGTTTCAGCTATCCCCCTCCTCTCTCAGCCTTGGCACTTCCAGTCGTCTGGACACCAACAAAAAGCCCTATTAAACTATTAAAGCCTCAATTGTGTGCTTCTCTTGCCATTTATAATGCTGCTTTACGTATATACCCTATCTAACTGTACATACCACCATTTACTACATTCCCTCTCTATGCTTTCAGCAACCTAACCCTCCCTATAAAGCGGAAAACTAGCTCCCTACAGAGTGAAGAAATTAATTCTATCCTACTTGCGTCACATTCTACATGGCAAACTGACACCGTATTCTAGTTTTCTCATCCTATATGTTCGCTCTTGTTTGGGAACGGGGGGGGGGAGGAGGGCATGGCCTTGCGCGTCTCTGTTGTTGCCTCCACCATCACAACATAATGCCCAGAGGAGTGCAGGGTGAGGGCCCGACCCCCTCCTAGGGTGAAAACCAGTCTGTTCTCTTCACAGAAAGTAGGACATTCCTCTTCTTTGACTGTTTTGTTGCAATGTGTAACATTTGTCTGTAATTCCAGCTGAAGAAGGTTTTACTAGAAAATGGAGGTCTGACTTGACATAACCCGGGATTAAAAATGTACACAAATCTGAATTATTAAAAGAGATGGAGACAATTGGGCAGATTTTATGGAGTCACTCCAAAGCGCCCACAACACAGGGTTGTTTGGAATAATCCCAGCTATGCTCAGTCTGTCACTTCATGATCCAATGTAACATTTGTATAGTGCTTTACGACACGCTATCGCATCTCTACACACTACATTTATAGGTGTTATTATCCAAATAAATGATATTCGGTTCATCACATTCGGAATACTGAGCGTCTGAGTGGGTGCTGGGATTTGGGAAATTGCAATCTGGCAAATGCTTAACCAGCTGAGATATCTTGCGCTGGACGATAAGTGAAATCTGGCAATGCTGGAACGCTAAAGCTTAAGACCCTTCTCAGAAGTTAAACGAATATTTGCTATTCACTTTAAAAAAATTCTTTAACAAGTAATTGCCACAAAGAACCATCTACTTTCTCGAAATTGCTTTAATTTTGGTGAAAAACTCAGAAAGTAATAGTATATCACAGGCAAACGTCACTAGGAGTAACCCTAAAAAAGCAAACTGTGTAGCAACCCAAGGGGTTTGTGGCAGACCTCTGTCATCGCTATAAGGGAACCTGATGTAAGAGATTATGGAGCTAGACATATTCAATAGCCAAGGGTTTATGTAGTGATGCAGTTGATGATGATCCTACTGATGGTTCGCTAAATGTATTTCGGGCTGATGTGGATGAGGGGCCTATGTTTTGTAATAAGAGCTCAACCACAAAAGGAAGGGTAACCCGAAAACCATTATGGTTAGGAGATTACGTATATTGAGTTGGCGTGTTTAGATTTCTTCTGGGACAGGTATATAGCTCACTTGTCTCTTGTTATATATATATATAGGAAAACAATTATTTTTCTTTATAAGGGGGGGGAGATATGTAGTGATGCAGTTTCATTTTGTTGCGCAATAGAATGTCATGTCCTCCATGTCCTCACGCCTTGTCTCTGCCTCACGTCCATGTTTACATTCCAATAACTGTGGGCGCGACGCAGCAGAGCGGTGGTTTGTGAGGAAGTCAGATGTGAGCTCCGTGCGGGCCTGTATCAATAAACTCTTTGTTTGCACTTACCCTAAAGTAACCCGCCATTGTTCTTGACAGTTTACATCTTTAATGTGCTTTTCTGCCCCATCTACATTACACTCCTTATAAATGGCATTAATAATAGAATAGAGTGTACTAATGGGGCTGGAACCTGGTATCGGGGCATTTGGACCAGCACCTGTCCTACGAACATCTGGGCAGATGAAGACACTCAGGACTAAAATTGAGAAGCACCTGTGTGAAATCAAGACTAGATGCTCGACAAGAATAACATTTCTGTGCCGTCAATTCACGGTTATTATTTCATGAATACTGGAATAACTGAGAAAGGAGGAAACGGCCCATACTAGAAATGAAAGGGGTGATGGGCCTGTGGGTGACATTCTATGCTAGAAAGGAAAGGGGTGATTGGCCTGGGGGAGACATTCTATTGTACAAATAAAAGGGGTGATGGGTTGGGTGAGACATTGTATGCTAGAAATGAAATGGTGATGGGCCTGGGGGAGATATTCTATGCTCAAAAGGAAAGTCCCATCTCTTCAAGGAGTCTCTCCTCCTCAACACCTAGGTCATCACGTCACCCCTCGCGCCACCCGACTCGCTAGACGCTGCCCTGCCCTGTCCTCCCCACCACCCGGTACAGCTGTGCCCCTCCTCTGTGCCCCTCTGTATCCTACACCCCGCTGTATAGCTCTTCTGTTGTTAGCTCTGAAAAGCACTCTGTTATGCATCTGTAATGTTGTACACCTCTGTAAAGCACACGGTTATGTATCTATTGGTGTACACCTCTGTAAAGCACACGGTTATGCATCTATTGGTGTACACCTCTGTAAAGCACACGGTTATGTATCTATTGGTGTACACCTCTGTAAAGCACACGGTTATGTATCTGTTGGTGTACACCTCTGTAAAGCACACGGTTATGTATCTGTTGGTGTACACCTCTGTAAAGCACACGGTTATATATCTATTGGTGTACACCTCTGTAAAGCACACGGTTATGTATCTATTGGTGTACACCTCTGTAAAGCACACGGTTATGCATCTATTGGTGTACACCTCTGTAAAGCACACGGTTATGTATCTATTGGTGTACACCATTGGTGTACACCTCTGTAAAGCACACGGTTATGTATCTATTGGTGTACACCTCTGTAAAGCACACGGTTATGTATCTATTGGTGTACACCTCCGTAAAGCACACGGTTATGCATCTATTGGTGTACACCTCTGTAAAGCACACGGTTATGTATCTATTGGTGTACACCATTGGTGTACACCTCTGTAATGCACACGGTTATGTATCTATTGGTGTACACCTCTGTAAAGCACACGGTTATGTATCTATTGGTGTCACCAGTTATGCATCTATTGGTGTACACCTCTGTAAAGCACACGGTTATGCATCTATTGGTGTACACCTCTGTAAAGCACACGGTTATGTATCTTTTGGTGTACACCTCCGTAAAGCACACGGTTATGCATCTATTGGTGTACACCTCTGTAAAGCACACGGTTATGTATCTATTGGTGTACACCATTGGTGTACACCTCTGTAATGCACACGGTTATGTATCTATTGGTGTACACCTCTGTAAAGCACACGGTTACGTATCTATTGGTGTACACCATTGGTGTACACCTCTGTAAAGCACACGGTTATGCATCTATTGGTGTACACCTCTGTAAAGCACACGGTTATGCATCTATTGGTGTACACCTCTGTAAAGCACACGATTATGCATCTATTGGTGTACACCTCTGTAAAGCACACGGTTATGCATCTATTGGTGTACACCTCTGTAAAGCACACAGTTATGTATCTATTGGTGTACACATCTATTGGTGTACACCTCTGTAAAGCACACGGTTATGCATCTATTGGTGTACACCTCTGTAAAGCACACGGTTATGTATCTATTGGTGTACACCTCTGTAAAGCACACGGTTATGTATCTATTGGTGTACACCAGTTATGCATCTATTGGTGTACACCTCTGTAAAGCACACGGTTATGCATCTATTGGTGTACACCTCTGTAAAGCACACGGTTATGTATCTATTGGTGTACACCTCTGTAAAGCACACGGTTATGCATCTATTGGTGTGCACCTCTGTAAAGCACACGGTTATGTATCTATTGGTGTAGTACACCTCTGTAAAGCACACGGTTATGCATCTATTGGTGTACACCTCTGTAAAGAAGCACACGGTTATGTATCTATTAGTGTACACCTCTGTAAAGCACACGGTTATGTATCTATTGGTGTACACTTCTGTAAAGCACACGGTTATGTATCTATTGGTGTACACCTCTGTAAAGCACACGGTTATGTAAATCTGTAAAGCGCTCCGTTGCTTCTCAAAGCTAAGTCGGCACTCAATAAATACCATAACAATAAAAAAAGGGTTACAGGCCTGTTAGAGATGGTCTGTTCTAGAAAGGAAAGGGGTGATTGGCCTGTGGGAGACATTCTATTTTGTTATGTTTTTTATTGCGATTTGGTTTTAATTAAACCTTACACAAATGTAGAAAAAGAACAAGATAAAAAATGTTTACAAAGTTTGAAACAACTAAGCATAAAAGACAATCAGTTCACGTAAAACTACATACAAAATAGAAACTAAATAGGAGAAATAAACTCTAAAAAATGAATAACTTGTACATACAAATGTTAATCACCTAAGTAGATCAAAACATCAGACAGAAATTGACATAATGAGAACATCCGTGAAAGATTTTCCCCCCACATAAGACTAGCCCAGAATAGTTCCTTGGAAAAAATAGAGTCTGTGGATACCCAATATTTAAAGTATCTATCTCTCTTAGATGTAAGAGCCTTGCAATCTAATACCCAATGTTTTAGGGTTTCAATGCAATCTGTCCCAAGGCAGAACCGATATTCTGCTGTTTTGGCAGCCGATACCGCTTGTCCTCCCCAGTAGATGGTCCGTTCCTTAGTAAATTGGTTTAGCTTAAAGTGCATGTACAGAGTACACATCCAATCATACTTGAAGGGTTTGGTTTTAGTTCCCAGATGATTGAGTATTTCTTCACCGTTCGACCCAATAGTATCAAGCAAGTCTATCATCTTGCCCACATACTTATTAATAGAAGGAATCTGTTTCTCCTTCATAAGTGTAACTCATAAAAATAGTGAATTATGTACGGGTTTGAGGAATTTAGAGTAGCTGAGGAGCTGTCTCCATTGGTATCTGGCTTTAAGAGAGGTTAGAGCCAGCCCAAGTCGTATTACACAATTCAGAATTGACATTGCAAGAGACAGCACTTCTTTCCAAAGTTGGACCTGTAGCTTATTCAGAACATCTCCCTGATCCAAAAGGGAAAGGTCCAGACAATACAAAAGCACTGGTTCTATCTATATAAATAAAAAGGAAGGTAAATGTTAGTTTGTTCAGAATCTTAAATCTCTGAAAGTTCTTAACTGATTGCATTGAAATTTTGACACAACGTTGCATTGAAATAGGCACGTGTTTTTATATACCTACTATACATAGATGTCGCACCTGTGATAGGTAAAAACATGCTTTTTCTGAAAAACACGGCCATCTGTTGGATGGGAAAGCAAACCACGGTATACTAAATATTTTACTGAAAAAACGGCGCCATCTGTTGGATGTAAAAGCAACACACGCTAGAATGGCTCAAATACGTGCCGAGGAAGCAGCAGAGCGACGTGCAGCCAGATTTCAGGATGCACGGTTGCGAGCAAGGCGATCGTGTTCTGCATCTTCAGATCTGCTTCGATCTCAACAGAATGAATGCGACAGGCTGAGAGTGGCTGAAAGACGTCAACGAGAAACAGCAGATCAGCGTCAAACACGACTCCGTGCTCAGCAATCGCCTTGCATTCCGGTACAACCCAGCTGATGATTGTAGTTTGAGCCGGCATGTTCTCATCGGCACCATGACTGAAGTGTGTCCTTATTGCAAGGCTCTGAAATTTAATGGAGAAAGGAAAGGAATGTGTTGCACCACCAGGAAAATTAAACTGCCTCAACCTGGAGAACCGCCAGAGCCATTGTGAGATTAAACATATTATATGTGCTTTCTATTTTCTTTCTTTTCCATTTAACCAGACTGAGCCACAGCAATGCGTGGCCGGGGACAGCTAGTTTTCAATAAGTAATAACGCAGTGCTGGTAAGATCGAGAATCTACAAACTTTGTTTAGTAATCGTTTCACGTGAGGAACGAGAGGAAGAAGCTTGTCTCTCAGTGAATGTTGCCACATAGTAAGAGAAGCCGAGTTAACAAGATTGTAACCAAGATATCTATCCGACGAGACTACCTCAATCGTTTCGCCTCTCAAAGTACAGGTCATTATTTTGGGTTGCTGATAATTAGAAAAAAAACAGTGATCTTGGAATTTGACCTGTTGGCCTTCAGATTGTGTTTTACTGCAAACTGCATAAAGATGTCCAATTCACGCTGTAGTCCAATTGGAGTACGGTAAAAAAGAATGAGATCATTCACAAATGCAAGCCAATCAAGTTTAAGAGTACCCAGTCTAGCAGGATAAATATCATTCCTGCCCCACAAACTCTCAATATTGCTCAGATATAAATTAAAGGAAGTGTGTGCAGGAGTACAACCTTGTTTGATGCCCACTTGAGTTGGAATGGGTGTAGGTAGGGCATCTCCCTGGTTAAGCAGATTCTGCTTGTGGGATTTTGGTGAGGTAGGGCAATAAGATGAACCATATTAGCAGGAACTCCAAATTGTATCAATTTGGGCCATAAAGGTTCCTGCACAACACAATCAACAGCTGTGGACATATCCAAGGATGCCATGTAGACTGGCCTATGCCATAGTTCTTCACATTGTGTAGAAGATGCTCCACGACTGTAGCATTAAGGGCAGTGCCCATGCTTTGCCTAAAGCCTACTTGGAATAGGTGACCGAGCACAAACCAAATTGAGATCTCTTAGAAGCAGAATAGAATAAACCTTACTACTAGAGTCCCTGAGTGCAATTGGGCGATAGTTATCTGGACTGGTAGGGTCGCCCTTTTTATAAACAGGAATAACTATAGATTGGGACCATGATTGAGTAATAATGTGGGTAGAAAAGATATGGTCAAATAATACCTTGAGATAAGGAGCCCATAGTAGGCAAGCCTCTTTAATAACACAAGGTGGAATCGCATCAGGCCAGCCCTGGACAGTTTAAATCTGGTAATTGCCCATTCAATGTCCTTGATATCCCAAGAGCATTGGCCAATCAAGGGCCGTCCAAGAATGGAATCAGGAGAAACAGACTACTGTTCCCAAATGGAAAACTTGGCATACAGAAATGAACCCACCTACCCTCAGCAATTGGACATTCCCTCTCATAGCCCTTGGCTCCTAAAGGGTTGTTAATAACACCCCAAAACTGTCTGGCGTTTGCATGAATTATGTGGTATAACATGGTCTGGTTATCTTTAATATGCAGTTCGAATTTGCGTGATTTAACCAGATTTTATGGTGTTGACAGGGTAGTTTTTTGGCATTACGAGGGGTATTAAGGGCCAGCTGTTTAACGGAATTTCTGAGTGTCCTTTTAGACTTGGCAATAAAAGAATCAAAGTGATGAGTGTACTGTGTACTGTACTGACTCGGAAGCGGCTCCCTGTTGACGCTGACGTTGAAGTGTCGAGAGTTCCTGTTCCGGTTCTGCCAGGGGGGTGCGGCTTGAGTCTGCAGTCTGTGCAGTGCGAGTGCCGGAGTTGCTCGGTGTGTTTTTTTTTTTTTTTCGAGAGCTCCTCTTTGAATTTGGGCTGCACGGAGAGACAGAGAGACAGAGATAGAGAAGCGGGAAGTGGGGAGTTAAGCCCCCCAGATCTAAGCCCCCGACTCCTGCCCGCGGCTCCCGCGACTCCTGCGGACCCCCTGAGGAGCTTCGGAGCCCTCGGATCCCACCGAGGCTCGGAGGACTGTGGTCTGCTGCTTGCTGATTGTAGCAAGCCGTTGGACCCGTATAAGCTGTTTAAGCCGTATAAACCGTTGAAGTAAAACGGTTTATAGCGGCTGGGCTGACGGTAAGGTGTACACGGGAATACACGGGCGCAGGGACCAGTCGACCAGCTAAGCGCTGCAATTGACTGCTTTGTGTGCTTGCAGGTTGAAGGTGTCATGTACTTTGAGTGCTAGGGCGACTGTGGGTGAAATACCTTTGAGCCTGGAGCGCTTTTGCATGTTGAGTGATAAAACAGGTAAAACCGGCAAAACGGTGACCCTGAGCGTAAACTCTTTACCTCTTTCTTTTTTTTGGGGACTGCGCCCAGTTTGTTCTCTTTGGACAATCAAACTCCCTCAACATCTAGGTTTTTGAATGTATCTGTAGATCCTCGAGCCTTGCAAGGCCAAGAAGTTGGAATTTCGACTCCAGTCAATCATCTCATTCGTGATTCACTGCCCGCTAATTTAGAGTACACTTTGAGGACGACTACAATGAAAAATACGATATTATCCCATTTCTCGCAAGGTCCACAACGAACAATTATTTGCTCCGAAGTTAGTCCGTCATTGAAGGAGGTAAATCCACCAGTGCCTACGATCGAGTTCGACTCCTGTGATGAAGAGTTATTGGAACTAGAAGTACCAATATCAACTAATGTATCTTATGAATTGAATGAAATACCAGAAGAACAAGAAGAGAATAGGGGAAAGGAGGCATTTCCACACGAACCAAGCAGGTTGGGGGATTTGTCTAGAAATATCCAGCAAGAAGGTTGAATTGATTTAAATCCCCCATTAATTCCTCCAACAATTACTGCTTTAAAACTTGTGCTAAGTTCATTAGTGAAAGTTTTTGAGTCAATTAAATTGGAGGTACAGCAACATACAGGGATATTGTTAGAAATTTTCAAAGGATTTGGAACTGAATGACATAATGGTAACGGCTCTGAAAACAGCCATCAACGAAGGTATGGGAGTTACCCAAAAAGAACTTCGAGACATGTCAAGAGTACAAGCGTTAAAATTGGATCAACTCTCGGTCCAATATGATTTGATGAAAACAGACCTAAGTAATCTGTTGGGAAACTCGAAGTCGCCTCTAATATTGAATGACGAGAGGGGCAATTGTGAGCAAACATTTATGATTCCTGAACCTTTGCCAGATGATTCGCCATTGTCAGAATCAGTGATGGAGGAATTTATCCGAATGGCACAGGTAATAGATTTAGATGCTACATCTAGAATGCCTGATTTGGAGTCCCCTGGTAAGGTTATTATAAATCTGAAGGAACAGAATGCAAAGGGAAAAATAAAAAGAAGACACAAATGGCAATGGAAGATGTGGCAGTAATATCAGAGGAGGTGAAAGGGAAGCGTAAACAGAAAAGGAAGCATCTGACAACGGATACTAATCGTTTTATGAAACTTCTGAAAGCAAAGGCTGGAGAGGTGGCAATAGCAGAAAAAAGGAATCCACCAGAAAGAGAAAAGGGAAAAAATTCTAAAAAAAAAAATATTAAAGAAAGGGACAAGATTCAATTAAAAGAAATTATGAAGGTGGACCAAAAGACAACAACAGTGGGCATTCAAACAGATATAGTGGAACCTCCTAAGCGTATTGCGCCAATTTTTCTTCCGGCAAAGAAAAAAACGAAGATCGATCCAGCAATAAAGATAGCTCCAATTTTTTTTAAAAAAAAGAAACTGCAGGAGATGTGCCCGGAAGGGCAGAGTCCAGCGCCGGTAGCAAATGGTGAGAGCTACAAAATAGGGACTATTGTAGGGGTGCAATCTACATCCCTGGCAAATCCGGTGACTGGAGGCTGTAAAGAAGTCTTCCAAAGCCCTCTTTGTGTTGATAATAGCTCTGAGTCAAAAGAAAATATGCAAAATCAGCCCTGGAGGGAGCCCAAACAAACTATATGTGACAAAGCCTCTAATCACGTAAATCAGCAGAGAGATCTTAGAGTATATATCTCAAGATTGACCCCAAACCCACAAGTGAGGGACCCGCTGAATCGCTCCAGGGTTCTATTAGAAATGAAATATATTCCGGGTCTGAAATATTTTTCCTCTGATGATATTGATGCGGTAAAATTTCCCTTCTCTCCCGATACAAACACTGTAGAACTATTATTGAAATCGAATTTGGGTTTGGAGTCCATTGTGGGTGAGGAGGAAGCTTGGGGTTTAAGGGGCTTCAAAGTCTCTAAGGTATGCCCGAGGTTGATAACCCTGTCTGTACAATGGCAAGGAAACTATCTGGGTAATCAAATCCAGAAAAATAGTAACAACACGGGAATAGCATCAATGGCAACATGGGATACAGTTCCTGAGATAATTGCACAAGTCCTCCTCAGAATGGGTGTTCAACAGAAGAGCCTCTAGCGAAAAAAAAGAGGAAACAAATTATTTAAAGGTATTATCATGGAACTCAAGAGGTTATAACTCATTCAATTTAAAACCGAGAAAATCTTATATCTTTGGTTCCTTTGATTTGATCTTTCTTCAGGAAACCTGGTTGACTTGTGAAATGGGAATAGATGAATTTACCAAAGACCAACAAATAGCAGCAATGTCAGATGGAGGGAGACCTTCGGGGGGGCTGATGATAAGTTGTAAAAATAATGCTCACTATGAAATCAGTTTGTTATCAAATGTGAAACGGGGGATTCTGATAGTGAGATTGGAATTGAAACCCTTAAAAACGGGCCAGAATTGGATTTTGGTAAATTTATTTTGGAATCCTAGTCAGTTTGGCCTCTTGGATTTTCAATCACAACTCTCTGATCTTTTGGTCGAGATGGTATCCAGATTTCCTATGGACGATATACTAATAGCTGGAGACTTGAACTCTCAATGTTTAACAACAAAAGATCAAGCCACAGGAAAAACTTGTCATCAGACGCAGAATGGGATAATGTGGGTCAATTTTATGAAAGGTTGGGATTTCTGGATGCTTAATGGAAATACTAGGGGAGATATCCCGAGTAACCCAACTTGGCATAGGGGCTCTACAATTGATTCTTTTTTTGCCTCTAACAATATTTATGAAAACTGTGCTACTCTATTGGTAGAGGATGGAAATGCTGATGACCATGCTATGCTTAAATTAGTAATAGATGTTAAATTGTCCACAACTGTTCCCACTTATACAGGTCAATTGACTGTGAACTTGGATGGTAACTGTATTCGAAAATTTGATAAAAGTGGGAAAAGTTTGACTAACAAATTGCAAAATATGGTAGCTGATGTCTCGGATTTGCGAATGTATGATACATGTAGTCCATCTAATTTTCATCTGTTTCTAATGGATTTGGATCCTCAGAAACAAAATAACCAAATTCGTAAATTGTTTCATAAGCATACATTTAACGACCAGATATTGCAACAGAAGAGAGCTATAAGATCTAAAAAAACTGACTTAAGAAGAGCGAATCTCGGTAGGAAATCGTTTGAGAGTGCGTTGATCTCCATTAATAATGAATATAGAAATTGGAAGAGATCTCTCAAGTCAATTATTTTCCAGCAAGATGGCGAAGCTATGTTAAGGGTAATGAGTCAGAGAAACTCAAGACATTTTTGGGCTATTTTAGGAGATAAGCAAGATCAGCAGCGGGGAAACCAATTTTCTGTAATACCAGAACATTCATGGGTGGATCACTTCTCGAGGGTATACGGGGCTGTAGGCTCTGATATAGATAATAATTGGGAATCAGCTCACTGGTCACTCTCATATACTAAAGCTGATATAGAACTTTTAATAAGGAGTTCTTCTACATCGAGAGCGGCAGGGCCAAATGGGCTGAGCAATTGGACATTGAAAATTAATCCCTCACTGTGGGCCCATCTGCTTAAATTACTGTTTGATCAAATTATTAGAACACAACAGCTCCCGGAGTCTTGGAAAAATTCAATCACAATTCCCATTTTAAAAAAGGGGATAGACTCCTAGTGGTGAACTATAGGCCAATCTCGTTATTAGATGCTGATAGTAAAATCTTTGTAGGCTTAATTCTAAGGGAGCTAGAAGATTGGGCCAAATCAAATGGTATAATTCAGAAACAACAAACTGGCTTCAGAAAGGGACTATCCACCTCCTTGAATGGTCTGACTCTTAGCTGTCTAAATAGAGATGTGGGAAACAAGCATGGTAAACCCCTCTTTGGAGCTTGGATTGATCTCACACAAGCCTTTGATATGATCAATCGATCACTTATGTGGAAGAAATTGTATGCTTGGGGAGTCCCATCACACTTGCTCTCTATTCTAGTTGAACACCATCAAAATACTAGAATGAGAGTAAGAATTTCTAAAAGTGGGCTATTGACACCCCCAATACGGGTTGAGAGAGGGGTACGCCAGGGTTGTTTGATAGCGCCTATCTTATTTATTCTCTTTTTGGCTGATTTAGGAACGGATTTGAATGATAGTGGCCTAATACCTCCACGGATAAGTTCAACCAAAATTAATTGGTTAGCCTATGCGGATGATGTGGTGATACTGGACCACTCACAGGTCGGCCTTCAGAGATTGCTGCATACACTGGACCTATATGCCCAAAAGAATGATTTTAAGATTAATCCGGAGAAATCAAGGATCCTTATATTTAAACATCCGAAAAAAATAATCAAGAACTACTCGTGAGAATTGGACGATAGAAACATTTAGATAGTCTCTGAGCTAACATATTTGGGAGCCACAATTAAATCCTACCCGGCTAAGAGTCATTTATTAGAAATGATTAATTTAAAGACCCTTAAATTGGGGGCACAGATGAAAAGGATACAAATGCAATTCTGCAAATTTTCAATACTCCCATTGATAAAATTCTATATAGGAAAGGTGGTCCCGATCATTCTGTATAGTATGGATACAAATGTACTCGCATTGGATGTGAATTGGGACTTGATTGAATCAAAACTCTGGAAATCAATACTATCTCTTCCAAATTGTGTTCCAATTGCCTCTGTGAGGTATGAATTGGGGCTCTCCTCTTTAAGATCTTGGCTGGAGTGGAAATGGATTTCCCTATATAGGTCCCTGTTGGTTCCTATAAAGGATTCTCTATACGAGGATCTGTCCATCCTGCTCCATGATAATACTAATATATTTCTTGAAAAGTTAAGACTGAAATGTCAAGATCTATTAAACAGTTCAGACTGTACAACAGATATGTTGATCCAAAACCCAATGAAAGTGAAAGGTAGTCTGAAAAGGTGGGATTGGGTGACCACCAGAGAAAGGATGAGGATGACAAAATTATCACAATCGTTTTCCAGTATGGGTAGAAAAAGGACAAGTCTTCCCCCATATCTGGAAAAATATCCAGATCCATGCTCCAGGGATATATTTCTGAGGTTTAGACTTAATTTACTACCTACCCTGGAAATCCAATCAGCCAGAGATCTGATTCAATCTGGGAACTGTTGTATAAAATGTGATGCCAACGAATGTCAAACACTAAAACATCTGGTAATTAAGTGTACTGGTAAAAGGGAGTTGAGAATTTCGAGATTGAGAAGATTTGTACACGATATCAGCTGGTTAGATACGGAGGAATTTTGGTCCAGAGCTTCTTCTGGTACTGGATTTTTCCTAACAGCAGAAATGGTAATACTAACGAGAGATCTAAAGCTAGATAACTATCAAAGGGAACCGGGATGAGAGTTGTAAGTTTTATTAATGTTTTAGTTCTAAATCTTTTTCAAATTTTTTTTCTCTCGTTATTTATCTTTTAGATATTGGTTCAAATGTTTTTAGATAAAATATGCATTGTTGTCTGTTTTTTTGGAATTTTCTTTTTGTGAAATGTTTTATATGTAAAGAACAGTGTAAAAAGTCATGTACTTTGGCTAATGCACAATAAAAAATAAAAAAAAGTGATGAGTAAGATTTTTCTTGGAATAAAGTCCATGAGAATCGCAAATACTTTGCACGCATACCCAAACAATCCCGGAGCATTCAAATATCACGTCTGATTTAGAAGGGGTCAAGACCTTTCCCCAACCCACCTCGCCAGTCAATTCAAACATACAACAGATTAACTTACAGCAAAGCCTATTATCCCATCTAAGTCTATTTTACAAATAAAAGGGGTGAAGGGCTAGGGAGACATTCTATGCTTATAATGAAAGCAGTGATGGGCCTGGGAGAGACATTCTATGCTAGAATTATCAGACGCGGCGGGCCTCTTACCTGACAGAGGGTGGCATGTCTACCCTTGGTGGCGGTTCCATCGGGGAACACCCAGGGTGAGTTTGCAGACTCGTTATTGGCTGCGAGGCACTGCGGCAGCCACCATATTCATCAGACCTCGCCGCAGCAATGGCCCTGCTAACTGGCAATGTGTGCACGCAGCGGGACAGGCATTCCTCAGCGCCATGGCAACACATCCTCACAGCTGCTTCGTGGACCACTATAAAAGGCAGCCTTTTCATTCATCCTTTGCCTCTTAATGCTCAAGATACAACCTTTGTTGACTCCAGTGCCTTGTTCAGATTTTCCTTCTTGCCCTATGCTACACCCTCAACTGGGTCACACTGTTCTTGTATCCTATATCTGCCTCACCTCCCTGATTCACGATCAGGAAGACTAAAATGGACATACAGTCTACTCTGAAATCCTCTTCCAGACGTAATGTGAAGAAGAGTGATGGTGTTATACAAACTACTCCTTTGACAAGTACAGAAGGTACTGGGAAGAGGTGGCGTCAAGGAGGCATGAATACCCAATGGACGCAAAAAAGGACTGTGACACTCTGCTGGGGAGGAACCTGCTGAATGGAACGAAAACAGAGAAAGGACCCAATGAAAGGCGAATCAGGCGTGAAGCTTGGCAGACTGGGAAGTTCAAACCTGGGAGCAAGAAGCAACGTTGGTGAAGCGAATATCCAGTCGGGGGGACACCGACAGCAGGCTGCAGGAGTCTTTTGCAGGCCAACCCAGAGCAGGCCTGGCTGAAAGCTGGAAACTGACAGATGGTGGCGGGACCTCAGAGATGTGGACCAAGTGGTACATTAACTGCACCAATACCGTCTGGCTGGGGACCCCACAGAGCCAAAGCAAGGCAGTGGGAAGCAGAAAGAGAAGCATTGAGAATATTCCATGGGAACGGATCGACTCAACACCCCAGGAAGAACCGGCGACGTAGCTCCAACAATGAAGAGGTAACAAGAGTCACGGAAGACCCAGTAGGGGATTAGGGAAGGGTGCTGAAGCTAAAGAAGACATTGCGAGTAATCTCCCTCATCTCAGTCACTGTATTAATAGTACTGAATGGGATGAAGACACAAGGAGTAATCTCCCTCATCTCAGTCACTATATTAAAAGTACTAATTGGGATGAAGACACCAGGAGCAATCTCCCTCGTCTCAGTACTTGCACCAGAAGTACTGAATGGGATGAAGACACCAGGAGTAATCTCCCTCGTCTCAGTACTTGCACCAGAAGTACCGAATGGGAAGAAGACATTGGGAATAATCTCCCTCGTCTCAGTAATTGTATCAAGAGTATTGAACGGAAAGAAAGCCTTGGGAGTAATCTCCTTCGTCTCCAGAGTTGGGACAGACGTATCAAGTGTAAAGATTACATTGCTACTGGTCTTCCTCGCCTCAGTTGTGTTAAAGAGCGTGAAAGAGAAGAACATATTGAGAGTATTTTCCCTCAAGACTCATCACCAAACGAGACATTCAGACCAGAGCATGCCAAAAAAATAACCTAAGTCAGAGTGTCGGATGAAGTCAAGGACACTACTGGAACAGTTCCCTTTGTTTTCACCTACAAGAGGAGGGGAAAGAAAGAAGAGAAATAACACTGTATTGGAAATAAGAGTGTTTGACTTTTTAACAAGCCCTAAGAGAAGCCTGGAAGGAAGTGCACAAGTTGATAAAAGAAACTGTACAAATTTATCCAACGGCTGAATCAACTGAACCAGGAGAAGGGAGTCATTCTCCGGGTTCTTTCACCTAAATTGCTGAATCAGAAACTAAGGCAAAGGGTTACTCAACAGCAGCTTTGAGGCTGACCAAGTCGACCAAGAGGAGATAACAGTTGTTGATCTGTGGGACCAAGAGAAGTGAGTCATTCTCTTGGCATTCTCTACAAGTGCAGAACTTGAAATATCAGACTAACAGAAATACACCCCTAGGGCTGATCCGAATGTACCAGGAGATGGGAGCCCTTCTCCTGGAGTCGTTTATATTAATATCTTTTGTTAGTGGCAGGGCTAGAGTAAGTTAGTTTGACAGAGGACGGATGCTTTGAGTTTGACAACGAGCCTGAGGACGAGCACCCAAGTTCTTCTTTATTTAGGTAGGGAAAACCCTTTAGAGATCAGGTAAGACAGGCCTTTTTCATTATTATTTAAATAAAGTTTGTTGTAAAGATGTCACCCGTTTATTCGACTCCTTACTCCAGCATGCCACAACTCCTTGACAGGAGTGAAACTTGTAATGGGCCTCAAGGAGATGGTCTAAACTAGAAATGAAAGCAGTGATGGGCCTGTGGGAGACGGTCTATGCGCAAATGAAAGAAGTGATGCACCCAGAGGAGAAATTGTATTCTAAAAAGAAAAGGTGTGATTGGCCTGGAGGAGAAAGTCTGTGCTGGAAAGAAAAAGTGTGATGGGCCTGAAGGAGACATTCTGTGCTGGAAAGAAAAGGCGTGATGGGCCTGGAGGAGACAGTCTATGCTGGAAAGAAAAGGCGTGATGGGCCTGGAGGAGAAAGTCTGTGCTGGAAAGAAAAAGTGTGATGGGCCTGAAGGAGACATTCTATGCTGGAAAGAATAGGCGTGATGGGCCTGGAGGAGACACTCTATGCTGGAAAGAAAAGGCGTGATGGGCCTGGAGGAGACAGTCTGTGCTGGAAAGAAAAGGCATGATGGCCTGGAGGAGAAGGTCTGTGCTGGAAAGAAAAGGTGTGATGGCCTGGAGGAGACATTCTGTGCTGGGAAGAAAAGGCGTGATGGGCCTGGAGGAGACATTCTGTGCTGGAAAGAAAAGGCGTGATGGGCCTGGAGGAGACATTCTGTGCGGGAAAGGAAAGGCGTGATGGGCCTGGAGGAGACCGTCTGTGCTGGAAAGGCGTGATGGGCCTGGAGAAGACAGTCTGTGCGGGAAAGAAAAGGTGTGATGGGCCTAGAGGAGACAGTCTGTGCGGGAAAGAAAAGGTGTGATGGGCCTGAAGGAGACATTCTGTGTGGGTAAGGAAAGGCATGATGGGCCTGGAGGAGACATTCTGTGCTGGGAAGAAAAGGTGTGATTGGCCTGGAGGAGACCGTCTGTGCTGGAAAGGAAAGGCGTGATGGGCCTAGAGGAGACATTCTGTGCTGGGAAGGGAAGGCGTGATGGGCCTGGAGGAGACATTCTGTGCTGGAAAGAAAAGGCATGATGGGTCTAGACATTCTGTGCTGGAAAGAAAAGGCGTGATGGGTCTGGACATTCTGTGCTGGAAAGAAAAGGCGTGATGGGTCTGGAGGAGACAATCTGTGCTGGAAAGGGAAGGCGTGATGGGTCTGGAGGAGACATTCTGTGCTGGAAAGGGAAGGCGTGATGGTCTGGAGGAGACATTCTGTGCTGGAAAGGAAAGGCATGATGGGACTAGAGGAGACATTCTGTGCTGGGAAGAAAAGGCGTGATGGGCCTGGAGGAGACATTCTGTGCTGGAAAGGGAAGGCGTGATGGGCCTGGAGGAGACATTCTGTGCTGGAAAGGAAAGGCAAGGCGTGATGGGCCTGGAGGAGACATTCTGTGCGGGAAAGAAAAGGCGTGAAGGGCCTAGAGGAGACATTCTGTGCTGGGAAGAAAAGGCGTGATGGGTCTGGACATTCTGTGCTGGAAAGAAAAGGCGTTATGTGTCTGGAGGAGACATTCTGTGCTGGAAAGAAAAGGTGTGATGGGCCTGGAGGAGACATTCTGTGCTGGAAAGAAAAGGCGTGATGGGCCTAGAGGAGACATTCTGTGCTGGGAAAAAAAAGGCGTGATGGGTCTGGACATTCTGTGCTGGAAAGAAAAGGCATGATGGGCCTAGAGGAGACATTCTGTGCTGGGAAGAAAAGGCGTGATGGGCCTAGAGGAGACATTCTGTGCTGGGAAGAAAAGGCGTGATGGGCCTAGAGGAGACATTCTGTGCTGGGAAGAAAAGGCGTGATGGGCCGGAAGGAGAGATTCTGTGCTGGGAAGAAAGAGCGTGATGGGCCTAGAGGAGACCTTCTGTGCTGGGAAGGAAAGGCGTGATGGGCCTGGAGGAGACATTCTGTACTGGAAAGGAAAGGAAAGGAAAGGCAAGGCGTGATGGGCTTGGAGGAGACATTCTGTGCGGGAAAGAAAAGGCGTGATGGGCCTGGAGGAGACATTCTGTGCTGGAAAGAAAAGGCGTGATGGGTCTGGACATTCTGTGCTGGAAAGAAAAGGTGTGATGGGTCTGGAGGAGACATTCTGTGCTGGAAAGAAAAGGCGTGATGGGTCTGGAGGAGACATTCTGTGCTGGAAAGAAAAGGCGTGATGGGCCTAGAGGAGACATTCTGTGCTGGGAAGAAAAGGCGTGATGGGTCTGGAGGAGACATTCTGTGCTGGGAAGAAAAGGCGTGATGGGCCTGAAGGAGACATTCTGTGCTGGAAGAAAGGGCATGATGGGCCTAGAGGAGACATTCTGTGCTGGAAGAAAGGGCATGATGGGCCTAGAGGAGACATTCTGTGCTGGGAAGAAAAGGCCTCATGGGCCTGGAGGAGAGATTCTGTGCTGGAAAGGAAAGGTGTGATGGGCCTGGAGGAGACAATCTGTGCTGGAAAGGACCTGCTTAAACAATATGAAAAGATCCGGGGCCTCCCCTGTCAACACAGTGAGGAAACCCTGGAACGAGTGCAAAAGGGAAACATTGGACACCTGAGACATGAACTATTTCACCTGTGACTGCATTTTTAATTTTAGTTACTTTTGCTTTACAAATGTTTACCACATGTTAATGTTTCATAACCAATACTTAAGATACAAAACACTTTAGCACATAATAGCCAAAAATAAAGGTGAACGGTTTTTAAACTTATAAAAATAACATATAAACAGCACTTTACAGCTGTATGGAATAGTGCAAACCCTTGCCTGTCAAGATCATTCACTGTACCATTCCTCACAGCAAGTATGTTACAGCAGAAATCACTGGCTGGTATAGGCCGGGCCCAGGATACAATTGGCAGCAGACAGGGAAGGGCAGCAGGGGGCTGGTGGCAGAGCAGACAGGGAAGGGCAGCAGGGGGCTGGTGACGGAGAGGACAGGGAAGGGCAGCAGGGGGCTGGTAATGGAGTAGATAGGGAAGGGGCAGCAAGGGGCTGGTGACGGAGCAGACAGGGAAGGGGCAGCACGGGGCTGGTAATGGAGTAGACTGGGAAGGGCAGCAGGGGGATGGTGGCAGAGCAGACTGGAAAGGGGAGCAGGGGCCTGGTGGCAGAGCAGACAGGGAAGGGGCAGCAGGGGGCCGGTGACAGGGAAGACATGGAAGGGCAACAGGGGGCCGGTGGCAGAGCAGACAGGGAAGGGGCAGCAGGGGGCTGGTGACGGGCCAGACATGGAAGGGCAACAGGGGCCTGGTAATGGAGTAGACAGGGAAGGGCAGCAGGGGGCTGGTGGCAGAGCAGACAGGGAAGGGGCAGCAGGGGGCTGGTGGCAGAGCAGACAGGGAAGGGGCAGCAGGGGGCTGGTGACGGGGCAGACATGGAAGGACAACAGGGGCCTGGTAATGGAGTAGACAAGGAAGGGCAGCAGGGGCCTTGTGATGGAGCAGACAGGGAAGGGGCAGAAGGGGGCTGGTGATGGAGCAGACAGGGAAGGTGCAGCAGGGGGCTGGTGACGGAGCATACAGGGAAGGGCAGCAGGGGGCTGGTGACGGAGCAGACAGGGAAGGGCAGCAGGGAGCTAGTGACGGAGCAGACAGGGAAGGGCAGCAGGGGGCTACTGACCGAGCAGACAGGGAAGGGCAGCAGGGGGCTAGTGACAGTGCGGGAAGGGGCAGCAGGGGGTTGGTGACAGAGCAGACATGGAGGGCAACAGGGGGCTGGTAATGGATTAGACAGGGAAGTGGCATCAGGGAGCTAGTGATGGAGCAGACAGGGAAGTGGCATCAGGGGGCCGGTGACGGAGCAGACAGGGAAGGGCAGCACAGGCCTGGTGATGGAGCAGACAGGGAAGTGGAGGCAGGGGGCTGGTGTCGGAGCAGACAGGGAAAGGGCAGCAGGGAGGGTGACGGAGCAGACAGGGAAGGGCAGCAGGGGGCTGGTGATGGGCCAGACATGGAAGGGCAGCAGGGGGCTGGTGGCAGAGCAGACAGGGAAGGGGCAGCAGGGGGCTGGTGGCAGAGCAGACAGGGAAGGGGCAGCAGGGGGCTGGTGACGGGGCAGGCATGGAAGGGCAGCAGGGGCCTGGTGATGGAGCAGACAGGGAAGGGGCAGAAGGGGGCTGGTGATGGAGCAGACAGGGAAGGGGCAGCAGGGGGCTGGTGATGGAGCAGACAGGGAAGGGGCAGCAGGGGGCTGGTGATGGAGCAGACAGGGAAGTGGCAACAGGGGGCTGCTGATGGAGCAGACAGGGAAGGGGCAGCAGGGGGCTGGAGCAGACAGGGAAGGGGCAGCAGGGGGCTGGTGATGGAGCAGACAGGGAAGGGGCAGCAGGGGGCTGGTGATGGAGCAGACAGGGAAGGGGCAGCAGGGGGCTGGTGATGGAGCAGACAGCGAAGGGGCAGCAGGGGGCTGGTGATGGAGCAGACAGGGAAGGGGCAGCAGGGGGCTGGTGATGGAGCAGACAGGGAAGGGGCAGCAGGGGGCTGGTGACGGAGCATACAGGGAAGGGCAGCAGGGAGCTGGTGACGGAGCAGACAGGGAAGGGCAGCAGGGGGCTAGTGACGGAGCAGACAGGGAAGGGCAGCAGGGGGCTAGTGACGGAGCAGACAGGGAAGGGCAGCAGGGGGCTGGTGACAGTGCGGGAAGGGGCAGCAGAGGGCTGGTGGCAGAGCAGACAGGGAAGGGGCAACAGGGGGCTGGTGACAGAGCAGACAGGGAATGGCAGCAGGGGGCTGGTGACGGAGCAGACAGGGAAGTGGCATCAGGGGGCTGGTGACGGAGCAGACAGGGAAGGGCAACAGGGGGCTGGTAATGGAGTAGACAGGGAAGTGGCGGCAGGGGGCTGGTGTCGGAGCAGACAGGGAAGTGGCAGCAGGGGGCTGGTGTCGGAGCAGACAGGGAAAGGGCAGCAGGGAGGGTGACGGAGTAGACAGGGAAGGGCAGCAGGGGGCTGGTGACGGGCCAGACATGGAAGGGCAACATGGGCCTGGTAATGGAGTAGACAGGGAAGGGCAGCAGGGGGCTGGTGGCAGAGCAGACAGGGAAGGGGCAGCAAGGGGCTGGTGGCAGAGCAGACAGGGAAGGGGCAGCAGGGGGCTGGTGACGGGGTAGACATGGAAGGGCAACAGGGGCCTGGTAATGGAGTAGACAAGGAAGGGTAGCAGGGGCCTGGTGATGGAGCAGACAGGGAAGGGGCAGCAGGGGGCTGGTGACGGAGCAGACAGGGAAGGGGCAGCAGGGGGCTGGTGACGGAGCAGACAGGGAAGGGGCAGCAGGGGGCTGGTGACGGAGCAGACAGGGAAGGGGCAGCAGGGGGCTGGTGACGGAGCAGACAGGGAAGTGCAGCAGGGGGCTAGTGACGGAGCAGACAGGGAAGGGCAGCAGTGGGCTGGTGACAGTGCAGGAAGGGGCAGCAGGGGGTTGGTGACAGAGCAGACATGGAAGGGAAACAGGGGGCTGGTAATGGAGTAGACAGGGAAGTGGCATCAGGGGGCTGGTGACAGAGGAGACAGGGAAGGACAGCACGGGCCTGGTGATGGAGCAGACAGGGAAGTGGCGGCAGGGGGCTGGTGTCGGAGCAGACAGGGAAGTGGCAGCAGGGGGCTGGTGTCGGAGCAGACAGGGAAGTGGCAGCAGGGGGCTGGTGTCAGAGCAGACAGGGAAGTGGCAGCAGGGGGCTGGTGTCGGAGCAGACAGGGAAGGGGCAGCAGGGGGCTAGTGTTGGAGCAGACAGGAAAGGGGCAGCAGGTGCTGGTGTTGGAGCAGACAGGGACTGGGCAGCAGGGGGCTGGTGATGAACCAGACAGGGAAGGGGCAGCAGGGAGGGTGACGGCGCACGCAGGGAAGGGGCAGCAGGGAGGGTGACGGAGCAGATAGGGAAGGGCAGCAGGGGGCTGGTGACGGGCCAGACATGGAAGGGCAACAGGGGCCTGGTAATGGAGTAGACAGGGAAGGGCAGCAGGGGGTTGTTGGCAGAGCAGACAGGGAAGGGGCAGCAGGGGGCTGGTGGCAGAGCAGACAGGGAAGGGGCAGCAGAGGGCTGGTGACGGGGCAGACATGGAAGGGCAGCAGGGGGCTGGTGACGGAGCAGACAGGGAAGGGCAGCAGGGGGCTAGTGACGGAGCAGACAGGGAAGGGCAGCAGGGGGCTAGTGACGGAGCAGACAGGGAAGGGCAGCAGGGGGCTGGTGACAGTGCGGGAAGGGGCAGCAGGGGGTTGGTGACAGAGCAGACATGGAAGAGCAGAAGGGGGCTGGTGATGGAGCAGACAGGGAAGGGGCAGCAGGGGGCTGGTGATGGAGCAGACAGGGAAGGGGCAGCAGGGGGCTGGTGATGGAACAGACAGGGAAGGGGCAGCAGGGGGCTGGTGATGGAGCAGACAGGGAAGGGGCAGCAGGGGGCTGGTGATGGAGCAGACAGGGAAGGGGCAGCAGGGGGCTGGTGATGGAGCAGACAGGGAAGGGGCAGCAGGGGGCTGGTGATGGAGCATACAGGGAAGGGCAGCAGGGGGCTGGTGATGGAGCACACAGGGAAGGGCAGCAGGGGGCTAGTGACGGAGCAGACAGGGAAGGGCAGCAGGGGGCTAGTGACGGAGCAGACGGGGAAGGGCAGCAGGGGGCTGGTGACAGTGCGGGAAGGGGCAGCAGGGGGTTGGTGACGGAGCAGACATGGAAGGGCAACAGGGGGCTGGTAATGGAGTAGACAGGGAAGTGGCATCAGGGGGCTGGTGGCAGAGGAGACAGGGAAGGGCAGCACGGGCCTGGTGATGGAGCAGACAGGGAAGTGGCGGCAGGGGGCTGGTGTCGGAGCAGACAGGGAAGTGGCAGCAGGGGGCTGGTGTCGGAGCAGACGGGGAAAGGGCAGCAGGGAGGGTGACGGAGCAGACAGGGAAGGGCAGCAGGGGCTGGTGATGGAGCAGACAGGGATGGGGCAACAGGGGGCTGGTTATGGAGCAGACAGGGAAGGGGCAACAGGGGGCTGGTGATGGAGCAGACAGGGAAGGGGCAACAGGGGGGTGGTGATGGAGCAGACAGGGAAGGGGCAACAGGGGGCTGGTGTCGGAGCAGACAGGGAAGGGGCAGCAGGGGGCTAGTGTCGGAGCAGATAGGAAAGGGGCAGCAGGTGCTGGTGTTGGAGCAGACAGGGACTGGGCAGCAGGGGGCTGGTGATGAACCAGACAGGGAAGGGGCAGCAGGGAGGGTGACGGCGCACACAGGGAAGGGGCAGCAGGGATGGTGAAGGAGAAGACAGGGAAGGAGCAGCAGGAGGCTGGTGATGGAGCAGACAGGGAAGGGGCAACAGGGGGCTGGTGATGGAGCAGACAGGGAAGGGGCAGCAGGGATGGTGACGGAGAAGCCAGGGAAGGAGCAGCAGGAGGCTGGTGATGGAGCAGACAGGGAAGGGGCAACAGGGGGCTGGTGATGGGGCAGACAGGAAAGGGGAGCAGGGGGCTGTATCGGAGCAGACAGGGAAGGGGCTGCAGAGGGCTGGTGACTGGGCAGACAGGGAAGGGGCAGCAGGGGGCTGGTGACGGAGCAGACAGGGAAGGGGCAGCAGGGATGGTGAAGGAGAAGACAGGGAAGGAGCAGCAGGAGGCTGGTGATGGAGCAGACAGGGAAGGAGCAGCAGGAGGCTGGTGATGGAGCAGACAGGGAATGGGCAACTAGGGGCTGGTGATGGGGCAGACAGGAAAGAGGAGCAGGGGGCTGTGTCGGAGCAGACAGGGAAGGGGCTGCAGGGGGCTGGTCACTGGGCAGACAGGGAAGGGGCAGTTGGGGGCTGGTGATGGGGCAGACAGGTAAGGGGCAGCAAGGGGCTGGTGTCAGAGCAGATAGGGAAGGGGCAGCAGGGAGGGTGAAGGAGCAGACAGGGAAGGGGCAGCAGGGGGGCAGAAGATGGCGGGCAGGTGCATTCGACTTGTGGCTTGCTCTCCCAGGTTTGAACCATGAGATTCAGCTTGGATTTGGAGCAATACGATTGGCTGAGCCCTGCGCCAAGGGAGCTAGAAATAAAGCAACATCACTTCACAAGTTTGACGAACCATCTTGCCCTTTCCAAAGAACACTAAAGCAATTAGCAAAACCGGGAGCCATTGGAAACCACAGGTCTGACACTTTTCAAGGCACAGGGCCACATTACGAGTCCGGCGGTAACCGCGGCGGTAAAACCGCCGGACTCGTATTACCATTCCGCCTCTGTGATTCCCGGAATTACCGGGGCATTACAACCCCGATTTTCCGGGAATCATGGAGGCGGAATGGTGTTAATCACCATTTCCATTGAGTCCTATGGGACTCAATGGGAATGGGGATCATGGAAACACCGGCAGCATCTCGTAATGCTGCCGGTGTTTCCTCGTCCACCTGCAGGCGGCCGGTGTTAAACCCGCCAGGTCAAACCTGGCAGGAACATCACCTCCCTCCTGCAGGAGTCGGGATCAGGCGGTCCGGAAACAACGGTGGCGGCGGGTTTACCGTCACCGTTATTTCCGGACCGCCTGATTTGTAATGAGGCCCAAAATCTTCTTTTGAACCCGAAAAACACTGAAACTGCAAGTCACATCAAGGCGCGCATGGGAAGTGCAAGTCACGTCAAGGCGCGCATGGGAAGTGCAAGTCACGTCAAGGCGCGCATGGGAAGTGCAAGTCACGTCAAGGCGCGCATGGGAAGTGCAAGTCACGTCAAGGCGCGCATGGGAAGTGCAAGTCACGTCAAGGCGCGCATGGGAAGTGCAAGTCACGTCAAGGCGCGCATGGGAAGTGCAAGTCACGTCAAGGCGCGCATGGGAAGTGCAAGTCACGTCAAGGCGCGCATGGGAAGTGCAAGTCACGTCAAGGCGCGCATGGGAAGTGCAAGTCACGTCAAGGCGCGCATGGGAAGTAGAGACAGCTCAGACCTTTCACAGCAGGGAAGAAGGACCACGTTACTCGAGCTAGATAATAAAGAAAATCACAGACGCGACACATACAAGAAAACGGGGGGAAGTAAGGAGAACGCGAAGATCAGCTTTCTGACTCTGGGGCCTGCAAAGTCAGGCTACTTAGCTTAAAGATTACATCAGGAGGCTTGACTTCAGAGCCCTCTGAAATGAGATTTGCATTCTTAGTGGTTGAAGTGAAAAGTTGTTGCCTTGACACCAGCCAGTTTCTTCCTCGTTTCCACTTTGATGATGGACATATCCTGGAGGATCCACAGGGCCTCTTTGCTTGATAGCGAGGTAACACGATGGTTAAATATTCACGGCCATTGTCCCAGGAGAATGTATGTGTGATGCAGTGTAAGGGTGCAGAAGTGCAAGTCTGACACAGTGGTGGCATGTTTGTCAGCAAAGAATGTTATTATAAGAAAGGGAAAAGCCTATCTTGCCCTATATCTATGGGGGGTTGGACTACCTCAACAAAAATACTAAGGACACTGTCAGGATGTCCATAATGAAAAAAATACCCATCGTTCTGTCTCCAAACCTATTTCCGGCCCTTACACTAAATTAACTAAGGACAACTGGGTATCTTCTAAATCGGGGGGGGGGGGGGGGGGCTTCTCTCACTCTCTGGACATGGCCATTTAAAGTTCAGTTCACTACATGAAAACCCAATGAGTGGCACGGTTCCCAAATATCCAAAAAGGGGGAGCCCTTTCCCTTGTTTCCAACTCAAAACTGTAGCCCAAGTCTGGAACACTATCCTGCCAGACTTGCCGAAGAATTCAGGACTCAAGCAAATGTCTCTTTCTTCTAGAGTGGATCCTCGACCCGTTGTTTTATTCTCTTGCACTTTTCCATATGGGTCCCAAACCCCTCTCTGGGCTGTCTCGGTTTCTTCTCAACTTCTTCTCCTGTCCCAGTTTGGGCCCTAGACCCCTTTTGACTTTCTCCGGTTCACTCTGACTTGCTTTGGGTCTCAGCCCATTCTAAGTGTCTCTTCCTTTTATGCCGGTCTCTGACCCCTGTGGCTTGCTTGTGCGTGTCTTGCCCACCTACATATAGGTCCAAGACCCTGGTGTGTTGCGCTGCCCCACTGAATGGGCCTGGTGTACTCTCCTGCCAGGTACAGTCCTACATATGATATATTACACAGTTTGTTTAAATGTTTCTTTCCCCCCCTTGTACTTTTCTCAAGTCTCTGGCCCGACTCAGCTTTTGTAATTCCCTTGGGCCCCACACCTGTTCACATTGGCCTTTCAGGACACTTGGTTCACTCTCCTGCCAAGTGCTCACTAGTCTGGTGCATTGGTTTGTCCTAATATTCTTTTTGGGGTTCTTGACCAACGTGACGTTAGCTTCAACTTGCTTTGGGTCCCCGACCCTCCTTAGGTTTTCCTTGTTTCCAGCCCCTCTCACGGACCCAGGCAGCACCCATACCTTGATTCTGGGCCCCGTCTGCGTGGTGTCCTACTCTGGCTCATACGGTTCTCTAGACAACGTTCTGCTTCTCTTGTTCCTGCTCACACTGTCTTTCGCGACCCTGCTTCCCTTTCAGTGTGTCGTGCTGCGCATCTTAATTCCGCGTGTCGAGCTGCGCAGCTCCCTTCAACCTTAGCGGGTCGGGTTGCTCGCCTTGGCTCCAGGAGGCATCCCAAGTGTTTTCCATGCTTGGGTTCTCTCTCGTGTTGCTGGGTCTGCTGGCTTGTGCCAGTACCTCTGCAGGCAGCGGATTTGTTCCACCATTTCCCCGGTCTTCAGCTTCTTCCAGTGGTTTCACCGTTGTAGTGTTCAAACTTCCCACTCGGTTCCTCCGGAACAGGTTTGACAGCTGAGTTATTCAGTCTTCTAATTAGTATTCTTTATGGCCAATAGGCAGTCTCAAACAACTAGACTGCCTCTTCTGGTTCACGTCATTAGTCTTCATTGCTCCCCTATTCCTCCTCGTCACAGTACTAAACTGTTGATCTCTATAGAGTTTAGCATCCCTCTTCTCAGTCTCAGTACTTTCTTGAGGTTCAACGTCCTCAACTCTACAAAGGTGAATGTAAGTGTGAGGAACTACAGGGCACTGAGCGGTATGAAGGGAAGGAGGGGACAAGAAGGTTGGGAATACTGCGTTCTCTCAATGTAACTGTCACTGTTGCCATGGAAGATTTCTCTCCCCATGAGATCCACCTGCTGAGTACCACCCCCAGCAGCCTCTCCTCCCTCGCCTCATGTGAAGGGGCTTCCCCCATGGATGCAGTGACAATACCGTGGGATTCGTCACATGAAGGTTGACTTTAATTTAACCCTTAGGTCAATCGAGAGCCACCAAAGTCATCTCAGGGCAGATGGTAGTGTCTCAAATATGCAAACAGAAAATTATCCTGGCTTCTCTGTTGAGGACCACAGGCAAGTGTCTGCTAAGAGATTTGGCTAGACTTAGAAATACCACATTGCAGTAGCCCATTAAGCTCAGAGCCTGGAATAGCAGAATTATGTGTCGGAAAACAAACAAAGGCAAAAAGTGAGCAGATCATGACTGAGGGTGTGCAGTGCATGCAAGCGGGTGTAAAGAGCATGGCTGAGGGTGTTTCAAGGGTAACTGAAGGTGTCCAGAATGTGGCTGAGGGTGTAGAAAGCATAGCGGATGGTGTGCAGTGCATGGCGGAGGGTGTGCCAAGAGTGGCTGAGGGTGTCCAGCGTGTGGCTGGGGGTGTGCCAAGAGTGGCTGAGGGTGTCCGGAGTGTGGCTGGGAGTGTGCCAAGAGTGGATGGGGGTGCGTCAGTGGTGTGCTGAGGATTGATGAGAGTTCTCAGGACATGACAAAAACTGTGCCGAGTGGTCATGAATGTCAAGGTTACTTACTGGAAATCCCCTTACGCTGAGTCCTTCTCTTGATTGTCCCAGTCCTCACAGAATGAGTCATCAACCTCCCGACATAGGCAAGCCTCTCCCCTTCTCCAATGAAAAACGCTCCTTTCTTGGGATGACCCATGAGCCTGCCTCATATGTGTGTTGGGTATAAGAACACCCCCCACTTCTCCTCTCTGTAATCTAGCAATATATTTTACAACAATTACCACCATGGTCCGGGGTAGCAGAAACCAAGGCTGGGACGAGGAAGAGAAGGCCCAGAGTAATGGGATAACCAATAAGTAATCTTGACATTACCGCCTCATCCCTCTTCCTCTTGTCAGTCTTCACAGAATGAGAATATACATACCAGTAAGCAAGTGGAAAAGTGCACCACAAAACAGGCCGAACACTCAAATGCCGTGCAAACTAACCACAATTTAATGTGTGCACCAATCAGTGACACAAGAAAAAACTGGTAACCTGAATGACGCACCAGCAGAGCAGCATACAACTTGTAGTCAGTGATAAACATTCTATGAGCATGCGCAACGGTGTGACAAAATCACCTAACACTTATGGTGATGGGAATTGTAGTCTTCCCGAGTCTGTGCTGCAGTGATGGGAATTGTAGTCTTCCCGAGTCCGTGCTGCAACAGCCAGGACAACCGCCAGTCAATGCGTTAGTGGTTGCCATGGTTGCTCCTGTCAACGGGTTTCCTGATGCTCATGGACCCCAGGAACTAGCACTTATAAGTAATAAAGCTGATGGGGTTCAGATGGAGGATCAGATAAAGGCCCTTAGGACCCATGGGCAGATGCCAAGTGGGTGACCAGACCCTGTGACAAGTAAACTACGTGCCTAAGGAGGCTAGGTTCTTCATGTGAGTGATAGGGACCCAAGAGACCATAAACACCCATCAGCTGTGCTCTCAGTGTCGACTGAGCAAGGACCCGCCAGGAACACTCATGAAGGACATCTGGCACCTGAAGCAGATTACAAGTCATGGTATAAAAGCTGGCCTTGAGACACCAAGTGGAAAAATAGCATCAGTGCCTAGTGAAGGTTTTGAAAGCGGATGGGTATCCACAAGCCTGGATTGCCGTGGCGAGGTCAGTGGAAAGACCCTCCCTTTCAAGCCCTCACAGTTCATCTACCAGGCCATTGATGAAAGCTCAGTCAGGGTGGACGCTTGCAGAGGAGACCACAACAGCGGGATAGGGCTGAAATGGAGGGCAGGGCACTCTGGTGCAAGGTGGAGTATGAGAGGGACGAGGGTTTCCTTGGCCAGAATGAAGTTACCACAATCAACTGTACCTTTTCTCTCTTCGCTCCAAGAAGAACCTTCAGAATGAGAGGGCAGCGAGGGAAGGAAAAGAGAGGGGACATTGGCCATGGGGAAGGGAGGATGTCTGTACTCATTGCCAGAGGATACCAGGAACTTCCCATGTACATCGGAAAGAGACTGCATTGGCTGGAGCCTGTTGCAGATTGGCGTGAAAGTGGAGTTTCTTAAGGAATCCATCCCTCCGGATGGAAAGGCCATTCTCAGGTTGTGTGCTGTGGTATTCCCCAGCCCTCCGGATGCAAGAAGCCTAAAGCAAGAGAGGTTTATCCTCAGCCCAGCACATAATCCCATGAGCCACAAACAGCATATAGTGACAACTCATACCCGTTGCTGTTTGACAAATGCCTTGGCCACCTGATTGCCCCTGTAAATCAAGACTGCCCTCCCCTTATTCTTTGGTACAGGAGAAAGCCATGCCCTCAGAATAGCAGAGGTCTTTTTAATTCATTGATATTTCTTGATACTCTCTGTTCCATCTTTCTTTGATGCAGGAGGGCCCTAAGGTGGTACCCCACCCTACATGACTGACATCTGTCATGAAGATCGGGGTTGGGGGATGCAATGGGAAGCTCTGGAGGAGGTGACAGTCTACACATCATTCCATACCCGCTCTAATTTTGGAGGACACTGTGTTCTCACTGGAATAATCTTTAGAGCAGCCCTTACAATGTGCATTCACCACCAGCCACTGGCTAGTGATCAGTGACTCTTGGCGAGTAAGAAATGGGGTACTGCGTAGTATATGTGGAAAATTGAGGGATCAAGCAACTTTATGCCAGGCTAGTATCTTGCAACTGGCAGGCAAGATGGTATGTTCCCCTACTTAGAATTCCAGTGGGATAGCAGGTGGAGCACGAGGTGTTTCAGGTAATGTCTGGCCAAGGGAACTATAAATCTGCCGCCATGTCCCCCTGGACTGTAAGATGAGGTCCAAAAGCCTGTTCTGGGGACCTGTAGAGGAGGAGGCCAGACTCTCCTCTCCCTCGTGTGAAAGAGCCCTAGAGCATTCAATGTCATGGGTGGGATCTAGAATGGACTTCAGCAGATCCAGAACCCAACCAAATCTCTCCTAGAGAGAGTGCACAGTCGTTGTACTCCTGCAAGTAAGGAATGAGGTAGGCATGGGTGAGCCAGTCATCCAGGTAAGGATGGTGACAGATGCCCTGGGCATGTAACATGGCTACTCTGGGGTCCAGAACAGTTGTGAATATCAAACCTGGACCTGAAAGTGCCCTGCCCCCACACCCAGAACAAAAAATGTTCTCTGACCTTCAAGGAAGGGGATGTGAGAGTCCCCTCGGGAAATCATTATGCAGAGTCCCCACCTTGGAGAAGGTCTCTTTGTTGAAACAACTAACCCTCTTTAGGACCATAATGAGCTGTCATTCCACCAGAAAGCTTTGCCACACGGAAAGGGATGCAGTAAAGCTCCGAAGTGGGCACTCAACAGATTGCTCCTTTCCAGTCCCACCAATGGTTGACCCCCATTCCTGTATCCGGGGCAAAGGGCCAGTGTTTTAATGGAGTACACCCTGGTTATGATGAGTTGGGCCATGATTCTTCCCAAATTGTCCTGCGGTCCCACCCCCAAGCCAGGAGTGAGTTAGCAGTAGTAAGGGTGAACGTTGGCATGCAACTCTTCCATGCCCAGGCCAATGGCTAGAAAAATAAAGGGAAGAACATGTTTCAAAGTTCCTACTGGAAGAACTGTCTGAAGGCAAAATGAGCATACAACCCCACGTTACGGTAAAGGTCTGGGTTCACCCCGGGGAAGCGGTGATCTTCATTCGAGAAAAAGAGCCTGTCTTGGTAGGTACTAGCCTTATTCTCTGGGGACTGGTACAAGGGGGTAAACTGGCTGGGACTTTAGGGTAGTTAAGATTGTGCACAGTGTGACAGAGGCTGCCCAAAGCGTGGGTGAGACTGTAATGAGTATGGGCGAGAGCGTGCATGCTGGGTGCGGTTGAGAGTGCACTGGTTGAGTGCAGCAGAAGGTGTGCATTGTGTGGTTAGAAAGGAAATGCAGCTTGTGGGCTTAGTTTAAATACTAAAAATTCAAAAAATACACTTGCAAAGATGTTATAGTTTATGTAGCAAAGATTGATGAGGAACATTCCGACTCTCCCAGTCCTAGCAGTAATTCCCTCACAGGGTTCCACCACATGTCAGCCCAGAAGTCACCACTAAGCACCTTGCTGGGGGTCGCAGACAGAGGCCAGCAGCACCTGGCACTCAGTGAATGAATGACAATCTTGTATAAAGCGCTTAATAGCGAAGACCAGTCTCTAAGCACAGGACCAGGATTCAAACCTGTGCTTCCAAGACAAATGCGTAGCCCCTGATCTAGAATCCTGCTGAAGACAGGTGGCCTCATTACAAATCGCCCGGTATGGAAACCACGGTGGCTGTAAACCCGTCGCCACCGTTGTTTCCATGCCGGGCGATCACAACTCCTACAGGCGGGAGGTGATGTTCCCGCCAGGTCTGACCTGGCGGGTTTAACACCGCCCGCCTGCAGGCGGACAAGGAAACACCGGCAGCATCACGAGATGCTGCCGGTGTTTCTATGATCCCCATTCCCATTGAGTTAACACCATTCCGCCTCCGTGATTCCGGGGAAACCGGGGTTGAAATGCCCCGGTAATTCCGGTAATCACGGAGGCGTAATGGTAATACGAGTCCGGCAGTAACCAGGCGGTTTTACCGCTGCGGTTACCGCCAGACTCGTAATGAGGCCCAGTGATTGGCCGAGAGATCGTGTAGGCAATGCTGTCCCACCTGCTGGGCCAAAGTCCGCCTCTAATTGTATTGTCATTTGTATAGCGCCTTGTTACCACTATTACAGCTTCTATGAGCTGTCAGTGGAGCCACCCTCGGAGGGCCCTCGGACCCCCTGTGCCCTTCCTTGCGCATGATTAGAAAGCATCTGGAACTCAGGCGAGGTGTGAGGACCCTCCTGTGCACCGTAGTCCCCTAATAACACCCCCGGACCTCAATGAACCATTGCCGTCCCTGGAGACACGCATTCCATCCGGGCCCGGCTCCCGTGTCTCACCCACGGGGTTCTCCTGCAGGACCCAAGGCGGTGGCCTGGGGGTAGGGAGGGAAGAGATGAGGAAGGAGCCCGAATCACGGCCAACAAAACGCTCACCCGGGCGGGGGATCCTCCCCGGAACTCAAGAACATACTCCCTGGAACACGAGACACCGCTTACCGGAACTTGAGCTGGAACTCCCCGGAACTTCAGACGCTACTTCCTGGAACCCGAGACGCTACTCCCCGGAACTCGAGACGCGACCCAACAAAGCACGAGACGCTACTCCTCGAAAAAGGAGAGGAGACGCTACTCTACAGAGCACGAGGCGCACCTTCCCGTGCCACCAAGACATACTCCCCGGAACAGGGGACGCTACTCCCCAAGACACAGATATGCGCATGCGCGGCAGCCCTATCGGCGGACTGACAATGAAAATATTATTCCTGTAACAGTCCTACAGCACCGGTGTTAACAGGTCGGAAAGGAAAAATAATCTGGATGCCCCTTCAAAACAAGCACGAAACAAGGGCACATCTAAATCACTGTGGATAGGCCTCAAAAGTGAGACATAGGGCCTCATTACATGGTAGGCGGTGAGCCATGGCGCTATTAGCGCCATGGCTCATGCCGGTAAAATACCGGCACCGCCTTGGCGGAAAGGGGAATTACCGCCCCATTCCAAGGTTGGAGGGGCGGTAAATCCCCTTTCCGCCATTGCCCTTCCCCATTCCCATTTCTGCCCCATAGGGGTTTATGGGAATGGAGAAGGCGCTAATTACGGCACCGCAATTTTGCGGTGCCGTAATTAGCTCCGAGGTCCCTTAGCGGGTTGGATTTTAACACCTGCTAAAAGCAGGCGTTAAATCCCCCAACCCGCAAAGGGACCTCGTAGTAAGGCGGTAGGGATTTACCGGTACCAGTATTTTACCGGTACCGGTAAATCTCTACCGCCATCCGTGTAATGAGGCCAATAGAACAGCCAAGGCACACACAGAGAACAAAAAACATTTATTATGATTGCATTTATGGGTCTCATTACGACCCTGGCGCTAATGGGTTAACGGCGCTGTAAAAGGCTGCAGCGCCGTTAATCTATTAGCGCCTAATTACGAGGTCCCTTTGCGGGACCAACCTTAACGGCTGGTTTTACCAGCGGTTAAAGTAGGGACCCGCAAAGGGACCTTGGTGCTAAGTACGGTGCCGCAATTTGCGGCACCGTACTTAGCGCCTTCCCCTTTCTCATTGAGCCCTATGGGGCAAAAATGGGAATGGGGAAGGACCATGGCGGCATGAGAAATTACTGCCCCGCCAACCTCGGAATGGGGTGGTAATTCCCCATTCCGCCATGGCGGAGTCGGTAAGTTACCGCATGGACCATGGTGCTATTACCACCATGGTCCAACGCCTGGGTCGTAATGAGGCCCAATGAGTGTCTACTGTCATTAATTATATGCACAGGGCTTATAAAAACACAACATTGGGCCTCATTACGACCCTGGCGGAAGACCATGGTGCTATTAGCACCATGGTCCATGCCGGTAAGTTACCGACTCCGCCATGGAGAAAGGGGGAATTACCACCCCATTACGAGGTTGGCGGGGCGATAAATCCCCTTTCCGCCATTGCCCTTCCCCATTCCCATTTCTGCCCCATAGGGGTTTATGGGAATGGAGAAGGCGCTAATTACGGCACCGCAATTTTGCGGTGCCGTAATTAGCTCCGAGGTCCCTTAGCGGGTTGGATTTTAACACCTGCTAAAAGCAGGCGTTAAATCCCCCAACCCGCAAAGGGACCTCGTAGTAAGGCGGTAGGGATTTACCGGTACCAGTATTTTACCGGTACCGGTAAATCTCTACCGCCATCCGTGTAATGAGGCCAATAGAACAGCCAAGGCACACACAGAGAACAAAAAACATTTATTATGATTGCATTTATGGATCTCATTACGACCCTGGCGCTAATGGGTTAACGGCGCTGTAAAAGGCTGCAGCGCCGTTAATCTATTAGCGCCTAATTACGAGGTCCCTTTGCGGGACCAACCTTAACGGCTGGTTTTACCAGCGGTTAAAGTAGGGACCCGCAAAGGGACCTTGGTGCTAAGTACGGTGCCGCAATTTGCGGCACCGTACTTAGCGCCTTCCCCTTTCTCATTGAGCCCTATGGGGCAAAAATGGGAATGGGGAAGGACCATGGCGGCATGAGAAATTACTGCCCCGCCAACCTCGGAATGGGGTGGTAATTCCCCATTCCGCCATGGCGGAGTCGGTAAGTTACCGCATGGACCATGGTGCTATTACCACCATGGTCCAACGCCTGGGTCGTAATGAGGCCCAATGAGTGTCTACTGTCATTAATTATATGCACAGGGCTTATAAAAACACAACATTGGGCCTCATTACGACCCTGGCGGAAGACCATGGTGCTATTAGCACCATGGTCCATGCCGGTAAGTTACCGACTCCGCCATGGAGAAAGGGGGAATTACCACCCCATTACGAGGTTGGCGGGGCGATAATTCCCCCTTCCTCCATGGCCCTTCCCCATTCCCATTTTTGCCCCATAGGGCTCAATTGGGAAGGAGATCATTACGGCACCGTAAATTACGGTACCGTAATTACCTCCGAGGTACCTTTGCGGGTCCCGTAATTTACTCCTGCTAAAAGCAGGAGGTAAAGAGGGACCCGCAAAGGGAACTCGGAATATGGAGGTAATGGATTACCGGCATCGGTGCCCTTACTGGCGCCGGTAATCCCTTACCTCCAACCTCGGAATGACCCCCATTGACTTTTTTGCCACTTCACTTCTCTGGTCCATCACCACAGGCATCCCTAGAGGGGGACATGAATTGCCCTCTCCTATTGGCTACTTTGCTCCCCCCTAATTGGGGGTCTGCCCTGTGGCGTTTCCCTTTTAAGAACGTGTTTTGCCCCTTTAATGATGTATCATGACAACGTCATGACGGACTTGAAATATAAAGGGCCTCTGCCAACAAGAACTTCTGCCAAGGACTGGATCAGAACCCGAACACTCTGATCAGCATACTCACTGCCACCACTGCAAACCGCTTCGACCTCTACACGCAGCCCATCACTGCGAAGACCCTGTGAAACCAGCCCTACTGTGACACGACAACACAGACCAAGAACAGACATGCCAACATACATCAGGCCCTGAGAGGGAGATTTCCCGACAGCAATCGGGAGAAAGTATTTTTCCCATAGGATTGCATTAGAGTTATAAATATTTTAGGCGGGAGACAGTAAAAAATAGCCTGATTTTTCATTCAAAAATCGGGAGTCTCCCGCCTAAATCGGGAGGGTTGGCATGCACAGCTCTCAACTCACACGCTTTTGGCGGGTGTCACCCGCCCTGTAAATGGCTGACTCACCCGCCAAGCATCCTGCACGCTCATTCATTCCAATGGGCGTCTCACCCGCCAAAAACAAAATCGGGTGATTTCACCCGCCTTTGCAACACAAATTGTTGAGAGCTATGGGCATGCATGCATGAAGAATACAAACCCACGGCTACATACTCAACCCGAGAAGATGGAGTAATGAGGCTCAAGCCTCGGTATCGAAAAATCACAGCTGATGGATAAAAATCTATCAGCAAGAACGAGAAGCGCCGACGTACGCCAGAACAGCGGCAGACTCCATATAATGGCACAGTTCTCTGGGTCTCACTTTTTTTGTACTGCAGGCCTGCACCGTGTAATCACCCAGACCAGCAAGTGTAACCTGAATGCCCCCTGGCCACTGTCCCTCTGTGTGATCGCAAAGCCATACGTGTTGCGGGGGCTGGTTATTGGCATAAAGCTGGCCCCAAGGGGTGCTAAGGGACACCAGCACCCTGGAGGCCCAATGCCTCAGGAGGTTGCTGGGGAACACCCAGTCTTAAGTGCATACCTCCCAACTCACATGCTTGTGGCGGGTGTCACCCACCAATGAGGCAGCAATCTCAACCGCAAAACCCCTTACATGCTCATTTAAATCAATGGACTTTCAACCGCAAATACAAAATCGTGTGTTTTCACCCGCCCGGGGGCCACAAAAGGTTGAGAGCTGTGGGAGCAGGGAAGACCATACCCTGACCATGCTGACCTTTGCTTGCCCATAGCTCTCAACTCACCCGCTTTTGGCAGATGTCACCCACCTTGCAAAAAGCTGAATCACCCACCAAGTCCCTCATATACCCATTCACTTCTATAGGCTCTGACCCGCCAAACTGAAAATGCGGTCTTTTTTTTAATTTGTATTACTTTAAAAAAAAATTGTTTATTGGTTAAACTTAAAAGAAAAGGACAATTAAGTAAATTAACCATTTACATTTACATTTAAAACATAAAAACAACATTTCAATTTTTTCACAGCTCATCAGCAAACATTTTAGTTCATCACAAAAAGAAAAAAAGGTACAATCTTGTGAAAACATCTCACAACAGTACAGTCACCTCAGTGAACTAAACTAACCTATAATCCTCAGTCATTCTCCTAATGTCATCGGGCCTCATTACACGGTAGGCGGTAAGGGTTTACCGGTACCGGTATTTTACCGGTACCGGTAAACCCTTACCGCCTTACTACGAGGTCCCTTTGCGGGTTGGTACATTAACACCTGCTTTTAGCAGGCGTTAAAAAACGAACCCGCAAAGGCACCGGGGTGCTAATTACGGTACCGCAATTTGCGGTACCGTAATTAGCGCCTTCCCCATTCCCATTATGCCCTATGGGGCAAAAATGGGAATCGGGAAGGGCAATGGAGGAAGGAGGAATTACCGCCTTCCCAACCTTGGAATAGGGCGGTAATTCCCCTTTCCTCCAAGGCGGTACCGGTAAATTACCGGCATGAACCATGGCGCTAATAGCGCCATGGTTTACCGCCTACCGTGTAATGAGGCCCACCATGAGTTAACACCCAATTTATTAATTTCCCTCAACAACATTCACTTGTTTGATCAGACAACATGCAGCTTTCAAGAAATTTGAGTAATGCCAAGCATACGCTCACTTGTTCACCCATTAATACCCAGTGGCACCACTCTAAGTCCAAAGAAGTGTCATATTGGAGGCAATGGGCCTCATTCCGAGTCTGGCGCTAACCAATGGCGCTATTAGCGCCTTGGTCGGCGCCGGACCCGTACTGGCACCGCCCTGGTGGAATGGGAAATTACCACCCTCTTATCCGAGTTGACCAGGGCGATAATTTCCCATTCCCCAGGGCCCTTCCCCATTCCCAAATGAGCCCCCATAGGACTCAATGGGAATGGGGAAATTGCAAATAACGGTGACCGTACTTTACGGTCACCGTTATTGGCTAAAAAGCCCCTTTGCGCCCTCGTCCCTAACGCCTGCTAAAAGCAGGCGTTAAGGACGAGGGCGCAAAGGGAACTCGGAATGTGGCGGTAAGGGATTACCGGCACCGGCCTCGTTAACGGTGACCGGTATCCCTTACCGCCATACTCGGAATGAGGCCCAATGAGCATGTAAATATGCGGTGCGCTGACAGTTAAGACAGGGACGTCATTTCACCAAAATGCCAGTGGTAGCGGAAGTGACATCACTCGACCCTTGACCCCTGGGGACATCACAGGAAGCGATGTCATTTGACCACACCCCGAAGTGATATCGTGGGATGCGATGGAACACGACCTTTCACCTGTTGACAAAACAGGAAGTGCTATCACATAGCATTCCAAACTACAAAAAATATGGTTACGATATCGCTATAATGTGATGTACATTTCATACAAGAATGGATCGCCATATGTATCGTTAAGATCAGTGTATATAGGCCCATATTACCAAATTACTGCGAATGCAAGCAGACGTCCACGACCAAATGATAATGATGTGTTATTATATAGCACTTACGCTTAAGCACTTTATATAGAAAAAATATACACCCAATATCACCCAACCTGTGTTGGTACTCATTTATCGACCTCAGAAGGATTAAAGGTTGAGTTGAAGCGTTTAAGAACAGACTAAATCAGTGACTCACCCCCTGAAGTGTGCCTGAAATAAACCTTTAATGAGTCTAGCAATTATTGTATAGAATTCTTATTTAGGGTCAGTGCTGAAAGTGTTAGACTTGTGTCACTCTTTTTCTTTAAGGGGCTTTAACAAGAAAGCCAGCCACGCCAGAACTAAAGAGCCACATGGTGCTGGCCACAGCCCATGAGCTTACATTACAAAATGATAAAAACCTATTTTTTTCTTTTTTTTTTCTATTTTTTTCTAGAGGTCGCAAGGGTGACCACAGAGGTCGCAAGGGAGACCTCAGAGGTCGCAGTTGCGACCTCTGGCGACCCCCAAATGACGTCCCTGAGTTAAGAGCTGTACATGCTGTTACTAAATGGCAAAGTGACTTTATTTGATCATGTGATCTGCAAAATCAACACAATGCTTGTTCGCTCTACATTTCTGGCTAGTTTTACTTCACCAGTAGCCAGCAAATTTAAGTGTACCCTTAACAACAGGTTTCTGTAATGATGGGATGGACATTTTAGTAAGTATTGTGGAGGTTTATTTGGACCTTTTTCTCTAACTCTAGACATGGGGCCTCATCACGAGTTGGGCTATATTCCTGGCTGTAATACCGCCGACTGTGATAGCCCTAGCACCGACCGGTCCGGTGGTATTACCACCGGATCACCGGTTAGGCCTTAACGGTAAATCCCCATTCCTAATTGGGTCCATTGGATACAATAGGGAATTTTCGGTGCTAATACTGCGGGCTAATACAGCCGGCTGTAATACCGCTGAAAACAGGGATTTTCACCTCCAGAAAAAAGCTGGAGGTAAAAGAGCCGATTTAGCGCCCAACTCGTGATAGGGCCAGCCCTTAAAATCAGCAGTAATACCGTTACCACCGCATTTAAGGGCTACAGCCCAACTCGTGATGAGGCCCATGGTCTTATTACGTCTACATTTTGGGCCTCATCACGAGTTGGGCGGTAACACCGGCGCTATTACCGCCGGTGCTATTAGCCCTACTGCCAAACCCCCCGGCGCTATTAGCGCCGGATCACGGGTTTGGCTGAACGGTTATTGCCCATTCCCCATTGGGCCCATTCAGGAATTCCTCATTCCCCATTGGGCCCAATGGGGAACATTTGCGCTATTACCGCCGGCGGATTTCCCACCAGCGGTAATGGCATCGAAAATCGGCAAATTTGCAGCAGATTTCCCCCCCAGCTCTGAGCTGGGGGGAAATCCGCCATGATCTGGTGGACCCTTAAATGCGGCAGTAATAGCACTACCGCTGCATTTAAGGGTTACCGCCAAACTCCTGATGAGGCCCTTTGTCTTCTGATGGTTTCTATCCTACCCACCTGAGCTTCTTTTAAAAAAAATTATATTCCATCAACCCACAGTTTGAATGACTTGGATATGCATTTTCCAAGGGAGTGCAAATGGCTTTTTTGCCGCTATGAATTTTCTGTATAACATGATGGATTTCCATAGGGTGTTTGACTCAAGAGACTGAAGTCTGAGCTTGTGTCGTATAGTTGATACGGCTAAGGAATTGGGCAATCTAAGCACTTTCCGTCAAAAGAGAACTTTGAGCAAATTCCATATTTTCCATGTTAAACTAAGCATGCCTTCTGAGCCAGCAGGTAAGATATCTCATCGGGTTGAGTGCTCGCTGCTGCGATCTGAGCGTGATCTGCAGGTCGCAGGTTCGAATCCCGGCAAGGCCAACTCAGCCTTTCATCCTTCTGAAGTCGATAAATGAGTACCAATTTTGGTTGGGTGATATTGTATGTAAATATGTGCTTTGTAAAGCGCTTTGGATTAAGGCGCTATATAAATAACACATCATTATCATTATGTTAGAAGTGGAATCGCCTTCTGGCGATAAAAGGCTAACAGGGGAGCAAGACAAAATTTGCAATAAATGCACAGAATTTTCATTGCCTGAGAGGATAGTTGTGCAGCTTTTGTTCGCAACAACAGGTAATGGGATCGGTTGTCAATATTTTTATTGATAACCACGCCCAAATACACTATTGATTGCACATCTTCAATTCTTTCACCTTTTGCCCAGCAGGTTTGATCTTTTGGAGTTTTCTTTAGTGCAGACGTTATATTCAGGACTTTAGATTTGGAGACATTGATGTTCATGTCATTTTCACTTGGGTATTCCGTGAAGCATGTGATTCACCTCAGCAGGCCTATCTGAGAATGGTACAAGAATATGATATGGGCCTCATTACATGGATGGCGGTAAGGATTTACCGGTACCGGTAAAATACCTGTACCAGCAAATCCTTACCGCCTTACTACGAGGTCCTTTTGCGGGTTGGGGGATTTAACGCCTGCTTTTTGCAGGCGTTAAAATTCAACCTGCAAAGGGACCTCGGAGCTAATTACGGCACTGCAAAATTGCGGTGCCGTAATTAGAGCCTTCCCCATTCCCATAGAGCCCTATGGGGCAGAAATGGGAATGGGGAAGGGCAATGGTGGAAGGGGGATTTACCGCCCCTCCAACCTTGGAATGGGGCGGTAAATCCCCTTTCCACCAAGGCGGTGCCGGTATTTTACCGGCATGAGCCATGGCGCTAATAGCGCCATGGCTCACCGCCTACCGTGTAATGAGGCCCATTGTCTGCATAAATGATCCAGGGAATGTGGACTCCATTTATTTTGGGTGCAAAGGCTCTTTACACTGAGAAACACAAAAATCTGAGATGTACAAATTAAACAAAAAAGAAGCCAAAGCACAACCCTGCTTTAGGCCGCGGTGGGTTAACATTTTCTCAGACAAGGCACAAATGGGATTAAGCCTTATTTGGACAGACGTCATTGAGTAGAAGGGCCGAATTGCAATTAACAAATCTGGGGGACAATGCCATTTTTCCAATTTCATCCACAATTTAGATCTGTTGACAAAGTGAAATGCCTGTTGGACATCCACAGAGGCCATGAACACAGAATTGCCCGATCTTAACGCCTCTTGTTTGAGTATTCCAAGAATAAACAGATTCAAGCCAGTACCCACCCCATTAACAAATCCTGTTTGTCGGGGGTTAGATTTTCCAGTCTTCAGAGCCCATTTTGTTAGATCACGTAAGATGACAGAGGCAAACAGCTTTCCCATAGAGTCAAGAAGGGTGATTGTAAAGAAACACCAGAGGAGGGTTATCTGTACTCCTGCTCTCTATATGGCAGAGGAGAGGCAAAGAGGACCGGCGTCAGCGAAAGGGACGCAGCCACGGCTGGCTTCAGAAGCTTCGTCAGCGTCTCTGAGGTCTTCGGGTGGTGGGAAACCCACCGGCGGATTCTCCTCAGTCGTCGGCGGCCTTGACTTTCTTTGGCAGGATGTAAGTGGTCGACGAGAATGAGCAAGGGAGTCCTTGTGTCAAAATGTTCTTAGGCAAAGAGAGCACTGTGGCTCCGGTCGGCGACGGCAGTCGGCGACAGTAGACGGCTGTCCAGTGCTTCTCTTCGTTCTCCTCAGCGTTCCCCTTCTCCGGTCAGCAGCCTTTCATAGGTCTGTGTACCAGGGAGCTTTGGCAAGAATCAGCTGGTGCACGATGGTCCCTCGTAGCTCGGGAAGAGGTCTCCTAGCCAGGTCCTCTCTTGGATCAGTTCTTGAAGGCACAGCAGCTTTCAGATTGCAACGAAGGGAACAGCGGTTCACCTTCTTCTTCTGGCTCGGCTTTGAGAGTAAGCATCAAGTATCAACTTCAGCTTCTGAATGATTTGTAACCCCAGATATATGGTTGATCTCTGTTAGGCAGAATCCTGGGCAGTTATCTTAGGGAGCACTACCCCAGATTAGGACTACAGCAATAAATCCCCTTTGGTATCAATCTGTACCACAAAGATTTAGTTGGTAGCTGTGGCTGAGCAGTCAGACTTATCTCAAGAGGGAGATGAGCAGTATTCAGGGTTGACACAAGAGGTAGTACAGTACGATGGAGCAAGGAAACACTGACCAAAGTTTTGTATTAAAAAAAAAGAGAATATATATATTTATTTATACACTTCTAAGTCAACACATAGATCACAGTTAATAAAGTAAGTTAAGTTTAGTCAAAAGAAAAGCATATACAACTCCCTATTCAATTGTAGACAAGTTTGCGGTATAGTGAAAACTGAGCAAAACGGCACAGTGAAAACTTACTACAAATGGCACTCTACCAATTCAACGAAAGGGAGGGAAAGTACAAGTTAAGTCGAAATATTTTCAGACCCCCCCCTAGCAACACTTCCCTGGTGGGTAAGTAGTGCACAGTAACACTTTAACCAAAAGATAAGTGAATGAAAACTGAGCAAAATGGCACTCCGCAGGTTAAAACAGTAGGAAGGAAGAGGGGTTTAGAAGATTTCAGTGCATCAACACATTTCTCATTGACAACTAATCTCGTGAGAGCAGATCTAACAAATCAGCCAAAGTCAATAGGCCTGAGACAGAGTCAGTGGTACAGGACCAAAAGCTTAGGAGCAAAAATGTTCTTGTAGCTGCAGTCAAGTCTTTAATAGAAAACATTTGAAGAGGTAGATGCAAGGCGAAAGACAATGTTAAGAGAGAGGGCAGCCGACCCCACAAGTAGTTAAAGGATTTCAAACACCTTTAAGGCTACCACAGAGAAAGAGCGGCTTGGCGGAACAATGTACCTTAAATGTGGAGAAGTGGCTCCTGCTGTGGCGGGTGTTCCTGGTAGTTCCTGCAGGTCAAGGGATCCAACAGAGGAAGAGAGGCTCTCGTCGTGGAGGAAGGTGCGAGTCGCTGCACTACCCAAGGATGAAACCAGCCGCGGTGCTGCCAAACAAAGTTTAAAAGGTACGCTCCTTTTAATCGCGGTCTGGGTTGATAACTGCCTGGCTATCCGGTCTTCAAGTGCGGGGCACTGTCGAGTCGACCAAGGCAGGTCTGAGGATGCGATGCGTGAACTCGTTGACCCCACCAGCTCAAGGGAAGGAGGCACTTCGCTGAAGATCTCCTCTCGTCGTGTGGAAGAAAAGTGGTGAGACGATCCGGCAGAGCTTCACCGGTGGTGTAGATGCTGAAGATGTCTCTGGCTTCTCTCCCCTTCGGTTCTGTAGTTCCAGTGGCAACGTCTTGCTCTTCCAGTCCTCAGGCCCTGATTTTATGCAGAAACCATTCATACAGCCTAGCTGTCACTCACACAGTGGAGTGGTCTTCTTGGCGGGAGACCCTCCAGCCTATCAGGTTAGAGTGCGACCTGAGTTGCTGTGGAAACTCTGTCTGGGGGTTCTACTCCGAGCCTGAGAAACTTAGAAAGAAAAACCGCAGCGTTTTCAAACACAACCGCGTTGTGTTTCTGCCTAAATCTGCTTTCCCATTTGGGGCCTTAGGGCTCCCCACAGGGAGCCCTAGAGCCCCAAATGGGAAAGCAGATTTAGGCAGAAACACTGCAGCATTTAGCATTGCGGAAAACAACCGCCTAGTGTTTCTGCCTAAATCTGCTTTCCCATTTGGGGCTCTAGGGCTCCCCGGGGGGAGCCCTAGAGCCCCAAATGGGAAAGCAGATTTAGGCAGAAACACTGCGGCATGTAAACACAACCGTGTTGTGTTTCTGCCTGCCTTGCCTTTCAATTTGGGTCTCCGGTACTCATCTGGGGAGCACCGGAGACCCAAAGTGATAGCCACGGCAGGCAGAATCACAATGCGGCTGTGTTTGAAAATGCTGCGGTTTTTCTTTCTGAGTTTCTCAGGCTCCTCCGAGCCTGAGAAACTTAGAAAGAAAAACCGCAGCGTTTTTCTTGGGAAAGCAAATTTAGGCAGAAACACTGCAGCATTTAGCATTTCCCATTTGGGGCTCTCGGGCCCCCCGTGGGGAGCCCGAGAGCCCCAAATGGGAAATCAGCTGTAGGCAGAAACACCGCGGCATGTAAACACAACCGTGTTATAAAAAAAATAGCACTTACCGAGATGCAGCTGCAGCTTTTCTGCCTGTAGTCTCCGGTCCCCGTCCTCCGCGTACAGCACCAATGAAGGAAAAGCCACCCAGTGGTAGCTTTTGTTTACTACAGCTGGCTGGCTTTTCCTTCATTAGTGCCGCAAAAGCCAAAGCGAGCACAGCGGCGGGCATCCATTTCACAAAATGGATGCCCCCATGTGCTATCTTTGAGCTTGAATTGCTCAAAACTTTACATAGGGACTTCGAAAAAAAATGGCAATAGTTTTTTTTTAATATTGCCTATCTATTTATGAAATAAAAAATGTTGGGTGAACCATTCCTTTAAACACAAAAATACCCCAGAACACACATAGCAAAATGCCTAAGAGTGGGGAAAAAGAGTCTCACTCTTAGCAGTTAAAAATAAATAAATCCTTCAAATCCAGCAAAGCTGCTGGGGGACTCTCCGTAACAATCTCCCATTCACTCTGCTGGGTCACACACAGGCAACCAATCACTCAGAAGGGCATTCAGGCAGTCAGGCAGCCAATCAGGCACACAGTGCATTCAGGCCATTCCTCTCCATCCAGACACTCACAAAACAGAATTTAGATTTGGACAAGCACTCTGCCATTCAAAACTAAACACTGCATTCATACCAGTTTCCGGTAGGGCTGCCTCAGTCATTGTGTCAAACACCAGATACTAGACAACCATAACACGGAATGCGTATTCGTCACACACTCCATTCACCCAGGCCCCACCCCCTGGGCGTACCCACAACATACGGTCATTGGAAAGGCTCCAAACGGTCTGTCCTGGACATCCCTGCACTACCATATATGGAACTTCCACCCAACAGCCACTCAGGGGGAAGGGACAGAGTCAGGGATTCCCAGGACCTTGGGAAAAGTAAGGTAATAGGTGATAGAAAGCTAGAGGCCACGGTGGCCATCTTGTTTCCTATCAGGAATCCACTGGTTTCCGTCCCAGGAGGATAGCTCAGCGGCAATGTGCTCGCCTTGGAAGCAAGACGCGACATGAGCAACACAGGTTTAATCCCCGGGTCCGCGCTTAGAAACCTCTGGGTATTAAGCGCGTTATAAATAACCCATTATATAATATCATATCACTGATTCCAATGACAGGGCCTGGGCATCCCAAAATGGAGGACACACAGTGCACCTGTCACTTAAACACAGAGCTGCCACCAGCCCGTTCCCTGCTCTGTGGGTCACACACAGGTGCCCCAAAACATACACTAGGAGTACAGGGTCGTACTCCCACCCATGGGTGCCATAAGGGTATCCCAAGGGTCTGTTCACCAAACCAAATACAGGAAGAGCCGCACCGCAAGGAGTCCCACATGAACTCCTGCGTGGAAAACAAGACAGACCACATGATAAAAAGCTATAAAGGACAAGGATACGAAGGCCCTGCCCCTCTGATGCATTTCCAGCATCACAGCGATCGGCCGATAGTTCTTAGGATCAGCTCGATCGCCCCTCTTGTATATGGGAACAATGATTGCCTCTTGCCAGCTGGATGGTACTTGTTTCATCATTAATATTTGGCCAAAAACCCTGAAGACTATCCAATCCTCAGGATGTAATTCAAGCAAGTGATTAGAGATACCATTGGGGCCAGCTGCTCTCGACTAAGCCCTCTTATTCTGGATTTCAGATCATCTCTGTCTACCTGAATATCCCAAGGAGAAGAGCTACACCTGGTGTCTGAGATCACAGGATCACTAGTATCTGCAAATAATTTAGAATAATGATCATACCAGCTGGGCTCACTCACTTGACTCAACATGTGATCTGATTTTAAGTGCCCTCCATTATTTAACAATTCCCAAAGGTCTCTGGTGTTTTTATGGTAGATCACTCCCAGCACATGTTCTGCGTCAGACTGCAAACGTTGGCTTTTGGTGGAAATTCGACAATTCTTAAACCTTTGCCTTCTTAGGTGACAAGGCTCATGAGTACTGGTGGAATTCCAGTGAATCATAAGCACACATAGTAGCAGTGGAATTTTTGATATTATGAGAGAATTGTTTTAATATCCAGTCGTACTCAACACGAGAGCAATCTAGGTCAATGGAATTTTCATAGAGCGTCCGAATGGAATAAAGATCTTTTTTGCATACTCTAATGCGATCTCTAGCGCAAGTAACTTCAATTGGGTTAATTAATTGCCTCAATTTGGGTTTATCTTGTTTCACAATTCGAATAGCTACTAGATCATGATCACTCTCATGTTGGGAAACAACTTTCAATTGATCGACTCTGTCTCTATGGGGGCCGGAAACAAAGAAGTAATCTTCGTTGTACACAAACCCACGTAGCAGCACCTGGAATATTCCCATTCAACTGGCCATTCAGCATGTGCAAATCTCTCGCACTGCTTTCAAGAAACCAATCTCTTGCCCTATCCTCCAATTCAGATACAGGTCTCGGTAAACCAGTTTTACTCGAAATATGAATATTCAAATCCCCAAACAACCATCATACCTTTTCACATTCTGCTAGGGCTCTTTCTATGACATTCATAACGTATTGCACGAAATGTACTCCCCTCGTGGGAGTTTACTCTCCAATATAGATTTAGGACTAAGATGTTTTCTGAAACCACCTTACCAGTTTTCGATAACATTAAGACTTGGACATAGGGGTTGGGAGATTGGTGACAAGTGACACGATACCCAACATCAACCTTTACGAGTGTTAATAGCACAGATATGGGCCGACCCAACGGTCCTTTAATTGCAGGATTCAAAAAACACTGATAACCATCACATGATGGAATTTCCCTGAGCCAAGTTTCCTGGAGGCAAATAACATCATTGTCACGCACCCTGGTAGTTGGCACTTCTGGAGCCATTGAAGCACTCTCCTCCATGGATGCTCCGATACGTTTTGTGCCACTCCGTTGGCGCGGTCTATTTGTTTCTAAGATGGCTGACCGCTGGGAGGTTCTTATTCCCATGCCTCCAAGCGCTCGGCGCGTTGCAACCCTAATGTGCCTCTGTCCTTTGGGTCTGAACGCTGTGATTTGCTCTTTGGCTGCCCACCATCTATATTTTCCTCCGGTCCTGGCCGGTAAGTTTTGCATTTGCTTTTCCCCCTCCCACGACAGGTTCTCGTCCCTGTCAGCGGCATTGGTTTTCCTCTGCGCTGTCCCTGGCGCTTTCTCTCTCTCTCTCCCTCTCTGTCCCACTTTCCCTGGTTCTCTTCTCCTCTTGCTTACCCTGTCTAGATTTGTGGCTTCCCGGTCCAGTCTCCCGCTGCTCTCTGTCCTCTGCCCTTCGGGTGGCCTGGTTACGCGGTCTCTCTCCATCCGCTGTTCCGGCTATACAGAGCTGCTCTGCCAGTTGTCTGCAGCACTCACCTGTGTTTTTCAGAAACGCATACCTTTTCACTGGCAATTCGCATTCAAGTCAGATCTGGATCCTTACCATTCTCTAGAGCCCTCCATAGTGCTGACTGTTCTGCAGCTACTCCTGGAATCTCATTGCTGCTCCTCCTCATATCATCAGTCAGGGGGTTTATGTGCCTAAGGAGGTTTTTTCCCCTGTTTCCTTGGCTATCCCGGGAGCGAGGTCACTGGTCTGTTTACACCTAACAGCCACAGTGGCTTCCTCTCGGGATAGACCACAACTGCACAAAAAAAGGATTAGAGAGCTAGAGGAAGGAAAAAGGTGCCATATCCAAGCTCCAGCTCTCCAGGTGAGGAGGAGGGGGACTCTTTTGAGACTGATACTGATCCCTCACAAGCCGACATTGACAGTTTCCAACGCCATAGCAAAGCGATGGCTACTGCAGAGCAAGACCAGGAACTGGTTGCAGCTGTCCAAGAACTTCCCTAGGAGGTAAAGAGCCTGAAGACAGAAAACACTGTGTTCTGCCAGCTAGTCACCAATAGAGAGCATCACCCTGCCGACCTACCACCATGGCATTGGCTTCCGGTAAATATGACGGTTTTCCAAGAGATTGAAAGAATTTATAGAAGCCTGCATGGTACACTTCACCATTCGGGCTAGCACTTATACGCATCAGAACACGCTCATGTTGGCTTTATGATTACCAATATGGTGGGAAACGCTCTTGCTTGGGCAACCGTGCTCGTTACCAATGGCAATCCTGTCCTACATGATTTAAAAAAAATGTTTTACTCTATTAAAACAAGCTTTCAAACGACCTGAGACCACCTTCATTGCCTGTAAAGAATTGCTGGATGTACGCCAGGGAAATTTGGACCTGCTGTCTTATATCACTACATTCAAAGAGCTTGCCACGGAAGCAGGTTGACCTGAACCGGCACAATATTCAATCTTCCGGCGGGGACTTAAAGAAGACATCAAGGATGAACTTGCCAGAACCCTGCGGCCTCCCACTTCTCTGACATGTTGTCAGCCGTCCTACAGATCGAATACCCTTTGTCGGAGCATAGATCCGAGAGGAAGAAGGGTCACTTCACCAGGAAACCCACCCCCAACCAACCATGGCCCCTCTTTCTTAGAAACAAGAGATTAGGTACTAGATCCCGCCTTCGACACTCACGCAACAACGCTACCAAGGCAACTCCACACTTACCACTCGATTCTCCCTCATCCACCACCACACGCAATTCCACCACCACAGAGGTTAAACTACCTGTGTTCAAGGGCGCCCTTATCAATGCTAGGTCACTCACAGCACACGCATTAGACATCACCACCTTATCACCTTATCACCACCTCTGACCTCGACTTCATCACTATATCTGAAACTTGGCTACATGCTGCATCTGGCCCCTCACTATCCCTGGCCTTACCACCTGACTACGGCATCACGCGATGTGACCGTACCACTGCCCAATCTAGAGGCGGTAGTGTGGCCTTCATCCATAAAAACGCTCTTGACCTAAGAGTGGTACCTGACTCCAAACTCGAATCAGCCGAGTCTTTGTCAGTCAAACTATCGCTAACGCCCAACCAAACAGCTACCCTCCACCTTATCTACAGGCCCCCAGGTCCGGCACCGACCTTTGTCGGTGAAATATCCACTCTCCTCCTTGACAAAACTAAAAATAATTCACAAACCATCATCCTAGATGACCTTAATTTAGGCCTTGGTGACCCTAAAGATCCTGTCGCAATAGATCTAGAGAAAGATCTAGAGAATGTCCTTACTGACCTCGGCCTCACCTTGTACATTCAAGAACCCACCCATATCAAAGGCAGAACCCTTGACTGGTTAGCTGGCTCTAACTGCAATATTAAGGTCCTTGACAATACCCCTTGCATATGGTCTGACCATCACATCATAACTTTTAATATCGAAGCCACCCCGCGAACTCCGACACTGATAGCTCCAGCACTCCCCAATAGAAGTAAAAAGGACATAACTAAGGTCCCTTTGTTACTCCCCTCCCTTAATGAGGCCACCAACACCTGCTCTGATCCCACTTCCTTAGCAGACACATATAATCAAACTATGCTTACGGCCATAGATTCTATCGCACCTTTCAAACTCAGGAAGGTTAGACCACAAGCACATCTCAACTCATGGTTCACCCCACTGTTAAGATTGCTCTGCAAAGCTAAACACTGTGCTGAAAATCGATGGAAAAGCCACCCCTCTGATGAGCATAAAGATGGTTTCCTTCTTGCCTCACTTACCTACAAAGATGCCATCATCACGGCAAAAAAAGAATCTCTTATCAATCGCATTCTGCAAGCTGATTCGAATACAAAGGAGCTCTTCAAAATCCTAAAAGAGCTAGAAACCCCAGTCTCCCCCCCCAGATACCTGCACGAAAGACAGTAAATTGTGTGCTAACTGTGGAGGCCACCAGGGGGCGCACAGGCAATGGCTGCCTGAGTGCACAGCTCCCGCCGAAGCCCGGGAATCTGAGGGGATTGAGCCCCCCCCCCCCGAGACTCCCCTGCCGGTCTAACTCGAGAGGCTGAATCGGCACCCCCCCCCCGCGCCCCCAACGAGCGTAAAAGCGGAGCTTGAGCTCCCCCGGGAACCGGAGCTCGTAAGCCGTGGCTCCTGGGCGGAAGACGCGGCAGGTCCGGAACGGCCTCGGCGCCGCATGAGAAACGGTCCCTCCTCGGGCGCGCACGGCCTCGCCGCCCGACCAGCCCTCACCCTCCCCGAGACTACCCCCCCCCCAGTGTGCGAGGAGCGACCAGGTCGGGGTCCGGGCCCCCAAGACTTTGGTGGCACGGCAGCGGAGCGGGGGTCGGCTCCTGCCGCCCCTCCCCCCACAACCCGAGCTGGAGCGCAACGCGTGAAGATTTCCCTTGCGGCCGGGAGGCGAACACGCGCCCGGCATCCGGGGGTCTGGAGCGGTGCCCCCAGGGACCTGCCGCCCCCCTCCCCGGGGAGTGAGAGGAGGGATCAGAGGTCTTCATCGCGGGCGCCCGCGGCCCGCCGGAACTTTGGAGAAGCAGGGTTGACGAAGTCCCGGAGGGCCAGGGACTCGCCCCCCACGGGTGAGCAGACGACGGGACGGGGGCTCCCCTGCATCCCCGCTTGATCGGAGAAGAACCCCGGGAACAGTGTGGATTCCCCCCTTGGTACACAGAGCCTGCACAGCCCGATGCGGGGGTGATCTGGGTGCGAGGCCCCCGCCAGCCGCTGGTGGGGCATGTGCCCGCCCAGAAGTGCCGCCCCCCCAAGACAGGCCATGGGGCAAGAGCCACGGTGCCCCCCCCCCAGATCCGCAGGAAGAGCCCTTTAGGCCTGGACAGTGGGGCTCTCTCGAATCGTCACCCCCCCTCCACAGGGAGACCAGAGGAGGCCTCAGACTAACACGAGGTGTTCAGAAAGGGTGAGAGGCCCCCGCCTGGGAACAGGTGGGGCGAGTGCCCGCCCCCCGGACTTTGACACCCCCTTCGGGGCATCTGAGGATCGTGCAATCCAAGCAAGGAGGGACTGGCCAGCAGGGGACCCTCTGCCCCTCGCCAGAGCCGCGGGATCCAGACGACAGGACACAGGAAAGTACCACATGAGCTGGAGGGAAGCCTTACAGAGATACCGCTTCCAAGAGGTTGTGAGAAGAGACATAGGCTCGAACCGTGAAAGGACCATGGCCCAATCTGGGGACACAGCCCCCTCCTCGGCGGCAATGGAAAGGGGCTTCGCCTCGATACTACAGGAAATCAGGGACATGCGCTCCGACATCGCCCAAAAATTCGAGAAAATGGACCAAAGGGTGGATAAGATCGAGGACAGGCTGCTACAGGTCGAATCCAACCAATCCTCAACAGCAGTCCAAGACGTACAGTACAGCATGAGGCTGGAGGCCCTGGAGAAGAGGGACGAAGAAAGGGCCCGGCAAATGGGTGATTCCGAAAACAGAGAGGGGAGGAACAACCTCAGAATCTTTGGGGTGCCCGAAATGGAAGGGGAAACGTAGAGGGACGTCACCCGTGCTGTACGAGATATCATCACCCTCCTGTTCGCGGAGGAGATGACAACTGAGCTAACATTCGACAGGGTGCACAGGGCGGGGGGCAGGGCCGGGGCCCCCAGGTCGATTCTGGTCCGGTTCCACTACTACTCGGAGAAGACAAAGGTGCTGGAGGAGGCCAGAAAGGCTAGGGAAATCACTTATAACAACGCCCAGGTCTCCATATACCAAGACCTCTCCGCCTATACGCTGGCGAGGCGTAGAATGTGCCACCCTCTTACACAGGTACTTAAGGATAAGGGAGTGCGCTACAGATGGGGCTACTCTTTCTCCCTGACTTTTGAATACATGGGCCAAAGATCGACCCTGATCACGGAAGAGGACATAAGGGGAGCCATACAAGAGTACACGGTGGACACGAACCCCCGGAGGGGCCCGATGGGGCCGGAGCATGGTAGACCCAATGGATCTGGTCCGCCCGGTGAGAGGAGAAGGCGCACCGGTGCGAGGAAATTTAGGAAAATGAACACCCCCTCCCCATCAAAGGACGGAGAACGTAATGACTCCGAGGGCTGAACACGGGGGCTCCTGGAGTGCCCTGGTCGGAGGGACGCAGACTCAGAGGACTTACTACAAACAACGTCCCTACGATCAGCAAGTAGGAGGGGTCCATAGAGGGGTCACAGCCGCGGGGGGATCTTAGGGGGCTCAAGGAGATGAGCTTCTTACGCAGATTGCCTGGCCGAGGTGGGCAGGCTGGTGGTTCGGCCAAAAGCCAGCAATGGCAGAACTACTTGGCTGGACGCCGGGGCGGGGGGTGGGGGGAACACGGGAGTTGGGGAAGTTCAGTTACGGTTCGGGGAGGGGGGGCAGTTGGGGTTTTGTCTTAGGCCCACCCCGGGGGAGGGGGCAGGGGGAGAAGGGGAACACAGAGCTGAAATAACGGAGCACGCGGGGAAGAGCCCTGGGAAGACTTTGACCGAGAGAGAGGAACATAGAGATCATGGCTGACGGTCTGCCCGCCCTGGGTGTGGGCTCACTTAATGTACGTGGCTTAAATACCCCCACTAAGAGGTCCCTGGTCTGTAGGGAATTTAGAAGGGCACATCTAGACTTCCTCTTCGTGCAAGAGACTCACTGGCCGCGAGGGAAGGAGCCCAAACTGCGGGGAGAGGGAATTGGCGAGGTTTATAGTGCATCCCACAAGTGCAAAAAGAGAGGGGTGGCCATCTTAGTGGCGAAGCACGTGGACTTCGAGAATGAAGCCACGCTGAAAGACCCAGGGGGCCGCTATCTGCTGGTGCGGGGGTCCCTGCAGGGGGCCCCACTGACCCTAGCCGTCATTTACGGCCCAAACGAAGGCCAAGGCCAATTCTGGGAGGAGGTGGGGGACAAACTCAAGTACTTCGTCCAGGGCACGGTGGTGGTGGGGGGGGACTTCAACATGGTTCTAGACCCTGCCTCGGACAGGAAACGTGTAGGTCCGCAGTCCTCCAGGGCAGCAGACGAGATCATGGCACGTAATTTCCAAAGAGTTAACCTAGAATTGGGTCTGATGGACACGATCCCCCTCCCCAGATCGGACTCCCCCTCTTTTACATATTATTCAGCCATCCACACGTCGTTCTCCAGGATAGACTACATCTTGGTGGACGAGACCCTACACCCATTTATTTCAGGCCACAGGGTCGACCCCGTCCCCTGGTCTGACCACGATTTGGTCAGAGTCACTATAGCAAGGGGGGATTAAGCGAACGCAGGGGGAGATGGAAGTGCAACGACTCCCTGTTAAAGGACGAAGTCCTAGCCCAGGAGGTCCTCGAGGCCATCACAGAATTTTTCGAACTCAATGATAACGGGGAGGTAGGTCTACACACCCTTTGGGACGCCTTTAAGGCGACCCTACGGGGAATCTTGATCAAAATGGGAGCCTGGAAAAAAGGGAAAGGGAGGCCCAGGAAAGGTATCTTAGGGAGAAAATCGCCCCACTCCAACCTGGGGGTCTCCCCACGGTCCCCCTAGACAGCGACCAGGTGGCCGCCCTGGACGATTATAGACTCCAACTGAAGGATCTTCTTCTCCACAAGACAGAGAGGAGTCTTCAACTGGTCAAACAGAAGTACTATGAAAAAGGGGACAGGGCGGATAGGATTTTGGCCTGGAAACTGAGGGAGGTGCAGAGAAGCCGATTAGTGAAAGCGATAAAGAACGAGGCGGGAAAGGTGGGCCATGATACACCCCACATTGGCGAGGCCTTCTGCCGATACTATGAGAAACTATATTCGTCTGAATATAATGGGGATGAGGCAGAGATGGAGGGGTTCCTGAACTCGATCCAGATCCCGGCCTTGACCAGGGAGATGGCGGAAGGGTTGGAGGGCCCTGTGACCGAGGACGAGGTGGAGCGTGCGATAAGTGGGATGAAGGTGGGCACTTCCCCGGGTGAGGATGGTTACTCGGTCTACTTTTACAAAAGGTTTCGCTCAACCCTTTCTCCCCACCTGGTAAAAGTGTTTAACGCGGTGCTGGAAGGGGGGTCCCTCCCGGACTCCATGATGGAGGCAATTATTGTGGTGCTTCCCAAGGACGGCAGGGACCCCAGGGAATGCTCCTCCTACCGACCCATCTCCCTATTGAATGTCGATGTAAAGATTCTAGCCAAGGTGATTGGGGGGCGCTTGGAGGGGGTCCTACCGAAACTGGTCCACGGAGACCAGGTGGGGTTCATTAGGGGAAGACAGGGCTCAGACAATATTCGGAAAACCATAGATTTGTTGCACTATGCCCAGGGATCGGATCTGAACGCGAGCGTCCTGTCCCTAGATTCGGAAAAGGCGTTTGACAGGGTGGAGTGGAGATTCATGGAACTTACCCTCCAGAAAATGGGTTTTGGGCCACACATCAGGGATTGGGTGGCGGCTTTATACAGGGCCCCAAAGGCCAGAGTCCAAGTGAATGGTGGGTTGTCGGAGCCCTTCCCCCTTTCGCGGGGGACAAGGCAGGGATGCCCACTCTCCCCTTTAATTTATGTCCTCTCCATGGAACCCCTGGCCATAGCAGTCAGAGCACACTCGGAGATTAAGGGGATTAGGAGGGGGGAGGTGGAATTCAAGCTCTCCCTGTTCGCAGACGATATTCTGGCCTATCTGGTTGACCCGAGATCCTCGCTTCCCCCACTCCTGTCCCTGTTGACTGCGTTTGGGCGCTTCTCAGGACTCAAGATCAATGCCTCCAAATCAGTCCTGCTTCCCATGAGAACCCGGGACCCGGGCTTAGACCCTCTGGACAGCCTGGAAGGAATAACAGTGGGGAAGGCCTCCATTCGATATTTGGGAGTCCTCCTCACCCGGGACTTATCCAATCTTGCCCCTGCCAACTACGACCCCGTTGTGTCAAGAGTTACCGCAGACTTACGGAGGTGGAGGTCAATGATCCTGTCCTGGTACGGCCGCATGACGGCAGTGAAGATGAACATTCTCCCGCGATTATTATATCTTTTCACCGCCCTCCCAACAGCTGTCCCCCACCGGACCTTCAGGGTCCTCTAGAATGCGGTGCGTGAGTTCATATGGCAGGGCAAGACCCCGAGGACCGCAAATAAGGTCTTGACCTTGCCGAGGGAGGAGGGAGGGTTCAGGTTGCCAGACTTCCAACTTTACTTCCGGGGTGCCCAGCTGTGTGTCCTCCTGGAACACATGAAAGAGGGGATGGGCACTTACTGGTCCTACTTAGAGGATATGGACGCCCACCCACTAAAGATTCGGGACCTCCTGTGGACCCCTAGCAAGTTCATCCCGAACAGACTCAAATCTCATCCAACCTTGGGAGTTCTTTGGACAATCTGGAGGGAAAGCCCCCAGACGGCACACCTAACGTCTTGGCCGTCACCGATGTCATCGCTCTGGGGGTCACCCCCTCAATCTGGGAAGCAGGGGGTTCCGCAACGCCCAGTCGTGGTCCGACTTGGGGATGGAGTGGGCGGGGCAAATGTTTAAGGAGGGGGAATTCCGACCATATGAGGAACTGAGAGACGCCCTCGGTCAGGGGTCCCTTTCCATATTTGAATACATCCGTCTGAAGGGAATCCTATGTGACCAGGCCTGGGGCCAGAACCTGAAAAGACAGCTGACCCCCTTCGAGAAACTCCTGGACTCGGCTACCTCCAGGAAGGGTGTGGTATCAGGGATGTATAGACTACTGAACATGGTTAACCTGGGGGAGAGAAGGGGGTTCCGCACTTTTTGGAATGACCTAGCGGGGGACGAGATCTCGGAAGACGCATGGACGAGGATCTTTAAAATAGCTTTCCATGGGAACTTATTCACAGCGGACATGGAACACAACTTCAAGATCCTACAGGGATGGCACAGAGACCTGGTTAAGTTGTCTAAAATGTTCACGGGAGTGTCCCCCGCATGCCCAAGGGGATATGACCAGGTCGGCACGAGAGGGCACATGTGGTGGCACTGCCCGAAAGCTCAGGCATACTGGGAGAAGGTGAGGGGCTGGATCGCCGAAGTCTCTGAAGAGCTTCTCCCCCAGAACCCTCTGACAATGCTGCTGGGCCTCCCCCCGGAGGATACGGACATACCCCGATACCCTAGAATGTGGGAAACAATGTTGAGGGCGGGAAGGGTTGCACTGGCCCAGAAATGGAAGAGCCCGGAGACCCCATCGAAGGAGGACTGGCTAAAAAAGGTCAAAAACATGTTCCTGATGGATAAACTGACGGCTATGATGAACAATGACTTGGGCTCATTCCAAGCAAACTGGTACGGGGTACAGCAGATATGGGGTTGGGATGTGCATTAATCCTCAGGGGGGAACAAGGAGTGGACAGGGCCCACGGCCCAGGGGACGATGGTAGACAATCAGCCATTCACGTAGTCAACGCTCTCGCTCTTTCTTGAGCTCGAGACTTTCTGAGCTTTCAATGTGGCTCCCCAGCAAGAAGTTCCAACGGGGACTAATTTGTTGTACTTTCTTTTTTCTTTTTCTCTTTTTTCTTCTTGTCTCTCTTCGGGGGGGCGGGTTCGTTTGGGGAGGCGGAGGGGGGGTAACTGGGCCAGTTATTTGCACAACTTGTGAAAATGCCTTGCGCCTATTTGTTATATTATGAAAATGTCAATAAAACAAAGTTTAAAAAAAAGAAAAATTGTGTGCTAACATTCAAGCAGCCTTACTAAATAAAATCTCCACGTTACAATCTAAAATTAAAGACAAGCAGGACAGCCTGAAGCTCGTCAACCGTTCTCACTCCCCGGCTAGAGCCCCCCGCCAGACATTGCTAACACCAAACCATTTTCCTTCTCGCCACTCACTGTTACCCGAGGTAGAAAATATCATCCTGAGAATTAAACCGTCCAACTGCCAAGGTGACCCCTGCCCAGCTCCCATCATTAAGGACCCTGCACATGATCTGGCCCCATTCATTACGGCCTTCATCAACTCCTCCTTTAGTACAGATATTGTCCCGGACAACCTTAAGGACGCTTGGGGGATCCCTTTGCTCAAAAAACCATCCCTAGACCCAAGCATACCTACTAACCTCCGACCTATCACCACAGTTCCATTTTTGCTTAAGATTCTAGACTGCGCAGCATACCTTCAGATCCAAAATTACTTGGAATCTAACAACTTGCTAGGTCTACGACAATCCGGATTTCGCCCCAGATACAGGACGGAAACTGCTTTAATAGACCTAAAAACCCAAATTGAGGTATTGAAGGATCAGGGCAAACTAGCAATGCTACTACTTCTCGACCTCTCAGCCGCATTTGACTTGGTCAACCACCAGATCCTTTGCAAGCACCTCCACTCTGCAATCAACTTCTCGTCCTCTGCTGCGGCTTGGATCAAATCCTTTTTGAGCAATAGATCCATGAGGGTCTTTGCCCCTTCTGCAGCCGCAGACCCTTCCCCAATTCATTGCGGCGTACCTTATGGATCTTGCGTATCACCTACACTCTATAACATCTTCACGAAACCTCTCTTTGATGTGCTTGACTTTCTGGGTGTCTCCTACACTAACTATGCGGATGACACCCAGATACTCATTCCCATCTCAGGTGATTATCTAGCTGACACCAAGGCCCTTAACGACGTCTACCTGATCATCCAAGCCTGGATGGCCCAACATCAGTTATGCCTAAACGATGACAAGACGGAGCTCTTGATCCTGGGCACCGCACAACGCCTGAGCAAACTAGAGCCGTCCTATCAATCATTCACCATTGACCGTAACACCATACAAGTCTCGAAAGATACTAAAACGCTAGGTTTCTACCTTGATGCCACCCTATCATTATCCTGTCAAATAAATGCAGTCAGATCTGCCTCGGCATATACCTGCAAACTTATTGCAGTTTGCAGACCATTTCTCACCACCCCTAACAGTGTCAAACTAGCTAGAATCCTCATTATGGCTAAACTTGATTATTGCAGTGCTCTTTACTTTACTACCAGCCAAGAGAACCTGAATAAACTCCAAACAACCCAGAACAATGACATTCGTGCTGCCCTAAACATTCCCCACAACCACCACATCTCAGAATCTAGAACCAACCTAAAGTGGCTACCTGTCAAGCAAAGAATTTCGCTTAAAATACTCTCCCTTACGCATAAATGCTTGGCTAACAAGGCCCCTATCTACCTCTGCAGTCGGCTGTCGCGCCACTCGTTCTCCCGACCACTAAGAAGTGCCCAGTCCCACTGTCTATCAATCCCTAGGTTTAAACTGCAAAAAGTGGGGGGCTCGAGCTTCCCTGTCCTAGCTTCTAATATATGGATCTCCCTCCTGCTACAATCAGGGCTGAAGACTCTTTCAACACATTCAAGGCCAAACCAAATCTTGGCTTTTCGACCAACTTTAAGACATGATAAGTACCCTTGTCTTACTTGCTTTGACCTGCCGACCACCGGTTCTATCTCCTGCTGTACACCCTATGGATATATCCACTGCTAAGCCTTAGCGGCACTGAAACCACTGTAATATTTGTAGATAGGAACCCTGTTAATATTCCTGTTAATGTTAATTTCTGTAATTTTTATGTCTGTATATATGCATTCTTGTAACTTGTACAAATTGCGCCCTGATGCCCCAGGACCTGATGGTTTGCGCGTTATAAATAAACAAATACAAATACAAATAGGGGTTCCTCCTTTACTCCTGAACACTGCGTTCCAGCTCCTCAGTCCACCTCTCGTCAACCAAAGGAGGAACCGATGCAAATCGGAACCGCCTGAGTTCCTTTGACTCCAGAAGAACGGAAACGACGGAAAGAAAACGGCTTGTGGATGTACTGTGGTTCCAAAGGTCACCTTCTTAGGGATTGTCCCGAGGTACCCCCTGCCCGACGTCTGGGAAACGGATGACATCGGTCATAGAAGGGACGGGCTACCAAGGTGATAAGACCAGTCCCTATGTTACCCTATCAGAAGCTTCTCCCGACACCCCTGAAGACTCTCGCCTCATGGTGATTGCCATACAGTTCAGGAAACAGGAACGCAAGATCGATGCTCTGGCCCTTCTGGGCTGTGGTGCTGCAAAAACTTTGAGGACACCATTTGGGCCGAGGTCGGTCGGTCTCCAGTGGATTGAGTAGAAGGGAGACCAGAAAGTGGAAGGGGTGGATGACGAGCCCCAATGCTCCGGTCTAATCACTCATACCACTGAAAACCTCCAAGCCACTGTTCTACAGCACTCGGAAACCATAAGGTTTGACATGATCCGTGCGGCCCACTTTCCGGTCATCCTTGAATTTAGTGGTTGCGCAAGCATAACCCAACCATGGATTGGACCCAGAACCAACTGAGCTTCAATTCTGCCTTCTGCCAAAAGAACTGCCTTCGAAGACGTAGTTACGAGACTGTGAAGGCAATTACCATCCTAGAATTGGTTGGGGTGCATTGTCTACCGGTGGAAGTCGGGGAGTTCAAGGAAGTCTTCTTGGACAAAATCCCTTTTGATTTTCCTGCACACCTACCCAAAGATTGCGCCATCGACTTGGCTCCTGGTGCTCTAGTGCCCTTTGGACAGATGTATTCTCTCTCCCTAAAGGGAAAAGAAAGTTCTCCAAGAGTACTTGCACGCCAATCTCATCAATGGTCTGATCCAACCATCCTGCTCTCCGGCCAGAGCTTCACTCTTTTTTTATACCCAAGAGAGATACTCTGGAGCTAAGACCATGCATAGACATTCGTGGACTCAATAAAGTCACCATTCGGAATCGCTATCCAATGCCCCTTATTTCAGACATCCTCGAAGCTGTCCAGGGGGCAACTGTCTTTTCCAAGCTCGATCTTAGGAATGCTTACCATCTTCTCCACGTCCCTGCAGGTACAAATAGAAAATGGCTTTCCGGACTCCGTTCTGCCACTTTGAATATAAAGTTATGCCATTTTGGACTAGTAAACGCACCACCGATTTTCCAAAGGTTTATGGACCGGCTGGTCTCTGACTTTATGGGCCTCATTACACGGAAGGCGGTAATGGTTAACGGCCACCGTTAATGGTAACGGTGGCCGTTAACCATTACCGCCTTACTACGAGGTCCCTTAGCGGGTTGGTGTTTTAACGCCTGCTTTTTGCAGGCGTTAAAAACCAACCCGCTAAGGGACCTCGGAGCTAATTACGGCACCGCAAAATTGCGGTGCCGTAATTAGCGCCTTCCCCATTCCCATAGAGCCCTATGGGGCAGAAATGGGAATGGGGAAGGGCAATGGCGGAAGGGGGATTTACCGCCCCACCAACCTTGGAATGGGGCGGTAAATCCCCTTTCCGCCAAGGCGGTGCCGGTAATTTACCGGCATGGTCCAGGGTGCTAATAGCACCCTGGACCACCGCCTTCCGTGTAATGAGGCCCATTGTTCCACTCTACCATCATATTCCTAGAGGATATCCTTGTCTTCTCTGCCACACCGCAGGATCACCAAACCCACTTCCGGGAATTCCTCCATCGACTACAGACCCACCGTCTCCTTGTCAAGGCCAAAAAATGCATGTTTGGGGCATCTTCAGTCCCGTATTTGGGATTTATTCTCTCTAGCCAGGGGATCATGATGGACCCTAAAAAAGTCACAGCCATCCTCAAACGGCCCGCACCTAACTCAGTCAAAAAAGTTCAGAGATTCTTAGGTCTGGCAAACTTCTACCATAAATTCCTCCCGGAGTTCTCCAACATTGTATTGCCCATCACAAGCCTACTTAAGAAGACAGCTATGCTGTTTTGCTGGACCGAAGCAGCTGGGGTAGGGTTGGCTTTACTCAAGACTCGCTTTTGTTCTGCTCCCATACTCTGCCAACCTGATCAAACTCTACCGTCTACTCATGGTGGCCCTGAATCATGATGTTCCCATCTTCATCTTGTATCCTGGCTTGCAACACTATGGGTCTCATTACACGGTAGGCGGTAAGGGTTTACCGGTACTGGTAAGGGCACCGGTACCGGTAAACCCTTACCGCCTTACTACGAGGAAAATCCGGGCGTAAAAATCACCATGGCGCTACGGAAAGTCGCAATCTGGCGGAGAGGTACGCCATGCATTACGCTGGCGTATACCCCTCTCCGCCAGGGTCGTAATGAGGGCCATTGTATTTTCCCTTGTTCCATCCCTTGCCTTGAAGCGCTTTGAAACATTGTGTATAGGCGCTATATAAATAAACTATCATATCATATACCGTTCATTGTGGAAACGGATGCTTCTTCTGCGGCAGTAGGTGCAGCCCTTTTACAAAAGGTTTCGCTCGACCCTTTCTCCCCACCTGGTAAAAGTGTTTAACGCGGTGCTGGAAGGGGGGTCCCTCCCAGACTCCATGATGGAGGCAATTATTGTGGTGCAGAGAAGCCGATTAGTGAAAGCGATAAAGAACGAGGCGGGAAAGGTGGGCCATGATACACCCCACATTGGCGAGGCCTTCTGCCGATACTATGAGAAACTATATTCGTCTGAATATAATGGGGATGAGGCAGAGATGGAGGGGTTCCTGAACTCGATCCAGATCCCGGCCTTGACCAGGGAGATGGCGGAAGGGTTGGAGGGCCCTGTGACCGAGGACGAGGTGGAGCGTGCGATAAGTGGGATGAAGGTGGGCACTTCCCCGGGTGAGGATGGTTACTCGGTCTACTTTTACAAAAGGTTTCGCTCGACCCTTTCTCCCCACCTGGTAAAAGTGTTTAACGCGGTGCTGGAAGGGGGGTCCCTCCCGGACTCCATGATGGAGGCAATTATTGTGGTGCTTCCCAAGGACGGCAGGGACCCCAGGGAATGCTCCTCCTACCGACCCATCTCCCTATTGAATGTCGATGTAAAGATTCAAGCCAAGGTGATTGGGGGGCGCTTGGAGGGGGTCCTACCGAAACTGGTCCACGGAGACCAGGTGGGGTTCATTAGGGGAAGACAGGGCTCAGACAATATTCGGAAAACCATAGATTTGTTGCACTATGCCCAGGGATCGGATCTGAACGCGAGCGTCCTGTCCCTAGATTCGGAAAAGGCGTTTGACAGGGTGGAGTGGAGATTCATGGAACTTACCCTCCAGAAAATGGGTTTTGGGCCACACATCAGGGATTGGGTGGCGGCTTTATACAGGGCCCCAAAGGCCAGAGTCCAAGTGAATGGTGGGTTGTCGGAGCCCTTCCCCCTTTCGCGGGGGACAAGGCAGGGATGCCCACTCTCCCCTTTAATTTATGTCCTCTCCATGGAACCCCTGGCCATAGCAGTCAGAGCACACTCGGAGATTAAGGGGATTAGGAGGGGGGAGGTGGAATTCAAGCTCTCCCTGTTCGCAGACGATATTCTGGCCTATCTTGTTGACCCGAGATCCTCGCTTCCCCCACTCCTGTCCCTGTTGACCGCATTTGGGCGCTTCTCAGGACTCAAGATCAATGCCTCCAAAACAGTCCTGCTCCCCATGAGAACCCGGGACCCGGGCTTAGACCCTCTCGACAGCCTGGAAGGAATAACAGTGGGGAAGGCCTCCATTCGATATTTGGGAGTCCTCCTCACCCGGGACTTATCCAATCTTGCCCCTGCCAACTACGACCCCGTTGTGTCAAGAGTTACCGCAGACTTACGGAGGTGGAGGTCAATGATCCTGTCCTGGTACGGCCGCATGACGGCAGTGAAGATGAACATTCTCCCGCGATTATTATATCTTTTCACCGCCCTCCCAACAGCTGTCCCCGACCAGACCTTCAGGGTCCTCTAGAATGCGGTGCGTGAGTTCATATGGCAGGGCAAGACCCCGAGGACCGCAAATAAGGTCTTGACCTTACCGAGGGAGGAGGGAGGGTTCAGGTTGCCAGACTTCCAACTTTACTTCCGGGCTGCCCAGCTGTGTGTCCTCCTGGAACACATGAAAGAGGGGATGGGCACTTACTGGTCCTACTTAGAGGATATGGACGCCCACCCACTAAAGATTCGGGACCTCCTGTGGACCCCTAGCAAGTTCATCCCGAACAGACTCAAATCTCATCCAACCTTGGGAGTTCTTTGGACAATCTGGAGGGAAAGCCCCCAGACGGCACACCTAACGTCTTGGCCGTCACCGATGTCATCGCTCTGGGGGTCACCCCCTCAATCTGGGAAGCAGGGGGTTCCGCAACGCCCAGTCGTGGTCCGACTTGGGGATGGAGTGGGCGGGGCAAATGTTTAAGGAGGGGGAATCCCGGCCATATGAGGAACTGAGAGACGCCCTCGGTCAGGGGTCCTTTTCCATATTTGAATACATCCGTCTGAAGGGAATCCTATGTGACCAGGCCTGGGGCCAGAACCTGAAAAGACAGCTGACCCCCTTCGAGAAACTCCTGGACTCGGCTACCTCCAGGAAGGGTGTGGTATCAGGGATGTATAGACTACTGAACATGGTTAACCTGGGGGAGAGAAGGGGGTTCCGCACTTTTTGGAATGACCTAGAGGGGGACGAGATCTCGGAAGACGCATGGACGAGGATCTTTAAAATAGCTTTCCATGGGAACTTATTCACAGCGGACATGGAACACAACTTCAAGATCCTACAGGGATGGCACAGAGACCCGGTTAAGTTGTCTAAAATGTTCACGGGAGTGTACCCCGCATGCCCAAGGGGATATGACCAGGTCGGCACGAGAGGGCACATGTGGTGGCACTGCCCGAAAGCTCAGGCATACTGGGAGAAGGTGAGGGGCTGGATCGCCGAAGTCTCTGAAGAGCTTCTCCCTCAGAACCCTCTGACAATGCTGCTGGGCCTCCCCCCGGAGGATACGGACATACCCCGATACCCTAGAATGTGGGAAACAATGTTGAGGGCGGGAAGGGTTGCACTGGCCCAGAAATGGAAGAGCTCGGAGACCCCATCGAAGGAGGACTGGCTAAAAAAGGTCAAAAACATGTTCCTGATGGATAAACTGACGGCTATGATGAACAATGACTTGGGCTCATTCCAAGCAAACTGGTACGGGGTACAGCAGATAGGGGGTTGGGATGTGCATTAATCCTCAGGGGGGAACAAGGAGTGGACAGGGCCCACGGCCCAGGGGACGATGGTAGACAATCAGCCATTCACGTAGTCAACGCTCTCGCTCTTTCTTGAGCTCGAGACTTTCTGAGCTTTCAATGTGGCTCCCCAGCAAGAAGTTCCAACGGGGACTAAGTTGTTGTACTTTCTTTTTTCTTTTTTTTTTCTCTTTTTTCTTCTTCTCTCTCTTCGGGGGGGCGGGTTCGTTTGGGGAGGGGGAGGGGGGGGTAACTGGGCCAGTTATTTGCACAACTTGTGAAAATGCCTTGCGCCTATTTGTTATATTATGAAAATGTCAATAAAACAAAGTTTAAAAAAAAGAAAAATTGTGTGCTAACATTCAAGCAGCCTTACTAAATAAAATCTCCACGTTACAATCTAAAATTAAAGACAAGCAGGACAGCCTGAAGCTCGTCAACCGTTCTCACTCCCCGGCTAGAGCCCCCCGCCAGACATTGCTAACACCAAACCATTTTCCTTCTCGCCACTCACTGTTACCCGAGGTAGAAAATATCATCCTGAGAATTAAACCGTCCAACTGCCAAGGTGACCCCTGCCCAGCTCCCATCATTAAGGACTCTGCACATGATCTGGCCCCATTCATTACGGCCTTCATCAACTCCTCCTTTAGTACAGGTATTGTCCCGGACAACCTTAAGGACGCTTGGGGGATCCCTTTGCTCAAAAAACCATCCCTAGACCCAAGCATACCTACTAACCTCCGACCTATCACCACAGTTCCATTTTTGCTTAAGATTCTAGACTGCGCAGCATACCTTCAGATCCCAAATTACTTGGAATCTAACAACTTGCTAGGTCTACGACAATCCGGATTTCGCCCCAGATACGGGACGGAAACTGCTTTAATAGACCTAAAAACCCAAATTGAGGTATTGAAGGATCAGGGCAAACTAGCAATGCTACTACTTCTCGACCTCTCAGCCGCATTTGACTTGGTCAACCACCAGATCCTTTGCAAGCACCTCCACTCTGCTGCCAACTTCTCGTCCTCTGCTGCGGCTTGGATCAAATCCTTTTTGAGCAATAGATCCATGAGGGTCTTTGCCCCTTCTGCAGCCGCAGACCCTTCCCCAATTCATTGCGGCGTACCTTATGGATCTTGCGTATCACCTACACTCTATAACATCTTCACGAAACCTCTCTTTGATGTGCTTGACTTTCTGGGTGTCTCCTACACTAACTATGCGGATGACACCCAGATACTCATTCCCATCTCAGGTGATTATCTAGCTGACACCAAGGCCCTTAACGACGTCTACCTGATCATCCAAGCCTGGATGGCCCAACATCAGTTATGCCTAAACGATGACAAGACGGAGCTCTTGATCCTGGGCACCGCACAACGCCTGAGCAAACTAGAGCCGTCCTATCAATCATTCACCATTGACCGTAACACCATACAAGTCTCGAAAGATACTAAAACGCTAGGTTTCTACCTTGATGCAACCCTATCATTATCCTGTCAAATAAATGCAGTCAGATCTGCCTCGGCATATACCTGCAAACTTATTGCAGTTTGCAGACCATTTCTCACCACCCCTAACAGTGTCAAACTAGCTAGAATCCTCATTATGGCTAAACTTGATTATTGCAGTGCTCTTTACTTTACTACCAGCCAAGAGAACCTGAATAAACTCCAAACAACCCAGAACAATGACATTCGTGCTGCCCTAAACATTCCCCACAACCACCACATCTCAGAATCTAGAACCAACCTAAAGTGGCTACCTGTCAAGCAAAGAATTTCGCTTAAAATACTCTCCCTTACGCATAAATGCTTGGCTAACAAGGCCCCTATCTACCTCTGCAGTCGGCTGTCGCGCCACTCGTTCTCCCGACCACTAAGAAGTGCCCAGTCCCACTGTCTATCAATCCCTAGGTTTAAACTGCAAAAAGTGGGGGGCTCGAGCTTCCCTGTCCTAGCTTCTAATATATGGATCTCCCTCCTGCTACAATCAGGGCTGAAGACTCTTTCAACACATTCAAGGCCAAACCAAATCTTGGCTTTTCGACCAACTTTAAGACATGATAAGTACCCTTGTCTTACTTGCTTTGACCTGCCGACCACCGGTTCTATCTCCTGCTGTACACCCTATGGATATATCCACTGCTAAGCCTTAGCGGCACTGAAACCACTGTAATATTTGTAGATAGGAACCCTGTTAATATTCCTGTTAATGTTAATTTCTGTAATTTTTATGTCTGTATATATGCATTCTTGTAACTTGTACAAATTGCGCCCTGATGCCCCAGGGCCTGATGGTTTGCGCGTTATAAATAAACAAATACAAATACAAATAGGGGTTCCTCCTTTACTCCTGAACACTGCGTTCCAGCTCCTCAGTCCACCTCTCGTCAACCAAAGGAGGAACCGATGCAAATCGGAACCGCCTGAGTTCCTTTGACTCCAGAAGAACGGAAACGACGGAAAGAAAACGGCTTGTGGATGTACTGTGGTTCCAAAGGTCACCTTCTTAGGGATTGTCCCGAGGTACCCCCTGCCCGACGTCTGGGAAACGGATGACATCGGTCATAGAAGGGACGGGCTACCAAGGTGATAAGACCAGTCCCTATGTTACCCTATCAGAAGCTTCTCCCGACACCCCTGAAGACTCTCGCCTCATGGTGATTGCCATACAGTTCAGGAAACAGGAACGCAAGATCGATGCTCTGGCCCTTCTGGACTGTGGTGCTGCAAAAACTTTGAGGACACCATTTGGGCCGAGGTCGGTCGGTCTCCAGTGGATTGAGTAGAAGGGAGTCCAGAAAGTGGAAGGGGTGGATGACGAGCCCCATAGCTCCGGTCTAATCACTCATACCACTGAAAACCTCCAAGCCACTGTTCTACAGCACTCAGAAACCATAAGGTTTGACATGATCCGTGCGGCCCACTTTCCGGTCATCCTTGAATTTAGTGGTTGCGCAAGCATAACCCAACCATGGATTGGACCCAGAACCAACTGAGCTTCAATTCTGCCTTCTGCCAAAAGAACTGCCTTCGAAGATGTAGTTACGAGACTGTGAAGGCAATTACCATCCTAGAATTGGTTGGGGTGCATTGCCTACCGGTGGAAGTCGGGGAGTTCAAGGAAGTCTTCGTGGACAAAATCCCTTTTGATTTTCCTGCACACCTACCCAAAGATTGCGCCATCGACTTGGCTCCTGGTGCTCTAGTGCCCTTTGGACAGATGTATTCTCTCTCCCTAAAGGGAAAAGAAGGTTCTCCAAGAGTACTTGGACGCCAATCTCATCAATGGTCTGATCCAACCATCCTGCTCTCCGGCCAGAGCTTCACTCTTTTTTTATACCCAAAAGAGATACTCTGGAGCTAAGACCATGCATAGACATTCGTGGACTCAATAAAGTCAACATTCGGAATCGCTATCCAATGCCCCTTATTTCAGACATCCTCGGAGCTGTCCAGGGGGCAACTGTCTTTTCCAATCTCGATCTTAGGAATGCTTACCATCTTCTCCACGTCCCTGCAGGTACAAATAGAAAATGGCTTTCCGGACTCCGTTCTGCCACTTTGAATATAAAGTTATGCCATTTCGGACTAGTAAACGCACCACCGATTTTCCAAAGGTTTATGGACCGGCTGGTCTCTGACTTTATGGGCCTCATTACATGGAAGGCGGTAATGGTTAACGGCCACCGTTAATGGTAACGGTGGCCGTTAACCATTACCGCCTTACTACGAGGTCCCTTAGCGGGTTGGTGTTTTAACGCTGCTTTTTGCAGGCGTTAAAAACCAACCCGCTAAGGGACCTCGGAGCTAATTACGGCACCGCAAAATTGCGGTGCCGTAATTAGCGCCTTCCCCATTCCCATAGAGCCCTATGGGGCAGAAATGGGAATGGGGAAGGGCAATGGCGGAAGGGGGATTTACCGCCCCACCAACCTTGGAATGGGGCGGTAAATCCCCTTTCCGCCAAGGCGGTGCCGGTAATTTACCAGCATGGTCCAGGGTGCTAATAGCCCACTTCCGGGAATTCCTCCATCGACTACAGACCCACCGTCTCCTTGTCAAGACCAAAAAATGCATGTTTGGGGCATCTTCAGTCCCGTATTTGGGATTTATTCTCTCTAGCCAGGGGATCATGATGGACCCTAAAAAAGTCACAGCCATCCTCAAACGGCCCGCACCTAACTCAGTCAAAAAAGTTCAGAGATTCTTAGGTCTGGCAAACTTCTACCATAAATTCCTCCCGGAGTTCTCCAACATTGTATTGCCCATCACAAGCCTACTTAAGAAGACAGCTATGCTGTTTCGCTGGACCGAAGCAGCTGGGGTAGGGTTGGCTTTACTCAAGACTCGCTTTTGTTCTGCTCCCATACTCTGCCAACCTGATCAAACTCTACCGTCTACTCATGGTGGCCCTGAATCATGATGTTCCCATCTTCATCTTGTATCCTGGCTTGCAACACTATGGGTCTCATTACACGGTAGGCGGTAAGGGTTTACCAGTACTGGTAAGGGCACCGGTACCGGTAAACCCTTACCGCCTTACTACGAGGTCTCTTTGCCGGTCCCGACCTTAACGGCTGGTGCAGACCAGCCGTTAAAGTTGGGACCCCCAAAGGGACCTTGGTGCTAATTACGGTACCGCAATTTGCGGTACCGTAATTAGCTCCTTCCCCATTCCCATTGAGCCCTATGGGGCAAAAATGGGAATGGGGAAGGGCCATGGAGAAAGGGGGAATTACCACCCCGCCAACCTTGGAATGGGGTGGTAATTCCCCTTTTCTCCATGGTGGTACCGGTATGGTACCGGCGGCCAACCATGGTGCTAATAGCACCATGGTTTACCGCATTACGTGTAATGAGGCCCTATGTGTTACTACTGACTTCTGCAATAGTATTCGCTCTTCCCTCTTGCTTCTCCACTCTTGACTGCTTACTCTCTGTTCTCTCCTCCTCCCCCTTTCTCCCTTTTCCTATCTCCTCCCCATACTTTCTTCTATACACTTACTCTATCAGAATTGTCCATGTACCTAGTATGATAGCAACCTCGTTTGTCTCCTCCCCTTACTTGTATCCCCCCCACCCAGCACTATCTAAAATGCCGTCAGGCCTAGTATGATAGTCGCTTGTTTTGTTCCTCCCCTCCCTTTCTGCACCCCTCTCCCTCACCTTTTGTTTTCTCCGGCTCGCCCAGAAATGTCGTCAGGCCTAGTACCGTAGTCGCCTGTCTATTTCCATTTCTTTCCCACTCTCCCCCTCCCATCCTTATATATGTCTTAGCTCTTGCACTATCTGAAATGTCGTCAGGCCGAGTAAGATAGTTAATTTCACATCCTTACTGTTCATGGCCTGTAAGAATGTCATTGTATTTTCCCTTGTTCCATCCCTTGCCTTGAAGCGCTTTGAAACATTGTGTATAGGCGCTATATAAATAAACTATCATATCATATACCGTTCATTGTGGAAACGGATGCTTCTTCTGCGGCAGTAGGTGCAGCCCTTTTACAGGAACACAACGGTGTTGAGCATCCCATCGCATACCTCTCCAAGACCCTCATGACCAGTCAAGCCAATTATTCTGTAATTGAAAAGAAACTGCTGGCCATGAAATTGGCATGCGAGGAGTGGCAGCATCTGTTCCAAGGAGGGGCTCACCGTTTTCTCATACGTACCGATCACAAAAACCTCAAGGTACTCCAACAGATGGAGTGTGTTAACTCATGTCAGGCTAGGTGGGCACATTTTTTCTCCCAATATGACTCCTCAATCACCTACCTGCCTGGTAGTTTCAATACTTTGGCTGACACCCTCTCACGTCGGGATTCGCACAACAGATCCTCTGACACCACGCGTGAACTTCTATTCCCCAGGAACAGGATTGTATCGTCGGTCTCGTTGTTTCTCCAAGACGTCAAGGAAGCTACAGTTCAGGGTCCTGTACCCCGACGTAACACCCTCCAGGGTGAGGTCCAAGAGAAGGACAGCTTGCTCTTTGTGAACCAGCACTTGTATGTTCCCAACAGGAGATTGCGGCTGTCGTCATGTTCTGGTGTCACGACAAACGTACCGCGGGTCATCGCGGTAAGAAGTGCACTTTGGATCTCATGAGACGTTCTTTTAATTGGTCGGGTATGTCTACCGACACCGAGGAATACACCAAGGCTTGCCCCATATGTGCACGCAGTAAACATCGCACTCAAAGGCTCATTGGTTTGCTAGAGCAAGGACCACTGCCATCTCGTCCATGGGGACTCATTTCCACCGATTCTATCGTGGAACTACCTCGCTCACAAGACTGTTCTTGTATTATGGTTACGGTGGACTCCTTTTCCAAGCTAGCGCATTTCTCGCCTCTACCTGGGATTCCTTCGGCCTCCAGGATGGCCGAAATCTTCATTAAGGATGTGTTTCGTCTACATGGCCTAACTGAGAAGATAGTGTCGGACGGAGGAAGCCAGTACACTTCCCGGTTCTGGAAAGCCCTCTTTGAGAGACTAGGAATTGACAGGGCTCTGACTTCCGGGTTCCACCAGCAGACCAACGGCCAGACTGAGTGCCTAAACAGTACTCTAGAACAATACTTACGATGCTTTACCAATCAGCTACAGGACACCTGGGTGTTTCTACTGCCCACTGCAGAATTTTCATACAAAATTCCATCCACTCCACAGGAGCCCTTTCTTCTGCACGTATGGACAACATCCCCCTGGTATCCTGCCCTTGTTATCCTTGCCTTTCAACATATAGGCGATTGAGGACACTTTAGCCCAGATCTCAGAAGCCCACAAGACTGCAGCATCAAGCCTTCAAAACAGCAGAAGAAACTACAAAAGACAAGCCTATCAGCATCGAGCAGAGGGTCCGGCTTGGGAGGTTGGTTCCAAAGTCTGGCTATCTACAAGATAGCTTTCCCGTTGGGTTCGCCCATCCAAACTCCCCGTTATCTAGGAGCTTTTGAGGTCCTGTCCAAGATAAACCCTGTGGCCTTTCGGCTGAGGATCCCCCGGAGTCTCAAACACATCCATCCAGTGTTCCAGTCTTTCCTTCTGCGCTCTGTAGAACCGGACGTGGCTGGTCACTCTATTCCCCGTACTCGCAACATACCCACACAGAAATCTGAGGAGTACCAGGTGACTCCCAGTATTGCAGAGAGCGAGTGGAATACTTGGTGAGATGGAAAAGTTACACAGCTTCTGAGAGTTCCTGGGAGCCTGAGACATATGCCCATTGCCATCTTTTGATCCGCAAGTTTCACAAGGCTCACAGAGGGAAACTAGGGAACCCCGGCACAAGAGGGGGCATACTGTCACGCGCATTGGTAGTTGGCACTTCTGGAGCCGTTGGAGGACTCGCCTTCATTGATGCTCCATTACGTTTTGTGCCAATCCTTCGGTGTGGTCTAGTTGTTTCTAAAATGGCCGACCGCTGGCAGGTTCTTATTCCCTTGCCTCCAAGCGGTCAGCACGTTGCAACCCTAATGTGCCTCTGTTCTTTGGGTCTAAACGCTGTGATTTCCTCTTTGGCTGTCCACCATCTATTCTTTCCTCCGGTCCTGGCCAGTAAGCTTCGCATTTGCTGTTCCCCCTCCCGCGACAGGTTCTCATCCCTGTCCGCGGCATTGGTTTTCCTCTGTGCCGTCCCCCAGTGCTTTTTCTCCCTCTCTCCCTCTACCTCTCTGTGCAGCTTTCCCTGGTTCTCCTCTCCTCTTGCTTACCTCGTCTAGATTTGTGGCTTCCCGGTCCAGTCTCCCGCTGCTCTCTCTCCTTTGCCCTTCGGGCGGCCTGGCTACGCGGTCTCTCTCCATCCGCTGCTCTGGCTATCTGGAGCTGCTCTGCCAGTCGTCTGCAGTACTCACCTGTGTTTTGCGGAAACGCAGACCTTTTCACTGGCAATTCGCATTCAAGTCAGATCTGGATCCTTACCGTCCTCTAGAGCCCTCCATAGTGCTGACTTTTCTGCAGCTACTCCTGGAATCTCATTGCTGCTCCTCCTCATATCATCAGTCAGGAGGGTTTTGTGCCTAAGGAGGCTTTTTCCCCTGTTTCCTTGGCTATCCCGGGAGCGAGGTCACTGGTCTGTTTACACCTCACGGCCACAGTGGGTAGACCGTACCTGCACACAAAAAAAGCATTAGAGAGCTAGAGGAAGGAGGAAGGTGCCATCTCCAAGCTCCAGCTCTCCAGGTAAGGAGGAGGGGGACTCTTTTGAGACCGATACTGAGCTCTCTGAAGCCGACATTGACAATCATAGACTCTTAAAGATGACATGTCATTCGAGAACAAAGCACTAAAACGTCTAGTGTTCTATGAACAACAATGAATGTGGGGTTTCCTCCTTTGTCAGAATCTAATGCTTACTGGCACACGCTAATGTGCCTGAGAACCAGCTCCAGTTCGCAATTTTGGGCTCTAAGACAGATCTTGATGTATTCAGACTATTATCCACCGTCAATGTGACTTTACATAGGTCATTTTTTCCAAACGTGATACACACAAGGATTTAACTTCAGACGCTGGAGAGATTTTTGCCACTCGAGCAGATTTGAACACACGAGCATTCTTATCCTTCTTCTTGCTATCTTCAGCTTCCTTGTTGCTGCTCGGCTTGCTTTGGGGATCTGAAGATGAAGGTCACTCACTTCCATTAAAGGCTCTCCTGTCATATCCCAAGGGAAGTCATTTTACGCACTGTTGCAAGATGGCAACACAAGTGTAAAATTACCCAATCCATTTTCTGGTCAGAGGCAAACTCCACCACCTTAATGTCATTGGTAGAGACAAAGCGAAGTTCCTGAACATCACGGAACAGCTTCATTATATTCCTGCGATGTAAAGTGGGTGAGTATACTCCATGTAGAGTGGGTGAGTATACTCCATGTAAAGTGGGTGAGTATACCCCATGTAGAGTGGGTGAGTATACTCCATGTAAAGTGGGTGAGTATACTCCATGTAGAGTGGGTGAGGGTGAGTATACTCCATGTAGAGTGGGTGAGTATACTCCATGTAGAGTGGGTGAGTATACTCCATGTAAAGTGGGTGAGTATACTCCATGTAGAGTGGGTGAGTATACTCCATGTAGAGTGGGTGAGTATACTCCATGTAAAGTGGGTGAGTATACTCCATGTAGAGTGGGTGAGTATACTCCATGTAAAGTGGGTGAGTATACTCCATGTAGAGTGGGTGAGGGTGAGTATACTCCATGTAGAGTGGGTGAGTATACTCCATGTAAAGTGGGTGAGTATACTCCATGTAGAGTGGGTGAGTATACTCCATGTAGAGTGGGTGAGTATACTCCATGTAAAGTGGGTGAGTATACTCCATGTAGAGTGGGTGAGTATACTCCATGTAAAGTGGGTGAGTATACTCCATGTAAAGTGGGTGAGTATACTCCATGTAGAGTGGGTGAGTATACTCCATGTAAAGTGGGTGAGTATACTCCATGTAGAGTGGGTGAGTATACTCCATGTAGAGTGGGTGAGTATACTCCATGTAAAGTGGGCGAGTATACTCCATGTAGAGTGGGCGAGTATACTCCATGTAGAGTGGGCGAGTATACTTCATGTAGAGTGGGCGAGTATACTCCATGTAGAGTGGGCGAGTATACCCCATGTAGAGTGGGTGAGTATACTCCATGTAAAGTGGGTGAGTATACTCCATGTAAAGTGGGTGAGTATACCCCATGTAGAGTGGGTGAGTATACTCCATGTAAAGTGGGTGAGTATACTCCATGTAGAGTGGGTGAGGGTGAGTATACTCCATGTAGAGTGGGTGAGTATACTCCATGTAGAGTGGGTGAGTATACTCCATGTAGAGTGGGCGAGTATACTCCATGTATACTCCATGTAGAGTGGGCGAGTATACTCCATGTAGAGTGGGTGAGTATACTCCATGTAGAGTGGGTGAGTATACTCCACCAACAATTCGCTCTAAGTGGATTTTAAACGCTGGCATTTTCTCCAAGTGTGAGCCTTTAGCAGTCTTGTTAGCTTGCTCTTTTATTACTGGACTTTTCATTGAAGGTTTGGGATGGGATAGTCGGTTACGTTTTTGTTGCAATGTTCAATACTTTTTATCCCATTCCGGGTCACATGGTTGTTTTGCTGGCGTTCAGTGTTAGAACGATGATTCCTCTTGTTCTAGAATCTCGAGCTTGGTCGTGGGACTTGTTTTGGGCTATACTCGCTCTTCCAATGGTTCTGGGAGGAACTCGCGTTTCCCTCCCCAGAAAGAAGGTGGAGGGAAGCTCTCGTCTAGGTCTTTTGGGCGATTGACTGATGGTGAAGGGAGGCAGAGTTCGCAAGTTTCTGGATTTATTTTTCTTTAATGGAATTTGATTTTTGGACTTTTTTACTTTTAAGGACCGTTTATCTTTGAGGCCCTTATTTCGTTCTAAGGGCCTCATCACGAGTTTGGCGGTAACCCTTAATTCCGGCGGTATCGTTGTTACTGCCGGATTTAAGGGTCCGCTAAATCAGGGCTTCGGTGGATTTCTCCCCAGCTCTGAGCTAGGGGGAAATCTGCCGAAAATTTGCGCTCATACCGCCGGCGGGAAATCCGCGCTCATACCGCCGGGGGTATGAGCGCGAAAATTCCCCATTGAGCCCAATGGGGAATGGGGCATTCCCGAATGGGCTCAGTTGGGGCGGGGGGGTTTGGCGGTAGGGCAGATAGCGCCATCGCTATTAGCGCCGGCATTACCGCCCAACTCGTGATGAGGCCCTAAGTCTTAATTCGAGAAGAAGATTGGAAAAATATTAGCGCCGAGTCCCATTGTCCTCAGAAGAGATCTTTTCTGGCTCTGGAGCCTGCAGTTCAATTGGACATGTTGATTGATTCACGGAGGCTTTGGCTTGGTACTGAGCCCCCTTCCAGGCTGCACGCATCCCCTTACAATCCTCAATCAATGATTCCATCAAAGTGGATCACATAGACGATCCCCTTACAATCCTCAATCAATGATTCCATCAAAGTGGATAACATAGACGATGCGGCCACTTTATTCAATCTATTCTCAAGTTTTGAAGACATGCTTTCTAATGCAACTCATTTAGGCAGCATTCATGTTAATAAGGAACCTTGATCACAAAGGGCGGCATTGAGAGACTCATACCGTTTAATGAATGGATTGAGGCTTATTGTCAAGGATGCCATAACTAGTCTTTGGGCCTCATTACCGGTACCAGTAAATCCTTACCGCCTTACTACGAGGTCCCTTTGCGGGTTGGAGAATTTAACGGCTGCTTTTTGCAGGCGTTAAAAACCAACCCGCAAAGGGACCAGGGAGCTAATTACGGTACCGCAATTTGCGGCACCATAATTAGCGCCTTCCCCATTCCCATTATGCCCTATGGGGCAAAAATGGGAATGGGGAAGGGCAATGGTGGAAGGGGGAAATACCGCCCCGCCAACCTTGGAATGGGGCGGTAATTCCCCTTTCCACCAAGGCGGTGCCGGTATTTTACCGGCATGAACCATGGCGCTAATAGCGCCATGGTTCTCCGCCTACCGTGTAATGAGGCCCTTTGTATCTCGAGTAGAGATTGCCCCAAACAGATTCTTTCAGGCTTGCTTCCGATGACTCAACTGAATCACAGCTAGAGGAATGTTGGCGGTTTGAGCGAGGTACGCTACCCAATAGAATTTGCTCTGGAGGAAATCCAGAAGGTGCAAGGTCTCTACTTTCGTAGGGTTTTTCACTCCCACTCACCGGGGCAACCTCTCATGATGACAATCCTGCAAGTTGCTTAACGGAGAAGTCGTGTTGACATCTTCATCAGACATATTGGCCTCAAGAATTGACAGCCTATCTTGAATTGAGGCCATACTTTGTCTTTTCTGTCTTGAGATTTTCACTGTCAGCTCAGAACGATCTTTAGCTAACTGGGCTGCAATTTGGGAGTTTTTTGGTGTAGCCAGACCCATGCTGGCCGAATTAAGTTCTGTAAAGACCACATCCATACTCTCGGCATTTGAATCAGTATGTCGACCTTCTCTATCGCTCGCTATTAAGGGGAGGGTCCACCACTGCCTGAGCTACATTAGCTGTAGTAGCCTTCAGAGCTGTTTCAGTAAAGGTACTCACAGCAATCTGGCGAATGCTTCTCAAGCGATACCGCAACAGAGTTATGAGAAGAAGGACCAGGCAAGTTACCTTGACAGCCCTCCAACAGCGAAAGTGCTCTTGTTGCCATAGAGGAAACTTTATCAGTGTTAGAAAGCTCTTGAAATTCTGCGCTGCCCTCAGCAGTGTTACAAGAACTTTCACTGTTAGCGTTTAAGTCACACAGCACCATGTTGGAAGAGGCTGTCATATGTATTACAGGCTCCACCGCTATAGGTGTTGCTTTTAATTCCAGTCTTGCCCATTGCCACGTCTTCATAGTGTTAGTGAAATTATCGCCGAGATCACAACCAAGCCACTGGCACTTGATACATGTGTGCTCTCAACACTCCTCTTGCAGCGGGAATCTTTCTCAAAGCTGATTGCCAAGCTGTTTTATTTTGCCTTTCACCACAGTGCCGATTCCGCTCAAGCTCTTACAGAAAGCGAGCTCCTGAATAGGGCAATAGTCTGAGTTAATCTAATACCATCGGATTCCCAACAGCCGGCACATTAATTAAAGCCAAAAGTACATTTTTCAAAGGAGGAATTCCCAGTGTGCAATTGCACACACATAAAGTGAGTCAGTCGTGAAAGTATGCAGGAAAGCGGCAGGCCAGTGAAAAGGAAAGGCACAAGCAGATGGAATTATTTTCCTTTTCACAATCAGCAAATTAGTCACCCACTGTAACTGCAGGACCCATATGCATGCAAGTACCATAACCAAACCTACCCTCCCTGGAGAAAAAGAGGAAGCACCCAGGTTACAAGTGCTGGCAGCCGTAGGATTCTGGTTATGGAAACAATATGATATACTTTTGGGCACTGGGTCCTGAGGCAACCCCCTCTGGCCCATGCCACCACACACGGGCAGGTTACCGGCTGTCTGTGTTCCCCCAAAAGTAGGTTATTTGCAGCCCCTGGTGGCTAAGGTGGTGGAGATTTCTCGAAAGAATTGTTCCTTGCCGTGTCCTGATAGATGTGGAAAAGGTCGGGGTCTCCTAGTGTGATGGCCGGGTGTTTTATGAAACCCAGGCCCCTTGCTATGCAGAATTTCTCTATCCCTCTGTTCAGTTTCCTCCTGGAAATATCCACTGATTTGTAACAGATGGTCCCCTGCCATTTTATTCTAGGCAGGATGGCTGAGAAGTAGATTTCAGTATCTCTCCAATTGTGTGAAATGCCTGCTAATGTAGCACACATTTCTTCGAGTAGGCTTCGTCTTCCTGTGGACACCAGGTTGTTGCCCCCTAGCTGTATTATCAGGAATTCTGGTGGATCCCTGTATGCGACCAGCTCTTCTAGTTTATCGTGGATGTCTGCCCAAAGGAGGCCTCTGTATCCCCACCAGGATGCAATGGTGTTCCTAAATGGCGGGCCCTCTTTGGATTCTTCTGCCCATTGCCCTGTCCTGAAAACGAACGTGTACGACTATCCACGCTGATCGGAGTGGGGCCTTCCACCCGTCTGGTGTTTCTGGGAAGGTGGAGGGAAAAAAAAGGGGGGTAGGGGGGCAAGGAGAACTATATTAGTTCAGGTCTGATACATCTTCTGTAACAGTCTGACTTCCAGCCCCAATGTTTTTTAATTTTTTAATTGCTGGGGGCCGAGTCCTCCTTGCCCTGCTGAAGTTGCGGCCCCAATTCTGAAGGAGTGGGTGCCAAATTCCTTTGAGTCCCACCCTGCTTTGCTGATAGCTTTTGTCAGCACCTGTTTAAATTGATAGCGGCTTAGTGGCGAGGCATCCCTGTGAATTAGGAACCCCCCCCCCACTTTGGGCCTTTATGCATACTAAAGGTTGGTAATGCACACCGGGCAGTTTGTTGCATCTTCAATGCAGTAAATGTTGATGGTTCTTTTGGCCCCTCTTTTGAACTGTTGTATGTCGATGCTGACACTGTCATGTCTAACCCTGGTCGCCATGATACCTAAATCATTGTTGGCTTTGGTGCTTGAGCGATGAGCGATGAGCTCTCCTATTCGGAAAGCCCCAAAGTAAATAAAAAGGTCTCACATGGGTGACAGCATATGATGTCGAGCTGGCTTGTTATCTTTATTAGTTTGTCAAAATCAAGCAGGCGGCGGGAGTCTATCTGAGGTCCCTCCATTTTTCCCCAGCCTTTCATGGCATAGGAGATCAGGGCGCTCTGGGTTGGAGTAATAGGATATTGCTACTAGGTGTCTCTTTGCCCAATCCCTCTTAAAACCCTGCTCATGGGCCCATTTTAAAAATATTTCTATTTCTTTTATTGTTATTAGTTCTACGTGGTTTAAACCTGTTGCTCTAAAGACTGTTCTAAAACAAAGAGGTGATGGCTGGAAGGTTTAGAATGAATCTTAACCACTGGCATTGCTCTGGGCAACCCTCCAGACCATCGTTCTTCGCCTGCCAAGCCATTACAGAAGGGGAAAGACCATATGCAAATCAGGCTTGGCCCCACCCCAAAAGGGGCAGTCCAGCCCGAACTGCAAGGTCACATCCCTTCTGCACGAGACCACAAGCATCCCCAAACATGTTTCACCCTTGTTGGGGCTCATCAGTGAGGAGTAGCTTGGGTCTCTAGGCCCAGCAGGCACGGGACGTACATCTGGGCATACCCGTCCCACTCGGGGTGACAAAGCAAAAACAAAGAGGTGATGGCTGGAAGGTTTAGACTGAATCTTAACCACTGGCATTGCTCGGGGCAACCCTCCAGACCATCGTTCTTCGCCTGCCAAGCCATTACAGAAGGGGAAAGACCATATGCAAATCAGGCTTGGCCCCACCCCAAAAGGGGCAGTCCAGCCCGAACTGCTAGGTCACATCCCTTCTGCACGAGACCACAAGCATCCCCAAACATGTTTCACCCTTGTTGGGCCTCATCAGTGAGGAGTAGCTTGGGTCTCTAGGCCCAGCAGGCACGGGACCCACGTCTGGGCATACCCGTCCCACTCGGGGTGACAAAGCTAAAACAAAGAGGTGATGGCTGGAAGGTTTAGAATGAATCTTAACCACTGGCATTGCTCTGGGCAACCCTCCAGACCACCGTTCTTTGCCAGGCCAACCCATTACAGAAGGGGAAAGACCATATGCAAATCAGGGTTGGCCCCACCCCAAAAGGGGCAGTCCAGCCCGAACTGCTAGGTCACATCCCTTCTGCACGAGACCACAAGCATCCCCAAACATGTTTCGGCCTTGTTGGGCGTCATCAGTGAGGAGTAGCTTGGGTCTCTAGGCCCAGCAGGCACGGGACCCACGTCTGGGCATACCCGTCCCACTCGGGGTGACAAAGCTAAAACAAAGAGGTGATGGCTGGAAGGTTTAGAATGAATCTTAACCACTGGCATTGCTCTGGGCAACCCTCCAGACCATCGTTCTTCGCCTGTTTGCAGGCACTTACTGTACTGTGCCGTGGTAGTGCTTACCAGTGCTTTCTCTGCCATCACTGTATGGAACCCCGTGCCAGGGTTCATGATCTCTGTGGGCAAAGTGCTGTTGGCACCAGTTTTTGAGGTGCCTGGTTCTCGTTGTACATCCTGGCCTTGGCTCTCAGACGGTGGCGTTGATGTCATTTCTTTTAGATTCCCATTATTGCCCAGGGCGTGTGGTGCTACCTCCTGGAATCTTGTCCACTGAAAGCGAGATAAAGCTTCTGCAATGTTATTCTATGTTCCAGTGATGTGTTTAGCTTTAACTACAATGTTTTCTTGCTGTGTGTCTGCAGTAATGGCTCTTAGGACTTTTAGCACTAAGTGGCATTTGGTCGTTCTTCTGTTTATGATGCCTACCACCGCCATGTTGTCACACCAAATCAAGAGTTCCGTGTTAGCTAGCTGCCTGCCCCAGGTGCGTAATGTTAGCCAGATGGGAAAGATTTCTAAAAGCATGATGGTTTTTTCCACCCTGCTGGTTGCCATGACTTAGGCCATTGCCCTGCCAACCATTCTGTGTCTAGAATGGCTCCAAACCCCTTGCCCCCGGCTGCATCTGTGAAGAGGACCCTTTTGGCCCATGTATTCAATGGTGTGCGCCAAAGTGTGGTCCCGTTGAAGTTTCTGAGGAAATTCCCCCAGACTTTCAGATCGTCTTTCACTTCTTTGCCCAGCCGGATGTGGAGGTGGGGTTTGGTGCATGATTTGGTTTTAAACTCTAAAGTCCTGGAGAATATGTTCCCCTGCGGGATGATTCTGGCTGCGAAATTGAGGCTGCCTGCCAGTGATTGCAATTCTTTTACTGTGCCCTTGTTTTTAGCACTTAAGTTTTGCATTTTCTCCAGGAGTTCAGTTACATTTGTTTTTGGGATGATTCTGCAAAGGCCCTCTGCTGAGTCTATCTCAATCCCCCAAAGGATGATGTTGGTGGATGGTTTGGTTGTCTTCTCTGTGGCCAGGGGGATGCCCCATCGTGCGGCCATCCTTTCTAGCTCTGCCAGTGCCCTCTTGCATTCTCCCGACTCTGCTGGTCCCATCACTATGAAGTCGCCAAGATAGTGCCCTACTTTGACTTGACCCCTGGTTGTTGTTTTTGAAATGTCCATTGGAAAAATGAGCTGAACTGTTCGAATAGTGTGCAGGAAACTGCACATCCCATAGGGAGGCATCTGTCAACATGAAATTTGTTTTCAAAGGTAAACCCTAGCCATTGCTGTGATTCTGGGTGGACTGGCAAGAGTCTAAAGGCAGATTCAATGTCTATTTTGGCCATCAGGGAATTCCTGCCACATTCCTGTAGAAGTCTTACTGCTTCTTGGAAATGTGTGTAGGAAACAGCAGATTCAGTGTGCGGAATGCCGTCGTTAAGCGATTGGCCTTTTGGGTAGGAAAGGTGGTGAATTAATCTCATTTTCCCTGATTCTTTTTTGGGGACCAGGCCTAGCAGTGATACTAGGTAGTCTGAAAATGGCATGAAGTCCCAGGGGCCTGCGATCGCAGGTTCAGTCACAACAATGACGGCGAGGGGTTCCGGACCAGCATTGCTGATGCGGATGCCTGGCTGTCTGTGTTGCCCTGCGAGGTGCACACTCTGTGTTCAGAGCTTCATTTTTGTTTGGAAGTCGCAAGGCAGGGTATGCTGGCACTGTGTCTTTGCAACACGCTTGAGTGCCTGATGCAACCCCAGGCAGTGCTGCCCCTGTCTCACTCTTGCAGTGGTGAGCGATTTGCCTGAGGTGTACTCGGGCCGTACTAGCGGTGAAGTCTGGCTTGTTCCGATTTTGGAGCTGAAGCAGGATTCTGCATTAATTAATCTGTGCCGTGAGAGGGCAGTGAATTGTGAGCACTCCTGTGACTGTGTGATCGCAGAGCAGCTGCTTAACCACAGCTGGTGTCTTGCCGTGTGCCCACGGCCCACAGGATGAGCTCTGCAACAATAAGTGTGTGCTGGGTGCCACCAGTAACCCTTGGGCAGGCCCTTGAGCCAGCCCACAACTGTGCCCGTCAATGAGTATGCTGATTTCCCCCAGCGATGGTCCGACTGGGCTGGCCGACCGCAGGTCCAGCCGAAAGCCCGGTGCCTTAAAGGTGCTCCTTTGTCCAGCAGTCCCTGGCACCTTTAGAAGTCTGTGTTCATTCTTCTGGCATTAGAGGGACGCCATGGAAATCAATGGGCCGTGAATATCTCTGGGGTGGGGGGCCATCACGCTGCCTATATGCTGGGCACACTGTTTTCCAAATGGGCAGCTTACACTTGTCTAGAAAAAAACAAAAGGCATTTCCAAACTAAAACATGCTTCTGAAACTTAACATCCACTAGTTTTCTTTAAAATGTGTTTATCTTTTTTGTAGGATTGACACAAAAAGACCCTGTGATTTTTGTGCTCCTTCCTTTGCATTTTAGGATATATTTCTAAAGCTGGTTTATGCTTGTCAAAATAAATGATCGTATTGCGCTGACAGCAGTTATAAGGAAATTAAGTTGTGCGTTCATGGGTGCGAACATTTGATTTTCACTATGGGGGCAGAAATTCCTCCACACGCACTCTAAATATAAGCAAGCTATCAGCCCATCCCCCGTCCAAGCCCATTTTATAGCTCTTGTTTTTTATAAGGAATTGCAAAAAGTCATAAGATTTACATCCAGTTTTAAATATCTAACATGCTGAGCGACCCTGCTAGCCTTCTACTAGGGCGTGTTTATGGACCCCTTAACGTAGTCAAAATCACTCCATTACCAACAGTGCAGTGCATATACATGGCTTCAAAGTCAACTTTATTTCATCTCCAGCCACACTGACCCTGTGCATACATTCATTGATGGTGTACCAGTGGCAGCTTCTCCATAATGGGCGAGGAGGCACTGACCTACGGGCACCCACGCCCATTATGGAGGAGCCGAAAAACCAGCCACTGTAATCACTGAGCACCCCCTCAGCTGCTTCTTGCATTGGAGGGAGCACTCCCCGGCTGGATTGAACAGTCAATGGGCAACACAGTTTCCGTTTGACAGTTCTGTTCCTCAGCCTTGCATTTCCAATGATCCATGCAAAGCCGGGGGCGTTTTGCTTCCCCAAAGTTGCATGGTCCATTGTGGATGCTGGCGAGGTACTGCATGTTTGTATGTGCGAGGGAGGTGATCCTGAGCCTCCTCACACAGTCAAGCAGAGCAGGGCACGTAGTCATCAGTGCTTCAGCTCTTGCACGCATGAGCAGGAACCAGGAAGCCAGAGAGAGGGTCCTACAAATATCTGCAAGTGGGACACCCTAGAAGGCTGCGCAAGAGGCTGACAAAGGACCTACCCTTGCATTGATTCTGTACTTAAAAATGTGATGGCTCATAAGCCATTCAAATGGCATCTTCAACCATCTACTCAAGGTAGTTGTAAAAGACTGCTTAACAGCACGCCCTCGGGCAAAAAAGTGATAAGCAGTGAACTGGATAACCCAGCCCTTTAAGATGAGTAGCAATTACCCTGGAGATGGATGGGGATGCAGATTTTATTCATACATCAATAATGGAGATGACTCAGGTAATTGGCAAAAGGAAGACTGTTTTAATATCAATTATCTAAAACAGGGAGCATAACGAATATCAGCGAAATCGCTCGATCTTCTTACTCAAACATTCTTAGTAAAAACTGATATTTTCTATAAGAAACTCGTCATCAATGACGTTAACCTACGTATATACTAACATCAGCCTACGTGGCACACTACAAAAACCTATGAGTATGGGTGATTGCTCTGAGTGAATATCTAAGTATACAATCCATACTAGTCTAAAAAAGTGTGAATATGTGATTGGTTACTTAACATCAGGTGGGGCAACTAAGCCCTCCCCTAAAAGTGACCTCTACGAACGTCACTAAATACACAACGTCCCATTGGTTTACACAACTATGGGACCCCTAATTACACGGTCCTCTACAATTGATTGGCACTTTAACCTTCGTCAGTACTTTTCCATCTACATCTAGCAGCATGCAGGCTGGCCATCCAGGTACTGGTAAGCTCGCCTTAACCATTGCTTTCCCACCAATTAGCATATTAATCCATCATCACCTCAGTGGTCTACTGTCAATTAGGCTTTGAAGCTCGGCCTTGGGAGTGTTCTTAGCTCTGAGAAATTCAGGGAGTGAAAGCATGTGCTCTGCCCTCGTGCGTAGGAGTGACCATCTTGTTCATCCAACTTCCTGCTTCCATGTGACTAGAGACCATAAAATCGAGCCTTTAGTGCATTTAATACTATTTTTTAATAGACCTCTGATGTCTTCCTTATTATGTTCATACCTTCTGAACAGGAGTTGTGTTCTTTCACATGATTTGTATCCAATGTCAGTTCACTCCAGTTTGATAAGACCTTGGCTTCTTGGCTCATCCAACTCTGACTGCTGAGATTCACTTTGTAATTCAAGTTGCTTTCTAACTGCGACACACTAGAAATGAGGCCTTCTTGCTAATGTCCAGCACAGCTATTATGTGTAGTGGAAACATCCATCCTTTACTTGTCCATATGCATATATATATATATTGGCGCTTGCCGCAATCTATTCACTATAAGCTAGCCTCAAGATTACTTTGTCTGCTTGCATTTCTTTTGCATCTGTACACGTATAAACTAGCTTGATATCTTCATCTGTTTCTATGGCATAAGCTTTTTCACCTTGATCCCAAGATGTTACTTATCCTTGGTACTTCCTTGATGCCTTATAGAATATCTGCATTCTCTTGTCTCTGCATCTCTTCTGTGTACATCAGTTCAGCTCTGGGTGACGTTTACTTGACGATGGTTGGTGACGTCACCATTCGCCTTGTGCATTTATTTGCTCAGCTTCTTCAGGGATTTCATTGAAATGGCCATCATGTTTTCTCGTATGCAGGTATGGTTTTCTCGTATGCAGGTATGGTTTTCTCGTATGCAGGTATGGGTTTCTCGTATGCAGGTATGGGTTTCTCGTATGCAGGTATGGGTTTCTCGTATGCAGGTATGGTTTTCTCGTATGCAGGTATGGTTTTCTCGTATGCAGGTATGGTTTTCTCGTATGCAGGTATGGGTTTCTCGTATGCAGGTATGGGTTTCTCGTATGCAGGTATGGGTTTCTCGTATGCAGGTATGGGTTTCTCGTATGCAGGTATGGTTTTCTCGTATGCAGGTATGGTTTTCTCGTATGCAGGTATGGGTTTCTCGTATGCAGGTACCTTGCCTCCCAGATTATCTTAGGTACTGGTGCTTTCACTTTTACCGCACAGAGTCCATACTCTGCCCTTTGTTGGTTCAGCTGTTCCGTGTATGTCACATACTCTGGTTTCAAACAGGCAATATAGGCGAGGTGGTTGAGGTGGGGGTACTTCACCACTCTACCCACGTCCAAAGGGTGAGGCAGATGAGGGCCAGGGCTGACTGAAATGGCACTAAGAGTATTGAGAACAAGGGCCTCATGAAGGTGGAAGACTAAAATGACCTTGGATTGAAAGCAAGGAGGAAGGTGCAGGACCAGTCCCTCTTGGACAAACCTCAGGTACGGATCAAAGATCACCAAAGCACCTAACTCGCAGACCCATGGGAGGAAGCCATCGCCACAGAGAACAAACAATTGTAGAACAAAAGATTGATAGACAGTTCTTCAAATATTCAAAGGGGGCCACCGAGAGGGCCCTCAATACAAGCAGAAGGTCCCAGATCGGGAAAGGAGACCATACTCTAAGGATTTCTGTATCCCGCAGGAGGCATGCCGTCAGCTCCTCTATGGGGGAAATGGAGATGCAGAGTCTGAAAGCCCTGTCTGCTGCTGGCTGAGCCCTCAAGGCAAATGAGCTCACCCCAAAAAAGAACCCTCATTAAAGAACTCAGAGACTCACACTGGGTTTTACAAGATAGTGGATTAACCCAAGTTCTGAGGCACCAGAAGCCAAAAGAACGGCAGTGTCAAGCATAAGGCTTGAGCATGGATGGGTGACTACAGCCCTGGACTACCAGTGGAAGGGCTGGCTATAACCCCACAGCTGAGGGAGTGCTCAGTGTTTACATTAGGCTGGCTCTTTTGGTTCTTCAGACCTACCCTTTCAGAAGCAAAGCCATCTAGCACACCAGGAGAGGGTTGGGTCAGGAAGAGCGTGCCAAACATGGAAAGGATGCCGAAAAAGAGTAGGAGGAGATTCCCTGGAGAAGCACAGCAGGAGGGGAAACCAAGGTTTCCTTGGCCAGGTTGGAGCTACCAGAGTCTCTCTGGACCCTTAGACATTGGTAATGAGGAGGAAGAGAGAAGAAAAGGCAGCCATAAGGGTTGGAGGCCGATGGGAGGATGGGGCGTTGGTCTCTGCCAGGTAGGGGTAGGGACCCCTGTCATCCAGGGGTGAGAGGGCTACTAGAGTTAATGTCAAAGCCGGTCATTCCCCAGAGCTGGGGTGTGGGAGTTGGGAGTGCCCTGTGCCTGGGTACATGCTAACAGAACCACTGTCATACATGGCAACACTATGTGACCAAACATCTCTGGGAATCTGAATGTTTGACAAATAGAAATTAGCATAATGATGACATCACAGGAAATTATGTCACATCATACTGGGTAAAACAATGTGGTGAGCGTGAGCAGCAACAACGGGGGAAAGAGCGTGTGAATGAGGTGAAGGGGTAGGAGGAGGAACATGAAGTAGAGGCCAGTCAGTGAGACCTCACATGATAGAGAGACACACACACTGCTGGGGGCCCACAAAGGCCTGTGGCAGGCCTGGCTAAGCTTGGGTAAAAGACTATCCCTGGGAGAAACTGGGCATTGTTCACTTTCAGCAAAGTTCCAACGCCAACATATACACTGGTTTGCAAAGAGGTCATTTGTAAGGTCTAGCACCCAGTCTTTTATTGCAAGTTCAGCCCCTAATACTCTGATTACTTACTGTTAATCTTCATATACTCATAGTCCAACTCTGCCTTGTCACAGTACTTATTGAAAGCGATCTGCCATCTGATAGACCCTTTACCCAAAGGTTTTTCTTAGCCACAGCTCCTCACAGTCTGGAATATAAAGCACAGGACAGGTCCACTAATCTGCCTGTCTATAGCAAAGGAAAAGGGACAATCGCACCACCGGGGAGGGAGAGACTAGTGTCAGTACTGTGACGAGGAAGACTAGCAATAGGAATAATGTAGATTGGGGGCGTGGGTGGCTGGAGTTGCATGGAGTCCTAAAACCCGAGTGCTCCGTAGCCCTGCCAAATTAGCAGCTGCCCGAGGCACCCCAGTTCAGTTGCCCCTCTTTTTTCTGGATCTGGCTGTCGGAGATGCTTGGGCACTGTTAGGCAGAATCCTGTGTAGTGCCGTTAGGGACCACTACACACAATTAAGACTACAAGTGGTAATACAAGTTTTACCTTTGGTACAAGCCTGTACTACTATGTTAAAGTGGTAGCAGTAGTGGAGCAGCCAGGCCTATCTCAAGAGTATATGAGCATTAGCAGAGATTACACAAAGGGACAACAATCACTGTGATTCAAGCAAACACTGACTCAAGGTTTCAGGTAAAAAAATATAAGTACATTTATTTTTAAACCGTTTTTTATAAATACAACACTTTGATTAATTCAAAACCACATGTAAAATATACTACAACCAACCAATTCACTTTGTACGGTATAACTTCTAGGTAAGTACCCTATGTTTTAACGGACCGGTGTTGTGAAACAAAAGACGTTACAGGGAATACACTTGCGATCACTTTTTGACAGTAATGACAGTTCGGTCTTACTAAAGAAACGCGTATCCGTGGCAAGAAATGTTACCGGGGCAAAAACACACTTAGCACATGAGAAACCCAGAGACAGTTGGGGGCAAGAATCATAGGCAATATATTTGTCAAGGATGACAGAATCAGAGAACATTCATTGACAGAAATTCAAGAGTCAATAGGCCGGAGCCAGTATCAAGTGGAACCGGATTCCTGTTGTCGAGCATCACACAGTCTGACAGTTCACGATTCAACGTAGCCAGTAGTACTTAGATATTGTCAATGGAGGAAGCAAAAGTTATAAGAAGGAGGGAAGATGAGGGCAAGCCTTGTAGGAGGAGAAAAAGGGATTCACCCGATTTCCTCAAGCAGAACACAGTACCTTATTCAATGAAGAAGCTGGTGCCACAGCAGTTGTTCCTGGTAGTTTCCTGCAGACCCACGGTTCCTGGAGGTTCGGCAAGAAGGAGGACGTCTGGAGGGGTCTGCACCACACAGGGCCGAAGCCAGCAGCAGTGACAGTGAATAAAAGGTGCGCTCCTTAAAAACAGGAGAGGCTCTTCAGATGGCTATCCGGACGACTAAAGCAGTGTGCAGCGATTTCGACCACGAAGAGGATCCTCTGGCTGAAGAAGATGAGCTGGTTATCCCCACCAAGCTCAAGGGAAGAAGACTCCGGAATGGATCTTCTCTGGTCATCGAATGGTAGAAAGCTCAGGACTGCAGCAGGGCTTCACCGGGACGGGATAGTTGCAGCAGCCGACTTCTTCTCTGCTTCTCTTCGGTTCCTTGTAGTTCCAGCAGGAACTCTGCCATCTGGCCCAAGAGTCCTGCCTTTTATGCGAAAATCCCGCATTCACACAGCCTGGCTGTTAATCACGCAGCAGGGGGGTTGTCCAGGCCGGACAACCACCTCAGCCAATCATGGCAAAGTGCGATTTGGGTTTCCTAGGATACCCTGTGCAGGGGGTGACTACACCGCTCCCTCACATTCAGTCCACCTAGACACCCAGGCACCTAGAGGAGGGCTTCTTGGCAGAAGCCCACCAAAAGACAGTGAACAAAGAAGGCAAACCTGGTTTGCCGCGCAAAGTAAAACACAAGAAGGACTTTAACAAAAAGAAATGGTGAATAAACCCGACCGGAGCCAAAAGAAAAAGTATTTGGTCAAGCGATTTTAAGTTCGAGGCTAATATGATAGCCTAAAACAGTACCACGTTTATATAGTATAAGCGCGGTAGAAAATTTAGGGTAGATACCACTGCCACCAGCCAAGTCTAAATGTTAAAAGAGCGAAACAATGCTCTAGGAGGTACAGATAAAAAGGGCTAAGGATTAACCCTTTCCAGTACTCCATGTAAGATGGGGTGTACTGGATCTGTGGTTAAATGACAAAGTAAAGTTAATGGCAACTTTACCCTTTTCTGGGGGACAGTAGTCAGCCCCAGAAATGGAGTCGGTGGGAAATCTAAAAGACAACCCTGTGTCCCTGCACTGAAGGTGCTGTGCAACACACAAAAGAAGGGGGCTACTGAAGTGGTGTACTCCAGAACCCACAATCACAAAAACAGATGAAATATACATGGCATAACATGTTTAAGAGTGGGGGAAAAGCTCCAGAAATCCAGCAAAGCTGCTGAGGGACTCACTAGGTAAGGGGAATTAGCCATTGAATGAGAATTCTCCCTAACACTCGCCCCCCCCCCCAACCCCAGACTAAGGGACAGGAGGATTTAATCCACTCCTGGATGGTTCTCATACCTCTAGTCGGTTGCAAACATCATAGAGAGACCATCAGAATTTTGGTGGTGACTTCCTGCTCTGTGCTCAATGGAAAAATCAAATCCTTGCAGGCAGATTGACCATCTGAGTAATTTTGTGTTTTCCCCTTTCATTTGCATCAGCCATCTCAAGGGTTGGTGGTCAGTCTGAATGATGAAGGTAGATCCATACAAGTATGGTCTAAACCTTTTCAGTGACCACATAATTGCAAAACATTCACGTTCTATTGTTGCACACCTTGTCTCAGGATCCTTTAACTTCCTGCTGATGAAACAAATGGGGTGTTCCCTACCTTTCTCATCCAGTTGACTAAGGACTGCACCTAAACCTACATTAGAAGCATCAGTTTGTACAATGAAGGTTTGGTGATAGTCAGGAGCTCTTAGGACCGGAGCTTGACAAAGGGCTTTCTTTAGACCTTCAAAGGCTTGATTGCACTCCTCATTCCACCTGACCTTTTTAGGGAATTTGGGAGAGGAGATGACATTCAACGGAGAAGCTATGGTCCCATAGTTCTCTATCAAGTTCCTCTAATACCCAGTGAATTCCCAGGAATGCTGTCGGAAGGGGCCTCCTTTGTTTCTCTGATCCTTTCATGAGGTGCAGCTTGACAGCTCTTTGGTTTTTGGCGTACGCGTACGTGTATGCGGCCTTTTCCGGGTCCCTTCCTCTAATTCCTGCACCGTCTGAGGGCTCGAGTGTTCGAGTGTTTGAGCGGCCATGCGGCTGTGCCCATTCCGGTAAACGGCATGGTCCCGGTAGTCCCTGTGGTCGCCTGGAGGCCTTGACTACAGTGGTTGCCATGTCTCCTGTATTCTGCCTGCTGATCTTACGTGGATACGGAGCCACGAGGAGACAACGAGGGCAATGGTAATATTTCTGCCTATTGCTGTTTGCTACCAGAGTAAGTGATGCACAGACTGGAAAATTGGCGGTCCGGTAGTCTCTGGTAGCACTATAGAGGCACTTGTTTATAACTTTAAGCTGTTTTGCCCTTTCACTAGTAACTGTGGATCTGATCCTTGTGACAGTGTTTATTGCCTGGACGGGGTGTAACCTTTAGGTTGTGGTTGTGCCTCCACGCAAATCCCGCTTTGCCACTTCACTGCAGCGTTGGGGCGGCAGGGACTCCCCGGGTGTACTGGTGTGTGTACTCCAGGTGAGGGGGGATAATTAAGTGCGAGAAGACTATGATTCGCCTATCCCTAGAAATGGGAATGCCTGTGCAAAGCCCTATAAGGAGTGTGAGAGTGGGCTCCACAGGGAAAAATAGCTAAGCATCCCTCTCATGTTCTACTCCGAGAAGGGGTAGTTGGAAAGATAATGCGGCAGGCAATGTGGACATCCGCCAATTCTGCAATGGCTCGTTGTCTGCGTTTCGGGTGCAGACTGGCAACATGCCCCTTGCCAGCTGGGAGGATGGGGTAGCTGCAAGGGAAAAACTGCCTGCGGCTTTCAAATCGGATGCGGCTCAAGCATCCCCTCGATTAGTGGATCAGAATAAGGGTCAGCAGGCTGAATGCCCGCCGGACAACTGTTCTATATCAGACACAGCCCTACTTGGCTTAGTCCCAGCAACAGGTATTTTGCAGCAGGATGTGCCTAAGCCCCCGGCTCAGGCGGAGGATGGCGGTGATGTCTTGGTGATTGATCTGAATGCGAATGACTCTGTGTTTTCTGATAACCTCCTCCCTGAAAATCTGTCAGCATCGCTAGTAATGTTTCTGAGAACACTACAAGCGACTCACCATCTGTGAAGGAATCCTCTGAAGTGCTAAAAGTGTCAACTAACAATCAAAGTATGAACACATCTGTAGTTATACATCAGCCCGATAATTGATGGGGAATTGCATTACACAGCATGTATCTTGCGTTAGTTGCAATGTTAAAATCTTTAAATATATGTGAACAGAAATTAATTGCTCAGAGTGAATATATGGGTAAAATCATCGCTTGGCAAGAGAAGAATGTATGTAACCCTGCTAAAGTTTGGGAAAAGAGAATGTCAACAAGCGAATTGAAGGGTCTCATGACCTCAGTGGCGTCTCAAATGGAGAGTAAAGTAGACGAAAGTAGTTAGTATCTGGGGCATTGATTTGCATGCTAACATAAATACAAATGTAGCCAAATCAGTAATTCCACGAAAATCCTATAGGTGATTTGGGACGTTTTGTAGTAGCTGAAAATAGCTTGAAATTAGCGCCATCTGATAGAGTGCTTGCCCTGTGTGACCAAACAACAGGTAAGATGGGTGATAGTCCCGATCCTTCTGCCACCCAAGGTGTGAAGCAACCTAAGGTGGGTGGAGAAGAGGAAAAAAAAAATTACCTCAAAATAATCTCCCAAAGAACCAACAAACCCCAAAAAATGTAGGGAATTCATCTGTAAAACTGCGTCACAGGCCATCAAGCAAAAATATCAGGTGCGGGCTCTGGAGAGACGAAATGAGACCCTGAATTTTCGCCCAATTCCCCCTATGGCATTTACGCCTCTAGACAATCTGTTGGTGGAGTTGTCCAGAAAATATAGAGACAAAGATAAAAGGCTGAATTCAGGGGAGTCTCAAATTGTTCAAACTTTGCCCAACTCTAATTCTGACTTAGGGGTAATAGACTCTTCCTATGATGTACAGCGGGCGGAAATTAGGAAAGCCGTGTATGCATGCATGGCTGAAGTAACGCCAACGCTGTTACTGCCGCCACCTAAACCAAGTGAGCCCGGTCCCACAACCACCCAACAGACACTGGAAAGTAGAACGGTGCTAGAAAGAACGGTGGGGAGAGTGCCTTTCTGCCCGAGCAGACTGATCTCTGACAAAATATCTCAGGTTGGAGGTGGACCCACGGAGGGGATCAAAGGGTGTGAGGTGACAGTCCCTGAAGGCTGTGGTATGACATTACAGCCTCAAGGGTATCTCTCACAAAAAGAAAATAATGCTGACTTGTCCCATATGTCGGTTGCGATTTTGTCTGTAATTGAGAATGCCCTGAACAAAATTCAAGTGCCTACTTCACAAGTGATATGATATGGCATTTGTAACGTGCCTATACACAAGTATTTCAAGGCGCGACGAGGCAGTGGGGGGGAACAAAGGGAGACAGACAACGATCCTACTAGGCCAGGTGTCATTCAGATTGCGCAAGTGCAAGGGTAGGGGGACTGGGAAAAGTGCAGGGGAAGGGGAGAGGGGAAGTGCAGTACATGGTTAGCAGAATATAAGATAAATAATAGAACCAGCTGGTGGCAAGTGCAAGGAAAGTGCGCTACATGGTTAATTGAATATGAGATAAATAATAGGGCCAGCTGGTGGCAAGTGCAAAGGTAAGTGCCGGGAGAAGGGGCTGTAGGATACAGAGAAAGTCCCGTAGTGCATGTAGGCAGTGGGGGCTCTCCCCTCGGCTGAGACAACCTCATATGTCGGGGGTAGAGCGCCTAAGTTCCCTGCTAGGCGCATGACTACCTCGTTCCTTCTAGTGTTGGTCTGCAGGAACCTACCCTTTACTCAATATGATCTAAATAGGCGGGCAGTATTGGCCATTTATTCGGAGATCCCACAGTTACACGATGTTGTTTCCTCCGATATGTCACTAGTTGAATTTCCCGTAAAAGGTCAACTAAATTCAGTAATTCTGTAGAGTTGTGCAAAATGTAATTTGGCAGGCCAAAAACGAGTTATATGCCCTGGGTTTTCTTCTGTCAACGGTTCAAGAGCGAATGACAATACCATCTACCCCTGGTCATTACAGGAGTAGTCAGAGGGGCGGTTTGGGGGAAACGAGGAAAAATGCGGCCCCGCATTCTCGCTCATCTCCTGGCATGAATAGCAGGTGGGTCACTCAGAAGTAATGTGAGGGACGGGTGGGGGCTGTGTGAGTCACTCATCTTGCAAATAATGCCCACAGTGAGTTGAATATCTGTGATATTGCACTTTTGCAGGAGACTTGGCTCATTGATGTCCCTACATGGGATGATCACCAAGTTCATTTGAATCCCGCAATGAAACCAGTGGCAGGCCTCCCGATGTCTGGGCTTTTAACCGCGATAAAGATGGGCAGAGACTTGTCTTCGGAACTATGGGCCATCCAGAATACATATATGTTCTTGGTGAAAGTAAGGGCAGGTCCAGTGGGCTATGCTCTTTTGAATATCTACTGGAACCCGATTGCCATGTCGGATGATAGTTTCTTTCAAGACCTAAATGAAACATTAGATCTGGTGGTCATGGACCAAAATGTAAGAGCAATTGTTGTGGCGGGTGATCTAAACTTAAATTGTTTGAGTAATCTTGGCTGCAAAAATAAAGTAAGAGCGAGAAGGTGGGCCTCGCTAGTGAAAGCTAGAGGTCGGATGGTGCTTAATGGAGCCTTTGACACCGATATCCCCCCAGCTCCAACGTGGCAAAAGGGTGAAAGTAGCTCCACCATTGACTATATATATGTTAATGAGGCTCTGTGGCTGGCAGTTACGGATTTTTCTGTATTAAAACCTGATGCAAGTGACCACAACATATTGAAAGTAAAATGGGGATGTGAGCCGAGAAGCACAAGAAAGGCCTCATGTCTGTGAAAGGCGTCTGTGTAGTGAATGCGGGGTGTAACAAACTATGATGGACGGAGAACGATGTAATGCATTTCGACCGATTGTTGAGAATAGGCCAGCTTGACTATGTTTCAATGATGGGGAATGGTGCAATTGTTCGATCTGATTGAATTCAGGTGTGCCAGTCCCAACCCAATAAAGGAAAGCAAATATCATCTCACCTCCATGTCTACAACAAGGAGGTAAAAAAAGGAAAGCTAGATTTCGTGCAGATCTTAGATTGGCTCAAAAGGCTCCTGCCAATGTAAAGAATATTCTTATCACTAGGCTGAAAACCACATATAGAAATTGGGTTAGAGGTCAGCATGCAGCCTGTTCCAGGAGGATGGAGCAAATATGTTAAACATATTGGCAGGGAAAAATATTGCAAAAATGTGGTCTGCAATAAATCATTCTATGGTGGCCCCACAACTGATGTTGCAGGCAAAGGCAGTGCAAACTCAGACGTGGGTTGACCACGTTAAACAGCTCTATGCCTCCCCGGCATTTGAAGTGGTCTCCGAATTTAGTAGACCCTGGGCGGCCTTCCATCTGGAGTTTGAACTAGCTGACATCCTATCAAATCAGCCAGTAACTCAAAGGCAAGGGGGCCAGATAGCCGGTCTAATTTTGAGCTGAAAAGATTTCCTGAATTATGGGCCCCTGTACTGTTTAAAATCTTTCAGCTGGTTAATCTAACACAGAGACTGCCTAGTTCACAGACCCAAGCGATCACCATACCCATTTATAAGAAGGGGGACAGACAAGATCTAAGCAGTTATAGGCCTATTTCACTGCTTGATGTACCGGGCAAATTGTGTTGCCGTTTAATCCTGAGAAAACTTCAGTCATGGGTTGGGAGTAAAAAACTTTCAGACCCATTGCAAACAGGGTTTGTAAAGGGACTTGGTACTATCCCAAACATAATAACCTTGAATCTGATTAAAGCACAACAGGCAGAATGAAATCAACCCCTGTACATGGGGTTTATTGATTTCAAAGCGGCCTTTGATTCAGTGGATAGAGAGCTGTTATTTCGTAACATCAGTATCCTGCCTCCTTATTGTCCTTAATTATCCAATTTAACACAAAAACAACCATGAGAGTTCGTATTACTTCAGTTGGGATTCTATCGCCCGAAATAGCGTCGTCTAAAACAGGGATGCGCATTGGCACCGTTCCTCTTCAATTTTTTTATCATTGATCTGGGACATGAACTTGTGAATTGTAATGGTGACCCCCCGAAGATTGGGGACCAACAAATCCTGTGTCTGCTATACCCGGATGACCTTGTTTTATTATTGCAAACTCCTCGAGGTATTCAACGTATGTTAGCAAGGTTGGGGAAGTATGTGCATGCAAATAAACTGAAGATAAATGTTACTAAATCTCAAGTAATATCATGCAGTGCCACCTTGGCGAAGCGGTCGCTCCTCCCCACGCTCTCATGGTCGATTCAGGATATTAAATTGGCAAGAGTATCTAATTATAAATATCTGGGGGTTGAGATCTCCAATAGGCAATTTAGGAGCAAGGAGGTAGCTCCCGGTCGAAATAAATTACAGCATCTAACATCTCAGTCCAGAATTCTTATAAAAAAATTCGGCAAATTCTCCCTGAAGCATGTGGTCTCCTTTTATAAAATGAAAGTGGTCCCGATTATGCTTTATGGTGTTGAGGGCAGGTTGCCTGATAACCAGCAGTCCTGGGAGGCATTGGAGTCAAGGTATTGGAAGGAGATACTAGCCCTGCCCAATACAGTTCTGCTTATATGCTATGAACTAGGTCTGTTGTTTCTCCACTCACAGGCTGCATGGAGACGATGTGCCTTTTTTCGTAAATGCTTGTTGGGTATAAATAGTGGTACTATTCTTGAGGTGCTCGCCCCTGCCTTGTTAAAATCTAGGAAATCCTTCCCCAAGTTTTGGCGGAATCGTGTGCTGGATTACCTAGTGGAGGCTGATTTCACATTGCAATTGTTAATTGCTAACCCAGAGCGTGCAAAAGTAAAGATCTTCAAAGCACACTGGGCTAAGACTCTTTCCAGGTGTATACACTACAAGGATTTCAATATCTGGGCCTTTGGAGTAAAAGGTTATGGTATTATGGCCCTGTACTTAGTGAAATCCCCGTCGCCACGGATTTGTGCTGACTTTCTAAGGTATAGATTTAACCTATGGGGGACCCGTGATGTATTGTGTAGACGGAAATGGATTCCCACAGAACGAAATTACTGCAGATATTGCCTAGTGGCTGATCAAAGGGAAACTCTTCAACACCTGCTGGTTGAGTGTGATGCCCTAAAGAAGGTCCACGTAAGATACTTTAACGATGTGTTTATGACTCACACTCAAATTTCTTCTGAGCAAATTTGGCAAATGCTGTTCTCAAACCCAAGATAGAGGGTACAGATAGCGATAGTGCAATTTTTAAGATTGGTATTGCCTCGTGGAGAAGAAATCTAACAAGACTCTGGGAGTTAACATTATCGGAATAATTGGTGGTGTTTGCTCCGGCGAGAAACTGGGTTAGGTTAAGGGTGCTGTATTCCCTGTGATGATTTCTTCCCTGTGGGGTTACTTGGTGAACATTTTTTTTTTTTAAACTCTTTTCATTAGTGGTCACAGAAAGATACAGGGCACCGTTGCACAGTTCATCCCGCATATACAACAGGAGTACACTATTCAATGCAATGTTCTGGTGACATGTCATCATCAGCAATCCTATTACACAGGTAGACTCTGCACGGGCCCCAGATGTCTTTGGGTCTGCATGTCACAGGTTGGGTTGAAACAAATTGCTCCCCTCATTCATTGACATGTGTCAATTCTTGTAGGAATTGGTTCATGCTGGGTGGTGCAGCGCTTTTCCATTTCTGTAGAATACATTTTTTGACAACAGCACATGAGATGTTGAACAATCTTCTGATTTTTTCAGAACGTTTGCCTATGTCGCCGAACAAGTATTTCTGGGTGGTCAGTTCAGGGGGAACCTGAGTGATTTCCTCCAACAGTTTTGCCACATCTCTCCAGAAACCCTCAACCACCGGGCACCCCCAATACATATGAAAAGAACCAGCCTGAGGTGCGTTGCATTTAGGACAGGCGTCTGAGGTATCTGGTGCAAATTTGGCAACCCTGGCCGGTGTGTAATGTAACCTATTTAGAATTTTGTATTGGATCAAGCTCAGTCCGGAGTTAAGCGAGACCTTCTTGGTGAGCACACAGTATCTAGCCCATCTCTCCTCTTTAATGGGAACCTGCAAGTCTGCTTCCCATTTCTCCTTAATCTTGTTCAACGTGGGGGTGTGGGCCTGCACCGCAGCGTATAGCTTAGCGATTCCCAGGCCGTCCTTGGCTGTCACCAGTTGTATACACGGATGTGGTGCGGGCTCATCTGGAAAGAGCGGCAACCTTTTCTGAAATGCTGACCTCATACGATAATATTGGAGTGCTTTAAGTGGCCCGTCGCCCAGTGCCCTCAACAATAGCTCCAGGTCCAAAAACCTCCCATTAACAAACATATCGCCAAGCTTCATCTCGTTGTTAGGGTCCCAGGATTCCTGTATGCTCATGTCATGTGTGGGGGGTATACCCATAAAGTTCCATAAAGGTATCTCGGGGTTGTAGGGTGTCTATAGTCTCAGTCTTTTGTATATGGCTTCCCATGCCCTGACTGTGCAACTCACCGGATTGTATTCACAAGTGTCTTTGTAGTGTGGATCAAAAATGACTAATTGTATGTTTGTGGGGTGTGTGGTGCATTTCTCTATCCATGCGTGGGGTGTACTATCCGCATCATTGTACCAATATTTTGCAAACTGTGCTTGGGCCACATAGTAATAAAGCTCAAAATCGGGGGGCCGATATACCTCCCGAAGAATAGGGCTCTGTCATTTTTTCCCACCCTATCCTCGCTGTCTTACCGTTCCAGAGAAATGTCACCGCCATGGATCTGAGTTTGGCGAAAAAAGGATCTACCAGGCCATATAGGGATGTTAAGTTTGGGCAAGATTACCATTTTGAGAATAGCAACTCTACCGGCTAGAGAAATTGGGAGCCGCCCCCACATCTGAAGCCTGGTGGTTAAAGTTTGTAAGGCGTTTTCATGGTTATCCGTGTACAGTGTGAGCTTAAATCTGCAGACCAGGATTCCCAGGTATCTAATATGGTGTCCTGAACATTTGAGTCCATCAGTCTCTGCAGGGCATCTGGTGGCCGGTGTGAGCGGAAATATTTCAGAATAGCCCTATTTATAGTGTACCCAGAGTATCTCTTCCATAATGGGTGCTATATTTATCTCAGGCTTCCGAACATATGGTAATGTGTAGTCCGCGTAAAGCGAGATCAACTGGGTAGATCCCTTCATCTTAATCCCTCTAACCGCATGTCTCAGTCGGACCACAGCCGCCATTGGTTCAATGGTCAATGCAAACAGCAGGGGCGAAAACGGGCAACCCTTTCTAGTCCCCTACCCAACAGGAACATCTCGGAGATAGCTCTATTAGTCAGAACACGAGCACCAGGCTCTGTGTATAAAAGCCTTACATATCTTACAAAGTTGGGGCCCACGCCGAATGCCTCCAGCACAGCAAGGAGATACACCCACGAGACCGAATCAAATGCTTTCTCAGCGTCAAGAGATATGGCCACCGCGCTTCTCACAGGGTCTATTTGCGCCATCACACCAAAAAAGTCTTCGGAGGTTCAAGGCTGTAGATCTTGTGGGGATAAACCCATCTTGATTAGGATGGACCAGGGTAGGGACTTCCGGCAGAAGCCGATTTGCCAGAACCTATGCAAATATTTTGGCATCAGTATTTATGAGTGACATGGGCCTATAGGACGATACATCCTGTGGTGGTCGCCTAGGCTTAGGGGGTACAGTTATTATAGCCTCTCTCATAGTTGGGGGTAATATGTTACTCCCGAGGGCCTCCTCCCACACCTGCATCAATATCGGGACAAGTTCCTCATGAAATTCTTTGTAAAATTTGGCCCCCAACCCATCCGACCCTGGTGCCCTGCCTGTAGCCAGTGCCTTGATTGCCTCTGTGATCTCCTCCGCAGTTACCGGTTGTTCCATTGCCAGGCGTTCTTCATCGGGGAGTTTAGGAAGGGAGAGAGCCTCAAGATATACCTTAATTTCTGCGAGTGTTTTCTTATCTTTATTCGAATATAATTCCTTATAGAATTTAACAAATTCCCCATTAAGGTCTTCATTCCTGAGTAGCACCTCCCCCTGTGCCGTGTGTATACTTGTGACCTGAGTGGGTTGTTTGTCCTGCTTAAGTAAATTGGCAAGCGTTCTACCAGCCTTATAACCCTCCCCGTATCTACGTGCTCGTATAGGGGCTGCCACATATCGGACCTCCCTTATGGCCAATTTATCAAATTCCTGAAGGTGTCTGTGTATGTCAGCTAGCAGTTCCTTATCTTGCGTGCTTGTGTATGTTTCCTCCAATGCATCTAGTTTGCTTTCAATAGATGATAACTCAGTTCTCAAAGCCTTCAGCATGCCCGTAGACTTGGACATCAGCACACCCCTTATTCAGACCTTGAAGGTCTCCCACACTGTTGAGTATTTGTCAACCGATCCAACATTATTAGACAGAAACTCAGCAATTTTACCGTGGAGTGTTTCTACCATCCCAGGGTCTCCCAGCATAGCACCAGGCATTCTCCATCTCCTGGCCGGACCCGGGACATTCCGGAAAACTAGTTCCAACAGCACTGGGGAATGATCTGACAATGTACGGGGCAGGATTTCACAACCCCTCACTAGAGCTGCCATAGACGTGGAGACAAACCAATAATCAATTCTAGACTCCGAGTCGTGCACAGAGGAATAAAACGTGTATCTCCTGCTGCCAGGATGAGTTTCCCGCCATGCATCTACTAATAGAAGTTGTGACAGAATATGTCTCAGATTTAGTACTGTCTTGCTCGGGGCTCTAACAATTTTCAAGGATCTGTCAAGAACTGGGTCCAGGGCTACATTGAAGTCTCCCTCCCAAAGAACATTAGACACATCTAGTGACACGATTATCTGATATATATCAATGTAAAAAGAAGGGTCGTCGATGTTGGGACCGTATGTGTTAACCAGGAGTAGATGTTGGCCAGCAACCTCCCCCCATACCATAACATATCTACCCAGATGATCAACCCTATGACCACCCACCTTGAACCCCATGCCTGGATGAATAAGGGTGATTACCCCTCTAGATTGGGATGAATAGTTTGTGTGAAAACTTAGGGGACCCCACTTGGGCAGTATGTGAGCGTTACTCGTTCCCACTGCATGGGTTTCTTGCAGCATTAGGATTTGGGGATTGTGCCTGGCAATATAATTGCCGATTTTCTTAACTTTCACGTGATTGTTTAATCCCTGTACATTCCACGTCAACAGTTTGACCTTCAACCCATCACCGGGACTCTGAGATTGAATATGTGATGTCACATTTAACAGGTTTACAGTATTCGTGCAATTTGATCGGCGCCAGTCTTAATGTAACCACGATTTTACTTTTCAAACAACAAGTTACCTCCATCAACTTACCACCTGAACATAGCGTAGTAGAGTGGCAACAATCCCCAACTTCTTTCCACCGTAAGTCAATTATGGAGCTGGAATCCCCAGTCCCCTCCCCCTGTCCCATCCCCCTGTCCCATCCCTCCACCCACATCCTCACCCCCAACTTGACGATGTGTCCAACCAAACTCATGGAATATTCCAAGGGTAGCCATGTTGCTTCACATGGCCGCCAATTGGGTCCAGCAACTCCACTTGACCAATTGCCTGGTGCCGCTTAATTTTTAATTTATCTTGACTACAGCCTAGGGATGGTTAAACTCTTTTGTGTTTCTCAGTCTGCAGGTCTGGGCCTATTATTTTGTGCCGGTCTGCACCCTCTAGGAGGAAGGAGTATGGAGGTTTCAATGTATTGCGTAGCTTCAGCTGGAGACTCAAAAAAATGCGCTTATCCTGCATGTTGAATCCTCATCTTGGCCAGGAACATCAAAGCATATGGGATTTGGCGTTCTCCCAGGAGCCTCTTGACTGGCTCATAGGATTTTCTGCTTGCCTGGAACCCCGCCGAGAAGTCTGGATAGATGTGTATGCGACTTCCCTCATATTGGAGAGTTTCCGCCTCTCTTGCCTTACGTAGGATTGTGTCTCTGTCTGTGTAATTAAGGAGTCGTGAAATTATAGTGCACGGTGGTGCGCCTGGTTTAGGTGCTGGTGCCAGTGTGCGATATGCTCGCTCGACCAAATATTGTTCGGAGAATGTCTCCGGCCCGAACAGGGATCTGAGCAGTTCCTCGAGTTGTTTTTCCATCTGACCTTTGCCAAAGGATTCCGATACACCCACCACATGGATGTTGTTTCTCCTCGAGCGCGACTCAAGGTCCTCGCATTTGTTCTGCAGTTTCACCATATTTTCCTTGATTTGGGTGATGTCTCGGCTGTGGTGCGCAATACTGTCTTCATTAGTGCTTATCCTGTTTTCAGTTTCTATTACACGCGCACTTTCTTTCTCCACTCTAGCCTTTAAAGAACTGATGGTGGACACTATGTCATCCAGCTTCATGTTGACTGCGCGAAATCCGTTCTGCACGATTGTAGTTAAGTTGTCCACATTATCACCAGACTCTATATTAATGGGCTCGTTAGCATCAGTGTGGATGTCTGCCACCGTTGTCTGATTCTGGCTGCCCGTGTAGGCGTCCATTGGGCCTTTTTCTTTGTTTCCCGGAGTCTTGGCACCTTTCCCCGACTTGTGTGGTTCCCTCATAGTGCTGTCGAGCTGTTTAACTGCATCAATACAATATATTACTTGCTGCACCTCTATTTGCCGTTCACTCTTGTTCCTTATGTCATGTCACAGCCCTGGGGCAGGATCAGGTTTAAGGGTGAGAGGCGTTAAATGTGTTCACTTCTTGGTGTACCACTTGCCAGTACTTGGTATCCGCGAGTGGACTGTGTCCCCCCACGTATTGCACTTTAGGATTGCCATGTTCGTGGTACTTTATAGTTCCGTGTTATTCAGGGGGCTTTTAGCCGTTCCGGTCTGCCAGTTGGATTTTATAGGCTTAGAGCAGCACCACCGACTAGTCCCCTGGGGCAGGGTGTATATCAGTGTTTTGTCCAGATCGGAGGACTAGCACTGCCAGTGTGTGCCCTTGGGGGTCTTGTGCCGCATATTGTAGTGAGCTCGGCGTTCTGCCCCCACCGCTGGTGTGTGGTCTTTTTTGCTCGGGGCCCACAGCGGCCCACACAGTGCTGCCCCAGGAGGAGGGTCGCTCCTAGTATTTGGAGACCTTGGGGGACTGCTCCCCGGAGCAGGGATGCGCCCCAGGCACCCCGGATCAATGCATGCTCTACCGGGTCTTGCTGGCCTTGTAGCGTCGGCAAATTCTATATGTCGGATCAATGGAAGCTGTCTTCGGGTCGGCGCCCGTCGCCCCTTCTCTGATAATTATGTGTCTCTGTGGCCCCCCCTACGCCGTATCACCATGCCTCCTTACTTGGCGTCCAGGCATATGTCGTTGCCTCTGAGTCTCAGCGTGGTTTCGTGTCGCGGACTCTCCGCCTGTTTCGCTTCATCGTACGCAGCAGGATCTGTGGGGGGACTTCTGGAGCTTGGCTGGGGCCATAATCGGATGTGTGCCGGGTCACCTCACTTCTCCTTCCCTTCCCCGGCTGACTTCACAGGTGGTCACGTAGCACTGGGCAGAATGTTGGGCCGGGTTGCAGTCTCAGGCCCCTCCCATCTGGGGCCTCGCTCGCGGCCACGCCCTCGGCGCTCGAGTAGCACACCTCGGTGCTCAATGTCACATCGAATTTGCCGCGTGTGTCGGCTGACCTTTGTGCTACTGTATCTCCAGCGTTTCAAGTCTAAGGACCACAGGAGTTCACCCGACCCACCACGGGTAGATGGGCTGTCTGTACACACAGTTTGGGCTCATCAGGCAGTTCTGAAACAGGTGTTCTGGCGCAGGATTTCTCAGTGGAGCGGGAGCTCTGCAATCAGTCAGCCATTTTTGTCGTGCGCAACAGCGCCCCCCTTTGGTGAAAATTTTAATGGTGTCTTTTTTTTCTATATGCTGAGGGGTAAAGCGCTCTGTGCATGGAATGGCGTTTTATTGATCCTGTTTTATTGTTTTACTGATTCTGTTTTATTGATTATGGCTCTCCTATTCATCCGATTTGTTATGGTTAAGGATGAAGGTAATCTGTACTCTTGTGTTTTGTATTTTGTATTTTGTATTCTGTATTTAGGTCTTGGGTTTGCGTGTGAATTAGTTCTGTTTTTAATTTTATTTTATGCACATTGTTAAAAAATGGAAATATTTTTATTGAAATGATTGTTTTTTTTATATGTATATGACCAATATGGATATGACTAATATTTGAAAAGTTGTGTATCAACTAAATCAAATTAAATACATAATAATAAAAAAAGTAATACCCAGTGAGACCTAAGACGGCTCTCACTTGGGTTTGAGTAGTAGGGGTGGCCCAGTTTTGTACAGCTTGTACTTTGGTAGGCAATGGCCTTATTTCACCTCCTCCTACCTCATGTCCAAGGTAGACCACTGTCCAATTTGACATTTACTTGCCTTTATGGTCAGATGGGCCTGTTCCAGAGCCTGCAATACATAGCCTAGGTGTTCAATTTGTTCTTTCCATGTAGGGCTGAACACTGCAATGTCATGCAAGTATGCCATGCAGAAGTCCTCCATCCCATTCAGAACTTGATGGACCATCCTCTGAAATGTAGCAGGTGCATTCTTTAGTCCAAAAGGCATTACCTTGAATTGGTAGAGACCAGCGGGGGTGGAAAATGCAGTTTTCTCTTTGGCATGGTCTGTCAGGGCTATTTGCCAATAGCCTGACGTTAGGTCAAATGTGCTGAGGTACTTTGCTGCACCAAGTTTGTCCACCAGCTCATCTGTCCTAGGCAACGGATGGGCATCAGTCTTGGTGACTGCATTTAGAGCTCTATAGTCCACGCAGAATCTCAACTCCTTGGATCCTGCCTTTGGTACAAGCACAACTGGGCTAGACCATGCGCTAGTAGAGGGCTCTATAACCCCGAGATCAAGCATCTTGTTGACCTCATTCCTTATATAGGTTCTTACATTGTCTGGCATTCTGTACCGCCTGCTTTTGACAGGCAAACAGTCACCATTGCGTATCTCATGTTGGCCCCAAGGGGTCAAGCCTGGTGAAAGTGAGAACAGAGAGGCAAACTGATTTAACAGTAACTTGCACTCATCCTGCAGGTCAGATGTGAGACTGGAAGAGAGATTAACTCCTTCCACTTGCTCATCTAAAGGTAAGCCTCTGAAGAGGTCAGGCAGAGGTTCACTCTCCTCCTCCTCCTCCTGAGCTGAAGCTAGAAGCAAAGCTCCTATGTCAGGTCTAGAGACATAAGCCTTCAAACGGTTGGTGTGAAAGACTCTCGGAGCCTCCTTAGGATTGCCTAAATCCACCAGATAGTTCACCTCTCCAATTTTATCCACAACTTTGAAGGGTCCTATCCATTTGTCCTGCAAAGCCCTCTGCCTTGTGGGGACCATAACAAGAAGAGGCTGGACTTGAGTAAACTCAACCATGTTAGCCTTCTGGTCATGCCAAGATTTGACCAGAGCTTGACCAGCCTACAAGTTATCACTTGCCTCTGCCATCATGTGTGACATTCTCCTCCGGAGACCTATCACATAGTCACTCTGACTGGCTTGGGGGAAGGAGCACTCTCCAACCCCTCCTTAATCAGGGCCAAATGGCCTCTGACTGGATGGCCATAAAGAAGTTCGAAGGGACTGAATCCTACTCCCTTCTGAGGGACTTCTCTATATGCAAAGAGAAGGCATGGCAGTAGAAGGTCCCACTTTCTCTTAAGGAGTTCTTCTAAAGCACCCATCATGCTCTTTGTAGTTCTGTTAAACCCCTCCCCCAACCCATTGGTTTGGGGATGGTAGGCAGTTGAGAACTTGTAGGTGACTCCACAGGTTTTCCACATGGCTTGCATGTAGTGGGACATACAATTTGATCCCCTGTCAGATAACACTTCCTTAGGAAAACCTACTCTGGTAAAAATACAGTTCCAGGGTGTTTATTAATAAATGCCGGGTGGAAAAATGCCTCAACCTAAATCTAAGATGGGAGCAAGCTTCGACCATCAAATGAAAAATAAGGCAGTCCTCATGGCATCTTGTCAAAAAAGGCCTATACTAAAAGAAAACTATTTCCAATTCCTTACAACTAATTACAGAAAGAGTGTGGGATAGGGTTTCAATAAAGAAAGAAGTGTTCATAAATAATAAGTCAGGATGTGATTGCAAGGGGTCTCCCTTCCGCATGTTTTGATCACGGTACAAGGTGGATCTCCTGAGCACAGCACACACTCGAGCCTTCCAAGAACGAGTCGACAGTTCCGTACCAGCTATCAGGTTCTTCGATGGTTAAGTCTCTCTCAATAAAAGTCTCTTGCCTCCGAGTGCCTGATTTATTCAACAAACAAACAAACTAAAAGTTCTGTTCCACATATATGTTGGGTCATGGCTTCCCCCTTGGGTCCCCCTCTTTTGGGCGTAGGCCCCTCATGAATCGTATTCAACAAAATCAACTAAACAGTTCCTTTCTCAGTGAACTTTGGGTGTTGAAGTTCCACTCCTGGATCTCCCTCTTTCAGGGTTGGACCCCATTCACAAATCTTAAGGTATTTTTAAACAGTTCAGGCTTCACCCCTTTTTGTCAGCCTCCCTCTGCAGGTTTATTCTTGCCAACTTTTTCCCAAACAGTTCACTGTGGATATCCCTTGGTCGGGTTCACTTCTGTCATTACACTGTTCATAGGTGTCATAATTGAAAAGTTGCACTAACCTGGATCAGGCGACAGCAGCTGAGGTAGTGATAATCCCCCTGGGGACCCTGCTCTCCCTCTGCCCAATATACTAAGAAAAGAGTGTTAGGGAGAATTCTCTGTTTAGGCTGAATTTCCTAACCTAGTGAGTCCCCCAGCAGCTTTGCTGGATTTCTGGAGTTTGTTTTTTTCATCCTGCCAAGAGTGAGACTCTTTTTCTCCCACTCTTGGACATGTTTATGGTGTTCCTTTGACTGGTAATGTGTTTTATGGGCTATGGGGTCCTTTACTCCATAGGGTCTCATGTGCTTTTACTATGTGTGTTACACAGCACCCTCCGTGCAGTAACACAGGGGTGTCATAGTGACACCCCACCATAGACTCCATACCCTGGAACTGACTACTGTCTCCAAGGGCATGTTAAGTCACCATTGGCTTTACTAGTCCCAAATTATTAACAGAAACCAGTACAAACCATCATATTGTGGATGTACTGGTCGGGGCAATTCGCCGGGGTCTGTTAGCCGAGGGGGCACGTCTCTGTCCCCCCTGATCGAGTTTTGGCTGGTGGCAGTGCATACTACTTTTTATATTCAACCGCAAATATTTCCCTATGGGATTTTCCCATTGTTCGAGGCTACCAACTTTAATTATTTAATTCTCATAGCCTCGAACATACCGCCGGTTTATTTATTTAATATTAATTCACCGGTTGGTATTTTTTGCCAGGACTCGATTCTAAAATGGCGTTTGCGTTCTCTTCTGTGACTCCAACCCAAGTCGAGCACGTTGTTCCACTTTTTGGCGGGCTTCTCCACAGAAGCCTCCAAAAGTGGTGCCACTCTGTCTGGGTACCACAGGGGGTGTGGGAGGGGGTTTAGGCACCCTGGACTGTGTTACCTTGGTAACTCAAGTCGCACTCTTGTGTGATTGGCCCAAGTGGTGAGCCGGCCGGCTCACCACTTAGCATGTTTGATTGACAGCTAGGCTGAGTGAATGGGGGTATGCTGCATAAAAGCAGGGCTTTGGGGACTGGAACTTCAGTAGTCGCCACAGGACCCGAGAATCCGACGAGGGAGAAGCTGAGCCGACCTACCACGACGACACCACCGGTGGAGCCCTGCGGAACCGACTCACCACTTCCCGACGACAGAGAAGATCTCCTGGCTGGAGAGGCTTCTTCCCCTGACTGGTGGGCACAACCAGTTTTACCTTCCTTCTTCGCACCCCAGACCGGTTTGTGGTCGAACTGCCCGTGCCAAGCACCCCGGAGGCCGGATAGCCACTTACCACTGGACCGCGAATAAAAGGACCGCTCCTTTTACCTGAGAACTCCGCGGCTGGTTTCTTCCCTCGCAGTGCAACGGACTCCTGTCTTCCTCCCCGACGAGATCCTCTCTTACCCCGGATGAAGCACCGACTTGGATCCGCTGCCAGGAACAACTGCCCCCGCTGGAGTGTTCTCACCACTTTAAGGTACCGCGTCCGCCAGGCCTCCCTTTCTAAAGATTGCTACAAGGTAATAATAACTCCTTAACCTTCTGGACTGGGCTGGCCGCCTGGACCCTCTAACTGGTCCCTTTCTTTGGTCCAACTCCTTTTTGAACCGTTACAAGACTTTTGTGCAATGCAACCGTGTGACCTTGGACACATTTCGTTTGATCCTCTTAAAGTGGATCCGGCCTATTGAACTCTAACTTCACGGTTTTACTTTGCCTTCCTCTCTTGTTATGTTCTTGTAAAAGTGTTGGGATCTGTTTCAACCTTGGTAGCAGTCTGTACCACACAGATTCACTTGGTAGCTGTGGCTGAGCAGTCAGACTTCCCTCAAGAAGAGTTAGGCAGTATGTGGAGTATACAATATAGGGCAATCTACACAGTAGAACAAGCAAACACGGAACAAGGCTTCGGTGTAAAGATATAAAGGTATTTATTTATAACAACACATCTATGGAAAACACTCTGGCACTAATACGGCAAACAACTTCAATCACAATTACTATACGAAGAAAAAGATCAATCCCCCTAACAATAGTTTGAAAAATCTAGGTTCACCGGCATCACTTATTTGCAGACAAAGGTGTATGCTTTAACCTAGATGGTACTCTAGTATTCGTTAGGACAGGAGAGAAAAATAAGGCAGGTTATGAAGTCAACTCGGTACCAATACTTTACGGACAAATGCAAGGCAAGTAAGGCAGGGTCTACTGCAGATCACAACCTTCAGAGGCCAGGCCCACTCGGAGAGAGGCAAGGCGATATGTCCCAAAAAGTGTCTCAGTGGAAATGCGCTTCGAGTCTTTATCGCAAAATTGTTACGGAAAGATTGGACCAGTTCAGAACAACACGTTAAAGAAAGCTTGGAGGCGACCCAATGGAAAGGCGAGGATTAAGACACCTCACTCGATCCGGCAGAAAGGGAAGCCAGGCAGACACGGTACCTTGTTTGTGGAGAGACAGCTCCGGCGGGGGCAGTTGTTCCTGGTGGTGGATGCACGTCGGGTCTTTGCCAAGAGTAGAGATGATCTCGTCGTCGAAGAAAAGTGAAGTTCGGTGCACCACCAGGGAAGAGACCAGCCGCGGAGTGCTCCGTCACAAGGCACCACCTTTTGGTCGCGGTACAGGGGTAGTGGCTATCCGGTTGCCGAGGTGCTCTGCACGGGCAATTCGACCACTGCGTCCTGGAGCGAAGAAAAAGCAAAGGGAGACTGGTTGTTCCCACCAGTCAGGGGAAGAGACTCTCCGGCAGGGAGATCTCCTCTGTCGCCGGGAAGTGGTGAGTTGGTTCAGCAGGGCTCCACCGGAGGTGTCGTCGTTGCAGGTCGGCTCAGCTTTACCCTCGTCGGATTCTTAGGTCCTGTGGCGACTTCTGAAGATCCAGTCCCAAAAGCCCTGCTTTTATGCAGAAAACCCCCATTCATTCAGCCTAGCTGTCAATCAAAACACGCTAAGTGGTGAGCGGGGTGGCTCACCACTTGGGCCAATCACACCAGAGTGCGACTGGAGTTGGCAAGGCAACTCAGTCCAGGGTGCCTAAACCCCCTCCCACTCCCCTGTGTTAACCCAGACAGAATGGCACCACTTTGGAGGGTCTCTGTACAGAAGCCAGCCAAAAGTGGAACAAAGGGCTCAACCTTTGGTTTAGGAGTCACAGAGACGAACACAGACGCCATTTTAAAAACCGAGTTCTGGCTGAAAATACCATCCGATAGACTTATTTAAGATAAGTAAACCGGTGGTATGTTAGAGATTAACAAGGAAGAGAATCAATCTCCAACAATGGGAAGAATCCCATAGGGTTATATTCGGGGTCGAATATAACAAGTAGTTTCCACTGCCACCAGCCAAAACTTGACGAGGGGGGACGGGACAGTGCCCCCTCGAATAACAGACCCAGGAGTAATCGAATTACCCCTACTAGTACGTCCACAATAGGATGGTTTGTACTAGTTCTGTTGGTAAATTTAGGTCTAGTAAAGCCAATGGTGACTTTACATGCCTGGGGAGACAGTAGTCAGTCCCTGGGTATGGAGTCTATGGTGGAGGTCCGCTAGGACGCCCCAGTGCTACGGCACGGAGGGTGCAGTGTAACACACATAGCAAAACATATGAGACCCTATGGAGTAAAAGACCCCATAGCCCATAAAACACATTGACATTCAAAGGAATTACACACATTCATGTCCAAGTGTGGGAGAAAAAGAGTCTCACTCTTGGCAGGATGGAAAAAAACAAACTGCAGAAATCCAGCAAAGCTGCTGGGGGACTCACTAGGTTAGGAAATTCAGCCTAAACAGAGAATTCTCCCTAACACCAGGGTAGAGTATACTTCTATTTCTTGTGATTAACTGCACCAGTAGCATTGCCAAATGTGTGAAACGCCTCTCTCCAGGAGATTTAACCAGATAATTCACCTTCCACAATCTAGGATAGCTCCAGCTAACCCTCACGGGAATACCGTCATCTATGCCCCGAACTAAAATGCCCAATTCACAGGAATTCTTTATTTACATACTTCTGTAATCTGAGCCTGTCAAGTTGATAGTCCTGGTTGTTCACCAGAACCTTTTACCTCGAAGACGGAATGCTCCTTAGACATAGAAAAGGGACTTCTACCTCTGCTTAGGTCCCTACTAACTGACACCCTTAACGATACTTAAACTGCATACTATTAACACTACCAACAATACCTCCCACTTCCCAAAATACTCAACACCCCCCCATACCCACAGTTGCTAATTGTCTGGACCAATACTTACGTTCTGTGCTTGTTGCCACTGCTCAGCTGCTGGTTCCCAGTCAACCACTTGCCTCGTCCTTCCGGTCTGCTTTGGACCCTACACCGATCGCGGGCGGGATGATTTTCAAACGGCTTGTGGCGACCTTTCTCCGGTTTGCGCTTTCCCAGTTGTCTTGCAATGCCTGCAAGGGTCTGACAGCCTTTCAGGTCCGGCGACGAAGGAGGCAACTTCTTACCGGGCTGGTGCCACGAACCATCACCTCTGCTACCAACTTGTTAGGGGATAAACTCCCACGCAAGCAGGGTGGTTGCTAGGAGTTCGTGAACTTAGAACTCATGGAAGGCCTAACTCCTTCCCACTCTCAAAAGAACACAAGTCCAGAGAGGCAGCAAGTTCAACTGTGGTTTATTACAGCCAACAAACCAACAGGGATCAGTACACAGAGGAAAATCCAGGCACAGTTCAGAGAACATTGGCTTGCAGGACAGTGTTGTATTGTGGTTGCATCATAATGACATCACCTTCTGGGCCCTTCTCCAGGAAACCTATCACCTCCTGTTATTGGGTGTTGAGTGGTAGTTCCCATAAAGTGGTCCCTATAGTGGCTAGTTTAATTGTGCTCCCATGTCAGGTGTGAGGCCTGGACCACCCCTGAAAACGGTTACTTCTAAATGTTACAGTATGCAGACCTGATGATTGGTCAGTGCCCACAGCTACCCACCCCTAGGGTCTTGTATTGTGATTGGCTAGAGCTGGTGGCCCCCAGGCCTGAGACACAAATTGATTCCCAGCTCGGAGTCTTCAAGTTAATATGCGCAACTATGTGTCTGCATTATAACCGTATGTGAACCACCATGATTATGAGAGCACTCCTTTCCCATCGTACAATTCCGGCTCCGGTGTAACACGTTTGTTGCAAGTCATTTTCTGACTCGTGAGACTGCTGCTCTTCCCAGCTGAATGTCAGCTCTGTTGGACCATGCGTTTAGAGACTATGTTTGTGGGCTCTGAAGCTCTGAATTAGTCTAATTTTAAGGTGATTTGTTTGTGTTTGCCGCATTGGTGTTACTTCAGTTCAAGGTAAAGAATGTCATTTGCAACACTGCAACCTTGGCAGTGGGTCCCGTTCCACCCATGCATGGCAGTTTGCTGGTCCGCGCTGCATTCGGCTTAGCTTCAGCTTTTGCTGAGATGGTTGTGGCCTACTGTGATTTCCTAAGCCATAGCCTGGCTTCTATTGTATGTGCTTTTCCATGGTGTCCTGTCCATAGATTAGTGGGATATGGCTCCGTCAGCTCCCTCGAGTGCTCTTGCCGTCCCAAAAGATTATTTGCATCTAAATATCTGCAAGCCTGTACAGGATCTCTTTGCTTCTTGCGGTTTCTTTGTTTCTGCAGCAAGCTAATGATAAAATAATAAACGTGCAGACAGTATGTACATGTCACTGTCCTGACTTATAGAGCTGTATGCACGTGTTCTTCGTGTATTTGGGGGGGCGGGGCGGTGTGTGTGTGTGTGTGTGAGTGTGTGTGTGTGTGGCACGTGTGCATCATGTCTAAAGCGGCTATGTCTTGTTGTCTCTAACAACTTGAGGCATGGCTTCTTGGCGCTTTTAGTGGAGGGTGTCAATGGAGTTGTCTTTGGTTCCACTCTGTGGGTATTTGTCCACTTTGGGTAATGTTCACACTGTTCCTGGGTTGTAAGGTTGGCTGAGAGTGTATCTTTCATTGCACTTGTCCATCGTAGGCGCAGTGGGGGTTGGTGTAAAACCGTACCAACGGCCATATTGTTTTTGGTTCTTTTTTTTCGGTTCGAGTGCTTCTCGTGCGGGGGGGCAGATTGAGACTTTCCCTCTTCATTTTGAGAGGGAGGAGACTTCAATATGCAGTATTATCCAGTCAGAGGACATGTACGTAATTGGCCAGAGTCCATCAGGTATTTAGAGGCTGACTTTAGGCATTTGATTATCTGATAGAGCAAAACATTTTGGCAAGTCTGTAGCATGTCCTTAGTTAGATCCGAGGGCCAGTCACAGGATCTAGAAATCAATGTGGTTCTTAACTGGGAGCCAGTGAGGAGACTTAAGCATTGTAGTGATGTAGTCAGAGTGCCTCAGGCCAAAGAAGGGGAATTTTCTAAAAGGTTTTCACCAGGATGCACATTTAGATTCCTGTGTGCCCATCTCCCATAAGGAATATCATTTTCAACTAGAATCTCTTCAATAGTCAGAAGGAAAACTCTTCTTGATATTAATGCACTCTTCCCAGAGACATTCACCTCTGTCAATAGGACATCATTTAGATAATGATTCCCATCACATTCTGCCTGCCAGAGCCTCCCTTCCAGCGTACAGGCGGTTTAACAAGACACCTCCTGGGCTGTGGCAAAAAATGGCATCACAGACCTACCACTGGACTGGTTGACCTCCTTCCTACCGGACCGACCTTCCCAGCTTCCCCTGGGCCCTTTTCTCTCCTCCACCACACTCTCCACCTGTGGCATCCCTCAGGGCTCTATCCTCTCTATCCTCTTGCCATGGCTTTTCCACATCTACGTAGCGCCTCTATAACATTTGATCTCAGCCTTCTCTCCTAACTTACAGTGTTATGCAGATGACACACAGCTCTCCTTCAAGCTCCCCTCCACTGCCTCCTCTTCTTCCTCTCTCATTCCTGACTGTATGACTGCGATTCGGGCCTGGTGTGCGGCTAACAACCTCTGACTCAATGCCAGCTAGACAGACATCCTTCTTATTGGGACACCTGCACCCTGTTTTCCCTCCTATCCTCTGGCTGCCCTCCATCGGTCCCCTCCCATCACCGTATTGCAGGGCTAAAAACCTTGCCATCATCTTTGACTCCTCTCTCTCCTTCTCTCCTCACATCGCAGACCTTACCAAGAAGGCCCGCTTTCAGCTGCACCTCCTCAGAGGCATCCTCCCTTTCCTTTCCTTCCCCCCGAAACTCAATGTATCCAGGGCTCTGGTGTTCTCTAGGCTGGACTACTGCAACAGCTTCTTTCCCAATCTGCCTTTATCCTCCCTTGGCCCCCTTCAACTAATCCAGAATAGGACTGTGAGACTTATCCTTGACCTCAAGCCCAGGGACCGGATCTCTCCAACCCTAAAATCTCTCCATGGGCTCCCATTGATGGGGAGGATCAGGTTCAAGAACCTCTGCATCATCCATGCTAACTGCTACTCTATCTCTTATCCTATCCCTCTCACTAAGTCTGGAAGGAAGAAGTTCAAGAGGGATATCCTGGTCTCCAATCCAGGCCTCCCTATCGCTGATACCTACACCATTGCTTCCTCCAGACAGACTCTCACTGACATCCTCTTTGTCGTCCCCTCTACAGACCTATTGACCCTTCATATAGTTTCTGTTCTCTCTCCTTTCTCCTCCTCTTCCATTTACAGTGGCACTAGGTGGGAGGTCGTCTTAACCCCCTTCCACTCCAACATCATCATTAATGTCTATCTGAACGGCACTGTCTTCTTTCAGGGCGCTTAGCCCAATCTCCTCCTTTTTGATAGGTGTTTCCTGCATCTTATCAACTTCCTCACTTCTCCTGCTACTCCGTCCACCACCTCTCTGGCACCCTCATCTTCCTCCTCTGCCCACCCTCGAGCCCCTCTACAACCTCTGCAGGGTGTACCTCAAGCCTGTACCCCTCCACAGAAGACTTTGAAAGGTGGTGACCTGCTCCATTTCACTAACTCAACTCTCATCCGTCTGTCAAACACTCCTCTTACATCTATCACCTCCTCGAATAACTCCACCTAGATGACCTTGTTCTCACCAAGACATGGTTTATGGCCAGTTCTGTCACGCGCTCTGACACTCTCCTCCCTGTAGGTACAAGATCTTCTTCGAACCCAGAACCAACCGTCCTGGAGGTGAAGTAGCCCTGATCTTTCTGGAGTGGGTCGCGGCCTCTGTCATCCCTATGCAGGACTACTCCTCCTTTGGATGCCTGGTCTGCAGGCTCTCCATCTCTCCTGGCCTGTCTCTAACTGTGGCCACCATCTATTGGCCACCAGGCTAGGCCACCCTCTTCCTCTCTGAATGGGCCAACCCTCCTCTTCTCTCTGTGCCTCTACATATCAACTTCTCAGAGATCTCAACATACACCTGGATGCTTCAAACCTTCCCTGGGCTTTTCCACAATCTCTGCAACACTCTCTCTTTCTATTCTGCCCTCTGGCCCAACACACTCTGCCGGACATACTTTGGATGTTCACATCACCTCAGACATCCCCTTCTCACTACTTCTCTTCTCTTTGACTGACCACTTTCTACTCTCCTCTCATTTGAAACTCTCTATCCCTCAGGCAAAGCACCCTCCAGCACTGCCAACCACCTTCTCTGCAATTCAGCCAATGAAGCGTGTGTTAGTGGATGCCTTTTCCTCTACTTTCTCTTGTTCTTACTACTCCTGCGGGTGACTCACACCCTGACACAGCCGTTCCTAATCTGCATCTTTCTATTTCCGACACCCTGGACATCCTTGCCCCTCTCATGAGAATCCGGTTGAGGCCTACGTCCAAGTGCAACTCTTGGTAGGATTCCGACCTCGCCATCCTGAAACACAAGTGCAGGGTGGCTGAGAGGAAGTGGAGGGCTTCGGGTGCATCCTCTGACAAACTGGCCTGCCGCCGGCCCCAAAGGCAATACAGACTCTCTGTTCTGTCCAAGAAGAGAGCAAACATTGAAGCCAGCATCTATGCGGCCTCTAATAACACAGCCAAACTCTTTCAAATCTGAAAGGAAAAGGCAAATCCAGTTGCAGTCTCTACCTCTCCCGTTCCCTCCCAGGCCCTCTGTATGGCTCTGTATGGCTCTGGCCTTTCACTTCTCCGCTAAAACTCAGGACATCCTGTCCTCTTCTCCTCTTACTCTCCCCCTTCCTCTCTCACCTCCCTTTGGCCATCTTTCCCTCCTTCCTCCTCTTTGTCTCTGACAACTGGTGAGGTTTCTAGACAAGTACGATCTATGAAAGTGTCATCCAAATAGGTGTTCCCCCTACTCCTCCAGAATGATCAAGGACCACATTGACACCCTTGCTCCATCCTTGGCCGATTTCTGTAATAACTCTTTCACCACTGGAACCTAACCCTCTTCCCCTTAAGCACTCCCTTGTGCACCCCCTCCACAAGAAGACATCTGCCGATCTTACCTGCCCGGCAAAGTATCGGTCAATCTCCATCACCCCTTTCCCTGGGAGAACTCTTGGAAAAGCTGGCCATCCCCCAGCTTACTCTCCACACTGAATCTGTTGGTGTTCTCCATGACCATCAGCAGTCTGGCTTCAGAGCTGCCAGAGGCACGTAAACTGCTCTCCTGAACACCTGTGAAGATCTGCTCTCTAACCTTGATTCCAACATTCCTTCTGTCCTCATCCTCCTTGATCTTTCTTCTGCTTTCGACATGGTCAACCACTCCATCCTGATCAATTGACTCTGTGAGAACCTAGATCTCACAGATCAGGCCTTGGAGTGGCTGACCGCCTTCCCCTTGGACCGCCCCTCCCAGGTCCAAATTGGTCCCTTTCTCTCTGCCACCTCTCTCTCTACCTGTGGCGTTCCCCAGGGCTCTAACCTATCACACAGGGTTTTCAACCTCTACTTGGCCCCTTTGGCCCACCTGATCTCTACCTTCTCCTCTAACTTTCAGTGTCATGCGGATGACACTCAGTTTTCTTTCAGGCTTTCCTCAGCCTCCTTTCCTCTCTTGCTCATTCCTGACTGTCTATCCATGATTCAGGATTGGTGCGCCTCCAATGATCTCTGCCTTAATGCCAGTAAGATGGAGATCCTTCTCAATGGGACCCCTGCTCCCGCTTTCCCACTCTCACTCTGGCTGCCCAGCTAGGGCCCTCTTCCTTCCCCTTCCTGTGAGGCAAAAAACCTTGGTGTCATCTTCGACTCCACTCTCTCTTTCTCTCCTCACATCTCGGACGTTGCCAAGACATGCCACTACCAGCTGCACCTCCTCAGAGGTATTCTTCCTTTTCTAACTTTCCTCAGAAGCTCACTGTCTCCAGAGCCCTGGTTCTCTCTAGTCTGGACTACTGAAAAAGCCTCATTTTCAATCTGCCTTCCTCTACTCTCCGCCCTCTGCAACTAATCCAGAACAGGACTGCAAGACCTATCCTTGGCCTAAAGGGACCGTATCTCTCCAGCCCAGAAATCTCTCCACTTGCTCCCGGTGGCTGCAAGGATCAAGTTCAAGACCCTTTGCATTGTCCACAAGGCTTTCTGGAGAAAGGGCCTGCATTACATCCAACGCTCTCTTCCAGAATACCTTCCTTCTCGAGCCCTTCGCTCAGCTACCTCCAACTCTCTAAGGGTTAGACGCTTCTCCAGGCAGAGAGTAGGGGGTAGATCTCTCTCCTCTGCAGGTGCCTCCCTCTGGACTGGGCTCCCTTCCCCTTTCAGGATTGAGCTGCATCTCCTTAAATTCTGGAAGCTTCTCAAGACCCTCCTTTTCTCTTCTTCTCCCCCTCCCCTGCTAATGCCCCCCTCTGCTGCATTGACTGACTGCCTGGCCCCTTCTAAGTCCTATAGCATACCAGGCCCTTCCTCACCCAGTCTACCCCAGCACCCATGTATCCCTGTATCCCCCACCCCAATCTGCACTTGCCCTTCTGGGCCCCGTTCCCCTGACTAGCCTGGCAGGATGTGCATCCCTACCGAGCCTGGTCTACCCCCAGCCTCGCACTTAGCATGTGGTCCTTCACTCCCTGCATACCCTGGCCCATGCCCTCCTGGACTCCCCCCTAGCACTTAGCATGTGGTCCTTCACTCCCTGCATACCCTGGCCCATGCCCTCCTGGACTCCCCCCTAGCACTTAGCATGTGGTCCTTCACTCCCTGCATACCCTGGCCCATGCCCTCCTGGACTCCCCCCTAGCACTTAGCATGTGGACCTTCACTCCCTGCATTCCCAGGCCCTTACCATCCTGGACTCCCCCCTAACACTTAGCATGTGGACCTTCACTCCCTGCATTCCCAGGCCCTTACCCTCCTGGACTCCCCCCTTGCATTTAGCATGTGGACCTTCACTCCCTGCATTCCCAGGCCCTTACCCTCCTGGACTCCCCCCTAGCACTTAGCATGTGGACCTTCACTCCCTGCATACCCTGGCCCATGCCCTCCTGGACTCCCCCCTAGCACTTAGCATGTGGACCTTCACTCCCTGCATTCCCAGGCCCTTACCCTCCTGGACTCCCCCCTAGCACTTAGCATGTGGATCTTCACTCCCTGCATTCCCAGGCCCTTACCTTCTTGGACTCCCAGCCTCGCACTTAGCATGTGGACCTTCACTCCCTGCATTCCCTGGCCCTTACCCTCCTGGACTCCCCCCTTGCACTTAGCATGTGGACCTTCACTCCCTGCATTCCCTGGCCCTTACCCTCCTGGACCCCCAGCCTCGCACTTAGCATGTGGACCTTCACTCCCTGCATTCCCTGGCCCTTACCCTCCTGGACTCCCCCCTTGCACTTAGCATGTGGACCTTCACTCCCTGCATACCCTGGCCCTTACCCTCCTGGACTCCCCCCTAGCACTTAGCATGTGGACCTTCACTCCCTGCATTCCCAGGCCCTTACCCTCCTGGACTCCCCCCTAGCACTTAGCATGTCGACCTTCACTCCCTGCATTCCCAGGCCCTTACCCTCCTGGACTCCCCCCTTGCACTTAGCATGTGGACCTTCACTCCCTGCATTCCCAGGCCCTTACCCTCCTGGACTCCCCCTTGCACTTAGCATGTGGATCTTCACTCCCTGCATTCCCAGGCCCTTACCTTCTTGGACTCCCAGCCTCGCACTTAGCATGTGGACCTTCACTCCCTGCATTCCCTGGACCTTAGGACCTTACCCTCCTGGACTCCCCCCTAGCACTTACCATGTGGATCTTCACTCCCTGCATTCCCAGGCCCTTACCTTCTTGGACTCCCATCCTCGCACTTAGCATGTGGACCTTCACTCACTGCATTCCCTGGCCCTTACCCTCCTGGACCCCCAGCCTCACACTTAGCATGTGGACCTTCACTCCCTGCATTTCCTGGCCCTTACCCTCCTGGACCCCCCCTAGCACTAAGCATGTGGACCTTCACTCCCTGCATTTCCTGGCCCTTACCCTCCTGGACTCCCCCCTAGCACTTAGCATGTGGACCTCACTCCCTGCATTCCCAGGCCCTTACCCTCCTGGACTCCCCCCTAGCACTTGCCTAGCCCCTCGGACCCTTATTCCCCCTCCTCCTCCCTCCTGAACTTGTTTACCTCCACTCTGCCCCACACTCCCTTCCCACCTAGCTTTATCCATTCGGCCATGACCGGCACGCCCCCGCCCCCCCTCTCCCCGCTCTATTCCTTTTACACTCTTGTTACTGCACTTGCACGATCGGAATGACACAAGGCCTAGTAGGACCGTTATTGTTGTTTTCTTCCCTGCCCCCTCGTCCCCTTTTTGTCTTGTGGTGCCTTGAAACACCATTTGTTGTATAGGTGCTTTATAAATATCCAATAAACACATAAAATAGTGTTACACCAGATGTAAGGCTTTATGGAAAGCTGGACGTCTGCCTTTATGGCAAGCAAACGCTCTATGTATGAGCAGCTAAAGTATACTATTAGTATGCAATGTTGTTATGGGCCTACCATCAGAACTACTAAGAACCTATTCTTATTATGCTTCTGTAAGAATAGCACTGAACCAACTCATTAAAACAACAAGCATTTATACTTGTAATATAGCTTCTAATACTCATAAAACGTAGAAGCACATAATAAACGCATTCAGACTTCTACTTAGCATTTAACTTAAAGGTATTATCTAAACATTACAATTAGTAAAATCAAGCATTAAGCAATTCCAATGCAAACAGACATATAGTTGAATGCAAAACTAGCATCCTTTTGTCAGAAACTGATTCAAAATGTAAAAATCCCACTGCCAATCATCAGTGACATAGCCATTGAAAATAAGCCGCTATGACATAGCCATCGAAAATAAGCTGCTATGATATAGCCATCGAAAATAAGCCGCAATGACATAGCCATCGAAAATAAGCCGCTATGACATAGCCATCGAAAATAAGCCGCAATGACATAGGCATCGAAAATAAGCCGCTATGACATAGCCATAAAAAATAAGCCAAAATGACATAGCCATCTAAAATAAGCTGCTATGACATAGCCATCGAAAATAAGCCGCAATGACATAGGCATCGAAAATAAGCCGCTATGACATAATGACATAGCCATCGAAAATAAGCCGCTATGACATAGCCATCAAAAATAAGCCAAAATGACATAGCCATCTAAAATAAGCCGCTATGACATAGCCATCGAAAATAAGCTGCTATGACATAGCCATCGAAAATAAGCCGCAACAATATTTTTAATATACTCACATGATGCTTTCTCTAGCAGTTGCAAAGCTATAAAAAAAGGTGAAACTAAAACCTATCAAACATGAATTGCTCCTAAAAAGCTAATTCCAAAAAGCAAATCCAGCGGTAGGCACTCGCTTTCACATCCACCAGATGCATGCACGAGACATTTGTCCAGGCTTGAAGGAGTATAAGGCAGAACAAGGTTTTCAATCTATGCTATGCCCAAACAGGTACCGTAGTCTGGCTCAGTGCGTCGACACCCTCTCCCAAGCCTTGCAAAAAATCTTGGTTATTCTAAAGCCCTATCCAACAGAATGCAACCATTAAAAATATGATTTCAAAAGACCAATTCAAGCGCCGAAATTCAAGGCGCAAGAATTCAAATAAAAAATAAGAAGGAACCACTGTTGCCTGGTCTATGGTCAGCAGGTCTTCTAGCTCCATGAATCCCTGCTCCGCCCCCAGTGGATTCAGTCCGGTTCTCTGAGTGGTTTAGATTCCTTTTGTTCCAGCCTAATATATAGGTTTGAACCAGTCATCGGATTTCCCGCCGGCGGTTATAGCGCAAATCTTTCGGCTGCTTTCCCCCCAGCTCAGAGCTGGGGAGAAATCCGCCGAAGCCCTGATTTGGCGGACCTTTAAATCCAGCGGTAATAGCACTACTGCCGGATTTAAGGGTTACAGTCAAACTCGTGATGAGGCCCTTAGTCTTGACCGCCGCCATCGCTACCCTGATTGGTCGGCTTGTCCAGAGGTTACCCTGTTCCAAGAAACTAGGTTGGCCTTCTGAACCTCTGCCCCTCCAGGTCAGAGTTCAGAAATCCATCTTAACATCTAATCACAGTGTGGATCGCTGTCCCATGTTTGTTTCATAATTTTGCCCTGAATCCACACTTAACACCCCAAGGGCTACCCTACCCTTTTGTAAAACATCTCTGACACACAATGCAGCATTCTTCAGCCTGGTTTCCTGGTCTTACATTTTCTGCCTTGAAGGTTTCTTGAAAGTAATGGCTTCCTGCCAACAAGGTCAAGGGTGTTGCCCCGCTCACGAACCTCTCCTGCCTGCCCGTCTTTCGCCCCTCATTCAACTGCCAACTCGATAAAAAAAAGCTGTACCTTTGTGTGTTTTGCCTCGCTCAGAGTGTGCTCTCGTGCTCCGCCTTTTTTTCTGTGTGGGGGAAGTGTAATGGAAGTCAGGGGAGAGTGATTATTGATAATTGCCTAACCTCGTCTGACCATAGTCAGGTGCATGGCTCGGGTGTGAGTCTGTTTTCTCCCAGAGTGGGCTGTCTGTGTAAAAGTGTTCGTGCAGGAAAAGGGGGTAGGGGTTGTTGGGTTTCTAAATAGCCCATCGGGTAAAATGGGGTAAAGGAGTTACAGGGAACAGAGAGATACTCGCTATCCACTTGAAGCTTCAAACATTGATGTTCTTACTTTGAAGGATATGAACTATGGCTGTTGATTTTTTTTTTTTAGTCTCTTAATTTCACAGGTCTAGCCACCTGAATGATAGATCCCGGGGACTAGCGGGTGAGACACCTTCTGGTATCGGACACCAGTGAATCACAACAGGCTAATTCTGCTAAGACCTGTGAAATTAAGAGAGACTACAGAAAAATAGCCAACAGCTCCAGCATAGGAAATCTTCCATCAGCTTCATAGGAACATATACAGGAGTGGCCATAGTTCATATCCTGCAAAGTAAGAACATCAACGTTTGAAGCTTCAAGTGGATGGTGAGTAAAACACATGCTGAGGCCATCGGCCATGCCTCTGGTGCATATGATTCTGATGATTGCCCAGTCTATTGCCACCGTGGCAGTCAAAGCGGCCAAGTGACTCTTCCCAATGACTGAGCATTTCTAGGCAAATTCTGCTGTGAGGAATGGAAGATACCCATCTGGAAGGAACTCGCTGATGAGATTAACCTGTGTAGGTTCCATCATGTGTGCTCGATTAAGAATTGGTGCAATCTTCCTCTAAGTGCACTCCTATGCTGCCTGACCGATGATCAGTGGACGGCACTTGTGGTGCTGTGACCTGCACAAATCAAACAATGAGACAGATGACAAGTAAAGGATGAATAACTTTTGTGTTTTTGTTCTTAGGTAAACTGCTGCAGGTTTTGCCAAGCCTATGTGAGCTGTAGAATGTTCATTCTGTTCTCATTGTATCCTCTTCTCGTGTGTACCTCTGGGATATTGTAAAGCAAGGATTCAAAATTCCATTGCAGGCCCCCTTTTCCCTTTTCCTGCTAGTTTAGTTCACTGTTGAAGAGTGCAGCAGCCATGCTTTCAGTCGCCTTCAGCGTTTGAAGAGAAAGCTGATGAGAACCAGCATTACTCAACACTCTTCCCACATCAAAAGTGGAAACACAATATCACAAAATTTTATTAAGATTCAATACATTTTATAATAAAAATGATCATAGTACATAAAACATATACATTATGTTAATACCACACAAGTAGAATACACCGTAAGTGAGTACTGTTGCAATAACTTCATTAGGATCATGCACTGTGTGTACATATCACACTCTGATTCCTATGCCACACCACTCATGGCCTCTTTCTTATAGGCCAATACCAACAACCCGACTTGTACAAGTTTCTGTCCTTGATATACAATAATGTAGGACATTCTTCAGGGGAAATTGTCTTGTGCTGTGTTAAAAAATTCTTCTTTATGGGAGAACGCTTTCTTCCCACTAATGAATCATGGGCCTGTTCTGTTATTTGCTGCAGATTCCCAATCTCTTCTGGAATTCTTGCGTTTCCTATTCCTCTCTTCTCTATCTTAGCCGGATCCGGCTAGTGACCATACTGCAGTGATCTCGTGGATGGCAGGAAATAGTAAAGACCCAAAAACTGTGACCCATATAAGGATAGTGGAGTTGTTGCTAACCTGCATATAAGAGAAGTTCCCTAGGGAACATTTGATATGGGACAGAGATGTTACAGCCATACTACATCATAATCCTGCATTAAGATAGAGAAGAGAGGAATAGGAAACGCAAGAATTCCAGAAGAGATTGGGAATCTGCAGCAAATAACAGAACAGGCCCACGATTCATTAGTGGGAAGAAAGCGTTCTCCCATAAAGAAGACATTTTTAACACAGCACAAGACAATTTCCCCTGAAGAATGTCCTACATTATTGTATATCAAGGACAGAAACTTGTACAAGTCGGGTTGTTGGTATTGCACCTATGGGAAATAGGCCATGAGTGGTGTGGCATAGGAATCAGAGTGTGATATGTACACAAAGTGTATGATCCTAATGAAGTTATTGCAACAGTACTCACTCACGGTGTATTCTACTTGTGTGGTATTAACATAATGTATATGTTTTATGTACTATGATCATTTTTATGATGAAATGTATTGAATCTTAATAAAATTTTGTGATATTGTGTTTGCACCTTTGATGTGGGAAGAGTGTTGAGTGACACCTGTGGAATGTCGGACTTTCTTTTTGTAGATAGAAGTGTATGCTCACAAAGCAAGAAGTCTGTTTATCCCTACCTGTGACCCAGAACCGTTTTGAGAATAGAGAACCAGCATTACTCTAGCTGCAGTGATGAAGACAATGCTGACATTTCAGTGTTCAGAAAGTCAAGTGCACCAGAGCATGCGCCGAACCTGCAGTCTTACCCAAATACATTTATTTAAAAAACTTTATTTTCATTGGCTTGGTGACAACATAGAAAAAAGATGTAGCACAGTGATTCAAAAAAACATCAGTAAAGCAACCCACGTTACATTTATGGTCTTATACATTAAAAATAGCAGCAGCAGGAGACAGACCAGACATTGCATAGTCTGAGAGATAGCAGCGAAAGTCTGACCAGATGTCTTTGGGTCTGGTAAAGGGATGAACCAGTGTTCCATACAACTCTTCCATGTCGTTCACCCATGTAACGCCACTTAAACAGTCTTGCACTGTGGGGGCCCCGGGTTGCTTCCAGCTGAACAAAATACGTCTCATAGCCAGCAAAAATCCCAGATTGAGGAACCTGCGTCCTTCAGCCATTGCTTCCGTGATGCCTAGCAATATGGCGACCTGCGAGAATGGCTCTGTGCGGCCTGCCATTTCCATCAAAATGTCACATACCCCATTCCAGTAGGGTCGCAGAGAGGGGCAGGTGTAAAACATGTGTAACAGATTGGCCTCCTCGCCGGTACATCGGAAAGGGCCAGGCGTAAAGCATGTGTAACAGATTGGCCTCCTCGCCGGTACATCGGAGAGGGCCAGGCGTAAAGCATGTGTAACAGATTGGCCTCCTCGCCGGTACATCGGAGAGGGCCAGGCATAAAACATGTGTAACAGATTGGCCTCCTCAGCAGTACATCGGAGAGGGGCAGGCGTAAAGCATGTGTAATAGATTGGCCTCCTCGGCGGTACATCGGCGAGGGGCAGGCGTAAAGCATGTGTAACAGATTGGCCTCCTGGCGGTACATCGGAGAGGAGCAGGTGCAAAGCATGTGTAACAGATTGGCCTCCTCGCCGGTACATCGGAGAGGGGCAGGCATAAAACATGTGTAACAGATTGACCTCCTTGCCGGTACATCATAGAGGGGCAGGCGGAAAACATGTGTAACAGATTGGCCTCCTCGCCGGTATATCGGAGAGGGCCAGGCGTAAAGCATGTGTAAAAGATTAGCCTTCTCGCCGGCACATCTGAGAGGGGCAGGCATAAAACATGTGTAACAGATTGGCCTCCTCACCGGTACATCTGAGGGGGCAGGTATAAAACATGTGTAACAGATTGGCCTCCTCGCCGGTACATTGGAGAGGGACAGGCGTAAAGCATGTGTAACAAATTGGCCTCCTCGCCGGTACATTGGAGAGGGGCAGGCGTAAAGCATGTGTAACAGATTGGCCTCCTCGCCGGTACATCACAGAGGGGCAGGCGTAAAACATGTGTAACAGATTGGTTTATTTCTTTCTACTTCCGGTGGTTTTTTTCCGGTGTTTTCAAACATTATCCAAATCAGTGTTTATCGGTGTTTTCTCATTTGCCACCTTAATAAAACAAATCAGATAATGTTTTTCCAGTGTAAACATAGAAATATTCTTTTATTGTTTTATTGCGTGCATAAGTTGGGTAGTGTCTCTCAGAGCAAGATGTTATGAACACTTTCTGGAGAATGAAAACGACCTGTCCACTTTGTAGAGACTTCTAATTTTAGCAGATAGGGCATAGAGTGATAAAAGGATTTGCCGGGGAGCACTCACTTTGGTGGAGATAAGGATTATTTTGACCTTCAAAATAAATAAACTCCAAGCAGATAATAACTGTTTATCAAGTGCTGCTCACTGAAAAATGACAAGCAAGCCTCATTAATGTACTCCCTGAGGCTTGATTGGAGGAGGTGAGCAGTCCAAAAACTATATGCCAGGTGCAGGAATATCAGGGGATCCTATAGCAGAAGGTTGCAAAGGCAATATAGCAGCTTAGGTGATTGTTGCCGAGATGTCATATGTTTATACCTTCCTGTAAATCATATGGCTCTATTTCCTATTCCTGCTGCAACATGTGCTGTAAAATGTGCTGCTTTGACTGGAGATGAGCATGGCTCCATGAATATATGCACAGTAAGGGAACATATCTTAAAGTAAAATGTACAAATGTAGTTCAATTGACCTTCCCCTTGGAAGAATGTGACAAGATAAAAGAGCATTGACTTTTAAAAAAGGTAACGAACACTAGAAAAATAACCTGAGAGAGGGAATGTTCCAATAAATATGCATCACCCCCAAAATTCCTCCCATCCCTGCTCACAGTAAGGCACCACTGGGATAGGGGGAAACAGTGTTTTTCAGTTTAAACCTAGGAGGCACTTATTCTTCCGGGGTGTTTTTCCAGTGTTTATCAGATTTCACAGACAACAGGAAACCCTAATCATACAGCACTGATCCCCGCTTTATAGAACCTCCCACTGTGGCGTCATGAATATAATATTCCCCAGGGCTGATCTTAGGCTTGCATGCAGCACTGACACCCGCTTTATAGAACCTCCCACCCCAGGATCATGAAAATAAGACTCCCCAGGGCTAATCTCAGGCTCGCATGCAGCACTGATACCCGCTTTATAGAACCTCCCACCGTGGCTTCATGAACCTAAAATTCCCTAGGGCTAATCTCAGGCTCGCATACAGCACTGATACCCGCTTTATAGAACCTCCCACCGTGGCATCATAAATATAAGATTCCCCAGTCCTAATCTCAGGGATGCATACAGCACTGATGCCAGCTTTATAGAACCTCCCACCGTAGTGTCATGAATATAAGATTTCCCAGGGCTAATCTCAGGCTCGCATGCAGCACTGACACCCGCTTTATAGAACCTCGCACCGTGGCGTCATGAATATAAGACTTCCCAGGGCTAATTTCAGGCTTGCATACAACACTGATACCCGCTTTATAGAACCTCCCACTGTGGCGTCATAAATATAAGATTCCCCAGGGATAATCCAAGGCTCTCATGCAGCACTGATACCCGCTTTATCGAACCTCCCGCTGTGGCATCAAGAATATAAGATTCCCCAGGGCTAATCTCAGGTCTGCATACAGCACTGATACCCGCTTTATAGAACCTCCCACTGTGGCGTCATGAATATAAGATTCCCCAGGGATAATCTCAGGCTTACATGCAGCACTGACACCCGCTTTAGAGACCCTCCCACTGTGACGTCATGAATATAAGATTCCCCAGGGCTAATCTCAGGCTCACATACAGCACTGATACCTGCTTTATAGAACATCCCATCATGGCATCATGTATATAAGATTCCCCAGGGCTAATCCCAGGCTCGCATACAGCACTGATACCCGCTTTATAGAACCTCCCACCATGGCATCATGAATAAAGGATTCCCCAGGGATAATATCAGGCTTGCATACAGCACTGATGCCTGCTTTATAGAACCTCCCACCGTGGCTTCATGAACCTAAAATTCCCCTGGGCTAATCTCAGGCTCGCATACAGCACTGGTACCCGCTTTATAGAACCTCCCACCGTGGCATCATAAATATAAGATTCCCCAGTCCTAATCTCAGGGTTGCATACAGCACTGATGCCAGCTTTATAGAACCTCCCACCGTGGCATCATGGACATAAGATTGCCTAGGGTTAATCTCAGGCTTGCATACAGCACTGATACCCGCTTAATAGAACTTCCCACCGTGGTGTCATAAATATAAGATTCCCCAGGGCTAATCTAAGGCTCGCATGGATACTGCTGCCACCGCAGCCTGAACGCAGTTCTTATCCGCCAATAATGTAGCCTCTGTAACGGGGACTCGCCGCCATAATTTGAAAATTCTTGGCAGTCTATGAATTTGTCTATGAATTTGCCCTGCACATACATGCACCCCAGAGTAGCAACGCCAGCAGCACTCCAGCTTTTAGATATGCAGCAATCCAGCATTTGAAACATCCCTGTATGACCCCACAAAGGAGCTCCCCTATCATACGGATGTTAGAAACCTCTTAGACGCCTCAGTTTATCCCATGCCAACAATGTAGCAGCCAGTGGATCTAGGGGTCCACGATATTCATATGTGGTGCCACACTTTAAAGTGTGCAACCTGACTGTGCCTACAGCCGCCCTCTCAAGTGCTACATGTGGCGGGGCATTATGTTGATCTTCCCAATGGGAGGCAAAGAGTGCTTGTGCCGCCAAATAGTAAAGTTCAAAATGGGGAGCTCTGAGGCCTCCTTCTTCCAATGGCCAAGTCATAGGCCTCCAACTCGTACAGACTCCTCTATTAGCCCACACAAAAGATGTACATAATGAGTGTAGCTTCCAGAAAAGTGACTTGCCCTGCCAAACCGGAATATTGCTAAACAAGTATAGAAGCTTGGGGAGTACCAACATTTCCACTATTGGGAGGCGCCCCATCAGTGACATCGGCACCTTTCTCCAGCGTGCCATCTTAGGCTCCAACTGTTGCATGTACATTGTAGAATTCAGACCCCACTGTCTCTGTCCGGATGTAGCCAGCAGTAAAAGCTCAGATTTATTCCTGTGAAGCTGCAGCCCAGAGTACCTCCCGAAGTCCTCAACCGTTTGAAGGAGCACCCCGGCATCCCTAGCCAGATTTTTAATGTAGAGGAGGATGTGGTCTGGATATAATGATATCACCCTGGCGGACCACCCAGTCGTAGCCCACATTTAGCATGCTGAGATCGAATCAGGTCCGCAAGGGTTTCTATAACAAGTGCGAACAAAAGAGGAGCCAGCGGACACCCCTATTGGGTGCCGCCTCCCATTTCTATGGGTGACAATTAAATCCCGTTAGTGAGGACTCTCACTATTGGGCACCTGAACAGAAGCCGCACCCATGACATAAACCCTGCATTCTCCAGTACTGAGAATAAATAAGGCCAGTATATCGTATCCAATGCCTTCTGAATATCTAAGGAAATGGCTACCACGTCAGACTCTCGGGGGCTGGGGTACCCACGCAATTGCATTATAAAATCAAAGATTCAATGCTGTGGCACTGCCTGGTATAAACCCTGACTGGTCATTATGGATTAGATAAGGCATCAGAGGCTGTAGTTGGTTCACTATCGCTTTGGCAAATATCTTGGCGTCACCATTAATTAGTGACGGGGGGAATATGATGCGCATGCCCCACCACCCTTGCCCAGTTTCAGCATAACCGTGATTACAGCCTCACGTACGGTCTCCGGGACAGTTCCTTCATCCAGGGACTCCTCCCGCATCCAAAGCAAATGCTGGATGAAAATGTCCTAGAACTCTCTGTAGAACTCTGCAACTAGACCATCAGGGCCAGGTGCTTTACCTGAAGAGAGTTCCGGGATTGCTCTTCTCTACAGATAGAGGAACCTCTAGTGATCCAGAAGCCTCCGTAGATAACAGAGAAGTAGGAATCACACCAAGATATTCTCTGATTTCAGCCATGGATGCCTCATCCTTGGGCCGGTACGGAAGTTTGTAAAAGGAGCAGAATGCCTGGTTTATTCCCTTCTCAAAACAGACCCTAGTTCCAATATCGGAGTCCAGATGTGTGATCAGTCCTCTGCCCACCTCTCTACGGATCAACTGGGCTAGAAAACATCCTGCTTTATCCACCTCCCGCTTTGGCGTGCCATGCCAGGCCTGTCCAAGAAGTTTACCTCTCTCTGAGCAAGGTCTCAGAATGTATCCAACGCACACTTGGACTGTCATGATCTCTGCTTCCAAAAGGTCAGGGTTTTCCCAACTCCCTTGGAAGCAGATCCATAACCCAGGTTCCGAGTGCCAACCAGTCCCAATTGGGACCTTTTGGACCCAGTCCTGGCGCCAGTGGCACCAGGCTCATAAATATGCCCAGTCCCAGCGCTGGAAGCGCCGGGCTCATAATGCTTGGGTGGACTTACCTGCAGCAGACCATGCTGCTTACTTGCCTGCCAGTTGAGCCTCTGATCCTCTTCTGTTTGGAACTACTTTTCCTGTTGGGTGGGGCTGGAGCCACTCCCTAGATTCAGAACACTGGAACTCTTCTGGAAGGCAGGAACTCTTTTCTTACCAGGAACTCTTTTCTTACTTAGGCGTGGCTGTGGAAGGAGACACCTAAGCACTACAGGAGGCTATTTAAACCACACCCGGTGGATGAATCTTGCTTTGCGTTATTCTGCACCCTCTGCAGCAGAACGCTCATCGTGTCTTCTGCATCCGGTCCTGTGCCTAAGGAAAAAGGCTTACCATCCTGAATCCAGTCTTCAGCAACACCTATAAAGACAAGAAAGAACAGGTTAGCATTCCGGCATCTGAAAGGCAAAGGCTTACCTACTCTTCGTGCGCTCCGGAGGTCTTCATACTGCATTCCGGCATCTGAAAGACAAAAGCTTACCAACTCTTCGCACGCTCCGGAGGCCTTCGGCGCTGCATCCCGCATCTGAAAGACAAAACAAGGTGCGTTTAAAGACATTGGGGAACTTTAATACTCACGTGCCATTACTCCTTTCCACATCTAATCCAGTGGGTATTCCGGCACCCTGCAGCCGCTCCGAACTCGTACCTGCAAAATAAAAAGACAGTTAGAGCGCATCGTGAAGCAGGCAACAAGCGCTTACTTACGTGCTTCCAGGCGCTTCTATTCATCACACAGGCTCCATCTTCAACTCACTTCAGCCCGTCATCCGCCATCGCCGGAACCCTGCAAAACAAGAGACATCATTACTAAAGACTTTAAAGACATTTGAATGACTCGAAACTTACCGTTCGTGCAGTAAACGACGGACAGCAGTCCTCTGAAGTCAAGAGGCCTGCGCTACCTATCCAGTGAAGAAACTGGTTACAGCACCCTGCCCCGAGGCAGATGGAGAGCTCGGCATTCACTTACCTAAGACATCTTACTCTACACGTCAGGCATACAGTGCACAGAGGTCCAGCCCAAAGAGCCAACCGGGTGCTACACATCACCTTTGAAGATACGGTAGTCGCACAGTCAAGACCGGCGCCTCTGCGAGAATCAGGTGAGCGTTACAGAACGCAAAGCCTACCGCAAAACTCTCGCCCAGGCGCTATGGAAACCTCGGATACTGACCCCCTAGCCCGGTTACTTGGGGAACTAAGGGCAGAAGTGCATGCAGCTCGTCAGGAAACGAATGCTCTAAGAAGGGAACTAATTATTTCCAAGGAGAGAACAGACAATCTTGCTAGACAAGTGCTACAGTCACAAGCCGGACAGACCCCGTTACCCGCATCAGGGGCAAATCTTCCTTCAACATCCTCTATGAATCCAGTGCAGATCAACCTACCTGGGAATGTACCTCTGGCTCCGCCCGAACGATTTTCTGGTGACCCAAAGAGGTTTGCAGTATTTATCAATCAGTGCCGGTTGCACTTCTTATGCCGGCCAGCAGCCTTTCCAACTGATCAAGCTAAAGTAGCTTTTGTACTTTCGTACCTTAGTGGCAATGCGGCAGACTGGTCGATCCCTCTAGTTCATCAAGATGATCCGGTTCTCCATGATTTTCAAGCCTTTCAGCTTAGTATGGAAAAACTGTTCGCAAGACATTCACAGGGTCAGGCCTTGGACAATGAGCTTCTTTCGTTGCGACAGGGTAATCAAGACCTTTTGGCTTATATTGCATCTTTCAATAGACTAATAGTGGAAACTCAATGGCCTGAGGACAAAAGGATTACGCTGTTTTATAGAGGTCTACGTGGAGAGCTCAAAGACGTTTTAGCCCAAGTAGTGAATCCCCCACAAGACTGTTCGGATTATATAGACTTGGTCGTTCAAATAGATCACAGGCTGCAGAACAGGAAGGCCGATCGTTCCAAGTTTGATGCTCGAGTATTTTCCAAACCGCCAACTCCTTCCAAAGGAGTAGACTCCGGGGAACCCATGCAAATAGGGGGTCTGAAAGGTCCTCTAACACAGAGGGAGCGGGAAAGGAGGAAACAGTTGCAATTATGCCTATATTGCGGAAACTCAGGGCACTTTCTTCGAGACTGTCCGGTGAAACCTGCCAAGAAGGCAGTAGGAGCTGCAGTTACCAAAGTTACAAACTCTGAGCAGGGAAACGACCTCGCCCGACAAGAATAGAGGTCCTCTTGCCGAGCGTGAAAACCAGTTCCGTGACCTCGCATTTCGTGATACCTATGGTCCTCATTAGCCCTGATAATCCGGATCGATTACATGCAATTGAAGCTTACGTCGACAGCGGTGCCATCGGCAATTATGTGGATCATGAAATGGTTTTGAGGATGAATCTAACTCTTTGTCCCAAGGCTGTAAAGGACGTCATTACTACGGTGGATGGTACGGAGATAGCCTCCGGGCCAGTAACGCATACCACTCAAGAAGTGACGCTAGTAAGTCAAGATGGACACCATGAGAAGATCGTGTTCGATGTGATCAAGGCCCCTCAGTTTCAGATTATTCTAGGAATACCTTGGTTAGAGAAACACAATCCTCTGATCGATTGGCGAGCAAGAACGGTCCAGTTTCCAGAATGTGTCTCTACTTGTCACCCTCCACCTGGTGTTGCACTGGCCGCAGTTTCTTCAGAGACTCCCCAGTTACCTCCCGAATACCTAGAATACCAAGATGTTTTCCGGAAGGATCAGGCTAACTCTCTACCTCCTCATAGGTCTTATGACTGCCAGATAGACCTGATACCTGGATCTACTCCTCCTTGTAGTAGAATTTATGCCCTCACCGAGCCTGAGAACCTTCACCTTCGACAATACCTGGATCAATACCTGGCAAATGGGTTTATTCGTCCTTCCAAGTCCCCTGCTTCTTCAGCTTTGTTCTTCGTTCCAAAAAAGGAAGGAGACCTTAGAACTTGTATCGATTATCGCTCCCTGAACCAGATCACCGTTAAGAATAGATATCCGTTACCTTTGATCCCTGAACTCCTGGACCAAGTCAGAAAAGCATGCATATATACAAAGCTGGATCTTAGAGGAGCTTACCACTTGGTACGAGTAAAAGAGGGCGATGAATGGAAGACGGCCTTCCGCACCAAGTATGGGCTATTTGAATATCAGGTCATGCCCTTCGGACTTTGCAATGCCCCGGCCGCCTTTCAATATTTTATGAACGATGTCCTCAGAGAGCTCATAGATGTATGTGTTGTTGTTTACATTGACGACATCCTCGTTTATTCTTCATCGGAATCTGAACATCGGAAACACGTGAAAATGGTCCTCGAAAGATTGCGTCAACACAAACTTTTCGCTAAGTTGGAAAAATGTGTTTTCAACGTGACTGAAGTTGAATTCTTGGGATTCATATTATCACCTGGCGGAGTGCGTATGGATTCAAAGAAGGTCGATGCAGTTCTCAAATGGCCATCACCATCCTCCGTAAAAGGTGTGCAAAGCATGTTAGGCTTTGCTAACTTTTACCGCAGGTTTATCCCCGAGTTCTCTCGAATAGTCCAGCCCATCACTGCCTTGTTAAAGAAAAACAAACGTTTTGAATGGTCTACCGAGGCGGAACAAGCTTTCCAGGATTTGAAGACTAAATTTATCTCTGCACCAATCTTAAAACACCCTCGCCCCGAACTCCCCTACATCGTGGAAACTGATGCTTCAAGCCTTGCCATGGGGCAGTTCTATCACAAAAGGACCCGGTAACCAATCAGTTGCATCCCGTGGCATTTTGGTCCCGCAAATTCTCGCCTCCTGAAGTCAATTACACGATTACTGACAAGGAACTTCTGGCTATCAAGTCTGCCTTTAAGGCTTGGCGGCATTATCTGCTGGGGGCCCGACACACCGTTACTGTGATTACGGATCACCGAAACCTGCAATATTTGAAAACCGCAAAAGCCCAATCCTCTAGACAACTCCGTTGGGCATTATTCTTTGCCGAGTTTGACTTCATAATTACCTATCGACCTGGTACAAAGAACGGTAAAGCCGATGCCCTTTCTCGGATGGGAGTGGAAGAACACTTGATCAACCCTAAACCTGTACCAATCATTCCCGAACAAAGAATTCTGGGTGTAATCGCCACACAATCCATAGAGGAAGTTAAGGATAAAGCCAGGCAACTTGTAACTCCAGCAGACATACAGAATTGGCATCGGCAGGGAAAGGACTTTGCAGTAAAGGACAATTTATTGTATTTCCAAGAACGATTATACCTACCCAGCACAGATTTACAGAAAAAAGTAATCTCTTGTTATCACGACTCTTTAATGGAAGGTCATCCCGGTATAGCCAAGACCTCAGAAAAGATCAAGCGCTACTTCTGGTGGCCGTCTTGGAAAAAAGATATCAGAGACTTTATAATGTCCTGTGGAGTATGCGCCCAAAACAAGAGTCAAAAGGAAAGACCAGCAGGCCTCTTACGCCCTATTGACATCCCACCTCGCCCTTGGCATACGCTTTCTATGGACTTCATCACCGATCTACCTCCATGCTCCGGATACAATACGATTCTAGTAATCGTGGACTTATTCTCCAAGATGGCGCATTTCATTCCGCTCAAAGGCTTGCCAACAGCAGCAACTCTGGCCCGAGAATTTCTCGAAAACATCGTCCGACTGCACGGTTTTCCTTCGGTTCTAATTTCGGATCGAGGTAGTCAATTTATTTCTCATTTTTGGCGAAGTTGCTGTCGGTCGGCTCAAATTGATGTGAGACTATCGACCAGTCACCACCCTCAGACCGACGGACAAACCGAGAGGACCAATCAAACTCTGGAACAGTATTTACGCTGCATGCTGCAACAAACTGAAAAAACTTGGAAAGATATCCTTTGGATAGCCGAGTATGCCTACAATAACTCTGTCCATTCGGGAACTGGGAAAACCCCGTTTTTTCTTTTGTACGGCAGTCACCCTCGAACCTCGGAGTTGGATCCCCTCCAAGATCTTGAAACACCAGCAGTAGACTACCTGCATTCTACAATCACCCAAGCCTTTAAGGAAGCTGTTTCTCACCTTCAAAGGGCTAAAGAACAATACAAGAAAGGAGCAGATCAACATCGGAAGGAAGCCCCTCACTATCAAGTAGGGGATCAAGTCTGGTTATCCACCAAATATCTATCTCTAAAAGGGCCACGCACATTCAACCCAAGATACCTTGGTCCCTATTCCATCACTACCATAGTAAACCCAGTAGCGGTCAAGTTGGACTTGCCCCCGCACATGAAGATACATCCGGTCTTCCACGTCTCTCTATTAAAACCCATGCAACCTCAAACCCGACTAACCAAATCTCCAAAACCTATCCTAGTGGATGGAGAACTCGAGTTTGAAGTCAAAAGCATTCTGGACTCCAAGATCTCCAAATCTAAACTATTCTACCTAATTGACTGGAAAGGCTACGGCCCCCAAGAGAGATCCTGGGAACCTGCTGAATATGTCCACGCTCCTCGCCTAATCAAAAGATTTCACTGAACATTTCCTGACAAGCCAAAACCCCCGGAGAAGCCCGGTTTGGGAGGGGCCTTGAGGGGGGGGTACTGTCATGATCTCTGCTTCCAAAAGGTCAGGGTTTTCCCAACTCCCTTGGAAGCAGATCCATAACCCAGGTTCCGAGTGCCAACCAGTCCCAATTGGGACCTTTTGGACCCAGTCCTGGCGCCAGTGGCACCAGGCTCATAAATATGCCCAGTCCCAGCGCTGGAAGCGCCGGGCTCATAATGCTTGGGTGGACTTACCTGCAGCAGACCATGCTGCTTACTTGCCTGCCAGTTGAGCCTCTGATCCTCTTCTGTTTGGAACTACTTTTCCTGTTGGGTGGGGCTGGAGCCACTCCCTAGATTCAGAACACTGGAACTCTTCTGGAAGGCAGGAACTCTTTTCTTACCAGGAACTCTTTTCTTACTTAGGCGTGGCTGTGGAAGGAGACACCTAAGCACTACAGGAGGCTATTTAAACCACACCCGGTGGATGAATCTTGCTTTGCGTTATTCTGCACCCTCTGCAGCAGAACGCTCATCGTGTCTTCTGCATCCGGTCCTGGGCCTAAGGAAAAAGGCTTACCATCCTGAATCCAGTCTTCAGCAACACCTATAAAGACAAGAAAGAACAGGTTAGCATTCCGGCATCTGAAAGGCAAAGGCTTACCTACTCTTCGTGCGCTCCGGAGGTCTTCATACTGCATTCCGGCATCTGAAAGACAAAAGCTTACCAATTCTTCGCACGCTCCGGAGGCCTTCGGCGCTGCATCCCGCATCTGAAAGACAAAACAAGGTGCGTTTAAAGACATTGGGGAACTTTAATACTCACGTGCCATTACTCCTTTCCACATCTAATCCAGTGGGTATTCCGGCACCCTGCAGCCGCTCCGAACTCGTACCTGCAAAATAAAAAGACAGTTAGAGCGCATCGTGAAGCAGGCAACAAGCGCTTACTTACGTGCTTCCAGGCGCTTCTATTCATCACACGGGCTCCATCTTCAACTCACTTCAGCCCGTCATCCGCCATCGCCGGAACCCTGCAAAACAAGAGACATCATTACTAAAGACTTTAAAGACATTTGAATGACTCGAAACTTACCGTTCGTGCAGTAAACGACGGACAGCAGTCCTCTGAAGTAAAGAGGCCTGCGCTACCTATCCAGTGAAGAAACTGGTTACAGCACCCTGCCCCGAGGCAGATGGAGAGCTCGGCATTCACTTACCTAAGACATCTTACTCTACACGTCAGGCATACAGTGCACAGAGGTCCAGCCCAAAGAGCCAACCGGGTGCTACACATCACCTTTGAAGATACGGTAGTCGCACAGTCAAGACCGGCGCCTCTGCGAGAATCAGGTGAGCGTTACATGGACTCAGAGAGCACTGCATGAGTGGGATCTCTCGCACAGCAATCTTGGAGTTTGTTAAGCAGCACGCAAGAGCCAGGAAGTAGATGAAAGAAAATTGCCTTTATTTTCAGGTTATAAGATTGCCGGTAGACCAGGCACGATAATTAACGCAAGTCCAAAACAAACTTCCCCACGCGTTCTATCTTCTTTGCAGCGTTCCGGGCAGAAGCGGGTTAGGAGTATGAATGCCCTCATGGTCGGGAGCTCACAGACCTAATATGCCCATTGGAATCCTGTTGGGTATTTTGGCCCTGATAAACTTTACTGCCTCTTCTGGGACTGTTACAAAATACAATTTACCCTGGAATTGGAAAGGCAGTCTAGCCAGAAACAGCATTGCATATTGAATTTTGTGTTTGCGCAGCATCTTTTTGACCCTCAGGAACTGACAACGCACCTGCTGGACCGCAACAGAAGAATCCGGATCACTTGAGAGCCCAGCTAGAGCTCCTTTTGTCCTTTGCTAACTTCAGGAGTAAGCCTCTGTCATGGTAGCTCAATATGTTGGCTATTATTGGTCTTGAAAAGTCACCCGGCTTTGGGGTCAGCACTCTATGTTATCTTGTGAAAGCAAAAGAAAGGCAGTTACGGATCAACCAACAATTCTCTGAGCAACTGCTCCACCGCCTCCCTCCATGCTCCTGGTAAGGGTGTCCTCTGGGACCCCGACTATTCTGACGTTATTTCGCCAGGAACAGGATTCAAGGTCATCGCATTTGGCCTTACATACTGCATATCTTTCGTCAGAGCAGACACAGCCACTTGTAGATCGTGTACTGCGTCATCCGTGGCCCTGATGCACTCTTTAGCTTCATTAATCCATTTGACTTCCTTAGCGAGATGGGCTCTGACGGTGGTGACATTAATCATGATGTCATTACATTTTTCGTTCACAGCGGCGAACTCTAAGTTCAACATTTGTTGTAATTCGGAGGAGGCAGGGGGTAGTCCCCAATTGTTCCGGGGCAGATGCACTATGGGGTGCTGCATATCCCTTTCTCCAGGGGGTCGATTTTGTGAACATATCCATAGCTCCGGCTTCTTTCCCCCGCTAGTCCCCAGGTCATGACTGGCAGCAGGCGAGAAGCAACAGGGAGATGTTGCTGCTGTTTGTTACGACCACCAGAGATTCAGCAGGGACCAATACACACAAGTCTCTACTTGTCCCCCCCCCCCCTCGAGGGGTTTGACCTGGAGCAAGCACTGTAGCCACCATGTTTCTTTCAGCCTGATGGGCCCAGGGCAGTGCGCAGTCACAAGGATACATGCCCCCCTCCTCAACACAGCAATTACACCAGATCAGAGGAGGAGAAAGAAAAAAAGATAGATTTTTTTTTTCTTTTCCTTTATTTTTCAAATTCCCAGTAAACAGATCACTGGGCTATAGCCGCCTCTTTAGTACATATATTGTAGACTAGGGGACACAGCAAGGTCAGGCCAGACCCCGCCTGGTAAGAAGCGTCTCAAAGTGTATTGTGGTCCGATTCACCCCACAGCACTGAATAATGGCAGCGTCCTGCCTCACCGTTATGTGCTGCTGATCACTGCAGGAGCAGCTATGGCGCTGCGTCAGGACTCAGTTCTCACAGAGGTGAGCAGGTGTGGCCAGCGATAGGATGAGGCCCACAGCACTGAATAATGACAGAGTCCTGCCTGACCGTTATGTGCTGCTGATCACTGCAGGAGCAGCTATGGCGCTGCGTCAGGACTCAGTTCTCACAGAGGTCAGCAGGTGTGGCCAGCGATAGGATGAGGCCCACAGCGCTCCAGTTGAGCACAACTTTTTTACAACAGCAATGTTATCCAGACTCCCGGGCCGCTTCAGTCGGCAGCTGTACGGGCGTTTCCGCAGCAGGAGGCCACTGCAATGTTAGCGGGTGCAGGCAGTCCCCACAAGTCCTCAGTTTCCTCCTCGCCACATCAGAGGGCTGCAGCACAATGTTTGTGCGCACACAGGTTCACCAGGCCCTGAATGCAGGTTCCAACAGCCCAGTTTTCGGATCCAACGATAGATGTAATCAGCAGGTGGGAGAGGGTCCGGACTGCTACCGTGCAGGGCACCCTCCCGCGGGCGATGTAGAGCAGGATTATGTACCTGCTACAGCAATGTTTTCGATGAAATGTGCCTGATGTTTTGTGCCTCGGAACGGAGCTTGCAGGCTAAGCAGCTATCTTGCTTGGCTGCGCTGCAGCACCCCTGAGTGTTACCCACATGATTACTGTGCCAGGAACCTGTGTGATTCCAGAGAAGGTAAAGCTTTAAGGAGTATCCTCATGCCAGCTGAATCAAGTAGGTGCTATTAGAAGACATTTGGAAAACATCATGAAACACAGCAATATGGTTTTTGAAATAAGGTCTTTATTTGGAATTCACAGTGAATAGGAAAGGGCAGAGTTATATACCCCAAAGGATAGGTCTTCAAGTCACCCCCCCCTCCTCAATAGGTTTGGTTTTAGTTTAGTTTATTCATTTGTATTGCGCACCAGACCCGAGGGTATGAGGGCGCATGAGCAGCAAGGTGATTCAAAGCTTGGTTACAGGTTGCTTATACTTTACATTACATAATTATACTTTACATTACATAATTGCAGTGTGACGATGAAGGAACATGTGTACAGTTTTGCAGGAGAGAATGCAGTAAATGTATTTAAAGAATTACAAGTATATACAAGTTTAGTATTACAAATTTACAGATTCACTTAAAGCATGCAACGCGGAGAGCAGCCGTGTGGTGTTAGAGGTGTTAGTGGTTCGTGTTCTTTAACCAATGGATGTAGTTGCGTCTAGAAAGTGAGTAAGGTTGGGGAGTTCTGAGCGGTGGTGGTAGGGAGTTCCAGTGTTGAGGTGCTTTCACCTGGAAGCTGTTGCCACCCATTTTGGTGCGTTTAAACCTGGGGACGGTGAGCAGATTAGCATTGGAGGTTCTGGTGGGTCTGATGGGGGTGTGTTTGCATATTCTGTCTACCAGATAGCGTGGGGCAGCATTATTCAGGCATTTGTGGGTGAGCGATGCTACTTTAAGCAGGATTTTGTCTGTGTGCTGAGCCAGTTATGGGATTTCCTGATATTGGAAATGTGTTCCCTCCTGGGAATATTGAGTGCTGCCCTAAGGGCGTTGTTTTAAAGTGTCTGAATTTTGTTGGTGATTTGCTTGGTGGCTCCTATGTAGAGGGCGTTACAATAGTCCAGTTTGGATAATACCAATGCTCTGGCTAGTGTAGTGCAGCTGTGAGTGGAGAGGAAGGGTTTGGCTGCTCTTATGAGCTTACATGTGTAGGCCGTAGAGGATGCCATCGAGCTAACCTGTTTGTGGAAGGTTAGGGAGGAGTCGAGGTATAATCCTAGGGTTTTTACTTCTTTCGAAGCCTTGATTAGGTTCCCATCTATGATGAAGTTGGCATAATTGTGGTCGAGTTTGGTTAGGTTGGACGTGGAACCAAGGATGATGAGTTCAGTTTTGTCATCATTCAGGCATAGACTGTGCGAAGCCATCCATGCCTGGATGATGAGATACACCCTGTTCACCAAGGCCAAATCCTGGTTGTAATCTCCCGTCAACGGGATGAGGATCTGTGTATCATCGGCGTAGTTAGTGTAGGTGATACCCAGGCCATCTAGATCATCAAACAGGGGCTTTGTGAACACGTTGTACAGAGTGGGGGAGACGCACGAGCCCTGTGGGACTCCACATGTAATGGGGATGGGTTCGGCGGCGGCAGAGGAGAAGACTCGCATGGATCTGTTGTTGAGGAATGACTCAATCCAACTGATGGCTTCTTGTGAGAAGTGGGCAGCTGAGTCTAAATGATTACATAGGATTTTATGGTCAACTAGGTCAAACGCCGCAGAGAGGTCTAGCAGGAGTAGTAATGCAGTTTTCCCGTTATCTCTAAGGACGTCTATTTGGGCTTTCAGATCTATCAGGGCTGTTTCAGTTCCATGTTGGGGTCTGAAGCCGGATTGTCTTATTCCTAGAAGGTGGTTTGTTTCAAGATACTTTTGGATTTGTTGGTATGCTGTCTTGTCTAGTATCTTGAGCAGGAATGGGACGGTGGTAATCGGTCTGTAGTTGGTTGGGATGGACGGGTCAAGGGAGGGTTTTTTGAGGAGAGGGAGGACCCAGGACTCTTTAAGGTTACTGGGGACTGTTCCTGAGGAAAAAGAGGCATTGATGAGTCTGGTGATGAATGGCGAGAGGTCTCGTTCCGCGTCTTTAATGATTTGTGGGGGGCAGAGGTCACCTTTGCAGTTGGAGGGTTTAAGGCCAAGAATTATTTTTTCTACTTCGAGAGAAGAGACTTTGGAAAAGCTGAAGCGAGCAGTGTTAGGTGTGTGGTGTGAGGGTGGAGGGCTCGAGTGGGCGTTGATGGGGTTGGTAAGATTGGTGAGGGAGTCTTTCTTATTTTTAATTTTTGTTTGAAGGCCAGTGACTTTGTTGTTTAGTGCATTTTGGACACTGGTGCACCATTGTTTGTTTTTAACGCAAGTATCTGGGATTGTTACCGGGGTTTCCAATTCTTTCAGGATAGTAAATAATTCTCTGGAGCTGGAGTTGGATTGGGAGATTCTCTGGTTATAGGATTCTTGTTTGGCCGCTATGATTTCTTTTTTATAGTTGGCCGTTATTTTGTTAAGCAATAGTTTGTTGTGGTCAGTCGGAGATTGTCTCCAGACTTGTTCCAGTTTACTCTTTTCCAATCTAAGGGTTTTAAGATGGCTGGAGAACCATTGGTTGAGGTGCTTTTTTGGTTTGGATTTTCTAAGTTTCAATGGTGCAATGGCGTCTAAGGCTATGCGCATGGTGTTGTTATAGCTTTCTACGAGGTCATAGGGATTAGAGTCTTGGAGTTGGCTTAGTGTAGGAAGAATGAGCGGGATCAGTTTTTCTACTGTAATATTTTTTTTGCTTCTCGTGTGGATGGCTGGGGCTAGTGCCATGTTGGTTGTAGGGCTTGAGGCCTCAAGTGAGAAGGAGAGGAGGTGGTGGTCGGTCCAGGATTGGGGAGTGTTGTTAGTGATCGATACGGCACAGTTATAGTCTGCTATCCAGTCAAGGGTTCTCCCTTTGTTATGGGTGGGGCTGGTTACTTTTTGTGTGAAGCCTAGTTCAGACAGGGTGTTACTGATGAGAGTGGCTTGATTGTCTTTGGGGTCTTTGTAGCCTAAATTGAAGTCTCCTAAGAGAAGGCATTGTGAGGAGTTTTTTAGGTTGTCGGTAAGGATGGCATTGAGGTCTTCCTCGAAAGATCCCGGGGGTCCGGGTGGTCTGTATAGTAAGTGAATGGATATTGTTTGGGAGTTAGCGATGGGTAGCTTGGCTGTAAGTGATTCACATGATGGGAGGTGTGTGGCGGAGTTGAGTCTGATGTTAAGGTGGGTCATGGCAATGATGGCCAAACCACCGCCTTTAGCTTCAGTTCTGTCCGCTCGGATGATGGTGTAGTCAGTGGGGATGGCTAGCGAAAGGGCTGGGCCTGCGGCTGCATGAAGCCAGGACTCTGTTATGGCTAGGAAGTCTAGATCTTCAGCTAAAATGAGATCAGCGATGTCCGTGGCATGGGCAATCATGGAGCGTGCGTTGATGAGGGCACCTTTTATAGGTAGGGTTTTGGCTTTGGCAGGGGTGGGGGTGGTAGCTGTGCTGAGCGCTCTATTGTTGGTTGTAGTGGAGTTGACGGGTTTAGGTTTGGGTTTTTTTAGCGTAAGGTTAGCGCAGGAGCTAATGGATGTTCGGTGTGTGAGTATGGATTGTGTGGAGTCCCTGGCTCTAGGCTCGTGTATTTTGGGAAGTCTGGCTCGTAATCTGGTCAGCCTGTCCGAAAGGCATGGGGAAGCGAGTAGGGTAAGCATGATTGTGGTGCTGGGCTCTGTGAGGGTGGGTGATGCGGTGCCTATGCTGGTCAAGTTAAGGGGTGAGCTGTGCAGGCATGCGGAATTGGTGATGTGGAGAATGGTTCTCAGTAGTATAGAGTAAAGGCCCGGGAGGAACATTGTGTGAGGGGGGTAAGGTGCAGTGTGTGTCCTGTCTAGGGTCAAAATCTAGCAGTGGACAGTGCGGCCTGCTTGGAGTAGCAGAATACTACCTAATCCATGTAGCGCAAGGTTGCAGGTTGGCATCTGACTCAGATACAGGTAAGCAAAGTGGTCATAGTAAGCGTTTGTCAATTAGCACAGCATTAGGTTTAGAATTGCGCCAGTGTACCAATAAACATCTTGGATCAGAGTAACATGTATTCAGAATAGCGCCTGGATTGGGAATAGCACCTAGTTTCAGAGTAACACTTAGTTCAAGATAACACCTAGATTCAGAATAGCACTTAGAGCAGATTAAGCACAGCATTGAGTTTAGTGGCTATAAAAGTATGTTGCGCGTGGACACATTGGGCTGCAGGTCAACAGATCTAGAGGCAATTGGTGAGCAGATCAGCAGAGCAGAGCAGATGGTCACAATGCGGTTAAAAATGGCAACTAGAATTGCATAGGGTAGCCGAGCAGCAGTGAGGCACAGTGCAGTTATATGTTACAGGGATGACTAGCGACACAATAGTGTAAATACGACTGAGCACCTATGTACTGGAAATGGCAGCAACTTTGGGCACAGATACATCATGCAATAAGGCCTGAGTGCATGAGAGTGGCAATAAGTAGTTTGTGGTAACAAAGCCTTTTCCAGAGTCTAGGCAGTTCAATTTAAGCACAGGCTATGTAAGCGAAGTGGCGTTTACCGTTGAGGTTGGTCTGGAATCCGGCAGGGGGTCCGGGCAAACGGCGAGGAAGGCTGAGGACAGGTGAAGACAGGTATTGGCCTTATTATCCTGGGCCTTGCTGGGAGTGGGCCGGCTTCGCCTACCGGCTGGCGATAGGCTGCTTAAGGTGGCTCAATGGCCAATCGGGTGCGAGGACAGTCGGCTGTGCTCAGTTAGGCACTGGGGTTCCTTGAGACATGGCGGGCGGCCATCTTGGAAGTGTAAAAACCTTGTGGTGCCTTGTTGTGGAGTCGTGCACTCTTTTGTAAGTAAGTCTTTGGTCAGTATTCCCATCCTGGGTAAGTAGCATCTCACTGGCTCGTTTTTCTGTTAAGCTTGTTATCAAATAATATACATTTATCCATAAAATCATCGCTAACAGCAATATCACAAAGCATATAAAGAAAGTAAAACTTGGTTAAAAATTTCAGATAAAATGTCCTAATCCTAAAAGTAGCTCTAGCTTTACACAAAACACACCAATGAATCGAAAAGCATCTGAAGGAAAATGCAAGCAGGGAGGGACTGTCTGAAACCTTCACGTTTAAGCACAGGAATTCACATGTTTGACCTTAAAGAGGCACAAGCGGGACACAAAATGCATAGAATGCAGCAAGCCTTTCATGGCATACTAGTGGTATATACAATCCTTAACATCACGATCAGAACCAACCCACTTGAGCAGTTGCTGCTAACCTCTAAAACTGCTAAGTCTGAATTTTGTCAAGATTTGGAGAAAATGGGCCTCATTCCGAGTATGGAGGTAGTCATGGCGCTATTTGCGCCATGACTACCTCCCATACCGGGTCCGAGTCCGACCTGGTTCAATGGGGACGTACCAGTCCATTCCGACCCTGGAGGGACCGGTAAGTCCCCATTCAAAAATCCATTCCCCAATCCCATTGAGCCCCCATAGGGCTCAATGGGAATGGGGAAGTAGCTAATAACGTTACTGCAATTTGCGGTACCGTTCCTAGCTCTCTGGTCCCTTAGCGGCTCCCGCTAATGGCGCCTGGTAAAACCAGGTGCCCATAGCGGGACCTGCTAAGGGATCTCGGAATAGGGCGCAAAGGGATTACCGGCACCAATGTCCTTAACAGTGCCCGGTATCCCTTTTCGCCCACCTCAGAATGAGGCCCAATGTGTTTACACTTTCACTCAAGCAAAATATGGCTCTAGTCCCTCAACCGTCTGGGATTTGGGGTTGTGTGGGCTGTTCACTTGAACACTTCCAAGAAGGCCATCCCAAATTCTGCCTTGGCAGTCCAAATTAAGTGTCTGCAGGTTCTGAGACCTTGCAGCACATTCATCTCACCCACACAATCGGATGTCAAGCTGCGAATCACACAAGCGGCGCATACCTGTTTGATATCTCTGGTGTCTGTGGATCCACTGTGGCATAGAAAATGGGCCTCATTCCGAGGTTGGAGGTAACCTCCTTACTGCATACCGGGTCCGGGTTCCTCAAATGAGGACTTAACGGGCCATTCCAACCTTGGAGGACCCGGTAATTCCTAATTCGAGGAACCCGGACCCGGTACATCCCCATTCCCATTCGAGCCCCCATAGGGCTCAATGGGAATGGGGAGGGAGCTAACAACGGGCCCGTTGTTATTCCCTGGTCTCCTTGTGGGACCCGCTAAGGATGCCTGGTTTTAGCAGGCGCCCTTTGCGGGTCCCGCAAGGAGACCTCGTAATAGGGCAGTAAGGGGTTAACAGCGCTGGCACCATTACCGGCGCCATTAACCCCTAACTGCCCACCTCGTAATGAGGCCCAATATCTCCAGGCTGAAAAGGCAGAATTAGCAGTCGGCCTCATACCTTCCAGTGTTCTAATACATGTATATAGACTTGTATTGAGGGCCGTACTGGGAATTATGGACCCTGAAGACTGGCTAAATGGCCTGAGTGCAGAGAGGGCATTTTACTGAGGTATGAAGGCCCATAATGCCCAATGTGGCTCTTGCTGCAGGTCTATAAAGCAATTAGTGCCCCTCACGTCATAATTAGAAATAATGAAGCATGGCTGAAAGGTGAAACCCCTATGTTAAGTTAAACTGGATGTTGCCACAGAGAGAGGAGGTGCTGGCAAGTGAAGCAGATGGAGGCCTCTTGTTTGGTTTGTCATATTATGGAGAAACGCAGAGGCGTAGTTGAGGTACAGCTGGAGAGAACTAAGTGGACAGTGCCCATCATAGGTTCTTCAAAAATGGCACCAGGAAGGGCATCTCAAGTGTTCACTGCAACCTACGAGTGGCCATTGGTCATGGCATCACTACGGGCATTGTCAACTATGTGAATAGAGATAGAGGCAGTGGGCTGAGACCCCCAAACCTTCCTCAATATGCAAACGGGGGTTGCATATCATATTGACTTCCAGTTGAAGGACGGTTGCTCTTTAAAACACTTTCTTGAAGATATTTTACATGATTGATTCGAATGGATGCGCTGTGAAGTTATATTTTCGGCTGGAGACCAAGCTCTTGAGATTAACATCTTCACCAGGTTGTATCAGGCAGTATTTGGGATTTCAGTGTTCAGTATTCGTAGCTGAGAACACAGATGCTGTGCCACTTGTGAATGCTTTGTGGAGCTTTTCAAAGTCTCTCAAAGTCCCATAAAAGTGAATGTTTTTGGAAGATGGTTGTATGTGTATTGTTTAAATCTTACATTATGAATACTCTTCCCTGTCCCAGTCTGTGCCCAACAGAAATATGGCTGACACCTACAGATGGTGTCCAGGAGTAGCCCTTCCTACACCCAGTAGGGCAAGGAGTCCGCCTGTCGGGTCTCCCCGATGCAGAATGGGAAGCTAGATACAAGCATTTAATCTCTTTTAATGCATTTTTTGTTGAAAAATCTGTTTATCATCTCTGATGAGACTCTTTGTTAGAAACTAGGAAAACCATCTTTTTCACTTTAATCCTAATTCTAACATCTCTGCCATAGAGCATGTCTATAGGATGTGTTCATCACTGAGAATATTCCTAAACAAGCACTGGCTGGGTTGACATGGCCTGGTCTGATAGAGAGGCTTTCAGGTGCATGCCTTGCAGTCAGAGGGCTTCCCCCCAGCATGGACCCTCTGATGGCCTTTCAGATTGTAGGGATGGCTTGATCTTGGACTGCACTGTGCCTTCATAAGGCTTCCACCCAGCGTGGACCCTCTGATGGCATTTCAGATCGTAGGGATGGCTGGATATTGCGCTGCATCTGTGCCTTCATAAGGCTTCCCCCCCAGCATGGACCCTCTGATGGCCTTTCAGATTGTAGGGATGGCTGGATCTTGCGTTGCACCTGTGCCTTCATAAGGTTTCCCCCCAGCGTGGACCCTCTGATGGCATTTCAGATCGTAGGGATGGCTGGATATTGCGCTGCATCTGTGCCTTCATAAGGCTTCCCCCCAGCATGGACCCCCTGATGGCATTTCAGAGCGTAGGGATGGCTGGATCTTGCGCTGCATCTGTGCCATCATAGGGCTTCTCCCCAGCATGTACGCTCTGATGGCATTTCAGATCGTAGGGATGGCTGGATCTTGCACTGCATCTGTGCCTTCGTAAGGCTTCCGCCCAGCATGGATGCTCTGATGGCATTTCAGTTCGTAGGGATGGCTAGATCTTGCACTGCACCTGTACCTTCATAGGGCTTCCCCCCAGCATGTACGCTCTGATGGCATTTCAGATCATAGGGATGGCTGGATCTTGCACTGCACCTGTACCTTCATAGGGCTTCCCCCCAAGCATGTACGCTCTGATGGCATTTCAGATCGTAGGGATGGCTGGATCTTGCATTGCAGCTGTGCCTTCATAAGGCTTCTCCCCAGCATGGACGCTCTGATGGCATTTCAGATCGTAGGGATGGCTGGATCTTGCACTGCACCTGTGCCTTCATAGGGATTCACCCCAGCATGGATGACCTGTGAACGCTGAGTGAAATGCGTTTCACGCCCTGTACACTGGAATGTTGATGTATTAATAAAGTACTTGCCATATTCTGTGCATTCATAGGGCTTCACCCCTGTATGAATCTTCTGATGGTAGCGCAGGGAGGAGGAGTCACTGAACCTTTTCTTGCACTCTGTGCATTCATAGGGCTTCTCCCCAGAATGGATCCTCTGATGCACCTTTAGAGTTGAGGATTGCTTGAATTTTTTTTTACACTCTTTGCATTCGTAGGGCTTCTCGTCTGTATGGATCATTTGATGCCTATATAGATGCGACCTCTGACTGAAGTGCATTTCACACCCTGTACACTGGTATGGTTTTTCCCCTGTGTGAGATCTCTGATGATTCTTCAGAGTTGATGTATTAATAAAGTGCTTACCACATTCCGTGCACCCATAGGGCTTCTCCCCTGTATGGATCCTCCGATGGCAACGCAGGGAGGAGGAGTCGCTGAACCTTTTCTTGCACTCTGTGCATTCATAGGGCTTCACCCCAGTATGGATCCTCTGATGCACCTTCAGAGTTGAGGAGTGCTGGAATAGTTTTTTACACTCTTTGCATTCATAGGGCTTCTCCTCTGTATGGACTGTCTGATGCATGCAAAGATGCGACCTCCTAGTGTAGCTTTTATCACACTCTGTACACTGGTAGGGTCTTTCTCCTGTGTGGGATCTCTGATGTTGCTTCAGCTTTGAATTTTGAGTAAAGCACTTACCACATTCAGTGCAACCATAGGGCTTTTCCCCTGTATGGGTCCTTCGATGCCTGCTCAGAGCTGAGGAATGACTGAATCTCTTCTTGCACTCTGCGCACACATAGGGTTTTTTCCCCTGTATGGATCCTCACATGCATGCACAGATGTGACCTGCGAGTGAAGCTTGTTTCACATTCAGTACATTGATATTTTAGCTCGCCAATTGGGATCATTTGATGGCTAGGAAAGGAAGTTGAGTTGCTGAAGCTTTTTTTGATCTCTGTGCATTCATAGGGCTTCCCCCCAGTATGGACATTCTGATGCCTGTCCAGATTCCACTTCTGAGTGAAGCTTTTCTCACACTCAGGACACTGGTAGGGTCTTTCTCCTGTGTGCGATCTCTGATGTTTCTTCAGCTCTGATGTTCGAATAAAGTGCTTACCACATTCGGAGCAACCAAACAGCTTTTCCCCTGTATGGGTCCTTCGATGCCTGCTCAGAGCTGAGGAGTGACTGAATCTTTTCTTGCACTCTGCGCATTCATAGGGCTTCACCCCTCTATGGATCCTCAGATGGTGGCACAGATGCGACCTCCGGGTGAAGCTTGTCTCACACTCAGTACATTGATATTTTCGCTCCCCACTTTGGGTCCTATGATGGTATTTATAGGGCTTCACCCCAGTATGGACACTCTGATGCCGGTCCAGATTCCACTTCTGAGTGAAGTTTTTTTCACATTCCGTACACTGGTATGGTCTTTCTCCTGTGTGGGATTTCTGATGTTTATTTAGCTGGGATGTTTGAGTAAAACGCATATCACAATCGGAGCAAGCAAAGGGCTTCCCTTCTGTATGGGTCCTCTGATGCTTGTACAGCTGTGAACTACAAGTGAAGCTCATCTTACACTCTGCACATTCATGGGGCTTCGCCCCAGGACGGGTTCTCTGATGGCTGTACAGGTTTGACTTCTGTGCAAAGCTTTTCCCACACTCGGTACACTGGTATGGTCTCTCTCCAGTATGAATCTTTTGATGCCTGTACAGATGTGACTTTAGAGAGAAACTTTTCTCACACTCTGTACACTTGTAGGGCCTCTCACCTGTGTGGGTTCTCTGGTGTATGATGAGACTGGACCTGTGAATGAAGCACTTTGCACAAAAACTGCAAGTCAAATATTTCTCCTTTATGTGGCTCTTCATGTGCACCTTGAGTTGTGAGTGCTTGATGAAGCTCCGATCACAGTGCAGGTATTTTCTAGGGTTCATCTGCAGGTTTGCTATCTTGGTAATGACTCCATTTTCTGTTGAAAAATATCAGAGGTTTCATGTATTATTTGTTGTCATTGTCCAGTCTTAAAATCAATGTGTTCAATCAAACTGAAAAGAAGTCAAACAAACGTCCCCCCCAACCACCATTTCATAAGAAATTGCTAGAATCAGATACAAATATACAAGGCTCAGGGAGTGGTCAGTAAAAGGAGCAGTACTAAAAAGGGAAAAAAGGATGACAGGTAAGAAAAGGAACAAATAAGGAGGAGGTGGAAGAGGAGGAGGAGAAGACGAGGAGATGGGTGATCTTTGGCAATTCGTCAAAAGCAGAAATACATGCAGGGTGCAAAGTGTGCACTCTTCACAAACCATTGTCTAGGTATATGTGGCTCTTGGGTGCTGTGCCTATCTATAGAATTGAGGAGCAAGGGCCATTTTTGGGGCTAGCAAGTAGCTCCCTACTTGATTTTTTGCTCCTTTTTTATACAACCAATATGAATAAATGTAGATTATAGTTGTGAACTATGGTTTCAATTTCCTGATAAAACATTTAAGTAACTTTGGGTCTCACCCTAAATTACTAGGGGAATCCAGACGTGGACCCCTTGCTCACTATTCTTAGAGAGCCACAGCTCCACTCTACTAATGAGGTCCAACCAGACCGAAACCCGTGTCTGGGGTTGCTGTTGGTACTCTTGTTCAGAGGAGAATTGCCTAGCATTTCAGTGCTGGACTGCCCCAGGGCAGGACAAAGACTGATATGTTTGGGATATTTCTTCTCTGTGAAAGATAGTGAGCTAAAGACTCTGGGTAAGTCTCTCGTAACCAGGAGTAATGTCTGGCAGAGAGACTCCCAGGACCCCCCTTGTCAATTCCTAGGACTCCTAGGACCAATTTGCACATGCCGGAACAAGCCACTTTCAGGGGGCGGATATTACAATGATGAAAAGTGGAGTATGGGAAGTCGTGGGATGTCGAACTGAAAGAGGGGACAGTAAATTAAACACCGGACAGAACAGGACAATGACAGCCTCATATGTATATATATAAGCCGCCCAAAAAGTGTTCTTCTTATGGGTTGAGCGACTTAAACATAACTACAGGGCCGCTACTGCAGGCCCTGTAATATACACACAGTGGTATATTCAATAGGAACACTTTTACAGTTGGGTTTGCACAGGGAAGGAGGGACAGGGAGAAGAAGGGTGGAGAGTGCTAGGGGCGAGGGAGCTGTGTTTTCCTGAGTGAGGAGGCGTCTATTAGGGGCCATCTTGAAGGCATCCAATGCATCAATGGCTTTGATGTCGTTGTTAGGGAGAACCAAGGGTGTGGAGCAAAAAAGGGAGAATGAGCAGATGTGGGAGTGACAAAAGATAAAGGCAGAGAGGTAGGTTGGTCACAGTCCGTGAATGGATTTAAAGACCAGGAGGAGAAATCTGAAGTGGAAGCGGTTCTGCATAGTCACCCAGTTGTAGTCAGTGGTGGGAGGTGTGAGCAGAATTGGAAGAAGCATGAGGGTGCAGGCAGCAAGTTGTTGACCTTGTCCAAAGGTGTGAAGGAATAGAGGGGGAACCGGCCTACAGGCAGGATGGAGCAGCAGGCCAGTTGGCCAAGGGCAATGGTGGGTATAAATATTTTTACAGGTAGGAAAGTCAGGTGAGATCGGATGCTAAGGAGGTGAGGGTTGGCAGCCGCGATAGTGATGAACTTCTCAAGTATGGGGTCTACGTTAAAGAGGGCTCACTGTTTACAAGCCTGAGCGGATGGTCTCACGGGAAAGGGTAGTGGGGCGAGGGGAGGTAGAGGGGTTTGAGATTCTAGAGAAAGAGGACTACAGTTTTTGAAGAGTTCAACTTGAGAGAACAAAGCACCACCTGGTGGAGGAGTAGAGGAATGAGAAAGAAGTCTGGGAATTATTGGCGAACAGAAGATAGGAGAAGCCCAAATACGTTCTGAATTTGCAGAGTGAGGAAAAGTAGAGAGTGTCTGTTGAATTAATCTCAATCCTTCAGATGGAGCAACAGTGATCAGAGTGGTATGATGCAATCCTGTCCAAGGCAATATCTTGAGCCAAGATGGGCAAGAGTGGGGAGAGGAGAGCAGAGCTGTCCATGTCAAAGCCTTGCCATCATTCACAAGGTATCATGGCCATGCACCCAACTGGATGTTGCCGCCATTGGCTCTTTTGAAAACCTATCCTGCCATCTCCCCAACAGACAAAGTCACATTTTATCACATCTAGAGATCATCGAAGCCCAACTCCTCCTCCTCCTTCATCCAAGACTTCACAGACTTGGTCGCTAGCATTATACTCATGCATGGCAATAACATCTTCCTCGGCGACCTCAACATCTCTTGCAACTCAGCAACCAGGCCAATGAAGAAAGATCTCCACTGCCTACTGGAAACACGGAACCTCACATAGCACACAAAAGACCCAACTCACAGGAAAGGTAATATCATCGGCCTCATCATCACCACCCTGACCACCCTCCGTCAGAGCTCTCCTATTCCACTCGAATCATATGGCATCCCTTTTGGGATAAGTCAAACCACACTTCTCAAGCAAACCCATTAGAAACCAAGCAAACAAGCCTTCAGATTCTTCACAAACTTCCCAGTCGAGGCACTCCAGGAAAGCTGCCCCAACCTCCACCTCCTAGGGGCTGATCTGCCTCAGACGAACCTGGTCTGCACATCGCTTGTCCAAGAACTCAACACCCCCCTCACAAACAACATCAACCGCCATTCCCCAGTGAAACAGCGCACCTTCAACCCTAAACCTTTCGGCACCCTGGTACACCCAAGAACTCAACCTCAACAAACATATCATCAGGAAACAAGAAAGAATTACAGCGCCTCTGACCTCGCCTGGCTGAAGGAACTCTGTGCTACACGCAAATGATTAATTAACACAGTCAAGGCCAACTACTACCAAAACACCATAGCCAAGGACATCAATGAAAGCAGAGTCCTCTTCAACACATCACGCACTGTATCAACCCTCTGCCTGACTCACCAGAGCACTCTCCATTGAACGATCCACCGCCATCAAATCTTTCTTCATCAACAAGATCAACATGGTCCACCAACACATTGACACCAATGCCACAACTGATAGCACACTACACATTGCATCTCGCAAAACAACAACTACCTGGACAGCTTTCAAGACACTAATTTGGAATACCTCACTGCCACCATAGCATCGCTCAAGGGAACATCGTATGTGGATGACATCCTTCCTGCCTCCATACTGAAGACCCTTCCGACTGAAGCACTGCTCCCTTACCTGACAATCATTAACTGCTGCCTAACTCAAGGCACCTTCCCATCAAGACCAGACAAACCTCCTGGGTCTCAAGAAGCCAACACTGGACCCCAAAGATCTAAGCAACTATTGCCCCATCACCCATCTTCCCTTCCTATTTAAGATCCTTGAGAAATTAGTAGTCACACAACTCCTCCAACACATTGAATCCAATAACCTCCTTCAGGCCTACCAATCTGGTTTCAGACCCAAATGCAGCACAGAAGCGGCTCCCATCAAGGTGATCAATGATGCCCTTAAAGTCCTTGATGATGGCCATACTTGCTTCCCAGTCCTCCTTGACCTTTCAGCAGCATTTAACACAGTAGACCATCAGACAATAACTGACAATCTACATCACTGCATGGGGATCAGTGAGATCATCTTCAGCTGGTTCAAATCCTACCTTGGTAATCACTGACAGTTCGTACAAATGGAATCTTCCAGATCACCAACTCTACCCATCACCTGTGGAGTGTCACAAGGATCCATCCTGTCCCCCGTAATGTTCAATCTGTACATGGAACCGCTTGGAACCCTGCTTACAACATACACATACACCAATAAGTAGATGACACGCAGATCTACCTCAGGCTATCCTCCATCAGAGACATCCACAGGCTCAAGGCCTGCCTCACGTTGATCCAGTCCTGGATGTTCAGTGCTTACCTGAAGCTCAACCCCTCCAAGGCTGATTTCCTACTGCTGAACAACAACACTCTACACCCCCACATCCGGTCCTGGTTCTCCGCTATGAACCCCAGCTGACCAGAGAGGGGAGAGGTTGTCCATGTAAATGGCATCTGAAAGATGGCGAAGGATTAGGATTGAAGACAGTTGAGAGTGGTAGGCAGTCATGAGGACATTGAAGACACGAGTGAGGGCTGTCTCAATGGAGTGATGGATTTTTAAGCCAGACTTGAGTGGGTCATTAAGTCTAAAGGTGTACAGGTATAAGATGATTCCGTTGGCGAGTTGTGCCCGTACCCTAGAATAGGGGGTAGGCGAGAGGCAGGGCAGTAGCTGGCTGGATTCTTAGAATCAGCTGAGGGGTTTTAGAAGATGAAACAAGGTGGCTACTTTGTAGGCACGCTTTGAGAATCCTGGACGAGAGCGAGAGATTGAAGAGAGCTGAGATGTCGTCAAAGAAAGGCACTCCTTTGAAAATTTGTGGTGTAAAGGGATCAATGGGAGGTATAGAGGATTTACCTGACTGGAAGATGGAAGTCAGTTCAGTCATGGAAGTAGGTAAGAAGATGGAAACGGCAGAACACGAGGATTGAGTGAGTACCACGTTGAGAGGTGGTATCTCAAATTCTGGAGAGTTCTGAGGAGAGGAAAAGAGGGATGATGGAATGGAGAGTGTCAGGGCAGTACGGGCATAGTCTGGAGGGTCTGGCCAGCTTGAGGAGGAGTGAGCAAAGAGAACATGTGGGAGGCAGAGTAGGAGGATGTGGCTGAGTCAAAGGCAGAGGAGAGTGCCTCTGGGCAGAAGTAAGGAGGCAAGGAGAGGGAGATTTGTGCCAATGCCTAAGGAATAATCATGAGTTTCACCGTTTATTTTGATTGGCTGATCTAGGATTGGGACAGGGGTGAGGGTGGAGAACGATGGAGCAGGATATATTTGGTCAAGGCGGTAGCAAGAATGATGTAGACATCCTAGAATCCCTCCTTCATAGGTTAGGGATCCAGGGGTGAGATGGCTTTAAGGATGAAGTTTGCCATGGCTAGATAGGCAGCTGGGATTCTGAGTGAAACTTCAATTTGGTGATTATTGTATTGTATTGTATTGTATTTTGTTATTTATATAGCGCTCTTTCCCCACTTGTGTGGCCTCAATGCACTTTTTCCTTAGTTGGAACGCCCTTGGTGACCCTAGTCGATGTGGTTAGAGATTCTAGGGGATAAGTTTAGATGTGTGTGTGCATATTTGCCATTCTAAGACTTGGGTGGCTGGCGAGGCTCCACTAAGCAGCCCAGGGGAGGTCAGACACGTGGGTGGGTGCTCTTGAGGTTAGAGATAGATTGCTGTTGTTGGGAGAGTCTATGTGAGGCCAGCTATACTGGGTGGTGGTCTCTGTTTGCTAGTGGCAGAGATGTTGTGATATGTCAAGTGTTTCAGTCTGGATGGCTATGTGTGAAACTAGGCCAGATGTGATTAGCCGTAGACGTGTTCTACAGTGCAAGGATGTTTGGCCGTGCCTGCGGCCTGTGTCCACGCTAGTGGTGTGAGCTATACGTACTGTAGGTTGCGAGAATTGCTTGTTTGTCTGGTGTTCGGTGTATGGAGCCAGCAAAGCACAGTAAGAAGCGGTCAGACGTGAAGGGGGGATAGGAGAGAGGTCAGCAAAATCAGGTCCAGTGAACTTCCACGAGTGTCAGTGCACTGATCGTGAAGAACAACCAGAGAGTGCTTATAGGGAAGAGACTCATGCAGGAGTCAATGTGGCTTGGTGTGGTTAGGGAGGCTAAAGTCGCCCGACTATGGTGGGGCTCTGAGTGTCAAGGAGTTCCCCCCCTTCTCACCTGAATCCGTGCTTTACCGGTGTCCTTGGATGCCGCCTTCTTTCGGATGGATCGGGTTTTGAAGAAGGCGGCCCGTGTCTCTGCCGAATCCAGAATGCGTTCAGTTTTCCAGGAGGCCGAATCCAGGAATCCAGGAGGCAAGGTAAGTTTGCTAGAACTAGAATCCAGGAGGAAGAAGAAGGGGGGGGTTCGAGGAAGGGAAAGCGGAGTGGAAAGCAGAAGAACCGCGAGCTACGGAGCACACGTCTGGTCGCTAGTCGCTATAGCATTGAGACGCACAGAGCCGCGGTCTAGAAATAGAGAAAGGTTGGTTACGTCCAATGCATGGAGCGAGAAGGGAATGCGTTGGACGGCCATATTGGAGGTATTAATGTGTATAAATCCGTTGTGACAGGGACCATGAGGCCCAAAAGGGGCGCACCCTGCGATTCATGACAGCATGCCTCCTCCGAAGACCCTTCCCTCCTGGTTTGCCCGGGTGGATAAGGTGGAACCTTCTGAGCAGCCGTGGGGCCTTGATGTTTGAGAGAGGTTCCCAGGTTCTTTCGCTAGGAGGATATCCTTTCCATTCAACCAGGTATTGAAGCTGGCCCCTTCTATACCTGGAATCACAAATCTGAGATACCTCATATTCCAATTGGTCATCGGCCAGTATAGGAGGAGGTCTGTAGGGTTTTTGGGAGGATGGATAGTAGGGTTTCAATAAAGATGTGTGAAAGACTGGGTGTATCTTCTTCCAGGATTCAGGCAACTCGATCCGATAAGAAACAGGATTTATAATTTCTTTAATGGAAAATGGACCATAGTACCGAGGGGCCAGTTTACTAGGCCGTAGATGTTGGGGTAGTAATTTTGAGGACAACCAGATCTGATCACCGACTGCATAATAAGGGCCAGGTCTTCTTCTGGAATCTGCATATTTCTTGGTCTGTTTCCTGGCCTTCTCCAAAAATGTGTTCAATCAAACTGAAAAGAAGTCAAACAAACGTCCCCCCCAACCACCATTTCATAAGAAATTGCTAGAATCAGATACAAATATACAAGGCTCAGGGAGTGGTCAGTAAAAGGAGCAGTACTAAAAAGGGAAAAAAGGATGACAGGTAAGAAAAGGAACAAATAAGGAGGAGGTGGAAGAGGAGGAGGAGAAGACGAGGAGATGGGTGATCTTTGGCAATTCGTCAAAAGCAGAAATACATGCAGGGTGCAAAGTGTGCACTCTTCACAAACCATTGTCTAGGTATATGTGGCTCTTGTGTGCTGTGCCTATCTATAGAATTGAGGAGCAAGGGCCATTTTTGGGGCTAGCAAGTAGCTTCCTACTTGATTTTTTGCTCCTTTTTTATACAACCAATATGAATAAATGTAGATTATAGTTGTGAACTATGGTTTCAATTTCCTGATAAAACATTTAAGTAACTTTGGGTCTCACCCTAAATTACTAGGGGAATCCAGACGTGGACCCCTTGCTCACTATTCTTAGAGAGGCACAGCTCCACTCTACTAATGAGGTCCAACCAGACCGAAACCCGTGTCTGGGGTTGCTGTTGGTACTCTTGTTCAGAGGAGAATTGCCTAGCATTTCAGTGCTGGACTGCCCCAGGGCAGGACAAAGACTGATATGTTTGGGATATTTCTTCTCTGTGAAAGATAGTGAGCTAAAGACTCTGGGTAAGTCTCTCGTAACCAGGAGTAATGTCTGGCAGAGAGACTCCCAGGACCCCCCTTGTCAATTCCTAGGACTCCTAGGACCAATTTGCACATGCCGGAACAAGCCACTTTCAGGGGGCGGATATTACAATGATGAAAAGTGGAGTATGGGAAGTCGTGGGATGTCGAACTGAAAGAGGGGACAGTAAATTAAACACCGGACACAACAGGACAATGACAGCCTCATATGTATATATATAAGCCGCCCAAAAAGTGTTCTTCCTATGGGTTGAGCGACTTAAACATAACTACAGGGCCGCTACTGCAGGCCCTGTAATATACACACAGTGGTATATTCAATAGGAACACTTTTACAGTTGGGTTTGCACAGGGAAGGAGGGACAGGGAGAAGAAGGGTGGAGAGTGCTAGGGGCGAGGGAGCTGTGTTTTCCTGAGTGAGGAGGCGTCTATTAGGGGCCATCTTGAAGGCATCCAATGCATCAATGGCTTTGATGTCGTTGTTAGGGAGAACCAAGGGTGTGGAGCAAAAAAGGGAGAATGAGCAGATGTGGGAGTGACAAAAGATAAAGGCAGAGAGGTAGGTTGGTCACAGTCCGTGAATGGATTTAAAGACCAGGAGGAGAAATCTGAAGTGGAAGCGGTTCTGCATAGTCACCCAGTTGTAGTCAGTGGTGGGAGGTGTGAGCAGAATTGGAAGAAGCATGAGGGTGCAGGCAGCAAGTTGTTGACCTTGTCCAAAGGTGTGAAGGAATAGAGGGGGAACCGGCCTACAGGCAGGATGGAGCAGCAGGCCAGTTGGCCAAGGGCAATGGTGGGTATAAATATTTTTACAGGTAGGAAAGTCAGGTGAGATCGGATGCTAAGGAGGTGAGGGTTGGCAGCCGCGATAGTGATGAACTTCTCAAGTATGGGGTCTACGTTAAAGAGGGCTCACTGTTTACAAGCCTGAGCGGATGGTCTCACGGGAAAGGGTAGTGGGGCGAGGGGAGGTAGAGGGGTTTGAGATTCTAGAGAAAGAGGACTACAGTTTTTGAAGAGTTCAACTTGAGAGAACAAAGCACCACCTGGTGGAGGAGTAGAGGAATGAGAAAGAAGTCTGGGAATTATTGGCGAACAGAAGATAGGAGAAGCCCAAATACGTTCTGAATTTGCAGAGTGAGGAAAAGTAGAGAGTGTCTGTTGAATTAATCTCAATCCTTCAGATGGAGCAACAGTGATCAGAGTGGTATGATGCAATCCTGTCCAAGGCAATATCTTGAGCCAAGATGGGCAAGAGTGGGGAGAGGAGAGCAGAGCTGTCCATGTCAAAGCCTTGCCATCATTCACAAGGTATCATGGCCATGCACCCAACTGGATGTTGCCGCCATTGGCTCTTTTGAAAACCTATCCTGCCATCTCCCCAACAGACAAAGTCACATTTTATCACATCTAGAGATCATCGAAGCCCAACTCCTCCTCCTCCTTCATCCAAGACTTCACAGACTTGGTCGCTAGCATTATACTCATGCATGGCAATAACATCTTCCTCGGCGACCTCAACATCTCTTGCAACTCAGCAACCAGGCCAATGAAGAAAGATCTCCACTGCCTACTGGAAACACGGAACCTCACATAGCACACAAAAGACCCAACTCACAGGAAAGGTAATATCATCGGCCTCATCATCACCACCCTGACCACCCTCCGTCAGAGCTCTCCTATTCCACTCGAATCATATGGCATCCCTTTTGGGATAAGTCAAACCACACTTCTCAAGCAAACCCATTAGAAACCAAGCAAACAAGCCTTCAGATTCTTCACAAACTTCCCAGTCGAGGCACTCCAGGAAAGCTGCCCCAACCTCCACCTCCTAGGGGCTGATCTGCCTCAGACGAACCTGGTCTGCACATCGCTTGTCCAAGAACTCAACACCCCCCTCACAAACAACATCAACCGCCATTCCCCAGTGAAACAGCGCACCTTCAACCCTAAACCTTTCGGCACCCTGGTACACCCAAGAACTCAACCTCAACAAACATATCATCAGGAAACAAGAAAGAATTACAGCGCCTCTGACCTCGCCTGGCTGAAGGAACTCTGTGCTACACGCAAATGATTAATTAACACAGTCAAGGCCAACTACTACCAAAACACCATAGCCAAGGACATCAATGAAAGCAGAGTCCTCTTCAACACATCACGCACTGTATCAACCGTCTGCCTGACTCACCAGAGCACTCTCCATTGAACGATCCACCGCCATCAAATCTTTCTTCATCAACAAGATCAACATGGTCCACCAACACATTGACACCAATGCCACAACTGATAGCACACTACACATTGCATCTCGCAAAACAACAACTACCTGGACAGCTTTCAAGACACTAATTTGGAATACCTCACTGCCACCATAGCATCGCTCAAGGGAACATCGTATGTGGATGACATCCTTCCTGCCTCCATACTGAAGACCCTTCCGACTGAAGCACTGCTCCCTTACCTGACAATCATTAACTGCTGCCTAACTCAAGGCACCTTCCCATCAAGACCAGACAAACCTCCTGGGTCTCAAGAAGCCAACACTGGACCCCAAAGATCTAAGCAACTATTGCCCCATCACCCATCTTCCCTTCCTATTTAAGATCCTTGAGAAATTAGTAGTCACACAACTCCTCCAACACATTGAATCCAATAACCTCCTTCAGGCCTACCAATCTGGTTTCAGACCCAAATGCAGCACAGAAGCGGCTCCCATCAAGGTGATCAATGATGCCCTTAAAGTCCTTGATGATGGCCATACTTGCTTCCCAGTCCTCCTTGACCTTTCAGCAGCATTTAACACAGTAGACCATCAGACAATAACTGACAATCTACATCACTGCATGGGGATCAGTGAGATCATCTTCAGCTGGTTCAAATCCTACCTTGGTAATCACTGACAGTTCGTACAAATGGAATCTTCCAGATCACCAACTCTACCCATCACCTGTGGAGTGTCACAAGGATCCATCCTGTCCCCCGTAATGTTCAATCTGTACATGGAACCGCTTGGAACCCTGCTTACAACATACACATACACCAATAAGTAGATGACACGCAGATCTACCTCAGGCTATCCTCCATCAGAGACATCCACAGGCTCAAGGCCTGCCTCACGTTGATCCAGTCCTGGATGTTCAGTGCTTACCTGAAGCTCAACCCCTCCAAGGCTGATTTCCTACTGCTGAACAACAACACTCTACACCCCCACATCCGGTCCTGGTTCTCCGCTATGAACCCCAGCTGACCAGAGAGGGGAGAGGTTGTCCATGTAAATGGCATCTGAAAGATGGCGAAGGATTAGGATTGAAGACAGTTGAGAGTGGTAGGCAGTCATGAGGACATTGAAGACACGAGTGAGGGCTGTCTCAATGGAGTGATGGATTTTTAAGCCAGACTTGAGTGGGTCATTAAGTCTAAAGGTGTACAGGTATAAGATGATTCCGTTGGCGAGTTGTGCCCGTACCCTAGAATAGGGGGTAGGCGAGAGGCAGGGCAGTAGCTGGCTGGATTCTTAGAATCAGCTGAGGGGTTTTAGAAGATGAAACAAGGTGGCTACTTTGTAGGCACGCTTTGAGAATCCTGGACGAGAGCGAGAGATTGAAGAGAGCTGAGATGTCGTCAAAGAAAGGCACTCCTTTGACAATTTGTGGTGTAAAGGGATCAATGGGAGGTATAGAGGATTTACCTGACTGGAAGATGGAAGTCAGTTCAGTCATGGAAGTAGGTAAGAAGATGGAAACGGCAGAACACGAGGATTGAGTGAGTACCACGTTGAGAGGTGGTATCTCAAATTCTGGAGAGTTCTGAGGAGAGGAAAAGAGGGATGATGGAATGGAGAGTGTCAGGGCAGTACGGGCATAGTCTGGAGGGTCTGGCCAGCTTGAGGAGGAGTGAGCAAAGAGAACATGTGGGAGGCAGAGTAGGAGGATGTGGCTGAGTCAAAGGCAGAGGAGAGTGCCTCTGGGCAGAAGTAAGGAGGCAAGGAGAGGGAGATTTGTGCCAATGCCTAAGGAATAATCATGAGTTTCACCGTTTATTTTGATTGGCTGATCTAGGATTGGGACAGGGGTGAGGGTGGAGAACGATGGAGCAGGATATATTTGGTCAAGGCGGTAGCAAGAATGATGTAGACATCCTAGAATCCCTCCTTCATAGGTTAGGGATCCAGGGGTGAGATGGCTTTAAGGATGAAGTTTGCCATGGCTAGATAGGCAGCTGGGATTCTGAGTGAAACTTCAATTTGGTGATTATTGTATTGTATTGTATTGTATTTTGTTATTTATATAGCGCTCTTTCCCCACTTGTGTGGCCTCAATGCACTTTTTCCTTAGTTGGAACGCCCTTGGTGACCCTAGTCGATGTGGTTAGAGATTCTAGGGGATAAGTTTAGATGTGTGTGTGCATATTTGCCATTCTAAGACTTGGGTGGCTGGCGAGGCTCCACTAAGCAGCCCAGGGGAGGTCAGACACGTGGGTGGGTGCTCTTGAGGTTAGAGATAGATTGCTGTTGTTGGGAGAGTCTATGTGAGGCCAGCTATACCGGGTGGTGGTCTCTGTTTGCTAGTGGCAGAGATGTTGTGATACGTCAAGTGTTTCAGTCTGGATGGCTATGTGTGAAACTAGGCCAGATGTGATTAGCCGTAGACGTGTTCTACAGTGCAAGGATGTTTGGCCGTGCCTGCGGCCTGTGTCCACGCTAGTGGTGTGAGCTATACGTACTGTAGGTTGCGAGAATTGCTTGTTTGTCTGGTGTTCGGTGTATGGAGCCAGCAAAGCACAGTAAGAAGCGGTCAGACGTGAAGGGGGGATAGGAGAGAGGTCAGCAAAATCAGGTCCAGTGAACTTCCACGAGTGTCAGTGCACTGATCGTGAAGAACAACCAGAGAGTGCTTATAGGGAAGAGACTCATGCAGGAGTCAATGTGGCTTGGTGTGGTTAGGGAGGCTAAAGTCGCCCGACTATGGTGGGGCTCTGAGTGTCGAGGAGTTCCCCCCCTTCTCACCTGAATCCGTGCTTTACCGGTGTCCTTGGATGCCGCCTTCTTTCGGATGGATCGGGTTTTGAAGAAGGCGGCCCGTGTCTCTGCCGAATCCAGAATGCGTTCAGTTTTCCAGGAGGCCGAATCCAGGAATCCAGGAGGCAAGGTAAGTTTGCTAGAACTAGAATCCAGGAGGAAGAAGAAGGGGGGGGTTCGAGGAAGGGAAAGCGGAGTGGAAAGCAGAAGAACCGCGAGCTACGGAGCACACGTCTGGTCGCTAGTCGCTATAGCATTGAGACGCACAGAGCCGCGGTCTAGAAATAGAGAAAGGTTGGTTACGTCCAATGCATGGAGCGAGAAGGGAATGCGTTGGACGGCCATATTGGAGGTATTAATGTGTATAAATCCGTTGTGACAGGGACCATGAGGCCCAAAAGGGGCGCACCCTGCGATTCATGACAGCATGCCTCCTCCGAAGACCCTTCCCTCCTGGTTTGCCCGGGTGGATAAGGTGGAACCTTCTGAGCAGCCGTGGGGCCTTGATGTTTGAGAGAGGTTCCCAGGTTCTTTCGCTAGGAGGATATCCTTTCCATTCAACCAGGTATTGAAGCTGGCCCCTTCTATACCTGGAATCACAAATCTGAGATACCTCATATTCCAATTGGTCATCGGCCAGTATAGGAGGAGGTCTGTAGGGTTTTTGGGAGGATGGATAGTAGGGTTTCAATAAAGATGTGTGAAAGACTGGGTGTATCTTCTTCCAGGATTCAGGCAACTCGATCCGATAAGAAACAGGATTTATAATTTCTTTAATGGAAAATGGACCATAGTACCGAGGGGCCAGTTTACTAGGCCGTAGATGTTGGGGTAGTAATTTTGAGGACAACCAGATCTGATCACCGACTGCATAATAAGGGCCAGGTCTTCTTCTGGAATCTGCATATTTCTTGGTCTGTTTCCTGGCCTTCTCCAAAAATTCCTTGGCTTCTTTATGTATGTTGACAAGGGTTTCGATCCAGGAGTCAACTGTAGGTACTGGTGTAGATTGGGGAAGAACAGAAGGTAGGACCGACGGATGAAATCCTTGACTGCAATAAAAGGGGCTGATCTTAAGTGCCGAATGGTCAGAATTATTGTAAGCGCATTCAGCCACGGGTATCAGGAGCGACCAGTCATCCTGGACCTTGGTGGCGATGCATCGAAGATACTGTTCCAGGGTTTGATTGACACGTTCTGTGATTCCATTGGTTTGAGGGTGGTAACCTGATGAAAGGGCACGTTGGATCCCTAAGCATTGACAGAGATGTTTCCAGAATTGTGAGATGTATTGAGGTCCGCGATCCGAAATGATCTTGGAAGGGAGTCCATGCAAATGGAATATGTGTTCCAGGAAGATTCCTGCTAGTTCAAAAGAGGATGGTAATTTATGCAAGGGCGTAAAATGAGCTATATGAGTGAACGAGTCTATGGTAACCATGATGGTGGTATACCCACGGGAGGGTGGCAGTTCCACAATGAAGTCTGTAGCGATAATCTCCCAAGGCCTAGTTGGCAATGTAGGTTGTAGTAGAAGGCCTGCTGGTTTCTTGTTATTGTGTTTATTTTGGCTGCAGACAACACAGGATTGAATGTACTGCCGTACGTCGGGTCTCATCCTAGGCCACCAGAATTGCCTTTGTATCAGACGGAGGGTATTGGTGACACCACGATGTCCGGAGTGTAGGGTATCGTGGCAGAGATTCATTATTCTCTGTTGTAGTCTTTTTGTAGGGATGACCAACAGATTGTCTTTGAACAAATAACCTTCCCGGACCTTTACATTCCAAGGATTTCTTTTGGATTTGTCTTTCCACAGATCAGAGGATTGGGTTTGGGCTTGGATTTCTTCGAGGAGGTTGACTGCTTGGGCCACAAAGATCCTGGGGGGAAAACATCTGAGGATATGCCTTGTCTTCAGTGGGCTCGTAGTCAGGTCTTCGAGATAAGGCATCGGCGATCAGGTTTTGTGATCCAGGAACGTGAGTGATATGGAACTGGAACTGGGCAAAGAAATATGCCCAACGCGCCTGACGACTGTTCCTACACTCCAAGGACTGTAGAATCTGGAGGTTCCGGTGGTCAGTACGGACCTGAACTGGATGTTTAGCTCCCAAAAGTAGATGTCGCCATTCAGTGAAGGCTTGGCGGATGGCTAACAATTCTTTTTCCAGGACTGAATAATGTGTTTCACTAGGAGCCAGAGTTTGTGAGAGGTAAGCAATTGGGTGTTCCAGTTTATCTCCTAATTCTTGTTTCAGGACTGCGCCAATGGCATAATTTGAAGCGTCCGTTTCTACCAGAAAAGGACGGCTAGTATCGGGTTGAGCCAAGATAGGAGCTTGCGTAAACTCTGTCTTTAAATGCTGGAACGCCATATCTTGTGGTGTTGACCAGAGGAAAGGAGTGTCTTTCTTCAGGAGAGCAACAATCGGTTGAACTATCTCAGAGAAATTAGATATGAATTTCCAGTAGAAATTGGCAAGTCCCAGGAAAGATTGAATTTGTTTGACGGAAGTAGCAGCGGGCCAGGTCAATATGGCTTTTACCTTTGAAGGGTCCATACCGATTCCTTCTGGGGTAAGAATAAACCCTAGGTAATGAACGGAGGTCACATGAAACAAACATTTTTCAGGTTTGGCCAAGAGTTTTTATGATCTCGGAGTCTCTGCAACACTGCCTTCACATGCTCTTCATGTTGTTTAGGATCCTTGGAAAAGATCAGTATGTCATCCAGATATACAATAACAAAGAGAAACAGCATGTCAGAGAACACCCTATCCATAAAGCGTTGGAAAATTGCCGGGGCATTAGCCAATCTGAAGGGCATGACTAGGTACTCAAAATGGCCAAAGGGTGTTCTGAAGGCGGTCTTCCATTCGTCTCCATCCCTGACACGGATCAAATGATAGGCGCCCCTGAGATCCAACTTGGTGAATATCACTGCACCTCTCACAGCTTCCAGGATATCCGAAATCAGGGGTAACGGGTACAGATCCTTGAGGGTACATTGATTTAGCCCGCGATAATCAAGGCAGGGTCTGAGTTCCTTGGTATCCTTCTTGGGAACAAAGAATAGAGAAGCACCAGCAGGAGATTGCGAAGGTCTTATGGTGCCATTTTGAAGGTTGGTATCCAGGTATTCTCTTAGGGCCTTCTTCTCGGGTTCGGAAAGAATGAACATCCTGCCGAAGGGAATCACTGCAGAGGGTTCCGTATCTATTGCGCAGTCTTCAGGTCTGTGTGGGGGTAAGGCCTGGACAATGGCAGTCGAAAACACATCAGCATAAGCTTGGTAGACTTCAGGAACTTGCATGACATTGTGTACCATTAGTGGTGTCTGTTGTTCCTTTGTTGGTTCCTTTGGGTGTGTTAATGGAGGTTCTAGGGATAGACAATGAGACATGCAAGACTCCGAGCCTAGGAATAGGGAACCCGCAGACCAGTTGATATATGGGTTGTGTTTCTGTAGCCAGGGCATGCCCAATACCAAGGGGTAATGAGCTGACTTAATAATGTCAAACCTGATCAGCTCTCGATGGTGATTTATTGAAAGCTGGATCTCCTTGGTCTGAAGGCTTATGGGTCCTGATGTGAGGGGTCTTCCGTCGATTGCCTCCACAGGCTGCATGGTGCTTCGTGATTCGTAGGTAATCTGATGTTTATCAACCCACTCATGATCGATGAATATTCCCATAGCTCTGCATTCTACCAGGGCCAAAATGGAATAGTTCGTATTCTTGGATGGTGATAAAAAGGCCTGTAGTACCACCAAATTGTTTTGTCCAGGAGAGTTCAAGGATGGAATGGATGTGGAGCAAACATCTCTCTCCCGAAGCTCTGCTCCATCTAGGATCGGGAGCTTGCGTTTCCCGAACACCGAGGGGGTGCTAAAGGACACTCCCTAACCAAATGCTTATCTGAGGCGCAGTACATGCACAAGCCCGTATGAATTCTCCTCATTCTCTCTTGTGGAGATATGGGTCCAAGAAAGGCCCCAATCTGCATGGGCTCGGATTCTGAAACTGGGCTTGGGTTGATTTCCGGTCTGGGGGTACCCTCAAATGATACCTTGGAAGGAGTTCCCCTGGATATTTTCTTTTCTGACTTCCTTTCCTGGATGCGGAAGTCAATCTGCATGGCAAGATCCATTAATGCTTGGAATGAGCTTGGTCGTGCCACCCTGGCCAGCTCATCCTTAATTTCTTCGTTAAATCCTCTCCTGAACAGGGTAAAACTCGCCTCAGTGGACCAGTCGGCTTCCTTTGCCAGTTGTTTAAATCGGGTCACATACGTGAGCATCTCCTGGGCCCCTTGCTGAAAGTCTAACAAGCGTTCTGGTGCGCTATAGACCTGCTCAGGGCGGTCAAACATGTCTTTTAGGGCCCGTATAAACCCATCATAATCGTCCAGGAGGGAATCACTAGAGTTAACGAGGGGAGTGGCCCAAGTCAAGGCATTCCTGGAAAGGTGAGAGATTATAAAACCCACCTTGGCCCTGGGGGTCGCAAAATAGTAAGGCTTGAAGGTAAAGTGAACCAAGCACGAATCCAGGAATGCACGAAGGGTCTTTGCTGAGCCGTCGTATTTATCCACGACTCCGCCCAGTATAACACTCTCTTTTGTAGCAGAATCCCGGGATAGGACCATTTGTTTGAGAGCGGCGTTCTCCGCTTTCAGATTCTGTACCTCGGTTGATAGTTCCTGCATACGACGCATCAACTCCTGCACGGCAGCCTCCATGTCGATATCGCTTTCGACTGGGTGGCGTCTCAAACTGTCAAGGTGTTCCCCCCTTCTCACCTGAATCCGTTCTTTACCGGTGTCTTTGGATGCTGCCTTTTTTCGGATGGATCGGGTTTTGAAGAAGGCGGCCCGTGTCTCTGCCGAATCCAGAATGCGTTCAGGTTTCCAGGAGGCCGAATCCAGGAATCCAGGAGGCAAGCAGGGTAATTCATAGAATTTCGCAGAAAAGTGTCGCAAGCGGCTGGCGCAGAGTGTCCGCGTGCGATTGACTGCGCCAGGCACGTGCGCTAAAACCGATTTCCGCGCACAGCGTATTCATGGATTTCATGCTCCCAAACCAGCCGTGGCGCAGAGTATCGCAGCGACCCTGCAGCAGCGCCAGTAACGCCCCCAAGAACGCCCTCGCGCAAGGAAAAGCCATCAAAATCGCTAAATCATCGCAAAGGGCTGCGCTAACCCTGGACCAGTTTACAGGGCAGCCAAACAAGGAACGCAAAGCGGGTAACGTGCATATCAGGGGTACACGTGAAGTCATACACGCGATTAGCCAGGGTACGTGTATTACAGGGGTACGCGGGAAGTTTAACACGCGATTGGCCAGGGTACGTGTATTACAGGGGTACGCGGGAAGTTTAACACGCGATTAGCCAGGGTAAGTGTATTACAGGGGTACGCGGGAAGTTTAACACGTGATTGGCCAGGGTACGTGTATTACAGGGGTACGCGGGAAGTTTAACACGCGATTGGCCAGGGTACGTGTATTACAGGGGTACGCGGGAAGTTTAACACGCGATTGGCCAGGGTACGTGTATTACAGGGGTACGCGTGAAGTTATACACGCGATTGGCCAGGGTACGTGTATTACAGGGGTACGCGGGAAGTTTAACACGCGATTAGCCAGGGTAAGTGTATTACAGGGGTACGCGGGAAGTTTAACACGCGATTGGCCAGGGTACGTGTATTACAGGGGTACGCGGGAAGTTTAACACGCGATTAGCCAGGGTAAGTGTATTACAGGGGTACGCGGGAAGTTTAACACGCGATTAGCCAGGGTAAGTGTATTACAGGGGTACGCGGGAAGTTTAACACGCGATTGGCCAGGGTACGTGTATTACAGGGGTACGCGGGAAGTTTAACACGCGATTGGCCAGGGTACGTGTATTACAGGGGTGCGTGGGAATCATCACACGCGATTAGGCTGGGTGGGTCCTCACAGGTGTTCCCTGTACACCCTCCACGGCCCCTGCAGGCAGCCTACAAAACAGGGGACTACCCTGCACACCTGCTCATGTCCCCCTGCACCCCCACCCCCCAGCAGTGCAGGGGCAGCCTCCACCAGGCCCCCACTCATGTCTCCCACCACCCCCACCCTCCCGCCACCAGGGGCTGCCTCCACCAGGCCCCCACCCATGTCTCCCACCACCCCCACCCCCCCGCCACCAGGGGCACTCTCCACCAAGCCCCCACCCATGTCTCCCACCACCCCCACCAGTGCAGGGGCACCCTCCACCAGGCCCCCACCCATGTCTCCCAACACCCCCACCCACCAGCACTGTGGGGCACGTGGCCAGCAGGCAGTCAGGCAGCAGCAGATGGCAGGTGGGAGCGTGCTCAGGGCTCTGGGGGGCAGTAATTTCGCCTCCTGGCCAGGAGCGTGGTCTCTCGTGTGTGAACGCGTGGACAGCCTGATAGGTAGTGAAATCCCACACGTCAGCAAAGGCCCTTAGCGCGTAAACCCGTCAACAGCATATGCGCGCCTATAGTCACCTGCACGTGCAGGAAATTGTTGCGTGACACGTCCCAGTGTCAAAGCGTGTGATTGGTGAAAATGGATGTACACGTAGAAGTGACAAAGCGTGTGATTGGTGAAAATGGATCTACACGCAGAAGTGACAAAGCATGTGAATGGTGAAAATGGATCTACACGCAGAAGTGACAAAGCGTGTGATTGGTGAATGTACACGCCGCGTAAGTGACGCTGTACGTGTGGGCCTGTATATAAGGTACATGTAGAACACCATTTCCTTGTACGTGCTTTTCGTGGAGAGCGAGTGGGTGAAATCTGTACTTCTTGTCGTTTCACACGCGATTTACTTCACGGCGTTTCCAGTTCGTATTCCCTGTTACCTCTGACAGCTTTTTCTCTTTTTTCTCTTTTACTGGTTTACCTGGGCCTGTTCCCTCAAACAGTGTCCCCTTCTACTGTTGTCCTGTCTTCTCAGACAGCGTACACATCTTCTTTTGGCGGGGGTTTAGCCAGCCAAACGCGCTCATTCTTCACGCTCTTTTACCTGGCAGACGGTGAGTCACGCACGTATCCAACTTCTGTGCTTGCCCCGTGTGTAGCCTACCCCTTCAGAGGTCATTCTAGGCTGCGTGTGACACGCATACGTTCATTCTTGTGTTACTGGGTGCCACAGCGTAGTGCAGGTTTTTCTTTCTGCACACGTGGTCTAGGAGGGGTTGCGTGCACGTCATCTCCCTTTTTTGGGCCTCCTGTGCGTTGCGTGACCCGTCATCTTTCCCCAGGGGTTACAATCAGCCGTGCTAGAGCACTAGGGTACAATTACCATCTGGTACCCAACCCCTTTGACCCCCAATTGCCCAGGACAATTGTCTACAGCCACTCCCATACGCACATTAATATCAGTGCCATGGCTGGGAGGCGAGGATTCCGTAAGGGTGGCAAAGGTGGAAGAGCCACAAGTGGTGGCTGTGGTGGATCCGGTAGGGGACGTGGTCGTAACTTGCAGGGTGAGCCTGTCCCCCCATGTGTGGAGGACCAGTCAAGGGCACCCATCATCCCCCCCCCCCCCCCCCCCCCCCCCCCTCCCGTTGAGGCTGAAGTGGCTGACACCATCCATGCTCAGCCCTTGTTGGACCAGCCCATTGTGGCACCAGACCTGGCTGACTCCATGGCTGACTTCCAGGTCAGCAGGGCTACGACACGTGCGCTGGTGCACGTTGATGCCATCATGCCACGTGGATCTGGGGCAGCAAGGTCATCTGCTGCACCAAGGAGGCAGGGCGGAGTGGCTGCAGGGGCAGCTGCGGCTCCATCCACCCCAGCCCTCACACACCCAGCCAGGACAGTGTCGGTCCTAGTCCATGCTGCTGACATTCCCCCTGACACCATCACACTAGAGCCAATGCCTGCACCAACTCCCATGCTGAGTGTGCAATCCCACACTCCTGATACAGAGTCCACCAGGGCTCCTGCCCCTAGTGTCCAGAGCGGCGCAGGACACCTCAGGATCACCACCACCTTCCAAGCGGAAGAGGAAGAGTGCTCGTCCGGCACAGGCTGATGCCCCAGACACGGCTACACAGTCCGGCCCGTCCAGGAAGCCCAGCTTCACGGATGACGAACTGAATGCACTTGTCGAGTATGTGTCCGGACATGACAACGAGATGGTCATTGTTGCAGGATCCAAGACCACACCTGCACAACGGCAGGCACACTGGCAGACCGTTGCGGACATCGTAAGTGCCCTTGGAATCGTGAGGCGCACAGCCAATGATTGCTATAAGCGCTGGAATGACCTAAAGCGCAGGGCAAAGAGTAAGCTGGCCTCAAGTCATGCCGCAACTCTAGTGACTGGAGGTGGGTCTCCAGTAGTAGACATGGAACTCACTCCACATGAGTCAGTCGCTGGGACCTACGTCACGGAGGAACAGATCCAAGGCGTGGGAGATCTGGCTGATTACGAGGCATTGTCCGGTGAGTGCACATGCATGTGTGTGTCATACATGTGCATGGTGTGTGTGTGAGGGCTTCTGTTTGGGTGCCAGGTGAGAGTGTGTGCGCCTCAGTCGTATGGGTCAGCCATGTGCTTCATGCAATACTTCCTGCGCAGCTGCATTTGGCCATAGCAGTATCCCTTCTGCCAACAGTAGACATCTAGCACGCCAGTTGCCCTTGAAGTGTCACCTTGACACAACATATTTGCTTATTTTTCACTGTTCATTCAGTCAGTTTGTTTGCATTCCACCACTTTCACTAGGCATGTCGCTGTCCACTAGTCACATGTCTGACATGGGTATGGTAAAGTGGAGTGACTTTGTTACCTGGATATCATTTGTACACACATGTCCCTGTGCTATTTGACCATTTCAGACTGGCAGCTCCAGGTGAAAAATCTGACCTGTTAGAATCAGAAAAGCTATTACATGCGGGAACTGGACTGAATGAATAGGTGCTGCCCTCCTCTCCATCTTCACTCAATAGCAATGGTACATGCCATCTGTGTGATGGCATGTGTGTTTCACCTGCCAATCACAGGCCAATGTGTGATGCCACTGCCAGGCAGCATGCAGAAAATTTGTTCATCTTCCATCTTGGTGTCATCAGTGTGTGCCATTTGCCTGCACTTCATACGCAGTGAGGGTGCATGCATGGGAGGGTTTTAGTCATGTGGGACATGTGTCAATCAAGTACTGGTTCTCTTGCTTCTCAGCCCTCAATGTGTGCCATGGTGCTAATGCCTGTTTCCATTACTTTGTTTTCATGTCTTTGCAGGGGAAGACGCACCTGATACTGCTGGGGTTGTGGAGATGGTGCAGACCCAGGAGGTGTCCCAGGGCCGACCAACCACCAGTGAGGGACGTGGTGTGGTGGTGGGGGAGAACCCACAAGTGCTGCAGGTCGTGCTCTCAAGGGGTGTCTCTGGCTGCACCTCCCCCGAGCTGTACTCAGGTGTTGATTCGGATGAGACCTACGTGCCGTCGCTGGTGAGTGTTCCAGGGAGGGATTCTGTTCTGTCTCACCCACCTGCACCAGGGTCAGTACCCTCCATGGGGATGTCAGTGTTGGCAGCTATGCCTTCGGTGGTTACGGATGCAGGGTCACACTCCGCGACATCTGATCCTGTTCCTGGGCCAGCAGATCAGAGGGGGAATGCAGTCCTGCAGCCTCAGGCAGTGCCGGCACAGCAAGGCGCAGTTCGCCTTGCCCCAGACAGGTGTGGTGCCCGCCGACGTGGTGGCCGTACGCCACCCGGCAATACGGCATGGGAGCAATCCATTTACGGTATGGCTACCCAACAGGCTGCATCATCCGAGATGATGGCTCAGGCCATGGATAGGGTGGCCACTTCCATTGTCCCCCCAGAAAGGCTGATGGAGCGACTAGAGCAGGCAACCGACTCCATCTGCCAGTCACACAGGGAGGACATGTTGGGGTCCAACAGGGACAGGCGGGCGGCACTGGCGACTCTGCAGGAGGCCATCTCCATTGAGTCCCAGGGCCACAGGGAAGCCCTGAGGCAGGAGCTCCTACACCTCAGGACGACTCTTGTTGAGCTTGAGGCTTCAACACACCAAAGGACAGAACAGCAGCTGGAGCGTCTCACCCGTGCGCTCTCAGCTGAGATGCAGGCAACGAGGGCGGAGGTCCGGGCATCCCGTGAGTTGTTGCATGGGGACCTCCGCACACTCATCCTCCAGAACCAGACCTACCACACCCGCATGCTTGCAGCCATGGAGGAGCAGACTAGGGCCTTGCGTGGGCTGCCTCCCATAGTGCAACCACCTCCGGATGCAGCTGCACAGGGTGATAATAGCGACAGCAGTGACACTCCCACAATAGGGTAGCCGTGTGGGCCATGAGCCCATGGAGGTGTTTTATCTTCCCAGGATCCACGCAGGTGGGTTCTGGTGTGCATCCTGTCCTCGGACCTCCTGGGTGGCCTCCCCAACCCCCCCGGGCCCATCAATGGCCATTTTTGATTGTTTCTTATTTTTATTTTTATTTTGATTTCTTTTATTCCCAATTTTTTTGGGACGATCTGTTGGCTCCGATCTGTTGGCTCCGATCTGTTGGCTCCGATCTGTTGGCTCCGATCTGTTGGCTCCGATCTGTTGGCTTCCGTGGTTCCTGTGGGCATACGCTGCATTGTGGCTGGGCACATGCAGGCTTGTAATGTATTTGGTTCAGATGCTTGGGTTTGAGTCACACACACCCCTCCTGCTTCCCGTTTCCATGGGCTTGCAAAGGGTGTGCCCAAGTGACAGTGAATTACACAGTGACGTTGGACTCCCATGAGCTGTGTGGCCAGTCTGTAGTCAATACTGTGTATACATTCATAGTGCATATTGCTGTTGTGTTGTACACTGCATGTTGCATTGATGTGTAACTCTTCTTCTGTGTCTACCTCCCAATTTGCAGGTCCCTTCCTCAAGTCCACACAAGGACCTCTAGTCTGGCGATGGGGACCATGTTGGCAGCAGTGCACCTACAACTCTACATGGCGCCAACACTGCACAGTTGGTAGTGGTGGGAGTGCAGGCATTTCCAGGTGGTGAGACTACTAATATGTAACATTTTTGATGTCATGTTAATGGTACTACGTGCTCAAGTATGTTGTTGGTCCGGCATTGCTGTGAGCATTTCAGGTGTTGCAGGTTTCTAATAGTGCCACTGTACATAGTGAGAGTGATGTCATGTTGTGGGGATTACTTTGTTTACCTGCAATTAGCATGACATGGCACGGTGTGTCGTGTGGCAGTGCTGGGGTTGGGTTGGCTGACATGGCACTGTCCTCTTGTTGCATTTTGCAAGTGGGTATTCATTTTAGCTGCTTCAATGTGTAACTTCACAAAACTGCATTGGTGGTGTCTGTGTGGGTAGGGATGCACACATTGTGACACTTCCAGGTGAACAATCTCAGGCTGACATGGAATTCCCGGTTCATTCTCCACACATTCAGGATCAGTGTCAGGTTGAGTCATCATTGATTGTCAGATGGAATGTGCCAGGGCAGTGTGCACTCCACAGGGGTGTGATTTCTATGTGAAGTAATTAGCCACTAGCTGTGTACGGGCTGCCTCCCCCCGTGCCCTTTCCCCTCCCATGCGCAGCGGCTGTGCATGTGGTTGGGGATGTGGGGCCACCACCATGTCCACGGCCAGGCCCCGGCGTGTTGCAACGTTGTGCAGGACACATGCTGCCACTATGATCCTGCACACTACTGGGGGAGCGTATAACAGCTGCCCGCCAGAACGGTCAAGGGAGCGAAAGCGTGACTTCAGCACTCCGAATGTGCGCTCCACTATGCCCCTGGTTGTAATGTGGGCTGTGTTAAATCTTACCTGGGGTGGCGTGGTGGGGTTCCGAATTGGCGTCATCATGTGGGGGCTGAGAGGGTAGGCACTGTCCCCTGTGGAGGTGGGGATTGGTATCATTGGTGAGGTTGTGACCTTGCTCAGTATCCAACATGCATGCATGTGCAGTGGCATACATACTCACCAAGCAGCCATGTATCGCCATGCCGCCCAGCTTCTAGGTCCCGGCTTAGGGTGGACATTCGGTAAATGAAGCTGTCGTGGGTGGAGCCGGGATAGTTGGCATATACTGAGGTGATGATTCCCTTGGCATTACATGCTACCTGCACGTTGATGGAATGCCAGTGCTTGCGGTTCCTATAGATGTGCTCAGATGCCCTGGGGGGACGTAGAGCCACATGGGTGCAGTCGATGGCACCTAGCACTTTGGGGAATCGTGCCACTGCGTAAAAATCCAGGGCGGCAGCATGCCTTTCTGCAGGTGTTCTGGGCAGGTATATGTGCCTGCGGACTGATGGGCGTGCAGTCATGATGTTCAAGACCTGGTGTAGGCAGCGTGACTGGGTGGCCTGTGACACCCCACCCACTATGGCACTTGTCTGCTGAAATGATCCAGTGGCTAAGAAGTGCAGTACATTGAGGACCTTCTCCAGGGGGCTGAGTGCTTGGGAGCACAGGGTGGGTGATGTGAGGTCATCCTCCCACTCACTCACCAGGTCCAGTATGATGTGTGGTGGAAACCTGTACCTCCCATACACCTGGTCATCAGGCATCCCGAAAAGGCTGGTTCTGGGTGTGAATATTCTGGCCTTGACTATCCTCCTCCTCCTCCTTTGGTAGCCCACTGCCACTGCTGCTAGGAACGGTATGTTCATCCTGGCGTCTGAGCTTGTTATTGTTAAAGTCCGCAATTTATGCTTAGCGCGTGTTCTAGGCGAGCGTGTGACCCGCGCACCCCTGGAATCCAGTTCCCAGTCCAATAGCGTGTGGAAATTCACACGCACCACGGGATACATCGTGTGACCCGCGCAGCCCTGGAATCCAGTTCCCAGTCCAATAGCGTGTGGAAATTCACACGCACCACGTGATACAGGTTCGCTGACGTACTTGCGTGTGTAAGTGGCCGCGCACCCATTAAATACACGTACATAGGCCAATCGCGTGTACGCGCACTTTTGTCCAATTACACGCGATGACACTCTGACGTGCAGTATCTCCACGTGTGCCCCGTCATCACGTGCTGAGTGGGGAACACCCGTGCGGGTCACGTCACAGACGCGCTTACGCGCTGAGGGACTCTGGTCCAATAGAATCGCGTATGCGTGCTGACGCGCTTACGCGCTAAGGGCCTTTCCTCGGATTTCACGCTGACGTGCAGGATTTTCACGTGCCAAATCACTCCGTATCAAGCTGGCCACGCAAAAACACACGGAAGCCCACGCTCCTGCCCAGAAGGCCGAGTTACTGCCCCCCAGTGCCCCGAGCAGCCTCCCACGTGCCATCTGCTGCTGCCTGCCTGCCTGCCTGCTGCCACCGTGCCCTGCCATTTGGTGCCTGCACATCAGCCATCTGCAGGGGTCCAGTTGCTGTGTCCACCCCTGCTGGAACTGAAGACTCCCGACTGGTATTACATCGCTCCACAGCCCAGCCCCAGGACCCAGTTGCCCACCCACACCTGCCTCTGGGGTTGCCATGTCGGGCACTTCCACATCTGGCACCAGTGGCAACCCCAGGCCAGAGGGGCAGAGGGGCACCAGCTTCACTGTCACCGAAGTTGGTGTCCTGGTGGAGCATGTCCTGGGGCAGTATGATGCCCTCTTTGGATCGTCCCGCGCCAGCAAGGAAGGACGGCAGAGGATCTGGGCCGACTGTGTGGTTGCCATCAACGCGGAGGGGGTGGCAACCCGCGACGTCCTGAAGATCAAGAAGCGCTGGGAGGACTTGAGGTCCAGGACCCTTGTGAAGGCCCGGCGCCTCGTGGAGGGGGGCCGGGGCCGCATGAGTACCATCCAGATGAGGGTCCTGGAACGCGTACGCCCAGCGCTCCACGCCCAGATCCTTGAGAGGGAGGCCCGTCTGGAGTTGAGCGGTAAGTGTCCATGCATTACTGTGTGAGACAGGGCATGTTGCGGTGTGCTGGTTCTATGATACTTGCCTGTATGTGTGCCATAGGCCATGTATGCATGTATGTGTGCAGGGACATCATGGTAATGCATGTGCGACCAGTGATGTGTGATGCACATGGTTGTTGCATGTGTTGAAATGCCGCATGGGGAGCCCTAATCAGATTATGAACATGAGAGCATGCCAGTCTCTGTACCTGAACATGGGTGGGGGTGAGGGATGGGTGCTGATGCCAGGTACATATATGGTAGCCATGTCTGTGTGCCTGACCTGCGTGTCTGTGACTTGTGCATGCCATGGATGCATGACACATGTGTGTGACAATGCAGAGATTCAGTAAAGCAGCAAAATTACCCTTGTATCCGCTGTGTTTGGTGTGTTTGGGGCCAGATGGATGTGACTGAGGTGAAGTGTGTGCATGTGATGGGCATGAGGCATGATGCATGTGAGTTACATATCATTGAATGTTTCAAGAGTCCATTGGACATGCATGGAAATGTCCATGGCATGCCCCATGCCTGTTACTGTGTGTGTTTTGCCTGGACTGACCCATGTGTTGTGGAGGGACATGATGGAAGTGTACTTTGACAGTGGTGCTCATCTGCTATTGCTTCCTGTCTAGGGGACCATTGTACAGTGCCCTGATGCTTGTGTTCTTTGTCTCCCTCTACGCAGCGGCTAGTGAAGAAGAGGGCGGAGACGGCGCTGTGGAGCAAGGCGGCGGGGATGCCCCCACGGCTGCAGCGGAAGGGGTGGGTGAGCCCCCACAGGGGCCTGCTACGGTGGGAGACGGTGAGGAGCCATCCAGGTTGGTGGTTTGCACAGAGGAGGAGGAGGCCGCCACTGGGGCACACATGGGGCCTGGTGGGGGCATCCCTGCTGGTGCAAGTGGTGCAGTCCAGGGCCAGGGGCAGGAGGCAGCACAGGTCACCGTGGAGGGGCCTGTGCATGTCGCTGTCCCTGACCCTGTGAGTGCACCACCATGCACCAGCAGGGATGCCCCGTCCCAGGCCTGTCCGCAGGTAGAGGGGATGTCCATGTCACCTGACTCCCCTCCACCTGCGGACGTGGGAACCCCTGGCCGTGCGGAGAAGGTCCTGATTGGGGTCGCGTTGCGCACGGCTGTGATTCGTGATGCCGTGCGTGCTTCCCGGGAGGAGCACGCACGTCATCACGAAGTGCACCGTGCCGACGTGGCCCAATTGGGATCGGCCATGTTCGGGGGTTTCCTGCATGTGTTGGCCAATGTGGCGGCCCTCTCCTCCTCTGTGCAGGCTATCCACCAGTCGTTCTCCTTGCCGTCTTCCAGCCCAGATGCCACCAGGGCCCCCTGTGGACCTGCCCCGACCAATGCAGCCAGCTCGGTGGGGATCCCATCCCTGCCACAGTCGGGAGTCAGAGATCCAGCAGGGGTGGACACCAGAGCAACTGGACCCCAGCAGATGGAGGATGTGACGGCATCATCGGGCAGGGCACGTGCACGACGGCGTCGGTGGTTTCCATCAGCCTGGATGCCGTCGTGCTGGCACAGGCAGTTGCGTCGGAGGCAGCAGCAGGCTCAACGTGGGAGGCATCATGGCTCGGGGCCATCAACATCAGGGGTGCAGGCATCGGCCGGAGGGCAGGAGAACCCTGGAATGGGAGTGGCTTCCGTGTGGGAGAGGTTGTGCCAGCGGATAGGTGCGGAGCGGCAGCGGGCAGAGGAGGAACGGCTCACGATGGTCAGGGCGGAGGACTCCATGCGGAGGGCGCTGAGGCGGGCTGAGTGCCTCGAGGGTCTTCGCAGGGAGTTTGAGCTTGACACTGCGTTATCCCTGCGGGACCTCGGGGCCAGGAAACATGCCCGCCTCCAAGCCATTGACCAGGAGTTCGATGATGCCCTGGCCCATAACAACAACCAGTGAGCCGTCCGAATAGCCTGCTGCCTTTGTATATAGTTGTATAGTTAGGGTTAGGTTTCCTTTGTTTTTTTGATTTTTTTTTGGTTGCGATTGGACAATGCACCACTTTTTTGTATATAGTTCCCTTTTTAGTTAGTAGTCAGTTAGGTTTAATTTGGTAGGGCTCATGGACCCAGGATGATCTTCTTAATTGGCTTATTTTAATTTTTCATAATTTTTTCTTGGACATTCATCTTGTTTTGTTTGATTTGCTTTGTGTTTTTTCTTATTTGCTGTTCAATACATATTATTTTTTTAATCTTCAATGTGTCGTATCATCTCATTGCTTTCAGGCATGTCATGTTGGGTGTTTTGTCATTCACTTGCAGCCATTGTGTGTGACAGACATGTGTTAAATTGCATTATTTACATTGGGGGTGTAACATGTAATTGCCTTTGATATGTGGGTGGGTGTGATAGTTGGTTGGGCCTTTTGGCAGGGGAGGATGGGCATTACGGACATGATTGGGGAATGTTGGGACCCAGGTGCAGGGGGGGCATGGACTGGACATGGGTGGGGGCCTGCTGGCAGGTGCCCCACAGTGCTGGGGGGGTGGGGGTGGTGGGAGACATGAGTGGGGCCCTGGTGGAGGGTGACCCTGGTGGCTGGGGGTGGTGGGAGACATGAGTTGGACATGGGTGGGGGCCTGCTGGCAGGTGCCCCACAGTGCTGGGGGGTGGGGGTGGTGGGAGACATGAGTGGGGCCCTGGTGGAGGGTGACCCTGCACTGCTGGGGTGTGGGGGTGGTGGGAGACATGAGTGGGGCCCTGGTGGAGGGTGACCCTGCACTGCTGGGGTGTGGGGGTGGTGGGTGACATGAGTGGGGGCCTGGTGGAGGGTGCCCCTGGTGGCTGGGGTTTGGGGGTGGTGGGAGACATGAGTTGGACATGGGTGGGGGCCTGCTGGCAGGTGCCCCACAGTGCTGGGGGGTGGGGGTGGTGGGAGACATGAGTGGGGCCCTGGTGGAGGGTGACCCTGGTGGCTGGGGGTGGTGGGAGACATGAGTTGGACATGGGTGGGGGCCTGCTGGCAGGTGCCCCACAGTGCTGGGGGGTGGGGGTGGTGGGAGACATGAGTTGGACATGGGTGGGGGCCTGCTGGCAGGTGCCCCACAGTGCTGGGGGGTGGGGGTGGTGGGGGACATGAGTTGGACATGGGTGGGGGACTGCTGGCAGGTGGCCCACAGTGCTGGGGGGTGGGGGTGGTGGGAGACATGAGTGGGGCCCTGGTGGAGGGTGACCCTGGTGGCTGGGGGTGGTGGGAGACATGAGTTGGACATGGGTGGGGGCCTGCTGGCAGGTGCCCCACAGTGCTGGGGGGTGGGGGTGGTGGGAGACATGAGTGGGGCCCTGGTGGAGGGTGACCCTGCACTGCTGGGGTGTGGGGGTGGTGGGAGACATGAGTGGGGCCCTGGTGGAGGGTGACCCTGCACTGCTGGGGTGTGGGGGTGGTGGGTGACATGAGTGGGGGCCTGGTGGAGGGTGCCCCTGGTGGCTGGGGTTTGGGGGTGGTGGGAGACATGAGTTGGACATGGGTGGGGGCCTGCTGGCAGGTGCCCCACAGTGCTGGGGGGTGGGGGTGGTGGGAGACATGAGTGGGGCCCTGGTGGAGGGTGACCCTGGTGGCTGGGGGTGGTGGACATGGGTGGGGGCCTACTGGCAGGTGCCCCACAGTGCTGGGGGGTGGGGGTGGTGGGGGACATGAGTTGGACATGGGTGGGGGACTGCTGGCAGGTGGCCCACAGTGCTGGGGGGTGGGGGTGGTGGGAGACATGAGTTGGACATGGGTGGGGGCCTGCTGGCAGGTGCCCCACAGTGCTGGGGGGTGGGGGTGGTGGGAGACATGAGTGGGGCCCTGGTGGAGGGTGACCCTGGTGGCTGGGGGGTGGGGGTGGTGGGAGACATGAGTTGGACATGGGTGGGGGCCTACTGGCAGGTGCCCCACAGTGCTGGGGGGTGGGGGTGGTGGGAGACATGAGTTGGACATGGGTGGGGGCCTGCTGGCAGGTGCCCCACAGTGCTGGGGGGTGGGGGTGGTGGGAGACATGAGTGGGGCCCTGGTGGAGGGTGACCCTGGTGGCTGGGGGGTGGGGGTGGTGGGAGACATGAGTTGGACATGGGTGGGGGCCTACTGGCAGGTGCCCCACAGTGCTGGGGGGTGGGGGTGGTGGGAGACATGAGTTGGACATGGGTGGGGGCCTGCTGGCAGGTGCCCCACAGTGCTGGGGGGTGGGGGTGGTGGGAGACATGAGTGGGGCCCTGGTGGAGGGTGACCCTGGTGGCTGGGGGGTGGGGGTGGTGGGAGACATGAGTTGGACATGGGTGGGGGCCTACTGGCAGGTGCCCCACAGTGCTGGGGGGTGGGGGTGGTGGGGGACATGAGTTGGACATGGGTGGGGGACTGCTGGCATGTGCCCCACAGTGCTGGGGGTGGGGGTGCAAGGGGACATGTGTTGGTGTTCATTAGTTCAAGGAGACATGTGCCTTTGCTGGGGGGCATGCCCATGTTGGGTGGGCTGCCTGCGGGACATGACCAGGGATGCAGGGTAGTCCCCTGTGGTGTGGGCTGCCTGCAGGGGCCGTGGAGGGTGTACAGGGTACACCTGGGAGGACCCACACTGTCAAATCACATGTGGGACTCCCCGGCACCCCTGAAATACACGTACCGTGCAGAAATCGCGTGTAAAACTTCCCGCGCACCCCTGAAATACACGCGCCCAGGCTATTCGCGTGTGGAACTTCCCGCGCACCCCTGAAATACACGCGCCCAGGCTATTCGCGTGTGGAACTTCCCGCGCACCCCTGAAATACACGCGCCCAGGCTATTCGCGTGTGGAACTCCCCGCGCACCCCTGAAATACACGCGCCCAGGCTATTCGCGTGTGGAACTTCCCGCGCACCCCTGAAATACACGCGCCCAGGCTATTCGCGTGTGGAACTTCCCGCGCACCCCTGAAATACACGCGCCCAGGCTATTCGCGTGTGGAACTTCCCGCGAACCCCTGAAATACACGCGCCCAGGCTATTCGCGTGTGGAACTTCCCGCGAACCCCTGAAATACACGCGCCCAGGCTATTCGCGTGTGGAACTTCCCGCGCACCCCTGAAATACACGCGCCCAGGCTATTCGCGTGTGGAACTTCCCGCGCACCCCTGAAATACACGCGCCCAGGCTATTCGCGTGTGGAACTTCCCGCGCACCCCTCAAATTCACGCGCCCAGGCTATTCGCGTGTGGAACTTCCAGCGAACCCCTGTAATACACGTAGCCCGCTCCCCCAGGCCCGATCGCGTGAGGAACTTCCCGCGCACCCCTCAAATTCACGCGCCCAGGCTATTCGCGTGTGAAACTTCACGCGAACCCCTGAAATACACGTAGCACGCTCCCCCAGGCCCGATCGCGTGAGGAACTTCACGCGAACCCCTGTAATACACGTAGCCCGCTCCCCCAGGCCCGATCGCGTGTGGAACTTCACGCAAACCCCTGAAATACACGTAGCCCGCTCCCCCAGGCCCGATCGCGTGAGGAACTTCACGCGAACCCCTGTAATACACGTAGCCCGCTCCCCCAGGCCCGATCGCGTGAGGAACTTCACGCGAACCCCTGAAATACACGTAGCCCGCTCCCCCAGGCCCGATCGCGTGAGGAACTTCACGCGAACCCCTGTGATGCACGTACCCTGCTAATCGCGTGTGACACTTCCCGCGCACCCCGGTATACATGCACACGTATTTTTTGTCAGCGGGTGTCCGTGTTTGTGGGTACCCCTTTGCACGTCATTTTTCCTGGAGGGCCACAGTATGGGACATTCATCATGGCAGTATATAGGTGCTATTTGTTGGCGCACCTTTTGGCGCACATTTCTTACAGCCGCAGAGACGCTACCGCCTCCTTTCTTGTGGCGGTCGTGTTTGTGCCTGTGCGCTGGTTTGAGCGTGCGCTTTTTTCCCCTATTCTATTCCATGAATACGTGTTGTAGGCGAGCGTGTGGGCGTTCCGCGCACTTGTGCCCTGTACTTCCCCCGTGACGCCCACGTTTTGGCAAGTTGTTCCCCATTCCGAGTGTTACGCCCGTGTTCCGCCTACTTTTATTGCGTGCGCCGCGCTATGTGCGAATTTCGCTGTGGCCTGTGCGATTTTCGCTGTGACCTGGCGCACGCTGTTAGATGGCCTGTGCGCCAACGTGCGCCAACGTGCGCCGCGCACTTTTTTATCGCACATCCGCTGGTTTTCTCGCGCACGGCCTTCCATGAATCGACGTGCGCTGCTTTTCGTGCGATTTTCGCACTTGCACTGCGATTTTCGCTATTCCACTGCGATTCGCACGTTTTTGCCCACTTGCGCCGCGCTAATTATTCCATGAATCGGCCTCAAGGTAAGTTTGCTAGAACTAGAATCCAGGAGGAAGAATAAGGGGGGGTTCGAGGAAGGGAAAGCGGAGTGGAAAGGAGAAGAACCGCGAGCTACGGAGCACACGTCTGGTCGCTAGTCGCTATATCATTGAGACGTGTGGAGCCGCGGAAGGCGTGGTCTAGAAATAGAGAAAGGTTATGTCCAACGCTTGGAGCGAGAAGGGAATGCGTTGGACGGCCATATTGGAGGTATTAATGTGTATAAGTCCGTTGTGACAGAGACCATGAGGCCCAAAAGGGGCGCACCCTGCGATTCATGACACTGAGAGGGGAGGGATTTCATTAGGAGATCAAGGTAACGGAGGAAGAGGTAAAGTGTGCAAGGGGGTGTTTGAGGGTGATGATAGTGATAGGATTGAATCTGATGTGTTCAAAGGAAGAGGAAGAGAAGTTAATGGGACTTAGGGGGGCTGAGTATATGCATTTGCTTATCATTACATCCAATATCACCAACTCTCTTAAGAGAGCCGAGGGCAGTGTGAGAAGGGATGCAGGAGTGTGTGTATTATGGCATGTAGTCCATGTTCCAGTCACCATCATCACTAAGACAAGGGATGTGGCACTACTACCAAAGGAGATTTTATTGCAGGGATTGGCTATTTCATAATCCAAACGTAGGATTAGGATGGGGAGGAGGACGGCAGGATGCTGCAAAGGGAAGGCAAGATTAGTGTATCAGGTGGAAGACGGAGGATGGGGCATTTGGCAGAGAAAGGTAGGATGGTGTTAAGATAGGAGTATTGCGAGGTAGAAGAGGAGAGGGGTTGAGAGGAGAAGGTGGCAGACCACTAGCAAGAAAGGAAGGGGTTAGTGTGAGTGGGCTGTGGATGAGGTTGGGCTGAAAGATGATGGCTATGAGACGATGCGAGAGGGAAGGAGAAGGTTCTATAGATGCACTATGCCGTTAATGAGCACTAACCAATCAAAGGCAGGTGCGAGGATGCAGGTAGAGGTGCATTCAATAACTGTAGTGCCTGCTCAGGAGGAAGTCATTTAGTGGTAGCAGAAGTGAACGGCGCAATACAATGGTTGTAAGAGTGGATGGAGGAAGGATGGCAAGGATGTCCTTTGAGAAGGAGATTTTGGCGGTGGTTTAAGTGACCTTTACTAATGATTCCTGCCAATACACCTTTCTGAGCCCCACATCATAGATCTTAGGTAATTAGAGCATTGTTCGCTCCAATCGTTAGGGCTGATTTCATCAATCAAAACATTTATCAATACCACACTTTACAAATGCAGATAACTTTGTTTATTCCGTTACTGAACACTGAGGTGTATGCCAACTTTGTGAACTTATGTTATTTTGTTTAGTGTATGCATTTATTTGGGCATGTACAGTTTTATGGAGGTTTTATTTACTTCTATTTAATGTATCAGTGGGCACATTAGGTGCTTATTGCTTAACATCTGAAATAGAATTAGCGCTCTTAAATGAAATGTTGGCACATGATGAGTGCTCGTAGAACACCGGACAAATAACGAGAATTCATACGTCAATGCCTGACACATAATGAGTGTTCTATTGGTCAGCGCCTGAAATATGAGTGTTCACAGACTGACATAATGAGGGCTCATATGTCAATACATGGCAGAACATGAGCGCTCATTGGTTAGTATACATTTCATGCGAGTCAGATTGCCCTGCTTTTGTGGAGGAAATGTGGGATGGTGTGTGTGTGTGTGTAACCTCAGTCTGTTCTGCATCCACAATATCTTTCAATGCTACCCTGTGTGGTTACTGTACTCTGTTTTATAGTAAACCTCATAACCTAACATTACTCAGCAGTGTAATGAGTTTACTCCTCACCTGAAATCACACTTTCAGTCTTGCATCTTTCAGAATCATCCGGAGAATCTTTGGCACATGTCTCCTCCTTCTTCTTAACGGCCGCCTGAGGTTCTCTGTCACAAGCACCTTCCTCTTCTTCAGACTTTATCTGGTCCATTGAAGTCTGGAAATCATCGTCAGATCGTTCCTCTCTGACCTTAATCTTCACCCAATCCTCAGAGCTCCCACAATTCCAGGAAGAATAGTCTACTTCTCCTTCAACCTTCACCGGGTTAATGAAGCATGGACAATCACTGTAAGAAGGACCCTTTTCCAATTCAAGCTTCATCCGTTCCACACTGACTTCAAAATCCTGGAGAAAAGGTTTGGCTCCAGTGTCGCTTAGGAACTGGTCCATGATGTCCTTGGAATCCTTAGCAGATGGTGCAAGGCCTTCTTCAATCTTCAGGTGATCACAAAACAAAGAAGGAGAGAGGGAGAGAGAAGGAAAAAAGGTTAGGGCAAGAGAAGCACGTAGAGAAGGATGCAGCAGCCAAGTGCTATCCTTTCAAGATAGTTCAAGGGCATGTTGCTTTTATGAAAACCAACCACACCTATTTTAAGAAGAATTTCCGCTTCCAGGGCAGCGAGGACAGAGACAGCGCCAGCAGTCAATGCTGACAGGCTATAGCAGATTTGTCTGTATCCAGCCTGCCGCCCAGGGAGGAAGAAACCTTTGCATAATTACACAGTAAGCTTCAATGCTAACACCTTTTGTGGCCTAAGCACGCCACTGCACCTGTTCCCGATTCCCTGTTCTCCTCACTTAACACACCTCCTTTCTGCAAGTCCTTCCTAATCAGTCCACCCTTTTCGCCTTCAGTTTGTAAGCCCCCTTGAAGTTCTGATCTGTCCATTACCTTCCCCCACATGATCTCACTTTTTCCTACTCAGTGTTGGGAAGGGGAGAGGATCTTCCCCACCCCCCAAATGATTCTGAATGAGAAATCAACTGTAAACCGCACACTGAGGGAGCGCACACACAGGAGAGTGTATGATCACCTAGTTCGTGCATTAGGAGCTATATAGTAGAGGAGAGTGTAAACGCCATCTTAGTTAATGGCAGCCATTTTGGAATGTAGGCCCAAGCGCAGTGAAAAGCACCAAACGTGTTAGTGTTAGATCTGCATTGCCAATACAGACATAACCCCCCACCACGAGTGAGCTTCAGCGAGCTACAAGTCTGACATTGTCTCTGAGGCAGTAGCCCTTCGCGCCCTGGAAAGAATGTGCTCTGCAAGGACACGGGAAGGGTACAGGGTGCCTCCTGGCAGTTACCATCCCATGATAAAGATAGGATGGTCCCACAGCCCAAACACCCCAGAGCCAGAGCTGCAGCCCCCCTATGCTTTGATCCAAGACCCCCCACATACCAAGTTAATTTTATGATGGAACTTTCAGTTCATTGTGTGGGCGCCCTGCCTGCGTGTGCGTGAGGTCGAATGTTTACATTAGAGTGAAGGGCAAGGTTCGAGAAACTGTGAATGCCAGAGGGATGAACTGGCGGCGAAGTGTGTGGATGCAGTGCAGGGTGCCGGGACACATTTGTTTACAATAAACTTGATTTGCTGATACCTCATCGGAAGTCCTGCCCATATTTCATTTGGCGACGAGGATTGACCCGGCACCTTCACCCACGTCGGAGAAGAGAGCTGTCCCCCGAGCGAACAATTCCATTTCGCTTGTGCTGTTTCTCTGGCAGGCCGTCCCAGAGGAAATAAGGTTGGGAAGTGTTGTTTTCTTGAGTTACGGAGGACTTTGAGAAATACGCACGCGCCCAGGACGCAACGACGTTGTTTTGGTTTCAGCAAACGTTTAAGAGGAAAGGACACTGTTGAACGTCACGCACGTCAAGTGACGTGACGCCATATTGTCGCGAACAAGGAAGACAGGCGGAGATGTTAAGAGACACGCTTCATCTTCGTCAAAAAGTTTTTTTTTTCTTGTGAATATCATATTCAGCCAACATTAGAAGGGAGCATTTTTGCCGGCAGAAGCTGCAATAGTCAGAAACTTGGAATAAAGCAATAATCAGTAGAGTGGACGCTTCTCGAGTGTTTATAAAATGTAATGATCCCAACAATTATCCAGACTCAAGCGGAACCTTTTGGCTTATATAAAATTTTGAAAAGGTGAATTTGGAAGTAGCTATTTGGAAAAGATTCGAGAAAGAAGATAACTGTAGTCATCAAAGAGTAAGGCATGGCGATGCAGGGTATTAGTATTCAACCGCCAGCAAGTTTTCTCCCAACTCCTGGACAACCTGTAGTAGTTTGGTCAGAATGGAAGGAGTTTTTGTTGAACTACATCCAGACAGTGGAGCAAGAAGAACTGACTTCTCGTAAGAAGAAGCTTTTATTACTCCATGATTTGGGTTTGGAGGTGCAAAGGAAATATAGAGAGCTGCCGGAGTTATCAGTCGATGAAGCTGGAGACAGTGATGAGCATGATAGAGCCCTGAGACAATTGGATAAATATTATGCCCCAGAGACGAATGTGGCAATCAATAGGTACAATTGCTATACGAGGGTTCAAAAAGAGCAGGAAAACATAGAAGAGTATGTCTCAGCTTTGAGGTCACTGGCCCGAACTTGTCATTTTGGAAACAGGATCACCCTTGATGAACTTATTAGAGACCAGATCATAATCCATATAAGGGACACATTGATACCAGATTGGTTGTGGATGGTGAGCAACCCATCTTTGCCAGAGACTATTGCCACTGCGAAAAGGATTGAGCACAGCCAATTATGTTCCAAGGAGATGAAGAACAAAAAGCAGGAAGCTACTCAGAGTATGTTACATACCAGCAACAAGAATACACAGGAAGTAGAAGACCAAAGTTCGGTTAATGCTGTACGCACCAGAGGACGAGTTGATTTTTCCACAAGCAAAGGCAAAGGCCCAAAGGATCGGAAATAAAAGGCAATTTCTCCAAAGGAAAGTTTTGGGCAAAAACCGAATCCAAGGTCCAAAATCCACAGACAAGAGATGGCGACAGGTGTTTCAGTTGTGGTAGGTTGGGCCATTACGCTTACTCCAGAAATTGCCCTGCGATTGGCCAAAAATGTGGAAATTGCGGGATTAAGGGACATTTTGCAATTACTTGTAGTTGCAAAAAGAAAATCTCAGGAATTCAGGAAGGGGATGAAGAATCTGATGAAGAGAGAGTGTTTGTAATTCATGAACCACCTGGAGGGGAGTTTAAATGTCCAAGTTGTGAAGTCATATTGGACAATTGGAAATTGAGAGTAAAAGTTGACAGTTGTTCTCCTTGGACTATAATTACAAGAAAGACTTGGCCGAAATTAGTTGCAGAGGGCCTAAGATGCAAATTAAAAGCATCGGATATAAAGAATCCAGGTAGATTCGAGGGGTCGAAAATACACATTGTGGGTTGTTTTTCAAGCATAATTCAGTTCAAAGACAGGCGTGCTCAAGTAAAAGTTTATGTGGCTGAAAAAGGAGTGAACATAATAGGTTGGAGAGATCAGGCAGGATTGAGAATAAGGCTGGATCCATGTGAAGAAGAACAAATTCTGATTGTAAAAAGTAGCAGTGAGCTAACCAAGAGAGTAGACTCAAGTACAGAAGATGTCTTAAAAACAAGTTTGGGTGTGTTTAAGAATTTTGCTCATAGGATACAACTCAAACGAGGAGCATTACCGGTAACACACACGAAAGCCAGGCCTATACCGTTTGCTCTTGTTGATAAAGTTGAACAAGAATTGGGAAGACTGGAATCGGAAGGGGTGATTGAAAAGATTGAATCATCACAGTGGGTGAATCCCATTGTTGTAGCAATAAAGAAAAATGGGAAGCCAAGAATTTGCGTGGACTTGAGAGATGTTAACAAAAACATCATCACAGATATATTTCCATTACCTATAATATCGGAGATGTTGAACAGCATTGGAGAAGCAGACACATTTTCCACGTTAGACTTGTCAAGTGCATATCACCAGATATCTCTCACAGAGGACTGCAGAGACATCACAGCGTTTATCACACCGTATGGTTTATATAGGTAAAAGTGGGTGCCTTTTGGACTGGCGTCCGCAGCTGCAGTGTTCCAGAGAATAATGACACATGTTTTGAAGGGTTTAGCTGGAACATTAGTATACCAAGATGACATTGTGCTTGGCAAAGGTTCTGAGGAACATGAAAGGGGGTTAAATGAGGTTTTGACAAGGTTGGATGTCGTTGGGTTGAAAATAGAGCAGAGAAAATGCAAATTCAAAGTAAAAGAAGTTGAGTATTTAGGTCACTTGGTGAATGGAAGAGGCTACAAGCCCAAGTTAGAAGCCATGAAAGCGATTAGAGATTCACCTAATCCCACTAATAAGGATGAGCTCAGATAGTTTCTTGGTTTGTGCGAATATTACAATAAGTTTGTAAAAAAAAGGTTGCCGGTGTGACTGAGCCCTTGAGGAAGTGGATGAAGAAGGATACAAGGTTTGAATGGGATGATGAGTGTAAAAAAGCAACAGAATATATTAAAGCTGAGATTTGTGGAGCTGTAGAATTAGGAGGGTTTGTATTTGGAAGACAGACCAGAGTCACGGTGGATGCCAGTGGAAGTGGATTGGGAGCGGTGTTGTCACAAATCGCTGATGATGGTTGTGAAAAGGTCATAAACCATGCTTCCAGAGCGATTTCTGATACGGAAAGTAGGTATTAAATTATTGAAAATGAAATGTTGGCTTGTGTTTGGACAGTTAACCATTTTAGAAAGTACTTATGGGAGAGCAAATTCATAATACAGACGGATCACAAACCATTGCTACAAGTACTTACTGTACATGGGATGTGTAGATCTTCTCCCAGATTGAGTCTCAAATTGCAGGATTACCACTTTATAGTAAAGTATGTCCCGGGAAAAAGAAATGTAATTGATGATTATTTGTCTAGATTGCCTTTAATAGATGGGAACGTTTGCGTTGAAGAAGATTGTGAAGTAGTGGCAACAGTGTTTGAAGTGACGTCAAGAGAAACGTGGTTGAATTAACTTGTAAAGGATGAGATTCTAAGAGAAAGTTATGAAATATACCAAATCAGGTTGGCCTGAAAAGAGGTTGATTGATGATGAGACTATGAAGTTTTGGGAGATCAGAGATGAGTTTTCTATTGAAGATGAATTTTTAGTGAGAGGGGACAAGTTAATTCCTCCACAAGCTTTGCGTGAGGAACTAATTGAAAAGGCTCACCAAGGGCATCCAGGAATTACTGGAACAAAAAGCAATGTAAGAGCTAAGTATTGGTGGCCTGGTATGGATTTGATGATTCAAAGATTTGTCAGAAATTGTTGGTCTTGCCAAAATAGTGACAAAAGTTGCAAAAGTTTTAAATTGGAAACTATCAACATGTCCAAGGTGGAAGCACCATGGGACAGGGTAGGTATTCACATAGTGGGTCCATATGGAAATTTTATGTATCAAAGGAAATTTTTAATTGTGTTGGTGGACTATTACTCAAGGTGGTTGGAAGTCAAGTTAGTGAGTAAAATAGATTCCAACAAAGTGATACAATTTTTGATGCAAGTTTTCAGGAGGGAGAGTTACCCAAAAATTGTGATCAGTGACAATGGGGTACAGTTCAGGAGCAAAGAAATGAAGGAGTTTGCCAAACGTTCAGGGATTGATTGGAGATTCTCTGCGCTTTATCACCCTCAAACCAACGGTTTGGTGGAGAGGTGCAATAGGGTCATTGTTGAGACAGTGGAACTAGCGTTGAGGAACAATATGCCTGTTGAGGAGGTGCTTAAAGAGAAGTTATGGAGCGTCAGAGTCTCTGTCAGGAGGGACGCAGGGAAGTCCCCATTTCAAATGATGAGAGGCAGAGTACCTAACACGTTGCTTAATCCTGTGTGGGTGAATTATAGGAAAAAAGGGGAGTGTGGTGACAAAAAAGTATGTGTTGAACAGAGCAAGTTAAAAATGTCACCTGGTGATTTTGTAAGAATTAAATTGGGACGCAATGTGAGAAAAGGTGAGTCTAAATACTCTAGTCCTGTTAAAGTGATTGAATTATTTAGAAGAGCCGTCAAAGTTCGTGGTGGTTCAGTTTGGAATTTTGACAGGGTCAGTAAATGGAATTGGAATGGTGTTGTGAAAGAACGGATGAAAAAGAGATAACATAAGGGCAATTGAGCTGTTTGGGGATGATGTGTGCTCACAATATGGTAATATGAATAGGCAGCAAGGAGGTGAAGTGGGAGAAGTGTATGTACATCAAGATAACAATTCTATTGTTGATGATGGAAGGCTTGTCAGAAATTCAAGAGTTAGGAAACTACCTGTTTGGTCCAAGGATTATGTCATGGACAATTAAGTATGATGGTTCAGGAGATTATTTCTTGGACATGTATTTGCATTCAGTTATACAAATTCTCTGGGGGTCATGTATATATATATATTTATGTTGCGAAATGTTAGCTATAGGTTTTTTATTTGTTTTGTTGTTAGATTAACATTTGTTTTATTTTTCATATTATTGTTTTGAAGGAAGGGGATAGTGTTGTATTTCTTATGTATCTTTGAAGTTCATTTTATGATGGAACTTTCAGTTCATTGTGTGGGCACATGCCTGCGTGTGCGTGAGGTTGAATGTTTACATTAGAGTGAAGGGCGAGGTTCGAGAAACGGTGAATGCCAGAGGGATGAACGGGCGGCAAAGTGTGTGGATGCAGTGCAGGGTGTCGGGTCACATTTGTTTACAATAAACTTGATTTGCTGATACCTCATCGGAAGTCCTGCCCATACTTCACCCAGACCAATTACCATAAAGCTGTTAGACCCTCGCTCAATTACAAAGATCAGAACGCAAGGGTATCTTGCCTTCACAATTGGGTCACGTGATTTGTGCTGCAAGGTGCCATGGAGGGATGAAATTAGAGTTCAAAGCAAGGGTGGGGTGCTTTGGAAGCCTACTGGTGCATCTGGGAATGAGTGAAGTATGCAAGATGGTATGACCTTGGCTCTTCCCCTGCGCCCATCTTTGTGTCTGCCAGGTGCACCATTACAGTGATAAAGTAGCATTGTTTTCAAGTAACACATTGCTTGTTAGGCCCGGTTTTATCGTGGATGACGAGCCCAGCAGCACCCTCATGGAGGGAGATGGACAAGAAGACTGAGACAAATGGCCTAGTATCCCCTATGGAGTGGACCGCCCATGTATAGGTCACTCCAACCAGCCTTGCAGGTTTTTACTGTATTTATTTATTGCATTTGTTACACGCCCAAACCCAGGGGTATCACGGCGTAGGTTACTTAGAAATCTTCACAGGTTACAATCAACAAGAGGGGGTTACATACATACCTAGGTATCAAGACATCATAGAAGAAACAGAGGTAAAGAGAATACTTAGATAATTAAAACCAAGGAACTGGTTTCACACATACCTTGGGTATCAACATGGTAAAGAAAGTAAGTAGTCTTAGAGTTAGGCAATATACAGTACTTTCATATTCCAAGAATAACAGGGCTCGACAAAACTTAATTTGGCTCAGTCGAATTTGTCGAAGAGCCACGTTTTGAGCGTTTTCTTAAAACGCTAGTGGGACTGCTCATTTCTAATATGGGCAGGAAGCATATATGTGACGTTGCTGAATTTAAAACGGGGTACGGAGGTATTGGTACTAGCTAGGAGACAAGGCAAGCTTTTGAAGGCTAGTATATTTCTTTTGTTCTTTAATTTCTCTTGTAAAGTAAGGATTTTGTGTTCCGGCACATTTTGAATGGTGGTACACCAGGATTTGTCTGTGTGGGCAGGTGCTACAGTGGGAACATGTGATTCTAGCTATAGTATAGAAAATAATTCTTTAGCATTATATGAAGCATTCGTGATGCGGCTGTTGAGGGAATTTGCTTTATGAGCTACCACTGTCGATTTATAGGTTTTAGTGGCTATAGCAAGTGCAGATGCTGTGTTTGTGGAGGGGTTCTTTTTGTGTAGGTGCGCCAAAGCTCTTTTGCTATGTCGTAGGAGTACTAGTTCTTCATCAAACCAGAGGTTAACTCGCTTTGGTTTGTGCTGGGTTTTAGAAGTAAGAGGGGCTACTAGGTTAAGGGTAGTTTTTAGGCACAAATGGTAACGAGTGGATATGCTATCGGGGTTGGTATCTACGGAGGAGTGGGTCTTGAGGGCGTCTGTGAGTATAGGGGTGAGGGTTTCTGCAGTGAGCTTACAGGTATTTGTAAAGGAAATGGGACTATGGCTGGCTAGTGGTAAATGTGGTGGCTTCGTGGTATAGAGGTCAAATCGTATTAAGAAGTAGTCTGACCAGGTGACTTCCAAGATGGATTCTAGGTTTATAGTTCCATTAGAGGTAAGGATCCAATCGAGGATTCTACCTTTAGTGCGAGTTGAGGCATTGACAATTTGCGTGAAGTTCTTGTCATGGACGGCCAAAGAGAGAGCAGTAGATTTATGGTCAAGTTTGTCGTCAAATCCAAGGTTAATATCTCTAAAATAATACTTTTGGTAAGTGGTTTGAGGATGGGGCTGATGAGCAACGGGATGTAAAGTTTGGTTTACTTATGTTATTGGGTTGTATGTACATGAGTAGGAAATTAAAAGTGGTTTTCGGGTTAGTGCCAAGCTTCAAGAGCAGGAGTTCATATCCAGGAACCAAGTCAATAGGGCATGGACTAAACTGCATGGAGATTTTATAGATTATTGCTACTCCACCCCCTATTTTATCATGACAATCTGTCTCGAGGATAGTAAAATTGGGGGTATTGCTAGAGTGAGAGATGGGCCGGAAGCTGGGTGTAGTCAGGATTCAGTGATAGCTAGGAAGTCTAGTTGATGATCCAGAAGTAATAGTAAACGGGGGTCAAGCCGGCGGAAAAAGAAAGAGAAGGTTCACTCAAAGGACAACGTCCAACCGTGGAGAAAGGGAGAAAGTCCCCTCAGCTGCAGTTCAGATCACCATACATGAAGCAAGCAATAATTTAAAATACTATATTTATTTATTTATATCAATTTTGAATCTTTGTAAAAAAATTATTAAATCATCTCATGTGCTAATACAACATACAAAAATATATGTCACACAACTATAAAAGAGTGCATACTATGTTAAAGTGCTAGTTTCAAATATTGGCTGCTGCAGGAAATCACAAAAGGATGAATCACATTAATCCTGAAAGTTAGTCTGGGCATGCCGTAAGGGGTGCCTCAAGCGAGTGAAGGGGATCACTCTAATGAGGAAGCCCCCAGTTGCCCTGACCAGACTAAATATATAGCAAACAAATTGTATATCAATGGCATGACCTGAACAATATTAATGATCAAGGAGACATCAAAATACTATTGATATTAATAATTCCAATAATCAATTTAGAAGCAGACAATAAACTAGAAAAGAGTTCATATTAATTCAAAAGAAAACAATAGAGCACACACACTAAAATCTAACTAAGGGATGCTGTGCGTCGACTACTAAAGTGTCATGTGGAAAGGAAACAAGATAATATGGAAAACATGGCACCGTTCAAAATTAGTAGTTTCGATGGAAATAACACATCTAACAATAAAATGCAGGTGGTATCCATCTTCGTCAGGACATAGCATTCCCGTAAACTTCATAAGTTCTTGGTCATTCATCTGTGTCTTTCTGAACGTGTTCAAATTTAAATTCAGTTTAAAAACTGTCACATATTCATTTCAGCATATTTAAGAGAAAAATACCCTGATCTCAACCCTTTGGGGGGCTGATTCCGCAATCCTGTTAATGAGTCCAGAAATTAGCAATTCGGCCACACCGGAAGGAGATCGCAATCAAATTGGATCTTTAGATTTATCCGGTCTGGTATTTCCGGTTCCGACTCCGCCTGAACAGGGTCCACGCCGGTTTGTGAACTAACACAGGTTACTTTTCTGTCATCTGATGATACAGAAGCCCGATACCAGTGGACAGAACAGATAAATGAATTGATTATATCCAAGCCAGATCTCACTTCATTTTGTGGGCATGGTAGAATGCTTTTCAACTCTTGCTCACCATCATTTGGACGATTTAACTGGTCTAAAGATCCAATTTGATTGCGATCTCCTTCCGGTGTGGCCGAATTGCTAATTTCTGGACTCATTAACAAGATTGCGGAATCAGCCCCCCAAAGGGTTGAGATCAGGGTATTTTTCTCTTAAATATGCTGAAATGTATATGTGACAGTTTCTAAACTGAATTTAAATTTGAACACGTTCAGAAAGACACAGATGAATGACCAAGAACTTATGAAGTTTACGGGAATGCTATGTCCTGACGAAGATGGATACCACCTGCATTTTATTGTTAGATGTGTTATTTCCATCGAAACTACTAATTTTGAACGGTGCCATGTTTTCCATATTATCTTGTTTCCTTTCCACATAACACTTTAGTAGTCGACGCACAGCATCCCTTAGTTAGATTTTAGTGTGTGTGCTCTATTGTTTTCTTTTGAATTAATATGAACTCTTTTCTAGTTTATTGTCTGCTTCTAAATTGATTATTGGAATTATTAATATCAATAGTATTTTGATGTCTCCTTGATCATTAATATTGTTCAGGTCATGCCATTGATATACAATTTGTTTGCTATATATTTAGTCTGGTCAGGGCAACTGGGGGCTTCCTCATTAGAGTGATCCCCTTCACTCGCTTGAGGCACCCCTTACGGCATGCCCAGACTAACTTTCAGGATTAATGTGATTCATCCTTTTGTGATTTCCTGCAGCAGCCAATATTTGAAACTAGCACTTTAACATAGTATGCACTCTTTTATAGTTGTGTGACATATATTTTTGTATGTTGTATTAGCACATGAGATGATTTAATAATTTTTTTACAAAGATTCAAAATTGATATAAATAAATAAATATAGTATTTTAAATTATTGCTTGCTTCATGTATGGTGATCTGAACTGCAGCTGAGGGGACTTTCTCCCTTTCTCCACGGTTGGACGTTGTCCTTTGAGTGAACCTTCTCTTTCTTTTTCCGCCGGCTTGACCCCTGTTTACTATTGTTTGTTGCTTCCCTTCAGCCAGCGAAGTAGGGGAAACCCATCCATTGTATTGATGATCCAGAAGTAATCATGGATATCAATGCCATGTGCTCCTAAGGAGCGTGCGTTTAACAGTGCACCTTTGAAACTAGTGGCGGAGGCTGTTGAGTGAGGTGGAGACTCCAAGTCAATAGTGGTAAGGGCTGTTAAGATAGGACCCTTGGGAGTTGTCATCTCTTGTTCTTGCTAGGCGAGAGGGGTTCACTGAGTAATGAGTTAACTGGTGTGTATAACAGAGAGGTGTTAGTAGTGTGTGGGGGATCAGTGAGAGTGGGTGTAGGTGTGATGATAGTTCTGGCATGTTCGTGACGAAAGTCTAACAAGTCTAGCTGGCCCTAGTACAGGTGTGGTGCTAAGGTCCTGGGTTACTAATGTTGTAATACTCGGGCGCGCGATACGGGTTGTGTCTGGGCACCGGAGGGTGTGTGCTGGCTGTGCAGTTGTATACGCTGCTGAGCCAGTACAGTTTGGATAGTTATGCATCTTGCGGGTCTGTCGCAGGGGTGTATTAGTTTTGCGTGTGGTATTAGGGTAACACTCAGATGGTGTTTTGGTAGGCGTAGACGACGGATGTTGGAACTGAGCGGGTGCCTGGAGAGGAAAACCCCGGAGACCTGGAAGAAAAGGAGGAAAGGGGGTACCGAGCCACACTCTCCAACCCAAAGATGGTAGGGGATACTGGAGTGCTCACTCCCCGAGGAAGGAAAATTACGCTGAAGGAAACCCCACTCTGCCCTACTCTTCCCCAACAAAAAGTCATGGAAGAGCGGGGGGCAGGGGGGATCTATCGGGTGCATTTAAGGCCCTAAACAGAAATTCCCTCCACCTGAAACATCGCATTTAAACCCTGTCACCAAAAACGTCTATGCTTTGCTTTCCCTGTCACATGAGTGGCAAGCATTGTAATACTGCAACCCAAAAACGGCCCTGCGTTGTTTTGTTTTACCTAAATGACATGAAGCTATGCACTGCATCCATAAACAGCCCTGCATTGCTTGTGTTCCATCTGAATGCCAAAAGGTTATGCACGACATCCAAAAACGGCCTTGTTTTATTTTAATTCACATGAGGGGCAAGGATTTCAACATTACAACCCGATACGGCTTTTGCTTTCCATTTCATTTGAATGGCAGCCCTTGAAACACTGCAAGCGGAAAAAAAACCTGCTTGCACACATGTGAAATAGAAAAATGACTTTAAAAAGCCACTGTGAACGGATAGCTCTGCTCGCACAGAAATGTCAAGGAAATAGGATGTGGGGGGCGGGGAGGTTGACTAAACAATGTACATTATGTTTCCACCCAAAAGACTTCAATCACCTTGGAAGAGGCTCATAATACCAGAAAATAGTTTTTTGGCTTAGGCAGGAAACTTCTCAATTAAAAGCCCCGCTTCACACTGGAAGTCGCACCTACTAGTGAACCAGTCTGCAATGTCATGTGATGTACTGAGGGCGTTATAATTCCCTGCTCTGCCAGAATTGAAGGCAGGGGCTCAGGGATTTCAAGGAAAGCAAGTGTGGCTAAAAACTTGACTGGGAGATGCGACTTCCTCCTGCACCCACAACCAAGAACCAACTGACAACTTCATAGGGGGTAATAAGAATCTCTGGTCACCGGCTGTGGGGGATAAAGAGCCCTCCCACAGAGGGGGACCGATCTTCCCAAGTGACATTAAAGGACGATTCCATTATTTGGAATTTTTGTAGCAATTAGAATGAGAGATCATTTTATTTTAAGCTATGTTTTTATGTAATTTCCAGGCAGTTTTTAAGAGCTAAAGTGCATTTTCCTAGGACTTTGGGGACTGAAATGGCCAGTTAAGACTAGTTTCTTGCTGCTCTGAAGATGTGACAATTATGAGATTTGATGGAAAGATGGAAGGTGAAATTAGGAACATGCTTGATCATTTGCAGAGTCATAACTGTTACACATTTTATGAAAATGACAAAAAGGTGCCTAAGGGCCATGCTACTTCGTACTGAGTTGGCAATCGGCTTACCCAATTCCCTGTGACCCACTAAAACCACATATCTATTTCATTAACTTCCTGATTAGAGCCAGGTCAACCGGACTGATCAGAGACCTTCAGTGCCTCTATTTTATAAATTTGGTGCCCCATGTGAGGTGCGCTCCCACCGGTGCTTCCATTTCCTCAACCCACATCCCTCCTGCCTCCTGGCCCGCCCATCACCCCCGATTGGCCCTCCTTCCTAACAACAGTAAAGTTGGGCAAACAAGCACATCTGCACGCCCGCATTGACTTCCTGATTAGAGCCAGGTAAGCCGGACTACCCAGAGACATCCAGTGCCTCTATTTTATAAATTTGGTGCCCCATGTGAGGTGCGCTCCCACCGGTGCTTCCATTTCCTCAACCCGCATTCCTCCCGCCTCCCGGCCCGCGCACCAACCCATATTGGCTGCCTTGGTGCCTTTAGCCCTCTGCCCGGCAGCCCCTGCGGCTAAGGCCCTAAGGCAAAGGGCAGCTCCTACTGAGGTGGCGCCAGATTGTGGGGGTCATTCTGAGATGGGCGGTAAGGAACACCGGGCACCATTAAGGAGACCTGTGCCGGTAATCCCTTACCGCCCAATTCCGAGGTCCCTTAGCGGGAACCGTAAAGGACATGTGGTCTGACCACACATCCTTTACGGGTCCCGCTAAAGGACCAGGGCGCTAATAACAGGCCTACTATTCGCGGGCCCGTTATTAGCGCCTTCCCCATTCCCATTGAGCCCTATGGGGGCTCAAATGGGAATGGGGAATGGTTGGTTGAATGGGGACTTACCGGGTCCTCCAGGGTCGGAATGACCCGGTAAGTCCCCATTCAACCACATCGGTGCCAGACCCGGTTTTGGAGGCAGCCATGGCGCAAATAGCACCATGGCTACCTCCAAACTCGGAATGAGGACCTGTGTCTGCAAGGGCCCCAAGGCAAAGGGCAGCTCCTACTGAGGCAGCACCAGATCGTGTCTGCAAGGGCCCCAAGGGAAAGGGTGGGTCCAGATCCTGTCTGCAAGGGCCCCAAGGCAAAGGGCAGATCCTACTGAGGCGGCTCCAGATCGTGTCTGCCGGTGTCAGCAGGGGAAGCCAGTGGCCAGCCGTCAACCAGCATCTACTAGGACCAGTACGGTAGGAGTGGCCTAGAAGCCCGTCCCCCTTCAAACTTAATCTGCGCCCTAATTTCAAACTGCACTGTCTGATATTCAATTTTGCATGGTTAGCTGTAGGCCTCTCTCCCAATATACAGGACTCTCGGATCTAGCTGTGCCCTATTTCAAACTGCACTGTCTGATATTCAATTTTGCATTGCTGGCCGTGGCCCTCTCTCCCACTATGCAGGACTTTCAAATCTAGCTGTGCCAGTTGCAAATTGCACTTCTGACTGTAGGCCTCTCTCCCACTATGCAGGACTCTCAGATCTAGCTGTGCCCCAATTTAAAACTTCACTGTTGAAATTCAATTTTGTATTGTTGGCCATGGGCCTCTCTCCCACTATACGGTACTCTCAGGTCTAGCTGTGCCCCATTTCAAACTGCATTGTCTGATATTCAATTTTGCATTGTTAGCTGTAGGCCTCTCTCCCACTGTGCAGGACTCTCAAGTCTAGCTGTGTCCTGTAATCAGATTCTATTGTCTGGTATTCAATTCGTATTGTTGGGTGTGGGCCTCTCTCCCACTGTTCAAGACTCTCAAAAATAGCTGTGTCCTATTGCCAAACTGCCTCTACCCTTAGAGATTAGCACTCATTGACCAGATCCACATCTAGAAACCACCATTACAGAACAGCACTGTATTTACCAGCCTGTGCCCTCTAGAATGGTACTGCGATTACTAGCTTGCATCCCCCAGGTTAGTACTGTGATTGTACCTTCTTCCCCAGGATAAGACTGGTAATTGTTCGTTAGACTAAACACTAAACTTGGAGATTGGCACACATTGACCAATTCACATCTAGAGAACATCACTGTGAAGTGGTACTGTGATTATTGGCTCGTGCCTCGCGAGGCAACACAGTGACTATCAGTTTGCGCCCATTAGGACAATTCTGTAGCTGTTAGCTATACCCTTCCTGAAACAACACAGCATTTGTTTACTGCAGTAAGTTTCTTTCAGGGAGACTGTGATGGGGAACCAGTAGCAACGGACCTGTTAAGGGAAAATGATTAAGAACAGAACCACAGGGAGGGGCATACGTCACCAACCACAGCAGACAAAATGATGATAAACCTAATTGACACAGTCAAGACCCGGACTACATCTCCCAGAATGCCTCACCAGATGCATCCTTCATATAAAAGCCAGTAACAGGGAAAAGAAAGTAGGGAAAGAAGGAGAAAATCCACGTTTTAAATGGACTCTCACAGTTAGGGGTTAAAACAAATGCCAACTCCACACGGATGGAGCAGGAGGAGGGGAGCACCTGAGATTAATTGCTGGGGAGGAGGAGCACACGGGGTTAAAGCTGCACCAAACAACTCAACGGCCCTCATTACAACACCGGCTCTAAACCATGGCGCTATTAGCACCATGGTTGGTGTTGGTGTTGTAACGAGTCTGCCATGGTGAAATGGGGAAATGCCACCCCATTCCAAGGTTGGCGGGGCGCGGTATTTCCCCATTTCCCCATGGCCCTTCCCCATTCCCATTTTTGCCCCATAGGGCTCAATGGGAATGGGGCAGGCAACAATTACAGTACCGCAAATTGCGGTACCGTAATTGCCTGCGAGGTCCCTTTGCGGGTCCCTACTTTAACGGCTGGTCCAGACCAGCCGTTCAAGTCGGGTCCCGCAAAGGGACCTCGTAGTAAGGCGCTAAGTGGTTAACGGCGCCGCAGCCTTTCACAGCGCCATTAACCACTTAGCGCCTGGGTCGTAATGAGGCCCAACGTGTGTCTCATTTTGCAGGAGTGGAAGGCGACTACCGGTGTGTACTCCAAGTGGGAAGAGGCCAGTTCCCAACACCGGTGGGCTTATTAGAGAAAAGAGGGAACTCTGCCGGACGACCCCTTACCGATACGGCAGACAACTCGGTGAGCAGAGCGGAGGACAGTCCCAATGAGAAGGAGCTGTTCACAGTGTAGAAAACAACTCCGGGAAGTTTTGAGTTTATTTTTCCAATTCCGAGGGCGGCAAGGAGCAGCCATATACTGGAGAGACTGCGACTGCCAGCCGGCAATCAAAGGCTGGATCTCTCTGCCCTCGAGTGATTAGACGGGCGTGTGAAGAAAACGCTCAATCACGGCACGAACGGCAAGTTGTTAACGGAGGACTTTAACGTTTGAGGCTCGCGGTACGAACTGGGGTTTTGCTAGTTTTGGATTTGCCGTGACGAACTGCCTTGGTTTAAAAATACCGCAATCCTTGTTTTACAAGGTATGAACTTGTTTTCTTAAAGATACATCGTAACCCTTATTTCCCTTTAACGTTCTGAAAAGGGATCCACGTAGAGCCTTGTTTTCAATATAATTTTTACTGGAAACTTTTTGCAGAACAAACCGTATGCAACTTGAAGTGCTGTCCAATAAATCTTATTTGTCAAACTCCTCTGTTTTCTCCGGCTCACTACTTAACAGTGGTGGCAGCGGTGGGATTCTGTAGAGACACGTCTACCCTGGCATAATGGAGGCAGTCCTAAAAGCATTGGCTGAAGGCCAGCAACAATTACAACAGCTGGTGCAGGTGCAAGGACATCAAGCCCAAGCAGATCGACAAGCCCTGCAACAGGCTCTACAGGTACAAACAGCAGCCCAAGAGCAAGGCAGGGAAGCCCTGCAAATTCTGGGGGCATCAGTAGCGGCACACAGGTCACATCCAGCCATTCCACCCACAGTGCTTCAAAAGTACCAGGCGGGAGAAGATCCCAGTTTTTTCTTTGTGAATTTTGAACGAATAGCCCGAGCAGCTCAATGGCCACAGGACTGAGGGTCTTTCTTTTTGGCGCCCCTTCCCACAGGAGTAATGCAAGGAGCGTATCAGGCGGCAAATCCAAACGGGGACACCCCGTATGCGGACATCAAGAAGTCAGTACTGGAGAGACTAGGGATGGACGAGGAATCCTATAGGCTCCAATTTCGGGAAACCAGACTAAAACCCGGCGAAAGCCCAAGGCAGCTGTTTTACAGAATACAAGATTTAACGGAGAAATGGTTGCAAACCAATACCACCACAATTAGGCAAATCAAAGAGAAGGTAATGCTGGAGCAATTTATTGAAGCAGTACCAGGACCCATCCAACGGTGGGTTAGGCAACATCACCATCTGACATTGTCCGAAGCCATAGATGTGGCCACAGCCTACCAAAAATCTACTCCTGGCAGTGTTGCAGCACCACCAGCAAGGCATCGCTATGACCTTTCCGCCTTGCACAGTAACCACCGGGGAGGTGTGCCTGAGCCACAGGTCAGACCGGAACTTAAGACAAACAACGGAACAAACATAACAAAAGGGCAGGCACCCCAATGCTTTGAATGCGGGGAATGGGGCCACATCGCCCGGTTCTGTGCCAGGAGAAACAAGACCGAACCCATGGAAATAGGCACCTTACAACAGCATGGAAATAGAAGAAGACTGCCCTATGTGATAGAGGTAACAGTGGATGGTCATCCTCAACAAGCCATGATGGATAGTGGAACCCGGCAGACAGCCATACAACCACATGTGAGTGAACAAGATCCAGGACAGGTGAGAACTATTGACATTAAATGTGTATATGGGGAGGTTAAAGGGTATCCAACAAAAGACGTTGTGTTAGGGTTACAGGGAAAAGAGATACTTGTTACAGTGGCCATTATTCCCACCCTACTCGCTCCTGTGCTAATAGGGACAGACATTCCTGTATTTGATAAATGGTTAAAGGAAGCTCCTTTTGCAGAAACCAAGATAAGAGGAAGGAACATAAGGGAAAAACCCACCAAGAACCAGAGAAGGGAGAATAACCGGACCTGGGAAAAGGGAATGGATATTGCCCTCATAGACTGGCGGGTGGGGGGATCATCTGCCATCCTTCAGGACCGAAGTTGGTCTTGACGAGACTCTAAAGCGAGCTCGCGAACAAGCCTTAACCATAAAAGAAACACCATCTGCCACTCCCTACTTCAAGGAAAAACAAGGGCTTTATTATAGGGTAACCCGAGGAACAGACAACCAAGAAAAGGAACAACTGTTGGTTCCCCAGTCTTATCGGAAGACACTGATCCAACTGGCACATGATCATTCCACAGGGGGTCACTTAGCCAAAAACATGACGGGGAAGAGGGTGTTAAAGAATTTCTACTGGCCTGAGATATACGCGGAAATAGCTAGATATTGCTAGGAGTGTGTCATATGTCAAAAAACGAGTAATCATACCCCGGCTCGGGTACCCCTGCAAAGAATGCCTTTGATCAAGGAGCCATTCCAAAGGATAAGAATGGACATAGTCGGTCCATTAGAACCCTCCAGTAGAGGATTCCGGTTCCTCCTGGTCATAGTGGACTACGTCACCACATATCCCGAGGCTTTCCCTTTAAGAGGAACCTCCACCAGACAGGTGTGCGATGTCCTGTTACCGTTCTTTGCTAGCGTGGGAATACCCCTTGAGATAGTGACAGACCAAGGGAGTAATTTCATGTCGGTGGTAATGAAGGAGGTGTGTAAAACCCTAGGTATACATCACTTGAAAACCTCAGTGTATCACCCACAAACAGATGGGTTTGTGGAGAGATATAACAAGACCATTAAACAAATGATAAAGAGAGCCACCAGCCCTACCGGTTTGGGGTGGGAGCGGGTGTTGCCATGGGTGTTAATGGTACTCAGGGATACCCCACAATCATCTACAGGTTACTCCCCTTTTGAGCTGTTATTCGGAAGACAACCCAAATCGGTGTTATGAATCCTAAAGGACAACTGGGAACAACAAGAGGAAACGTCCCTCACAGACTATGTTCATGACCTGAGGGAGCAATTGGGAAAACTGAGGGACTATGCTCAGGAAAACTTGGGTAGAGCACAAGAAAAACAAGAGAAATATTATGATCAGGGGAGCAGACCTAGATCCTTGAAGATAGGGGAAAATGTACTGGTGCTACTACCTACCCACACAAACAAAATGCTGGCTCAATGGCACGGGCCTTATCAGATAACCAAAATCTTAGGACCTGTGAAATATGAGGTGGAACAACCAGAACGAAAAAATAAATATCAGAATTATCATACCAATCTACCCAAGTTGTGGAAAGAAGGAACCCAAAGTGTGCTGTGTTCAGCCTTATCAGACATGTCTGTCCCAGAACAATTGATCCCAAACCACCCTAGTGGTATACAGGATGTGCAATTGGCGGAGCAACTAAGTGAGACCCAAAGAACTGAGTTGTTTTCTACACTACACTACACCCGATATCCGAGACCTTTTCTGGCATACCAGAGTGGACCCATTTGGCTACACATTCAATACCTATAGAGGAGGGGAAAACGGTACGCCTCCGACCCTACCTGGGAACCATCGTGCCTTCAAAAAGCGCCTGGTGCTCCCCTACAGTATTAGTGCCAAAACCAGATGGTACAACCAGGTTCTGCATGGACTTTAGGCAGTTAAATGCTATTTCACGGTATGAAGCGTATCCGATGCCCAGAATTGATGAGCTGATAGAAAAACTGGGTTCAGCCACATTCCTGAGCGCCCTGGACTTAACAAAGGGATATTGGCAGATTCCCCTCAAGCCGGCTGACCAAGAGAAAACTGCGTTCGCCACACCACAGGGTCTGTTCCAATTCAGTCTTGCCCTTTGGACTACATGGGGCTCCAGCTACCTTCCAAGCCCTAATGGACCAAATACTGAGGCCTCATGATCAGTATGCGGCTGCGTACTTAGACGATATTGTAATATTCAGCAAAACGTGGAACGAACATTTGTCACACTTAACCCAAGTATTAACCCAACAAAAAAAGAAATCGAAACTGGCAGCCAAAACCACAAAATATCTGGGGTATGAGGTAGGGGGTGGTATTGTAACCCCATTACTAGACAAAATCCAATCCCTACAAAAGCTAAAAATGCCTGAAACCAGAAAAGAAATGAGAGCCTTTCTAAAATGTGTGGGGTACTACAGGAGATTCCTGCCATATTTTTCAACCATAGCAGCCCCCCTTACGGACTCACTGAAAACAAACCGACCCCTATACATCTCTCCTGAGGCAAAACAGGCATTTCTGAAATGAATACAAATGATTTCCTCTAAACCAGTTATCCATTGTCCAGATTTTGGCAAAGAGTTCTACTGGCAAACGGATGCCTTGGGATGTGGTCTAGGAGCGGTACTCTCACAGGGTACCGAGCAAAACCTGTGTCCAATAGCGTTCATCAGTAGGAAACTCCTTCCCCATGAGATTCCGTATTCAACCCTTGAAAAAGAATGCCTAGCAATTAAATGGGCAGTAGAGTCACTCAGATATTACCTACTGGGGAGGCGGTTTACCCTCTTTACTGATCATGCTCCACTGAAATGGTTGGCAACACAGAAAGACTCCAACCATAGAGTACTACGGTGGTTCTTGACTCTACAACCATATCACTTCATAACAGTTCACAAACCTGGAAAGTATCAGTGCGTGGCTGACTATTTATCAAGAGCAATAGACATGCCGAACGGCATGGGTCTTCGGGGGGGGGGGGGGAGTATGTGATGGTGAACCAGTAGCAGCGGACCTGTTAAGGGAAAATTATAAAGAACAGAACCGCAGGGAGGGGCATACGTCACCAACCACAGCAGACAAAATGATGATAAACCTAATTGACACAGTCAAGACCCGGACTACATCTCCAAGAATGCCTCACTAGATGCATCCTCCATATAAAAGCCAGCAACGGGGAAAAGAAAGTAGGGAAAGAAGGCGAAAATCCACATTTCCCTATTTACATGGACTCTCACAGTTAGGGGTTAAAACAAATGCCAACTCCGCACGGATGGAGCAGGGAGGAGGGGAATTAGCATCAGCTGTAATGAGTCCAGGGAGGGGAGCACCTGAGATTAATTGCTTGGGAGGAGGGGCACAGGGGGTTAAAGCTGCACCAAACAACTCAACGGGTGTCTAATTTTGCAGGAGTGGAAGGCGACTGCCGGCGTGGACTCCGAGTAGGAAGAGGCCAGCTCCCAACACCGGTGGGCTTATTAGAGAAAAGAGGGAACTCCGCCGGACGACCCCTTACTGATACGGCAGACAACTCGGTGAGTGGAGCGGAGGACAGTCCCAATGAGAAGGAGCTGTTCACAGTGTAGAAAACAACTCTGGGAAGTTTTGAGTTTATTTTTCCAATTCCGAGGGTGGCGAGGAGCGGCCGTATACTGGACAGACTGCGACCGCCAGCCGGCAATCAAAGGCTGGATCTTTCTGCCCTTGGGTGATTAGACGGGCGTGTGAAGAAAACGCTCAATCACGGCACGAACGGCAAGTTGTTAACGGAGGACTTTTACACTTGAGGCTCACGGTACGAACTGGGGTTTTGCTATTTTTGGATTTTTGCCGTGACGAACTGCCTTGGTTTAAAAATACAGCAATCCTTGTTTTACACAGTATGAACTTGTTTTCTTAAAGGTACATCGTAACCCTTGTTTCCCTGTAACGTTCTGAAAAGGGAACCACATAGGGCCTTGTTTGCACTAACATTTTGACTGGAGACTTTTTGCAGAACAAACTATATGCAACTTGAAGTGCTGTCCAATAAATCTTATTTGTCAAACTCCTCTGGTGTCTCCGGCTCACTACTTAACAGAGACCCACACTAGGGACAACCACTGGAATATCCCAGCGATATAACCCTAGTAAACCTCCTTAACTTAACTCAAGACAGCATCTGAACCACCCAGCAATATCACCTGACTAGACCACCCAAAAGACTGAGCCCAAACTTGCACCTGGAAAATCCCCAACACCCAGTCCAACACCCCAAGAAAGCCAGACCAAAGCAAAAAAGACCAACTCGGTGTCAACTAACATGAATAAAAACCAACAAAAAACGCCCAACCTCAAAAATGCTGCGCAAACAAACTGGACCAAAGGAAATACAAAGAAAAAGAGCACAAAGGGCAAACACAACTGAACACCACCGAAGACTCACAACTGCAGAACACACTCCCACAGACAGGAACGACAACAGAACCAGCGCAGAGTGAAGAGAGAAATCCCTCTACCCAACTCCTTACCTCGCAAATAACCAGGTACCAGAACGAGCCAACCCAATGTACAAATCAACAGACAACCAAACACAACCACGCAGAAAAAGAACAGACATCGCTAAAAATAGCAAAAACATAATCGACACACTAACACCTTACATCACCAAAACAAGAGTACCTTCCACTCGACAGCCACAAAATTTAGAAGAGGAACCTGAGGAAAACAAAAACCCAAGATTGAACCTAGAAGAACTTTTCGACGACACAGACACAACGATACAAACTCCTCAACAAGAGATCGACCTGGAAGGAAATCGCAACACCAGTCAGAAGACAATGCCGACATTTAAACACAAACCAAACTACACCTTCAAAATCCACTGCAACCTGATTAATGCAAGATCCATGTCAAAACACTCAAAGATCTTTGACCTTCTCTGCGACAACAACATTGACATCCTATTCATCACAGAAACATGGCTGGATGACAACTACAAAAATCATACTCCAAACCTTCCTCCCCACCAACTCAAATGCCTTCAGGTAAACTAGAAATATTGAAAAAGGAGGAGGCATCGCAATAGCATTCAAAGGACACCTGAAAATTAAAACAGACAAACGTTTCAACATCATCAACTGCGAACCCATGGTCATACACCTATCAGCGAACTCAAACCCCAACATCACATTCATCCTGGTGTACAGACCACCGACATACGATGCAACCTTCGTCGATAACTTCATAGAAGCCATCACCAACATAGCCATCGAGCACGAACATCTAATAATCCTGGAGGATTTCAACATTTGTTAGAAGAAAAGCACGCCAACCCCCAAAACTCACTAATTGGGCAGCTTACAACCATGAAATTACAACCGTTGGTCAAAGGGGCAACACACTCGGCAGGACACACCCTTCACGCAATCTTCGCCAAGGAAAAACGTATCACCATGGCACCACCAATACAAATACTGTGGAGCGACCATCTCATCACCCCATTCATGATCACACTACCAACTCAAGTCATCATCCAGCCCCCCAAACTCACAAACATCACTAAAAGAAACTGGAAAACCGTAAAAGCAAGCAACCTAATGGAACAACTGGAGATGACCAAACCTTCAACTACAGAACTGAAGCTGGCAGACCTAGACGGGAAAGCGGAGCTACTCCACAAATGGATTGCTGATACAATTGGAAACATCGCCCCGGAAAAACCATTTACCCCCTCAAAAAAAAGAGCAACGGCAAAATGGTTCACCGCACTACTAAGCACCATTAAGAAGAACAAGAAGCTGGAATTGGAATGGAGGAAAGAATACAACCAAGACAAGAAAACAGTGTTCCAGAAACAAATCTGTGCATACAAGAAGGAAATTCAAAAGGCAAAGAGAAGACATTATGATGACAGAATCACCAATGCCACCAACACACAAAAAGAAATGTTCAGCATCCTAAAAGAAATGAGAAACCCACCTGGTTGCGACAACACTCCAACCACTTCAGAGAAACTTTGCAACAACTTGGCAGACCATTTCAAGAACAAAATCAATGACATCCGACAAATCACACAAAACAGACCAACCAACCAACCAGACCTAACTAAGAGCCACAGAACAAACTCCAAAACTTTCCTGAAATATCAGCAGAGGCATTCGCCAAGCTGGTAAAACACAGCAAGAAAGCGGGATCATCCATGGATCCCTGCCCCCCCCCCCCACCGAAATCTACAAATCAATCCTTGCACAAGGAACGCCATCAGAATACTACAGAAACCTCCAAAATGTTTCACTCACAACAGGAACTGTACCAGGATCCTTCAAATCAGCATATATCCAACCACTTTTTAAAAAACACAAGTGGTGACGTGGAAGACCTCTTCAACTAAAGACTGATTTCAAACATCCCCTACCCGGCAAAACTCCTAGAAACGTACGTATGCAAATTAACCCAAGAACAGATAGAAAGAATAAACCTGCTAGAACAAGCACAAGTCGGTTTCAGACCCACAAGAGGAACAGAATCGGCGCTACTATCCATCTGGGACGACCTAAAAACAAACGCAGACTCCAACACAACCTCAGCTCTGATTCTGCAGGACCTCTCCGCAGCCTTCGACACAGTAAGCCACAACACCCTAACCAAAAGATTGGAAGATATAGGTATAACAGGCACTACTCTGGACTAAATCATTCCTAGCAGACAGAACAGAAACCGTATGGATAAAACCCTTTGAATCTACTCCATGAGTTAACGACTGTGGAGTCCCACAGGGACCCTCACTATCCCCAATATACTTCAACATCTACCAGACTACAGTAATCAGGATCTTCAAAAAATACAACATCACATGCTACAACTACGCAGGCGACACTTAAATCATCTACAAAATCGAAGACACTCAAAGAGATCACTCAACCCTAATTGAGTATCTAAAAGAAGTTGTTTACTGGATGAACGCCAACAACTTGAAAATCAACCCAGGAAAGACAGAAATCATGATTATAGCCAAAAACCAAGAGAACAATACCTATGTTCCCTGGCAGATGGAAACGGGAACCGTGCCCACACCACCTAAGGTAGTTAAAAAGCTAGGAATGCTGATGGACAACACCCTAACCTTAGAACCACACATAAACGCAATAATCAAGAAATGCTTCTTCCTCCTTCACACAAGAAGAATATTACCTTTCCTCTCCTTCACCCACAAAACACTCAAAATTGTCGCCCTCATCATGTCAAGAATCGGCTACGCAAACAGCCTCTACCTCGGGATGCCAGAATACCTTGTGAAGAAACTACAATGCATCCAAAATGCAGCAGCCAGACTCCTCCTCAAACTATCCAGAAGAGACCACATTACTCCAGCACTAAAAATACTACATTGGCTCCCAATCAAACACCGTATCACATTCAAAACAATGTGCATAACACATGGGCAATCAGTGGACAGGGAGCAGAATGCCTACAAAAGAAAATAACAATCTACAAGCCAACGAGACTCCTCAGATCAAGCAATGACATCCACCTGGAATCAAAACCATACGTAAAAAATAAAATAAAAACTAGGGGCTCCTCTTCCTCCCACCTGGCTGCAAAAACCTGGAACAACATCCCGAAAGAAATAAGAAACACCAAAGACCACCTACCATTCAGAAAACTACTAAAAACCTGGCTCTTCAACACTGCAGAATCAAATTGAAACAACCAAACAATTGAACATGAAACAAAAAGAACAGGTTGATATAATTTAGGATGACACAGACAACACCCAGAACTGACTAAGAAAAACTCTTACAACAACAAGAGAGACACTGCAAGGTGAAATAGGACACTAGCGACAACCCCATGAGGACAGAATTAGCATCCCTGCCCAAAGCCATCTACCAAACTCACCCACTCCATGCACGCTACCTAGTCCCATACTTAGATGGAATTGTGAAAGTTAGCGGTTGCTGCATTTCGACGGGGTCGTGGACTTTGGCATGCGCCAGGCTCGGACGTAATTGTGAATGATGGCAGGTGCCACGCCTGGACATAGGTGCTAATGTTGGCATGTGTCGCGCTTGGATAGGATTGTGAACGGTGGCCTGTGTGAGCAAATGAATAGGATTGTGAATGTCGACCATTGACACGTGTAGATGGACTAGCGGTTTGTTGACCGATGCCAGGTCTGGAGTGCCTGGGGAATGCTACCGAGGCCAGACTTGGAATCGCCAACATTTGCTTGCCACACATATAGACAGGTTTCAAAGGTGGCCAGGGCCCGAGCTTGGGCACAGTTGTGAATATGGGCGTGCGTCATATATGGAAGGGATTGCGCATCACTTCTAGACAACAATGCCAATAACCAACCTACTAACAATCTCATCCCTCTGAATACACCTCTCAAACTCTAACCAAACACAACCACAACTCTATAGCACAACAAATCGCACAAACTTCACTACACCGCAACAACAAAACAAACCACACATACTCGCACAACAACACACAATGGCTACCGACCAGAAAACACCCCAAGCCCAGCGAACGGTTTTTAACCGGGCTGAGGCTGATCACGGCACATCACTGCTCTCTTGCACTTTTCCTGCTTATTCCCACTAACTGACCCCCTTCCTTTTCAGAGACGCCAGAGCGCCAGGGGACCACTCCGGTGGTCATCCTGCGTGGTCCAAATATCCTTTCACATTAACAGATGCGAGGGGCCCATATCTAGAGCTAGTAACTAGGGTGATGGAGGCATGACTAGCCGGGAGATGTAGGACTTCGGTGGAGCTGGGGTAGCTAGAAGGTAGTTGGTCATCAGATGGTGGCATGAAGGGAGCTATACGTGGGGAAGCCTGGCAACATCATGTAATGGACACTGATGATGCCAGGTGTCCTTTTAGCTTGCTGCACATCCCCAATTTTGCAGAACGTGCAGCAGAGTTCTTTGCTGATGCACTTCTATTTTGCAGTAATAAATACTTGTTATCCTGGCAAGTGGTGTCTTGGGCCTTTTTCCCTAGCGGGCTGTATTTTTTCTGGTGTGAGCGTTAAATGGTGTCCCTTCATCTATTTGAATTCTATTCTTATAGTGAAACATACGTTTCACTTCTATGATTATGGGCAGAGCTTATTAAATTGGGGTGGATGCAAAATAATTATTTACAAGCAATAGAAATATGCATGTACATGTCAAAAGAAGAAAGGCATACAAATAACAGGAAAAGGGCAAGAGAGATCTTTACCAATTATGCTGCGCAACATATCACTGTTTCCATGCCCTCACTAACTTCTAGTGCACCCTCCGCTCTACAGCACCCACTATTTACCTGTTTTTCCAAGATGCAGGTACTTGATTTCAACGCGTCCCATCACTTTCAGGAGCTGTCTGGGTCTAAAGCATTACTTTTGCTGGAAACTCTTACCTATTTTTTAGAACTTAAGCTATTGCATTTTTTAAAGCTTATGCATGTTAATGCTTCATATGTAAAATCAACACATATCTTTTTGTAATTATATTTGACTACATCCAAATTACACTTGTTTTTTAATGGTTGATATTGCTTTAGTAATTCTTACATTGCCCGTGTTTACTAAACCTTTGTGAACACAAATTAAACAAAAACAGTGTAAGGAAGACACATATTAAGCAAAAAAAACAAAGATTTCTTTTTAAATGAGAGCACAGCATCTCATTGGTGATATCAGTTTGGGGCACAATCCCAAAAGGATCTTTCATAATATCCGAGGCTCATGAATTGAACTCGGCTGCTCTCAATGTTGAGATAAAAATAAATAGGGCAAGTGGAAAAAGCCACTAACTTGCCCCACTCCATCAAGTAAAGGACCACCTGCCTGTCAAGGCCCTTTTTAATGCCAGCAATGTATCTGTGCAGCTGAGAGACTGTCTTGATGTCTCTAACCTGGACTTAACCCCTTCTGTGGATTTCCTTTAAACTATGCAAAGAAGATTGGATTCAGTAAAACAGGTTCCTGAAACACCTGTGTCCCCGCAGGAGAGTCAGTCGCTTGTCAGGCCTGTGTCACTGCAGGAGAGTCAGTCACTTGTCAGGCCTGTGTCACTGCAGGAGAGTCAGTCGCTTGTCAGGCCAGTGGCTGAATGGTCAGTGAATCAGTCCTGTGTCAGACCTTGAAGCTCAAACCGTCCAAGATTGAATTCCTACTGTTGACCAACAACACCCTTACAGCCAGACCTGGCTCGCTATCATGAACCACGAGGGCTTTACAGCCCAGCTACTCACATGTGCCAAGTCCCTTGGTTTCGACATTGACAGACAAGTCTTCTATAAACAGCGCATAGCAAGGAAGACACAAACCGCTTGGTACCAACCTTTTATGCTGCGGAAAATCAAGCCCTTCATCCCAGAAAACAACTTCAGATCTGCTACCAAGCCTTGGTCCTCTCCCAGTTGGATGGTGAAATGCCCTTCTGGAAGGCCTTCTGGCGACTACCCTGGCTCCCTGAGCTGCGTCCTGCATGCTGCAGCACAGTTCAAAGGACTCTGCACATTCGACCACATCACTCCGACCCTCATTGAACTGCACTGGCTCCCGCTGCAACTGCAAGCCTGTATCATCAACAAATCCGGCTGCATCATCTAAATGCCTGTCACCTTGAAGTCCCCAAGCTACCTCACTGAGAACCTCAGCATCTGCGGAGGCCAGTGATCCACCAGAAGTAAGGACATGTGCAGACTTGAAACCCATCAGTGCAGGAAGGAAAGAACCAGAATACAGGCCTACTCTTTCTATGCCCGCACTCTGGAACCTTCGCCCAGTGAACATCAGACTCCTCCTGTCGCTTCTACATTTCAGGAAGGAGCTCAAGACCCTCCTCTTAAAGGAATGGCTCCTCCCTAATGCCTAGGTCCATACACCCCCCACTCCACAGCCTACCCAAGACTGGGTGATCTGCTCCCCACTGTTTCCTCACCTTGTTGCATGTAGATCCTTTGCTCCCAAATTGCCTGCACTCGTCCTCCACTATTAGCTGCCTGTCCCCTTGTGTATCTACTTCCCTCAGCAGGTTCTTCCCCTAACGACTGTAAAGCGCTTTGTTGCTTCCCAAAGCCAGGTCCGCGCTCAATAAATACCATAATACTACTGTAGGGTTGAGAAGAGATTTCAGCAATGCTTGGTGTGTGTAATGCATACAGTCACATGTCAGGAGTCCAGCGCAAGCACTGTTGGTTACATAATTAGGTGCCAAGATCATCTGTGAAAGGTCCTCAGGGCTGGGGCTGTCATTCATGACAGACAACATAAATGGTGACTGATGGTTCCTCAGACTAACTGCCTTCCATGCGGACCACAACGAATGCGAAAAGGTACATATATATTTACTCAGTACTTAGACATTTTGCCCATACTTCTTAATCAAATAGGGTTCAGTTGAGAATGTGTGTATGTAATAACCTCGACATGTTTGGTTCTCAGGGCCTTAATTGTCCATCTTTTCTCTGAAACTAGGGCTTGCAACCTTTGACTATCCACATGTTTTAGACTTAAGTTCTCATCAGCCTGGCCAGCAAAGCCAACTGGGAGGGATCATGGGTAGTAGTAAATAAGTTTATTCAGATATAAAATTCATTCAAAACACATTATATTAACAAACATTACACTTTTGACAACTTGCCAACATTAAAAGCGAAATAGGGTAGTTAAAAAGTCTCTAAAACTTAAATCTATTGACTACTTCCAGGGATGCCTTTATAAAATGTGCTAAATCGTATAAAAACCAAACGTTGTCGCACTGCGTTACATAAGCCAAACTACACCCGCATGTCTGCAAGCAGTTTGCTTTCAGATGTGGTCTGATCCATTGCCTTCTGAGCTGTAGTAAAAATCCAGCATGAAGTGCGCTAAATCCTCCTTATGCCTCAGCCTGCAGGGCAAATCCCTTCCACTTCAAGGCATGATGTCCTGGCTCTCAATGCTAGCACGTTTAGCTTGGCACGTAAGATGTTCTTTCAGCACTCTGCCGTCTTTATTTTGGCGATTGCTGGCGTGCTACCATCATGAGTTGGTCTGGGGCAATACAATTTGAGGGAGGATAAAATTGCACATATCATCCAATGAGCCTTTGGCTCGAGTTCTCCTGCTTCATCCTTTAGATGAGTGTTGCGTGCCTACGCCACAGTTCTCCCAGCGCCATTACATCATTCAACCTCCATCTCTTCAACAGATCAAGACCATGGTTAAAGCAGAGCCCCAAATGCTTGATATTTATGTTTATGGACTCTCTCAATGCAATCCCAATATTTGGGTTCGTCCAAATACAATTCCAGGAACCTCTGCTGGGCTTCTAGGGCAATACTAACCATCTTCAGCTCATACCTTAATACATCCCCTGGGGCTCTGTGTGGAACACCTGTGATCCTACGCATTCCAGAGTTCAGCAATATGTCAAGGTGTCCACATGGGGCTGCCCCCCAGATCTCTGCACCACAGAGAATTGCTGTATTCATTTTTGACCTAAGGATTTGAATGCAGTTATCAAGGTGTTTACCGCCAAAATTGTGGTAAAAGCGTTAATTTAAAACTGCCTGTTTAGCTACCATATTTATGTGGTTGCTCCATGCTCCCCCTCTCAAGAATGTCGAGGCCATGTAGTTATATTCCTCCACCAACTCTATGATCTCATTATCTAATGCCCAAGTAAATGAGGATTCTTTTTTTTGCCTAAGACCAGTACCTTGGTTTTTAAAGTGTTCATCCTGAGGCCATTAACCGAGAAGTATTTTTTGGAATATTCCAAGCTCCTTTGGAAACCCCTTTGTGTCAAGTTCAGAAGCACTGTGTCGCGGGCATATAGTAGGCTACTAAACTTTGTGTTATTTAAAACTGGCGAGATTAATCCTTGGGGTTCCTTATGTGGTTCAGAATCGCTGAGGAATTAAGAAAAAAGTAATGGGGCTCAGGGGCATCCATGTTTTACTCCAGCGCTCATCATAAAGCTTTCTGGGAGTTGTAGTCCAAACTGTCTGGCAAAACAAAGGCTACAAACCCTGGCTCTAAACTGTAGCATGTCCTGAAACAATGCAGGCAATGAGGCAATGATAATAACACCCATTATCATATCGCTTAGAAGTGGGAGGACTCCAGCAGGACGGGTTAGAATAGCCTGTGATCAGGTGATGACAGTGTGGAACACAGAGGCATTGCAGTTTGCCCCAGATAATTTGCCGGGGGAAGCAAGGTGGCGGACCGCCTCCTCATGGGGTGAACACCCGTCTATATTTTTCATGAACAGAAGGAAGTTGGAGGTCTCTATTCCTTCACTGTGTCAAGTCTATATGCACCATTCCAGCTGAAGAAAAGTGTACTAGAAAACTGAGATCTTACTGGACATAAGCCGGGATGCAAATCTGAAATATTAAAAGAGATGGCGACAATTGGGCAGGTTTTATAGAGTCACTCCAAAGGGCCCACAACACTGAGCTGTTTGGAATAATCCCAGGTATGATCCCATGTAACATTTGTACAGTGCTGTACAAGGCGCTACTCACATCTCTACACACTACATTTATAGGTGGTGTTATTACCCAAATAAATGATATTCGGTGATCACATTCGGAACACTGAGCGTCTGAGTGGGCACTGGCAAATGCTTAAATAGCTGAGCTATCTTGAGCTCTTACGCTGTACGATAAGGGAAATTGGGCAACGCTGGAAACCTGAAACATAAGACCCTTCCCAGAAGAATTTTTGATATTCAGTTTAAACAAATTCTTTGATAAGTAATTAACAAGAAGAAGCACCTGTCTTCTACCTTCCTGAAATTGCTTTAATTTAGATGAAAAGCACAGACATTCATAGTGTTTTCAGGGTGCACTATCCGTTGGCCAGTAAGAATGGTGGCTGTCTCTATCTACAGAATGGAGCTGGCGAGTGATTTTTTTATGGCTGGCCAGTAGCTTGCACCCTGGTGTATTACAGGGATATGTCACTAGGAGTAACCCTGAAAGAGCAAACAGTGAAGAAACCCAAGGGGTTTGTGGCAGACCTCTGTCATCACTATAAGGGAACCCTGATCTAAGAGATTATGGAGCTACACGTATTCAATAGCCAAGGTTTTAAATCTTTAATGTGCTTTTCTGCCCCATCTACATTACACTCCTTATAAATGGCATTAATAATAGAATAGAGTGTACTAATGGGGATGGAACCTGGTATCGGGGCATTTGGACCTGCCCATGTCTTACGAACATCTGGGCAGATGAAAAGTCACTCAGGACTAGAATTGAGAAGCACCTGTGTGAAATGAAGACTAGACGCTCAAGAAGAATAACATTTCTGATCTGTTGATTCATGATTATTATTTAGTAAATACTGTAATAACTGGAGGGAGCCTTAAATTAATGAATAAAGAGCACAAATGAAAGGAGTGAGGAGTCTATGCTTGAAATGAATGTGTGATGGGCCTGGGGGAGACGATTTATACTAGAAATAAAGGGGTGATGCGCCTGGAGGAGGCAGTCTATGCTAGAAAGCAAAGGGGTGACGGGCCTGGAGAAGGTCTATGCTAGAAATGAAAGGAGCAGTGCACCTGGAAGAGGCATTCTATGCTAGAAATAAAAGGGGTGATGGGCCTGGCGGAGACATTCTATGCTAGAAATGAAAGGAGTGATGGGTCTGTAGGAGGCATTCTATGCTAGAAATGAAAGGGGTGATGGACCTGGCAGGGACATTCCATGCTAGAAAAGAAAGGAGTGATGGACCTGGCGCAGACATTCTATGCTAGAAATGAAAGGGGTGATGGGCCTGGAGGAGACATTCTATACTAGAAATGAAAGGAGTGATGGGTCTGTAGGAGGCATTCTATGCTAGAGATGAAAGAGTCGATGGGCCTGGACGAGACACTCTATGCTAGAAATGAAAGGGGTGATGCGCCTGGAGACGGTCTCTGCCAGAAATGAAAGGAGCTATGCACCTGGAAGAGGCATTCTATGCTAGCTATGAAAGGGGCGATGGGCCTGGAGGGGACAGTCTATACTAGAAAATAAAGGTTTAAACCGGTTTGCAATATGAGAAACCTGAAGTTGTCTCACCCACTAGTCCCCGGAGATCTGTCATCCAGGTGGCCAGGACACGGCCATCGCTACTGGATCCAGTTCCTGGGGGTGGACCATTGGGGGAGGATCACTTGGATGGGGGATCTTCGGGGAGAGGAAGTGGGACACCGACGGATGAGACGCGGTACCCCCTTCCTTATAATACCTTTTTCCCCATCCTACCCCGTAGAATACTTAGAAGCTCTACCAACCCCTAGCTCCCCTTTTCCGACACAAACACTTTCTTACACCGTGAAAGACAACGGACTAACACCAGAGCCGTTGACCTGACATGTCCCAACACAAAGGTCAGGCAGAGTCGGGAAATTGACAATCACTATACACACCTGACAGCCCTTTCCCTTCTCCACAGGGATAAATGGCAGAGCACACTTTGAGCAAGGACAAACACACAAGGAAGTAGCTATTCCTGGACGGCAGTTCAAACGGAGAAAAAAGGTAGCGAGATCGGAAAGGACAACAAGGAGGGAAGTGCCCTTGCCCTTTTTGACCCAAACCTGCAAAGCCTCTGTGAAAGAAATCATGAGCCCGGGAACTACAGCTGACATGTGGTGTAACAGTTGTCAATGGTGCACGGGACCCTCCCGCACTGATAACCAAGGCAGGGAGATGTGCTTGCTAACGTGGTACCGTCCTTGACTCCAGAGATAAGAAACGACAAGGAGTTCAGCACAGCCGGTGAGTCGGAGGGAGAACCGATAGTAAACTGGACGGTGTTCAGCAAAGGTTGCAAATGGCACCATGCTATGAACAAAGAACTTGTGTGCTAATGAACTTTTAAAGCCCAGGGAAAGACCAGCTGCAGAGTGGTTCGGCGCCACGTGGACACCCATTCGAAAGACTCTGGCTGGGCCCCTTTTCTTGTGAACATTATAGTACCAAGAGGCCGTAGAAAAGGCCGGCATAAAGAGTTCAGGTGGTCATACAAGGGTCGAGCCAAAATCCCTTGCACAATCGAAAGTCCTTAACCCAATACCAATGTTTTGCCATTGTGAAACAGGGATGTGCGCCAGGCCGAGGGAATCGCTGTACGAACAGTAAATGTGTGAAGCCTGACTGGGGGCTGTTAAAAGCTAAGGGAAGTGAATCCCGCAAGGTATTATAACTAAGTGAACTGTGTGAAACTGGCAAATGTGAACCCGACTGAGGGAGGCCAACTTAGCACAAAGGATCGGAGCCCGGTTGAGGGGGATCCACGGGTGAAGGGAAATCACCCGACAGGAAGATTACTGAAAGGAACTTTTGTTTAGTTGTTTATAGCACATGCTGCCCTCTGAGGCAAGAGATTTGGTGTAAAAGAGACTTGGCCACAGAAGGAAAAGTTCCTTCTGTGGCCTCGATGCCTTTGGGCTGCCAGTGCACTTTATAAATGCAAATAAATGCAAATAAAAAAGGCCCTGATATTTTGGAAACAAACTGTAAGCTTTTGCTGGAGAAGCACAGGCGTGTGCTGTGCTCGAGAGTACTGCCTTGTCCCGTGCTAAAAAATGTGGGGAAGGGATACACCACTTACATCATTGTGACTTATCATTTTGTGAACACTTCTTTCTTTTCTGGTGAACATTATCCCACACTATTTTGTAACTTAGCCGTAAGGATTGGCAGTAGTTTTCTTTTTAGTATAATCCCTTTTTATTTGACAAGACACCACTAGGACTGCCACATTATTATTTTAGGCGTTTTTCTCACCCTTTAACTGTGATCACTTGTGTCTGTCTTTACTGTTGCCACCATGAGTTCCTTACATATGGTGTCAGCGTGGGACGTGACTCAATTGAAACTAATTGGGGATCCAAACAATTTCAAAAAAGTACTCGGAGAGCTTCTAACCCTTCTGTTGCCACCAACAGAGTGGATTAGCCCCTTGACCCTCTCGGGCCTTATTGTAAGTAAATTTGTCCATTTTGGATTGTGCCTCAGCCCCCTGCTCTCCCCGATCCCCGCTCGGTGCATTCTCTTCCCTCTCCCCCCTCCTGCCTCCCATCCCGCCCCCCTGGCCCTGATTGGCCCGATCTCAGCTCTTAATTCACCCTCCCAAGGCAGACCTCTGCCTGGCAGCCCCTGTGGCTAGGGGCCTCAAGGCAAAGGGCGTCTCCCTCAGAGGCGGCTCCATATCGTGTCTGCAGGTGTCAGACGGGGAAGCCAGTGGCCAGCCGTCAACCAGCTGCGACTAGTAAGATAGGAGTGGCCTGGGTGAGGAATAGAGCCATCAGTCTTCCCTGAAAACTCTGCCACATAGCAACCTTACCTACACTAGAATAACACTGTGATTATTAGCCTGTGCCAGGCTGGAAAAGTGCTCTGACTATTGACGTGCATTGCACCCTCAGAGACTTGGTGACAGGACCATGAGTGCCACACTTGGATAGTACTGCTGATTTGTATCCTGTGCCAATCTGAGATAACGCTGTTATTATTGGCTGTATGTAAACTGCATTGTGAAACCTAGGCCTTTCTCCCACTATACAGGACACTCAGACCTAGGTGTGCTTTTTTCCCTCCGGTATTTAAATTGCATTGTGAAAGTATTTAAATTGCATTGTGAAAATATTTAAACTGCATTGTAAAATTATATAAATTGCATTGTGAAACCTAGGCATTTCTCCCACTATACAGGACTCTTAGACCTGGGCTTTTCTCCCACTATACAGGACTATCAGACCTAGGTGTGCTTTTTTCCTCCGGTATTTAAACATCATTGTGAAAGTATTTAAATTACATTGCGAAAATATTGAACTGCATTGTGAAACCGAGGCCTTTCTCCCACTATACAGGACTCTTAAACCTAGGCCTTTCTTCCACTAAACAGGACTCTCAGACCTAGGTGTGCTTTTTTTCTCTCCGGTATTTGAACTGCATTGTTAAAGTATTTATCTCCTCTCATCTCTCCCCTCTTAAATCCATCTACCACTCTGCCATCCGCTCCCTATGCCTTCTCTCACCTCTTGATTCCATCTCCTCCTCCCTCACCTCTCTAGGTTGGCTCTCTTTTCACTCCCAGCTCAAATTCAAGTTCCACTGTCTTGTTTTCAAATCCCTCTATGGTCTTGCTCCCCCCTTCTTTCCTTCTACTCCCCTTCTCGTCCTCTCCGCTCTGCTAATCTTTTCCTACTCTCTCCTCCTCCTCCACCCTGCGCCCCCTCCCACTTCCACTCCTTCCAACTCCTTGCTCCCTTCCACTGGAACCGCCTCCCCATTCACATCCACTCTTCTCCCTCCTATCCTTCCTTTCGCTCTTCTCTAAAATCTTACCTCTTCCACTCACCTCCCTAACACCCCACGTTCCTTTCCTCCTCTCTTCCCCTTTGGCCTCACCTCTTGCTCCTCCTCTTCCATACCCTCTCCATCCCTCCTACCTCCTTCCTCCCTTCTCCCTGCTCGTTTCTAGTCTCACCTTTTCTTCTCTTCTTCCCTCACATTCTTGCATTTCCTCTTTCCCCCGTTCTTACCTCCTCCAACACCTACTACTCCCTTGCACACCTCTCCCCTCCCACACCCTCCTCATCGCTGCAATATTGTAAGCTGTTCTTTATACTGTTTTCAGGTTGTGGTTCAATTGTCATCTTAAGCTTGCTGTACATTTATTGGTTCTCATGTAAAGCACTTTGGAGTAAATGGCTATATAGATTCAATAAAATACAAATACAAATTTAAATTGCATTGTGAAAGTATTTAACTGCATTGTGAAACCTAGGCCTTTCTCCCACTATATAGGACTCTCAGACCTAGGTGTGTTGTCTCCGGTGTTTAAACTACATTGTGAAAGTAGTGCTGTCTTTGGCTCTTGGCTTCTTAGCAAAGCGTTCACCTAGCAAACTGTTCTACTATTGTCTGAGCTTTTGTCATTTTGTTCAATTGTCTACTATTGTCTCGTCTCTCTTTGTCTCGTTTGACTGCGCCCCTCGCTGTGTCCTTCCTTAGTGTTCTCTCCTCCCACAGCCTTACCTCCCCCTTCTCTCCTCTCCCTACCTACTCCATGGGGCTCTCTGTCTCTCCTATATTTTCTAACTGCTTCTCTATAGACTATCCTGCTCTCCTCACTAAATCTGGTAGGAAGAAGTCTAAAAAGGACATCCTGGTCTCCAACCCAGGCCTCCCTATCGCTGACACCTATATCAGTGCTTCCTCCAGGCAAACCCTCACCGGCATCCTCTTGTCGTTCCCTCGCCAGACCTATGGACTCTCCATATGGTCTCTGTGCTTTCTCCTTTCTCTTCTTCTCCCATTAATGGTGGCACCCGGTGGGAGGCCCTCCTGGCCTCCTTTCACTCCTCTCCTTCCACTCCTCTAGGGTCATCATTAATGTTTACCTGAATGATACTGTGTTGGTCCAAGGCACTCAGGCCAACCTTCTCTTTGATAGACGCTTCCCGCACCTCATCAATTTCCTTTCTTCTCCTCCTGTCCCCTCTCTTCCCTCCACAGCTTCCTTGCCTCCCCCTGTTGTCTCCTTGGCTACCTTGCCCTCTCCTCCTTCCTCTTCTGCCCCCCTCAGGCTTCTTCTATACCTCCGCAGGGCGTGCCTCTGATTTGTACCCCTCCCCGGAAGTCTTTCAAGGATGGTAACTTTCTCCATATTGCCACTCTCACTCAGCTGTCAAACACTCCTCTGACATCTGCCGCCTCCTTGAAGAACTTGACTGCAATGTTCTCGGTCTCACTGAGACATGGTTCACGGCCAGCTCTGCCACAAGCGTTGACACTCTCCTCCCTGACGGCTACAAGATCCTCTCGACGTCCAGGCCCAATCGTTCCGGAGGGGGAGTAGCCCTGATCTTCCCCGAGTGGATTCCTGCCTCTGTCACTCCTACGCAGGCCTACTCCTCTTTCGAATGCCTCATCTGCAGGCTCTCTCTCTCTCTCCTAGCCATTCCCTTACTGTGGCTACCATCTATCGGCCACCTGGTCAGATCTCCTCTTTCCTCTCTCAGTGGGAGGACATCTCCTCTTCCGTCCTGGTCTTGACCACTCAACTCCTCCTTCTTCGAGACTTTAACAGCCACCTGGATGCTTCCTGTCCTTCCTCTGGACTCTTTTGCGACCTCTGCAACTCTCTCTCACTCTTGTATTTGTATTTGTTTTATTTGTATTGGGCACCCGGCACGTGGGCACCTGGGCGCATATCTTGAAGGAACATAGGTTACAAAAAGATGAGACAGTTCTAAGCAGTACAGAAGATACAAATAAGATTTGAGCAATTTACAGAGTATCATTCAAGTAATAGCAAGTTACAGAAGAGTGCTCAGTTCAATCAGAGTAGTTAACAAGAAAATAATAGATGCAATGAGAATAATATTAAGTAACGTGTAGCAATGAGAGGGAAAGGAGGACAAGACATACAAGGTGTGTAAGTGAAGTCGGGAGAGCAATTTTCTTCTGGCCGACTCACTCTGCAGGGCACACTCTGGATGTTCTGATCTCTACAGACCTTCCCCTTTCTATCCCTCTCACCACTCCTCTATCCTTGAGTGATCACTTTCTCCTTTCCTAACAACTCACTCTCTTCACCCCTCAGGCCAAGCCAACTCCTGCACTGCCACCTACCTTCTCGGTCATCCGACCCATGAAGCGTGTGTCAGTTGAGGCTTTCGCCGCCACTTTCTCACCCCCCCCCTCCCACTTCGACTGACTCACACCTTGGCACAGCCCTTTCTATGCTCCACTCTGCTATATCAGATACTCTTGATGTTCTTGCCCCTGTCATGAGAATCTGCTTAAAGCCCAAAGCAAAGTGCAACTCCTGGTACGACTCAGACCTTGTCACCCTTAAAGGCAAGTGCAGGGTGGCTGAGAGGAAATGGCAGGCATCTTCTGCATCCTCTGACAAACTAGCCTGCCACCTGCTCCAAAGGCAATAACGACTCTCTGTCCTCACTTAGAAGAGAGCTCACATCCAAGCCCACATCTCTGCGGCATTTAACAATTCAGCCGAACTTTTTAAAATCTGCAAGGAGCTGGCCAATCCTGCTGCAGTCTCTACCTCTCCTGGCCCCCTGCATGGCCCCGGCTTCTCATTTCATCTCTAAAACTTAGGACAGCCTGTCCTCTCTCTCTTCCTCTCCTCTTTCTCCCTCTACTCCCTGCTCTTCCTCTGGCCCTTCTGTGGCCACCTCTTCTCCCTCCTTCTCTGCCTTTCCCCTCTTCTCCCCAGACAAGGTTTCTAGACAAGTCTGATCTATGAAAGTCTTGTCAAAACGGGTTCTTCCGTGTTCCTCTAAAACCATCAAGAAACCACATTGACAGCCTGGCTCCTGCCTTGGCCGACTTCTGTAACAACTCATTCACCACTGGAGTCTTCCCTTCACCCTCTGACGCATTCCTTTATGCACCTTCTTCTTAAGAAACCTTCAGCCCTGCTAACTGCCGCCCAATCTCCATCACTCCTTTCCTGTGCAAATTCCTGGAAAAGCTGGCCATCTCCTAGCTTAATCTTCACACTGAATCGGTTGGCTGTCTCCATGACCATCAGTCTGCCTTCAGAGCTGCCAGAAGCATGTAAACTGCTCTCCTGAACATCCGTGAAGACCTGCTCTCCAACCTTGACTCCAATACCCCTGTGTCCTCATCTTACTTGATCTCTTTTCTGCCTTTGACACAGTCAACCATGCCATCCTGCTAACCGTCTCTGTGATAACCTGGGTATCTCCGATCAGACCCTGGCTTGGCTGACCTCTTTCCTCTCTGATCGACCCTGCCATGTCCAAATTGGGTCCTTCCTCTCCTCTATCTCCATCTCTATCTCTACCAGTGGTGTTCCCCAGGGGTCTAAACTCTCTCCCTGGCTGTTCAACCAACACCTGGCTCTTCTTGCCCACTGCATTGCCGCTCTCTGCCCCAACTTTCAGTACTATGCGGATGACACCCAGCTCATTTTCAGGCTCCCTTCCACCACCTCTTCTTCTCTCATCTATGACTGTCTGTCCGCTATCCATGAGTGGGGTGCCGCCCATGATCTCTGCCTTAATGCCAGTAAGACTGAGATTCTGCTCATCAGCACACATGCTCCCTCCTTTCTTGTCGCTCTTTGGCCGGCCTCTCTGTTAGGCAGAATCCTGTGCAGTTCCCTCAGGGACCACTACCTAGGATTAGGACTACAGGTGAGAGCAATAAATCCCCTTTGGTATCAGTCTGTACAACAAAGATTTAGTTGGTAGCTGTGGCTAAGCAGTCAGACTTATCTCAAGAGGGAGATGAGCAGTATTCAGGGTTTACACAATAGGTATCACAGTACTATGGAACAAGGAAACACTGACCAAAGCTTTGTATCAAGAAGAGAATATATATTTATTTTATACACATCTAGTTCGACAGATGAATCACAGTTGATAAAGTAAGTTAAGTTTAGTCAAGGAAAAGTATATACAACTCCCCATTCAACTGTACACAAGTTTGCTGTAGAGTGAAAACTGAGCAAAACGGCACAGTAAAAACCAACTACAAATGGCACTCTAGCAATTTAACGAACAGGAGGGAAAGCACAAGTTAAACCGAAATATCTTCAGACACCCCCTAGCAACACTTCCCTGAAGTTTTGTGAACAAGTAATGTACAGTAACACTTTAGCAGAAAGATAAGTGAATGAAAACTGAGCAAAATGGCACTCCATAAGTTAAAACAGTAGGAAGGAAGACGGGTTTAGAAGATTTAGGTGCATCAACACAATTCTCATTGAAAATCAATCTAGTGAAAGCATATCTAACAAATCAGCCAGAGTCAATAGGCCTGAGCCAGAGTCAGTGGTACAGGACCAAGAGCTTAGGAGCAAAAATGTTCTTATAGCTGCAGTCAAGTCTTTGGTAGACGAATATTGAAAAGGTAGATGCGAGGTGAAAGACAATGTTAAGAGAGGCGGCCAACCTGACAAGTAGATAAAGGATTTAAAACACCTTTAGGGCTACCACGGGAAAGGGAGGCCTGGTGGAACAATGTACCTTAAACGTGAAGAAGGGGAGCCTGCGGTGGCGGTTGTTCCTGGTAGTTCCTGCAGTTTGAGGGGTCCAGCAGAGGAAGAGAGGCTCTCGTCATGGAGGAAGGTTCGAGTCACTGCACTACCCAGGGATGAAACCAGCCGCGGTGCTGCCAAACGAAGTTTAAAAGGTACGCTCCTACGGTCCGGGTCAATAGCTGCCTGGCTATCCGGTCTCCAAGTGCGGGGCACTGTCGATTCGACCAAGGCAGGTCCGGGGAAGCGATGGGTGAACTGGTTGGTCCCACCAGCTCAAGGGAAGAAGGCTCTTTCGACAAAGATCTCCTCTCGTCGTGTGGAAGAAAAGTGGTGAGACGATCCGGCAGGGCTTCACCGGTGTTGTAGATGCTGAAGATGTCTGTGGCTCCTCTCCCCTTCGGTTCCGTAGTTCCAGTGGCGACGTCTTGCTCTTCCAGTCCTCAGAACCCTGCTTTTATGCAGAAAGGGACCCATTCATACAGCCTAGCTGTCACTCACACAGTGGAGTGGTCTTCTTGGCGGGAGACCCTCCAGCCTATCAGGTTAGAGTGCGACCTGAGTTGCTGTGGAAACTCTGTCTGGGGGTTCTACTCCCCCTCCCAAACAACAGACCCACCCCAGACTCAGAGGCACAGAAAGGAGGGCTTCTTGGCAGAAGCCCGCCAAAAGGACGAACAAAGGATCCCCAACCTGGGTTAGGAGTTTAGAGTAAGACACGAGAAAGAATTTATATTAAAGTCTGGCAAATAAAACCTACCGGAGTAAAGTTAATAATAAAATAAACCGGCGGTATGTTAGAGGCTGACAGTAAAAGTGTTAGCCTCGAACAATGGGAAAATCCCATGTGAAAATATTCGCAGTCGAATATTTACGGTAGTAACCACTGACACCAGCCAGAAACTTTAGAGAGCAGGTCTTTAAGGTACCCCCTCGAAAATGAACCCAAGGGAAAAACTACTAACCCTTTCCAGTACCTCCATAGTAAGATGGGTTGGACTGGTTAAGTTCATAAGATTTGACTAGTAAAGTCAATGGGGACTTTACATGCCCTGGGAGACAGTAGTCAGCCCCAGGGTATGGAGTCTATGTTTGGGGGTCGCTACGACACCCCTGTGTCACTGCACTGAGAGTGCTGTGTAACACATGTGAATAAAGATGGTTCCTATGGGCGAGAGAAAATCCCATAGGCATTAAACACAAAAATAGCCTAGAACACACATAGTAAAAATGCCTAAGAGTGGGAAATGAGTCTCACTCTTAGCATGAGAAAAAAAGAAACCCCTCAAATCCAGCAAAGCTGCTGGGGGACTCTATAGGTAAGGGAAGTTAGCCATAGAATGAGAATTCTCCCTAACACTCTCTTGGCCCTCTTCCTTCTCCCACCTGTGAGGCTGAAAACCTTGTGGTCATCTTCGACTCCACTCTCTCCTTCTCTAGTCACATCTCTGGCATCTCTAAGTACATCACACTCCCAGCTGCACCTCCTCAGAGTTATTCTTCCCTTCCTCACTTTCCCCCAGACGCTCACTGTCTCCAGAGCTCTGGTTCTCTCTGAGCTTGACTGCTGCAACAGCCTCTTTTTAAATCTACCTGCCTCTACTCTCCGTCCTCTACAACTCATCCAGGACAGGACTGTGATACTTGTCCTTGGCCTCAAGCCCAGGGATCATATCTCTGCAGCCTTGAAATCTCTCCATTGGCTCCCAGTGGCTGCAAGGATCAAGTTCAAGACCCTCTGCATTGTCCACAAGGCTTTCTGGGGCCTGGGACTGCAATACCTCAAATTCTCTCTTCGGAAATATCTTCCTACTCTAGCTCTTAGCTCCTCCAACTCCAACTCCTTGAGGGTCAGTCGCTTCTCCAAGCAACGAGTTGGGGCAGATCTCTTTCTTCAGCTGGCGTCTCCATCTGGAACGGCCTCCCTGCCTCTCTGAAACTCGAGCAGAACCATCTCCGGTTCCGAAAGCACCTCAAGACCTACCTCTTTGCTTCTGCCTTCTCTCTTCCTCTCCCCTGCTGATCTCCTGTCTGATACTGCACTGGTCACCTGGACACCCTTTGGATTTGGGCCCAGGTCCCTGCCTGTCAAGCTGCAAACCTGCACTGCCTCTTGGCACCCCCTGTACTTGTGGTCTGTATCTGTAACCCTACAGTCCCCTCTCCTGCACTTAATAGACACCCGTTGGCTGCACTTCTTGTTGTTTCCTGTTCCTTTGTCCTGCACTTGTCCAACCTCCCACCCCCCACCAGCACTTCTCTCCCTCCCCATTCCCCTGCAATAGCGTGATCTGAATGTCACTAGGCCTAGTATGATCTTTGTTTTTTTGTCCTCCCTCTGCCCCCCCTTGCCTTGTCACTCCTTGAAACACTTGTGTATAGGCGCGTTATAAATGCCATATCATAAGTCCACAGAGAGGCCGGCCTAACTACTAATCCAGCTAAATGCAGACTGGCCCAGTCAGCCATAAAATAGCTCGGCTTCTTTGTAGGGAATTGGAATGTACAGCCTCAACATGAGAAGGTGAAAGCCATCCTAGATACACGAACACCCAAGACCAAACGAGATCTTAGATCCTTTCTCGGGTTAATAGGATATTACCGTAGGTTTATCCCTACCTTTTCAGACAAAACAGCTAGGCTGACAGACAAACCTAAGAATGCCAAACCCCAGAAACTTCATTGGATAATATATGTTATAACACCCTAAAACAGACTCTGTGCCAGAACCTAATCCTGAAGGTAGACATCTCTAAAGAGTTTATATTACAGATGGATGCCTCCCTTACAGGGTTAGGAGCAGTCATGTCCCAGGTTTGTGACAGATTAGAACACCCAATTTATTTACAAGTCGCAAGCTTTTCCCACGTGAAAAAAATACTCTGTGTTGGAACTAGAGGCCCTGGCCATCAAGTGGGCCATTATCTATCTTAGCTACTACCTATTAGGAAGAAAGTTCACACACGTTACAGACCACTCGAGCCTAGTTTGGATTAGCCAATGCAAAGATTCCAACCCTCGGGTCATGCAATGGTTTCCCCAGAGATCTGTCATCCAGGAGGCCAGGACACGGCCATTGCTATTGGATCCAGTACCTGGGGGAGGACCAGTGGGGGAGGATCACCTGGATGGGGGTCTTCAGGGAGTGGAAGTGGGACACCGATGGGTGAGAAGCAGTACCCCCTTCCTTACAATACCTTTTCCCCATCCTACCCCGTAGGATAATTAGAAGCTCTACCCTCCCGCCCCCCTGTTCCTACACAAACACTTTCTTACACCGTGAAAGACGATGGACTAACACCAGAGCTGTTTACCTGACATGTCCCAACACAAAGGTCAGGCAGAGTCAGGCAATTGACAATAACTACACACATCTGACAGCCCTTTCCCTTCCCCACGGGGATAAAAGGCGGAGCACGAGAGCACACTTTGAGCAAGGACAAACGCACAAGGAGGCAGCTATTCCAGGACGGCAGTTCAAACAGAGAAGAAAGGCGCTGAGACCGGAGAGGAGAACTATCCTGACTAGGATGGCCAGGCGTACCCTCCCGATACCCCTCCTCACCTCCTTCTTCAGTAGAGCTGTTCTGGGTCTCCGAAGATTCCTTTCGCCAGGATTTTCTGACTTCCTGTGCCTTCTGGTCCTTTGGCTTCTTCTCCTTCTCGTGAAAATAAGGCCTGGCTCCCCCAGAGGCCACCTTGACTGGGAACGTAACCCAAGCCAAAGGGAACCCCAGGGAGCCAGCCTCAAACCAGGGAAAAAGCCGATGGCACCAAAAAACCCTGGTGGTGGTTTGTAGTACAAGGTCCTTGGGGCTAGTATTTCAAACAAGGATCCCAAACGTGAAGTCTCCCCTTCCTTGAACAACAATGGGATCCAGTTCCTGAGTAGACTGTAGTGCACAAGAACCAGCCTGATGAGGAGTGCAGATGTAATCAGCAGCCGTGCTGATCATAGACAAGAAAAGTCCTGGAGGTAGGGATGAGCTCTGAGACGGAACATGTGGAAATAATGAAGTACGTAAGAGAAGTTCTGTAAGAAGGAAAGCGCCACAAGAGTGTAATTCAAGACGTGGGAAGGTCGTGCAGCGGCAAAGAATGGACCGAAGAGTCAGAAAGGCGTTCCAAAGCGGACAAGTCAGAAAACAGAAAGGAAACAAGGAAAGCGGCCGAAACCGAGTGAAAAAGACTAAGGGCCTCATTACGAGTCCGGCGGTAACCGAGGCGGTAAAACCGCCTGGGTACCGTCGGACTCGTATTACCATTCCGCCTCCGTGATTCCTATGGGACTCGATGGGAATGGGGATCATGGAAACACCGGCAGCATCTCGTAATGCTGCCGGTGTTTCCTCGTCCGCCTGCAGGCGGGCGGTGTTAAACCCGCCAGGTCAAACCTGGTGGGAACATCACCTCCCGCCTGCAGTGGTCGGACTCAGGCGGTCCGGAAACAACGGTGGCGGCGGGTTTACCGCCACCGTTATTTCCGGACCGCCTGGGTCGTAATGAGGCCCTAAGACTCACCCTCACGGAGGATACAGAGAGCAGGCAGCGAGGGTTGCCGGAAGGAAGAGCGAGCAGAAAGAGACTAGATTGGGGCTAAAGTTAGTTAAACAGACCAGCTTAGAGAAACTGGGAAGAGTGGAATAGGAATTTTCTTCTGCAGTCCAGGAAACTGTAGACGCTTCAGTGGGCACCAAGAGACGGCTACAACGCGCCTTGCTGATGGTTGTGGCGCGTTGTTATAGTTATGGTGCCCATCTTGTGGTGGCCATCTTGAGTGAGGACTAGACCGCAACCAGATGATGCGGTTGGCAATGCACATCTCCATATTGCGTGTAAGATCTTGTACCTGTGTTTCCATCTACTCCAAACGCTCCAGGGCTGCGGCAGGACAACAACAAAGAGGAAACCCACAAAGCCTCCGTGAAAGGAATCATAAGATCGGGAACTACCACGGACGTGTGGTGTAACAGATGTCAACCGTGCACAGGACTCTCCCGCACTGATAACCGAGGCGGGGAGACACGTTTGCTACCTTGTACAATTGAATGTCCTCAACCCATTACCAAAGTTTTGACATTGTGAAACAGGCGTGTGCGCCCGGCTGAGGGAAACGCAACTGTACGAACTGTAAATGTGTTAAGACTGACTGGGGGCTTAAGAGAAAGCCTGACTGGGGGCTTAAAGGAACAGTGCACTCAAAAATGTTATTGTCCCGACCGTTCGGGCATGTTGTTTTAAGCATACTGTGGTCGACCGTAAAAAATGTTCCTATGCATCTTACCTTAGTTTGCCTCACTTTTACACATGCGAAAACAACGTGTTGGGCTATCTTCTGCTAATCTTATCCGTGGATCGACCGCCCTAAGTTCAAGTGCGCTCGCGGCAATAAATCAATACACCCACCCCTGAAGAGGACATCACTAGACGCGCTCAGCCCTATCCGCAATGCCAATGCACGTCTCGTTTCAACGTCTCTTTTGCGCAAGTTATTGACGTGTCTCCATAGAAATGGCAGGACGCTACTTTCCTCAAGAAATATGAACAGACCCTTTCTGATCAGGCATCACGCTAGTTTCTTTGTCAATAGTTTCACTGTATTTAGTTAAGAACCCAGTGGCTCGTTTCTGCTATGTTCAGCAATCTTCCTAGTACGAAGCCCCTGCGAACCATTACTTACAGTAGCAGAACTGATTTCACTCGTTACTTGCGTTTTGGTTCAATCTTTGTCGTACAATGTCAACAATACAGCCCTACTAGTACGAGCCTGAGAATTCAGAGGAGGAACTAATGGAAAGAGAAGGCTGCCCAAATAATGGGGAATCAGACAATAGTTTGAAAGATCAATCACCCAAGCATGAGCCGCAGCCGAGTCGCATGGGAGATGTTTCAACGTGGTATACCTGCAATCATTGCAAGGTCATGCCAACCGAGGTGGAGAACTACTGCTGCCAAGAAAACTCTGGATGCTCGGCCTACATAGCCGAAGAAGGCACTCCACTGCCTTGCGTTACCGAGCAGCATGACTTCAGGGCAGCAGCCTCACAAGGTCCTTGATGAGAATTATGATGGTGCTTATGCACGAACTTCACAGAACAGTTCAGCCTCACAATCCAAGTAACGAGTAAGTATACTCTAGATGTGATGTAATTTTGACTACCGAGACCATTAGAATTTCATGTTTTTCTCCTACTTTCTCTGATTTGTGATCCATCTCTCTGTAGAAATGCAGCTCTACCTTCCACAGTGCCTCGTACATAAAGCTCACACACTGTGTGCTCTGCACCAGCACTGTTCTTATGAAAGTCCTGCCATTCCGTTGTTACAATTCTATAGTATCATTACCGAAAGAATGTGCTCTGGGGAGAGGGCGAGACTGTGACAAGCCATATCCTAAGTGTACATTCATCTCCACTAAACTGCCTGTGCCCTCTCAACCCCAACCCTTCCAGTCCAGGGTTCCACCAGCCCCGACCCCCCAGTTGCTTTCATGCTGATACTCATCTGACCCCTTGCACTGACCATTCCAGAACACCCACCTCAGCCCTAATGCCGTGCATCAGTATATTATCCCAAAAGCAACACACGTCCACCTATATCACTAGGATCCAAGCAAGGCAGATGGTAGATCAAACCTCTGTGGTGTGGTATAATTATTTCTTTTAGCATATAGTGGAGACTTGTGCTGCAAGGGTTCTCGCCTTCATTTTTCTACGAGCAACTAAGCCATTGAATTTCGGATGCACTTTTTGAAGTTGGCTGCTACACTTATCAGGTTCATTCAATTAAAATATGTATGTTTCTCTTTCACAGGTGGAACAGGCTGGTGGCCTATCGTTCGTTTACATGGTGGCTTCATGGGAGGCTTGGACACCGCAATCAATGAGTAATACCCGCCTGTGTTGTTCAAGCCATTCGCAACTAATTCCCCAGTGACAGCGGACAGTACAGGGGATTTTCTCATACTGTACTTCAACCTCAAGTATACAATGTATAGTTTGTTGGTGCCATCAAAATCACCCAATTAAATAAAATACAACTGAGTAAATAAGAATATTTTTTGAGTTTTTCAGTGAGTCAAGAACACATGCAATCGTCTATGAGTGCCATGCTAGAATGGTTGTTGCCCGGGTGGACTGTGAACGAATGGAGGCACTGGAAATAATTTGCAAAGTGGTCCCATATTACACATTTTGATCTAGCTACACCCGTTTCCTATGATATAATGTGAAAATAAAATACAAAATAGGCACAGAGTGCAGAGCCACACTGGGAAATCTCCACAGTGCCCTGTAGGCCAGTCCAGCCCTGGTTGGTGCACTTTGGCGCTCACCTTGTCCCATCCATCCCCCTTCCAGTATCATGGCATTTCGCACCTATAACCGTGCACTCCCAAGGGTGCGGGGTGGGTGTGACCGCTCAAGTTGTCAAACACCATGTACACTTCAAAGGAATCTTCCGCACGTTAACCATTGTCCACATGGCCTCCCCCAGACCTTGTGTCTCCAGACTCGCCTCTTCAAAGCCCAGCCCCTGCAATCAACAAACTTTTGTGTCCCTTCAGCATTGTTCTGGCCTTTTCGCGCTCGCCTCATGCCCATCCACCCAACCTTCCAGTATCAATGGCATTTTGCACCTATGACCGTGCGCTCCCAAGGGGTTGAGGCGGGTGTGACTGCTCAAGTTGTCAAACACTATGCACACTTCAGAGGCACCTTCTGCACAGTCACCATTACTACTAACCACATATTGGACTAACTGTCACGTCTCCCGTTGCGCGCACCATTAAGAACCGCACAACCACAAGCCCCACACCACACATAACAACAAGAGCAGTCCCTGCACATAGAAAGAACCAGCAGTTTGCCTGGCGTAGGAGGACACCAGCCTGTAGCCCGGGCATCTACCATCCTTTGTTTCGCTGGCAGTTACCATGGAGACGCGCTCACGGCTGGTCATGCTCACGGAGACTCCCACGGCAACGAACATCCAGTGTCCCGTGACTACATGATCACGTCACGTCTCACACGTCCGTGAGACACATCACGTGGTTACTGAATCAGTTTAAAAGCATCTTGGCAACGTGGGTACAGCGCTTCACAGCTGATCTCTTGAGGATTGTGTACCGCTTTGATATAGCTGTTTCTGATCACGGATTTTGCGACCTCAGACGGTTCTTTGGATTTGTCTTGCCTGCCCCTCGGATTTCTGTTTATTGGATTCCACCTTGTTTCCCCGGCACCTTGACCTTGGAACTCTCTTGGACTGCCTTTGGATTATCCTCTATGAATCTAGTATCTTGGAACTTGGTTTTGACCTTCTTGCCTTGCTGGTCCATCTACATCAGACCCAGGTGTGTCCCACCTTCTAGCCGTGCAGAACGCCCATTTCACCACCACCAACCATCTGTGGCTCTTACCACATTTAGGACCCTACTAGCAACACTCCTGGGTAAGCCTTGTTAATACTGATTGTTACAGGTTACCCGTATCAATTGCACTGCTCCTGTTTAACCATTAACCATTGCCTTGCAGCGGTCAGGGGTCCTTCCGGCGTTCCTGCTACATGATTGACGGTTCAACACACCTGTGGCCTCAAGGATTGCACAGACAGTGTATCCTTTCTGTCTGTGCGGTACTTGGGGACGGAGATGCAATAATCTGCACGACCATCAAGATCAGAACACTAACTCATCTCACTGGCATTCACGGTCTAAAAAAAAAAAAAGGTAAAAAAAAAAAAAAAGACCCACACAACCATGTTTGCGTTTTTGTTACAAGCCTGGCCCTATTGCCCTATATGCTGTATGAGTAGGCCTATGCCTGTGCGCTGGAAAGGCGGCATGGTGGGTTTGTTTAGCAGATGGGAACCATTGGGATAGAGGCAGAGTGGGTGTCTATGAACACGTCATCCATTCACATACACACCCACATGTGTAAGCCTTTATAAACACCTTGAGAACATCTGGGAGATCTACTAGGTATATCGTCATAGAGCTACCGGTTCACTAGATACTCGTTCCTTTGCTTGATGAATCTGTTCATCTGTTTGCAAAAGTAAGGGTAAGTCAACTAATTACTCCCCTATGTTCATCGAACGTTACTATGAATGTTTATGTCGATTTCAACCAAATGTACTCAGGATGTTAATGTTCATGTATCTCTGACTTATGCATTAGCGATTAGTTCAGGTATTTTCTTCTTGATAACTACCACAATTCATCACTGTGCAGTGTAGTAGAAAGTGCAGTATAACAATTGTATAATAAAGTTGTCACAGAGTTAACTGGGCTAGGTTACACAGTTTTGTTGTCTTTATTCTAATTAAACTTTAAAGACAAATCTCTGGTGCAAATTGCTTTATTCACATTCATCCAGTATTAGTTTTGCTAATAGTTCATATTTCTTTATACAGATCAGACAACTTTTCCAGAATGCCATCATGTGTGATTGTCAGTTGCCATTCTGCAAGCCACGCCAAAGTTCAGGGCACTATACTGCATGTACTCCCAAAGGATATTGATTTAATAAGAATATGGCTTAGAAATTGTGGTTGTAAAGTGTACGAGATTGAAATTAGGGCCCCGGAAATCTTGCTTGACGTGAGGACCAATGGATTCTGCGTATGCTGCCTGCAGTTCACCCAGCAAGGAACCCACTAAGGAACAAGCTCCTGCCCTGATCCTGTGTGCCCTCTTGGCGTGGTGTCTCCCAGAGGAGCTGATGCCCGTAATCACTGCTGGAGCAGTGACCCGACCCACAGCTGAGCTGGAGCTTCAGCCGTCGGAAGGTAGGCCCCCTGGCTGCCCTGCCACCCTTAGCATAGAGCAGTTTCACCCGACGCCTAATCCAATCTGAAAGCACATGTAAATTGTGCTCATGTGCTGCCGTGCGTTTGTAATTGCTGCCTTTCGCACCTTCTTTATTGGAAAATCATTTGCGTGCTGAAAACCACCGCGCCTCCACTGCCTACCATGGGGCTTCTCCAATCTAAGATGGCCGCCGCCGCCGCCCCAGTTTACTGACACAGCCCAGCTGCAACCTGACCAGGCCCCCCAAGTTGCTGCTCCAATTGGCTCCTTACCCCCTTATGAGGACCAATCCCTCGCCGGCAGGTGAGCGCCGGCCCAGCCAGCCAGCCAGCCAGCCAGCCAGCCAGCCAGCCAGCCAGCCAGCCAGCCAGCCAGCCAGCCAGCCAGCCACCAGGGAGCCAGCCACCAGGGAGCCAGCCAGCCAGCCAGCCACCAGGGAGCCAGCCACCAGGGAGCCAGCCACCAGGGAGCCAGCCACCAGGGAGCCAGCCAGCCAGCCAGCCAGCCAGCCACCAGGGAGCCAGCCACCAGGGAGCCAGCCACCAGGGAGCCAGCCACCAGGGAGCCAGCCAGCCAGCCAGCCAGCCAGCCACCAGGGAGCCAGCCACCAGGGAGCCAGCCACCAGGGAGCAAGCTCCTGTCCTGCTCCTGTCCAGGGCCAGGAATCCTGGCCCTGCTTCCTGCTCTGCCTCGTCCCAATGCCCGGCTTCATCCTCCGTCCCTGGTAAGAACACCAGCCTCCAATATCAGTCGTCAGCATGCGGGACTCTTGAATGCGTCTTCTTTCAGTTCTACCCCGTGGTCCACAGCCGCCCGCTACTATAACATTTCTACCTGCTCCTTCTGACTTACACGGCCAGCGTCTGTCTCCTAGCTGCCTGCTGCCGTACTACACTACATCAGCCCACTTTGATAACACCCCGCCGTGCCGCCCGCACCCCCACTGTGCACTAAGATAAATGAGTCCCGCTCGCATATCTATCAGTCACTGCACTCTGCTTTGTGTACGGTGACTCCATGTGCATGCTCAGGCTGCCGACCCTCGACATCGGCTTTTGGCCATTGATGCACAGCAGCAAGTCGCACCTCACCCGTGACTGTACGCTCTCTGATAGTGTATCCTGGTCACTGCTGCCTCCACAACGCCTTTGCATCACATTGTGCCTTATGTGTTATTAGATCTGCATCCGGATCTCTGCTGATGTTTGTAATGTGCTTTTAAAAAATTAACATTCTGTTCATGGCTGCCTTCGTAGCATTCTGCATCACGTGACACTATATGCTTAAGGAATCATATCCTGGTCACTACTGCCTAGTAGCGAGTCGCACCTCAACTGCGATCGTGCACTTTTAAAAGTGCATCCGGATTACTGTTGCCTCTATAGCGCCACGCTTCACAGCTGACGCTTTATGCTTATGGAATTGTATCTCGATCTTTATGGCCTAATAATATGCAGGGACTTGTCTTCCTTGGATGACCCTGATTTAACGACCATTACACATTTTCACATTGCACCATTGACACTACGTTGCAAAGTGCATTCACTAGCAATGTCGCCTGCTCTGCAATGCCTCCTGTCCACGCTGCTAACCTACTATGCCTAATATTGACACTAGTGACACTACATTATAAGACGACCGCCCTATGCCAGTCACTTTGCCTTATTAACGTGGATGACCGCTCTATGCCAGTCACTTTGCCTTATTAATGTGGATGACCGCTCTATGCCAGTCACTTTGCCTTATTAATGTTGATGACCGCTCTATGCCAGTCACTTTGCCTTATTAATGTGGATGACCGCTCTATGCCAGTCACTTTGCCTTATTAATGTTGATGACTGCCCTATGCCAGTCACTTTACCTTATTATTGTGGAGGACCGCCCTATGCCACTGCTATGTTGGTACACTGCATTTTAGCTCATACTGTGATTCTCTATTCTAGATAGACCTTGCTGTTATCATCGCTCTTGCCTGCTGGTACATTGCATTTTAGCTCCTATTGTGATTTTAAATCTAGATAGACCCTGCTGCTATCATCGCTCTGCTACTCCAACCTACCATTAGCCTGCTCTTTATCAGCCTCCTCACCTGACACAGGTGTCTCCTTGCCACTTGGAACTATCTGAACACTGTGGACATGCTGCCCATCCTGTCGGCGAGTACTCTCACACTCTGCCTAGCCATCGCCTGGTCACTAGCTAAGGCCTATTGGGCAACACCCACTGGCACTATCTGCATGCCTTGCAACATCCCTTGTGTATACCCCACCACAATGTATCATAACACACCTCCACTATCTAACTCCGTCACCTACACACATCCCTCCAATCCCTACCTCAATGAACCAGCCTTATGGCTCAAACATTTCGCTACCAAACCCACTCCTAATCAACCGTGTACACTTACACTTAGAAATACTAGACTTGGTTCCAGACTGCCTTGCTCTCTGTGTGCCCAAAGCCAACATTCTAACACCATCTATGCGTCCACTCAGACTCTACCTAAACCTTCCACGACTGTGCCCAAAGAATTGAAAGGAGCACTCATCAATGCCAGATCCCTTACAGCCCATGCCCTCGATATCGCTGACCTCATCACCACCCAGAACCTCGATTTCATTGCGATCACAGAAACTTGGCTACACGCTGCCTCTGGCCCGCTCTTATCTCTCGCCATTCCCGATGGTTATTCCATCCTTAGAAGTGACTGCACTTCTAACTTGTCTAAAGGTGGCAGCGTTGCCTTCATACATAGGGAGAATATCAACATGAGACTGATCTCTAACTCTCATTGTTGCTCAGCGGAAACACTATCAGTGAAACTTTCACTCTCAACTAACAACACAGCGACACTTCACCTCATTTAGAGACCACCCGGTCCCCTATCTTCCTTCGCAGAAGATATTACGACTATCCTATCCAACAACACTAAACCTAACTCACAAGTGCTGCTGCTAAGTGACCTGAACCTTGGTCTGTCAGACCCCAAGGATCTCATGGCCACTGAAGTTACAAGCATTGTGTCAAATCTTGGTTTACAACAACGTAACCTCGAACCCACACACAACAAAGGTAGAACGCTTGATTGGATCGCAGACCTAAATTGTAATACTACGATAAGGTCCAACTCAGCCTGCGCCTGGTCCGACCACCACGTCGTCATCTTCCTACTACCAGCCACCCTTCCCAACACCAAACCTCCATTACCCCTTCTATCCCCACTAGGAATAAAAAGGACATCACCAGGGACAAGCTACTCCCACTTATCCTACCCACTCTGAACAACTGTGCCACATTTCACAACGACCCTACGGTCATGGTGGACACTTTCAACCGAACACTGCTCAAAGCTATTGACACCATAGCCCCGCTCAAACTTAGGAAAGCTAAACAACGAGCTCACTTGAACTTGTGGTTCACGCCACATCTTAGAGCTCTGCGTAAAGAAAAACGCAAGACGGAATCACTTTGGAAGAGTCTCCCTTGTGCTTCTAACAAAGACAACCTCTTCATTGCATCCCTCAATTACAAGGAAGCGATTATACAGGCTAAAAAAGAAACATATAACCTGCGCATCTCGCAAGCCGAATCGAATACGAAGGAGCTCTTCAAAATTCTCAAAGAATTAGAATCCCCTTCGCCTATACCTGATACGTGCAACAAGGACAGCGCCTGGTGCAACATCATCCAAAATGCTCTCCTCTCCAAAATAACCACCCTACAAGCCAAAATCAATGCCAAACAAAATTCCCTTCTTTCCAAATCTCTGGCACCCAAAACACCTACCACTTTCACCCAGCCCCCATTCAGCTTCACCCCTCTCTCTATCTGGGAGGTCGAAAAACATGATCAGCAACCTAAAACCCTCCAACTGCCAAGGAGACTCCTGCCCTGCCCCTATCATTAAGGAATCTGCCCACGACCTTGCACCCTTCATTACCACCTTCATTAATTCCTCATTTCACTCCGGAATTGTGCCCAACAACCTCAAGGACGCCTGGGTCATCCCACTGCTGAAAAAGCCAACACTTGATCCATCCATACCAACGAACTTCAGACCAATCACAACGGTCCCGTTCCTCCTAAAAATACTAGACAGAGCGGCCTACCTCCAGATACAGAAGCATTTGGAGACTAATAACTTACTTGGCACAAGACAATCTATCTGGATTCAGACCTAGGCATGGTACAGAAACTGCCTTATTAGATCTGAAAACCCAAATAGAGGATATAAAAGATAAAGGCAAACTAGCCCTACTATTGCTCTTGGACCTCTCTGCGGCCTTCGATTTGGTCAGTCACCAAATCCTTTGCCAACATCTGAAATCTGCGGCGCACTTTTCTGAAAATGCCACTAATTGGATAAGATCCTTCCTTGACAATAGACTCATGAGAGTATTTTCACCCACTGACTCCGCTGACCCATCCCCGGTCCCATGTGGAGTTCCCCAAGGATCGTGCGTATCCCCTACGTGCTAGAATGTTTTCACCAAACCTTTGTTCGATGTGCTTGACTATCTGGGTGTGACCTATACCAATTATGCATATGACACCCAGATACTCATCCCCATCACTGGTGATTACATCGCTGACGCCAAAGCACTGAACGACGTATACCAAGTCGTCCAAGCATGGATGGCACATCATAAGGTCTGTCTCAATGACGACAAGACAGAGCTCCTCATCCTTGGCACCCAACAAAGACTTAGCAAACTCGACCCGTCCTTCAGCACTTTCAACTTTGATGGTAACTTCATCAAAGTGGCTAAAGAGACCAAAACTCTGGGAATATACCTTGATTCCACACTGTCCCTTAACCGACGAACCAATGCAGTCGCCGCAGCACCTGCAAGTTGATCACAGCCTGCCGCCCATTCCTCTCCACCCAGAACTGCATCACTCTCGCCAGGACGTTGGTTGGGTCCAAACTTGACTACTGCAACGCACTATATCAAGGCACTAACCAACGTAACCTCAACAAACTTCAGACTGCCCAAAACAATAGGATCAGAGCAGCCCTCGCCATCCCCAGGTCGGCGCACATCTCTGACACCAGGAAGAGCTTACACTGGCTCTCCGTCGCCCAAAGAATCTCGCTCAAATCACTGACTCTCACTCACAAATGTGTTAACAACCAGGCCCCTACTTACTTAACTTCCCGCTTCTCTCAATACATCCCTTCACGGACACGGAGATCTGCCCAAGCTCAATCGCTCACTATACCGAAATACAACCTGCAGACTGCCGGTGGTGTCAGCTTCCCAGTCCTTGCATCCAAACTCTGGAACTCCGTGCCACTCTCCATCAGAACTCTCCCATCCGCCACGCTCTTCAAACATAAAGCTAAGCTATGGCTATCATCCACACCTCAATCACTACCTGCCTAAGCCACATGCTCCTCTACTCTTGCACTACCTGCACCTTGCTTGTGAATGCATTGTTTTTTTTTTTTCTTCTTTGCCTGCACATGCAGCTTGACACTTTTGTACCGCTTTGCCTTAATGTATGCACCTGTGATTATAATCTTTGACTGTATGTAACTGTACCTTGTGCTTCAAGATATGCGCCTGGTTGCCCTTGGGCCTAGTGCGCTATACAAATAAATAAAATACAAATACAAAATACCCAGGATATGTACGACCAGTCAAGGTACACAAAAAAAATGTTGACTGCGAGTTCTTCCTAAATTGCTTCCAAAAGCAATCCCAACTCAATTTCCGTATGCAGATGGCGAGGTGAGTAGTAAACATTGGGCTTCATTACAAGTCAGCTGGTCTGGAAACAACGGTGGCAGTAAATTTGCTGCCACCGTTGTTTCCAGACCAGCTGATTCTGAGTCCTGCAGGCGGGAGGTGTCACTCCCGCCAGGTCTGACCTGGCGGGAGTAACACCACCCGCCTGCAGGTGGACATGGAAACACCGGCTCTGTCACAGACGAAACTGGTGTTTCCATGGTCCCCATCCCCATGGAGTCCTATGGGACTCCATGCGAATGGGGATTTACAGAATTCCACCTCCGGAATTACCGGGTTACCGGGGTTGTAATGCCCCGGTGATTCTGGCAATCAGAAGCAGAATGGAATTACCGGTCTGGCGGCAGCCTCCCGGATTTTCCAGCGCGGCTACCGCCAGACTCGTAATGAGGCCCATTGAGTTTGTTATGTTTGTTGGTATGTAGGACAATATGCTGCATTAATAAGTATTATCTTCCATCTGTTTATCTACATCACTGTTCTATTACTCCATGTTCCATAGTCGCTGGATTCAACACAAGTGTCAAATATGTCATCTTAGGACACTTCATCTTAGGACACTTCATCTTAGTATACTTCATCTTAGTATACTTCATCTTAGTACACTTCATCTTAGTACACTTCATCTTAGTATACTTCATCTTAGTACACTTCATCTTAGTATACTTCATCTTTCCCCGCTTTCTGGAGCCTCTGACCAGTAAATGTGATCCTTGATGAAAACCTCCACAGTGCCCCTTGGAAATTATGTTTGAGAAATGTGTTGGTTGACATATCCATCTTCACTTAGAGAACATTGATGGAAGCACAGACCCTTGCAAGCGACAAAACTACAGACACGCCTTCTATCCCAATAGTGAGCCCCACCGACCCTCACAAAGTGAAATGATTTAGCATTGCATAAGTCCCCTTCCCAAGAACTAATTTTCCTTTTCAATTGTACTATTTTCAGACATTGGACTGAAAATGAAGGAGCAAGATTCTGCATCAATTTCTTTTCCGGAGTCAGCATCAACCTTATACACATACCAAGTAATTATATTACACTACTCGTTGTATGCGATTGAACTTCTTACATGTGGTATGCTTTCAATGTAAACATATCAAAATGTATTATGTTCAGTACTGGCTATTTATACAAAGTGGCAGGTATGGGTTTGTGTACGTGTGTGCCATCGTCTGCCTTTCAGTTCAGTATGTACTTTCTTCTGCATTGCATTTTTTCTGTTTCATTTTGCTTTTTAATCCGTAATAAAACAATTGATGCATTATAGGAGGATGGTGGAACTTTCGACTACTATCTCGTCCTCCTTTGGAAAAGGTCCACGGCTTGAGGTATTTCTATTCACATTTCACTTTCAAGAATCACAGTACATCCAACATTGGATACACTTTGAGACATAAATGTATGTAACCGTACACTGCTTAAAACCTTTCTGAATTTGGTAGTATCGTTTCACTTCCCCCCTAATGCAGAACAGTTACCAAGGACACATTACAGAGCAAAATACTTTGCAGGGCAACATTGTAATCACTATGTTTTACAGGGTGAACTCAAATCAAGTCATGTTTGACGGATGGATATCAGGTGAAATATGAACTAAATGTTATGATCATGTCACGTTTTAGCCATAATAATGGTCTGTGTGTGTTGCGACAGCAACCCTAACAGTATATGGTTCAAAGTCTATGTAAAATACTTAGCTTGGAGGTGTCTGTAGAATGCAAACTTTTATTGTGCACTTTGTCGGATGTATTTTTTTGTATATTACTCGATTCAAGGAATGTACTCCAGATGTGGACTTAGAAGGCGCATGGAACAAAGGTATACATATATGAAGTAATATTGGGCATCACATTTCATTATGAATACATTTTAATTATGTTGCTATCTTTTCCAATCCGTCTAGTTGTTTTCGATTTGTAGATATGTACTTATGTTTGTTTGCTTTGAAATTAAATTTGCTGTATTAAAACCATATAAAAACTGTTTTTTTTAAGTTTGATGTCGCCGTCTGCAAAGAGAACGCCACTGTTTTGAAGCAAATCAAGAAATCAAGAGTAAAGAACGTATCAGTTTGTTTTGCACAAGCTTTTGAGCAGATGTTTTAGTCTTTCTAGGTTTTTAGTTGCAACAACGCATGTTCTGTATGTGTGCAATACATTCAGTATCTTCTTCTATTTATTCTTTTAGAAGCCCAGACGTAACAGGAGTATAAAGTCGCAGACATCGCTTGAAACCAAAGATGTCGCTTGCCAAACAGGTTTCACATTGGAGCGATTAATATCTCAGGCGCAGCGTGGCACAGTCAACAAGCAGACTAGTGATGCATTTGTCCAGTGGCCAGACAATGAATGGAATGTCACATGCGACCCTTACAAAGTCAGCCTGGACCATTGCTACTTTGTGCCAGGCCGAACACATGAAAATGAAGAAAGTGAGGATTCATTGCAACTGCTTGCCGACCCCTTCACACAATCTACACCCGCTACAAATGTTCCACCAAAAAAACATTCAAAGTTAGCAGTTTCTCCAAATCATGTTGAATTATCACATCATGAACTGACGGAGATTGAAGCTTCAATGAAATTGACCGATGATCTTGCACAAGATCTCGACTTCAGTTTGCAAAGTCTTGAGGATTTGTCCACTACCGTCGACTCACAGAAATCAGTACTGCCGTACGGTTGCCTACTAAAGGACCAAAAGTACATTGTGTTCGATAGCTGCCTGACAGAGATTGTACACATGCTCAAATGTGAACATACAAACGGGGCCAAAATATGTGGGGAGCCATTGGTGAATGTGTCTCGCGCATTACAAGGAACCAATCTTAATATCCAAACAACCTCTGTCCACCTCCATAATACATTTACATGGTCTGCTCAACCGATGCTCAGCAAAGTGCCAGCTGCAAATCTACTTTGTTCAGCAGCTTTACTGTACAGCTGATCGACTTTCAGCAAGATTTCCAGTTTTTGTCAGTTTATGGGTCTTGCGTTCCTCGCTAAAAACTCAATACTACAAATACCAAAGGGAATTGTTATTCCCTGCTATAAGTCATGCTTGGAATGTTGAACATATGTCAATGGAAAGTACATTCTCACGTTTCTGGCTAGCTGGCGATGGACAGTGTGACAGTCTAGGATTTTCCGCAAAGTACTGCACTTACCACTTTCAAGACATTGGGCCTCATTACACGGTCGGCGGTAACCGTTGCCGCCGGTATTTTACTGTGTCCGCCTTGGTGGATGGCGGAATTACCGCCCTACTCCAAGGTGAGCGGGGGCGGTAATTCCCCATTCACCAAGGCACTTCCGCATTCCCATTTTCCCCCCCCATAGGGCTCAATGGGAATGGGGAAGGCGCGAATTACGGTACTGTAAATTGCAGTACCGTAATAAGCACCAAGGTAAAACCAGCCGTTAAGGTCGGGTCCCACAAAGGGACCTCGTAGTAAGGCAGTAAGGGTTTACCGGTACCGGTGCCCTTACCGGTACCGGTAAACCCTTACTGCCTACTGTGTAATGAGGCCCATGGAAAGTAAAAAAATTGTGAGTTCTGTCGCGGTGCAGCTGTCTGAATTTTCATCTCTGTTGCCATGGAGAAACATGGTTTCATCAAATCCATTCAACTTCTGCAATCCAGGGGAATGGAAATAAACGTGATAGCCACTGACAGGCATGTTTTGATAGCGAAGGACATGCGAGAGCAGTTTCCACACATTCGGCATCAATTTGATGTATGGCACGTTGCAAAATCAATCAATTAAAAAAATACAGCTGCTGGGAAAAAGAAGGTTAGGAAAACCTTATAAAATTGTGTCAGTCCATCAGCAACCATCTTTGGTGGAGCTCCTAAACTTGTGCTGGATCTGTGGAAATTCTAATTGAGAAATGGCGTTCATTGATGCACCACTGTACCAACATACACGCATGTGCAGAAAACCAACATTTCCATGAATGTGCACATGGACCGTTGTCGAGGGAGGAGGAACGAAAGAAGAAGTGGTTGGTGCCATGTTCACCTCCACAGAAAGCACATTGTGTATGATAAAACGCGAGAGACCTGAAGGGACTCACTGATTTCTGTCACACTAGAGATTTGGAGCTGTTACATAATATGTGCCTAAAGTACAGGCCCAAAAGGTTGCACTTCAGCATAGACGGTATGGAGGCCAGAACGAGACTAGCTGTACTTGCCCATAACAACAACGTAGGTAGTGAACAAGCGAGAACTTCAGGAACATTGGGGATGCCACGTTACTACAAGGCCTTTATAAAAGGAAGCAAACAATGGGTGGCCAAGCCAATATACGAGCAAATGGATTTTCAATTTGTCAAAGATCTGACATTGACTGTGTTGGCCATGCATACTCATGGACTGGATGCTGATTTTGTTCCCAGGACCCATACAATGCTACAAAACATTGCAAATGAGCCATGTCCTCCAAAATCTGAACTTGTTGAAATGCGGACTTCTACATTCAAATTATTTGTAGCTCTCTGTAAAATGCGTTCACATACACATCTCCAAAATGCCAAATCATAAATGCCAAATAATAAAATTTGAATTAAAAGAAACTGTAATTGAATATTACACCCCTTGTTCAAACTCCCCTATATTAAATGTGATATCCTGCATCAGAGTTATTGGTTTATACTGTGCCTAGTATCTGAGTTTCACTAGATCATACAAATATATTCTCCAGTTCATTCTAGTATGTGATTTCTTACAGAATGAAAAATAAAATCACAAACATTCTCTCAATACAGAGTGAATGTTGGTGCCTTTGGAAAGGCCTAGACAGGACCAGTGCTCTCGACACAGTGAGCATCTAGATGAAGGTGAGATCATTGGAGGCACTCCGCTCCGGGATAGCAGACAGACAGTCAGAGACATTCGATGTTGGCTTTGTTAGCCTGTGCCACTCAGGTATTCTCACCCTTCTAAAAACTAATCTGACACCAAGGGCACACCCTACTCGAATCGTGGGAACCAAATCTTCAACGCTTCATGCCCCTTCATGACCTGAAACAGACTTCCCAAGAAGAACTGCTTTTTCATTCAGCGGCACGATCATGCACTTTCACCAGCTACTGCCATTTTAAAAACAAGTTGACACACTGCTCAGGGATGTGCTATGTCACCTGTCTTGCATGAGGTGCCTTTTGGAAGACTACAGCGTCAGTAATGACATCACACACAGTTTCTGAACAAGCACCGTTTATTGGTAAGACAGTGTACATAACAGTATTAGATAGGGGATGGAAGGCTACCATTGGTTTTCTGCCCATCCGCCTATGGATTGCAGCGTGTGTAAACGGGGATCATCTCTCCATGTAGCTAATGCTAAGGTATATCTAACTCTATCAAGTTACATTGCAAAAGACACAATAATATGCTAGAGGCGACTACTCCATCAAAAGGTAATCCGTTTGGTTGAATGAAACAGTTCTGGAGAAGGGTGAGGTTGGCTTTATTTGGAATTTCCTTTGAGGGCTGATATACACTTGTGCGTTGCAGCAAAACACACAATTCATGACGGTTGACATGTTAACGTGGCGTAACATATCTTTACATGGATGTTTCAAGCTGTCCTTCCTGTTCTGAAACACTGTACCGCCTCAGTGCCTTTTCATTTCTTTTTCTGCATTCTTTGCCGAAATCGAAATCTGCCTTTGAATAGGACAAGTGCCTTATTGTAATTTGGCCTTCAATGCTAGGCAGCAATTGCTTGAAGGACATAAGTAGTGGGCAATAGAAAAAGAAAGATAACTTTAACTATATTGAAGGTGCATATACCGCAAGTTAGAGTGAAAGTGTGTGATACATCGTACAGAGCAGTTGCTCATCGACAGAAACTAACCATGGAATTTCCAGAAATTATGTAGGTTCAAGTTTACATAAAAATGTTATTGGGATTAAAAACGAGTAGGGTGCTGTATGCATAATAACCAATTGACGGTGGGGTAAACGGTGTCCGTGTGCACTGTGATCGCTTTTTGAACAGTAATCTTGCAAGCTTCGTTACGATGACATTGCTCTGGGGTTCAAACTGAATGGTTGCTATGTTTCTTCTTGGTTTTCTCCATCCCATTGGGAGCTATACCTACTTCACAGCACTCAAATTGTACGTAACTCATGGCCTCAAGTAGTACACCTTGTTTTCATTTGTGTGTTAAATATTGGTTGTTTTGCGCTTATGATTAGGTTTCAAACAGTTACAAGTTATACAGTAACTTGTTATATTAAAATAAAGACTGGCCACTGAAATGAATTATCATTGTGTTTTGTTCGCAGATACTTTGTACCGTACTGCCCGTGCCATAGCTTCCAGGTGCCAGCCGATGGCTTCTTCAATCAACACTGGAGGATTACCATAAGCAGTGTTTTTTCAATCAGTGTTTTGTGGGATGATTTATATGGCCCTATATGTTCATTGGCGTTTCCGCCAATAAGGAGCAACATGTCAGCATTTATGATGTAGCAATGTGGAGAAGCAAGAGCGTTGGGCTTGAAAGTGAAAAAAATAAATGTCTTCTCTGACACGGAGCAACACGTAGGTCATTGAATTGTTTTGCTGTTGTGCCATATAGCAAGACAAGGACAAAGAACATTGAGCGTTCATCGTAATCTGCATAGCTCGACAGTCGCGCGATGGTAGTTAGCTCTAACTTACCTGCAAAATTAAACAATCGTTTGTTTCCTGGAGTTTATAATATCTTGTGAACATTCTTTGAAAAATAAAAGCACTTGCAACGTTGCAGACTATTGTTGATGTATTACTGAAATATTCTAGACGCAAATGTTATTTAGGGCAAGACAGAGAAGGCACGCTCTGTGTGAGGATAACTGTTTATCTTGTGTTTATCTTCCTGTTTCTGCGGGCGTGGGTGATGACGTGGCGCGTTGGGCTACGCTGGCCACGAACGTAATGAAAATAGGTGGAGCAGATTATTTGGACAAGTGATGTCAGCTTCAGGGGCGGGTGCTTTGATTTATTGCCATGAGCGCACTTGAACTTAAGGCGATCGATCCACGGATAAGATTATCACAAGATGGCCGTGCCCAACACGTTTTTGCACGTGTAAAAGGGAGGAAAACGAAGGTAAGGTGCATAGGAATTTTTTTTACAATCGATCACAGTATGCTTAAAATGCCCGAACGATTGGGACAATAACATTTTTGAGCGCACTTTTCCTTTAAGAGAAAGCCTGACTGGGGGCTGTTAAAAGCTAAGGGAAGTTATTACTGCAAGGTATTACAACTAAGTGAACTGTGTGAAACTGGCAAATGTCAACCCGACACGCTACCAGAGAAAACCGAAAGGAGGCGGAATCGCAATTATACACAAAAAAACACACCTGGGCATCTCGAATCATCAAATCCAACGCGGAAGTCTATGACTCCACCCTTGTGGGTGCGGTTTATTCAAGATAGAACTCAATGACCAATCCAACATAGTATTCCTCATGATCTACAGATAACCTTCTTACAACCCCAACTTTGCAACAAAACTAGCGGATGAGGCAGCCATGCTATCAACCCACCACGACAACCTAGTCATAATGGGAGATTTCAACATATGGTTTGAAAAAGAAAATGTGTACACAGCAAATTCACTCTGCGCATACCTGGAAACCTTGCAGTTCAAGCAAATAGTAAATGGATCCACCAATGATGCCAGACACACCCTGGATGCAATTTTCTGCAGTGAAGAACTATGCGCATAAGCGCCACCTACACCAATGGTGTGGAGTGACCACTAGTGAATACCATTCTACATCACGCCCCAAGCCCCCCTACTGGCCGGGAAGGAAATACTCCACACCAGCAAAAAAAGAAATTGTAAGAACTTGAACCTAGAGGCCCTAACAAACCTTGTAGATGCAATCGTCCCAAGCGATAGAGATCCCACTGATACATACAACAGAAGACACTCAACAATTGGATCGCCAATTAGCACCAGCTAAAACATTCAAAGCAACACCCAAAAAACTGGCAGCAAAATGCTTCACAGAAGAACTGAAAGAACTCCAAAAAACAACTGCAAAATAGAAACAAAATGGAAAGAACAATACACCAGACAAGACTAAATAAAATCCCAAAGACAACTCAAACTGTACAAAGCAGAAAAACTCTACTAGGCCTCAGGAATAGAATCGGCAAACACTTCACAGAAAGAACTCTTCAAAACCATCAGAGATAAATAAAAATCTTCCTGCAAAAATTCCCTCACCCCTACACAAACACTTTGTGACAAAAACACCAACCACCTGAGAGCAAAAATAGACAATACAGGAGACCATCAACCTAGCCGGAGCAAATGCAACCACTGGAGCACAGACACCAGCCGAAACACAGATTAAAGCAAACCTCATCTGCCTAGAACGAATCACAGAGGAAACTTGATCAAGGACTGTTAGGGAGAATTCTCATTTCATGGCTAATTTCCCTTACCTAGTGAGTCCCTCAGCAGCTTTGCTGGATCTCTGGAGTGGTTTCTTTTCCACTTTAAGAGTGTGAGCTTTTCACCACTCTTACTTGTGTTTTGCTATGTGTTTTTTACCTGTTTTTAAGATTGTGGACTCTGGAGTACACCACTTCAGTAGTCCCCTCTTTGTGTATGTCACACCGCAGCTTCTGTGCAGTGACACAGGGTTGTCGTTCAGACTTCCCAGCGGCTCCATTGCTGAGGGTGACCACTGCCCCAGAAAAGGGTAAAGTTACCATTAACTTTACTTAGTCAAATTAACCACAGATCCAGTACACACCATCTTACATGGAGTGCTGGAAGGGTTAACTCTTAACTCTTTTTATCTGTACTCCTAGACCATTGTTTCGCTCTTTTAACATTTAGACATGGCTGGTGGCAGTGGTATCTACCCTAAATTTCTACCGCGGTTATCTTATATAACCGTGGTAATATTGTAGGCTTTTATGTTAGCCTCAAACTTAAACCCGCTTGACCAAATACTTTTTCGTTTGGCTCAGGTGCGGTTTATTCGCCATTTCTTTTTGTTAAACTCCTTCTTGTGTTTTACTTTGCGCGGCAAACCAGGTTTGCCTTCTTTGTTCACTGTCTTTTGGCGGGCTTCTACCTAGAAGCCCTCCTCAAGGCTCCTGGGTGTCTAGGTGGGCTGAATGTGAGGGAGGGGTGTAGTCACCCCCTGCACAGGGTATCCTACAAAACCCAAGTTGCAGTTTGTCATGATTGGCTGAGGTGGTTGTCCGAGCTGGACAACCCCCCCCTGCTGGGAGATGACAGCCAGGCTGTGTGAATGGGGGTTTTGTGCATAAAAGGCAGGTCAATTGGGCTAGAAGTCAGAGTCGTCACTAGAACTACAAGGAACCGACGAGAAGTGGAGGAGAGGTCGACTGCTGCAACTACCCCGTAGCGGTGAAGCCCTGCTGCAGTCCTGAGCTATATACCCTTTGACAACTAAGAGAAGATCCAGTCCTGAGTCTTCTTCCCTTGAGCCTGGTGGCGATAACAAGTTCATGTTCTTCAGCCAGAGGTCCCCTTCGTGGTCGAAATCGCTGCTCACAGCTGTAGTGGTCCGGATAGCCACCTGAAGACCCTCTCCTGTTTTTAAGGAGTGCACCTTTTATTCATTGTCGCTACTGCCGGCCTCATCCCTGTGTGGTGCGGACCCGCTCATCGTCCCTCTTTGTGCTGAAGCTGCAGGAAAGCGTGGGTCTGCGGGAAACCAACAGGAACAACTGCCGTGGCACCAGCTTCATTCTTTGAGAAAGGTATTGTGTTCTATTTGAGGAATTTTGGGTGCAATCCCTATTTCTCTTCTGTAAGGCTTGTCCTTACTTTTCTCCCCTTCTTATAACGTTTGCTTCCGAACATTGACAATATCAAAGTACTCTTGGCTACGTTGAATCGTGAACTGTCCGACTGTGTGATCCTCGACAACAGGCACCCGGTGTCACTTGACTTTGGCTCCGGCCCTTTGACTCTTGAATTCCGGTCTATGTGTGTACTTCGATTCTGTCTGCCTAACCAACATATTGCCTGTGATATTTGCCCCCAACTCGCTCTGGGTATCTCAGGTGCTAAGTGTGTTTTTACCCCGGTAGCATTTCTTACCGCAGATACGCGTTTATCTAGTAGACCGAACTGTCAAAAGTGATCGCAATTGTATTCACGGTAACGTGTTCTGTTTCGTAACACCGGTCCATTCAAACAAAGGGTACTTACCTCAAATAATACTGTACAAAGTGAATTGGTTAGTTGTAGTATATTTTACATGTGGTTTTTGAATTAATAGAAGTGTTGTGTTGATAACAAATGGTTTTTTTTACCTGAAACCTTGAGTCAGTGTTTGCTTGAGTCACAGTAATTGTGGTCCCTTTGTGTAATCTCTTCTACTGCTGAAATACTCTTGAGATAAGCCTGGCTGCTCCACTACTGCTACCACTCCAACCTAGTAGTACAGGCTTGTACCAAAGGTAAAACTTGTATTGCCACCTGTAGTCTTAATTTTGTGTAGTGGTACCTACGGACACTGCACAGGATTCTGCCTAACAAGGACACCAACCTTGCAGTATCTCCAAGGGACCCCTGCCCCAGGACATCTTCCAAGGAATCCTCAAACATAGAAACCAAGTATCACACTTCCAGAACCTAATGAATATATCACTCAAAAGAGGAATAGTACCGTCCTCCTTCAAATCAGCATGCATCAAACCACAGATAAAAAAAGGTCTGAAAGTGTAGAGACCCAAGCAACTACAGACCGATATCCAACCTGACCTACCCAGCGAAGATCCTGGAGAACCACGTCTACAAAATCCATCTTAAACACGTCGTAACAAACTGAACACTCAACCAATCACAAGTTGGCTTCACACCGATGAGAGGAACAGAATCAGCACTTCTATTGATATGAGACGACCAAAAAATAAATGCAGACGGCACCCAATCGGCTCTCCTTCTATTGGACATTTCAGCAGTTTTTTGACACAATCAGCCACACAACACTAATTAAAAGATTGATGGAATGTGGCATGCAGGAATCCGCCCTAAAGTGGCTTACCTTATTCCTAACAAACAAACCGAACCGAAACAACGTACCTACCACCGCTCACCTCAAACACCAAAAATATATCCTGCAGAGTCCCACAGGGTTCCAGCCACTCCCTTCTACTTTTCAACATCTACATGTGCCCACTGATGAAAATCATTCGATGCCAAGGATTTAACGCCTACAAATACACAGACGACACAACCGATTGTAAAAACAAACAGAACACAGGAACAAAATAACAACCTTCAACAACTGCCCCACATACATATACAACTGGATGACAACAAACAACTTCAAACTGAACCCAGCAAAAACAGAACCCAAAATTGGACTGGCCAATTGGCATGGGAACGCAACCAGAGACTACCAATGTAGTAAACAACCCATGAACACTCATAGAACATTGGACTATCAAAGGAACCGCAAGTCAACACAATGGCCAAAGGGTGTAAAATACAGCAGCCAGGATCCTACTAAGACTAAACAGAAGAGACCACATCACTCCAGCACTGAAAACCCTACACTGGTTACTAGTAAAAAAGCACATCAAATTCAAAGCACTCTGCATCGCCCACAAAGCCTTGCACAGACAAGGAGCGGAATTCCTCCAAGACAAGATTAGCTGGTGTCGTCCAGGAAGCGAACTAAGATCCAACAACGACCTAAAATAGAGGCAAAACATCACGTAAAAAGGAAATTCGGCCAAACAGCGTTCTCACGTCGAATTGCTAACACCTGGGACAACATGCCCAAGGTAATTAGACCCACAGAAGACCACATCACCTTCAGGAAACTGCTCAAGACCTGGCTATTAAGCAAGAAAACGACAACCTAGAAGGGACACTGGCAACAACACTGCAACAAAACGACAGAAACTAACCATGGAATTTCCAGAAAGACAGCTGTCTGTCCAACTTTCGGAGCACCGCTGAGGTTTGTTTCAATAGCCTGTCTTTGTGCAAGCAATGTGTTTTGGAAAGCGGATATTGAATATCTAATATCGGGATCATTGGCTGGTGGGGTCCACCACACCAAAGGTTAAAGAAGCATTTTAACAACTAGAGAGCAGACAAGAGGGGCCAAATAACTGCAAACAAGAACCTGGCTAGATACCGTCAAGCAGCATCCAAAGGGCCGCCCCAGAGAGACCACAACAAACTGACAAACTTTACTAACCTGCTTCCCTTCCTGCTCCTCCTACATAACTGACGCCTCCACACCAGATCTTGGACTAGCCACACTCAAACATACACAGAGAACCATTACTATGCCAACATCCAGAGTGAACCACCCACATAGCCCAATACCATCTCAAAAGCAACAACACACCACGATGCCTTACAGCTATGACCACCTGTGACTCAGAATCCCTTATGGACGCTATCTAACCAGTGCACATGACCAACCCATCAAAACCACACAACACTAACACCAACACAAAACTCTACCACACTCCAGAGGCATGGAATCTTACGGTTAGAATGTGTGAGACTGCTCACAAGTGAGCACATGCAAAACACTCACAGATGCCAGTTACTCCTGGTTCCGAACCTATCCTCTCACCCTTTTCCCCAATAACCCCCCACCCAACTTTTTTGCAGAGCCACAAGAGCGCCTGGTGAATGCCCCTGGGTGGTAACGGTGCGGTACAAATCAACTTAACATAACATAATGGCAGTAATGATACTATTAGAAAACAAGCCCACCATGACCCTGCCTCACACTCCTGGTGGCTTTGCCTTTAAAAATGTCTTATCACAAAAAGAAAATATGTCCAAACTGGCTGCACAATGCAGGCGAGTCTAGATGCGTAATAATGCTCATCAGGTTTGCTTTACCCTTGATACCCAGTGAAAAAAGCCATGCACAGTAAAAAATGACTTGACTGGCTGCCCTAAATGTCAGTCTAGACACTCATCATGCTTGCTTTGTCAAAGAATTCAAGTAGAGGAAAAATGTTATGTCACAGCAAAGAATGGCTAGACTGGGTTCCCCAAAATGTCAGTGCAGCCACATAAAAGCACAAATCATCCTTTCTAAAAAAAACTGCATTTTATCCTGGCATCTATGATGGATACCCATTAAAAATTGCATAGTGATTGGGATTCCAAGATGGCTGCCGAGGGGAGAGTAGCGTGATCATGAAGCTCTCACCCCAAGACAATAAAGCTAGATTAAAAGAGCCTTCCTCCAGGCAGTGATTTATTAATGTAGGCTGCGGTGGTGGAGTGCAACAGCTGGATGGCTGGGGGACTTCGGCAGAGGCGGGTGTGCGGCCTTGGTCTACGCGGTGTCTGAGGTGCCGGGGTATTGTGCCCACGGCCCGTGCAGGCCAAGCTGAGAGACAAGCTCACAGATCGCGAGCAAGAAGAACCACTCAGGGAGACCCAGGGCAGCCGAGGATCCAGTGCGGCTGCGAGGCAGGGTGACGGAAAGCAGCAGATGTCGGACAGCGGAGGAGCCCGTCAGGAAGTAGCTGCCTGCGATATTGTCCGGGAGGATAGCTCAGCAGCAACGTGCTCGCCTTGGAAACAAGATGAAACGAAGCAACAGAGGTTTGATCCCCGGGTCCGCGCTTAGAAACCCCCAGATTTTAAGCATGTTATAAATACGCAACTACGAGACATATTCCCGTAACAGCGCCTCGATGCCCCCGGGCTGTGTGAGCGCTTTAAAAATGCAAATGCATAAAAATTGGAGGCCAACCGGGGCTGGATTCGTGGAGCGTGGGCTCCCTTGCTGGCGAGCCCCAGCGGGAAAATCGAGGCGAGCCGAGCCGCCCCAACGCTCGCAAAGCAGCTTCTCATCAGAGAGATCAGGAGGATCCGGAGGGGCCATACCCGTAGCCCACTGCTGAGAGCTGCGCAGTGGAGAAGAGTACCCGGAGCGGCCAAGAGGCCCGGGAGGGGCTGCACAGTGAAAGTCAAGAGGCAGGAAGGTGGCGACCCTGAGGGGCTAGACTCTCCATTGGCCCCCCTTGGGGGAGAACCATCATAGGTCAGAGAGTGCCCAGGCCCGAGTGACGATGAGGAGTGGGGGAGCACGGCGTGAGGGCCCCTGCCAAGCTTTGAAGCCAGCAGTTTGCAGAGAACACCAGGGGAGGCCCTGTGGTGTTATAGCAGGGGGCGCTGCAGGCCCATTTGAGATACATTTTGGATTTTGGAGCTGCATATAGTGCCTCAGCCAGTGCACCCCCATCCAGAAGAAAAGGAAGAGTGACAACGGAGCAAGAGGCACACCACGCATAGGAGACAGTAACCGGTGGGGCCCTAGCCTCCCCGGGCCAATCCGGAGGCCGAACAGAGGGCTAAAGAGTCAATCTACATCCGTGGTGGGCAACTAAGAATAACGGAGAGGCCATTTGGTCAGGCTCAGGGCAGAGTGATCCTGGCACCAAGAGGAGGACAAACAGTGGCTCACCCGCGCACAGTTAGAGGGGAGTTCCAATCCCCCCGCACAGTCATGGGTAAACCTACAAAGCGGCAGAGGGAGGAGGTTCCAATGCCCTGAAAAAATGTCCAGAAGAGGTCCAAAGGATGCGAAACAATATCGGGGCGAAGAGGAGAGGGCATGGCTACCCCATCAGACCTGCCTATGCACTATGTCCAAAAACAAGGGGAAGGACATGCAAGCTGCCCCCAAGTCTGTGAAGAAACCACAGGAGGGCAATCTGCAGAGACTCCGGCACAGAGATAGCGAGGTACCGGCTGTGGGAGATCAGGGGCCCAGGGCAGGAGAGGATTTTGGGGCGCTGGTAGGCACTGCAAAAGATTAAGTGGTCACCCAGGAGGTCCTTCGCCAATGCTTTCAGGATTTTGGGGACACAATAGCGAACACCATTCAGTCGCAGTTGAACATGATGCGAGCGCAACTGTCCCAATCGTTGCAAGAGGTGAAGGGGTGCATAACGAAACTAAAGGAGCGGAACGATGCAGCAGAGAGTGCCATACAAGAGGTTGCAGGGGACACAAGAAAGATCGACAAGCTGGTAGAGCAGTTTGAAAGGGTCACGCAGAACCTCAAGACAGAGGAAAGACCTTGAAAACCACTCGAGAAGATCTAGCTTGAAAATGAAGTGCCTTGCTGAGGCGGTGGCGGACAAGGATCTATGCACGATGGCGCAGGAAGTGTTCGCGGACCTGCTGGAGGTGGAAGACTGGTCAGGGATAGAGCTGGACCGCATACACTGAGTGGGGCCAAAGAGGGGAGAGCCAGGGGCCAGACCCAGAGATGTAGTGGTGGCCTTACATGAGTATGTGCAGAAGGAGAAGGTGCTGGCGGCTGGCAGGAGGGCCCAATCAATCGGCTTTAATGGCCCAGAACTAGCTATTCCAGGACCTAGCCCAGACCACACTGGTGAAGCGTAGGATGATGGGCCTGGTGGTGTGTGCCTGTGATGCTCGAGCTAAAACATGGCGCTGGTGCGCAGTGCATTCTGGGGGCACTCAGAGCCATAATGGATATTTATCCATGCCTCAGTGGAAAGCTGCACTTGTTTTGCGAAACATGTTTTCAACGTTATTCGCTGCTGGGCCTGGAATGCAGGCCTTTTCAGCCAAGGACACAGCGCTGGGAAAGCTAAGATCCACAGGTGCCGGCTGGTACCTGATAACAAGATTTGTTGTAGTTTGCTATGCCCGCGCCAAGGTTTCGAGATGAGTTATGGAACTGTTTTAAAAGGTGTTTTTTAGGAGAGGGAAGTGCTTTGCTCCTTGAGGTCACTGTTGGTTGACCCAGCTGGCAACCAACGGTCACTCATCAATGCGCAAGCGCATTGCCAGAAGGTTCGAGAAATTACCACCCCTTTTTGAGGAGTGCATATATGCGGAACCCCTCAACGGCCAGATGAGATAAGCACAAAGACCTCAGTCGGAAGGGGGATGCCTTCTTCCGACATACCTGTGGGCTGTTGTGCTCTCGGCCTGGCTGTTACCGGGGTCTTCCAGCCGCTTCTGGCGAGATGAGGGATTCAGTTACGCCCATGGTGATGTATTCCTGCTAACTTACTATCTTTTCTGTGATTTATCTGTGATTCATTCCTGTGTTATCACTTACTGCTTATGTATTTCGAATTATGAATAAATAGCCGTATAAGTGCTACTTACTCTCTAAGCGTGCGTGTGGTTGTAAGTCATTGCGTCGTCTACCATTACGACCCTGGCGGTAGGGGGTTAACGCCAGCGTTAGCTGCGCCGACCCCTTACCGCCAATTACGAGGTCCCCTAGCGCCATGGTGCTTTTAACACCTGCTTTTAGCAGGTGTTAAAATCCATGGCGCTAAGGGACCATGGAGTTAATTACGCCACCGTAATTTACGGTGGCGTAATTAACGCCTTCCCCACGCCCATTATGCCCTATGGGGCAAAAATGGGAATGGGGAAGGGTAAATGGGGATTGGGGACTTACCGCCCCGCCAAGGTCGGAATGGGGCGGTAAGTCCGCCAACCACCATGGCGTAAACGTAGTTTACGCCATGGTGGTAAAGTCACGGCCCAGGCGGTAACTTACCGCCTGGGTCGTAATGAGGCCCAAAGTATTGGCTCTGCAACTGCGCTGGTGATTAATGACTGTCAGAGCACTCTGGGCGAGCAATACAGTGCCCTATTGCGAGTGGACATACGCTATAAATGGACCTTTCCCCTTGGACTACTGTTCGAATGGGAAGGGAAACAGCATCAGGTGACCACCTGCGAAGAAGGTACGAGGGTCCTGAGGATTGAGGATGAAGGGTCACCAAGGCAAGTACAAAGACCGGCGAGAGAACCGCTCAAGAGGTAAATGTGAGAGTGGACAAAGTTTTTTGACAAGGGGCTAAAATAAACAGGGCCTAAGGGGCCCGGTTTAACCCCCCCAATGAGGGGGCAGGAGTGGAAGGTGCCCACACGCCCATTGACACTGGGCGCCAAAGCTGAGGGAAAAGGGGGGTTACAGGAAGGAATGTTGTAGTCCACCTGGGGAAGTTAGTTACGGGAAAAGGAACAGGGGGGGGGGGTGGGTGTCAGAGGATGTCTTGGTTTGGCTACATGGGTCTAGGGGGACCCACACAGGTTTACTCTGGGTTGTTACAAGGGCTCAATTCCAGAGATGATGGGTCAGGGGAAGCTAGAGGCTGGTTGATCCCGCCTAGAGGGGGTGGGAGGGTGAAGGGGATTTGGGGGGATCCCAACAGCAGCCACTCATTAGTGCGAGCCGCACAATAAGACGACCACGGGAAAGAGGTAAGTGCTTCGGGTGACCTCCCTAAACGTCAGGGGGCTTAATTCCCTGGTTAAGAGAAGGAAGGTGGAACAGTTCTTGGGGCGTGGGAAGTCGTGGGAATTGTAGCCCTCCAAGAGACGCATGTTCGGAGGCGAGACAGGCATAAGCTGAAAATGAAGGGGTACTGCTATCTGTTCCAATCCAACGCCCCTGGGAAGATGGCGAAGGTGGGTGTTAATCACTATTCGGGACATCCCAGGCTTCCTGGTCATAGCTACAGAGGGGGGCTGTCAAGCAACGTTATTCCCTATGGAGAAAGTGGAAACAAAGAAGATAACTCCTTCAATTTCCCCTTCCAACATGGCAACGAATAGATTCTCATCACCGATTCAGACCTGTACTGTCTAGTGGTTTTTCATCATGGCCACCGTTCTGTCCCTCCTCGCAGTCTGCTTCAAATACCCGCCGACTTATCCACTCGGCACACTGCTTCAAATTTGACTCTACGCTTCGCTTCAGAGAAAATTACTCAGAGTTCTAATCTTTCCTTCCTTCTCTTTCGCCCATCCTGCCTTCCTCTTCTTCCTTCCCCTTTGTTCCTCTCAGCTATTAGCATTTCATCGTACTGGGACACAACTCGTTCCCCACAACCCTTTCCGGATCGGAACTACAGCCTCTGCCGTGTTTCTTTCATCCAACTGCTTCAGTTAATTATGCAACACATTCCTCATTTGTGAATACGGAACGCTTCTACAATCTTCCATCTTCAAGCTCTGCTGGCCGCAACATTTCAATTGCTATCCGCATTGTTTTTGTTGCCTTTATTATTTTTTCCCAGTTAATCAAACTTGCCTTAAATCCATGGCACTTTTGTCCTCCCCTTCCACTTCTTCTCTCATTTCCTTTTCTGGATTCTCCCATACTACCTCATTGGTGTGCATATATTGCACATTACAATTGCTGATACTGGAAATCCTTCCAGGGATATTCTGTTTTGCTCTTCAAATCCGTCCGTCAACTACTCCTAACAACTGGTATCAGTTTCCTGATAACATACTACAGGTGTTCTTCCCCTGGGGGTTTCCTGGGCTTTACCCTTGTCTCTGTTACACATCTTCAGAGACGAGAGTGGAGTCAGGAAAGCTCCCCAAATTTCTACAAAACTGCCTTCCAGCAGGTAAGGGTTCTGTGAACCAACCTACTTTAATGGTGCAAAAGTAAATGTCATAACAGAAAGCAACGCCCCAAAAATGGAACAACAAGTTCAACAATTGATGGTTGGAATGCAAAATCTGACTACGCAGATACAAAATCTAAAGAAAGAAAATGCAGTTTTGAGTCAAATGGTGGCACACCCCCCACCATTTGAAGTTCCTGTGGGAGCACTATCCAGAAGAAAATTTGACGGGAACCCTACCAAATTAAGAGGATTTCTGGACTCTTGCATGGTACAGTTTTCTTTTAAACCTGCCTATTTTCCTACTGATAGAACTGTCATGCATCCTTCATCCCAGCCCTCTCAAGTGCACCCCATGCCCACTGTGCCCCAGGCTTTGCCCCAACCAGACACCAGACAGCACGCTCTTGTGGCCGTCACGTTACCCACCTGCAGCATCAGGGGCTCATAGGCGCGCTGCGAAGTTCCCGCTCACCATTTCTCTGTGCTTGGCGGCTTCTGTGGTGGCTCTGTGCGAAGCAGAGACCCGCCGCCACAACATACAGAAAGAACGTCTGGCCCGGGAATCAATCACGTGACGTGGTTCCTCAGACTACTCCTGGTTATGCCTTCCCGTCATGTGATGCACGCATTGGAACACGTGATCTTCCAACCAGGAAATAAAACTGCTGCTCTCCTGGCGAGCGTCGCTTCTCAGCTGTTTTACTTAGCGTTCTTGGATTTTGGATTGTGTTTCTGATTTTCTACGACTACGGACCGTGTATTCTGGACTTCTTTTGCCTTATCCTTCTGCAACCTCGTACCCAGTGATGGGCGGCTTCCGTGGTGGCTCTGTGCGAAGCAGAGACCCGCCGCCACAACATACAGAAAGAACGTCTGGCCCGGGAATCAATCACGTGACGTGGTTCCTCAGACTACTCCTGGTTATGCCTTCCCGTCATGTGATGCACGCATTGGAACACATGATCTTCCAACCAGGAAATAAAACTGCTGCTCTCCTGGCGAGCGTCGCTTCTCAGCTGTTTTACTTGGCGTTCTTGGATTTTGGATTGTGTTTCTGATTTTCTACGACTACGGACCGTGTATTCTGGACTTCTTTTGCCTTATCCTTCTGCAACCTCGTACCCAGTGATTTCACGGCTTGACCACGGATTGTTTTCAAGGACTGTGTTTGGTCTTTCCCTTGGTAACTTTGGATCCCTTCAGATTTGGAACTCTGGCTTCCAGAGCTACGTGCTGCAAGTAGCTCTGGTTCATTGACTCTGCCTTTCTGTATTCAGGTGCTGCTGGTGGGCTAACTGGTTTCTCTCCTCCAACCCGTGGCCCTTTCCATTCTCCAGTATTATTAGAACAGGACTACACACTGACACCGATCCTCCATCAGATCCTCCCTCTGCTACATCATCTGGTAGGTGCTTGTTTATTCCATTTCACTGGTACTGCAGGGCATATCTATTAGACCCGTTTGCTTAACCTGTCCATTTTCTTACAGCAGCCACTAGGAGAACTCGGTGTTCCTGTTCTTTCCCCACCTGTGGCTCTAATTCTCAAACAGCAAGTAGATTCTATTTCGCTATTTGTTGCTTAGGGACGGAGGTCCATTACTCCATGCTACAATCAAGTCTTGACAAGAACCAAGGTAGGACATATGATATCGAACCATACTGGAGCTGCTTTAACCTGGGCAACCCTGTTAGTTACAACTAATAATCCCTTTCTAGACTCTTATCGAGGATTCACTAATAGTATCCGAGCTATGTTTGGTAGACAAGAAATTGTCATCTCAACCCAAGAACATCTTTTAGACTTCAGACAAGGTTCAATGGACACATTAATGTTTATTACACAATTAAAACAATTGGCCCATGAAACAGCTTGGTCAGATGACGCGCTGATTACTTTATTCAGAAGAGGACTGAATGAAGAACTTAAAGACAAGGTTGCTAGAGTACCTCGTCCAGGTAACATAGCTGAAATGATTGCTCTTGTGATGCAGTAAGATTAGATTATCGCATGCAAGAGCGTCAAGCAGAGAAACGAAAAGTGAGAGTCCCAAGGATCTCTGAAGGACTCTGAAATAGTTTACAATCTAATAAGGAGGACAAGCCTATGCAAATAGGATCTGCAAGAGGACCATTGACCCTGAAGAGAGGTCTAGACGCCGCAATTTAGGGCTATGCATGTACTGTGCAGCTAAAGATCCTGAAGTCAAGGATTTTCCCCTAGTCCCTCCCAGACATTCTGGAAACGCTGCCTCCCGGTCATGAAGGGGACTATGGTCTGGGAAGGAGCTCTAAGTTCCCCTACTCTTACCATGATGGTGGTTGTTAAAGTGTCTTTATGTTTTACCAATCAGTTACTAGAAAGCGTTCCAGCCTTAATCGATTGTGGAGCCGCTGGAATATTCCTCGATGATGAATGGGCAAATACCTTGCAGCCCCCGATCCACCATTATTCCGGTGGAAGGGGTAGATGGCCCTGCATGATCATCGGGATTAATTAAGGAAGACACAGATCCTTTGGTGATGTCTTTAATGTCCCATCAAGAGGAAATAGTGTTCGATTTGATTAGAGCAGCTCATTACCCAGTCATTTTAGGTCTTCCATGTCTAAGACTCCACATTCCGTATATTAATTGGACAGCAGGATCCCTTTTCCTAGGTTCAGAACACTGTATTTCTCATTGTCTTTCTAAGGGATCAGTTGGATTACACACACCCATAACGGCCATGAACTTACCTTCAAAAACCAATCCTATTGAGTTAATAGTGACGTTGCTCAATCAATATCAAGACTATCAAGAAGTATTTTCTGATCTTGAATTCAAGGAACTTCCTCCCCATCATAGGGATGGCTGCGCCATAGAACTAATTCCGGAGCAACCAATCCCATTTGGCAGAATGTACATCCTCTCTCAAACAGAAAAGGAGGCTCTTCAAAAATACTTAGAGAGCAATCTCCATAATGGATTAATTACAGAATCTCATTCTCTGGCCGGGGCATCTTTGTTCTTTATTCCAAAGAAACATACCAGAGAACTAAGACCATGTATAGATTTCAGAGGGCATAATAAAATATCAATTCCAGATAAATACACAATGCCCCTTATTCCCGACATTCTAGAGGCAGTAAAAGGAGCATCTATTTTTACTAAATTAGATCTAAGAGGAGCATATCACCTTATCCGCATTCACCAGGGGAACGAATGGAAAACGGCCTTTAGAACCCCTTTTGGGCATTATGAATATAGAGTCATGCCCTTCGGGCTCACAAATACTCCCGCAGTCTTCCAGGGTTTTATGGACCATGTTTTTCTGATTTACTACTACATTCCCTTATAGTATACATCGATGATATCTTGGTCTTTTCTAAATTGCTGTCAGAAAATATCCTCCATGTTCGAGAGGCTCTCTTCGCCGACTGAAACAAAACCATTTATTTGCCAAACTGGAAAAATGCATTTCCCATCAGCCTCAGATTCCATATTTAGAATATATTCTATCTGCTCAAGGAACACAGATTGATCCAACTAAAGTGCAAGCTGTTTTAGACTGGCCCAGCCCACACTCGGTAAAGGAGGTTCAGATTTTTGGGGGATTTTATCACTTCTATCGCAGATTCATTCCCTCCTTCCAATAACAAAACTCTTGAAGAAAGGACAAAAATTAATTTGCTCTGAAGAAGGCCAAAAGGCTTTCCTATCCTTAAAAAAGGCCTTTACTACCGTGCTGGTACTATGACTACTTAACCAAAATCAACCTTTCATTGTAGAATCAGATGCTCGAAGAACACTCTTGGAGCGGTACTCGAACAAACAGACAAGGAAGGGAATGAATACCCCATTGCTTATCTTTCCAAAACATATTCTGAAATTAACTACACCATACTTGAGAAAGAGTTATTAGCCATAAAAAGAGCAATCCAGGAATGGAGACATTGGGCCTCATTACACGGAAGGCGGTAAGGGTTAACGGTCACCTTACCGCCTTACTACGAGGTCCCTTTGCGGGTAGGTACTTTAACGCCTGCTGTTTAGCAGGCGTTAAAAACCAACCCACAAAGGGACCAGGGTGCTAATTACGGTACCGCAATTTGCGGCACCGTAATTAGCGCCTTCCCCATTCCCATAGAGTCCTATGGGGCAAAAATGAGAATGGGGAAGGGCAATGGGGGAAGGGGGAATTACCGCCCCACCAACCTTGGAATAGGGCAGTAATTCCCCTTTCTACCAAGGCGGTGCCGGTATTTTACCCGGCATGGACCAAGGTCCTAATAGCACCTTGTTCCTCCGCCTACCGTGTAATGAGGCCCATTTACTGCTAGGTACCCAATTTCCTGTTGAAGTTAGGACCAATCATCACAATCTTCGAGTTTTACAGCACACAGAAACTCAAAATAGTAGACAAGCCCGATGGGCATATGTCTTTTCTTCTTATCGGATGAACTTCACCTTTGTCCCTGGCAAATCCAATAATCATGGCTGATGCCCTTTCTCGCAAACCTATTCACAACAAAACCGTCTTTCTTAAAGAAAGAATGTTTCCCAATTCTTCGTACATATTTCTAGTGACTGATTACCTTACGACACTCAGGAAGGTTGCTGCTGACCACAATACTGAACTGCTCATTCAAGATAAAGAACTAGGTATTTCATTAGATGATGGGCTGTATTTCCACGATTCCCAAGTGTATATTCACACTGAAATGTTGAAAATCGAAGCACTTCGAATGGCCCACGATACTGTCATTGCCAGCCATAAAGGAGTCAAAGCGACTCTAATGTTGAACACCCAAAACTTTTGGTGGCCTGAGATTTCCCAGGATGTTAGAGACTATGTTACTGCTTGCTCTATTTGTACTCAAACAAAAAATCCTCACCATCACCCGTTTGGTTTATTAATGCAACCCGCTCTTCCTAGCAAACCTTGGCAACAGATATCCACTGATTTCATCGTGGATCTCCCTCCCTCTAATGGACATACTGCTATTATGGTCACAATCGATTCATTCACCAAATTGGCAAATTGTATCTCAATTCCTAAGATACCAACTGCTTTACAAATGGCCACGTTATTCCTATGGTTCATCTTCTCCAAACACGGTCTGCCTGACATTCTAATTTCTGATCGAGGTTCTTAATATACCTGCAGATACTGGACCTTAGGTATACAACGTGCTTTAAGTTCCAGATTTCATCCCCAAAGAAATGGGCAAACTGAAAGACTCAATCAAACTCTAGAACACTATCAACACTGTTTTCTATCAGCCCTTCAGGATGATTGGAAAGAATTACTACCACTCATTTGCTTACAATAACTCTCACCATAGTGCCATTAACACTTGTCCTTTTCATTGTACTTATGGTTATCACCCTTCAAGCATACCCAATACTATCCCATCTATAACACCAAGTCCTACGGTTGATAAAATGATAGATCTTATTCAAAAAGGATATACAGAAGCCTTATCAGCATTATCACATTCCAGGAAACTCCAAAAGAAACAAGCCGATAAAAAACGCACCTCAGCTCCCAGATTGCGCACTGGAGATAAAGGGGGTCATTCCGAGTCGGGCGGTAGGGGATAACGGGCACCGGTAAGGAGACCGGTGCCGGTAATCCCCTACCGCCCGATTCCGAGGACCCCTAATGGGACCCGTAAGGTACGTTTGGTCGGACCACACGTCCCTTACGGGTCCCGTTAGGGGACCAGGCCGCTAATTACGGGCCTGCCATTAGCAGGCCCGTAAATAACGCCTTCCTCATTCCCATTGAGCCCTATGGGGGCTCAAATGGGAATGAGGAATGGCATGTTCGATGCGGACTTACCGGTCCCGCCAGGGTCGTACTACACCGGTAAATCCCCATTAAACTACACCGGTGCCGGACCCGTTATTGGTGGCAGTCATGGCGCAAATAGCGCCATGACTACCACCAATCTCGGAATGAGGCCCAAAGTATGGTTAGTATCCAAATGTCTTCCTCGTCATTTAGTACCCAAAAAATTATCACCTTGGTACTTTGGTCCTTTTTCCATTGAAGCTGTTATCGAACCAGTCACCTACCGCATTGGATTATCCAAATCATGGTCACCAATACATCCAGTGTTTCACATTTCCCAATTGAAACCCCATGTTCCTGACCGTTTCCAAAGATCAACCTATCCCAAACCTCCACCCATTGACACACAATCAGGTCCTGAATGCAAAGTGGCAGGAATTTGTGATTCACGATACTATAAAGGACAACTTCAATATCTCATTGACTGGAAGGGATACTCCCCTTGCGATGGGACTTGGGAACCAGCATCAAATGTTACTGAGCCTGCGAGCATTAGCCGGTGCAGATATATACATATATATATTGTCACTTAGACCAGTGCACGGTCTGTGCAGAAGCTGCACAGCAGTCACTCCATCTGCAAGCTTTAGCCGGCGCAGGTATTATATAGGTGGTCACTTACTCCAGAGCACGGTCTGTGTAACAGCTGCACGGTAGTTACTGCATCTGCCAGCATTAGCCGGCGCAGGTATTATATATTTATAGAGTCACTTAGACCAGAGCTTGGTCTGTGCAACAGCTGCACAGCAGTTACTACGTCTGCGGGCATTAGCCGGCGCAGCTATTACTTAGACCAGAGCACGGTCTGTGCAGAAGCTGCACAGCAGTCACTGCGTCTGCGAGCATTAGCCGGCACAGGTATTACATGGCCTGCGGTAGCGGCCATGTAGTTATGGTTAAGTTGCTAAACCCATAGGAAGAGCACTTTTTGGGCGGCTTATAACTTCACTCCCCGTGGACGAATCCTCACCAACCTTTGCAAAAAAAGTATATGGCCCACCCTGAATTATTTTGCAAAGTTTGGTGAGGTTTGGTCAAGGGGGGGGGAAGTTATAGGGGGGGTCACAACATTTCTTTTTTTCCCATAGACTGAATGTAGAAAGAAAACTTTGCTCACACCTACAGCCCAATCCACTGGACGGATTTTCACCAAATGTGCGACAGGAGCGGCGGCTTGGTCACGAAAGCGGGATTTTGTAAATTTGGTGGAAATCGATCCAGTAGTTTTTTTAAACGACCAAAAAGTAGGACATACTTCCCTGTTCTGTCCGTGGACAGGACTCCGATTGGCTTAGAGGGCAAAGTGGTGTCAGCGGACATCGGACGCGCCCGCTGATTGGGTGGTGAAAAGCATGAAGTGCGTCAGATTTTTGGAAACACCCGCCATCTTGGATTCGCAGACAGCGGCCGCTGTCAGCGGACATCGCGATAAAAACATATTAAAAAACACAACATTGCACTTGTCAAACTTATCAAATATTCTCTGGGGAGTGGAGCGGTGATGAGGATGGGATGGGATATGGCAGGTTTTTTTTGCTGCGAAAGTCCACAAATAGTCCAGATGTTCGCCAACAGTCCTGAGAAGTTTGCGGACACCCCAGCATTTCAGGGTTGGTGAAAAGCAGTTCTTGGATATCTTATAACTTTGGCACCTCTTAATGAAACTGCATGAGGTTTTGCAATTATATTTCTGACCTGATTCCGAATGCATTTGCACAGTTTGGTGGGATTCCGTCAAGAGGGGGCAAAATTAGAGGGGGGTCCCAAAATATTGTAAAGGCTTATAAATGTGGTGCCATTTGACAAATCTACACAAAGGGCCTCATTACACGGAAGGCGGTAAGGGTTAACGGTCACCGGTAATGCTACCGGTGACCGTTAACCCTTACCGCCTTACTACGAGGTCCCTTTGCGGGACCCGACCTTAACGGCTGGTGTAGACCAGCCGTTAAAGTAGGGACCCGCAAAGGGACCTTGGTGCTAATTAGTGCCTTCCTCATTCCCATTATGCCCTATGGGGCAAAAATGGGAATGGGGGAAGGTCCATGGCGGCATGGGGAATTACCGCCCCGCCAACCTCGGAATGGGGTGGTAATTCCCCATTCCGCCATGGCGGAATCGGTAAATTACCGGCATGAACCATGGTGCTAATAGCACCATGGTTTAGCACCTACCGTGTAATGAGGCCCAAAGTTTGCAAAAAGATTATAGATCTAGAAACAAATGTTTTCGTAAAGTCTGAATGGATTTTGTCAAGTGGGGGCTAGGTTATAAGACAATTGTATGTGCATACATTTGACACTTTTGAAAAAATAAAACATGGGTGGATTTCTAGCAAACTTGTGTAAGGAGCATTGGCAAGGACCTGAAAGCATGGTTTTGTAAATGTGCCTGTGTTTTATTTTTTGACGAGTGTCATAATGTCGGTACACATAATAGTGATATACCTTTGGTGACTGAGGTGTATCCTGTGGCCAGATTGTCCGGGTCATGGAATAAGGTCACGATCTGGACAATCGGGCTACTGGCCATGACCACGAGGGAAAAAACATGTGGTTAAAGTGGCCATGTCCACCTGTGACTGGCTTTGTGGTAAAGTTATTCAAAATTGGGATAGGTTTGAAAGGGAAGAAAAATGTGCTTGTGGTAATATGGTCATAGGGTTCTCTTTTCGCCTTCTGCAGGCTGCCATAGAAAGTAAAGAGGGGCCCTGTATGGAACCCCGCCTTCCCTTTCCATGGTGGCCAACTTGGAAAATAATTTTACTTCCTACACCGGGACGCCTCTGGCGTCCCGGTGTAGGAAGTAAAATCCTTTTTTTAGCACCCCGGGTTCCCGATTTGGGAACCTAGGGTGCTAATGGCCTTCATCCCCTATTAGAGGGGCTGGAACGGGGTGGGGAATAATGGTCCAGAGACCTTGTTATCCACCCTCGCTTCGCTTGGGCTGATAACTTGGGCTGCTGGGCCGGTATCCACTCTTCCAGTCCCTGGAAGGGAGGATTAACACCACAATATTTCCATTAGCAGAACACAAAATGCAAATGGAAATGTTGGAAAATCTTATTTAGTCTATGTACTTTACTGAGAAATATAAAGTAGATGGAGTCTATACGGTTTTTTTTAGTTCTAATTTTTAACTGTGAAAGGTGGTTCCTAAAGGAACATTTCTTTTGTTGTTTTTGGATGTATTTTTTTTTTTGGCAGGAGAGCTAAGAACGAAAGGTGGGGAGGGAAATGAGGGAAGAGGCACCAAACACTAATATGGAGGGGCAGGTTGACAGGGCAAAATGTTGCACGTATGTTATTCCTAAGTTAGGGGGCACTGTTTCCCATGCTCCTTTACAGCAGTGGTGGTGGCTCTTGGGGAGGAGGGATGGCATTAGCTGATGCCATTTTAAAATAAATAGCAGTTTTGCTAAAGGTATGTACTGTGTACTAGATGGATAATGAGTAGGAATAGGTGTTGGAGCTGTGCAATGGACATTTTGAAGTAGAAAGTTCCTAGATCAGTAGAAAATGCAGTTCCAAACTGTCCGTGAAGCACGGATCTTATTGTGAAGTGCGGACGGGTTCTCAGACACGTCATCATGCCGCGTGCCAGCGTATGGTCGTGTGGCACTGTATGGAAGGTCCGCAATGAAGTCAGATGTTCGTAGACGTCTACAGATGCAAAACTAGTTGAAATAGTTGCAAAAAGTGTATAGAAGTGTTAAAAATGAATCTAAAATGAGTTTTAAGGTGATGCTTTGTAAATTGGACACAAATATTGTTATATTGGGTAATTATGATATTAGTAATTTGTAGGAAAATAGCATGCACTCTTAAAAACCCATGATATTCACTGAAAAAACTTTGTTATGGGGACGTTATGGTTATGCTGCACTAATAAAAACCTTTGAAATTCACTGAAAAAACGTTGTTAAAGGACGTCATGGTTACAAGTAAAACCGAAATCCCCCAGAAATTCGCCAGTTATGGTAAGCTAAGCAACCATAACTCACACCACCATCGTGCACTGCTACGAATAACACCCAGGACATCAAAGATGACATCACAAATGTCATTGATGACATCACATGTGAAATAAATTTTGATGAAAAGTCCCTACAAGGAGTTATGTTTATATTGTTGGTAACAAGATGTTAGGGGTGATCGGGAGACCTATCATGAACTACTTAATCTATTAAAGAATGTACTCATCTAAAATCATTGGGCTTCATTATGAGTCCGGTGGTAGCCGTGCCGGAAAACCCGGCAGGCATTCCGCCGGCCCGGTAATTCCTTTCCGCCTCCGGGATTGCTGGAATCACCAGGGCATTACAACCCTGGTTACCCGGTAATTCCGGAGGCGGAATTCTGTAAATCCCCATTCCCATGGAGTCCCATATGACTCCATGGGGATGGGGACCATGGAAACACTGGTTCCATCTATGACAGAGCCGGTGTTTCCATGTCCGCCTGCAGGCGGGTGGTGTTAACCCCGCCAGGTCAGACCTGGCGGCAGTGACACCTCCCACCTGCAGGACTCTGAATCAGCCGGTATGGAAACAACGGTGGTGGCAGTTTTACCACCACCATTCTTTCCAGGCTGGCTGACTTGTAATGAGGCCCATTGTACTGGAGTCTTGTTTAATACAGAAACCTAATCAAATAGCGAACCTACTGCATCTCATCAGTCGGAGGAAAGGCCCAGGAAGAGGGACGGTACAAGCAGGAGTCGGGGCATTCATCGTTCATCGCCTACTAACTGGTCATGGAATTCAGTTGACAAAAGGAGTAATCATAGATGCTAGCCACCAGAAAAGAAGAATATGGCAGCTTTGGCGGGATTTCCACCTAAGCAATCCCCAAAGCTGCCGGAATGTACCCTCAAAGTAGGCTCTTGGAACACAAGAGGCTTCAGTCATCTAGCTTCTAACAATGATGTCAATTTGGGAAGTTTCGACCTCTTGTATCTCCAGGAGACCTGGCTCTGCACACAACCAACTCTTGAGTGATAGGATATTTCTTTTTCCTGCGCAAAAAAAGGAATGAAAGGGCGCCCCAGATCGGGATTGCTCACTGCAGTCCGAAGAGGGTGCGGCCTCTAAAGAATAAAGAATCGCCTCCAAGCCACAGAATTTTTATTAGCTAACCTTTAAGACTGGCGACAAGCCCCCACTGTCGACTGTGCAGCTAAATCTGAGCTAATCCTTCTGATAAATACCTATTGGAACCCCACCGCTATAACCACCGAAACTTTCTTGGAGAGTATGGAAATGACAATAGAGGACAGACTAGATGGTTTTCAAATAAATCACGTGATCATCACAGGGGACTTAAACATCCTTTGTCATAATCCTGCAAAACAGATAAAGAGAAAGCTTACCTTAGCGGATGGAGCAGCGCGGGGTCGACGGTGGGAATCCCTAATGAACGCTAAGCATCTTCACAACCTGCACTGGCTGGAATTAGCTAAAACATCTAACATCCCTACATGGGAAAGACAGGGGAACGGCTTTAACATCGATCACACATATGTATCAAGAGAGCTTCTGGCCCAAATAACGGCCCTTGAAGTTTTGCGAACCTCACATAGTGATCACAACTTATTAATGACAACATGGCGCTCGGTCTCTTTGTCGAAGCAAGAAATGTCTACAAAGATTGAATCCTGCGGTAAGGGAGTTTGACTCGAACTAACGGAGGAAGCAATCTCAACCCTTATGGTTAGATACGCTAGGCTCACCACAAATAAGGAAGGCGAGACACGTATCCCAGTGGACTATCAACCTTTATTACAGGTTTATAAGAAATCAGCAAACCTGGGTAGATCCAAACCTCAGTCTCACCTACATGAACTTAATTTACAGCTGGTTGAGCGAAGAAGGCTTGTAAGGAAAGTCAAAAGACTTGCCTCTACTCATAAGACCGCAGAAATGTACGCAGAAGCGTTGGCGGTGAAAAAAAAGGTACAAAGCATGGCTTAGACATCATTGTGTAACTTTGTACCAATTACATTTGGAAACAATGCTGAGAGCAGTGAGTGGCAAGTCACCGACAGCCTTCTGGTCACTTATTAAAAAACCAACAAATGCCTCCACAAATAAGCTTCAGAACAACGTGGAGGAAAAAAAATGGATCTACCATTTCTCCAACCTATACAGGAAGCCAGTGAACGAATGCCCCCCACAGCCATGTCAGCACCCTCGTGTGGCCTCTGGGACATATCACACGATCCAGTAATCATCTTTGACAAAATAAAAAAGCTAAACAACTCGAGTGCAGGGGGGCCTGATCGGATAACCAACTTGGACCTGAAACAGCACCCAGAGGCCTGGGCAGCATTTATAAGTAGGGTCTTTGAAAATTATAAGAGGGCAAGAAAAATCCTGACCTCTTGGAAACAAGCTCACATTGTTCCGATTTTCTAGAAAGGAGCCAGAGAAGATCCCAGACAGTATAGGCCAATTGCTCTCTTAGACACCATAGGCAAGATCTTCGCATCACTGGCCTTGGATAAGCTACAAGAGTGGATTTTGGATAGTAAAACGGCAGACCAAATGGGACTTCAGCAAATATACTGGCACCGAGTACCCTGAAAGCGAGAAGCAAAGAAAACAAACCACCTGTTTTTTTGCATTTGTTGACCTGGTCCAGGCATTCCACCAGGTCAGCAGGGAAGCTTTGTGGAAAAAACTGAAGCAAAATAACTGTCCAGATACAGTTTTGGACCCCATTTGAGCCCTTTATACAGAAACATCAATCCAAGTCAGGCTGAATAATGCAGGTCTTTTATCAACAGAAGTAAAGACAGAAAGAGGCGTGAAGCAGGGGTGCCCTTTGGCCCCAGCGCTATACAACGCATACACCAGCGATTATAAAGACAAGGAAAGTGAAGTTAGAATGTTTCTACCTTCCCTGGGTTCGGACAAAATATCAAGGATCATATATGCAGACGACATCATATTAATGGACATGACCATGATTGGCCTACAAAGACATCTGGTAAATCTGCAAAAGTACCTGAGCCATAACAATTTAGAACTTAATAAAGATAAAACGAAAATAATGTCCTTTGATAAATAAACTAAAAAAAAAAGGAAAAAAGGAAAATAAGGCTCAAGGGCACTTGCTAGAAAAGGTGGAGCATTTTTTTCGTTACTTGGGAGTAATTATCAGCAACAGTGTAACTGAAACCCCAATGCAGGAGCACCTTTACGGGAAAACAAAAAGCTCAGGCGAAAATTGCCAACAAGAAATATGGTTGTTTCACCTTGATACCCATCATAAAATTCTACAAGGCAAAGGTGGACCCTAGCCTGATTTATGGGGTGGAAGGCATGCCACTGTTGCTGGAAAATCTCTGGCCTAAATTGGAAGGGCTCTTCTGGCGCCTAGTTTTGCATCTCCCCAACTCAACCCCTGTGGCAGCGATTCATAAAGAATTGAGCCTTATGTCACTGAAATCTAAGTGGCTCGAAACAGGTTGATGCTGTACAGGAAACTACACTAACGCAAACCTCCAAAGATCTTGAAGGAGTTACGGAATTAATGAATTAAAGGATCATGCAAAACACTACTAAACTGGGGAGAAACTAATCAAGCTCTATTGAGGGAAATTGAAAGCTCGGAGAAGGAATTGCTAAGCAACCCCACTAAGGTTTGCAAGCGCCTACTCCAATCAAACTGGATCACAACCCTGCAAGAAACAACAAAGTTAAAGTTGTAATTGTTTTTGCCTTATTTTGCGATTAAGGTTAACGAAGTGAGGGCCTATCTGGCAAAGTTTCCTGATCGTTCAATCCGACAGATCTTTTTGAGGATTCGAATGAACCTGTTATTTAATAATGAAATTCTGTCACCAAGAGCCCAATCTAGCACAAACCATTGTAGATTTTGTAATAAGAAGGAGGTCGTGGGGAACTTTAAACATCTCCTTCTTGAATGCCTGGGTACAAACTTGGCACGTATGGTGCATTTGGGACCTCTATTTCGAGACTTATGCTGTTTTGACAGAAAGGAATGATGAGCCAGGCTAATGAGTGGGGAGAAGGTCAGGTGGGTGGTGGCAACTGTCCATTTCTTTCATTCGTTAGGTCTTGACAGGCCACGGGTGATAACCTGAGTTGGCAGCTAAGCTCTAAAGAAAGGTTTTGGGTGCTCGCTAATTTAACTCTGGCAGAATTTGATGGGAAAGGTTGTCCAACTAAAGTGGATGGGAAATTGAAAATCACATGCCAATTTGAAACTACTTTCTCTACTGTGGTAATCAATCTCGAAAAGAGTAGACTGATAAAGAAATGTTAAATGTTGAAATGTAATAGTTATTCTGGACGATGGTAGGAAGCCAATGGAAACAAACTGAGGAATAATTTTGTAAAAATTGAAATTCAATTAAATCAAATAAAAAAATAAAAAATACAGAAACCTAATCAAATATTAACATAGGCAATGACTGCAGCATGCACCATAGAAGTAGACTATTTATAATCTTGTAATTTTGGATACTACAATAATGAATGCTACCTTATCAGAGTTTTGAGTAATGTTAAACCTGTAATAACTAGCTAACAATTCAAGACTTACAACACTTGTGCTGGTACAAACAATACAAATGAAGAACCACAATGCATACAAATCAGAGGCACATACAGGGAAACTAAAGTAAGGATGAAAGAAACAGCATCCTCAGAAAATGTTAATGACATTAAAGTTTATCTTCATGTATACAAATGAATTGTGTGTTTGAGGCCTGCTCATTCCCCATGTATGTGCACCATGAGCTGAGACCAAACCCTAAGGAAAGTACTTAAAGAACATATGACAAGGTTAACGTCTAGATATATAGCACCTTTTTTCAATTTTAATATTCGGACTGTCAGTGAACAAAACCACCTAGCCTATATATGTCAGTGAACAAAAACAAGTGGCCCAGATATGTGATGTCATGAGTGATGTCATCAATGACATTTGTGATGTCATCTTTGATGTCCTGGGTGTTAGTCTTAGCAGTGCACGGTGGTGGCACGAGTAATGGTTGCTTAGCTTACCATAACTGGCGAATTTCAGGGGTTTTTCGGTTTTACTTGGAACCATAACGACCGTTTAACAAAGTTTTTTTTAGTGAATTTCAAAGGTTTTTATTTGTCCAACTTAACAATAATGTCCCTTTAACAAAGTTTTTTCAATGAATTTCATATGTTTTTATTAATGCAACTTAACCATAACGTCCCTTTAAAAAAGTTTTTTCATTGAATTTCATAGGTTTTTATTAGTGCAACTTAACCATAACGTCCCTTTAACAAGGTGTCACTTAGTCCAGAGCACAGTCTGTGCAGAAGCTGCACAGCAGTTACTGCATCTGTGAGCATTAGCCAGCACAGGTGTTATATATATAGGGCCTCATTACGACCCTGGCGGTAAGGGGTTAACGCCAGCGTTAGCTGCGCCGACCCCTTACCGCCAACTACGAGGTCCCTTAGCGCCATGGCGCTTTTAACACCTGCTTTTAGCAGGTGTTAAAATCCATGGCGCTAAGGGACCATGGAGTTAATTACGCCACCGTAATTTACGGTGGCGTAATTAACGCCTTCCCCACTCCCATTATGCCCTATGGGGCAAAAATGGGAATGGGGAAGGGTAAATGGGGATTGGGGACTTACCGCCCCGCCGACCTCGGAATGGGGCGGTAAGTCAGCCAACCACCATGGCGTAAACGTAGTTTACGCCATGGTGGTAAAGTCACGGCCCAGGCGGTAACTTACCGCCTGGGTCGTAATGAGGCCCATAGTCACTTAAACCAGAGCATGGTCTGTGCAGCACTAGCCGGCGCAGGTATTACTTAGACCAGAGCACTGTCTGTGCAGAAGCTGCACAGCAGTTGCTGCATCTGCGGGCATTAGCCAGCGCAGGTATTATATATATAGTCACTTAGACCAGAGAACGGTCTGTGCAGCAGCTGCACAGCAGTTACCGTCTCTGCGGGCATTAGCCAACACAGTATTATATATATATTAAACCAGAGCACGGTGTGTGCAGCAGCTGCACAGGAATTAGTGCCTCTGCGGGCATTAGCCAGGTACTGCGCTGGCTAATGCCCGCAGAGGCACTAATTCCTATTTATATATATATATATATATATATATAGTCACTTAAATCAGTTACTGCGCCTGTGAGCATTAGCCGGTGCAGGTATTACTCAGACCAGAGCACGGTCTGTGCAGCAGCTGCACAGCAGTTACTGCCTCTGCGGGCATTAGCCAGCGCAGGTATATATATATAACTATAACAAAGCAAAAAAAGAGGAAAAAACCGCCATGAAAATTGACAGTTCAGCCTGCACTCTAAGTCATGTAAGAAAGCAGCAAGGTCCCGTTCGTGCATGAAAAAAGCCAGAAACTCGAAATAAATTACTTTCAAGTTTATTGAAGATACAAAAAGTGCATCATGTTTAAAAAAACGCCATAGACCCCAAAAAAGAGGCAGGACACTAAGAGAGCAGTCCTGTATGGACGCGTTTCGCGCTATACACAGCACTTGTTCACCAATGGGGGGGGCTCAGCATAGTATAAATAGCAGGGTAAGTCCCTTCATGGTTTCTACACCTCGGCAAATGGATACCTGTATAGGTAAAATCATGCAGACATCTTGTAACGTAATGGCAAAGTGCTTGTGCCTAAAAACAATTGCATGACATTAGGACACAACCCAATCACAAAAACACATGGGTAACAGAATAAGTAAAATTACCCGAGCTAAAATTTGTAATAAGGTCCACATTTTTCATACAGTTGCATGAGTTATAAAACATACAGTACAAACTCAAACCAAACAGTACAAATGCTGAATGGAAATGAAATAATGGCAGGATGCAACAGCTTCACTATGACATAAAAGAAAATTGTTAAAATGAGCTAAAATCATCCACCAATTGTGTTGATCACAGTATAAACAGCGCAAAATAAAAGCAAAGTGCAAGTGCTTAATGTCAGCATATTGTTGTTGTAAAATGCAAGTGCTTAATGTCAGCATATTGTTGTTGTAAAGTGCAAGTGCTTAATAGCAGCATATTGTTGTTGTAAAGTGCAAGTGCTTAATAGAAGCATAATCTTTAGCAGAGTGCAAAGCTTTGATAGCAGCTTAAGGGTAGCAATAAAGTGCAAATGCATATAAATAACTGAAAAATTCATCAGTCAAAATAGCAGCCTGAAACAACAGTTAAAGCGCAAGTGCTTAAATATAGAACAGTAATCGATAACATTGATGGATGATAAAAAGATCAATAGGCTCAAAAGGTACAAATGTCAGTACAAAATTTAAAACCTAAAGAAGCAAAATTGCAATTGTACTGCAGCAACCGGACAGGATAGACAAGGAAATGACGGGAGTGTCCAAGGTAAAAGAAATGGATAACCATTCAACAGCAAGTCAAATTATGATGCTGTTATAGGATTACAGATATTACAGAGCATTAAAAAAGATGTTAAGCCAAACCAAGATGAATAAACAAAATATTCAGACCAAGAGGAAAAAACACTCCATGTGCCAAAGGAAACCTATAAATAAAGATGATGGACCATCCCCAAACTCCCCCATTGACACAGAAGCCAAAACAGCAAATCAATGTATAAAAACAAAGATTATAAATGAGAAAATAAATTGACCTCATGCTGGTAATAGAAGATCTAATACAAGTGCCAGTCAATTGAGCAAGAAAAAAGGTAACTAAAGCAGACACTGCCATTGGGCAACAAATAAATATGACCAGTGTGTACATTCTGAAAAAAAAACATGTGCAATGCCACACAAAATAAAGCTGAAAAGGAAAAAGGCCTAATACACAGAAAAATCCTCTACGAAAACCAATTTAAACTCCCAGAAAGGTATATAACTCCTCGTCAACATTGTGACCATTTGGTGTCTTGGTATCAAAATCCAATATATATTTGGTTTCAAGTTGTCGTACTTTTAAGACACGGTCACCACCTCTGGGGTTCTTGGTCACATGTGCTACTGCAAAAAAAGTGAGCAGCCGAAAGTCATTATCATGTGTCTCTTTACAATGCTTGGCCATTGGGTAGGCCGGGTTCGAATTTTTTATGGCCCTTAAATGTTGCAATACTCTCAGCTTTAATCTGCAGGGGGTGCTACCCACATACCATTTCTGGCAAGGGCAGCATAGGACATATACCACAAATGATGTATCACAGGTCATGAGAGGCTTACAGGCCGATTCATGGAATAAATGTGCGCCGAAAATTCCGGCGCAGAGGGGCCTATACGTGCGCTCCGCCGAAAAATAGCGAAAAGCGCAGGGAAACCAGCGCACGTCGATTCATGGAAGTCCGTGCGTAAGAAAAGCATAGGACGTGCGCTGAAAAAGTGCGCGGCGCACAGGTCAACCAACGGCGTGCGCCACGGCCACTGCGCTATCACTCCGAGCGCAGCGCACAGCTCTAAAGTAGGTGGAACACAGGGCGGGACACTCGGAATGGGGAATAAAATGGGGCACAACACTCGGAATGGGGAAGAATGTGGGCGGCACGGGGAAGTACAGGAGGCAAGTGCGCGGAACGCCCACACGCTCTCCGGCAACACGTATTCATGGATTCGAACAGGGCAAAACAGCGCTCGATCAAACCAGCGCACAGGCCCAAAAACGTACGCCACAAGTAAGCAGGCGGTAGCGTCCCGACGCACTTAACGAAAGTGCGCCAAAACCTGCGCCAACAAATACCACCCACATACAGCAATGGGCCATACCGTGACCCCAAAGGACAAATGAGGTGCAAAGGTGTACGCCATTAACACGGACACCCACTGTTCAAAAATTCGCGCGTGTGTGTACAACGGGTTGCGCGAGAAGTCACTCGCGCGATTGCCCTGGGTACGTGTATCCCGGGGTGCGGGGAAGTCCCACACGCGATTGCCCTGGCCACGTCGATATCAGGGGTGCGTGTGAAGTTCCACACGCGAAAAGCCAGGGTACGTCAATTACAGGGGTGCGCGTGAAATCCTACACGCGAAAAACTAGGGTACGTCATTTACAGGGGTGCGCGGGAAGTTTCACACGCGGCTCTGCTGGGTGGGTCCTCACAGGTGTTCCATTCACACCCTCCACGTCCCCTGCATGCAACCCACACCACAGGGGACTACCCTGCACACCTGCTCATGCCTCCCACCACCCCCACCCCCCCGCAGTCAGGGGCACCTGCCAGAAGGCCCCCACCCATGTCTACCACCACCCCCACCCCCCCGCAGTCAGGGGCACCTTCCAGCAGGCCCCCACCCATGTCTACCACCACCCCCACCCCCCCAGCAGTCAGGGGCACCTGCCAGCAGGCCCCCACCCATGTCTACCACCACCCCCACCCCCCCAGCAGTCAGGGGCACCTGCCAGAAGGCCCCCACCCATGTCTACCACCACCCCCACCCCCCCGCAGTCAGGGGCACCTGCCAGAAGGCCCCCACCCATGTCTACCACAACCCCCACCCCCCCCGCAGTCAGGGGCACCTTCCAGCAGGCCCCCACCCATGTCTACCACCACCCCCACCCCCCCACCCCGCAGTCAGGGGCACCTTCCAGCAGGCCCCCACCCATGTCTACCACCACCCCCACCCCCCCAGCAGTCAGGGGCACCTTTCAGCAGGCCCCCACCCATGTCTACCACCGCCCCCACCCCCCCAGCAGTCAGGGGCACCTGCCAGAAGGCCCCCACCCATGTCTACCACCACCCCCACCCCCCACCCCCCCCCGCAGTCAGGGGCACCTGCCAGAAGGCCCCCACCCATGTCTACCACCACCCCCACCCCCCCCCGCAGTCAGGGGCACCTGCCAGAAGGCCCCCACCCATGTCTACCACCACCCCCACCCCCCCGCAGTCAGGGGCACCTGCCAGAAGGCCCCCACCCATGTCTACCACCACCCCACCCCCCCCCCCGCAGTCAGGGGCACCTTCCAGCAGGCCCCCACCCATGTCTACCACCACCCCCACCCCCCCGCAGTCAGGGGCACCTTCCAGCAGGCCCCCACCCATGTCTACCACCACCCCCACCCCCCCAGCAGTCAGGGGCACCTTCCAGCAGGCCCCCACCCATGTCTACCACCACCCCCACCCCCCCAGCAGTCAGGGGCACCTGCCAGAAGGCCCCCACCCATGTCTACCACCACCCCCACCCCCCCCCCGCAGTCAGGGGCACCTGCCAGAAGGCCCCCACCCATGTCTACCACCACCCCCACCCCCCCAGCAGTCAGGGGCACCTTCCAGCAGGCCCCCACCCATGTCTACCACCACCCCCACCCCCCCAGCATTCAGGGGCACCTTCCAGCAGGCCCCCACCCATGTCTACCACCACCCCCACCCCCCCCAGCAGTCAGGGGCACCTTCCAGCAGGCCCCCACCCATGTCTACCACCACCCCCACCCCCCCAGCAGTCAGGGGCACCTTCCAGCAGGCCCCCACCCATGTCTACCACCACCCCCACCCCCCCCGCAGTCAGGGGCACCTGCCAGAAGGCCCCCACCCATGTCTACCACCCCCCCCCCGCAGTCAGGGGCACCTACCAGAAGGCCCCCACCCATGTACCATCCATGTCCACCTTCACCTGGGTCACAACCCCACACAATCATGACCGTAATGGACAGTCTGCCCTGCAAGAATTCCCAAACAACTATCCCATCCACCCACATATCAAACACAATGACATGTGACACACCCAATGTAAATCATATGAATGAACACATGTCTGTCACACACAGATGTTGCAAGTGAATGTCCAAACACCCCACATGTCATGCATGAAAGCAATGAGATGATACAACACATTGAAGGATCAAATGAAAATGTATTAAAAATAAACAAGGATGTTAAAAATAAAAAATAACAATAAACATGCAATGCAAACTAAATAATAAAAAAGCACAACCAAAAAAATCAGGAACACTAATTAACAAAAATAAAGTAAAATAGGGGTCCAAAGTCAAAGTCCAAAATTAAATCCAAGTACAAATGAAAGAAGAAACACATTGCCTCATGTGAAAAATTCAAACAAATATTAACATCCCTCAAACTATCAACATGATGATCCGGGTCCATGAGCCCTAATAAATGAAACCTAACTATTTACACTAAGTAAGAAAATGTCTATATACAAAAATGTGGTGCATTGTCCTTTGGCAACCAAATAATAACATTAAAACAAAGGAAACCTAACTACAACTAAACTACAGAACTATATACAAAGGCGGCGGGCAAGTCCTGCGGCTCACTGATTGTTGTTCCGGGCCAGGGCATCATCGAACTCCCGCTCGATGTCCCGGAGGCGGCCCCGTTCCACAGCCCCGAGGGTCCGCAGGGACGCCGATGTACCCACCTCCAACTCCCTGCGGATGGCCTCGAGGCACTCGGCCCGCCTCAGGGCCCTCCGCATGGAGTTCTCCGCCCTGACCATAGCGAGCCGCGCCTCTTCCGCCCGCCGCCGCTCCGCATCTATGGCATGGCCCAACCGCTGCCACACGGAAGACACTTGACGTCCAGGGTCCTCCTGCCCTCCGGCTGATGCCTGCCCCTCTGATGGTGATGGCCCCGAGCCATCAAGGCTCCCACCTTCTTCCTCCTGCTGCTGACGTGCTGGTGCCGGTGCCCTGACACCTGCTGCCTGCACATCCTCCATTGTTTGGGGTGCTGTTGTTGCGGTGGCCACCCCTGCTGGACTCACGACTCCCGACTGGGGCAGGGATGTGTCCTCCACCAGCCTGGCCCCATCGTCAGAGGCAGCTCCACAGGGCACCCAGGTGACAGGTGGGTAGGAAGATGGCACGGAGGACGACTGGCGCATAGGGGGTTCAGGTGAGGAGGGGGTCGGAACAAGGCCCAGTGTATGGAGGAACACAGCCTGGTCTCCCTGAGAATGGGTCCGGACGTGGGCAACCCTGCTGGTGCAAGATGATGCAGACACAGGACCGGGGACAGGATTACACACAGGCACCTCCGCGGCGGCCTGTGCTGCCTCCTGTCCCTGCCCCTGTGCTGCACCACTAGCACCAGTGGAATGCCCACCTCCAGACCCCATCTCAGTCCCTTGCACGGCCTCCTCCTCCACCAAACCCACCACCAACCTGGATGACTCCCTGCCATCTTCCGCCGCGGAACCCTGTGGGGTCTCAGCTGCCCCTTCTGCTGCCGAGGAGTCCAACTTCCTCCTGCGCCTCCTGGACCTCCCCTCGGCAGCTGCGACCTGGGACACAGCACCGGACTCCGCACTCCCCGACGAGATGACAACAGGGGAGGGGAGCCGGGCCTTGCGTCTCCGGCTGGCGGTGGCATCCCTGCTGCTGTGCTCCACAGCACCTTCTCCGCCCTCCACATCAGATGACGCTGCAGGCAGGGAGAGACAGGAGACAGGCATCAGGACACTGTACAATTGACTCACACACATAACAGTTGTACAAGAGTGGCATTTTCATACTCCAGACCTGGCATCACAATCCCCAACACACTTGTCTCCTCAACGCACACACATGAGTCATTTAACAGCCATATTGCTACAGCCCGCTACATACATTCACATACAGCAGCATGAGCAGACAAAGGTGAGCCACACATCACATGATACACACGGACTCAAATACACATGCACACATGCAAAGCACACATCCAAGCATGTGTACCACTCCGCAAACTGTCAGTCATGAGATGAACATCCATGTCACATTTGCAATTCACTCTCCAACATGACAGTGTCACCTGCATCCATGTAGCAACACTGTTGCACCCTTCACAACTACACACACGCACAAGCTGCAGACTAATGCACCTGGAATCAACATCCATGTGTCACACCACAAGCATGCCAACTCACATGCACAGTCAAACACATGTGCCCACACACAAGCATTTGCACTGCAAGCACACACACACACACATGCACCATCCTTGTCTCACACATCACAGGCACACATGTGCTTGTCTCACAGCCCTGCACACACACATTTATACATGGCCACACAAAGACATGTGCAACATGCACACTCCTGGCACACCACCACACACACAGCTTACAATCAGTATGCATGTACACTCACCGCTCGACTCCAGACGGGTCTGCCTCCCAAGGACCTGGACATGGAGCGCTGGGGATATGCGTTCCAGGACCCGAAGTTCATCTTGCGACAAGTGGCCCCGCCGCCCCTTGGCATCCACTGCCTTCACGAGGCGCCGGGCCTTGTTCAGGGTCCTGGACCTGTAGTCCTCCCAGCGCTTCTTGACTTGATGGAATTCTCGGACTGCCACCCCCTCTGCGTTGATGGCAGTCACAATGTCCGTCCAGATCCTGGTCCGTCCTTCCTTGTCGAGGCGCATCCGTCCGTAGAGGGCATCATACTGCCCCAGGACTCGCTCCACCAGGACACCAACTTCGGTGGCACTGAAGCTGGTGCCCCTCTGCCTCCCTGGCCGGGGGTTGCCTGTCGTGCCAGATGTTGTGCTCCCTGACATGGCAACCCCAGAGGCAGGAGTGGGTGGCCAACTGGGTCCTGGGGCTGGGCTGTGGAGCGATGGTACGGCTGTCGGGAGTCTTTGGTTCCAGCAGGGGTGGTCACAGCAACTGCACCCCTGGCTGATGTGCAGGCAGCAAACAGCAGGGCACGTGGGCAGCAGGCAGTCAGGCAGCAGCAGATGGCAGGTGGGAGCGTGCTCGGGGCTCTGGGGGGCAGGATTCCGGCCTTAGGGGCAGGAGCGTGGTCTTCCGTGTGTGAACGCGTGGCCACCTTGATACGGAGTGAATTGGCACGTGAAAATCATGCACGTCTGCGTGGAATCCGAGGAAAGGCCGCGTAAGCACGTCAGCACGCGTACGCGATCTCATTGGTCCAAAGGGCCAGGCGCGTAAGCGCGCCTATGACGCACGGGTGTTTCCCAACCCACGTGAAAAAAATACACGTGCCGCGCGAGCGCGTCAGCACGCGTACCCGATTTCATTGGTCCAAAGGGCCAGGCGCGTAAGCGCGCCTATGACGCACGGGTGTTTCCCAACCCACGTGAAAAAAATACACGTGCCGCGCGAGCGCGTCAGCACGCGTACCCGATTTCATTGGTCCAAAGGCACACAGCGAGTAATCGCATATTCAACAGCGCGCGTGAAAAACGCCCGGTTACCATTTACATCTGAATACAATTACAATATTAATAACGTACATTTAACCTGGTAAACCTCGAGCATGTAGTCACACACGCTCGGCCACGACACGTGCAAAATTACAACAGGCAATACGGAAAGACGTACGCCTGCAGGAAGCAGGCGTACGTGACCCGGCACGTCTAAATATTCACGTGAAAACATCCTACAAGCTCAGTGCAAAGATGAACATACCGTTCCTAGCAGCAGTGGCTGTGGGTTACCAAAGGAGGAGGAGGAGGAGAGTCAGGGCCAGAATTTTCTCACCCAGAACCAGCCTATTCGGGATGCCTGATGACCAGGTGTATGGGAGGTACAGGTTTCCAGCACACATCATACTGGACCTGGTCAGTGAGTGGGAGGATGACCTCACATCACCCACCCTGTGCTCCCAAGCACTCAGCCCCCTGCAGAAGGTCCTGAATGTACTGCACTTCTTGGGCACTGGATCTTTTCAGCGGACAAGTGCCATAGTGGGTGGTGTGTCACAGGCCACGCAGTCACGCTGTCTACACCAGGTCTTGAACATCATCACTGCACGGCCATCAGTCCGCAGGCACATATATCTCCCCAGGACTCCTGCAGAAAGGCGGGCGTGCATCCAGGAATTCTATGGTGTGGCTCAATTCCCCAAAGTGCTTGGTGCAATTGACTGCACCCATGTGGCTCTACGTCCCCCCAGGGCAACAGAGCACATCTATAGAAACCGCAAGCACTGGCATTCCATCAACGTGCAAGTTGTATGCAATGCCAAGGGAATCATCACATCAGTATATGCCAACTATCCCGGGTCCACCCACGACAGCTTCATCTACAGAATGTCTACCCTAAGCCGGGACCTAGAGGCTGGCCGGCATGGAGATACATGGCTGCTTGGTGAGCATGAATGCCACTGCACATGCATGCATGTCAGATACAGGGTCATGTCACAACACCACTAATGATACCCATCACCACCTCCGCAGGGGACAGTGCCTACCCTATCAGCCCCCACATGATGACCCCAATCCGGAACCCCACCACGCCACCCGAGGTAAGGTACAACACAGCCCACATTGCAACACGGGGCATAGTGGAGCGCACATTCGGAGTGCTGAAGTCACGCTTTCGCTCCCTTGACCGTTCTGGCGGGCAGCTGTTATATGCTCCCCCACTAGTGTGCAGGATCATAGCGGCAGCATGTGTCCTGCACAACGTTGCAACACGCCGGGGCCTGCCCGTGGACATGGTGGTGCCCCCACATCCACAACCACATGCACGCCCGCTGCGCATGGGAGGGGAAAGGGCACGGGGGGAGACAGCCCGTACGCAACTGGTGGCCAACTTCTTCACCTAGGAATCACAGTGCTGGCTAGTGCACACTGCTCTGGCACATACCATCTGACGATCAATGATGACACTACCTGACAATGTCACAAAATTTCTTGGCAATAAACTGTCAGAAACACATCAGCCTGAGATTGTTAACATGGAAGTGTCACTATGTGTGCACCCCTACCTACACATACACCAGCAATGCATAACTATGAAAAGACACAACTCCATTCATCAAAAATGCATTGGCACAGGCGAATTGCTACATGACAACATTGCCATGTCACCCAATCCCTTCACAGTCCCACCACAGAGGACACCATGTCATGGTATGTGAGAGCAAACAAACTGACCCTCACAACATGACACCGGTGTCACAAATTGCAGTGCCCCAAATGGAACATAGCCGCACTTGAACAGCTAACCGTGATGGAGGCACTACTACACACCTGTGTAAGAGTCATTTCAATCAAATTACACACCAACCCACCCTGAAGCCCACCAAAACAAGACACAATGCATGTAATCAATGGTAGTCTCAAAACCTGATTGTGCTGGTATGTCCTCACCGTCCAGATGTACAGTGATGGCGCCACGCAAAAGTGTCACTGCACATCTACCGACATGTAGTCTGACTCCAGAGAGTATGCCCGTGTGAAGAACTGTGTGAAATACCTGCAAAACATGAGTAACATATGTAAGTTGAGGCACATATCAAACCATCATGCATAGTTAGGTGCAACAACAATGTACACTATGAATGTCTACACAGTATTGACTATGGACTGCCCAACAGCTCATGGGAGTCCAATGTCACCGTGTAATTTGCTGTCACTTGGGCACACCCTTTGCAAGCCCATGGAAACGGAAGCAGGAGGGGTGTGGATGCCAGGTACCCAAGCATCGAAACCAAACTCAGGACAAGCCTGCATGTGCCCAGCCACAATACAGTGTATGCCCAGGTACCCACACAAGGCAACACACTTGAAAAAGAAAAATATGATAAGAAAAAATGGCCATGAAAGGGCCGGCGGGGAGGGGGGGCCACCTATGAGGTCCGAGGACAGGATGCACGCCACAATCCACCTGTGTGGATCATGGGAAGTAAAAACACCCCATAGGCTCGTGGCCCACACGGCTACTCTGTTGTGGGAGATGAGTCGCTATCGCTCTGGCCAGACCCTGCAGCTGACTCAGGAGGTGGGGGAGCTGCCTCAGAAGATGGTGTGACAATGGGAGGCAGCCCACGCAAAGCCCGAGTTTGCTCCTCCATGGCTGCAAGCAGGCGGGTCTGGAAGGTCTGGTTCTGGATTATAATCATGCGGAGGTCCCCATGCAGTAACTTCCGGGATGACCTGACCTCCGCACGAGTTGCCTGCATCTCGGCCGAGAGCGTCCGTGTCAGACGCTCCAGCTGCTCCTCTGTCCTTCTATGGGATGAAGCCTCAAGCTCTGACAGGGTCGACCTGAGGTGATGGAATTCTTCCCTCAGGCCTTCCCTGTGGCGCTGGGACTCCATGGAAAGTGATTCCCGCAGAGTCGCCAGTCCTGCCCGCCTGTCCATGTTGGACGCCAACATGTCCTCCCTGTGTGCCTGGCAGATGGACTCTGTAGCCTGCTCCAGTCGCTCCATCAGCCTTTCTGGGGGGACAATGGAAGTGGCCACCCTATCCATGGCCTGTGCAATCATCTCGGATGATGCTGCCTGTTGGGTGGCCATACCGTAGATGGATTGCTCCCAAGCGGTATTGCCAGGTGGCATACGGCCACCACGTTGGCGGGCACCACACCTGCCTGGGGCAAGGCGGACTGCGCCTTGCTGTGCCGGCAAAGCCTCAGGCTGCAGGACTGCATTCCCTCTCTGATCTGCAGCCCCAGGAACAGGATCAGAGATTGTGTGGTGTGGCGCTGCATCCGTAACCACCGGAGGCTGAGCTGCCGACACTGACATCCCCATTGAGGGCAATAACCCGGCTGCAGGTGGGTCGGACAGAGGAGATTCTCACCCAAGAACACTCACCTGCGACTGCACATAGGTTTCATCCTCCGAGTCTACACCTGAATACTGCTCGGGGGAGGAACCCCCAGAGACACCCCTCGACAGCACGACCTGCAGCACTTGTGGGTTTTCACCCACAAACACACCACGTCCCTCACTTGTGGAAGGTCGGCCCAGGTTGCCCTCCTGGGACGGCTCCACCACCACATCCCCAGCATCAACAAGTGCGTCGTCCCCTGCAAAGACATGAAAGAGAGAAATGGAAACAGGCATTAGCACCATGGCATACAACAAGGGCTGATGAACAACAGAGCCAGTAGTTCAATGACACATGTCCCACATGACTGGGAAACCTCCTATGCATTCACCATCACTGGGTCTGGAGGGGAGGCTCAGGGCACACAATGATGACACAGAGAATGGAGAGCAACGCCTGCTCCCCATGCTGCCTAGCACTGGCATCACACATTGGCCGGTGATTGCCATGTCAAATGCACAAGCCATCACACACATGGCATGTGACATAGCCACCAAGTGAAGAGGGAGAGGAGGGCAACTAATTTGGATTTTGGCCACTCTGGTCCTGACATTGCTTCATCACATCAAGAAGTTAACATGTTGGACATGGATCTGCTAGTCCCAATTGGCCATGATGCACAGTGCCTTGTCAACATTAACAAAATGCAGTAAACAATGAGATTCCACCTCCCCATCACCTGTAATGGAATCATATAGCATTCGTGAAGCACCTGTACAGAAATGTATGAAGGTACAGCGGAGCACTGAGGGGTGGTGGGGCAGAAGGGGATGCCATTCAACAATCCTACTGGTGCTGGTGTCATTCATGTAACGCAAGTGCAGAGGTGGGTGGCACAATGAAGTGCAAGGGGAAGTTGCGGCTGGAAGTGCTGTACAAGGTAAGTAGGACTTAACGTCGAGGGCAGATGGTGGTAGGCGCAGACAAGTGCTGGGGGGGTGGCCTATAGGGGTACAGAGACAGTCATGCAGTGCTGTGGGCTCGGAGGGGACAGGGGAGGTACACACTGCATCTGGCTCGGCAAGGTCCTTGCAGATTTCAATGTGTCCTGCAGAGTTGTCAGATGCCGCAGATATGTGCCCTTGGATTGGGGCTCTCATCTTGGTGAGAAGGGTGAGACGCTATTGCCTTTGGAGCAGGCGGCAGGCCAGTTTGCCAGAGGATGAGCATGATGCAGGCCATTTCCTCTCTGCCACCCGGCACCTGTGTTTTGGGTTCACAAGATCCGAGTCATGCCAGGAGTCAGCATTGGCATGGGGCTTCAGGCGGATTGTCATGACCGTGGCAAAGACATCCAGTGTACCTGACATAGAGTGGAGCATGGAGTGGGCCCTGTCAGGATGGGAGTGAGCCTAAGGGGGAGCTGGATGGGGGGGAGATTTTGGCAGCATAAGCCTCGACTGACACACACTTCATGGGTTGGAATACCAAGAAGGTGTGTGACAGTGGTGAGGGTGGCTTTGCCTGTGGGGTGGTGAGGGTGAGGTGGGAGGAGAGGAGAAAGTGATCACTCCAGGAGAGAGGAGTGCAGAGAGGGATGGAGAGGGGAAGGTCAGATGAGATCAGAGCATCAAGAGTGTGCCCTGCAGAATGAGTAGGGACAGACGGGAGTTTAGAGGGTGATAGGGAGTTGCTGAGGTCACGGAAAAGTCACGTGGGGGGGACAACAAGCATGCAGGTGGATGCGTACATCACCAAGGAAGAGGATTTCAGTGTCTGGGGACATGAGTGAGGAGGAGAGGTGAGGCCACTCAGAAAGGAAGTAATACATTTGACCAGTTTTCCGATACACAGTACGCACAGTTTGTGAATGTCGAGGTGAGATGGAGAGAGACGTCACACAAACCATTCCAGAGGGGAGTAGGTCTACGTAGGAGTGACAGTGGCAGGAATACCCTCAGGGAAGGCAAGGGCACACCCCCCCCTGCACAGTAGTGCCGGGCCAAGGAGAGGATCTCCTGAACGTCAGGTAGGAGTGTGTCAAAGATGCAGACAGAGCTGGCCGTCAGACATGTTTCCATGAGACCAAGGATGTCAAGGTGCATTACCTCATGTAAGTGACATATATTGGAGGAATGCCTGATGCAGCGGCAGAGTAAGGAGTGTAAATGTGGAGGAGGTTGACAGCCTTGTAGGACTTACGGGGAGTGCTACAGATCAGAGGTGCAGCATGTGTAGGAGTTGGAGTGGGAGGCGGAGAAGTATCATGGGAGGGTGCAGGGAGGCAGTGCAGGATAGATGAGGAGAGAGGAGGGGGGACAGCAGGAGAGGAAAGGAAGTTGATGAGATGTGGGTAGCATTTGTCAAGGAGAATAAGGTTGGCCTGAGGTCCTTGGACTGAGATGCTCCCATTACCATACACATCAATTGTGGCCTCTGAGGATTGGAAGGAGGCCAAGAGTACACCCCAACGGGTCACACCATTGATGGTGGAAGAGGAGCAAGGAGAGAGGACTGGGACCATGTGAAGGGTCCATGGGACAGGCAAAGGCATGTATGAGCAGATGTCAGTGAGAGTTAACCTTGAGTAGGCTTAGATGTACTTGTCAGCAATAGGGTGGGTCGCATTGGAGGGCAGGGTGCCCTCATTTGACTGTTTGCAAGCAGGTGTCGTGAGTAGGGCACGATGGTCTGAACAGTAGAAGTCAGGGAAGATAGACCATGAAGAGCAGCATGGAGTGTGAGGGAATGGGGCTTGAAACCAGACGGAACAAGAGCACACAGGTAGGAGGTGGGTGTCAAGGCAAATTCCAGAGTATGACAGCATGTTGAGTGCCATGTATATACAGAGGACGCATTAGCATGTGGTATCATTGCATGTCAGGCATGTGACGATGGAACTTGAATGGCTGGGGGAAAGTGTAGGAATGGTATGTAAGACATAAGATGAATAGACAGGGGAGAATGAGCAACAATGTCGTGACAAAATGACAATTCAAGGGGAACTTCCATGGTGTAGGGCCATATGTGCACTGTTGGCAGTAGGGATAGTGGTGTGGGCACATGGTGTTGCACTGAACATACTGGATGAGGCACATGGGTGACACTATCAACTCTGCCACACACCCCCTTGACAGGCACCCAACATGAAGGCTTCGCACACACACCATGCACATGGATATAACACACATGCATGTGCACTCACCGGATGATGCCTCGTAATCAGGGAGATCTCCCACACCTTGGAGTTGTCCCTCGGTGACGTAGGATCCAGCTACGGACTCGTGTGGTGTGAGTTCTATTTCCTGTGCTGGGGACCCACCTCCAGTCACCAAGGTTGCGGCATGACTTGAGGCCAGCTTATCCTTTGCCCTGCGCTTAAGGTCATTCCAGCGCTTCTGGCAATCACTAGCTGTGCGCCTCACTACTCCAAGGGCACTTATTTTGTCAGCAATGGTCTGCCAGTGTGCCTGGCGTCTGGCATGTGTGGTCTTGGACCCTGCAACGATGACCATTTCCCTATCATGGTCTGACACATACTGAACAAGTGCATTCAGTTCGGCGTCTGTGAAGCTGGGCTTCCTTGATGGGCCGGACTGTGCAGCCGTGCCTGGGGCATCAGCCTGTGCCGGACGTGCACTCTTCCTCTTCCGCTTGGAAGGGGGTGGGGATCCAGAGTGTCCTACGCCGCTGTGGACACTAGGGGCAGGAGCCATGGTGGACTCAGTACTGGGTGTGTGGGATTGCACACTCAGCATGGCAGTAGGTGCAGGCATTGGGGGTAGAGGGATAGGGTCAGGCCTGATCTGAGGTGCATGAACTAGGACCGACACAGTCTTGGCAGGGTGTATGAGAGGTGGGGTGGATGGAGCCACACCCTGCCCACGGGGGGCAGCAGATGACCTATCTGGCATAGATGCGCGAGTCCTGATGACACCAATGTGCACCGGTGCACGTGCAGTGGACCTGCTGACCTGGATGTCAGCGATGGAGTCACCCTCGGACAGGTCTGGTGCCACAATGGGCTGGTCCAACAAGGGCTGATCAGGGTTGGTATCAGCCACATGACCCTCAACCTGGGGGGGGGGGAAGGGGGGGGCATGGGTGTCCCTGACTGGTCCTCCAGACTGGGGGGGACAGGGGCACCCTGCAATTCACAACCACGTCCCCTAGTGGATCCTCCACGGCCACCACGTGTGGCTCGGCCACCTTTGCCACCCTTACGGCTTGCACGCCTCCCAACCATGGCACTGATGTTATTGTGCGTATGGGAGTGGGTGTGCACAATTGTCCTGGGCAATTGGGTGTCAAAGGGGTTGGGTACCAGATGGTATTCGTACCCTAGTGCAGTGGCAAGGCTATATGACACCCCTGGGGAAAGATGACGGGTCACGCAACGCACAGGCACCCCAAAAAAGTTAAGGAACGTGCACGATACCCCTCCTAGACCACGTGTGCGTATAAAAAACCCTGCACTACGCTGTGGCATCCAGTAACACAAGAATGAACGTATGCCTAGATTGACCTCTGAAGAGGTACGTGACACACGGGGCAAGCACAGATGATAGATGCGTGCGCAACTCACCGTCTGCCAGGGAGAAATGCGTCAAAAAGAAGCGCGTGTGCGCGTTGGCAACACCCCCGCCAAAAGAAGAATGGGACGCTGTCTGAGGAGACAGGACAACAGTAGAAGGGAACGCTGTGTGAGGAAACAGGCCCAGGAAAAAGAGCAAAAGAGAAAAATCTGTCAGAGGTAACAGGGAGTACGACCTTTGAACGCCGTGAAGTAAATCGGGTGTCAACTGACAAGAAGTACAGAATACACCAACTCGCTCTCCACGAAAAGCACGTACAAGGAAATGGCGTTCTACATGTACCTTTTATGCAGGCCCACAGGTCCTGCGTCACTTCCGCGTGTAGGCGCTGAAGGGCCAGCCTCCAATCACACGCATTGACACTGGCTTGTGTTTCTTTCACGCGTGTTGGGAAACGGCCGTGCGTTATAGACGCGCTTACGCGCCTGGCCCTTTGGACCAATCACGCGTGTTGGGAAACACCCGTGCGTCATAGGCGCGCTTACGCGCCTGGCCCTTTGGACCAATGAAATCGGGTACGCGTGCTGACGCGCTCGCGCGGCACGTGTATTTTTTTTCACGTGGGTTGGGAAACACCCGTGCGTCATAGGCGCGCTTACGCGCCTGGCCCTTTGGACCAATGAAATCGCGTACGCGTGCTGACGTGCTTACGCGCTGAGGGCCTTTCCTCGGATTCCACACAGACGTGCATGATTTTCACGTGCCAATTCACTCCGTATCAAGCTGGCCACGCGTTCACACACGGAAGACCACGCTCCTGCCCAGAAGGCCGAGTTACTGCCCCCCAGTGCCCCGAGCAGCCTCCCACGTGCCATCTGCTGCTGCCTGCCTGCCTGCCTGCTGCCACCGTGCCCTGCCATTTGGTGCCTGCACATCAGCCATCTGCAGGCGTACAGTTGCTGTGTCCACCCCTGCTGGAACTGAAGACTCCCGACTGGAAGAACACCACTCCACAGCCCAGCCCCAGGACCAAGTTGCCCACCCACTCCTGCCTCTGGGGTTGCCATGTCGGGCACTGAAACATCTGGCACCACTGGCAACCCCCAGCCAGAGAGGCAGAGGGGCCCCAGCTTCAGTGTCACCGAGGTTGGGGTCCTGGTGGAGCGAGTCCTGGGGCAGTATGATGCCCTCTTCGGAAGTAGCCGCGCCAACTATGAAGGACGGACTCGGATCTGGGACGACATCGTGACTGCCATCAACGCGGAGGGGGTGGCAGTCCGCGACAACCCACATGTCAGGAAGCGTTGGGAGGACTGCAGGTCCAGGACCCTCTCAAAGGCCCGGCGCCTCGTGGAGGGGGGCCGGGGCCACATGAGTTCGATCCAAATGAGGGTCCTGGCACGCATACACCCAGCGCTCCACTCCCAGGTCCTTGAGAGGGAGACCCGTCTGGAGTTGAGCGGTAAGTGTGCAGGCATTGCTGTGTGAGACAGTGCATGTTGCAGTGTGCTGGTTGTGTGATGCTGTATGTGTGGAATGGGCCTTGTAGGCATGTATGTGTGCAGTGTTGTCATGGCGATGCATGTGCGACCAGTAATTTGTGGATCACATGGTTGTTGTATGTGTTGCTATGCAACCTGAGGAGGCCTATGCAGATTGGACAAATGTGAGCATGCAAGTGTATGTTCGTGGACATGGGTGTGGGTGAGGGATGGATGCTGATGCCAGGTACATGTATGGTGTCGAGGTCGGTGTGCTTGACCTGCATGTCTGTGACTTTTGAATGTGTCATGTGTCATGACACATGTCTGTGACACTGTACAGATTCACTGATGCTGCCTAATCATCCTTGTATCCACTGTGTTTGTGATGTACGAGGCCACATGGATGTGACAGAGGTGAAGTGTGTGCGTGTGATTTGCATGACCAATGATGCATGTGAGTTCCATGACATCGTACTTTAGAAGAGTGCAGTGGACATGTATGTTGATGTGCATGCCATGGACCATGGGTGTTGCGTGTGTGTATTGGCTGACCCATGTGTTGTGGAGGTACATGATAGAAGTGTACTTTACCATTGCCAGTCATCTGATATTGCTTCCTGTGTAGGGGACCATTGTACAGTGCCCTGATGCTTGTGTTCTATGTCTCCCTCTATGCAGCGGCTAGTGATGGAGAGGGCGGAGACGGCGCTGTGGAGGTAGACGGCGGGGATGCCCCCACGGCTGCGGCGGAAGGGGTGGGTGAGCCCCCACAGGGGCCAGCTACAGCGGAAGAGGGCAAGGAGCCATCCAGGTTGGTGGTTTCTACAGAGGAGGAGGCGGCCGAGACTGAGGCACACCTGAGGCCTGGTGGGGGCATCCCTGCTGGTGCAAGTGGTGCAGTCCAGGGCCAGGGGCAGGAGGCAGCACAGGTCGCCGTGGAGGTGCCTGTGCATGTCGCTGTCCCTGACCCTGTGAGTGCACCACCATGCACCAGCATGGATGCCCCGTCCCAGGGCCGTCCGCAGGTGGAGGGGGTGTCTATGTCATCTGACTCCCCTCCACCTGCGGACGAGGGGACCCGTGGGCGCATGGAAAAGGTCCTGATTGGGGTCGCGTTGCGCACGGGGGTCATTCGTGATGACGTGCGTGCTTCCCGGGAGGAGCACGCACATCATCACGAAGAGCACCGTGCCGACGTGGCCCAGTTGGGATCTGCCATTGGCGCGGGTTTTCTGCAGGTGATGGCCAATGTGTCGGGCATCTCCTCCTCTGTGGAAAGTATGCGCCGGTCGTTCTCCTTGCCGTCTTCCAGGCCCAGTTGACACCAGGGCCCCCTGTGGACCTGCCCCGACCAATGCAGCCGGCTCAGTGGGGATCCCATCCCTGCCACAGTCGGGAGTCGGTGGTCCAGCTGGTGTGGACAGCATGGCAACTGGACCCCTGCAGGTGGAGGATGTGCCGGCATCATCAGGCAGGGCACGTGCACGACGGCGTTGGTGGATACCATCAGCCTGGATGCCGTCGTGCTGGCAGAGGCAGTGGCTGCAGAGGCAGCGGCAGCGACGTGGGAGGCGTCATGGCTCGGGGCCATCAACATCGGAGGGGCAGCCATCGGCTGGAGGGCAGGAGGACCCTGGACAGAATGTGTCTTCCGTGTGGCAGCGGTTAGGCCACGCAATAGATGCGGAGAGGCGGCGGGCAGAAGAGGGGCGGCTCGCTATGGTCAGGGCGGTGGACTCCATGCAGAGGGCCCTGAGGCGTGCCGAGTGCCTCGAGGAGATCCGCAGGGGCTTGGAGGTGGACACTGCGTCAGCCCTGCGGGCCCTCGGGGCCATTGAGGAGGAACGCCTCGGGGAGATAGAAAGGGAGTTCCATGATGCCCTGGCCCATAACATCTCTCAGTGAGCCGCAGGACTGGCCCGCCGCCTTTGTATATAGTTATGTAGATAGTAGGTTTCCTTTATTTTTATTTATTATTTGGGTTGATTGGACAATGGCCCACGTTTTTTGTATATAGTTAGCATTAGTTAGGTTTTGGGTAGGTTTCATTTTATGGTTTTTAGGGATATTGGACCCGGACAATCATCTTTGTACATAGTTTGTGGATATTTTCGATTTTATTATTTGGACCATGGGGCAATGTGTTTGTTTTTGATTTCCATTTTGATTGACTTTGCACCCGTTCTTTTGGATTTCACCTTTCATTAGATTTTTTTTTTTTTTTACCTGTTACTTTGTGTATTCATTTAGGTGTTTCTTTTTTTTCCTTCTTACATTTTAATACATTGTTCTTTTGATTCTATTGTGTGGACTTCTCTCATTGGTTTGTTGACTGTCACAATCTGGGTTTTCACAGTCATGTGTTGCCATTGTGTGAGTCTGACGGACTTGGACTCATGCGCATACTGCTCATTGGTTATGTATCATGTAATGGGTATTTGATTTTTGAATGGATGTGTACCTTGGATGTGTGTATGGACTGGGGTGACATGGGGTGGGATGTGGTTGCCCATGGGATCCTGGGATCTGTATTGTGATTTCCTATTGGTAGGGGAACATCTGTGTGGGCCTGGTGGAGGGTGCCCCATGACTGCTGGGGGGTGGGGTTGGTGGGAGACATGAGTGGGACATAAGTGGGGGCCTGCTGGCAGGTGCCCCACAGTGCTGGGGGGTGGGGGTGGTGGGAGGCATGAGTGGGACATGGGTGGGGGCCTGGTGGAGGGTGCCCCATGACTGCTGGGGGGTGGGGTTGGTGGGAGACATGAGTGGGACATAAGTGGGGGCCTGCTGGCAGGTGCCCCACAGTGCTGGGGGGTGGGGGTGGTGGGAGGCATGAGGGGGACATGGGTGGGGGCCTGGTGGAGGGTGCCCCATGACTGCTGGGGGGTGGGGTTGGTGGGAGACATGAGTGGGACATAAGTGGGGGCCTGCTGGCAGGTGCCCCACAGTGCTGGGGGGTGGGTGTGGTGGGAGGCATGAGTGGGACATGAGTGGGGGCCTGCTGGCAGGTGCCCCACAGTGCTGGGGGGTGGGTGTGGTGGGAGGCATGAGTGGGACATAAGTGGGGGCCTGCTGGCAGGTGCCCCACAGTGCTGGGGGGTGGGTGTGGTGGGAGGCATGAGTGGGACATAAGTGGGGGCCTGCTGGCAGGTGCCCCACAGTGCTGGGGGGTGGGTGTGGTGGGAGGCATGAGTGGGACATAAGTGGGGGCCTGCTGGCAGGTGCCCCACAGTGCTGGGGGGTGGGGGTGGTGGGAGGCATGAGTGGGACATGGGTGGGGGCCTGGTGGAGGGTGCCCCATGACTGCTGGGGGGTGGGAGTCATGAGCAGGTGTGCAGGGTAATCCCCTGTGGTGTGGACTGCATGCAGGGGATGTGGAGGCTGTGCAGGGAAGACCTGTGAAGACCCAACGATCGGAGTAGCGTGTTCAACTATCCACGCCCCCCTGAAATGGACGTAGCCTGGGATTTCGCGTGTGAAACGTTCCCGCGCACCCCTGAAATGGAAGTAGCCTGGGATTTCGCGTGTGAAACTTCCCCGCGCACCCCTGTAATGGACGTACCCTGGCTTTTCGCGTGTGAAACTTCCCGCGAACCCCTGTAATGGACGTACCCTGGCTTTTCGCGTGTGGGACTTCCCGCGCACCCCTGCAATTCCCGTAGCCTAGCTTTTCGCGTGTGAAACTTCCCGCGCACCCCTGTAATGGACGTACCCTGGCTTTTCGCGTGTGGGACTTCCCGCGCACCCCTGCAATTCCCGTAGCCTAGCTTTTCGCGTGTGAAACTTCCCGCGCACCCCTGTAATGGACGTACCCTGGCTTTTCGCGTGTGGGACTTCCCGCGCACCCCTGCAATTCCCGTAGCCTAGCTTTTCGCGTGTGAAACGTTCCCGCGCACCCCTGAAATGGAAGTAGCCTAGCTTTTCGTGTGTGAAACTTCACGCGCACCCCTGTAATGGACGTACCCTGGCTTTTCGCGTGTGGGACTTCCCGCGCACCCCTGCAATTCCCGTAGCCTAGCTTTTCGTGTGTGAAACTTCACGCGCACCCCTGTAATGGACGTACCCTGGCTTTTCGCGTGTGGGACTTCCCGCGCACCCCTGCAATTCCCGTAGCCTAGCTTTTCGCGTGTGAAACTCCCCGCGCACCCCTGTAATGGACGTACCCTGGCTTTTCGCGTGTGGGACTTCCCGCGCACCCCTGCAATTCCCGTAGCCTAGCTTTTCGCGTGTGAAACGTTCCCGCGCACCCCTGAAATGGAAGTAGCCTGGGATTTCGCGTGTGAAACTTCCCCGCGCACCCCTGAAATGGACGTACCCTGGCTTTTCGCGTGTGGGACTTCCCGCGCACCCCTGGAATTCCCGTAGCCTAGCTTTTCGCGTGTGAAACTTCGCGCGAACCCCTGTAATGGACGTACCCTGGCTTTTCGCGTGTGGGACTTCCCGCGCACCCCTGCAATTCCCGTAGCCTAGCTTTTCGCGTGTGAAACTTCACGCGCACCCCTGTAATGGACGTACCCTGGCTTTTCGCGTGTGGGACTTCCCGCGCACCCCTGGTATTCCCCTAGCCAAGCTTTTCGCGTGTGAAACTTCACGCGCACCCCTGTAATGGACGTACCCTGGCTTTTCGCGTGTGGGACTTCCCGCGCACCCCTGGAATTCCCGTAGCCTAGCTTTTCGCGTGTGAAACTTCCCGCGCACCCCTGAAATGGAAGTAGCCTAGCTTTTCGCGTGTGAAACTTCCCGCGCACCCCTGAAATGGACGTAGCCTGGGATTTGATGTGTGAAACTTCCCGCGCACCCTTGAAAATCGCATGGGCCGCTTGCCGTGATGGTCCAGGGTTAGCGCAGCCCCTTGCGCTGGTTTGTGATTTTTATGAGATTTCCCAGCGCAAGGGGCGTTCCTGGGGGCGTAACTGGCGCTGCAGCGAGTTGCTGCACCACTGTGCGCCACGGCTGCCTGGGGAAGCTAAAATCCATGAATACGCTGTGCGCCGGATTCGGTTTTGGCGCACGCGGCTGGCGCAGACTATCGCACGCGCACGCTGTGCGCCAGCCGCGTGCGCTACTTGTGCGCTGAATTCTATGAATTACCCTGTTAATGTCATGAGGAATAGAAGTCACTGGGTGAATAAAGAATTTCTGTATGGTAGCATGTGCACAAACTTTGCATTTAGAACATCTTGTAAACCCCATCAGGGGAACAGCAAACCAGCTCGGAGTCTTGGAAGTATTCGGTAAAGGTGATAAAAAAACTGGATACAAGTTTGTCCTTCAGAGATGACGCCCTTTTTTATGTGAGAGTGGGACGCACAGACAATAAAGGAAGAAGATCCTTCTCCAATCTTAAAATGCGCCAATGTTTTTGGATAATTTTTCTCACTTGACCAGATGAACCGTCATAGGTGATGATGAGACGTGGATCATCATTAGAGGCAGACTTAATGGGTCTGTTGCCATGTAACAATTCATCCCTCGATAGGGCACGTGCCTTGTTATAGGCCGTGTCGATGACTATTTTAGCATACCCTTGTCTTAAAAAGTCTGTGGCTGCTAAAGCACAAAAATGATCAAATTGTGCTTATCACGGCAATTACGACGATACCGAATGAACTCCCCATACGGAATACTTTTTTTGCAGCTCGGTGGATGGCTGCTGCTGGCATGCAAAGGTAGACCAGTATATATATAGTCACTTAAACCAGAGCACGGTCTGTGCAGCAGCTGCACAGCAGTTACTGCACCTGCGAGCACTAGCCGGCGTAGGTATTACTTAGACCAGAGCAGGGTCTGTGCAGCAGCTGCACAGGAATTAGTGCCTCTGTGGGCATTAGCCGGCGTAGGTATATATATATATATATATACACACACACAGTACCGTGGTTAATCTGCCCTACTGATGCCAAAATAAAACTAGATATTTGAATGAACTCGATGTTGTGTGATGGGCTGATTTCAAGGAACTTTTGAACTGGCACACGACCGCAACTTGGAGAGTGCCGTCCTCTTTTGGAAGAAGTGACACAATTTCTTCTATTCTTTGGAATATATATATATATATATATATATATATATATATATATATATATATATATATATATATATATATATATATATATATATATATATATATATATATATATATATATATATTGTCACTTGCACCAGAGCAGGTTCTGTGGGTATTATATATACAGTTACTTGCACCAGAGCAGGGTCTGTGGGTATTATATATGTATATACAGTCACTTGCACCAGAGCAGGGTCTGTGGGTATTATATATATATATATATAGTGTAACGCTCACCTGGTTCCCCCGGAGGCGCAGGTCTTGATCTGGCGAGGATACTGTCTTCAGTGTTAGGCGCAGGGTTCGTTTTGCTCCCGGACTGGGCCCCCTTCCCACCGACAGTTTAAGCTGAAGAGTGAGATGTCTGCAAGGGTAAACCAAGGTATTAGTGTTTGGAAGATTCGGAAAGTTCCTAGCCCCCTCTCGCCCTTTCTTTCCCCGTGGAACTGGGTTGATATTGCGCTTACTTTATATAGGTAAATGCCGGGCTCTCCATCCTGCATCTTGTGCAGGGGCGCTGGATCCAGTTGCTTCACTGGATGCGAGCTCTGCCTCTTGATAGCAGAGGATTTGCTGAGAGCGAAGACGCCGTTAATGCACGAGCGTGCCTTGTAAGTATTAAAGTTCCTTTTGCATTGTTCTCTTCTCCTTCAAAAGTCTTAAGTCTGTAAAGTCTATGTCTTTCCTTTTTCAGATGCTGTGACGATGAAGATTATCCTTCTAATGGCACGTAAGTAGAAAGACTGCACTAGCGCTGGAGAATGCTCCGTAATGTCTCTTTTTGTCTTTGCAGGTGCTGAGGTGCAGGGCGAACAGATTGAAAGCGACGGGTAAGCAGTCTTGTAACTAAGCGTTACTAACCGATGTATCTTGCCTTGCAGGTGCCGGAATGCAGCGCGAGCTGAGTTGGAACGGGCGTAACACAGGTAAGCAGAACTTGTAGTTGAATATTACTGACCGATGTTCTCTCTCTTTGCAGATGTCGGATGCCGGAAGAGAAAGGCAGAAAAAGGCGCCCTGGATGCTGCCGTTGAATTAGGTAAGTAGATTTGCTGCCTTTACTTTAGCCTAACCTGTGCCTTTGTTTTGCAGGAGCTGCAGAAGACTGAAGAAGACTGAAGATTGGATTCCAGCAGGTTATTTCGTGTTCACAGGATCTGGAGCTGGAGGTTTCCTGGAGCTGACACGGTGAGCGTCCTGCTGCAGATGCAGAATAACGCGAAGCACGTGAAACCAATCGGGTGTGGTTTAAATAGCCTTCTGTAGTGCTTAGTCGTCTCCTTCCACGGCCCCACCCAGGTAAGAAAAGAGTTCCAGATTTCTAGAAGAGTTCCTGTGTTCTGCTTCCAGGGAGTGGCTCCTGCTCCACCCAGACAGAAAAAGTAGTTCCAGGCAGAGAAGGATCAGGAGACCAGTTAGCTGGTAAGTAAGCAGCATGGTCTGCTACAGGTAGGTCCACCAAGCACTCTTATCTAATATGAGCCCGGCGCTTCCTGTGCCGGGACCAGTCATCATCATGAGCCTGGCGCCACTGGCGCCAGGACAAGGTCCAGAGGGTCCCTATAGGGACTGGCTGGTTCCTGGGATCAGAGTCATGGGCCTGCTTCCAAGGTCGTGGGGCAAGTCCTGACCCCTTGGAAGCAGGGATCATGACATCTAGTCACTTGCACGAAAGCAGGTTCTTGGAGTGAGCTGATTTTATTGCGCATTGCTGTTTGGATGTCATCACACCATGCTTTATCTTTGGTGAAGTTTTGGGGGGTCAGTGTAGGGGTCTCGAGTTCCCTGAATATGGCGAACATTTCCTTGGTGTTTGATTTGGCCTCAGAGATTCCATCTTCAAATGATTTGGCTTTGGCTTTGATGATGGCTTTCTTATATTCATTTGCAAGTGATTTGAAGTTAAGTTTGTCTTTGTCATCACGGGATGTTTGCCATTGAGCCAGTGCTGCTCGCTTGTCTGTGCACAGTTTGAGAAGGTCTTGGGTGAACCAGGCATTGGTGTGGCTGGTAGGTTTGGTTTTGTGCGGCTTAAGTGGGGCGATAGCATTGATTGCTGCCGTGATAGCAGAGTCGTAGTTCTTGGCAAGGGTTTCTAGGTCATTGGAAAAGGGGGGGTCTAAATGCAGGTCCCTGTAGGAAGGGCAAGAGTCTTTCTTTGGTCAGTTGGCGGGTACTTCTTGTGCGAGCTGGTGGTAAGGGTTTGGGGGGATGGGGAGGAGTTTGGGATGTTGAAGGTGATGGTGTGGTGGTCGGACCATGGGGTGGGGGTATTGCCTATGACTGTGAGGGGGCAGTTGTGATGGGCTATCCAGTCTAATGATCTGCCTAGTGCGTGAGTAGGGTCTGTGATGGTTTTGGCGAATCCTAGAGTGGCTAGAGCTGTGTCAAGTGATTTGGCACCAGGGTCTTTGGTGTCATTCAAGCCTAGGTTGATGTCCCCAAGGAGAATTACTTTTTTAGGTTGTCAGCCAGGAGGTGAGTGAGTGATGCCTGGAAGTTTCCCAGGGGGCCTGGTGGTCGATAGATGAGGTGTAGGGTGATTGTGCAGTGGTGCGAGATAGTGAGTTTCAATTGAAGGTAGTCGCTGTTGTTGTTCATAGTTTTCTTTATAGTTTTTGGGGGTACAGGAGGGAGAAACGGGGCATGAGCGGGGGGGTGGGGGGAACATGGCGGACACGGGGCATGAGCAGGGGGTGGGGGAGGAAGAAGGGAGACACGGGGCATGAGCGGGGGATGGGGCGAGAATGAAGACACGGGGCATGAGCGGGGATGGGGGGGAAGAAGGGAGACACGGTGCATGAGCGGGGAGAAGAAGGGAGACACAGGGCATGAGCGGGGGGTGGGGGAAAAGAAGGGAGACATGGGGCATGAGCGGGGGATGGGGGGAGAATGAAGACACGGGGCATGAGCGGGGATGGGGGGAAGAAGGGAGACACGGTGCATGAGCGGGGGTGGGGGGAAAAAGAAGGGAGACATGGGGCATGAGCGGGGGTGGGGGAGGAAGAAGGGAGACACGGGGCATGAGCAGGGGTGGGGGAGAAGAAGGAAGACACGGGGCATGAGCGGGGGGTGGGAGGGACGAAGGGAGACACAGGGCATGAGCGGGGGGTGGGGGGAAGAAGGAAGACACAGGGCATGAGCGGGGGGTGGGGGGGAAGAAGGGAGACACGGGGCATGAGCGGGGGGGTGGGGGGGAATCAGGGCACACACGGGGCATGAGCGGGGGCTGGGACGAATGGGAGGAACATATGGAGCATCAGCGGGGGGTGGGGGGGAACAGGGGAGACACAGGGCTTGAGCGGGGGTTGGGGGGGAAACAGGGCACACACGGGGCATGAGGGGGTATGGGGGGAACAGGGCACACACGGGGCATGAGCGGGGGGTGGGGGTGGGAAAGGAGGGAGACACGGGACATGAGCGGGGGTGGGAAAGGAGGGAGACACGGGACATGAGCGGGGGGTGGGGGGAAAAGAGGGAGACACAGGGCATGAGCGGGGGTGGGGGGAACAGAGGCGACACAGGGCATGAGCGGGGGTAGGGGGGAACAGAGGAGACACAGGGCATGAGCGGGGGTGGGGGGAACAGTAGGGCGACAGGGGGCATGAGCGGTGGTGGCGGGGAAGGGGAGAGACACACGGGGCATGAGCGGGGGGTAGGGGGAGGGGAGAGACACACGAGGCATGAGCGGGGGGTAGGGGGAGGGGAGAGACACGCGGGGCATGAGCGGGGGGCGGGGGGAGGGGAAAGACACGCGGGGCATGAGCGGGGGTGGGTGGGAAAGGGAGAGACACACAGGGCTTGAGCGGGGATGGGGAAGGGGAGAGACACACGGCATGAGCGGGGGGTGGGGGTAAGGGAAGAGACACACGGGCCATGAGCGGGGGGTGGGGGTAAGGGAAGAGACACACGGGCCATGAGCAGGGGGTGGGGGGGAAGGGGAGAGACACACGGGCCATGAGCGGGGAGTTGGGGGGGAAGAAGGGAGACACGGGGCATGAACTGGGGGTGGGGAGGGAGAAGGCAGACACAGGGCATGAGCAGGGGTGGGAGGGAGAAGGAAGACACGGAGCATGAGCAGGGGGTGGGGGGAAGAAGGGAGACACGGGACATGAGCGGGGGTGGGGAGGGAGAAGGCAGACACGGGGCATGAGCAGGGGTGGGGGGAAGAAGGGTGACGTGGGGCATGAGCGGGGTGGGGGAACACACGGAGCATCAGCGGGGGGTGGGGGGGAACAGGGGAGACACAGGGCATGAGGGGGGGGTTGGGGGGGAACAGGGTACACACGGGGCATGAGGGGGTGTGGGGGGGGGAACAGGGCACACACGGGCCATGAGCGGGGGGGTGGGGGTGGGAAAGGAGGGAGACACGGGACATGAGCGGGGGTGGGGGGAAAGGAAGGAGACACAGGGCATGAGCGGGGGTGGGGGGGGAACAGAGGAGACACGGGCCATGAGCGGGGGGTGGGGGAAGGGGAGAGACACACGGGGCATAAGCGGGGGGTGGGGAGGGAGAAGGCAGACACAGGGCATGAGCGGGGGTGGGGGGGAGAAGGAAGACATGGAGCATGAGCGGGGGGTGGGGGGGAAGAAGGGAGACACGGAGCATGAGCGGGGGGTGGGGGGAAGAAGGGAAGACACGGCGCATGAGCGGGGGGTGGTGGGGGAAGGGGAAGACACAGGGCATGAGCAGGGGGTGGGGGGTGAAGGGAGACACGGGGCATGAGCGGGGGTGGGGGGGAAGAAGGGAGACGTGGGGCATGAGCGGGGGTGGGGGGAACACACAGAGCATCAGCGGGGGTGGGGGGTAACAGGGGAGACACGGGGCATGAGCGGGGGGTGGGGGTGGGAAAGGAGGGAGACACGGGACATGAGCGGGGGTGGGGGGGAACAGAGGAGACACGGGGCATGAGCGGGGGGTGGGGGGTAGGGGAGAGACACACGGGCCATGAGCGGGGGGTGGGGGGGGAGAGACACACGGGGCATGAGCGGGGGGTGGGGGGAAGGGGAGAGACAGGTCATGAGCGGGGATGGAGGGGAGAGACACACGGGGCATGAGCGGGGGGTGGAGGGGAGAGACACACGGGGCATGAGCGGGGAGAAGGGGAGAGACACATGCAGCATGAGCGGGGGGTGGAGGGGACAGACACACGGGGCATGAGCGGGGAGTGAGGGGAGGGGAGAGACACACGGGGCATGAGCGGAGGGTGGGGGGGAGGTGAGAGACAAACGGGGCATGAGCGGGGATGTGGGGGAAGGGAAGAGACCCACAGGGTGTGAGCAGGGGGAGGGGGGAAGGGGAGACACACGGGGCATGAACGGGGGGGTTGGGGGGAAGAGGAGACACATGGGGCATGAGCGGGGGGTAGGGAGAGACACACGGGGCATGAGCAGGGGGTGGGGGGAAGGAAAGAGACACACTGGGCATGAACAGGGGGTGGGGGACAGGGGAGAGACACACGGGGCATGTGCGGTGGGTGGGGGGAACGGAAGGAAGACATGGGCATGAGTGGGGGTGGGGGGGAACGGAAGCAAGACACTTACTAGCCGGGCTCTCACCGCAAACCACAAACAAAGATGACGGGCGTCTTGAAAATACGACGCACTGCACGCTGCAGTGCAGCCAATGGGAAAGCACGTAACATGTCCGCAGACACGACGCAACCTGCTTGCCCAATCCCTGTCATGTCCGCGGAGCGAACAGGGAAGTGTGTCCGCGAAGCGAACACAGATATCACTAATTTTTTTTACCAACTTTTTGGTAATTATTTAAAAAACTACTGGATGGATTTTCACCAAATTTGCAAAAGCACGCTTTCGGGACCAAGCCGCTGCTCCTGGTCCAAATTTGGTGAAAATCCGTCTAGTGGTTTGGGCTGTAGGCACGAGCAAATTTTTTTTTCCATTCAGTCTATGGGAAAAAAAGAAATTTTGGGACCCCTCTAGAGATATCGCGAGAGTCACCAACTCTCGCGAGATCTCGCTTTGGTGGCGAGGACCGCCCCTGCGCGCTTTGCACGCATTACGGGAGCACCAGAGGACGCGGCAAGACGCGTCCTGCCGGCTCCTCCGAGATTAGGGCCTGGGGGCTCGTATCACGAGACATTTCAGTCCCACAGCCCTTTAGCAGTTATTAGGCACGTTTGCCTAGCCTTTAGGCTCTGTATTACTTGCATGTTCCTGGCAGATGTCCACTACGCAATAAAAGACATCCAGCCAGTCATCACGCCTCCTGTCATCTGTGCAAGCGTTTATTACATAAATTGGCGACGAGGATCACCACTGCAACCCACGTGGGAACATGCAAGGAGCGACGCCGCCACCCCCTTCCTGCAAACTCCAGGTAAACCCACCATCCCGTGGCCGCAATGGCAACCCCTTTTCACGACGTATGTAGAGGCGCTAGGAGAGGCAGGATTTTCAGCGGCACGGCGTAGGGCCATGTTACTTAATGCCCTAGGAGTGGAAGGACAGCGGGTGTTTGAGAGTCTCACCCCGATCCCGGTGGCAGGGGACAACGATGCCGTCTTTAAGGAGGCAGTTAGGAGAATAGTGAAGAGATTTGCCATTAAAGAGAACACAGTGTTGCATAGAATATGCTTTTACACCCGCAGACAAGAAATATCTGAACCTGTCGACGATTACGTCACCAAGCTGCGAGAACTGGCGGCGCTGTGCAGTTTCGGCAACAATGCTGAGAGCCTCATCTGCGACATGTTGACAGTCCACACTAACAGCAGAAAAGTTCAAGATAAATTCATTATGGAGAAAGAATTACAACTGGAGAAGGCGATCGAAATTGCCAGAGCGGTTGAAGAAACAGCGGGAAGACGAAAAGAACTCACGGGAACCCAGAGTTCTGCTGAAATCCAAGCAGTCACATTTCACTCAAAGAAAGAAAGACAGACACCCGACACAAGAGAGGGGAGAGGAGGTAAGAAAGAACCTCTGAAATGCCACAGGTGCACCAGCACGAAACACCTGGCGTTCGATAGGGAGTGCCCAGCTAGAGACAAGGAGTGCTCCATCTGCAAACGCATTGGCCATTTCTCGTTGGTGTGTCGGGGGAGGAACAAGAAAGTTACCAGTGTAAACACGGATCACAACAGGGAGCGAGAATCGTCCTCAGAAGATGAGGGGAGACCCACAGTCATTATGGTAAACAGCTCAAGGGCAACAAGAGAAAAGCCCCATTGCACAATCAAAATTGACGGTTGCGAAACAAGAGTTATGGCGGACTCTGGTTCGGTCCTCACCATAATACCCCTACGGACATATAAGGAAATGGTGGGAAAAGAAAAGGTCCAAGTTCTCACCACACGACACAAACCCACAGTATTTGGAGGGGCGACAGTTGAACTACTGGGATATATCAAAGGGAAGGTGGAGTTTAAAGGAAGAGAAACCACCACCAGAGTTTATTTCAGCCACGAAGGCCCAGCAGTACAGGGATGGGACGACCAAGACAAGCTCAAAATCAAACTGGACCCCAGCACAGAAGACCAGGTACTGTCTTTCTGTGCGAGGAATGGGCCCATTGTCAAGAGTGACTACCCAAAACTTTTCTCGGAGGAGCCGGGTCACATCAAGGGCTTTGTCCATAAAATAATGCTCAAAAAGAATGCCGTCCCAGTCAAACATCGAGTGAGGCCTGTGCCAGCAACAGCAAGAGACACTCTCAGGGATCAATTGGACAAAATGAGAGCGGAGGGTGTCATTGAAGAAGTTGAAGCGTCAGAATGGCTGAGCCCAGTAGTGCTGATAAAGAAACCGAACTCGCAAGAGCTAAGGGTGTGCATAGACCTTCGCAGTTTAAACTTAGAGGTCATCACCGACAACTACCCACTACCGAGCATAAATGAACTCATTTTGTTGATGAAGGAAGCCAAAATTTTCTCAAAACTGGATATGAGAAACGCATACCACCAAATACAATTGCATGAAGAGTCAAAACCCCTCACAGCATTCATCACACCATTTGGCACCTATCAGTTCACCAAGATGCCATTCGGGTTATCGTCGGCAGCATCAGCGTTTCAACGCATGATGGATGTCTTGTTACGAAAGGTCAAAAATGTTGCATATTTCCAGGACGACATCCTTGTGTACGCAGGGGATGAACAAACGCATGACGCCACATTGAAAACTGTCCTGACCAAGTTGCAAGAAGCATGGGTGAGGCTACGCCATGAAAAATGCGCAAAGTGAAAGAGGTCGAATACTTGGGGTACAAAATCTCAGAAAAAGGGATCAGTCGCAAACAAAATCTGATGCATGCAATCATAAAAGCACCGGAACCTACCAGCAAAGACGAAGTAAGATCATTTCTTGGACTGGCAGAGTATTACGCAAAATTTATCCCCATGTTCTCTGAAACCTCAGCACCACTCCGTGACCTACTCAAAAAAGGTTCAGTATTCTCGTGGCAAGAACCCCAGAAGAAGGCGGTTGAAAGTATAAAACGGCACATCATGGAAGCGCCGTGTTTACAGCCATTTAACCCAGAGTGGGATACAGTCATCACCACGGATGCCAGTGCATACGGACTAGGAGCAGTTCTTACGCAGAAGAAGGGGGACAAGGAGCATGTGGTAGCCTTTGCCTCGAAGGCCTTGTCCTCGGCGGAACAGAACTACTCTACCATAGAAAAGGAAATGTTGGCGTGCACATGGGCGGTAGAACATTTTAGAACATATGTGTCGGGCACGAAATTCAAATTTGTGACAGACCACAAACCCCTCATCCACATGCTCAGCCCGGGAGGTACCAAAGTGTCCACACCCAGATTGGCACGCATTGCAGCAAAACTGCAGGAGTACACGTTTGAAGTGCAGCACATATCAGGGTGGAAGAATTTGCAGGCTGACTGCATGTCTAGATTGCCAGAAGGTAAAGACAAGGCCACCACGTTTCTACAAGGAGAATGCATAGTGGCATCTATCACCGATATAAAAGCACCTGATTATATGGAACTCAGCGAGAAACATTGGCTGGAAGAGGACAGAAAAGACCCGGCCATGGCGAAAATCCGTGAGTGGATCAAGGAAGGGTGGCCAGGTGAAAAAATGGTGCCAGAAGGTATGAGACCCTATTGGAAGGTGGCCGAAGAGATATCTGAAACGGACGGAATAATAATGAAGACGGACCAGATAATCCCACCTGTAGGCATGAGGAGCACCATTCTATGCAGAGCCCACGCTGGTCACCTGGGAAACACGATGACCCGCGCAGAGTCCGGGAGGCCTACTGGTGGCCGTCCATGGACCAAGAGATTCGCACCATGATAGAGCGCTGTCATGAGTGCCTCAATAGCGACAAAAGACTGAAACTCAGATAGGCACCCCTAATTCCCACAGAAGTACCAGAAGCGGTGTGGTCAAAAGTGGGCATAGACTTTATAGGACCTCTGGAAGCGATGGCACCAGAACATCGGTACGCCATAGTGCTGGTTGATTACCTATCCAAGTGGGTCGAGGCTGCGTTCGTCCCAAACATTACCACAGCGACGGTAATTGAAGTCATCACTGAAATTTTTCAAAGAAAAGGCCTCCCCAAGGAAGTAGTAACAGACAATGGGGTACAACTGATCTCAAGGGACATGGAACAATTCCTAAGAAAGCACAATACAATATAGGCCAAAAGAAGGCGGCCTTGTATCATCCCCAAGCCAATGGGCTTATTGAAAGGGCCAACAGGTTCATTAAGGGAGCAATCCAACTAGCCACGGCTTCTGGGATGGACCCCCTAAAAACTACCAAGGAGGCCATAGCGGCCCACAGACTCACTCCTAACGGAATAACGCAAATATTCCGGTTTCGAATGTTGAGAGGGAGGAGTGCAGCCTCCACGCTCATACCACCATGGTTATCCAAAGTGAGAGAAGATGAAGCAGTGGACATGTCAGAAGCTGTGTGGAGAATTGAAAACAGCAAGGCACGCATGAAAACATGGAGTGACCAAAGAAGAAGAACCAAGCAAGCGTCAGACATTGGAGGGGGAGATTGGGTCAAAATAAGACTACCAAAAAAGGACCAAATCACGGGCTCTCGGTTCAGCAGACCCACCAAAGTGGTCCACAGGGGAACGAACCAGGTCCGCACCGAGGACGGGCGCACATGGAATCTGGAAAGAGTAGCCCTATATCAGAAGAGACAAGAAAGAGCAAGAACCCCGGAGAGACCACATGCCGAAGAAGGAATAGACAATGAGCAAAGGGAACAACGGGAGCCCGAGAGAAACGACAAAGAAAGGGAAGAAACAGAGATGGAACCAGGATCGCCCATGCCAGAATCCGAACAGGAGCAACAGGAAGATCGCACTGGAAAGGGTGACCGGCCGAGAAGAGAGCACAGAAGACCGGTGAGATACAGTGACTATGTTATGCAATGAACTTCCTCTTTCCTTACCAAAGGGAGGTGTGTAGAGATATCGCGAGAGTCACCAACTCTCGCGAGATCTCGCTTTGGTGGAGAGGACCGCCCCCGCGCGCTTCGCGCGCATTACGGGAGCACCGGAGGATGTGGCAAGACGCGTCCTGCCGGCTCCTCCGAGATTAGGGCCTGGGGGCTCGTATCACGAGACATTTCAGTCCCACAGCCCTTTAGCAGTTATTAGGCACGTTTGCCTAGCCTTCAGGCTCTGTATTACTTGCATGTTCCTGGCAGATGTCCACTATGCAATAAAAGACATCCAGCCAGTCATCACGCCTCGTTTACTACAACCCCCCCCCTATAACTTTTCCCCCCCTGGACGAATCCTCTCCAAACTTTGCAAAAAAATTCAGAGTGGGCCATATACTTTTTTTTTGCAAAGTTTGGTGAGGATTCATCCAGGGGGAGCGAAGTTACAAGCCGCCCAAAAAGTGCTCTTCCGATGGAAACAGCAACTTATCCATAACTACATGGCCACCACCGGGGCCATGCCATGTAATAGTCACTTGCACCAGAGCAGGGTCTGTGGGCATTATATATATAGTCACTTGCACCAGAGCAGGGTCTGTGGGCATTATATATACAGTCACTTGCACCAGAGCACACACACACACACACACACACACACAACATGACCTAAAACAAAGGGAACGGCACAGGCCCCTCAGTGACACGGAAATCTGCCAATAGCAATGCCTCTCCTCATATAAACTGCGCTCGGAAGGAAACACTCACCTCGTCCGAGCCCTGTTGGCGCATTTCAGCCACGGATTCCTTGCAGGGCCCCCGGGGAGAGAGACTGGGGGCCTGAGTCAGCTGGAAAACTCTGACCCCGTGCTCTGAGATCGGTGATGAGACTTTAGTGCTGCACTGCGGCTGCGCACAGATTAGACACTACACACAAGAACACTAACTCCCGGAGACGATAGAAGTCCTTCTACGCCTCTCCTGCGCATGCTCACAATAGGGTTATCCTTAGTGCGCATGCTCATGTCTAACTACACCTCTCCTTTGCACGGTCGCTCGAGGCTTCCGCTTACCGCGCATGCTCGCTGTCAACGTGACCTTTGCACATGCTCGCTGTCAACGTGACCTATGCGTGTGCTGAGGTGGCTGGCTGGCCTGGTCTGCGCATGCTCTGCTCTTATGGTTCCGGTTGCCGGTCAATCACTCAGCGTGAGTGTTCTCCCTCTGCGGCCCAACATGGCTCATTACAGGGGGGGCTTTGTCTCGCGTTTATTTAGCCCCGCCCCCAGCTCTGCTGCGCGGCACATTAGCTCACGGCGCTGCGCGCGCCAAGGCACTGCCCCGCTAATGCTAGGAGCGTGGTGACTCTATATATGTTCTATTTTTGTCTTTTTTTTTGTCCTAGAGCCGTTGTACACTGGGTCACTGGGGCTACAGAGTGGCTTACCATGGTGGGAGCAGCTAAAGGTTATGTGCTTGAATTCCCACTGACAGATACTAGTAGCCTGACGGGGTTTATGTAAGGACAGGAACAGTATCGCAGGAGTGCCTTATGTTCTGCTGCTAAACTCACTCGCCTGAAGGAGGTGTTGGGATCTGCAGTTCTGTTAAGACTTATTTGGAGAATGAAGAAAAAAGCGACTGGGAGCCATAAAGATATCCTAGCTGCCCCACTGCTGCTCACAGAAGAAACAGCTTAGCCAGGGCAAGAGCTATGCCCCCACAAAAAGAGCCTGAGGAGAGTGGCAGCGTCAAGGGGTTTGCCTCGCCTGAGAGAGAGCAGACCCCAACTCGCTATTGCATATGAGTGAATACAACAAGAAGCGGAAAGGTTGGATGTTGCGTCTGAACTAGAATGTATGGATGGTGGAGTAGGAATGTCTGTAGTTCATCCGCAATCCCTCGATGCTGAAGATATGGAGCAAAATGTTGTTGGGGACATCTCGAAGGGCTCTTCAGGGCGTGAGTTGAGTAAAAGAGGCACACTAGATTGTTCATTTATGGATACACCTCCAATTTTCTTAACCGAGGAAATACCAATGTCACAGCACTTAAAAGAGGGAGGGGGGGAGTTGGCTAGTCCTTAATGGGACTCGCGTCCACGCCTTCGGATCCCAACCTGATCCCGTGGAAGAATTGAGATTACAAATAATATTTCTAAAAGAGATGAACAAGTTACTTTCCCCTGGTAACATTATTTTGACTGCATGTTCCTCCCCCGTATTCCTCATCTTTGACACTTGTTGTCCAGCTTCAGCTGCTTTGGAATATATATATTTTTTTTCAGAGAGCGCTTTCGTCAATGCCATCAAATCGATGACCCCGTCGAGGGTGATGTCATCGAAGGCATATATAGCACGCGCAGTGCCCATTGGACTCTGTTCTGTTTTTCCCCTTCTTGCAGCGGAGATACCCATAAATACATAACCGTACTCAGCCTTCTTGAAACGAAAGCTGTAATAGCACAGGAAATTCTACTGAGGGGTAGGTATGTTGGGAGGGCGATGAGAAATTCCGTAACTTGTTCTTCGAATGGATTGTGTCCTCTCACTTATTCATCTTCTTTGACATACTCCCAAAGCAGTATTATGTTTGGAGAAGGGAGTAAAATTACAGTTTATACATTTTCATGGGCAGAGTAAAGTACTGCCTTGCCAAAGGCACCATCCTGGCCAAAGGAAGAATCCAAGCAATAATGTTAAGTAAACGTGTGGATGGAAGACCACGTTGCAGCTTCACAAATATTTCTAATTGGAACACCCCTTTCAATGGCTGTAGATGTAGCCATGCCCCTGGTGGAATGAGCTCTTAAACCTTCAGGAGGGTCTGTTCATGCCCGCCTGTAACATTCTGATATTGCTAGAATTATCCACCTAGATGAGGTCTGTTTGGTAACAGCCTGACCTAGATTGTGTCCTGTATATCCAAAGAAAAGCTGATCATCAACTCATAACTTGGACATTCTCGAAAATGTAAAAGCTTAGCGCTCTTTTAGGATCTAACCTATGAAGTCTTTCCTCTTCCTTACCAGGGTGAGGTGGGGATAGAAAGAAGGTACAACAATTTTCTGATTTAAATGAAAATCTGAAATGATTTTGGGCAAAAAAGAAGGTTTAACCTTCAAAACAATCCTATCTTTGTGGAATATAGTGATGGTTTTAAAGGTTAATAACCTTAGACGACATGTGTGTAGGGGTTCAAAGGGTACACACATTAGGAATTTTAAAACCAGATTTAGGTCCCAAACCGGAACCTGAAAAGGAGATGGAGGGAACACATTAGTGAGCCCTTTCAGATATTGAGTCACCAGTGGGATTTTGAAATAGGAACATTCCTCTGACGAGCACTTAAAGATGGACAGCAGCGCCAAGTAGCTTTTAAAGGCATGGTCTAGTAAAAAATGTTATTGTCCCTACGGGTCGGCCATGTTTTTTTAAGCCTAAGTGGCTCGATTTTAGAAAACTTTCCTATGGACCTTACCCGAGTTTTCGTCCATTAAACGCACGCAAAAACAGGCACCAGGGAGCTGCCATTTTGTGATAATCCTATCACTTGCCCCATCGCCCTGGCTGACCTGCTTTTGCGGCACTAAATCATATCCCCCGCCCCTGAGCCTGTCATCAGCAGACTCGTGCCGCCCATTTCCCAACGCCAAAGCACGTCTCGTGTCAACATTCGTTGCGCTTCAGCTAATGACGTGTCGCCATGGAAATGGCAGGACGCCTCTTTCCTCAATAAGTATAAACAGACCGTTTCACAACACACAGCAGCAGATTTTCGATTGCATTCCTCTCTCTGTGTTATTTAGAGTATTTTGTGACTCGTTTCTGTGCTCTGGTCAGCTACCTTCGCCGCTTGTAGCCCGTGTGAACACCTGTACCATCTCGGTAAATTATTTTACTTTGTTTACCACACAATGGGCCTCATTCCGAGTATGGCGGTAAGGGATAGCGGCCACCGCTAACGAGAGCGGTGGCGGTAATCCCTTACCGCCATACTCCGAGTTCCCTTTGCGCCATGGAGGTTTTAACACCTGCTTTTAGCAGGTGTTAAAAACCATGGCGCTAAGGGACCATGATGTTAATTACGCCACCGTAATTTACGGTGGCGTAATTAACGCCTTCCCCACTCCCATTATGCCCTATGGGGCAAAAATGGGAATGGGGAAGGGTAAATGGGGATTGGGGAATTACCGCCCCGCCACCCTTGGAATGGGGCGGTAATTCCGCCATCCACCAAGGCGCTGCCGGTCCGGGTACGGCGTCAACCAAGGCGTTAATAGCGCCATTGGTTAGCGCCGTACTCGGAATGAGGCCCAATGGCTACAATAATGCCCTACATGTACGAGCCCGAGTATACCGAGGAGGAACTACTGGAAAGGGAAGCACGCGAAAACGATGGGGATTCGGACGGCAGTTGGCAGGACGAATCAACAGATGAAGAGCCTGGGCCTAGTCGCATGGACGGCGTCTCCACCTGGTGCACATGCAATCGGTGCGAGCTAATGCCAACCGAGGAGGAGAACTGCTGCTGCCGAGAAAACTCGGGATGCCTGGCCTACATTTCGGAAGGCGAGCCAAGACCGCAATGCATCACTGAGCTGCCAGACTTCAGGGCAGCCTGCCTCACACGGGCCGTGTTGAGGATAATGATGGTGCTTATGCACGAACTTCGCGCAACTGTTCGTCCTCGTAATCCGAGTAACGAGTAAGTATACTCTGCTTGCCATGCCACTCCTATTTCATGTTCTTCTACTATATCCAAAATTACATCTACATATCATTGGGGGTCATTCCGAGGTTGGAGGTAAGGGATTACCGGCGCCTGTAAGGGCACCGATGGCGGTAATCCCTTACCTCCGTATTCCGAGTTCCCTTTGCGGGTCCCTCTTTACATCCTGCTTTTAGCAGGAGTAAATTACGGGACCCGCAAAGTGACCTTGGAGTAAATTACGGCACCGTAATTTACGGTGCCGTAATTACCTCCTTCCCCATTCCCATTGAGCCCTATGGGGGCAGAAATGGGGATGGAGAAGGGCTATGGTGAATGGGGAATTACCGGTCCATCCAACCTTGGAATGGACCGGTAATTACTCCATTCACCATGCCGGTATTCCATGGAGTAAATAGCTCCATGGTTGCCAACCATGGAGCTATTTACTCCATGGTGTAGTCCTAACCCGGAATGAGGGCCATTGTAACACATGTAAGTCGTGCAATAGTGTGCATTGTATAGATAGCATTTGTCCGTGCAGAATGCCATTAGTTCCAAGAATTGTCATTGACAACAAACGTTTATTAAACTTATCTTGGTCATTTAAAAACAGTTTGTTTCATTCCTTTTCACAGGTGGTACAGGCTGGTGGCCTATTGTTCCTTTACATGGTGGCTCCACGGAAGGCTTGGACACCGCGTTCGAAGAGTGATACCCGCCTGTGCCATTTGTACCATTAGAGAAACGTTCCCGAGTGACAGCGGTCAGTACAGGGGATTTTCTCTCGCTGTGCTGCAACCTGACCTGTATAATCTTTAAAGTCTTGTTTTTTTGTGTCATGAAAATAAGATACAAAATAAAACACCCCATATATTTTAACAACGGTTGTTTCGATTTTTTAAATGAATCAAGTGTGTCTCCATTCAAGGATAGACGTCAGACATCTGTGCTCCAAATGGGTGAAGGTCTGGTTGCTGTGAAGCAGGGTGGTCACTATCTAAGCTAACATAACATATTCTCGATAATGCATGTACTAAATAACACTTGTTCAAAGTCTTTCAGTAGGTTATGTCTCTATAAAAGTCACACATATATCTATACTAACAATTACCATTCGATTATACAGGCCTTAGGGTCTTGACCACTATAATACACCGGTTGAAGTGTGGGTCTGTGCTCACAAGAATCTCCGGTATGTGGCATTTGTTATTGATAAGCAACAATATACTATCAAAGGCGGCTGAGCGCTGGCATGGGGGGCTGTCAGGGGCGCGAAAGGCCAAGGTGCCAAACTGCATGTACACTTCAAAAGGTATCCCACGCCAACGGGCCATCGGTCACATGGCCTCCTCAGACCCCGTGTCTCCAGCCAGGCCTCCCCTTGAAGCAGGCCGCCCCCCTGCAATCCACATAAGTGTGTCTCCATTCAGCAGTCTTCCTGTGCCTTATCTGCACGCCCCAGGCCCATCCATCCCACCCCCTCTATCAAAGGCGGTTCGCACCCGGGGATGCGCGCTGTCAGGGGCGCGGAAGGCCAAGGTGCCAAACTGCATGTACACTTCAAAAGGTATCCCATGCCAAGGGGCCATTGCTCACATGGCCTCCTCAGACCCCGTGTCTCCAGCCACGCCTCCCCTTGAAGCAGGCCACCCCCCTGCAATCCACATAAGTGTGTCTCCATTCAGCAGTCTTCCTGTGCCTTATCTGCACGCCCCAGGCCCATCCATCCCACCCCCTCTATCAAAGGCGGTTCGCACCCGGGGATGCGCGCTGTCAGGGGCGCGAAAGGCCAAGGTGCCAAACTGCATGTACACTTCAAAAGGTATCCAATGCCAAGGGGCCATTGCTCACATGGCCTCCTCAGACCCGTGTCTCCAGCCAGGCCTCCCCTTGAAGCAGGCCGCCCCTCTGCAATCCACATAAGTTTGTCTCCATTCAGCAGTCTTCCTGTGCCTTATCTGCACGCCCCAGGCCCATCCATCCCACCCCCTCTATCAAAGGCGGTTTGCACCCGGGGATGCGCGCTGTCAGGGGCGTGAAAGGCCAAGGTGCCAAACTGCATGTACACTTCAAAAGGTATCCCATGCCAAGGGGCCATTGCTCACATGGCCTCCTCAGGCCCCGTGTCTCCAGCCAGGCCTCCCCTTGAAGCAGGCCGCCCCCCTGCAATTCACATAAGTGTGTCTCCATTCAGCAGTCTTCCTGTGCCTTATCTGCACGCCCCAGGCCCATCCATCCCACCGCCTCTATCAAAGGCGGTTCGCACCCGGGGATGCGCGCTGTCAGGGGCGCGAAAGGCCAAGGTGCCAAACTGCATGTACACTTCAAAAGGTATCCCACGCCAAGGGGCCATCGGTCACATGGCCTCCTCAGACCCCGTGTCTCCAGCCAGGCCTCCCCTTCAAACAGGCCGCCCCCCTAAGACCACGACATACATATGTCATTCATTCACAAATGCACCCCTGTTTCTAATACTTTATAAACCACTTGATATGTCTCATGAGAACATCTTTGTGCTTTTCAAGTCAACTCCTGAACGTGTTACCTGGCAACCACTGAGATCTATGCTAATCTGCTCGTCGTCGTGCTATCCGTGAACTTCTGTGACCGCTTAGAGCAAACCCATCAGTGTGCTACCTGTGGCCACCCACCTATTCTCCTGCAACATACTGCTCTGCTTGCTGAATCCAACTGTTTGTTGGTCAAGGTAAGGCCATGTATCCTAGTCATATTTCGCAGATTTTTAAATTTCTATCTATTTACGAGTAGAGTACACAATAGTGCTATGTTCATTGGTCTCATTGCTATTGACTTGAGTTTCCATTGCTATGCTATCAATAGATCTATTTATTTTCATCTGTGTCTATTGTCATCGAATTGCATCCTTCGGGGGTCCAGTCTATAATGTAAGCATGTTTCCTTCTCGTGCAAGACAGAACATCCAAGGGACGAGTCACATGTTCAGATTTTAGTCACATCATTTATACATTTCTGCAACTTATGCAAATACTAAGCCGCACATAATGAACTGGTATAGTTCCTGCGACCAAAACAAACCTTGCATTGATCATTGTATGATTCATTTACTTTTGTATCAAATCTTTATTCTTGAAGATTGTATAATAATGTCGATATTTACTTTTCAGATTTATCAACAATGCCTGCCTGTTCGATTAGCGGTTGCCCTTCGAAGACCCATGCGAAATCTGAAGGCACTACAATGCATATATTCCCGAAAACTGTTGATCGAATAAGAGAATGGGTCAGACATTGCGGATATCCACTGGATGAGCTGGAAAGTAGAGTCCAACAAGTCTTACAGGACAAGAGGGGTGATCGATACCGCATCTGCAGCCGGCACTTTTCCTTGGACATGTACACAACATCTTGGGTAACAAAGAAGAATAAACGGCGAACGACACGGAAATTGCTCGAAAACGCTATTCCCACTCTATTCGTCCACATTCCGCCACCGGTGAGTCAAGTGTCCGGATTTAGCTTTATGCCTTGCGGTAGTGTGTAGGTAGCCGAATGGATTAATTGATATTGTAGGTGTTCTATCCCTTGTAATAATTTCGATATTGATATGAGTGTATAGGTTTTTGAATAATGACATTTATCAATATATTCTTTTTCGATTTCATAACCCACAAACTCAATGTATATATATATATGGGAACAGGGAACTGTGCTGTATTGAGCATTTTTCAAGTATTCTGTTGCCTTACATGGCTATTTTTAATATTGGCATTTCATTATCAATCACTAATTTACCTTTACAACTTCTTGACTATCCCTTGAATCTGAAGCAAGAACATTCTACATCCTTGACGTGGTCGCAGTTATCAACCACTTCTAGCGCGTATCAGGTAATCTTACTAGGTTAATCCACTAAATACTTGTTTTATGCATGTCAAGTAATAGTTTTATTCTATCGTGTAATTATTTTACCGAATGTTTGGTTAGTGCTTTCCAATTGATATACACCTTAGTTATCGTCCACTGGTGTTTGTTTTCAGTTATAATTAGTGTTATCCATACTAATGCAAGTACTATCTTTCAGGGAGATGCTGAAGCGTCCGCCACATCTACATTTCTAGATGTTCTTCACCAGCAGGAGGTATGGATACTGACAGCTCCATCGAGCGTCATCATCAGAGCTGGAATTCTTGTTGTTTGATTGTTCTACACAATGTTTCATTCGTGGTTAGCCGTTGATATGTACCTGTGCTGTCGACCCCAGGTGTGTTTTATGTTTTCACTATTGTAATCCTCACTAATGCAAGTACTATGTTTCAGGCAGTTGATGGAGCGTCAACCCCTGCACTTGATGCAGAGCCTGACATTCAAGTAATTCCAGGGAAAGTGGAAGCGGGACCATGCATATTCGAATCGGCGCAACAGCTTTTGGAAGTGCGCACTACATTTGCAACATCCATAGATATTCTTCAGTAGCACGAGGTATGGATACTGACAGCTCCATCATGCGTGATCATATAACGTGATTCCATTTGCTATACTTTCTTCCCTATTAACGCAAGTGCTGTGTTTCAGGGAGACGACGAAGCTTCCACTACAATCACAACATCCAATTTAGATATTTAGATTTTCCTTGATTCTTTTAGACAATGCATCATTTGTGGTTATCTCTTTATATGTACCTGTGCGTTCGACCCCAAGTGTGTGTTATGTTTCCAATATTGAAAACCATACTAATGCAAGTACTGTGTTTCAGGGAGACGACAGAGCTTCCACTACAATCACAACATCCCATTTTGATGATGCAGATGTAAAGGAATCGGAGAAATAAGTCGATGAAATCTGCATACTTATATTTTCCTTGATTGTTTTAGACAATGCATCATTTGTGGTTATCTCTTTATATGTACCTGTGCCGTCGACCCCAAGTGTGTGTTATGTTTCCAATATTGAAAACCATACTAATGCAAGTACTGTGTTTCAGGGAGATGCGGATGCCTCCTCTCCAATACAACCATTCATGGCAGTTCATGCAGAGCCAGAGGTATGGATACTGACAGCTCCATCGAAATAGATCATCACTTGTCGAATACTTGTTGTTTGATTGTTGCACACAATGTTTAAATCATGTTTGGCTATTGAGATGTACCCGTGTGTTCGTCCTCACGTGTGTTTTATGCTAACAATATTTTGGTACATAGTAATGAAAGTACTATGTTTCAGGGAGACGATGGAGCCTCATTCCGTGCTGTCTATGCGGATACAGAAAATATAGTCGTTGCAGCGCAAGAGGAAGGGAGGACATGTGGAAACGAATCGGAGCTACAGTGTGCAGATGTTGAAGGTCGAGTCAAAAAAGTTGCAAAGAAAAAAAAACAAAAAAAGGTTAGTTACAAACAGTTCATAACTTTAAGAAAATGTTTGTGCTGGGGACTATTTTATGTTTTTTTCCAGTCAATTGGACTACACTTTATCTTGTGTTTAAACTGAACATCCCTTTTCCAATCTCTCCTCCAGTTACCCGTGGGTGTCAGAACTATACATACACAGACAGTGAAGCGAATGGGAGATGTTGCTTGCTAGACCATGTACACTATGGAGGAACTATTAATTGAGGCGAGGCGTGTTCAGGCTCGAGATGCTCATGTCCAATGGCCAGAACATGAATTAACTGTGTTTGGAGACTACAGCAAAGTTGCATTGGACCATTGCTAATGTGCGACCGCACCACCACAAGAAGATGTTATTGAATGTATTGAAGATAGCTCTGAAGTAGTTGCAGATCAATTCACACAATCTACACCCGCCAAAAATTTGCCACCCAAAAATCTGTCGACATTGTTATGTTCTCCCATCAATGTTGAAGTAATAGATGTCGAAATGACAGAGAATGAACCAGCCGCAGCATCCATAGACGCATCAGAACTTGATATCAGTGATATTACTTTCCAATGTGTTGAAATCTCCACAACGCCACAGGCTGAAACAACGTTGACGCAGGATGACAGTCTAATGAAAGAGAGCAAATACATTGTATTCGACAGTTGTTTGATGGAAATTATAAGTATGCTGAAATGTGGGCATTCGGGTTAGAGGGAAAGTATGTGGGAAGCCATTGATTAATGTAACTCGTCAAATAAAAGGCACTAACGTCAAAATAAATGCCGCCTGTCGATTAAATCATAGGTTCTTATGGTCTGCACAAACGATGCTGGGGAAAATGCCAGCAGGCAATCTCCTGTGTGCAACTGCATCACTTTTTAGTGGCTCCAGTTTTAGAAAGTTAGAGGCTTTCTTTCAGTTTGTGGGACTCCATTTCATTTCTAAATCGCTGTACTACATATACCAACGTGATTATCTGTTTCCGGCCATTAGTGATGCTTGGAAAATTGAACAATTGTCTCTAGCAAGTACATTCGAAGGGAAACGTTTCAGGCTAGCCGGCGATGGACAGTGCGACAGCCCTGGATCTTCTGCCAAGTACTGCACCTACCACTTTCAGGACATGGATAGTAAGAAAATTGTGAGTTCGGTGGTCGTGCAGGTAACACAATGTACATCGTCAGTGGCCATGGAGAAACTAGGATTTATAAAATCAGTGGAATATCTACAATCAAGGGGAATGCACATCGACCTCATAGCCACGGACAGACACGTTTCCATTGCCAAGACAATGAGAGAGCAGTTGGCATCTTGCTAAATCATTCAGTAAGAAAATCTCGGCTGCAGGAAAAAAAAAAGGTTTTGAAAGTATTTTGCAGTGGTCCCATTCTATCACCAACCACCTTTGGTGGAGCTCAAAAACTTGCGAAGGGTCAGTGGAAATACTACTTGAAAAATGGCGGTCACTGATGCACCACTGTACCAACGTTCACCGCTGGACAGCAAATCAACATTTCCACCAATGTGAACATGGCCCTTTGTCCCCAGAGGAGGCACGGAAGAAGAAGTGGTTGATTCCATCTTCACCGACACACAAAGCCATTGAGAAGATTGTTTTTGACAAAACTCTATCAAGAGATTTGAGAGGACTGACAGAATTCTGTCACACAGGAGATTTGGAGGTGTTCCACAATATGTGCCTAAAGTACAGGCCAAAGCGCTTGCATTTTAGCTTTCGGTGCATGAAACATCACACTCTGCTAGCGGTCTTGGCCCATAACAGCAATGTCGGACGTGAACAATCTAGGACTAGGGGTAAAGTAAGGATGCCTCGCTACACTAAGGTGTTTTCAAAAAGAAGTAAGCAATGGGTGATCAAACCATTCTATGATGAAATGCAGTTCGACTTTGTGAAAGGCCTTATTGTTGCTGTGTTAGAGAAGCACAGATATGGAATTTTGGACGTTTCTGTGCAGAGCAGTGATCCATTGCCACCGAACATTGCGACTGTGCCATGCCCACCCGAAGCACAGCTGGTTGTGAAGTACAAATCCCGGTTTAAATAATTGCAATACGATTGTCTTTTTGTAAATAAATGTTATTGTACAGTGTACCTGTAACCCTAACCCCTACCTTCACCATCATGGGTGGCGAACAAGCTGGGTGTCATCTTTGATTTCTCTATATTCACCTCATATATGTGTATGTATATATTTTTCTCATGTCTCATCTCATGTAAATGTAAATGCTGCGCACTGTTGCGCACTGTTAACGGAGGGGAGGCTTGCGTATTGCAAATAATAAAACAAATAAACAACCAATAAATCTCACTTTTAACTCAACTCCTGTGGTACTTTATACTTTCCCTGACCATCCGCCAAAAATTAAATGTCTCAATTTGGGCTGCAAAGCTCGCAGACAACGGGGACAAAATTGGGGCACTTAGAACGCGCCAAGCGGGCCGTGGCATTTGGGAGAGAAGCCAGTTCGCATTTGCACATTGAGGCGCACTACATAGAGGGATTCTAAACTTCAAGTTCTCACAGATGCCTATACTACCTGATGTTGCAAATAAAGAATGCGAAGGACAGCGGCTTTGATTTTCAGCTCGCGCCCAGATGAGGCCCACAAGTCGCACTGGAAGTATAAGGGTCTATTGTTTTTTGACCTTGAGACAGGGACCATGCAGAAAGAACTATATTTGAAGGGGGTGCGCCATAACGTAAGAGACGATAAGGCAGAAAATTCAGAAACTAGACTGAGTTTCATTTTAGTTGAGTATATGAAAAATCGTTGTCAAGCGCACGGTCCGTTTACAGACTGCATTACGAAGAGACACAATGGAAATTTCAAATATAATGTAAGTAAATCTGTACACGCTTTTATACCAGAATGAAGATTTAATGAATGGATGCATGAATAAATGAATGAATGAAGAGCTAGGAAAAGCAAGGAGAACATGTTCGTAGTGGGCACATGGGCATGCAGGTCCACTGGTCTCACCGATCTCGGTCCTTGGCCCAGCCACTTTTCCCTGCACTGCCTACCTGCACTACGGGACTGTCTCTGTATCCTTCAGCACCTTCTCCCGGCATTTACCTTGCACTTGCCACCAGCTGGCCCTATTATTTAATTTGTATTCAACTAACCATGTACAGCACTTTTACCCCCCCTCCCCCCTTCCCCATGCGCGATCAGAAAGACACCTGGCCTAGTAGGATCGTTGTCTGTCTGCCCTTGTTCCCCACCTGCCTCGTCGCGCCTAGAAACACTTGAGTATAGGCACGTTACAAATGCCATATCATATATCATATAATTCCTCACGCATGTAGACTAACTGTCGTTTATCATTGTGTGTTGGCCTCGATTTATTTTGTTACTTTTCGCATTGATTTTAGAGCCAAACATACTCCATTGAACTATCCTTGCAAGCAAATAGTTTCTGATCGGCTGTAATAAATAAAATGAGTAATATTAATGAAGATCGGCTGGCGAGACTAATTATAATTTTTTTGTTTTCATAACAGGTATTTGCTCCCCTTCTGCTACTGCCATCGGTTTGAGACACCAGCAGATGGCTTTTACAGTAGACACCTGCAGCTTCGTGTGAACAACTGGAGCACACTGACAATTTTATGGGACGATCGCCAAGGGCCCACATGCCCTTACGCTGTATTAGTGGCTAGAAGCAACATATCAACCTTCACGATGGACTAGTGCCTAGTTGATGCGGTTCACCGTGCTTCCAAAGTGCTTCTTTTTAATGAAAAGCAACACCCTGTGTACCATGGCGGATACAGATAAAAGAAAATAAATGGCTTTCGGAGTTCATATGGCAATTGCTGAATATTCTCTAAACATTTAATGTCAAATAAATGTACTTTACCAAATGTACCGTGTTGCTGTTTGATTTTAAAGTACAGTTTCATATTCAGAATTGTGGCGCGCTGTGTTGTGAGATGGTCTGTGTTGGTTTCCGGGTTCTGTGTGGAGTCGCGTAGAAGACAACTGGGCGCGTTTGCCTACGCAGTACAGTAACGTCACGGAGAGAGGCGGGGCATATGAATGTTAGGTCAGTCAGGGCGATACGGCAAGTGATAGGATTATCACAAAATGGCAGCTCCCTGGTGCCTGTTTTCGCGTGCGTTTAATGGACGAAAACTCGGGTAAGGTCCATAGGAAAGTTTTCTAAAATCGAGCCACTTAGGCTTAAAAAAACATGGCCGACCCGTAGGAACAATAAACATTTTTACTAGACCATGCCTTTAATGGTACCAATCTGGAGACCCAGATTAGCCAAAGATAGAAGGAAGGATAAAACATGCAGTGTTTTACACAGAAAAGGATCTACATTCTTTACCTTGCACCAGTTGCAAAATGTATTCCAACGGCAAAGGTACAAAGACTTTGTTGCTGGCCGAAAGCAAAACCTCCATTATGTCATCTGGGAGGTCCAATCCTTATATCTCGGCCTTTCAGAAACCAAGCATGAAGGTTGAGAGTCTTGACCTCTGGATGGAGAACTGAACTCCCCTCTCGCGAGAGAAGGTCCTCTGTGGAAGACTCATCGGATGACAGATGGACATGTCCAGAAGGTCCAGGTACCACGTCCTCATGGCCATATTCGGGGTAATTAGGATTATGTGTTTCCCGCCGAACCTTTTCAACCTCCTGATCACATGAGGAATGGCAGGGACTGGAGGAAACGCGTACAGGAGTGGAAACTCACAGTCCACTACGAACGCGTCTCCTAGAGCTCCTCTTGGGGGAAATTCCCTGGAGCAATACTGTTCGCACTTCCGGTTGACCTCGGTCACGAACAGATCTACTTGAGGGGTTCCCCAAAGGGTGAAGATCTATTGAAGGACTTCCTGAGCTAGTTCCCACTTGTGGGACTGCTCTGCCTGCTCAGAGAGTCCGCCGCTGTGTTCTCTTCTCCAGATAGGTGGACTGCTGATAGATTCCTTCTTGAATTGCCCAGTACCAGAGCTGCATTGCCTCTGCACAGAGGTAGTGACCCTACACCTCCTCTCTTGATGAGGTAATACATGGCCACTGGGTTGTCCGTCATTATCAGGACATTCTTTACCCGTACAGAGGGCAGAAAAGCCTTCAGCGCTAGTCTGATTGCCCTCAGCTCCAATAGGTTGATATGTAGTTTGGACTCCGTTGGAGACCAACGACCGCTGCTTGTCAGATCGTTGGCATGTGCTCCCCACCCCGTGAGTGAGGCGTCTGTCACTACTGTTATCTCTGGCGATGGTTGCCAAAAGGGTTCTCCCTTCAGAATATTGTCCTTGCAGGCCCACCAGAGAAGATCCTGTGAAACCCTGGATAGAATCTGAAGTCGGTCGGACATCTTTCCTGAGAATTGGGACCATTGTGTTCTTCGAGCCCATTGGAGGGATCTCATTCTCAGGCGGACCTCTGGCACCAGAAAAATGCAGGGTGCCATGAGGCCGAGCAACCTCAAAAAATCGAAGGCCGGAAGACTCTGGGCACTCTGAAATTTGGTAACCATTTGAAGAATGTCTTGAGTCCTCACCTCAGGTGGCAAGCTCTTTCCCAAGGATGTATCTAGCACAGCTCCGATGTACTGGAGATTTTGGGAAGGTGTTGTATGGGACTTCTTGTAATTGAGGGTGAAGCCCAGTATGTGAAGAGTGGCAGGTGACTTTGAGATGATCTAGGACTTGTTCGGGAGAATTCACCCTGATCAGCCAATCGTCCAGGCAGGAGTAGACATGAATCCCCCCTCTCCTGAGATTCGCTGCCACTACCACCATCAGTTTGGTGAAAATCCTCGGGGCATAGGTCAGAACTCGAAATTGATTATGAGAGGGCTACGAATCCGAAGTAATGTCTCGCCATTCTTGCAGATGATAAGACAGTCTGCCCCCCCACTGGTGAACTGTGATGCAAGACCTCAGAGTGGTTTTGAAGTGGCTGATGCAGTGGCCGTTGGTAAGGAGGCTGCTGCTTGAGCTGGCTTTGCACCTCTACCTCGTCCACCACGAGGAAATCTTCTCTGGTCTCTTTGACTGGCCATTCCTCTCACCCTTCCAAATGAGGAGGAGTAGCGAAAAGATCTACCCCTCCAAGGTTGTCCACTAGGACGAAAAGGCTGAGGTTGCCTAATAGCGGCGCCTAAAGATTTGGCTGCCGACTTTGAGGTCTGCAACTTCTCAAGGCTCTCGTCAGCCTTGTTGCCAAAAAGATGAGACCTGTCAAAAGGCATGTTCAGAAGCCGAGATTGCACATCAGGTGCAAAACCCGACTTTCTCAACCACGCAAATCTGCGTATAACGGTGCTGGTAGCCATGGATCGGCTGATGCTATCCGCTGAATCCAATCCTGATTGAAGAGACTCGCACATGGCCTCTTTGCCGTCCTTAACAATAGCTAAGAAGCCATCCCTTTCATCCCCTTCGGGAATATGCTCTCCCGCCATGGAGATACAATCCCATAGAGTATACAAAAACTTTGCGAGGGCACAAGTGGAGTTGGCAGTTTTAGTGCCATGCTCTCTGCAGAAAATACCTTTGTCGCCCATCCATCTACGTGCTTGTCGTCCCTACCAGGAGGGATGGTAGTGTACGCTCATTGTTTAGAAGTAGCCGTAGCTGCCTGCACCACCAGACTCTCTGGAGTAGGGTGTTTCAACGGGTAGTTGGGGTCGCTACAGGAGGGGCAGTATTTTTTTGTAAAGTTCTTGTCAACTGCTGGGTTAAATTCCGTACTCTCCCAGTTCATAGTCACCCTTTTTTGCAGTACCACATGAAAAGACAAAATAGGAATAGTTTGTGGACCCCTTTTCAAAATGGCTGAGGTCGTCTTGGTCATAGGGCAATGGGGGGCTACTCCACCCCAACTATTCAACCATATTCGACATTAGCTGTCTATAAGATGAATCTGCATGTTCCCCAGCCTCTGGTTTACCAAACTCAAGTTCTGGCGAGGTAGCCACCCCACTTGCAGTTTGCAAGTTGTCATACAGGTCTTGCATTTTGTACTCTTCAGACATAAAACTCTCAGGTACATTGGGCGTACCGTACTGCAAGCCAAATGGGGCTTCATCATCTTCAGAATGCTCCTCCTCTTCAAAAATTGAAGTAAGTTATTTGAATAACTCTTTCTTCTGGAGTGGAGCATATATTTTGTCAGGTTTTGTACTAACAGGCTTCGACGCCGTCGATATTTTCTTTATCAGTGCCGATTTTGGAAGGGTGCTTGGCACTGACGGCTTAGCTGGTGTCGAAGGCTTCAGCATCGATGACATCGGCTTTGAGGGCCTGGAGGGCGTCAATGGCACCGCTGGCGTCGAAGGTGTCAATGGCGGTGACGACCACTTCTCTTTATGTCTCGTATGATCCTTTGTTTTTTCAGATCGAGGCCTCGAGGGCTCCCGGTGCCGATCAGGCCTTTTACCCGGGCTCGAAGGCCCACAGATTTTCGGATGAGACCTTTCCTTTCCGGCTTCTTTCGAAGGCTCAATAAGAGCATGGCTTTGTTTTTCAAAAATCTTAACATTTCCGCCCTGAAGGCTTCCCATTCAGCCGGGGTTGATTTTTTTGTAGGGCAATCTACCCTTTGGGGGGAAACGTCAGACGAAGAAGTCGACGAGGGTGACCTTCAGTGCCTTCTCTTCGAATTCTTTGAAGACGAAGAAGAGTGGCGGGAGCTACCCCTTGACCAAGATCCTTTGGCCTTCTTCCTCCGAGGAAAGTCACCTCTCGACTCATCGGTCGAAGGCCCAGCGGGTCGGGTAGGTGATTTCATAGAGATTTTTCCTACCTTAAGTTTCCCCTTCCGTTCCCTCAAGGCTTTTCCCATCATAGATTGGCATTTGGAACAGCCGGAGGTATCGTGGCCCTCCCCGAGGCACCACAAACAGATACGGTACGGGTCAATGAGTGACATTTTTGACGCGCAATCCCAGCATTTCTTGAAGATTAAGACATAGGGCCTCATTACAAGTTTTCCAGTCCGGCATCTACGGTACCGGTAAGCTTGCTGGTACTGTAATTACCGGACCGGCAAATTACGATTTCAGCTCGCAGGTGCCTTTTCGCCCACCAGGTCCGACCTGGCGGCGTACCGGCACCCACAAGCAGACACTTCTGGTAGCACCGGCACCATTCTGAATGGTGCCGGTGCTACTGGCCTCCCCATTCCCATTGAGCCTTATGGGGCTCAAATGGGAATGGGGAACATACGTTTCCGGCCCCTGGCAATGGGAAAATACAGGGTCTGCCAGGGTCATAATGGCCAGGGGCCGGAAAAATTAGCAAGTTCGGCGGCAGCCTGCCGGTTATACCGGCAAGGCTACTGCCGAACGAACTTGTAATGAGGCCCATAATTATCAAGGTTTTTTTAACAGACGTCACAAGATGAGGCGCGCCGAATTTCACTCTAAGCAATCGCTGTCGTGGAAAAATGGAACTGAAGGCAACGGGCGCTGCGCGTGCTATATATGCCTTCCATGACATCACCCTCGACGGAGGTCTTTGAGGGACATCAACTCGACGCACATCGCCCTCTGCCGAAAAAAAGAACAGAGGGTTCCGAAGCAGCCTAAAAGATGAGCAATACGTAGGCAGACACAATCCATTCGAAGAGTATTTCTCTCTCCAAGTCTAATCTATGCCAAATGGGATGCCTATCAGAAACCCTGGAAAAGATGCTAAAAGCCTTTCTAAAACCCGTTGGTATGGACAACATAGGGAAGGATTCGAATAAGGAAAAATGAGGTACAGCAGTTGGTGAGGATGTCGTAGTGGTATCCCAAAAGGATTGTCAGATGAAGAGTCTGGAAAAGTTGCTGAATCCGGTTCGTTCGGATACCACCGGTAAGCATGTGATTAATGAAAAAGGGGTTCAGTAGTTAATGAGAATGCTGTGGTGGTGCAATCCGCTGAGGTGTGGGAGGTTCCTGTGGAAAATGACAGCCAGGTTCCTTTTCGAACAGTCGCATCAAAAATCTCTAAAAAAAGAGGGAAAAAAGTAAACTCAAAATAAACATGGTTTCAGAACTAAAAGCCTCCAAAGCTTCATCGCGAAAATATTTGCGTAATGTTGCTCTGCAGAACTTTAACAAACAGTTATCCCGGGGGGAATCACAAACTGACTTACAAGGAAACAGGACAGATTGTTAGTTAATAGGAGAGGAGGAGGATAAAGAGAGAAGGATAAAAATTCTTGTTGATGGTGGGCCGGTAGCCCTCGCACCTGTCCTACGTGAAGATACAACAAATGGTCAGAAAGAATACGTAAAAGCCAACAACAGATTGGTGGATGCTTTGAAATACAAACAGACTGAGAGTCGTTCTTCATCAATGATAACGAATATGGAGGAAACAACTAAAAAATCATATGGCATCTTTAATCAAACAACATTCCCTCAGAGTAAGTCTACCAGGCCGTATTATAACAGTGAGCGATTAAGCACTGATAGCATCTGGAACATGGAAAGGGAGGTCGCCTTAACCAATGTAGATCAGGTAAAGGACTCGGAATCGTACGGGGGGGTTTATGGGGAAGAAGGGAACGAGGTGTTAAATATGGAAGGCCTGAGTACTCTTTTGGTTGGTGGGGCCCATGGTACTATTCATGGGAAGATGGACAAAAGAATGAAACGTCCAGGTATTATCAGAACAGGAGGTGAGAAGTATAGTCAGCAACATCTTGACTGAGAATATTCTTGTTGATTCTAGGAAAAAAGAAGAGCCGGTTAGAGGGGATATTGGGTGAAATAATCCACAAAGGAGAACAGATTCCTATGCACTTGTTGAAGGGGCACCCATGGCGGTGGAACACGCCTCCTGGCTGGCTGACATGTTCAGTAAGAGCGAAGAAAAGGGAAGTTGTGGGGGCAGACCCAAGGGCAAGGGAGGAGTCTTTCAGGTTACAGGATCCGATATACCCGGAAGAGCCAAGTCTAATTTTTAACTACTTGATGGACGAACGAGGACCGAATTCCCTGCATAAAATGGGTATATTGGCCCTCTTTGATGGTATTCCAGCACTGCATCTTATTACATCTGCGGACATCCAATTGCTAGATTTGGTTCATCTGTTACGGTATGATTATGTAAAATTGGTTATCCCTTCCCCACTGGTACGTGACACTCTATTAAGGCAGTCATCTAACATACAGAAATATGGCTATGACATTGGGTTGTACAAACATGAGATCAATATTGCCTCACAAATAAAGAGGAGTGATAATTTGGAAACTATCGGGGTGAGACAGGGAAGGGGGAGAGTCAGAAGCAAGAAGTTTCATCCGTTGAAGCGCCAAATTGGCAGTGGCTGGCCCTAACATTAAGAGACTCAATACCACAACTAAAAACGTTGAGTCAGCCACTTTAGGGGGAATCAGATCCTCTCTTTTTTTAACATGGAACTCCAGAGGTTCTACTAATGTGTTGTTTAATGGGAAATTATGTAAGGATTTGAAAACATATGACTTAATTTTCTTTTAAGAAACTTGGGTTAAATCAAATTTGGTATTTGATGGATACGAGGTAATTAATATCCATGCCCGTCAAGGGCTGAAGGGTCATCCAAAGGGTGGGCTGGCAGTGGCCATCAAGCAGGGGAGAAACATCCGTAAAATTGTTGACTGGACTATTAAGGACCCCACCCACGTCATTGGTATGGAACTTGAGAAGGAAAGTGATATAGACTGTTTACTTGTAATTAACGTATATGGGACCTCTGAATACAATTTGGCGTCTACTTTGGAAAGTTTAAATAATCTAATAGAAGAATGGCTCTCTGACTACCCAGGTGGAGAAATGCTGCTTGCTGGTGACCTGAATGCTCACTGCAATATAGAAAAGATTGACGATCAAGACTATCTTATGATGGATCCTGCTAAAGTGCCCAAGAATTAAAAAAAAATAGTGCATGGTTGCCAATGATTGAATTTCACTGATAGTTGGGGGTTGAAATTGGTGTATAATGACTTACCCATATGGTCGGCTAGGGGTTCCAATTCAGTAATTGACTATGGGCCTCATTACAAGTCCGGCGGTAACCCTACCGGTCCTACCAGCAGGTTGCCGCCGGACTTGCAATATTCACTGGCACCTGGCTTGCCGGAATAACCGGGGGTTTACGACCCCGGCGTTCCGGGAAGTCAGTCGCCGCTAAATGTTAATCCCCATTCTCATTGAGTCTCATAGGACTCAATGGAAATGGTGAACACAGAAGCACTGGCACTGTTAATAACAGTGCCAGTGCTTCCGTGAAGGTCTGCTTACCGGGCCCGCTGTGACCGGCAGGGTCCAACCTGCCGGGCACAGCAACTCCGGGAAGCAAACATGTAGTGTGCTGGTCCGGTGTCAATGGACCAGCACACACGTAATGAGGCCCCATGTCTTCCTAACATATGAACTGTTTTCACGGATTACTATGAAATTAAGCAAACAGAATACAGTGACCATGCTCAGGTTTGTCTACAGCTGTGGTGGGAGCCCAAAAAGGACGTGGGCGATGGGTTTCTGAGTAAAGTCTTTGTTAGTGTAAGGGTTAACAGACTAAGGTGGACAGCTTATAATATTTTAACATTTAACACCCTAATGATGTGTGACTTTGAGCCAACCCCTATGGAAGGAAAAATTGTCAAATACTAGTTTTTCTGGCTTACTTGGATGCAAATACTTTTGGCAACTGGGGGTAGAAGTCTGGGTAGAGGCCATAAAGAACGCCATGTGTTCGATCAAGAAGTGAAAGACAAGAAAACTATTTTACATAGACAGATTAGAAAAGCAGAGAAGGGAATAGGGTCTGGCGACTACAATAGGGAACAGATTCGCAAATTGAAACAAGCTTATAAGAACTGGCTGAAGTTCCAGCATGCTCAAATATAACAAGCTGATGGTGAGATAACGTTACACTCCATTAAGCGGAGAGAGTTTTGGGAAATGGTCAATCAAAGTGAGGTAGCACAACAACAACTGGTTACCCGTTTCTTCTCTGAGAAGGACTGGGTGTCCACTTTAAAAACATCTATAGAAAGCTAAATTTGAAAGGGACATTAGGGAACCATTTGAATGATGAGTGGGGGATAGACACCTCAGTTGGCACTATTGCAGCGATAATAATGAAGTCCAATCCATCGAGAGCGGGGGGACCGAACAACTTAACCAATTCTCTACTTAAGCAAAATTTGGGACTCTGGTCATAAATTCCACAGATTCAATTCGATAACATCATTGAATTACAAGAAATTCCCGAATCCTGGAAGGTCTCTTATACGATACCCATTTTCAAGACGGGTTTGAGCTTACTACCCTTGAATTATAGACCTATTGCAATCATGGATGTGGACTCTAAAATGATCGCAGCAATAGTGTTCAATCACATAGAGGATTGGTGTTCGGATAAACATATCTTGGACTATTGACAAATGGGGTTCTGTAGAAATATGGGAACAGATTGAGGAGGTCTACTACTCAGTTGTCTGCAAGGGCTCGATTGGAGCTCGATGACGACCTGCATCTTTATTGCATCAATGGATCTCCTCAGCATGGCACTTGACAATGAACAGGCAGATTCTGTGGAGAAAGCTAGAGAGTTATGGCATGCCAAGGGGGCTCCTGAGTATTTTGATCCATCTGCACAGGGACTCCCAAATGAAAGTAAGACTGAATTCGGAAGGTTCGCTGTCTTGTGCTTTCCCAAAATTTAATGGAATAAGACAGGGATGTATTTTGGGTCCAACATTATACAATCTGTACGTGGCTGACATAGGAGGGGCTCTGGATCACAGGTCGTTTTATTCACCAAAAATTGGGTTGCAGAAGCTCAATTGGGCGGCATACGCTGATGATTTCATTTTGGTTGATTCTACTCCGAAGGGACTGCACAGATTGATTGCTGATTTAGGGGAGTATATGAGTTCTATGGATCTTAAAATGAACCCGGCAAAAACTGTTATAATGAAAATGTCTAAAGGGCGGCATCCCAAATCCTTGAAGTTTAGATGGTATTGGGAAAAGATTGAGCTCGCAATCAAGGATAACATGCAGTATTTGGGGTATCCTATCACAGCAAATCACACAAAAATCCTTTATAGAAATTACTTGAAAGCGAAAACTGTGGGGTTAATTAGACAAATGAAACAGATTGATAGGAAACACGGCAAATTTTCCATAATTCCTTGTCGTGAATTTTACAGACTCATAGTGTTTGATTCGTATATGTTATGCACTTACATTTTTCCTAGGTGGTTTCTGCCCGAATTTAAGTTAGTAGAGAGTAAGATTTAGAAATCAGTCTTATACCATCTGCCAAATGTGTTCCTTTGCAGATCATTAGATACGAGCTGGGCCTTGAGTCAATCTCGAGCATTGTAACATGGAAAAAACTGTCTCTGTTAAGGAAATGTGATACCACCCCTGAGGGGAGTCTCTATATCTTGCTTGGAGTTAATGACACTGTTGGCCTTATGAAAGATCTCCATGAGGATTGCGAGATGGCTCTTTTCAAATTGGGTCTATCTGGCGACACTCTCAGGACAAGTCCAATAAAGGTGAAGGAAATCATCAAAAGCAGAAAATAGGCAAGAAATTCTGGGCCTCAAGCTTCATTGTCACGTAGTTTCTCCACACAAAGTCCCTGGCTCAATGGACAGCTATTTGATAAAGTATCGGAGTGGAATGGTGAGTTAAGGAACAGTATCATGAGATTCCGATTTAATGTAATGAACACAAATCAAATAATTACGATTGGAAATCCTCTGGATGTAGGCACTGTCACGCTGCTACAGAGGAGGAGCCCTGGCTACATCTACTATGCCCTGCATTGTTGAGGTCACGTGTTCACTACTTTGGAGGTTTTGAAACATGGAATGAATACTTCGCTATTTCTTTTGGTTAACCCTTTTGCACTGGGACTCAATGCCACTAAAACTAAGGGTGTTATCCTTTTTAAAAAGGGTCTGTAATAGAGACTAAAGTCCCCTGGGGGCGATTATGCGATTAACGCCTGGTAGTCTTAGTTCAGTTATGAGATGCTTTTTCTTTTTTTATGACTGTTATGTAGCTGTAAATTCATGATATTTAAGAATGAAATATGTAGCTGAAAAATGTATTTATTATTTTATGCAATGTTGGAAATGTGTAATCTTAATGATTGAAATACCTTTCCTTGTAAAGGTTTTTATGAACCAAATAAAATAATTAAAAAAAAATGATACCTGGGATCTCATCCCTCTTAAACAGCTGTGCAGCCCCACTGCACTTCCTCAGACCTCTCAAGATTCCCAGTTGCATGCTTGAGAAAAACATCCAGTCCTATTTTGGCTATTTCTGGGGCTTGCTTTTTCGTCTTTTCCATTTTAAATGTACTACAAATGCCAGGACTGCAATGACAAAACAGCAGCATTCAAATGAAAAAACATCTGCATTTCTGTCGGATTGTTAAGCCGGGCTATGCAGCCCGCCCACATCGTTGTGTGGGCAGACCGCCGTTGCGGTCTCTGTTCCCGATAGGGAAGTGACGTTGGGCTAGGGAGGGGGCGGGACACAAAAAGGGCAGTTCATGTTAGGGAAGAATAAAAGAAGGTCGCACGACTCCCCGGCTCCCGTTTGCCTTATTACGCGGTTAGGGGACCCGCGTCAAAACCCCACAACTGGCGACGAGGATCCCACGAACCCGCAGGAGAGCGGGTGAGGCACGTCGGCGCAACGCCGTAGAAGCTCTGCGGAGGTCCGCAGTCGAGCGGCGTGGCGCGTCGGCGCACCTCCCATTGCCAGCTGCGAGGCCGCAGGCACGGGCGGCCGCAGCATTAGGAGCTGCGAGGGAGCGGGTGCGGAGGCGCCTGCAAAAAGCACGCGCAGGCCCGGAGGCAAGTCGCCAGGGTCCCGCCCCCTCCCCCACTTCCACACGCGATCGGCGGGAGGCCCAGAGGGGGGCCTCAAGAAAAAAAAAAAAAAAAAGAAAAAAAAAAAATCTTTTTTTTTTTCTTCTTGACCCACTGGAACCGACAAATATATTCGTGGTCGCATACGCCAGTAGGAGCTTAACCCCGACAGAACAAGCCTACTCACAAGCGGAAAAGGAGAGCCTAGCAGTGGTATGGGCATGCGAGTATTTTCATCTGTTCGTATATGGCAAGGAGTTCACCATCATCACCGACCACCAGGCACTGATCACAATATATGGTGACCCCAAAGCACGGATGCCGCCCAGAATAGCCAGATGGGGCCTAAGACTGCAGGATTACAAATTCGTTATCAAGCACAGGCCGGGAAAGGAAGACAATCCCGCGGACTATCTATCACGTCACCCGATCGGCCCGGCCACACCACTCCCATCCATCGCTGACGAATATCTCAATTACGTAGTGCATCATCTACAACCACTACCAGTCAGTTGGGCAGACATCATTGCACACTCGGAACAAGATCCGGCCCTACGCATCGTGCGACACTGCATACAAGCAGACAAAAGGGCGCACATGCGTCAACAGGCGCAGCACGAGGCGGAAGAGGTCCGAGCAGACGTCAAACTAATAGACCATGTCCGGGACGAACTTTCCATCGTCGACGATCAAGTAATACTCAAAGGGTGCAAAGTACTCCTTCCGAAATCGCTACGCACCAGAACGATCCAAGTAGCACACGAAAGCAGGCCTGGGTGGCTTTCTCTCGCATGGAACTGGGAAACTTAGGAGCTGCCTGTGCAGGACTCTAATATCAGTCATATTGGTTAAAGCAAAATTCCAACTGCTGCAACAGTGAATTATATGCATATGTCCGTAAACGTTCAGCGACTCTCTACCAAGCCTGACTGAAACACTGAGACCTATTGGCAGTGCCAGAAATCTCTGCTATGTGATCTGCAGTATCTAGCCTCGCAGGACTCTCTACCAAGCCTGAGACACCAAGACCTGTTGCCAGTGCCAGAAAGCTCTGCTATGTGATCTGCAGTATGCAGCCTCGCAGGACTCTCTACCAAGCCTGAGACACTGAGACCTGTTGGCAGTGCCAGAATTGTGATCTGCAGTATCGAGCCTCGCAGGACTCTCTACCAAGCCTGAGAAACGATACCTGATACCAGTGCCAGAAAGCTCTGCTACTTGATCTGCAGTTTCCAGCCTCGCAGGACTCTCTACCAAGCCTGAGACACCGAGACCTGTAGACAGTGCCAGAAAGCTCTGCTATGTGATCTGCAGTATCTAGCCTCGCAGGACTCTCTACCAAGCCTGAGACACCAAGACCTGTTGCCAGTGCCAGAAAGCTCTGCTATGTGATCTGCAGTATGCAGCCTCGCAGGACTCTCTACCAAGCCTGAGACACTGAGACCTGTTGGCAGTGACAGAATTGTGATCTGCAGTATCGAGCCTCGCAGGACTCTCTACCAAGCCTGAGAAACGATACCTGATACCAGTGCCAGAAAGCTCTGCTACTTGATCTGCAGTTTCCAGCCTCGCAGGACTCTCTACCAAGCCTGAGACACCGAGACCTGTAGACAGTGCCAGAAAGCTCTGCTATGTGATCTGCAGTATCCAGCCTCGCAGGACTCTCTACCAAGCCTGAGACACCGAGACCTGTTGCCAGTGCCAGAAAGCTCTGCTATGTGATCTGCAGTATCCAGCCCCGCAGGACTCTCTACCAAGCCTGAGACACCGAGGCCTGTTGCCAGTGCCAGAAAGCTCTGCTATGTGATCTGCAGTATCCAGCCTCGCAGGACTCTCTACCAAGCCTGAGACACCGAGGCCTGTTGCCAGTGCCAGAAAGCTCTGCTATGTGATCTGCAGTATCTAGCCTCGCAGGACTCTCTACCAAGCCTGAGACACAGAGACCTGTTGCCAGTGCCAGAAAGCTCTGCTATGTGATCTGCAGTATCCAGCCTCACAGGACTCTCTACCAAGCCTGAGACACCGAGGCCTGTTGCCAGTGCCAGAAAGCTCTGCTATGTGATATGCAGTATCCAGCCTCGCAGGACTCTCTACCAAGCCTGAGACACCGAGACCTGTTGCCAGTGCCAGAAATCTCTGCTATGTGATCTGCAGTTTCCAGCCTCGCAGGACTCTCTACCAAGCCTGAGACACCGAGGCCTGTTGCCAGTGCCAGAAAGCTCTGCTATGTGATCTGCAGTATCCAGCCTCGCAGGACTCTCTTCCAAGCCTGGGACACCGAGACCTGTTGCCAGTGCCAGAAAGCTCTGCTATGTGATCTGCAGTATCCAGCCTCGCAGGACTCTCTACCAAGCCTGAGACACCGAGGCCTGTTGCCAGTGCCAGAAATCTCTGCTATGTGATCTGCAGTATCCAGCCTCGCAGGACTCTCTACCAAGCCTGAGACACCGAGACCCGTTGCCAGTGCCAGAAAGCTCAGCTATGTGATCTGCAGTACCCAGCCTCGCAGGACTCTCTACCAAGCCTGAGACACCGAGACCCGTTGCCAGTGCCAGAAAGCTCTGCTATGTGATCTGCAGTATCCAGCCTTGCAGGACTCTCTACTAAGCCTGAGACACCGAGACCTGTTGCCAGTGCCAGAAAGCTCTGCTATGTGATCTGCAGTATCCAGCCTCGCAGGACTCTCTACCAAGCCTGAGACACCGAGACCTGTCGCCAGTGCCAGAAAGCTCTGCTATGTGATCTGCAGTATCCAGCCTCGCAGGACTCTCTACCAAGCCTGAGACACCGAGGCCTGTCGCCAGTGCCAGAAAGCTCTGCTATGTGATCTGCAGTATCCAGCCTCGCAGGACTCTCTACCAAGCCTGAGACACCGAGGCCTGTTGCCAGTGCCAGAAAGCTCTGCTATGTGATCTGCAGTATCTAGCCTCGCAGGACTCTCTACCAAGCCTGAGACACAGAGACCTGTTGCCAGTGCCAGAAAGCTCTGCTATGTGATCTGCAGTATCCAGACTCACAGGACTCTCTACCAAGCCTGAGACACCGAGGCCTGTTGCCAGTGCCAGAAAGCTCTGCTATGTGATATGCAGTATCCAGCCTCGCAGGACTCTCTACCAAGCCTGAGACACCGAGACCTGTTGCCAGTGCCAGAAATCTCTGCTATGTGATCTGCAGTTTCCAGCCTCACAGGACTCTCTACCAAGCCTGAGACACTGAGGCCTGTTGCCAGTGCCAGAAATATCTGCTATGTGATCTGCAGTATCCAGCCTCGCAGGACTCTCTACCAAGCCTGGGACACCGAGACCTGTTGCCAGTGCCAGAAAGCTCTGCTATGTGATCTGCAGTATCCAGCCTCGCAGGACTCTCTACCAAGCCTGAGACACCGAGGCCTGTTGCCAGTGCCAGAAATCTCTGCTATGTGATCTGCAGTATCCAGCCTCGCAGGACTCTCTACCAAGCCTGAGACACCGAGACCCGTTGCCAGTGCCAGAAAGCTCAGCTATGTGATCTGCAGTATCCAGCCTCGCAGGACTCTCTACCAAGCCTGAGACACCGAGACCCGTTGCCAGTGCCAGAAAGCTCTGCTATGTGATCTGCAGTATCCAGCCTTGCAGGACTCTCTACTAAGCCTGAGACACCGAGACCTGTTGCCAGTGCCAGAAAGCTCTGCTATGTGATCTGCAGTATCCAGCCTCGCAGGACTCTCTACCAAGTCTGAGACACTGAGGCCTGTTGCCAGTGCCAGAAAGCTCTGCTATGTGATCTGCAATATCCAGCCTCGCAGGACTCTCTACCAAGCCTGAGACACCGAGACCTGTTGCCAGTGCCAGAAAGCTCTGCTATGTGATCTGCAGTATCAAGCCTCGCAGGACTCTCTACCAAGCCTGAGACACGGAGACCTGTTGCCAGTGCCAGAAAGCTCTGCTATGTGATCTGCAGTATCCAGCCTCGCAGGACTCTCTACCAAGCCTAACTGAAACACTGAGACCTGTTGGCAGTGCCAGAATTGTGATCTGCAGTATCCAGCCTCGCAGGACTCTCTACCAAGCCTGAGACACCGAGACCTGTTGTCAGTGCCAGAAAGCTCCGCTATGTGATCTGCAGTATCCAGCCTCGCAGGACTCTCTACCAAGCCTGAGACACCGAGACCTGTTACCAGTGCCAGAAAGCTCTGCTATGTGATCTGCAATATCCAGCCTTGCAGGACTCTCTACCAAGCCTGAGACACCGAGACCTGTTGCCAGTACCAGAAATCTATGTGATCTGCAGTATCCAGCCTCGCAGGACTCTCTACCAAGCCTGAGACACAGAGACCTGTTGCCAGTGCCAGAAAGCTCTGCTATGTGATCTGCAGTATCCAGCCTTGCAGGACTCTCTACCAAGCCTGACTGAAACACTGAGACCTGCTGGCAGCACCAGAAAGCTCTGCTATGTGATCTGCAGTATCCAGCCACGCAGGACTCCCTACCAAGCCTGACTGAAACACTGAGACCTGTTGGCAGTGCCAGAATTGTGATCTGCAGTATCCAGCCTTGCAGGAATCTCTAAAAAGCCTGAGACACTGATACCTGTCGCCAGTGCCAGAAAGCTCTGCTATGTGATCTGCAGTATCCAGCCTCAGAGGACTCTTTACCAAGCCTGAGACACAGAGACCTGTTGCCAGTGCCAGAAAGCTATGCTATGTGATCTGCAGTATCCAGCCTCGCAGGACTCTCTACCAAGCCTGAGACACAGAGACCTGTTGCCAGTGCCAGAAAGCTCTGCTATGTGATCTGCAGCATCCAGCCTCGCAGGACTCTCTACCAAGCCTGAGTCACCGAGACCTGTTGCCAGTGCCAGAAAGCTCTGCTATGTGATCTGCAGTATCCAGCCTCGGAGGACTCTCTACCAAGCCTGAGACACAGAGACCTGTTACTAGTGCCAGAAAGCTCTGCTATGTGATCTGCAGTATCCAGCCTCGCAGGACTCTCTACCAAGCCTGAGACACCGAGGCCTGTTGCCAGTGCCAGAAATCTCTGCTATGTGATCTGCAGTATCCAGCCTCGCAGGACTCTCTACCAAGCCTGAGACACCGAGACCCGTTGCCAGTGCCAGAAAGCTCCGCTCTGTGATCTGCAGTATCCAGCCTCGCAGGACTCTCTACCAAGCCTGAGACACCGAGACCTATTGCCAGTGCCAGAAAGCTCTGCTATGTGATCTGCAGTATCCAGCCTTGCAGGACTCTCTACTAAGCCTGAGACACCGAGGCCTGTTGCCAGTGCCAGAAAGCTCTGCTATGTGATCTGCAGTATCCAGCCTCGCAGGACTCTCTACCAAGCCTGAGACACCGAGGCCTGTTGCCAGTGCCAGAAAGCTCTGCTATGTGATCTGCAGTATCTAGCCTCGCAGGACTCTCTACCAAGCCTGAGACACAGAGACCTGTTGCCAGTGCCAGAAAGCTCTGCTATGTGATCTGCAGTATCCAGCCTCGCAGGACTCTCTACCAAGCCTGAGACACCGAGGCCTGTTGCCAGTGCCAGAAAGCTCTGCTATGTGATATGCAGTATCCAGCCTCGCAGGACTCTCTACCAAGCCTGAGACACCGAGACCTGTTGCCAGTGCCAGAAATCTCTGCTATGTGATCTGCAGTTTCCAGCCTCGCAGGACTCTCTACCAAGCCTGAGACACCGAGGCCTGTTGCCAGTGCCAGAAAGCTCTGCTATGTGATCTGCAGTATCCAGCCTCGCAGGACTCTCTTCCAAGCCTGGGACACCGAGACCTGTTGCCAGTGCCAGAAAGCTCTGCTATGTGATCTGCAGTATCCAGCCTCGCAGGACTCTCTACCAAGCCTGAGACACCGAGGCCTGTTGCCAGTGCCAGAAATCTCTGCTATGTGATCTGCAGTATCCAGCCTCGCAGGACTCTCTACCAAGCCTGAGACACCGAGACCCGTTGCCAGTGCCAGAAAGCTCAGCTATGTGATCTGCAGTACCCAGCCTCGCAGGACTCTATACCAAGCCTGAGACACCGAGACCCGTTGCCAGTGCCAGAAAGCTCTGCTATGTGATCTGCAGTATCCAGCCTTGCAGGACTCTCTACTAAGCCTGAGACACCGAGACCTGTTGCCAGTGCCAGAAAGCTCTGCTATGTGATCTGCAGTATCCAGCCTCGCAGGACTCTCTACCAAGCCTGAGACACCGAGACCTGTCGCCAGTGCCAGAAAGCTCTGCTATGTGATCTGCAGTATCCAGCCTCGCAGGACTCTCTACCAAGCCTGAGACACCGAGGCCTGTCGCCAGTGCCAGAAAGCTCTGCTATGTGATCTGCAGTATCCAGCCTCGCAGGACTCTCTACCAAGCCTGAGACACCGAGGCCTGTTGCCAGTGCCAGAAAGCTCTGCTATGTGATCTGCAGTATCTAGCCTCGCAGGACTCTCTACCAAGCCTGAGACACAGAGACCTGTTGCCAGTGCCAGAAAGCTCTGCTATGTGATCTGCAGTATCCAGACTCACAGGACTCTCTACCAAGCCTGAGACACCGAGGCCTGTTGCCAGTGCCAGAAAGCTCTGCTATGTGATATGCAGTATCCAGCCTCGCAGGACTCTCTACCAAGCCTGAGACACCGAGACCTGTTGCCAGTGCCAGAAATCTCTGCTATGTGATCTGCAGTTTCCAGCCTCACAGGACTCTCTACCAAGCCTGAGACACCGAGGCCTGTTGCCAGTGCCAGAAATATCTGCTATGTGATCTGCAGTATCCAGCCTCGCAGGACTCTCTACCAAGCCTGGGACACCGAGACCTGTTGCCAGTGCCAGAAAGCTCTGCTATGTGATCTGCAGTATCCAGCCTCGCAGGACTCTCTACCAAGCCTGAGACACCGAGGCCTGTTGCCAGTGCCAGAAATCTCTGCTATGTGATCTGCAGTATCCAGCCTCGCAGGACTCTCTACCAAGCCTGAGACACCGAGACCCGTTGCCAGTGCCAGAAAGCTCAGCTATGTGATCTGCAGTATCCAGCCTCGCAGGACTCTCTACCAAGCCTGAGACACCGAGACCCGTTGCCAGTGCCAGAAAGCTCTGCTATGTGATCTGCAGTATCCAGCCTTGCAGGACTCTCTACTAAGCCTGAGACACCGAGACCCGTTGCCAGTGCCAGAAAGCTCTGCTATGTGATCTGCAGTATCCAGCCTCGCAGGACTCTCTACCAAGTCTGAGACACTGAGGCCTGTTGCCAGTGCCAGAAAGCTCTGCTATGTGATCTGCAATATCCAGCCTCGCAGGACTCTCTACCAAGCCTGAGACACCGAGACCTGTTGCCAGTGCCAGAAAGCTCTGCTATGTGATCTGCAGTATCAAGCCTCGCAGGACTCTCTACCAAGCCTGAGACACGGAGACCTGTTGCCAGTGCAAGAAAGCTCTGCTGTGTGATCTGCAGTATCCAGCCTCACAGGACTCTCTACCAAGCCTGAGACACTGAGACCTGTTGCCAGTGCCAGAAAGCTCTGCTATGTGATCTGCAGTATCCAGCCTCGCAGGACTCTCTACCAAGCCTAACTGAAACACTGAGACCTGTTGGCAGTGCCAGAATTGTGATCTGCAGTATCCAGCCTCGCAGGACTCTCTACCAAGCCTGAGACACCGAGACCTGTTATCAGTGCCAGAAAGCTCCGCTATGTGATCTGCAGTATCCAGCCTCGCAGGACTCTCTACCAAGCCTGAGACACCGAGACCTGTTACCAGTGCCAGAAAGCTCTGCTATGTGATCTGCAATATCCAGCCTTGCAGGACTCTCTACCAAGCCTGAGACACCGAGACCTGTTGCCAGTACCAGAAATCTATGTGATCTGCAGTATCCAGCCTCGCAGGACTCTCTACCAAGCCTGAGACACAGAGACCTGTTGCCAGTGCCAGAAAGCTCTGCTATGTGATCTGCAGTATCCAGCCTTGCAGGACTCTCTACCAAGCCTGACTGAAACACTGAGACCTGCTGGCAGCGCCAGAAAGCTCTGCTATGTGATCTGCAGTATCCAGCCACGCAGGACTCCCTACCAAGCCTGACTGAAACACTGAGACCTGTTGGCAGTGCCAGAATTGTGATCTGCAGTATCCAGCCTTGCAGGAATCTCTACCAAGCCTGAGACACTGATACCTGTCGCCAGTGCCAGAAAGCTCTGCTATGTGATCTGCAGTATCCAGCCTCAGAGGACTCTTTACCAAGCCTGAGACACAGAGACCTGTTGCCAGTGCCAGAAAGCTATGCTATGTGATCTGCAGTATCCAGCCTCGCAGGACTCTCTACCAAGCCTGAGACACAGAGACCTGTTGCCAGTGCCAGAAAGCTCTGCTATGTGATCTGCAGCATCCAGCCTCGCAGGACTCTCTACCAAGCCTGAGTCACCGAGACCTGTTGCCAGTGCCAGAAAGCTCTGCTATGTGATCTGCAGTATCCAGCCTCGGAGGACTCTCTACCAAGCCTGAGACACAGAGACCTGTTACTAGTGCCAGAAAGCTCTGCTATGTGATCTGCAGTATCCAGCCTCGCAGGACTCTCTACCAAGCCTGAGACACCGAGGCCTGTTGCCAGTGCCAGAAATCTCTGCTATGTGATCTGCAGTATCCAGCCTCGCAGGACTCTCTACCAAGCCTGAGACACCGAGACCCGTTGCCAGTGCCAGAAAGCTCCGCTATGTGATCTGCAGTATCCAGCCTCGCAGGACTCTCTACCAAGCCTGAGACACCGAGACCTATTGCCAGTGCCAGAAAGCTCTGCTATGTGATCTGCAGTATCCAGCCTTGCAGGACTCTCTACTAAGCCTGAGACACCGAGGCCTGCTGCCAGTGCCAGAAAGCTCTGCTATGTGATCTGCAGTATCCAGCCTCACAGGACTCTCTACCAAGCCTGAGACACCGAGGCCTGTTGCCAGTGCCAGAAATCTCTGCTATGTGATCTGCAGTATCCAGCCTCGCAGGACTCTCTACCAAGCCTGAGACACGGAGACCTGTTGCCAGTGCCAGAAAGCGAGTCCAAGCCTGAGACACGGAGACCTGTTGCCAGTGCCAGAAAGCTCTGCTGTGCGATCTGCAGTATCCAGCCTCGCAGGACTCTCTACCAAGCCTGAGACACTGAGACCTGTTGCCAGTGCCAGAAAGCTCTGCTATGTGATCTGCAGTATCCAGCCTCGCAGGACTCTCTACCAAGCCTAACTGAAACACTGAGACCTGTTGGCAGTGCCAGAATTGTGATCGGCAGTATCCAGCCTCGCAGGACTCTCTACGAAGCCTGAGACACCGAGACCTGTTGTCAGTGCCAGAAAGCTCCGCTATGTGATCTGCAGTATCCAGCCTCGCAGGACTCTCTACCAAGCCTGAGACACCGAGACCTGTTACCAGTGCCAGAAAGCTCTGCTATGTGATCTGCAATATCCAGCCTCGCAGGACTCTCTACCAAGCCTGAGACACCGAGACCTGTTGCCAGTGCCAGAAAGCTCTGCTATGTGATCTGCAGTATCCAGCCTCACAGGACTCTCTACCAAGCCTGAGACACAGAGGCCTGTTGCCAGTGCCAGAAATCTCTGCTATGTGATTGCAGTATCCAGCCTCGCAGGACTCTCTACAAAGCCTGAGACACCAAGACCTGTTGCCAGTGCCAGAAAGCTCCGCTATGTGATCTGCAGTCTCCAGCCTCGCAGGACTCTCTACCAAGCCTGAGACACCGAGACCTGTTGCCAGTGCCAGAAAGCTCTGCTATGTGATCTGCAGTATCCAGCCTCGCAGGACTCTCTACTAAGCCTGAGACACCGAGACCTGTTGCCAGTGCCAGAAAGCTCTGCTATGTGATCTGCAGTATCCAGCCTCACAGGACTCTCTACCAAGCCTGAGACACCGAGGCCTGTTGCCAGTGCCCGAAATCTCTGCTATGTGATCTGCAGTATCCAGCCTCGCAGGACTCTCTACCTAGCCTGAGACACCGAGACCTGTTGCCAGTGCCAGAAAGCTCTGCTATGTGATCTGCAGTATCCAGCCTCACAGGACTCTCTACCAAGCCTGAGACACGGAGACCTGTTGCCAGTGCCAGAAAGCTCTGCTGTGCGATCTGCAGTATCCAGCCTCGCAGGACTCTCTACCAAGCCTGAGACACTGAGACCTGTTGCCAGTGCCAGAAAGCTCTGCTATGTGATCTGCAGTATCCAGCCTCACAGGACTCTCTACCAAGCCTAACTGAAACACTGAGACCTGTTGGCAGTGCCAGAATTGTGATCTGCAGTATCCAGCCTTGCAGGACTCTCTACCAAGCCTGAGACACTGAGACCTGTTGTCAGTGCCAGAAAGCTCTGCTATGTGATCTGCAGTATCCAGCCTCGCAGGACTCTCTACCAAGTCTGAGACACTGAGGCCTGTTGCCAGTGCCAGAAAGCTCTGCTATGTGATCTGCAATATCCAGCCTCGCAGGACTCTCTACCAAGCCTGAGACACCGAGACCTGTTGCCAGTGCCAGAAAGCTCTGCTATGTGATCTGCAGTATCAAGCCTCGCAGGACTCTCTACCAAGCCTGAGACACGGAGACCTGTTGCCAGTGCCAGAAAGCTCTGCTATGTGATCTGCAGTATCCAGCCTCGCAGGACTCTCTACCAAGCCTAACTGAAACACTGAGACCTGTTGGCAGTGCCAGAATTGTGATCTGCAGTATCCAGCCTCGCAGGACTCTCTACCAAGCCTGAGACACCGAGACCTGTTGTCAGTGCCAGAAAGCTCCGCTATGTGATCTGCAGTATCCAGCCTCGCAGGACTCTCTACCAAGCCTGAGACACCGAGACCTGTTACCAGTGCCAGAAAGCTCTGCTATGTGATCTGCAATATCCAGCCTTGCAGGACTCTCTACCAAGCCTGAGACACCGAGACCTGTTGCCAGTACCAGAAATCTATGTGATCTGCAGTATCCAGCCTCGCAGGACTCTCTACCAAGCCTGAGACACAGAGACCTGTTGCCAGTGCCAGAAAGCTCTGCTATGTGATCTGCAGTATCCAGCCTTGCAGGACTCTCTACCAAGCCTGACTGAAACACTGAGACCTGCTGGCAGCACCAGAAAGCTCTGCTATGTGATCTGCAGTATCCAGCCACGCAGGACTCCCTACCAAGCCTGACTGAAACACTGAGACCTGTTGGCAGTGCCAGAATTGTGATCTGCAGTATCCAGCCTTGCAGGAATCTCTAAAAAGCCTGAGACACTGATACCTGTCGCCAGTGCCAGAAAGCTCTGCTATGTGATCTGCAGTATCCAGCCTCAGAGGACTCTTTACCAAGCCTGAGACACAGAGACCTGTTGCCAGTGCCAGAAAGCTATGCTATGTGATCTGCAGTATCCAGCCTCGCAGGACTCTCTACCAAGCCTGAGACACAGAGACCTGTTGCCAGTGCCAGAAAGCTCTGCTATGTGATCTGCAGCATCCAGCCTCGCAGGACTCTCTACCAAGCCTGAGTCACCGAGACCTGTTGCCAGTGCCAGAAAGCTCTGCTATGTGATCTGCAGTATCCAGCCTCGGAGGACTCTCTACCAAGCCTGAGACACAGAGACCTGTTACTAGTGCCAGAAAGCTCTGCTATGTGATCTGCAGTATCCAGCCTCGCAGGACTCTCTACCAAGCCTGAGACACCGAGGCCTGTTGCCAGTGCCAGAAATCTCTGCTATGTGATCTGCAGTATCCAGCCTCGCAGGACTCTCTACCAAGCCTGAGACACCGAGACCCGTTGCCAGTGCCAGAAAGCTCCGCTCTGTGATCTGCAGTATCCAGCCTCGCAGGACTCTCTACCAAGCCTGAGACACCGAGACCTATTGCCAGTGCCAGAAAGCTCTGCTATGTGATCTGCAGTATCCAGCCTTGCAGGACTCTCTACTAAGCCTGAGACACCGAGGCCTGTTGCCAGTGCCAGAAAGCTCTGCTATGTGATCTGCAGTATCCAGCCTCGCAGGACTCTCTACCAAGCCTGAGACACCGAGGCCTGTTGCCAGTGCCAGAAAGCTCTGCTATGTGATCTGCAGTATCTAGCCTCGCAGGACTCTCTACCAAGCCTGAGACACAGAGACCTGTTGCCAGTGCCAGAAAGCTCTGCTATGTGATCTGCAGTATCCAGCCTCGCAGGACTCTCTACCAAGCCTGAGACACCGAGGCCTGTTGCCAGTGCCAGAAAGCTCTGCTATGTGATATGCAGTATCCAGCCTCGCAGGACTCTCTACCAAGCCTGAGACACCGAGACCTGTTGCCAGTGCCAGAAATCTCTGCTATGTGATCTGCAGTTTCCAGCCTCGCAGGACTCTCTACCAAGCCTGAGACACCGAGGCCTGTTGCCAGTGCCAGAAAGCTCTGCTATGTGATCTGCAGTATCCAGCCTCGCAGGACTCTCTTCCAAGCCTGGGACACCGAGACCTGTTGCCAGTGCCAGAAAGCTCTGCTATGTGATCTGCAGTATCCAGCCTCGCAGGACTCTCTACCAAGCCTGAGACACCGAGGCCTGTTGCCAGTGCCAGAAATCTCTGCTATGTGATCTGCAGTATCCAGCCTCGCAGGACTCTCTACCAAGCCTGAGACACCGAGACCCGTTGCCAGTGCCAGAAAGCTCAGCTATGTGATCTGCAGTACCCAGCCTCGCAGGACTCTATACCAAGCCTGAGACACCGAGACCCGTTGCCAGTGCCAGAAAGCTCTGCTATGTGATCTGCAGTATCCAGCCTTGCAGGACTCTCTACTAAGCCTGAGACACCGAGACCTGTTGCCAGTGCCAGAAAGCTCTGCTATGTGATCTGCAGTATCCAGCCTCGCAGGACTCTCTACCAAGCCTGAGACACCGAGACCTGTCGCCAGTGCCAGAAAGCTCTGCTATGTGATCTGCAGTATCCAGCCTCGCAGGACTCTCTACCAAGCCTGAGACACCGAGGCCTGTCGCCAGTGCCAGAAAGCTCTGCTATGTGATCTGCAGTATCCAGCCTCGCAGGACTCTCTACCAAGCCTGAGACACCGAGGCCTGTTGCCAGTGCCAGAAAGCTCTGCTATGTGATCTGCAGTATCTAGCCTCGCAGGACTCTCTACCAAGCCTGAGACACAGAGACCTGTTGCCAGTGCCAGAAAGCTCTGCTATGTGATCTGCAGTATCCAGACTCACAGGACTCTCTACCAAGCCTGAGACACCGAGGCCTGTTGCCAGTGCCAGAAAGCTCTGCTATGTGATATGCAGTATCCAGCCTCGCAGGACTCTCTACCAAGCCTGAGACACCGAGACCTGTTGCCAGTGCCAGAAATCTCTGCTATGTGATCTGCAGTTTCCAGCCTCACAGGACTCTCTACCAAGCCTGAGACACCGAGGCCTGTTGCCAGTGCCAGAAATATCTGCTATGTGATCTGCAGTATCCAGCCTCGCAGGACTCTCTACCAAGCCTGGGACACCGAGACCTGTTGCCAGTGCCAGAAAGCTCTGCTATGTGATCTGCAGTATCCAGCCTCGCAGGACTCTCTACCAAGCCTGAGACACCGAGGCCTGTTGCCAGTGCCAGAAATCTCTGCTATGTGATCTGCAGTATCCAGCCTCGCAGGACTCTCTACCAAGCCTGAGACACCGAGACCCGTTGCCAGTGCCAGAAAGCTCAGCTATGTGATCTGCAGTATCCAGCCTCGCAGGACTCTCTACCAAGCCTGAGACACCGAGACCCGTTGCCAGTGCCAGAAAGCTCTGCTATGTGATCTGCAGTATCCAGCCTTGCAGGACTCTCTACTAAGCCTGAGACACCGAGACCCGTTGCCAGTGCCAGAAAGCTCTGCTATGTGATCTGCAGTATCCAGCCTCGCAGGACTCTCTACCAAGTCTGAGACACTGAGGCCTGTTGCCAGTGCCAGAAAGCTCTGCTATGTGATCTGCAATATCCAGCCTCGCAGGACTCTCTACCAAGCCTGAGACACCGAGACCTGTTGCCAGTGCCAGAAAGCTCTGCTATGTGATCTGCAGTATCAAGCCTCGCAGGACTCTCTACCAAGCCTGAGACACGGAGACCTGTTGCCAGTGCAAGAAAGCTCTGCTGTGTGATCTGCAGTATCCAGCCTCACAGGACTCTCTACCAAGCCTGAGACACTGAGACCTGTTGCCAGTGCCAGAAAGCTCTGCTATGTGATCTGCAGTATCCAGCCTCGCAGGACTCTCTACCAAGCCTAACTGAAACACTGAGACCTGTTGGCAGTGCCAGAATTGTGATCTGCAGTATCCAGCCTCGCAGGACTCTCTACCAAGCCTGAGACACCGAGACCTGTTATCAGTGCCAGAAAGCTCCGCTATGTGATCTGCAGTATCCAGCCTCGCAGGACTCTCTACCAAGCCTGAGACACCGAGACCTGTTACCAGTGCCAGAAAGCTCTGCTATGTGATCTGCAATATCCAGCCTTGCAGGACTCTCTACCAAGCCTGAGACACCGAGACCTGTTGCCAGTACCAGAAATCTATGTGATCTGCAGTATCCAGCCTCGCAGGACTCTCTACCAAGCCTGAGACACAGAGACCTGTTGCCAGTGCCAGAAAGCTCTGCTATGTGATCTGCAGTATCCAGCCTTGCAGGACTCTCTACCAAGCCTGACTGAAACACTGAGACCTGCTGGCAGCGCCAGAAAGCTCTGCTATGTGATCTGCAGTATCCAGCCACGCAGGACTCCCTACCAAGCCTGACTGAAACACTGAGACCTGTTGGCAGTGCCAGAATTGTGATCTGCAGTATCCAGCCTTGCAGGAATCTCTACCAAGCCTGAGACACTGATACCTGTCGCCAGTGCCAGAAAGCTCTGCTATGTGATCTGCAGTATCCAGCCTCAGAGGACTCTTTACCAAGCCTGAGACACAGAGACCTGTTGCCAGTGCCAGAAAGCTATGCTATGTGATCTGCAGTATCCAGCCTCGCAGGACTCTCTACCAAGCCTGAGACACAGAGACCTGTTGCCAGTGCCAGAAAGCTCTGCTATGTGATCTGCAGCATCCAGCCTCGCAGGACTCTCTACCAAGCCTGAGTCACCGAGACCTGTTGCCAGTGCCAGAAAGCTCTGCTATGTGATCTGCAGTATCCAGCCTCGGAGGACTCTCTACCAAGCCTGAGACACAGAGACCTGTTACTAGTGCCAGAAAGCTCTGCTATGTGATCTGCAGTATCCAGCCTCGCAGGACTCTCTACCAAGCCTGAGACACCGAGGCCTGTTGCCAGTGCCAGAAATCTCTGCTATGTGATCTGCAGTATCCAGCCTCGCAGGACTCTCTACCAAGCCTGAGACACCGAGACCCGTTGCCAGTGCCAGAAAGCTCCGCTATGTGATCTGCAGTATCCAGCCTCGCAGGACTCTCTACCAAGCCTGAGACACCGAGACCTATTGCCAGTGCCAGAAAGCTCTGCTATGTGATCTGCAGTATCCAGCCTTGCAGGACTCTCTACTAAGCCTGAGACACCGAGGCCTGCTGCCAGTGCCAGAAAGCTCTGCTATGTGATCTGCAGTATCCAGCCTCACAGGACTCTCTACCAAGCCTGAGACACCGAGGCCTGTTGCCAGTGCCAGAAATCTCTGCTATGTGATCTGCAGTATCCAGCCTCGCAGGACTCTCTACCAAGCCTGAGACACCGAGACCTGTTGCCAGTGCCAGAAAGCGAGTCCAAGCCTGAGACACGGAGACCTGTTGCCAGTGCCAGAAAGCTCTGCTGTGCGATCTGCAGTATCCAGCCTCGCAGGACTCTCTACCAAGCCTGAGACACTGAGACCTGTTGCCAGTGCCAGAAAGCTCTGCTATGTGATCTGCAGTATCCAGCCTCGCAGGACTCTCTACCAAGCCTAACTGAAACACTGAGACCTGTTGGCAGTGCCAGAATTGTGATCTGCAGTATCCAGCCTCGCAGGACTCTCTACGAAGCCTGAGACACCGAGACCTGTTGTCAGTGCCAGAAAGCTCCGCTATGTGATCTGCAGTATCCAGCCTCGCAGGACTCTCTACCAAGCCTGAGACACCGAGACCTGTTACCAGTGCCAGAAAGCTCTGCTATGTGATCTGCAATATCCAGCCTCGCAGGACTCTCTACCAAGCCTGAGACACCGAGACCTGTTGCCAGTGCCAGAAAGCTCTGCTATGTGATCTGCAGTATCCAGCCTCACAGGACTCTCTACCAAGCCTGAGACACAGAGGCCTGTTGCCAGTGCCAGAAATCTCTGCTATGTGATTGCAGTATCCAGCCTCGCAGAACTCTCTACAAAGCCTGAGACACCAAGACCTGTTGCCAGTGCCAGAAAGCTCCGCTATGTGATCTGCAGTCTCCAGCCTCGCAGGACTCTCTACCAAGCCTGAGACACCGAGACCTGTTGCCAGTGCCAGAAAGCTCTGCTATGTGATCTGCAGTATCCAGCCTCGCAGGACTCTCTACTAAGCCTGAGACACCGAGACCTGTTGCCAGTGCCAGAAAGCTCTGCTATGTGATCTGCAGTATCCAGCCTCACAGGACTCTCTACCAAGCCTGAGACACCGAGGCCTGTTGCCAGTGCCCGAAATCTCTGCTATGTGATCTGCAGTATCCAGCCTCGCAGGACTCTCTACCTAGCCTGAGACACCGAGACCTGTTGCCAGTGCCAGAAAGCTCTGCTATGTGATCTGCAGTATCCAGCCTCACAGGACTCTCTACCAAGCCTGAGACACGGAGACCTGTTGCCAGTGCCAGAAAGCTCTGCTGTGCGATCTGCAGTATCCAGCCTCGCAGGACTCTCTACCAAGCCTGAGACACTGAGACCTGTTGCCAGTGCCAGAAAGCTCTGCTATGTGATCTGCAGTATCCAGCCTCACAGGACTCTCTACCAAGCCTAACTGAAACACTGAGACCTGTTGGCAGTGCCAGAATTGTGATCTGCAGTATCCAGCCTTGCAGGACTCTCTACCAAGCCTGAGACACTGAGACCTGTTGTCAGTGCCAGAAAGCTCTGCTATGTGATCTGCAGTATCCAGCCTCGCAGGACTCTCTACCAAGCCTGAGACACCGAGACCTGTTACCAGTGCCAGAAAGCTCTGATATGTGATCTGCAATATCCAGCCTCGCAGGACTCTCTACCAAGCCTGAGACACCGAGACCTGTTGCCAGTACCAGAAAGCTCCGCTATGTGATCTGCAGTATCCAGCCTCGCAGGACTCTCTACCAAGCCTGAGACACAGAGACATGTTGCCAGTGCCAGAAAGCTATGCTATGTGATCTGCAGTATCCAGCCTCGCAGGACTCTCTACCAAGCCTGAGACACAGAGACCTGTTGCCAGTGCCAGAAAGCTCTGCTATGTGATCTGCAGCATCCAGCCTCGCAGGACTCTCTACCAAGCCTGAGACACCGAGACCTGTTGCCAGTGCCAGAAAGCTCTGCTATGTGATCTGCAGTATCCAGCCTCGGAGGACTCTCTACCAAGCCTGAGACACAGAGACCTGTTACTAGTGCCAGAAAGCTCTGCTATGTGATCTGCAGTATCCAGCCTCGCAGGACTCTCTACCAAGCCTGAGACACCGAGGCCTGTTGCCAGTGCCAGAAATCTCTGCTATGTGATCTGCAGTATCCAGCCTCGGAGGACTCTCTACCAAGCCTGAGACACTGAGACCTGTTGCCAGTGCCAGAAAGCTCTGCTATGTGATCTGCAGTATCCAGCCTCACAGGACTCTCTACCAAGCCTAACTGAAACACTGAGACCTGTTGGCAGTGCCAGAATTGTGATCTGCAGTATCCAGCCTTGCAGGACTCTCTACCAAGCCTGAGACACTGAGACCTGTTGTCAGTGCCAGAAAGCTCTGCTATGTGATCTGCAGTATCCAGCCTCGCAGGACTCTCTACCAAGCCTGAGACACCGAGACCTGTTACCAGTGCCAGAAAGCTCTGATATGTGATCTGCAATATCCAGCCTCGCAGGACTCTCTACCAAGCCTGAGACACCGAGACCTGTTGCCAGTACCAGAAAGCTCCGCTATGTGATCTGCAGTATCCAGCCTCGCAGGACTCTCTACCAAGCCTGAGACACAGAGACATGTTGCCAGTGCCAGAAAGCTATGCTATGTGATCTGCAGTATCCAGCCTCGCAGGACTCTCTACCAAGCCTGAGACACAGAGACCTGTTGCCAGTGCCAGAAAGCTCTGCTATGTGATCTGCAGCATCCAGCCTCGCAGGACTCTCTACCAAGCCTGAGACACCGAGACCTGTTGCCAGTGCCAGAAAGCTCTGCTATGTGATCTGCAGTATCCAGCCTCGGAGGACTCTCTACCAAGCCTGAGACACAGAGACCTGTTACTAGTGCCAGAAAGCTCTGCTATGTGATCTGCAGTATCCAGCCTCGCAGGACTCTCTACCAAGCCTGAGACACCGAGGCCTGTTGCCAGTGCCAGAAATCTCTGCTATGTGATCTGCAGTATCCAGCCTCGCAGGACTCTCTACCAAGCCTGAGACACCGAGACCCGTTGCCAGTGCCAGAAAGCTCCGCTATGTGATCTGCAGTATCCAGCCTCGCAGGACTCTCTACCAAGCCTGAGACACCGAGACCTATTGCCAGTGCCAGAAAGCTCTGCTATGTGATCTGCAGTATCCAGCCTCGCAGGACTCTCTACCAAGTCTGAGACACTGAGGCCTGTTGCCAGTGCCAGAAAGCTCTGCTATGTGATCTGCAATATCCAGCCTCGCAGGACTCTCTACCAAGCCTGAGACACCGAGACCTGTTGCCAGTGCCAGAAAGCTCTGCTATGTGATCTGCAGTATCAAGCCTCGCAGGACTCTCTACCAAGCCTGAGACACGGAGACCTGTTGCCAGTGCCAGAAAGCTCTGCTATGTGATCTGCAGTATCCAGCCTCGCAGGACTCTCTACCAAGCCTAACTGAAACACTGAGACCTGTTGGCAGTGCCAGAATTGTGATCTGCAGTATCCAGCCTCGCAGGACTCTCTACCAAGCCTGAGACACCGAGACCTGTTGTCAGTGCCAGAAAGCTCCGCTATGTGATCTGCAGTATCCAGCCTCGCAGGACTCTCTACCAAGCCTGAGACACCGAGACCTGTTACCAGTGCCAGAAAGCTCTGCTATGTGATCTGCAATATCCAGCCTTGCAGGACTCTCTACCAAGCCTGAGACACCGAGACCTGTTGCCAGTACCAGAAATCTATGTGATCTGCAGTATCCAGCCTCGCAGGACTCTCTACCAAGCCTGAGACACAGAGACCTGTTGCCAGTGCCAGAAAGCTCTGCTATGTGATCTGCAGTATCCAGCCTTGCAGGACTCTCTACCAAGCCTGACTGAAACACTGAGACCTGCTGGCAGCACCAGAAAGCTCTGCTATGTGATCTGCAGTATCCAGCCACGCAGGACTCCCTACCAAGCCTGACTGAAACACTGAGACCTGTTGGCAGTGCCAGAATTGTGATCTGCAGTATCCAGCCTTGCAGGAATCTCTAAAAAGCCTGAGACACTGATACCTGTCGCCAGTGCCAGAAAGCTCTGCTATGTGATCTGCAGTATCCAGCCTCAGAGGACTCTTTACCAAGCCTGAGACACAGAGACCTGTTGCCAGTGCCAGAAAGCTATGCTATGTGATCTGCAGTATCCAGCCTCGCAGGACTCTCTACCAAGCCTGAGACACAGAGACCTGTTGCCAGTGCCAGAAAGCTCTGCTATGTGATCTGCAGCATCCAGCCTCGCAGGACTCTCTACCAAGCCTGAGTCACCGAGACCTGTTGCCAGTGCCAGAAAGCTCTGCTATGTGATCTGCAGTATCCAGCCTCGGAGGACTCTCTACCAAGCCTGAGACACAGAGACCTGTTACTAGTGCCAGAAAGCTCTGCTATGTGATCTGCAGTATCCAGCCTCGCAGGACTCTCTACCAAGCCTGAGACACCGAGGCCTGTTGCCAGTGCCAGAAATCTCTGCTATGTGATCTGCAGTATCCAGCCTCGCAGGACTCTCTACCAAGCCTGAGACACCGAGACCCGTTGCCAGTGCCAGAAAGCTCCGCTCTGTGATCTGCAGTATCCAGCCTCGCAGGACTCTCTACCAAGCCTGAGACACCGAGACCTATTGCCAGTGCCAGAAAGCTCTGCTATGTGATCTGCAGTATCCAGCCTTGCAGGACTCTCTACTAAGCCTGAGACACCGAGGCCTGTTGCCAGTGCCAGAAAGCTCTGCTATGTGATCTGCAGTATCCAGCCTCGCAGGACTCTCTACCAAGCCTGAGACACCGAGGCCTGTTGCCAGTGCCAGAAAGCTCTGCTATGTGATCTGCAGTATCTAGCCTCGCAGGACTCTCTACCAAGCCTGAGACACAGAGACCTGTTGCCAGTGCCAGAAAGCTCTGCTATGTGATCTGCAGTATCCAGCCTCGCAGGACTCTCTACCAAGCCTGAGACACCGAGGCCTGTTGCCAGTGCCAGAAAGCTCTGCTATGTGATATGCAGTATCCAGCCTCGCAGGACTCTCTACCAAGCCTGAGACACCGAGACCTGTTGCCAGTGCCAGAAATCTCTGCTATGTGATCTGCAGTTTCCAGCCTCGCAGGACTCTCTACCAAGCCTGAGACACCGAGGCCTGTTGCCAGTGCCAGAAAGCTCTGCTATGTGATCTGCAGTATCCAGCCTCGCAGGACTCTCTTCCAAGCCTGGGACACCGAGACCTGTTGCCAGTGCCAGAAAGCTCTGCTATGTGATCTGCAGTATCCAGCCTCGCAGGACTCTCTACCAAGCCTGAGACACCGAGGCCTGTTGCCAGTGCCAGAAATCTCTGCTATGTGATCTGCAGTATCCAGCCTCGCAGGACTCTCTACCAAGCCTGAGACACCGAGACCCGTTGCCAGTGCCAGAAAGCTCAGCTATGTGATCTGCAGTACCCAGCCTCGCAGGACTCTATACCAAGCCTGAGACACCGAGACCCGTTGCCAGTGCCAGAAAGCTCTGCTATGTGATCTGCAGTATCCAGCCTTGCAGGACTCTCTACTAAGCCTGAGACACCGAGACCTGTTGCCAGTGCCAGAAAGCTCTGCTATGTGATCTGCAGTATCCAGCCTCGCAGGACTCTCTACCAAGCCTGAGACACCGAGACCTGTCGCCAGTGCCAGAAAGCTCTGCTATGTGATCTGCAGTATCCAGCCTCGCAGGACTCTCTACCAAGCCTGAGACACCGAGGCCTGTCGCCAGTGCCAGAAAGCTCTGCTATGTGATCTGCAGTATCCAGCCTCGCAGGACTCTCTACCAAGCCTGAGACACCGAGGCCTGTTGCCAGTGCCAGAAAGCTCTGCTATGTGATCTGCAGTATCTAGCCTCGCAGGACTCTCTACCAAGCCTGAGACACAGAGACCTGTTGCCAGTGCCAGAAAGCTCTGCTATGTGATCTGCAGTATCCAGACTCACAGGACTCTCTACCAAGCCTGAGACACCGAGGCCTGTTGCCAGTGCCAGAAAGCTCTGCTATGTGATATGCAGTATCCAGCCTCGCAGGACTCTCTACCAAGCCTGAGACACCGAGACCTGTTGCCAGTGCCAGAAATCTCTGCTATGTGATCTGCAGTTTCCAGCCTCACAGGACTCTCTACCAAGCCTGAGACACCGAGGCCTGTTGCCAGTGCCAGAAATATCTGCTATGTGATCTGCAGTATCCAGCCTCGCAGGACTCTCTACCAAGCCTGGGACACCGAGACCTGTTGCCAGTGCCAGAAAGCTCTGCTATGTGATCTGCAGTATCCAGCCTCGCAGGACTCTCTACCAAGCCTGAGACACCGAGGCCTGTTGCCAGTGCCAGAAATCTCTGCTATGTGATCTGCAGTATCCAGCCTCGCAGGACTCTCTACCAAGCCTGAGACACCGAGACCCGTTGCCAGTGCCAGAAAGCTCAGCTATGTGATCTGCAGTATCCAGCCTCGCAGGACTCTCTACCAAGCCTGAGACACCGAGACCCGTTGCCAGTGCCAGAAAGCTCTGCTATGTGATCTGCAGTATCCAGCCTTGCAGGACTCTCTACTAAGCCTGAGACACCGAGACCCGTTGCCAGTGCCAGAAAGCTCTGCTATGTGATCTGCAGTATCCAGCCTCGCAGGACTCTCTACCAAGTCTGAGACACTGAGGCCTGTTGCCAGTGCCAGAAAGCTCTGCTATGTGATCTGCAATATCCAGCCTCGCAGGACTCTCTACCAAGCCTGAGACACCGAGACCTGTTGCCAGTGCCAGAAAGCTCTGCTATGTGATCTGCAGTATCAAGCCTCGCAGGACTCTCTACCAAGCCTGAGACACGGAGACCTGTTGCCAGTGCAAGAAAGCTCTGCTGTGTGATCTGCAGTATCCAGCCTCACAGGACTCTCTACCAAGCCTGAGACACTGAGACCTGTTGCCAGTGCCAGAAAGCTCTGCTATGTGATCTGCAGTATCCAGCCTCGCAGGACTCTCTACCAAGCCTAACTGAAACACTGAGACCTGTTGGCAGTGCCAGAATTGTGATCTGCAGTATCCAGCCTCGCAGGACTCTCTACCAAGCCTGAGACACCGAGACCTGTTATCAGTGCCAGAAAGCTCCGCTATGTGATCTGCAGTATCCAGCCTCGCAGGACTCTCTACCAAGCCTGAGACACCGAGACCTGTTACCAGTGCCAGAAAGCTCTGCTATGTGATCTGCAATATCCAGCCTTGCAGGACTCTCTACCAAGCCTGAGACACCGAGACCTGTTGCCAGTACCAGAAATCTATGTGATCTGCAGTATCCAGCCTCGCAGGACTCTCTACCAAGCCTGAGACACAGAGACCTGTTGCCAGTGCCAGAAAGCTCTGCTATGTGATCTGCAGTATCCAGCCTTGCAGGACTCTCTACCAAGCCTGACTGAAACACTGAGACCTGCTGGCAGCGCCAGAAAGCTCTGCTATGTGATCTGCAGTATCCAGCCACGCAGGACTCCCTACCAAGCCTGACTGAAACACTGAGACCTGTTGGCAGTGCCAGAATTGTGATCTGCAGTATCCAGCCTTGCAGGAATCTCTACCAAGCCTGAGACACTGATACCTGTCGCCAGTGCCAGAAAGCTCTGCTATGTGATCTGCAGTATCCAGCCTCAGAGGACTCTTTACCAAGCCTGAGACACAGAGACCTGTTGCCAGTGCCAGAAAGCTATGCTATGTGATCTGCAGTATCCAGCCTCGCAGGACTCTCTACCAAGCCTGAGACACAGAGACCTGTTGCCAGTGCCAGAAAGCTCTGCTATGTGATCTGCAGCATCCAGCCTCGCAGGACTCTCTACCAAGCCTGAGTCACCGAGACCTGTTGCCAGTGCCAGAAAGCTCTGCTATGTGATCTGCAGTATCCAGCCTCGGAGGACTCTCTACCAAGCCTGAGACACAGAGACCTGTTACTAGTGCCAGAAAGCTCTGCTATGTGATCTGCAGTATCCAGCCTCGCAGGACTCTCTACCAAGCCTGAGACACCGAGGCCTGTTGCCAGTGCCAGAAATCTCTGCTATGTGATCTGCAGTATCCAGCCTCGCAGGACTCTCTACCAAGCCTGAGACACCGAGACCCGTTGCCAGTGCCAGAAAGCTCCGCTATGTGATCTGCAGTATCCAGCCTCGCAGGACTCTCTACCAAGCCTGAGACACCGAGACCTATTGCCAGTGCCAGAAAGCTCTGCTATGTGATCTGCAGTATCCAGCCTTGCAGGACTCTCTACTAAGCCTGAGACACCGAGGCCTGCTGCCAGTGCCAGAAAGCTCTGCTATGTGATCTGCAGTATCCAGCCTCACAGGACTCTCTACCAAGCCTGAGACACCGAGGCCTGTTGCCAGTGCCAGAAATCTCTGCTATGTGATCTGCAGTATCCAGCCTCGCAGGACTCTCTACCAAGCCTGAGACACCGAGACCTGTTGCCAGTGCCAGAAAGCGAGTCCAAGCCTGAGACACGGAGACCTGTTGCCAGTGCCAGAAAGCTCTGCTGTGCGATCTGCAGTATCCAGCCTCGCAGGACTCTCTACCAAGCCTGAGACACTGAGACCTGTTGCCAGTGCCAGAAAGCTCTGCTATGTGATCTGCAGTATCCAGCCTCGCAGGACTCTCTACCAAGCCTAACTGAAACACTGAGACCTGTTGGCAGTGCCAGAATTGTGATCGGCAGTATCCAGCCTCGCAGGACTCTCTACGAAGCCTGAGACACCGAGACCTGTTGTCAGTGCCAGAAAGCTCCGCTATGTGATCTGCAGTATCCAGCCTCGCAGGACTCTCTACCAAGCCTGAGACACCGAGACCTGTTACCAGTGCCAGAAAGCTCTGCTATGTGATCTGCAATATCCAGCCTCGCAGGACTCTCTACCAAGCCTGAGACACCGAGACCTGTTGCCAGTGCCAGAAAGCTCTGCTATGTGATCTGCAGTATCCAGCCTCACAGGACTCTCTACCAAGCCTGAGACACAGAGGCCTGTTGCCAGTGCCAGAAATCTCTGCTATGTGATTGCAGTATCCAGCCTCGCAGGACTCTCTACAAAGCCTGAGACACCAAGACCTGTTGCCAGTGCCAGAAAGCTCCGCTATGTGATCTGCAGTCTCCAGCCTCGCAGGACTCTCTACCAAGCCTGAGACACCGAGACCTGTTGCCAGTGCCAGAAAGCTCTGCTATGTGATCTGCAGTATCCAGCCTCGCAGGACTCTCTACTAAGCCTGAGACACCGAGACCTGTTGCCAGTGCCAGAAAGCTCTGCTATGTGATCTGCAGTATCCAGCCTCACAGGACTCTCTACCAAGCCTGAGACACCGAGGCCTGTTGCCAGTGCCCGAAATCTCTGCTATGTGATCTGCAGTATCCAGCCTCGCAGGACTCTCTACCTAGCCTGAGACACCGAGACCTGTTGCCAGTGCCAGAAAGCTCTGCTATGTGATCTGCAGTATCCAGCCTCACAGGACTCTCTACCAAGCCTGAGACACGGAGACCTGTTGCCAGTGCCAGAAAGCTCTGCTGTGCGATCTGCAGTATCCAGCCTCGCAGGACTCTCTACCAAGCCTGAGACACTGAGACCTGTTGCCAGTGCCAGAAAGCTCTGCTATGTGATCTGCAGTATCCAGCCTCACAGGACTCTCTACCAAGCCTAACTGAAACACTGAGACCTGTTGGCAGTGCCAGAATTGTGATCTGCAGTATCCAGCCTTGCAGGACTCTCTACCAAGCCTGAGACACTGAGACCTGTTGTCAGTGCCAGAAAGCTCTGCTATGTGATCTGCAGTATCCAGCCTCGCAGGACTCTCTACCAAGTCTGAGACACTGAGGCCTGTTGCCAGTGCCAGAAAGCTCTGCTATGTGATCTGCAATATCCAGCCTCGCAGGACTCTCTACCAAGCCTGAGACACCGAGACCTGTTGCCAGTGCCAGAAAGCTCTGCTATGTGATCTGCAGTATCAAGCCTCGCAGGACTCTCTACCAAGCCTGAGACACGGAGACCTGTTGCCAGTGCCAGAAAGCTCTGCTATGTGATCTGCAGTATCCAGCCTCGCAGGACTCTCTACCAAGCCTAACTGAAACACTGAGACCTGTTGGCAGTGCCAGAATTGTGATCTGCAGTATCCAGCCTCGCAGGACTCTCTACCAAGCCTGAGACACCGAGACCTGTTGTCAGTGCCAGAAAGCTCCGCTATGTGATCTGCAGTATCCAGCCTCGCAGGACTCTCTACCAAGCCTGAGACACCGAGACCTGTTACCAGTGCCAGAAAGCTCTGCTATGTGATCTGCAATATCCAGCCTTGCAGGACTCTCTACCAAGCCTGAGACACCGAGACCTGTTGCCAGTACCAGAAATCTATGTGATCTGCAGTATCCAGCCTCGCAGGACTCTCTACCAAGCCTGAGACACAGAGACCTGTTGCCAGTGCCAGAAAGCTCTGCTATGTGATCTGCAGTATCCAGCCTTGCAGGACTCTCTACCAAGCCTGACTGAAACACTGAGACCTGCTGGCAGCACCAGAAAGCTCTGCTATGTGATCTGCAGTATCCAGCCACGCAGGACTCCCTACCAAGCCTGACTGAAACACTGAGACCTGTTGGCAGTGCCAGAATTGTGATCTGCAGTATCCAGCCTTGCAGGAATCTCTAAAAAGCCTGAGACACTGATACCTGTCGCCAGTGCCAGAAAGCTCTGCTATGTGATCTGCAGTATCCAGCCTCAGAGGACTCTTTACCAAGCCTGAGACACAGAGACCTGTTGCCAGTGCCAGAAAGCTATGCTATGTGATCTGCAGTATCCAGCCTCGCAGGACTCTCTACCAAGCCTGAGACACAGAGACCTGTTGCCAGTGCCAGAAAGCTCTGCTATGTGATCTGCAGCATCCAGCCTCGCAGGACTCTCTACCAAGCCTGAGTCACCGAGACCTGTTGCCAGTGCCAGAAAGCTCTGCTATGTGATCTGCAGTATCCAGCCTCGGAGGACTCTCTACCAAGCCTGAGACACAGAGACCTGTTACTAGTGCCAGAAAGCTCTGCTATGTGATCTGCAGTATCCAGCCTCGCAGGACTCTCTACCAAGCCTGAGACACCGAGGCCTGTTGCCAGTGCCAGAAATCTCTGCTATGTGATCTGCAGTATCCAGCCTCGCAGGACTCTCTACCAAGCCTGAGACACCGAGACCCGTTGCCAGTGCCAGAAAGCTCCGCTCTGTGATCTGCAGTATCCAGCCTCGCAGGACTCTCTACCAAGCCTGAGACACCGAGACCTATTGCCAGTGCCAGAAAGCTCTGCTATGTGATCTGCAGTATCCAGCCTTGCAGGACTCTCTACTAAGCCTGAGACACCGAGGCCTGTTGCCAGTGCCAGAAAGCTCTGCTATGTGATCTGCAGTATCCAGCCTCGCAGGACTCTCTACCAAGCCTGAGACACCGAGGCCTGTTGCCAGTGCCAGAAAGCTCTGCTATGTGATCTGCAGTATCTAGCCTCGCAGGACTCTCTACCAAGCCTGAGACACAGAGACCTGTTGCCAGTGCCAGAAAGCTCTGCTATGTGATCTGCAGTATCCAGCCTCGCAGGACTCTCTACCAAGCCTGAGACACCGAGGCCTGTTGCCAGTGCCAGAAAGCTCTGCTATGTGATATGCAGTATCCAGCCTCGCAGGACTCTCTACCAAGCCTGAGACACCGAGACCTGTTGCCAGTGCCAGAAATCTCTGCTATGTGATCTGCAGTTTCCAGCCTCGCAGGACTCTCTACCAAGCCTGAGACACCGAGGCCTGTTGCCAGTGCCAGAAAGCTCTGCTATGTGATCTGCAGTATCCAGCCTCGCAGGACTCTCTTCCAAGCCTGGGACACCGAGACCTGTTGCCAGTGCCAGAAAGCTCTGCTATGTGATCTGCAGTATCCAGCCTCGCAGGACTCTCTACCAAGCCTGAGACACCGAGGCCTGTTGCCAGTGCCAGAAATCTCTGCTATGTGATCTGCAGTATCCAGCCTCGCAGGACTCTCTACCAAGCCTGAGACACCGAGACCCGTTGCCAGTGCCAGAAAGCTCAGCTATGTGATCTGCAGTACCCAGCCTCGCAGGACTCTATACCAAGCCTGAGACACCGAGACCCGTTGCCAGTGCCAGAAAGCTCTGCTATGTGATCTGCAGTATCCAGCCTTGCAGGACTCTCTACTAAGCCTGAGACACCGAGACCTGTTGCCAGTGCCAGAAAGCTCTGCTATGTGATCTGCAGTATCCAGCCTCGCAGGACTCTCTACCAAGCCTGAGACACCGAGACCTGTCGCCAGTGCCAGAAAGCTCTGCTATGTGATCTGCAGTATCCAGCCTCGCAGGACTCTCTACCAAGCCTGAGACACCGAGGCCTGTCGCCAGTGCCAGAAAGCTCTGCTATGTGATCTGCAGTATCCAGCCTCGCAGGACTCTCTACCAAGCCTGAGACACCGAGGCCTGTTGCCAGTGCCAGAAAGCTCTGCTATGTGATCTGCAGTATCTAGCCTCGCAGGACTCTCTACCAAGCCTGAGACACAGAGACCTGTTGCCAGTGCCAGAAAGCTCTGCTATGTGATCTGCAGTATCCAGACTCACAGGACTCTCTACCAAGCCTGAGACACCGAGGCCTGTTGCCAGTGCCAGAAAGCTCTGCTATGTGATATGCAGTATCCAGCCTCGCAGGACTCTCTACCAAGCCTGAGACACCGAGACCTGTTGCCAGTGCCAGAAATCTCTGCTATGTGATCTGCAGTTTCCAGCCTCACAGGACTCTCTACCAAGCCTGAGACACCGAGGCCTGTTGCCAGTGCCAGAAATATCTGCTATGTGATCTGCAGTATCCAGCCTCGCAGGACTCTCTACCAAGCCTGGGACACCGAGACCTGTTGCCAGTGCCAGAAAGCTCTGCTATGTGATCTGCAGTATCCAGCCTCGCAGGACTCTCTACCAAGCCTGAGACACCGAGGCCTGTTGCCAGTGCCAGAAATCTCTGCTATGTGATCTGCAGTATCCAGCCTCGCAGGACTCTCTACCAAGCCTGAGACACCGAGACCCGTTGCCAGTGCCAGAAAGCTCAGCTATGTGATCTGCAGTATCCAGCCTCGCAGGACTCTCTACCAAGCCTGAGACACCGAGACCCGTTGCCAGTGCCAGAAAGCTCTGCTATGTGATCTGCAGTATCCAGCCTTGCAGGACTCTCTACTAAGCCTGAGACACCGAGACCCGTTGCCAGTGCCAGAAAGCTCTGCTATGTGATCTGCAGTATCCAGCCTCGCAGGACTCTCTACCAAGTCTGAGACACTGAGGCCTGTTGCCAGTGCCAGAAAGCTCTGCTATGTGATCTGCAATATCCAGCCTCGCAGGACTCTCTACCAAGCCTGAGACACCGAGACCTGTTGCCAGTGCCAGAAAGCTCTGCTATGTGATCTGCAGTATCAAGCCTCGCAGGACTCTCTACCAAGCCTGAGACACGGAGACCTGTTGCCAGTGCAAGAAAGCTCTGCTGTGTGATCTGCAGTATCCAGCCTCACAGGACTCTCTACCAAGCCTGAGACACTGAGACCTGTTGCCAGTGCCAGAAAGCTCTGCTATGTGATCTGCAGTATCCAGCCTCGCAGGACTCTCTACCAAGCCTAACTGAAACACTGAGACCTGTTGGCAGTGCCAGAATTGTGATCTGCAGTATCCAGCCTCGCAGGACTCTCTACCAAGCCTGAGACACCGAGACCTGTTATCAGTGCCAGAAAGCTCCGCTATGTGATCTGCAGTATCCAGCCTCGCAGGACTCTCTACCAAGCCTGAGACACCGAGACCTGTTACCAGTGCCAGAAAGCTCTGCTATGTGATCTGCAATATCCAGCCTTGCAGGACTCTCTACCAAGCCTGAGACACCGAGACCTGTTGCCAGTACCAGAAATCTATGTGATCTGCAGTATCCAGCCTCGCAGGACTCTCTACCAAGCCTGAGACACAGAGACCTGTTGCCAGTGCCAGAAAGCTCTGCTATGTGATCTGCAGTATCCAGCCTTGCAGGACTCTCTACCAAGCCTGACTGAAACACTGAGACCTGCTGGCAGCGCCAGAAAGCTCTGCTATGTGATCTGCAGTATCCAGCCACGCAGGACTCCCTACCAAGCCTGACTGAAACACTGAGACCTGTTGGCAGTGCCAGAATTGTGATCTGCAGTATCCAGCCTTGCAGGAATCTCTACCAAGCCTGAGACACTGATACCTGTCGCCAGTGCCAGAAAGCTCTGCTATGTGATCTGCAGTATCCAGCCTCAGAGGACTCTTTACCAAGCCTGAGACACAGAGACCTGTTGCCAGTGCCAGAAAGCTATGCTATGTGATCTGCAGTATCCAGCCTCGCAGGACTCTCTACCAAGCCTGAGACACAGAGACCTGTTGCCAGTGCCAGAAAGCTCTGCTATGTGATCTGCAGCATCCAGCCTCGCAGGACTCTCTACCAAGCCTGAGTCACCGAGACCTGTTGCCAGTGCCAGAAAGCTCTGCTATGTGATCTGCAGTATCCAGCCTCGGAGGACTCTCTACCAAGCCTGAGACACAGAGACCTGTTACTAGTGCCAGAAAGCTCTGCTATGTGATCTGCAGTATCCAGCCTCGCAGGACTCTCTACCAAGCCTGAGACACCGAGGCCTGTTGCCAGTGCCAGAAATCTCTGCTATGTGATCTGCAGTATCCAGCCTCGCAGGACTCTCTACCAAGCCTGAGACACCGAGACCCGTTGCCAGTGCCAGAAAGCTCCGCTATGTGATCTGCAGTATCCAGCCTCGCAGGACTCTCTACCAAGCCTGAGACACCGAGACCTATTGCCAGTGCCAGAAAGCTCTGCTATGTGATCTGCAGTATCCAGCCTTGCAGGACTCTCTACTAAGCCTGAGACACCGAGGCCTGCTGCCAGTGCCAGAAAGCTCTGCTATGTGATCTGCAGTATCCAGCCTCACAGGACTCTCTACCAAGCCTGAGACACCGAGGCCTGTTGCCAGTGCCAGAAATCTCTGCTATGTGATCTGCAGTATCCAGCCTCGCAGGACTCTCTACCAAGCCTGAGACACCGAGACCTGTTGCCAGTGCCAGAAAGCGAGTCCAAGCCTGAGACACGGAGACCTGTTGCCAGTGCCAGAAAGCTCTGCTGTGCGATCTGCAGTATCCAGCCTCGCAGGACTCTCTACCAAGCCTGAGACACTGAGACCTGTTGCCAGTGCCAGAAAGCTCTGCTATGTGATCTGCAGTATCCAGCCTCGCAGGACTCTCTACCAAGCCTAACTGAAACACTGAGACCTGTTGGCAGTGCCAGAATTGTGATCTGCAGTATCCAGCCTCGCAGGACTCTCTACGAAGCCTGAGACACCGAGACCTGTTGTCAGTGCCAGAAAGCTCCGCTATGTGATCTGCAGTATCCAGCCTCGCAGGACTCTCTACCAAGCCTGAGACACCGAGACCTGTTACCAGTGCCAGAAAGCTCTGCTATGTGATCTGCAATATCCAGCCTCGCAGGACTCTCTACCAAGCCTGAGACACCGAGACCTGTTGCCAGTGCCAGAAAGCTCTGCTATGTGATCTGCAGTATCCAGCCTCACAGGACTCTCTACCAAGCCTGAGACACAGAGGCCTGTTGCCAGTGCCAGAAATCTCTGCTATGTGATTGCAGTATCCAGCCTCGCAGGACTCTCTACAAAGCCTGAGACACCAAGACCTGTTGCCAGTGCCAGAAAGCTCCGCTATGTGATCTGCAGTCTCCAGCCTCGCAGGACTCTCTACCAAGCCTGAGACACCGAGACCTGTTGCCAGTGCCAGAAAGCTCTGCTATGTGATCTGCAGTATCCAGCCTCGCAGGACTCTCTACTAAGCCTGAGACACCGAGACCTGTTGCCAGTGCCAGAAAGCTCTGCTATGTGATCTGCAGTATCCAGCCTCACAGGACTCTCTACCAAGCCTGAGACACCGAGGCCTGTTGCCAGTGCCCGAAATCTCTGCTATGTGATCTGCAGTATCCAGCCTCGCAGGACTCTCTACCTAGCCTGAGACACCGAGACCTGTTGCCAGTGCCAGAAAGCTCTGCTATGTGATCTGCAGTATCCAGCCTCACAGGACTCTCTACCAAGCCTGAGACACGGAGACCTGTTGCCAGTGCCAGAAAGCTCTGCTGTGCGATCTGCAGTATCCAGCCTCGCAGGACTCTCTACCAAGCCTGAGACACTGAGACCTGTTGCCAGTGCCAGAAAGCTCTGCTATGTGATCTGCAGTATCCAGCCTCACAGGACTCTCTACCAAGCCTAACTGAAACACTGAGACCTGTTGGCAGTGCCAGAATTGTGATCTGCAGTATCCAGCCTTGCAGGACTCTCTACCAAGCCTGAGACACTGAGACCTGTTGTCAGTGCCAGAAAGCTCTGCTATGTGATCTGCAGTATCCAGCCTCGCAGGACTCTCTACCAAGCCTGAGACACCGAGACCTGTTACCAGTGCCAGAAAGCTCTGATATGTGATCTGCAATATCCAGCCTCGCAGGACTCTCTACCAAGCCTGAGACACCGAGACCTGTTGCCAGTACCAGAAAGCTCCGCTATGTGATCTGCAGTATCCAGCCTCGCAGGACTCTCTACCAAGCCTGAGACACAGAGACATGTTGCCAGTGCCAGAAAGCTATGCTATGTGATCTGCAGTATCCAGCCTCGCAGGACTCTCTACCAAGCCTGAGACACAGAGACCTGTTGCCAGTGCCAGAAAGCTCTGCTATGTGATCTGCAGCATCCAGCCTCGCAGGACTCTCTACCAAGCCTGAGACACCGAGACCTGTTGCCAGTGCCAGAAAGCTCTGCTATGTGATCTGCAGTATCCAGCCTCGGAGGACTCTCTACCAAGCCTGAGACACAGAGACCTGTTACTAGTGCCAGAAAGCTCTGCTATGTGATCTGCAGTATCCAGCCTCGCAGGACTCTCTACCAAGCCTGAGACACCGAGGCCTGTTGCCAGTGCCAGAAATCTCTGCTATGTGATCTGCAGTATCCAGCCTCGGAGGACTCTCTACCAAGCCTGAGACACTGAGACCTGTTGCCAGTGCCAGAAAGCTCTGCTATGTGATCTGCAGTATCCAGCCTCACAGGACTCTCTACCAAGCCTAACTGAAACACTGAGACCTGTTGGCAGTGCCAGAATTGTGATCTGCAGTATCCAGCCTTGCAGGACTCTCTACCAAGCCTGAGACACTGAGACCTGTTGTCAGTGCCAGAAAGCTCTGCTATGTGATCTGCAGTATCCAGCCTCGCAGGACTCTCTACCAAGCCTGAGACACCGAGACCTGTTACCAGTGCCAGAAAGCTCTGATATGTGATCTGCAATATCCAGCCTCGCAGGACTCTCTACCAAGCCTGAGACACCGAGACCTGTTGCCAGTACCAGAAAGCTCCGCTATGTGATCTGCAGTATCCAGCCTCGCAGGACTCTCTACCAAGCCTGAGACACAGAGACATGTTGCCAGTGCCAGAAAGCTATGCTATGTGATCTGCAGTATCCAGCCTCGCAGGACTCTCTACCAAGCCTGAGACACAGAGACCTGTTGCCAGTGCCAGAAAGCTCTGCTATGTGATCTGCAGCATCCAGCCTCGCAGGACTCTCTACCAAGCCTGAGACACCGAGACCTGTTGCCAGTGCCAGAAAGCTCTGCTATGTGATCTGCAGTATCCAGCCTCGGAGGACTCTCTACCAAGCCTGAGACACAGAGACCTGTTACTAGTGCCAGAAAGCTCTGCTATGTGATCTGCAGTATCCAGCCTCGCAGGACTCTCTACCAAGCCTGAGACACCGAGGCCTGTTGCCAGTGCCAGAAATCTCTGCTATGTGATCTGCAGTATCCAGCCTCGCAGGACTCTCTACCAAGCCTGAGACACCGAGACCCGTTGCCAGTGCCAGAAAGCTCCGCTATGTGATCTGCAGTATCCAGCCTCGCAGGACTCTCTACCAAGCCTGAGACACCGAGACCTATTGCCAGTGCCAGAAAGCTCTGCTATGTGATCTGCAGTATCCAGCCTTGCAGGACTCTCTACTAAGCCTGAGACACCGAGACCTGTTGCCAGTGCCAGAAGGCTCTGCTATGTGATCTGCAGTATCCAGCCTCACAGGACTCTCTACCAAGCCTGAGACACCGAGGCCTGTTGCCAGTGCCAGAAAGCTCTGCTATGTGATCTGCAGTATCCAGCCTTGCAGGACTCTCTACCAAGCCTGAGACACGGAGACCTGTTGCCAGTGCCAGAAAGCTCTGCTGTGCGATCTGCAGTATCCAGCCTCGCAGGACTCTCTACCAAGCCTGAGACACTGAGACCTGTTGCCAGTGCCAGAAAGCTCTGCTATGTGATCTGCAGTATCCAGCCTCGCAGGACTCTCTACCAAGCCTAACTGAAACACTGAGACCTGTTGGCAGTGCCAGAATTGTGATCTGCAGTATCCAGCCTCGCAGGACTCTCTACGAAGCCTGAGACACCGAGACCTGTTACCAGTGCCAGAAAGCTCTGCTATGTGATCTGCAATATCCAGCCTCGCAGGACTCTCTACCAAGCCTGAGACACCGAGACCTGTTGCCAGTGCCAGAAAGCTCTGCTATGTGATCTGCAGTATCCAGCCTCACAGGACTCTCTACCAAGCCTGACACACAGAGGCCTGTTGCCAGTGCCAGAAATCTCTGCTATGTGATTGCAGTATCCAGCCTCGCAGGACTCTCTACAAAGCCTGAGACACCAAGACCTGTTGCCAGTGCCAGAAAGCTCCGCTATGTGATCTGCAGTATCCAGCCTCGCAGGACTCTCTACCAAGCCTGAGACACCGAGACCTGTTGCCAGTGCCAGAAAGCTCTGCTATGTGATCTGCAGTATCCAGCCTCGCAGGACTCTCTACTAAGCCTGAGACACCGAGACCTGTTGCCAGTGCCAGAAAGCTCTGCTATGTGATCTGCAGTATCCAGCCTCACAGGACTCTCTACCAAGCCTGAGACACCGAGGCCTGTTGCCAGTGCCCGAAATCTCTGCTATGTGATCTGCAGTATCCAGCCTCGCAGGACTCTCTACCAAGCCTGAGACACCGAGACCTGTTGCCAGTGCCAGAAAGCTCTGCTATGTGATCTGCAGTATCCAGCCTCGCAGGACTCTCTACCAAGCCTGAGACACGGAGACCTGTTGCCAGTGCCAGAAAGCTCTGCTGTGCGATCTGCAGTATCCAGCCTCGCAGGACTCTCTACCAAGCCTGAGACACTGAGACCTGTTGCCAGTGCCAGAAAGCTCTGCTATGTGATCGGCAGTATCCAGCCTCGCAGGACTCTCTACCAAGCCTAACTGAAACACTGAGACCTGTTGGCAGTGCCAGAATTGTGATCTGCAGTATCCAGCCTCGCAGGACTCTCTACCAAGCCTGAGACACCGAGACCTGTTGTCAGTGCCAGAAAGCTCTGCTATGTGATCTGCAGTATCCAGCCTCGCAGGACTCTCTACCAAGCCTGAGACACCGAGACCTGTTACCAGTGCCAGAAAGCTCTGATATGTGATCTGCAATATCCAGCCTCGCAGGACTCTCTACCAAGCCTGAGACAAAGAGACCTGTTGCCAGTACCAGAAAGCTCCGCTATGTGATCTGCAGTATCCAGCCTCGCAGGACTCTCTACCAAGCCTGAGACACCGAGACCTGTTACCAGTGCCAGAAAGCTCTGCTATGTGATCTGCAATATCCAGCCTCGCAGGACTCTCTACCAAGCCTGAGACACCGAGACCTGTTGCCAGTGCCAGAAAGCTCTGCTATGTGATCTGCAGTATCCAGCCTCACAGGACTCTCTACCAAGCCTGACACACAGAGGCCTGTTGCCAGTGCCAGAAATCTCTGCTATGTGATTGCAGTATCCAGCCTCGCAGGACTCTCTACAAAGCCTGAGACACCAAGACCTGTTGCCAGTGCCAGAAAGCTCCGCTATGTGATCTGCAGTATCCAGCCTCGCAGGACTCTCTACCAAGCCTGAGACACCGAGACCTGTTGCCAGTGCCAGAAAGCTCTGCTATGTGATCTGCAGTATCCAGCCTCGCAGGACTCTCTACTAAGCCTGGGACACCGAGACCTGTTGCCAGTGCCAGAAAGCTCTGCTATGTGATCTGCAGTATCCAGCCTCACAGGACTCTCTACCAAGCCTGAGACACCGAGGCCTGTTGCCAGTGCCCGAAATCTCTGCTATGTGATCTGCAGTATCCAGCCTCGCAGGACTCTCTACCAAGCCTGAGACACCGAGACCTGTTGCCAGTGCCAGAAAGCTCTGCTATGTGATCTGCAGTATCCAGCCTCGCAGGACTCTCTACCAAGCCTGAGACACGGAGACCTGTTGCCAGTGCCAGAAAGCTCTGCTGTGCGATCTGCAGTATCCAGCCTCGCAGGACTCTCTACCAAGCCTGAGACACTGAGACCTGTTGCCAGTGCCAGAAAGCTCTGCTATGTGATCGGCAGTATCCAGCCTCGCAGGACTCTCTACCAAGCCTAACTGAAACACTGAGACCTGTTGGCAGTGCCAGAATTGTGATCTGCAGTATCCAGCCTCGCAGGACTCTCTACCAAGCCTGAGACACCGAGACCTGTTGTCAGTGCCAGAAAGCTCTGCTATGTGATCTGCAGTATCCAGCCTCGCAGGACTCTCTACCAAGCCTGAGACACCGAGACCTGTTACCAGTGCCAGAAAGCTCTGATATGTGATCTGCAATATCCAGCCTCGCAGGACTCTCTACCAAGCCTGAGACAAAGAGACCTGTTGCCAGTACCAGAAAGCTCCGCTATGTGATCTGCAGTATCCAGCCTCGCAGGACTCTCTACCAAGCCTGAGACACAGAGACCTGTTGCCAGTGCCAGAAAGCTCTGCTATGTGATCTGCAGTATCCAGCCTTGCAGGACTCTCTACCCAGCCTGACTGAAACACTGAGACCTGCTGGCAGCGCCAGAAAGCTCTGCTATGTGATCTGCAGTATCCAGCCACGCAGGACTCCTTACCAAGCCTGACTGAAACACTGAGACCTGTTGGCAGTGCCAGAATTGTGATCTGCAGTATCCAGCCTCGCAGGACTCTCTACCAAGCCTGAGACACAGAGACCTGTTGCCAGTGCCAGAAAGCTCTGCTATGTGATCTGCAGTATCCAGCCTTGCAGGACTCTCTACCCAGCCTGACTGAAACACTGAGACCTGCTGGCAGCGCCAGAAAGCTCTGCTATGTGATCTGCAGTATCCAGCCACGCAGGACTCCTTACCAAGCCTGACTGAAACACTGAGACCTGTTGGCAGTGCCAGAATTGTGATCTGCAGTATCCAGCCTCGCAGGACTCTCTACCAAGCCTGAGACACTGATACCTGTTGCCAGTGCCAGAAAGCTCTGCTATGTGATCTGCAGTATCCAGCCTTGGAGGACTCTCTACCAAGCCTGAGACACAGAGACCTGTTACTAGTGCCAGAAAGCTCTGCTGTGTGATCTTCAGTATCCAGCCTCGCAGGACTCTCTACAAAGCCTGAGACACCGAGACCTGTTGCCAGTGCCAGAAAGCTCTGCTATGTGATCTGCAGTATCCAGCCTCGCAGGACTCTCTACCAAGCCTGAGACACCGAGACCTGTTGCCAGTGCCAGAAAGCTCTGCTATGTGATCTGCAGTATCCAGCCTCGCAGGACTCTCTACCAAGTCTAACTGAAACACTGAGACCTGTTGGCAGTGCCAGAATTGTGATCTGCAGTATCCAGCCTCACAGGACTCTCTACCAAGCCTGAGACACCGAGACCTGTTGTCAGTGCCAGAAAGCTCCGCTATGTGATCTGCAGTATCCAGCCTCGCAGGACTCTCTACCAAGCCTGAGACACCGAGACCTGTTACCAGTGCCAGAAAGCTCTGCTATGTGATCTGCAATATCCAGCCTCGCAGGACTCTCTACCAAGCGTGAGACACCGAGACCTGTTGCCAGTGCCAGAAAGCTCTGCTATGTGATCTGCAGTATCCAGCCTCACAGGACTCTCTACCAAGCCTGAGACACCGAGGCCTGTTGCCAGTGCCAGAAATCTCTGCTATGTGATCTGCAGTATCCAGTCTCGCAGGAATCTCTACCAAGCCTGAGACACCAAGACCTGTTGCCAGTGCCAGAAAGCTCCGCTATGTGATCTGCAGTATCCAGCCTCGCAGGACTCTCTACCAAGCCTGAGACACCGAGACCTGTTGCCAGTGCCAGAAAGCTCTGCTATGTGATCTGCAGTATACAGCCTTGCAGGACTCTCTACTAAGCCTGAGACACCGAGACCTGTTGCCAGTGCCAGAAAGCTCCGCTATGTGATCTGCAGTATCCAGCCTCGGAGGACTCTCTACCAAGCCTGAGACACAGAGACCTGTTACTAGTGCCAGAAAGCTCTGCTATGTGATCTGCAGTATCCAGCCTCGCAGGACTCTCTACCAAGCCTGAGACACAGAGGCCTGTTGCCAGTGCCAGAAATCTCTGCTATGTGATCTGCAGTATCCAGCCTCGCAGGACTCTCTACCAAGCCTGAGACACCGAGACCCGTTGCCAGTGCCAGAAAGCTCCGCTATGTGATCTGCAGTATCCAGCCTCGCAGGACTCTCTACCAAGCCTGAGACACCGAGACCTATTGCCAGTGCCAGAAAGCTCTGCTATGTGATCTGCAGTATCCAGCCTTGCAGGACTCTCTACTAAGCCTGAGACACCGAGACCTGTTGCCAGTGCCAGAAGGCTCTGCTATGTGATCTGCAGTATCCAGCCTCACAGGACTCTCTACCAAGCCTGAGACACCGAGGCCTGTTGCCAGTGCCAGAAAGCTCTGCTATGTGATCTGCAGTATCCAGCCTCGCAGGACTCTCTACCAAGCCTGAGACACGGAGACCTGTTGCCAGTGCCAGAAAGCTCTGCTGTGCGATCTGCAGTATCCAGCCTCGCAGGACTCTCTACCAAGCCTGAGACACTGAGACCTGTTGCCAGTGCCAGAAAGCTCTGCTATGTGATCTGCAGTATCCAGCCTCGCAGGACTCTCTACCAAGCCTAACTGAAACACTGAGACCTGTTGGCAGTGCCAGAATTGTGATCTGCAGTATCCAGCCTCGCAGGACTCTCTACGAAGCCTGAGACACCGAGACCTGTTACCAGTGCCAGAAAGCTCTGCTATGTGATCTGCAATATCCAGCCTCGCAGGACTCTCTACCAAGCCTGAGACACCGAGACCTGTTGCCAGTGCCAGAAAGCTCTGCTATGTGATCTGCAGTATCCAGCCTCACAGGACTCTCTACCAAGCCTGACACACAGAGGCCTGTTGCCAGTGCCAGAAATCTCTGCTATGTGATTGCAGTATCCAGCCTCGCAGGACTCTCTACAAAGCCTGAGACACCAAGACCTGTTGCCAGTGCCAGAAAGCTCCGCTATGTGATCTGCAGTATCCAGCCTCGCAGGACTCTCTACCAAGCCTGAGACACCGAGACCTGTTGCCAGTGCCAGAAAGCTCTGCTATGTGATCTGCAGTATCCAGCCTCGCAGGACTCTCTACTAAGCCTGAGACACCGAGACCTGTTGCCAGTGCCAGAAAGCTCTGCTATGTGATCTGCAGTATCCAGCCTCACAGGACTCTCTACCAAGCCTGAGACACCGAGGCCTGTTGCCAGTGCCCGAAATCTCTGCTATGTGATCTGCAGTATCCAGCCTCGCAGGACTCTCTACCAAGCCTGAGACACCGAGACCTGTTGCCAGTGCCAGAAAGCTCTGCTATGTGATCTGCAGTATCCAGCCTCGCAGGACTCTCTACCAAGCCTGAGACACGGAGACCTGTTGCCAGTGCCAGAAAGCTCTGCTGTGCGATCTGCAGTATCCAGCCTCGCAGAACTCTCTACCAAGCCTGAGACACTGAGACCTGTTGCCAGTGCCAGAAAGCTCTGCTATGTGATCGGCAGTATCCAGCCTCGCAGGACTCTCTACCAAGCCTAACTGAAACACTGAGACCTGTTGGCAGTGCCAGAATTGTGATCTGCAGTATCCAGCCTCGCAGGACTCTCTACCAAGCCTGAGACACCGAGACCTGTTGTCAGTGCCAGAAAGCTCTGCTATGTGATCTGCAGTATCCAGCCTCGCAGGACTCTCTACCAAGCCTGAGACACCGAGACCTGTTACCAGTGCCAGAAAGCTCTGATATGTGATCTGCAATATCCAGCCTCGCAGGACTCTCTACCAAGCCTGAGACAAAGAGACCTGTTGCCAGTACCAGAAAGCTCCGCTATGTGATCTGCAGTATCCAGCCTCGCAGGACTCTCTACCAAGCCTGAGACACCGAGACCTGTTACCAGTGCCAGAAAGCTCTGCTATGTGATCTGCAATATCCAGCCTTGCAGGACTCTCTACCAAGCCTGAGACACCGAGACCTGTTGCCAGTGCCAGAAAGCTCTGCTATGTGATCTGCAGTATCCAGCCTCACAGGACTCTCTACCAAGCCTGACACACAGAGGCCTGTTGCCAGTGCCAGAAATCTCTGCTATGTGATTGCAGTATCCAGCCTCGCAGGACTCTCTACAAAGCCTGAGACACCAAGACCTGTTGCCAGTGCCAGAAAGCTCCGCTATGTGATCTGCAGTATCCAGCCTCGCAGGACTCTCTACCAAGCCTGAGACACCGAGACCTGTTGCCAGTGCCAGAAAGCTCTGCTATGTGATCTGCAGTATCCAGCCTCGCAGGACTCTCTACTAAGCCTGAGACACCGAGACCTGTTGCCAGTGCCAGAAAGCTCTGCTATGTGATCTGCAGTATCCAGCCTCACAGGACTCTCTACCAAGCCTGAGACACCGAGGCCTGTTGCCAGTGCCCGAAATCTCTGCTATGTGATCTGCAGTATCCAGCCTCGCAGGACTCTCTACCAAGCCTGAGACACCGAGACCTGTTGCCAGTGCCAGAAAGCTCTGCTATGTGATCTGCAGTATCCAGCCTCGCAGGACTCTCTACCAAGCCTGAGACACGGAGACCTGTTGCCAGTGCCAGAAAGCTCTGCTGTGCGATCTGCAGTATCCAGCCTCGCAGGACTCTCTACCAAGCCTGAGACACTGAGACCTGTTGCCAGTGCCAGAAAGCTCTGCTATGTGATCGGCAGTATCCAGCCTCGCAGGACTCTCTACCAAGCCTAACTGAAACACTGAGACCTGTTGGCAGTGCCAGAATTGTGATCTGCAGTATCCAGCCTCGCAGGACTCTCTACCAAGCCTGAGACACCGAGACCTGTTGTCAGTGCCAGAAAGCTCTGCTATGTGATCTGCAGTATCCAGCCTCGCAGGACTCTCTACCAAGCCTGAGACACCGAGACCTGTTACCAGTGCCAGAAAGCTCTGATATGTGATCTGCAATATCCAGCCTCGCAGGACTCTCTACCAAGCCTGAGACAAAGAGACCTGTTGCCAGTACCAGAAAGCTCCGCTATGTGATCTGCAGTATCCAGCCTCGCAGGACTCTCTACCAAGCCTGAGACACAGAGACCTGTTGCCAGTGCCAGAAAGCTCTGCTATGTGATCTGCAGTATCCAGCCTTGCAGGACTCTCTACCCAGCCTGACTGAAACACTGAGACCTGCTGGCAGCGCCAGAAAGCTCTGCTATGTGATCTGCAGTATCCAGCCACGCAGGACTCCTTACCAAGCCTGACTGAAACACTGAGACCTGTTGGCAGTGCCAGAATTGTGATCTGCAGTATCCAGCCTCGCAGGACTCTCTACCAAGCCTGAGACACAGAGACCTGTTGCCAGTGCCATAAAGCTCTGCTATGTGATCTGCAGTATCCAGCCTTGCAGGACTCTCTACCCAGCCTGACTGAAACACTGAGACCTGCTGGCAGCGCCAGAAAGCTCTGCTATGTGATCTGCAGTATCCAGCCACGCAGGACTCCTTACCAAGCCTGACTGAAACACTGAGACCTGTTGGCAGTGCCAGAATTGTGATCTGCAGTATCCAGCCTCGCAGGACTCTCTACCAAGCCTGAGACACTGATACCTGTTGCCAGTGCCAGAAAGCTCTGCTATGTGATCTGCAGTATCCAGCCTTGGAGGACTCTCTACCAAGCCTGAGACACAGAGACCTGTTACTAGTGCCAGAAAGCTCTGCTGTGTGATCTTCAGTATCCAGCCTCGCAGGACTCTCTACAAAGCCTGAGACACCGAGACCTGTTGCCAGTGCCAGAAAGCTCTGCTATGTGATCTGCAGTATCCAGCCTCGCAGGACTCTCTACCAAGCCTGAGACACCGAGACCTGTTGCCAGTGCCAGAAAGCTCTGCTATGTGATCTGCAGTATCCAGCCTCGCAGGACTCTCTACCAAGTCTAACTGAAACACTGAGACCTGTTGGCAGTGCCAGAATTGTGATCTGCAGTATCCAGCCTCACAGGACTCTCTACCAAGCCTGAGACACCGAGACCTGTTGTCAGTGCCAGAAAGCTCCGCTATGTGATCTGCAGTATCCAGCCTCGCAGGACTCTCTACCAAGCCTGAGACACCGAGACCTGTTACCAGTGCCAGAAAGCTCTGCTATGTGATCTGCAATATCCAGCCTCGCAGGACTCTCTACCAAGCGTGAGACACCGAGACCTGTTGCCAGTGCCAGAAAGCTCTGCTATGTGATCTGCAGTATCCAGCCTCACAGGACTCTCTACCAAGCCTGAGACACCGAGGCCTGTTGCCAGTGCCAGAAATCTCTGCTATGTGATCTGCAGTATCCAGTCTCGCAGGAATCTCTACCAAGCCTGAGACACCAAGACCTGTTGCCAGTGCCAGAAAGCTCCGCTATGTGATCTGCAGTATCCAGCCTCGCAGGACTCTCTACCAAGCCTGAGACACCGAGACCTGTTGCCAGTGCCAGAAAGCTCTGCTATGTGATCTGCAGTATACAGCCTTGCAGGACTCTCTACTAAGCCTGAGACACCGAGACCTGTTGCCAGTGCCAGAAAGCTCCGCTATGTGATCTGCAGTATCCAGCCTCACAGGACTCTCTACCAAGCCTGAGACACCGAGGCCTGTTGCCAGTGCCAGAAATCTCTGCTATGTGATCTGCAGTATCCAGCCTCGCAGGACTCTCTACAAAGCCTGAGACACCGAGACCTGTTGCCAGTGCCAGAAAGCTCTGCTATGTGATCTGCAGTATCCAGCCTCGCAGGACTCTCTACCAAGCCTGAGACACGGAGACCTGTTGCCAGTGCCAGAAAGCTCTGCTGTGCGATCTGCAGTATCCAGCCTCACAGGACTCTCTACCAAGCCTGAGACACTGAGACCTGTTGCCAGTGCCAGAAAGCTCTGCTATGTGATCTGCAGTATCCAGCCTCGCAGGACTCTCTACCAAGCCTAACTGAAAAACTGAGACCTGTTGGCAGTGCCAGAATTGTGATCTGCAGTATACAGCCTCGCAGGACTCTCTACCAAGCCTGAGACACCGAGACCTGTTGTCAGTGCCAGAAAGCTCCGCTATGTGAACTGCAGTATCCAGCCTCGCAGGACTCTCTACCAAGCCTGAGACACCGAGACCTGTTACCACTGCCAGAAAGCTCTGCTATGTGATCGGCAATATCCAGCCTCGCAAGGACTCTCTACCAAGCCTGAGACACGAGACCTGTTGCCAGTACCAGAAAGCTCCGCTATGTGATCTGCAGTATCCAGCCTCGCAGGACTCTCTACCAAGCCTGAGACACAGAGACCTGTTGCCAGTGCCAGAAAGCTTTGCTATGTGATCTGCAGTATCCAGCCTTGCAGGACTCTCTACCAAGCCTGACTGAAACACTGAGACCAGCTGGCAGCGCCAGAAAGCTCTGCTATGTGATCTGCAGTATCCAGCCACACAGGACTCCCTACCAAGCCTGACTGAAACACTGAGACCTGTTGGCAGTGCCAGAATTGTGATCTGCAGTATCCAGCCTCGCAGGACTCTCTACCAAGCCTGAGACACTGATACCTGTCGCCAGTGCCAGAAATCTCTCCTATGTGATCTGCAGTATCCAGCCTCAGAGGACTCTCTACCAAGCCTGAGTCACAGAGACCTGTTGCCAGTGCCACAAAGCTATGCTATGTGATCTGCAGTATCCAGCCTCGCAGGACTCTCTACCAAGCCTGAGACACAGAGACCTGTTGCCAGTGCCAGAAAGCTCTGCTATGTGATCTGCAGCATCCAGCCTCGCAGGACTCTCAACCAAGCCTGAGACACCGAGACCTGTTGCCAGTGCCAGAAAGCTCTGCTATGTGATCTGCAGTATCCAGCCTCGGAGGACTCTCTACCAAGCCTGAGACACAGAGACCTGTTACTAGTGCCAGAAAGCTCTGCTATGTGATCTGCAGTATCCAGCCTTGCAGGACTCTCTACAAAGCCTGAGACACCGAGACCTGTTGCCAGTGCCAGAAAGCTCTGCTATGTGATCTGCAGTATCCAGCCTCGCAGGACTCTCTACCAAGCCTGAGACACCGAGACCTGTTGCCAGTGCCAGAAAGCTCTGCTATGTGATCTGCAGTATCCAGCCTCACAGGACTCTCTACCAAGCCTGAGACACCGAGACCTGTTGCCAGTGCCAGAAAGCTCTGCTATGTGATCTGCAGTATCCAGCCTCGCAGGACTCTCTACTAAGCCTGAGACACTGAGACCTGTTGCCAGTGCCAGAAAGCTCTGCTATGTGATCTGCAGTATCTAGCCTCGCAGGACTCTCTACCAAGCCTGAGACACCGAGACCTGTTGGCAGTGCCAGAAAGCTCTGCTATGTGATCTGCAGTATCCAGCCTCGCAGGACTCTCTACCAAGCCTGAGACACTGAGACCTGTTGCCAGTGCCAGAAAGCTCTGCTATGTGATCTGCAGTATCCAGCCTCGCAGGAATCTCTACCAAGCCTGAGACACCGAGACCGGTTGACAGTGCCAGAAAGCTCTGCTATGTGATCTGCAGTATCCAGCCTCGCAGGGCTCTCTACCAAGCTTGAGACACCGCGACCTGTTGCCAGTGCCAGAAAGCTCTGCTATGTGATCTGCAGTATCCAGCCTTGCAGGACTCCCTACCAAGCCTGACTGAAACACTGAGACCTGTTGGCAGTGCCAGAAAGCTCTGCTATGTGATCTGCAGTATCCAGCCTCGCAGGACTCTCTACCAAGCCTGAGACACCGAGACCTGTTGCCAGTGCCAGAAAGCTCTGCTATGTGATCTGCAGCATCCATCCTCGCAGGACTCTCTACCAGGCCTGACTGAAACACTGAGACCTGTTGGCAGTGCCAGAATTGTGATCTGCAGTATCCAGCCTCGCAGGATTCTCTACCAAGCCTGAGACACTGATACCTGTCGCCAGTGCCAGAAAGCTCTGCTATGTGATCTGCAGTATCCAGCCTCACAGGACTTTCTACCAAGCCTGAGACACAGAGACCTGTTTCCAGTGCCAGAAAGCTCTACTATGTGATCTGCAGTATCCAGCCTCGCAGGGCTCTCTACCAAGCCTGAGACACCGAGACCTGTTGCAATTGCCAGAAAGCTCTGCTATGTGATCTGCAGTATCCAGCCTCGCAGGACTCTCTACTAAGCCTGAGACACCGAGACCTTTTGCAAGTGTCAGAATGCTCTGTTATGTCATCTGCAGTATCCAGCCTCGCAGGACTCTCTACCAAGCCTGAGACACCGAGACCTGTTACCAGTGCCAGAAAGCTCTGCTATGTGATCGGCAGTTTCCAGCCTCGCAGGACTCTCTACCAAGCCTGAGACACCGAGACCTGTTGCCATTGTCAGGAAGCTCTGCTATGTGATCTGCAGTATGCAGCCTTGCAGGACTCTCTACCAAGCCTGAGACACTGAGACCTGTTGGCAGTGCCAGAGAGCTCTGCTATGTGATCTGCAGTATCCAGCCTTGCAGGACTCTCTACCAAGCCTGACTGAAACACTGAGACCTGTTGGCAGTGCCAGAATTGTAATCTGCAGTATCCAGCCTCGCAGGACTCTGTTCCAAGCCTGAGACACTGATACCTGTTGCCAGTGCCAGAAATCTCTGCTATGTGATCTGCAGTATCCAGCCTCGCAGGACTCTGTACCAAGCCTGAGACACTGAGACCTGTTGGCAGTGCCAGAAAGCACTGCTATGTGATCTGCAGTGTCCAGCCTCGCAGGACTCCCTACCAAGCCTGAGACACCGAGACCGGTTGACAGTGCCAGAAAGCTCTGCTATGTGATCTGCAGTATCCAGCCTCGCAGGGCTCTCTACCAAGCTTGAGACACCGAGACCTGTTGCCAGTGCCAGAAAGCTCTGCTATGTGATCTGCAGTATCCAGCCTCTCAGGACTCTACCAAGCCTGAGACACCGAGACCTGTTGCCAGTGCCAGAAAGCTCTGCTATGTGATCTGCAGTATCCAGCCTCACAGGACTCTCTACCAAGCCTGAGACACTGAGGCCTGTTGCCAGTGCCAGAAAGCTCTCCTATGTGATCTGCAGTATCCAGCCTCGCAGGACTCTCTACCAAGCCTGAGACACCGAGACCTGTTGCCAGTGCCAGAAAGCTCTGCTATGTGATCTGCAGTATCCAGCCTCTCAGGACTCTACCAAGCCTGAGACACCGAGACCTGTTGCCAGTACCAGAAAGCTCCGCTATGTGATCTGCAGTATCCAGCCTCGCAGGACTCTCTACCAATCCTGAGACACAGAGACCTGTTGCCAGTGCCAGAAAGCTCTGCTATGTGATCTGCAGTATCCAGCCTCGCAAGACTCTCTACCAAGCCTGAGACACCGAGACCTGTTGCCAGTGCCAGAAAGCTCTGCTATGTGATCTGCAGTATCCAGCCTCGCAGGACTCTCTACTAAGCCTGCGACACCGAGACCTGTTGCCAGTGCCAGAAAGCTCTGCTTTGTGATCTGCTGTATCCTGCCTTGCAGGACTCTCTACCAAGCCTGAGACACTGAGACCTGTTGGCAGTGCCAGAAAGCTCTGCTATGTGATCTGCAGTATCCAGCCTCGCAGGACTCTCTACCAAGCCTTACTGAAACACTGAGACCTGTTGGCAGTGCCAGAATTGTGATCTGCAGTATCCAGCCTCGCAGGACTCTCTACCAAGCCTGAGAAACCGATACCAGTGCCAGAAAGCTCTGCTATGTGATCTGCAGTTTCCAGCCTCACAGGACTTTCTACCAAGCCTGAGACACAGAGACCTGTTTCCAGTGCCAGAAAGATCTACTATGTGATCTGCAGTATCCAGCCTCGCAGGACTCTCTACCAAGCCTGAGACACCGAGACCTGTTGCAATTGCCAGAAAGCTCTGCTATGTGATCTGCAGTATCCAGCCTCGCAGGACTCTCTACTAAGCCTGAGACACCGAGACCTTTTGCAAGTGTCAGAATGCTCTGTTATGTCATCTGCAGTATCCAGCCTCGCAGGACTCTCTACCAAGCCTGAGACACCAAGACCTGTTACCAGTGCCAGAAAGCTCTGCTATGTGATCGGCAGTTTCCAGCCTCGCAGGACTCTCTACCAAGCCTGAGACACCGAGACCTGTTGCCATTGTCAGGAAGCTCTGCTATGTGATCTGCAGTATGCAGCCTTGCAGGACTCTCTACCAAGCCTGAGACACTGAGACCTGTTGGCAGTGCCAGAGAGCTCTGCTATGTGATCTGCAGTATCCAGCCTTGCAGGACTCTCTACCAAGCCTGACTGAAACACTGAGACCTGTTGGCAGTGCCAGAATTGTAATCTGCAGTATCCAGCCTCGCAGGACTCTGTTCCAAGCCTGAGACACTGATACCTGTTGCCAGTGCCAGAAATCTCTGCTATGTGATCTGCAGTATCCAGCCTCGCAGGACTCTGTACCAAGCCTGAGACACTGAGACCTGTTGGCAGTGCCAGAAAGCACTGCTATGTGATCTGCAGTGTCCAGCCTCGCAGGACTCCCTACCAAGCCTGAGACACCGAGACCGGTTGACAGTGCCAGAAAGCTCTGCTATGTGATCTGCAGTATCCAGCCTCGCAGGGCTCTCTACCAAGCTTGAGACACCGAGACCTGTTGCCAGTGCCAGAAAGCTCTGCTATGTGATCTGCAGTATCCAGCCTCTCAGGACTCTACCAAGCCTGAGACACCGAGACCTGTTGCCAGTGCCAGAAAGCTCTGCTATGTGATCTGCAGTATCCAGCCTCACAGGACTCTCTACCAAGCCTGAGACACTGAGGCCTGTTGCCAGTGCCAGAAAGCTCTCCTATGTGATCTGCAGTATCCAGCCTCGCAGGACTCTCTACCAAGCCTGAGACACCGAGACCTGTTGCCAGTGCCAGAAAGCTCTGCTATGTGATCTGCAGTATCCAGCCTCTCAGGACTCTACCAAGCCTGAGACACCGAGACCTGTTGCCAGTACCAGAAAGCTCCGCTATGTGATCTGCAGTATCCAGCCTCGCAGGACTCTCTACCAATCCTGAGACACAGAGACCTGTTGCCAGTGCCAGAAAGCTCTGCTATGTGATCTGCAGTATCCAGCCTCGCAAGACTCTCTACCAAGCCTGAGACACCGAGACCTGTTGCCAGTGCCAGAAAGCTCTGCTATGTGATCTGCAGTATCCAGCCTCGCAGGACTCTCTACTAAGCCTGCGACACCGAGACCTGTTGCCAGTGCCAGAAAGCTCTGCTTTGTGATCTGCTGTATCCTGCCTTGCAGGACTCTCTACCAAGCCTGAGACACTGAGACCTGTTGGCAGTGCCAGAAAGCTCTGCTATGTGATCTGCAGTATCCAGCCTCGCAGGACTCTCTACCAAGCCTTACTGAAACACTGAGACCTGTTGGCAGTGCCAGAATTGTGATCTGCAGTATCCAGCCTCGCAGGACTCTCTACCAAGCCTGAGACACCGAGACCCGTTGCCAGTGCCAGAAAGCTCCGCTATGTGATCTGCAGTATCCAGCCTCGCAGGACTCTCTACCAAGCCTGAGACACCGAGACCTATTGCCAGTGCCAGAAAGCTCTGCTATGTGATCTGCAGTATCCAGCCTTGCAGGACTCTCTACTAAGCCTGAGACACCGAGACCTGTTGCCAGTGCCAGAAGGCTCTGCTATGTGATCTGCAGTATCCAGCCTCACAGGACTCTCTACCAAGCCTGAGACACCGAGGCCTGTTGCCAGTGCCAGAAAGCTCTGCTATGTGATCTGCAGTATCCAGCCTCGCAGGACTCTCTACCAAGCCTGAGACACGGAGACCTGTTGCCAGTGCCAGAAAGCTCTGCTGTGCGATCTGCAGTATCCAGCCTCGCAGGACTCTCTACCAAGCCTGAGACACTGAGACCTGTTGCCAGTGCCAGAAAGCTCTGCTATGTGATCTGCAGTATCCAGCCTCGCAGGACTCTCTACCAAGCCTAACTGAAACACTGAGACCTGTTGGCAGTGCCAGAATTGTGATCTGCAGTATCCAGCCTCGCAGGACTCTCTACGAAGCCTGAGACACCGAGACCTGTTGTCAGTGCCAGAAAGCTCCGCTATGTGATCTGCAGTATCCAGCCTCGCAGGACTCTCTACCAAGCCTGAGACACCGAGACCTGTTACCAGTGCCAGAAAGCTCTGCTATGTGATCTGCAATATCCAGCCTCGCAGGACTCTCTACCAAGCCTGAGACACCGAGACCTGTTGCCTGTGCCAGAAAGCTCTGCTATGTGATCTGCAGTATCCAGCCTCACAGGACTCTCTACCAAGCCTGACACACAGAGGCCTGTTGCCAGTGCCAGAGATCTCTGCTATGTGATTGCAGTATCCAGCCTCGCAGGACTCTCTACAAAGCCTGAGACACCAAGACCTGTTGCCAGTGCCAGAAAGCTCCGCTATGTGATCTGCAGTATCCAGCCTCGCAGGACTCTCTACCAAGCCTGAGACACCGAGACCTGTTGCCAGTGCCAGAAAGCTCTGCTATGTGATCTGCAGTATCCAGCCTCGCAGGACTCTCTACTAAGCCTGAGAAACCGAGACCTGTTGCCAGTGCCAGAAAGCTCTGCTATGTGATCTGCAGTATCCAGCCTCACAGGACTCTCTACCAAGCCTGAGACACCGAGGCCTGTTGCCAGTGCCCGAAATCTCTGCTATGTGATCTGCAGTATCCAGCCTCGCAGGACTCTCTACCAAGCCTGAGACACCGAGACCTGTTGCCAGTGCCAGAAAGCTCTGCTATGTGATCTGCAGTATCCAGCCTCGCAGGACTCTCTACCAAGCCTGAGACACGGAGACCTGTTGCCAGTGCCAGAAAGCTCTGCTGTGCGATCTGCAGTATCCAGCCTCGCAGGACTCTCTACCAAGCCTGAGACACTGAGACCTGTTGCCAGTGCCAGAAAGCTCTGCTATGTGATCGGCAGTATCCAGCCTCGCAGGACTCTCTACCAAGCCTAACTGAAACACTGAGACCTGTTGGCAGTGCCAGAATTGTGATCTGCAGTATCCAGCCTCGCAGGACTCTCTACCAAGCCTGAGACACCGAGACCTGTTGTCAGTGCCAGAAAGCTCTGCTATGTGATCTGCAGTATCCAGCCTCGCAGGACTCTCTACCAAGCCTGAGACACCGAGACCTGTTACCAGTGCCAGAAAGCTCTGATATGTGATCTGCAATATCCAGCCTCGCAGGACTCTCTACCAAGCCTGAGACAAAGAGACCTGTTGCCAGTACCAGAAAGCTCCGCTATGTGATCTGCAGTATCCAGCCTCGCAGGACTCTCTACCAAGCCTGAGACACAGAGACCTGTTGCCAGTGCCAGAAAGCTCTGCTATGTGATCTGCAGTATCCAGCCTTGCAGGACTCTCTACCCAGCCTGACTGAAACACTGAGACCTGCTGGCAGCGCCAGAAAGCTCTGCTATGTGATCTGCAGTATCCAGCCACGCAGGACTCCTTACCAAGCCTGACTGAAACACTGAGACCTGTTGGCAGTGCCAGAATTGTGATCTGCAGTATCCAGCCTCGCAGGACTCTCTACCAAGCCTGAGACACTGATACCTGTCGCCAGTGCCAGAAAGCTCTGCTATGTGATCTGCAGTATCCAGCCTCAGATGACTCTCTACCAAGCCTGAGACACAGAGACCTGTTGCCAGTGCCAGAAAGCTATGCTATGTGATCTGCAGTATCCAGCCTCGCAGGACTCTCTACCAAGCCTGAGACACAGAGACCTGTTGCCAGTGCCATAAAGCTCTGCTATGTGATCTGCAGCATCCAGCCTCACAGGACTCTCTACCAAGCCTGAGACACCGAGACCTGTTGCCAGTGCCAGAAAGCTCTGCTATGTGATCTGCAGTATCCAGCCTTGGAGGACTCTCTACCAAGCCTGAGACACAGAGACCTGTTACTAGTGCCAGAAAGCTCTGCTGTGTGATCTTCAGTATCCAGCCTCGCAGGACTCTCTACAAAGCCTGAGACACCGAGACCTGTTGCCAGTGCCAGAAAGCTCTGCTATGTGATCTGCAGTATCCAGCCTCGCAGGACTCTCTACCAAGCCTGAGACACCGAGACCTGTTGCCAGTGCCAGAAAGCTCTGCTATGTGATCTGCAGTATCCAGCCTCGCAGGACTCTCTACCAAGTCTAACTGAAACACTGAGACCTGTTGGCAGTGCCAGAATTGTGATCTGCAGTATCCAGCCTCACAGGACTCTCTACCAAGCCTGAGACACCGAGACCTGTTGTCAGTGCCAGAAAGCTCCGCTATGTGATCTGCAGTATCCAGCCTCGCAGGACTCTCTACCAAGCCTGAGACACCGAGACCTGTTACCAGTGCCAGAAAGCTCTGCTATGTGATCTGCAATATCCAGCCTCGCAGGACTCTCTACCAAGCGTGAGACACCGAGACCTGTTGCCAGTGCCAGAAAGCTCTGCTATGTGATCTGCAGTATCCAGCCTCACAGGACTCTCTACCAAGCCTGAGACACCGAGGCCTGTTGCCAGTGCCAGAAATCTCTGCTATGTGATCTGCAGTATCCAGTCTCGCAGGAATCTCTACCAAGCCTGAGACACCAAGACCTGTTGCCAGTGCCAGAAAGCTCCGCTATGTGATCTGCAGTATCCAGCCTCGCAGGACTCTCTACCAAGCCTGAGACACCGAGACCTGTTGCCAGTGCCAGAAAGCTCTGCTATGTGATCTGCAGTATACAGCCTTGCAGGACTCTCTACTAAGCCTGAGACACCGAGACCTGTTGCCAGTGCCAGAAAGCTCCGCTATGTGATCTGCAGTATCCAGCCTCACAGGACTCTCTACCAAGCCTGAGACACCGAGGCCTGTTGCCAGTGCCAGAAATCTCTGCTATGTGATCTGCAGTATCCAGCCTCGCAGGACTCTCTACAAAGCCTGAGACACCGAGACCTGTTGCCAGTGCCAGAAAGCTCTGCTATGTGATCTGCAGTATCCAGCCTCGCAGGACTCTCTACCAAGCCTGAGACACGGAGACCTGTTGCCAGTGCCAGAAAGCTCTGCTGTGCGATCTGCAGTATCCAGCCTCACAGGACTCTCTACCAAGCCTGAGACACTGAGACCTGTTGCCAGTGCCAGAAAGCTCTGCTATGTGATCTGCAGTATCCAGCCTCGCAGGACTCTCTACCAAGCCTAACTGAAAAACTGAGACCTGTTGGCAGTGCCAGAATTGTGATCTGCAGTATACAGCCTCGCAGGACTCTCTACCAAGCCTGAGACACCGAGACCTGTTGTCAGTGCCAGAAAGCTCCGCTATGTGAACTGCAGTATCCAGCCTCGCAGGACTCTCTACCAAGCCTGAGACACTGAGACCTGTTACCACTGCCAGAAAGCTCTGCTATGTGATCGGCAATATCCAGCCTCGCAAGGACTCTCTACCAAGCCTGAGACACGAGACCTGTTGCCAGTACCAGAAAGCTCCGCTATGTGATCTGCAGTATCCAGCCTCGCAGGACTCTCTACCAAGCCTGAGACACAGAGACCTGTTGCCAGTGCCAGAAAGCTTTGCTATGTGATCTGCAGTATCCAGCCTTGCAGGACTCTCTACCAAGCCTGACTGAAACACTGAGACCTGCTGGCAGCGCCAGAAAGCTCTGCTATGTGATCTGCAGTATCCAGCCACACAGGACTCCCTACCAAGCCTGACTGAAACACTGAGACCTGTTGGCAGTGCCAGAATTGTGATCTGCAGTATCCAGCCTCGCAGGACTCTCTACCAAGCCTGAGACACTGATACCTGTCGCCAGTGCCAGAAATCTCTCCTATGTGATCTGCAGTATCCAGCCTCAGAGGACTCTCTACCAAGCCTGAGACACAGAGACCTGTTGCCAGTGCCAGAAAGCTATGCTATGTGATCTGCAGTATCCAGCCTCGCAGGACTCTCTACCAAGCCTGAGACACAGAGACCTGTTGCCAGTGCCAGAAAGCTCTGCTATGTGATCTGCAGCATCCAGCCTCGCAGGACTCTCAACCAAGCCTGAGACACCGAGACCTGTTGCCAGTGCCAGAAAGCTCTGCTATGTGATCTGCAGTATCCAGCCTCGGAGGACTCTCTACCAAGCCTGAGACACAGAGACCTGTTACTAGTGCCAGAAAGCTCTGCTATGTGATCTGCAGTATCCAGCCTCGCAGGACTCTCTACAAAGCCTGAGACACCGAGACCTGTTGCCAGTGCCAGAAAGCTCTGCTATGTGATCTGCAGTATCCAGCCTCGCAGGACTCTCTACCAAGCCTGAGACACCGAGACCTGTTGCCAGTGCCAGAAAGCTCTGCTATGTGATCTGCAGTATCCAGCCTCACAGGACTCTCTACCAAGCCTGAGACACCGAGACCTGTTGCCAGTGCCAGAAAGCTCTGCTATGTGATCTGCAGTATCCAGCCTCGCAGGACTCTCTACTAAGCCTGAGACACTGAGACCTGTTGCCAGTGCCAGAAAGCTCTGCTATGTGATCTGCAGTATCTAGCCTCGCAGGACTCTCTACCAAGCCTGAGACACCGAGACCTGTTGGCAGTGCCAGAAAGCTCTGCTATGTGATCTGCAGTATCCAGCCTCGCAGGACTCTCTACCAAGCCTGAGACACTGAGACCTGTTGCCAGTGCCAGAAAGCTCTGCTATGTGATCTGCAGTATCCAGCCTCGCAGGAATCTCTACCAAGCCTGAGACACCGAGACCGGTTGACAGTGCCAGAAAGCTCTGCTATGTGATCTGCAGTATCCAGCCTCGCAGGGCTCTCTACCAAGCTTGAGACACCGCAACCTGTTGCCAGTGCCAGAAAGCTCTGCTATGTGATCTGCAGTATCCAGCCTTGCAGGACTCCCTACCAAGCCTGACTGAAACACTGAGACCTGTTGGCAGTGCCAGAAAGCTCTGCTATGTGATCTGCAGTATCCAGCCTCGCAGGACTCTCTACCAAGCCTGAGACACCGAGACCTGTTGCCAGTGCCAGAAAGCTCTGCTATGTGATCTGCAGCATCCATCCTCGCAGGACTCTCTACCAGGCCTGACTGAAACACTGAGACCTGTTGGCAGTGCCAGAATTGTGATCTGCAGTATCCAGCCTCGCAGGATTCTCTACCAAGCCTGAGACACTGATACCTGTCGCCAGTGCCAGAAAGCTCTGCTATGTGATCTGCAGTATCCAGCCTCACAGGACTTTCTACCAAGCCTGAGACACAGAGACCTGTTTCCAGTGCCAGAAAGCTCTACTATGTGATCTGCAGTATCCAGCCTCGCAGGACTCTCTACCAAGCCTGAGACACCGAGACCTGTTGCAATTGCCAGAAAGCTCTGCTATGTGATCTGCAGTATCCAGCCTCGCAGGACTCTCTACTAAGCCTGAGACACCGAGACCTTTTGCAAGTGTCAGAATGCTCTGTTATGTCATCTGCAGTATCCAGCCTCGCAGGACTCTCTACCAAGCCTGAGACACCGAGACCTGTTACCAGTGCCAGAAAGCTCTGCTATGTGATCGGCAGTTTCCAGCCTCGCAGGACTCTCTACCAAGCCTGAGACACCGAGACCTGTTGCCATTGTCAGGAAGCTCTGCTATGTGATCTGCAGTATGCAGCCTTGCAGGACTCTCTACCAAGCCTGAGACACTGAGACCTGTTGGCAGTGCCAGAGAGCTCTGCTATGTGATCTGCAGTATCCAGCCTTGCAGGACTCTCTACCAAGCCTGACTGAAACACTGAGACCTGTTGGCAGTGCCAGAATTGTAATCTGCAGTATCCAGCCTCGCAGGACTCTGTTCCAAGCCTGAGACACTGATACCTGTTGCCAGTGCCAGAAATCTCTGCTATGTGATCTGCAGTATCCAGCCTCGCAGGACTCTGTACCAAGCCTGAGACACTGAGACCTGTTGGCAGTGCCAGAAAGCACTGCTATGTGATCTGCAGTGTCCAGCCTCGCAGGACTCCCTACCAAGCCTGAGACACCGAGACCGGTTGACAGTGCCAGAAAGCTCTGCTATGTGATCTGCAGTATCCAGCCTCGCAGGGCTCTCTACCAAGCTTGAGACACCGAGACCTGTTGCCAGTGCCAGAAAGCTCTGCTATGTGATCTGCAGTATCCAGCCTCTCAGGACTCTACCAAGCCTGAGACACCGAGACCTGTTGCCAGTGCCAGAAAGCTCTGCTATGTGATCTGCAGTATCCAGCCTCACAGGACTCTCTACCAAGCCTGAGACACTGAGGCCTGTTGCCAGTGCCAGAAAGCTCTCCTATGTGATCTGCAGTATCCAGCCTCGCAGGACTCTCTACCAAGCCTGAGACACCGAGACCTGTTGCCAGTGCCAGAAAGCTCTGCTATGTGATCTGCAGTATCCAGCCTCTCAGGACTCTACCAAGCCTGAGACACCGAGACCTGTTGCCAGTACCAGAAAGCTCCGCTATGTGATCTGCAGTATCCAGCCTCGCAGGACTCTCTACCAATCCTGAGACACAGAGACCTGTTGCCAGTGCCAGAAAGCTCTGCTATGTGATCTGCAGTATCCAGCCTCGCAAGACTCTCTACCAAGCCTGAGACACCGAGACCTGTTGCCAGTGCCAGAAAGCTCTGCTATGTGATCTGCAGTATCCAGCCTCGCAGGACTCTCTACTAAGCCTGCGACACCGAGACCTGTTGCCAGTGCCAGAAAGCTCTGCTTTGTGATCTGCTGTATCCTGCCTTGCAGGACTCTCTACCAAGCCTGAGACACTGAGACCTGTTGGCAGTGCCAGAAAGCTCTGCTATGTGATCTGCAGTATCCAGCCTCGCAGGACTCTCTACCAAGCCTTACTGAAACACTGAGACCTGTTGGCAGTGCCAGAATTGTGATCTGCAGTATCCAGCCTCGCAGGACTCTCTACCAAGCCTGAGAAACCGATACCAGTGCCAGAAAGCTCTGCTATGTGATCTGCAGTTTCCAGCCTCACAGGACTTTCTACCAAGCCTGAGACACAGAGACCTGTTTCCAGTGCCAGAAAGCTCTACTATGTGATCTGCAGTATCCAGCCTCGCAGGACTCTCTACCAAGCCTGAGACACCGAGACCTGTTGCAATTGCCAGAAAGCTCTGCTATGTGATCTGCAGTATCCAGCCTCGCAGGACTCTCTACTAAGCCTGAGACACCGAGACCTTTTGCAAGTGTCAAAATGCTCTGTTATGTCATCTGCAGTATCCAGCCTCGCAGGACTCTCTACCAAGCCTGAGACACCAAGACCTGTTACCAGTGCCAGAAAGCTCTGCTATGTGATCGGCAGTTTCCAGCCTCGCAGGACTCTCTACCAAGCCTGAGACACCGAGACCTGTTGCCATTGTCAGGAAGCTCTGCTATGTGATCTGCAGTATGCAGCCTTGCAGGACTCTCTACCAAGCCTGAGACACTGAGACCTGTTGGCAGTGCCAGAGAGCTCTGCTATGTGATCTGCAGTATCCAGCCTTGCAGGACTCTCTACCAAGCCTGACTGAAACACTGAGACCTGTTGGCAGTGCCAGAATTGTAATCTGCAGTATCCAGCCTCGCAGGACTCTGTTCCAAGCCTGAGACACTGATACCTGTTGCCAGTGCCAGAAATCTCTGCTATGTGATCTGCAGTATCCAGCCTCGCAGGACTCTGTACCAAGCCTGAGACACTGAGACCTGTTGGCAGTGCCAGAAAGCACTGCTATGTGATCTGCAGTGTCCAGCCTCGCAGGACTCCCTACCAAGCCTGAGACACCGAGACCGGTTGACAGTGCCAGAAAGCTCTGCTATGTGATCTGCAGTATCCAGCCTCGCAGGGCTCTCTACCAAGCTTGAGCACCGAGACCTGTTGCCAGTGCCAGAAAGCTCTGCTATGTGATCTGCAGTATCCAGCCTCTCAGGACTCTACCAAGCCTGAGACACCGAGACCTGTTGCCAGTGCCAGAAAGCTCTGCTATGTGATCTGCAGTATCCAGCCTCACAGGACTCTCTACCAAGCCTGAGACACTGAGGCCTGTTGCCAGTGCCAGAAAGCTCTCCTATGTGATCTGCAGTATCCAGCCTCGCAGGACTCTCTACCAAGCCTGAGACACCGAGACCTGTTGCCAGTGCCAGAAAGCTCTGCTATGTGATCTGCAGTATCCAGCCTCTCAGGACTCTACCAAGCCTGAGACACCGAGACCTGTTGCCAGTACCAGAAAGCTCCGCTATGTGATCTGCAGTATCCAGCCTCGCAGGACTCTCTACCAATCCTGAGACACAGAGACCTGTTGCCAGTGCCAGAAAGCTCTGCTATGTGATCTGCAGTATCCAGCCTCGCAAGACTCTCTACCAAGCCTGAGACACCGAGACCTGTTGCCAGTGCCAGAAAGCTCTGCTATGTGATCTGCAGTATCCAGCCTCGCAGGACTCTCTACTAAGCCTGCGACACCGAGACCTGTTGCCAGTGCCAGAAAGCTCTGCTTTGTGATCTGCTGTATCCTGCCTTGCAGGACTCTCTACCAAGCCTGAGACACTGAGACCTGTTGGCAGTGCCAGAAAGCTCTGCTATGTGATCTGCAGTATCCAGCCTCGCAGGACTCTCTACCAAGCCTTACTGAAACACTGAGACCTGTTGGCAGTGCCAGAATTGTGATCTGCAGTATCCAGCCTCGCAGGACTCTCTACCAAGCCTGAGAAACCGATACCAGTGCCAGAAAGCTCTGCTATGTGATCTGCAGTTTCCAGCCTCGCAGGACTCTCTGCCAAGCCTGAGACACTGAGACCTGTTGGCAGTGCCAGAGAGCTCTGCTATGTTATCTGCAGTATCCAGCCTTGCAGGACTCTATACCAAGCCTGAGGGACCGATACCTGTTGCCAGTGCCAGAAAGCTCTGCTATGTGATCTGCAGTATCCAGCCTCGCAGGACTCTCTACCAAGCCTGAGACACCGAGACCTGTTGCCAGTGCCAGAAAGCTCTGCTATGTGATCTGCAGTTTCCAGCCTCGCAGGAATCTCTACCAGGCCTGAGACACTGAGACCTGTTGGCAGTGCCAGAATTGTGATCTGAAGTATCGAGCCTCGCAGGACTCTCTACCAAGCCTGAGAAACGATACCTGATACCAGTGTCAGAAAGCTCTGCTATGTGATCTGCAGTTTCCAGCCTCGCAGGACTCTCTACCAAGCCTGAGACACCGAGACCTGTTGCCATTGCCAGAAAGCTTTGCTATGTGATCTGCAGTATCCAGCCTTGCAGGACTCTCTACTAAGCCTGAGACACCGAGACCTGTTGCCAGTGCCAGAAAGCTCTGCTATGTGATCTGCCGTATCCTGCCTTGCAGGACTCTCTACCAAGCCTGAGACACCGAGACCTGTTGCCAGTGCCAGAAAGCTCTGCTATGTGATCTGCAGTATCCAGCCTCGCAGGACTCTCTACCAAGCCTGAGACACCGAGACCTGTTGCCAGTGCCAGAAAGCTCTGCTTTGTGATCTGCAGTATCCAGCCTCGCAGGACTCTCTACCAAGCCTGAGACACCGAGACCTGATACCAGTGCCAGAAAGCTCTGCTATGTGATCTGCAGTTTCCAGCCTCGCAGGACTCTCTACCAAGCCTGAGACACTGAGACCTGTTGGCAGTGCCAGAAAGCTCTGCTATGTGATCTGCAGTGTCCAGCCTCGCAGGACTCCCTACCAAGCCTGAGACACCGAGACCGGTTGACAGTGCCAGAAAGCTCTGCTATGTGATCTGCAGTATCCAGCCTCGCAGGGCTCTCTACCAAGCTTGAGACACCGAGACCTGTTGCCAGTGCCAGAAAGCTCTGCTATGTGATCTGCAGTATCCAGCCTCTCAGGACTCTACCAAGCCTTAGACACCGAGACCTGTTGCCAGTGCCAGAAAGCTCTGCTATGTGATCTGCAGTATCCAGCCTCACAGGACTCTCTACCAAGCCTGAGACACCGAGGCCTGTTGCCAGTGCCAGAAAGCTCTCCTATGTGATCTGCAGTATCCAGCCTCGCAGGACTCTCTACCAAGCCTGAGACACCGAGACCTGTTGCCAGTGCCAGAAAGCTCTGCTATGTGATCTGCAGTATCCAGCCTCTCAGGACTCTACCAAGCCTGAGACACCGAGACCTGTTGCCAGTACCAGAAAGCTCCGCTATGTGATCTGCAGTATCCAGCCTCGCAGGACTCTCTACCAATCCTGAGACACAGAGACCTGTTGCCAGTGCCAGAAAGCTCTGCTATGTGATCTGCAGTATCCAGCCTCGCAAGACTCTCTACCAAGCCTGAGACACCGAGACCTGTTGCCAGTGCCAGAAAGCTCTGCTATGTGATCTGCAGTATCCAGCCTCGCAGGACTCTCTACTAAGCCTGCGACACCGAGACCTGTTGCCAGTGCCAGAAAGCTCTGCTTTGTGATCTGCTGTATCCTGCCTTGCAGGACTCTCTACCAAGCCTGAGACACTGAGACCTGTTGGCAGTGCCAGAAAGCTCTGCTATGTGATCTGCAGTATCCAGCCTCGCAGGACTCTCTACCAAGCCTTACTGAAACACTGAGACCTGTTGGCAGTGCCAGAATTGTGATCTGCAGTATCCAGCCTCGCAGGACTCTCTACCAAGCCTGAGAAACCGATACCTGATACCAGTGCCAGAAAGCTCTGCTATGTGATCTGCAGTTTCCAGCCTCGCAGGACTCTCTGCCAAGCCTGAGACACTGAGACCTGTTGGCAGTGCCAGAGAGCTCTGCTATGTTATCTGCAGTATCCAGCCTTGCAGGACTCTATACCAAGCCTGAGGGACCGATACCTGTTGCCAGTGCCAGAAAGCTCTGCTATGTGATCTGCAGTATCCAGCCTCGCAGGACTCTCTACCAAGCCTGAGACACCGAGACCTGTTGCCAGTGCCAGAAAGCTCTGCTATGTGATCTGCAGTATCCAGCCTCGGAGGACTCTCTACCAAGCCTGAGACACAGAGACCTGTTACTAGTGCCAGAAAGCTCTGCTATGTGATCTGCAGTATCCAGCCTCGCAGGACTCTCTACCAAGCCTGAGACACCGAGGCCTGTTGCCAGTGCCAGAAATCTCTGCTATGTGATCTGCAGTATCCAGCCTCGCAGGACTCTCTACCAAGCCTGAGACACCGAGACCCGTTGCCAGTGCCAGAAAGCTCCGCTATGTGATCTGCAGTATCCAGCCTCGCAGGACTCTCTACCAAGCCTGAGACACCGAGACCTATTGCCAGTGCCAGAAAGCTCTGCTATGTGATCTGCAGTATCCAGCCTTGCAGGACTCTCTACTAAGCCTGAGACACCGAGGCCTGTTGCCAGTGCCAGAAAGCTCTGCTATGTGATCTGCAGTATCCAGCCTCACAGGACTCTCTACCAAGCCTGAGACACCGAGGCCTGTTGCCAGTGCCAGAAATCTCTGCTATGTGATCTGCAGTATCCAGCCTCGCAGGACTCTCTACCAAGCCTGAGACACCGAGACCTGTTGCCAGTGCCAGAAAGCGAGTCCAAGCCTGAGACACGGAGACCTGTTGCCAGTGCCAGAAAGCTCTGCTGTGCGATCTGCAGTATCCAGCCTCGCAGGACTCTCTACCAAGCCTGAGACACTGAGACCTGTTGCCAGTGCCAGAAAGCTCTGCTATGTGATCTGCAGTATCCAGCCTCGCAGGACTCTCTACCAAGCCTAACTGAAACACTGAGACCTGTTGGCAGTGCCAGAATTGTGATCTGCAGTATCCAGCCTTGCAGGACTCTCTACGAAGCCTGAGACACCGAGACCTGTTGTCAGTGCCAGAAAGCTCCGCTATGTGATCTGCAGTATCCAGCCTCGCAGGACTCTCTACCAAGCCTGAGACACCGAGACCTGTTACCAGTGCCAGAAAGCTCTGCTATGTGATCTGCAATATCCAGCCTCGCAGGACTCTCTACCAAGCCTGAGACACCGAGACCTGTTGCCAGTGCCAGAAAGCTCTGCTATGTGATCTGCAGTATCCAGCCTCACAGGACTCTCTACCAAGCCTGAGACACAGAGGCCTGTTGCCAGTGCCAGAAATCTCTGCTATGTGATTGCAGTATCCAGCCTCGCAGGACTCTCTACAAAGCCTGAGACACCAAGACCTGTTGCCAGTGCCAGAAAGCTCCGCTATGTGATCTGCAGTCTCCAGCCTCGCAGGACTCTCTACCAAGCCTGAGACACCGAGACCTGTTGCCAGTGCCAGAAAGCTCTGCTATGTGATCTGCAGTATCCAGCCTCGCAGGACTCTCTACTAAGCCTGAGACACCGAGACCTGTTGCCAGTGCCAGAAAGCTCTGCTATGTGATCTGCAGTATCCAGCCTCACAGGACTCTCTACCAAGCCTGAGACACCGAGGCCTGTTGCCAGTGCCCGAAATCTCTGCTATGTGATCTGCAGTATCCAGCCTCGCAGGACTCTCTACCTAGCCTGAGACACCGAGACCTGTTGCCAGTGCCAGAAAGCTCTGCTATGTGATCTGCAGTATCCAGCCTCACAGGACTCTCTACCAAGCCTGAGACACGGAGACCTGTTGCCAGTGCCAGAAAGCTCTGCTGTGCGATCTGCAGTATCCAGCCTCGCAGGACTCTCTACCAAGCCTGAGACACTGAGACCTGTTGCCAGTGCCAGAAAGCTCTGCTATGTGATCTGCAGTATCCAGCCTCACAGGACTCTCTACCAAGCCTAACTGAAACACTGAGACCTGTTGGCAGTGCCAGAATTGTGATCTGCAGTATCCAGCCTTGCAGGACTCTCTACCAAGCCTGAGACACTGAGACCTGTTGTCAGTGCCAGAAAGCTCTGCTATGTGATCTGCAGTATCCAGCCTCGCAGGACTCTCTACCAAGCCTGAGACACCGAGACCTGTTACCAGTGCCAGAAAGCTCTGATATGTGATCTGCAATATCCAGCCTCGCAGGACTCTCTACCAAGCCTGAGACACCGAGACCTGTTGCCAGTACCAGAAAGCTCCGCTATGTGATCTGCAGTATCCAGCCTCGCAGGACTCTCTACCAAGCCTGAGACACAGAGACATGTTGCCAGTGCCAGAAAGCTATGCTATGTGATCTGCAGTATCCAGCCTCGCAGGACTCTCTACCAAGCCTGAGACACAGAGACCTGTTGCCAGTGCCAGAAAGCTCTGCTATGTGATCTGCAGCATCCAGCCTCGCAGGACTCTCTACCAAGCCTGAGACACCGAGACCTGTTGCCAGTGCCAGAAAGCTCTGCTATGTGATCTGCAGTATCCAGCCTCGGAGGACTCTCTACCAAGCCTGAGACACAGAGACCTGTTACTAGTGCCAGAAAGCTCTGCTATGTGATCTGCAGTATCCAGCCTCGCAGGACTCTCTACCAAGCCTGAGACACTGAGGCCTGTTGCCAGTGCCAGAAATCTCTGCTATGTGATCTGCAGTATCCAGCCTCGCAGGACTCTCTACCAAGCCTGAGACACCGAGACCCGTTGCCAGTGCCAGAAAGCTCCGCTATGTGATCTGCAGTATCCAGCCTCGCAGGACTCTCTACCAAGCCTGAGACACCGAGACCTATTGCCAGTGCCAGAAAGCTCTGCTATGTGATCTGCAGTATCCAGCCTTGCAGGACTCTCTACTAAGCCTGAGACACCGAGACCTGTTGCCAGTGCCAGAAAGCTCTGCTATGTGATCTGCAGTATCCAGCCTCACAGGACTCTCTACCAAGCCTGAGACACCGAGGCCTGTTGCCAGTGCCAGAAAGCTCTGCTATGTGATCTGCAGTATCCAGCCTCGCAGGACTCTCTACCAAGCCTGAGACACGGAGACCTGTTGCCAGTGCCAGAAAGCTCTGCTGTGCGATCTGCAGTATCCAGCCTCGCAGGACTCTCTACCAAGCCTGAGACACTGAGACCTGTTGCCAGTGCCAGAAAGCTCTGCTATGTGATCTGCAGTATCCAGCCTCGCAGGACTCTCTACCAAGCCTAACTGAAACACTGAGACCTGTTGGCAGTGCCAGAATTGTGATCTGCAGTATCCAGCCTCGCAGGACTCTCTACGAAGCCTGAGACACCGAGACCTGTTGTCAGTGCCAGAAAGCTCCGCTATGTGATCTGCAGTATCCAGCCTCGCAGGACTCTCTACCAAGCCTGAGACACCGAGACCTGTTACCAGTGCCAGAAAGCTCTGCTATGTGATCTGCAATATCCAGCCTCGCAGGACTCTCTACCAAGCCTGAGACACCGAGACCTGTTGCCAGTGCCAGAAAGCTCTGCTATGTGATCTGCAGTATCCAGCCTCACAGGACTCTCTACCAAGCCTGACACACAGAGGCCTGTTGCCAGTGCCAGAAATCTCTGCTATGTGATTGCAGTATCCAGCCTCGCAGGACTCTCTACAAAGCCTGAGACACCAAGACCTGTTGCCAGTGCCAGAAAGCTCCGCTATGTGATCTGCAGTATCCAGCCTCGCAGGACTCTCTACCAAGCCTGAGACACCGAGACCTGTTGCCAGTGCCAGAAAGCTCTGCTATGTGATCTGCAGTATCCAGCCTCGCAGGACTCTCTACTAAGCCTGAGACACCGAGACCTGTTGCCAGTGCCAGAAAGCTCTGCTATGTGATCTGCAGTATCCAGCCTCACAGGACTCTCTACCAAGCCTGAGACACCGAGGCCTGTTGCCAGTGCCCGAAATCTCTGCTATGTGATCTGCAGTATCCAGCCTCGCAGGACTCTCTACCAAGCCTGAGACACCGAGACCTGTTGCCAGTGCCAGAAAGCTCTGCTATGTGATCTGCAGTATCCAGCCTCGCAGGACTCTCTACCAAGCCTGAGACACGGAGACCTGTTGCCAGTGCCAGAAAGCTCTGCTGTGCGATCTGCAGTATCCAGCCTCGCAGGACTCTCTACCAAGCCTGAGACACTGAGACCTGTTGCCAGTGCCAGAAAGCTCTGCTATGTGATCGGCAGTATCCAGCCTCGCAGGACTCTCTAACAAGCCTAACTGAAACACTGAGACCTGTTGGCAGTGCCAGAATTGTGATCTGCAGTATCCAGCCTCGCAGGACTCTCTACCAAGCCTGAGACACCGAGACCTGTTGTCAGTGCCAGAAAGCTCTGCTATGTGATCTGCAGTATCCAGCCTCGCAGGACTCTCTACCAAGCCTGAGACACCGAGACCTGTTACCAGTGCCAGAAAGCTCTGATATGTGATCTGCAATATCCAGCCTCGCAGGACTCTCTACCAAGCCTGAGACAAAGAGACCTGTTGCCAGTACCAGAAAGCTCCGCTATGTGATCTGCAGTAACCAGCCTCGCAGGACTCTCTACCAAGCCTGAGACACAGAGACCTGTTGCCAGTGCCAGAAAGCTCTGCTATGTGATCTGCAGTATCCAGCCTTGCAGGACTCTCTACCCAGCCTGACTGAAACACTGAGACCTGCTGGCAGCGCCAGAAAGCTCTGCTATGTGATCTGCAGTATCCAGCCACGCAGGACTCCTTACCAAGCCTGACTGAAACACTGAGACCTGTTGGCAGTGCCAGAATTGTGATCTGCAGTATCCAGCCTCGCAGGACTCTCTACCAAGCCTGAGACACTGATACCTGTCGCCAGTGCCAGAAAGCTCTGCTATGTGATCTGCAGTATCCAGCCTCAGATGACTCTCTACCAAGCCTGAGACACAGAGACCTGTTGCCAGTGCCAGAAAGCTATGCTATGTGATCTGCAGTATCCAGCCTCGCAGGACTCTCTACCAAGCCTGAGACACAGAGACCTGTTGCCAGTGCCATAAAGCTCTGCTATGTGATCTGCAGCATCCAGCCTCACAGGACTCTCTACCAAGCCTGAGACACCGAGACCTGTTGCCAGTGCCAGAAAGCTCTGCTATGTGATCTGCAGTATCCAGCCTTGGAGGACTCTCTACCAAGCCTGAGACACAGAGACCTGTTACTAGTGCCAGAAAGCTCTGCTGTGTGATCTTCAGTATCCAGCCTCGCAGGACTCTCTACAAAGCCTGAGACACCGAGACCTGTTGCCAGTGCCAGAAAGCTCTGCTATGTGATCTGCAGTATCCAGCCTCGCAGGACTCTCTACCAAGCCTGATACACCGAGACCTGTTGCCAGTGCCAGAAAGCTCTGCTATGTGATCTGCAGTATCCAGCCTCGCAGGACTCTCTACCAAGTCTAACTGAAACACTGAGACCTGTTGGCAGTGCCAGAATTGTGATCTGCAGTATCCAGCCTCACAGGACTCTCTACCAAGCCTGAGACACCGAGACCTGTTGTCAGTGCCAGAAAGCTCCGCTATGTGATCTGCAGTATCCAGCCTCGCAGGACTCTCTACCAAGCCTGAGACACCGAGACCTGTTACCAGTGCCAGAAAGCTCTGCTATGTGATCTGCAATATCCAGCCTCGCAGGACTCTCTACCAAGCGTGAGACACCGAGACCTGTTGCCAGTGCCAGAAAGCTCTGCTATGTGATCTGCAGTATCCAGCCTCACAGGACTCTCTACCAAGCCTGAGACACCGAGGCCTGTTGCCAGTGCCAGAAATCTCTGCTATGTGATCTGCAGTATCCAGTCTCGCAGGAATCTCTACCAAGCCTGAGACACCAAGACCTGTTGCCAGTGCCAGAAAGCTCCGCTATGTGATCTGCAGTATCCAGCCTCGCAGGACTCTCTACCAAGCCTGAGACACCGAGACCTGTTGCCAGTGCCAGAAAGCTCTGCTATGTGATCTGCAGTATACAGCCTTGCAGGACTCTCTACTAAGCCTGAGACACCGAGACCTGTTGCCAGTGCCAGAAAGCTCCGCTATGTGATCTGCAGTATCCAGCCTCACAGGACTCTCTACCAAGCCTGAGACACCGAGGCCTGTTGCCAGTGCCAGAAATCTCTGCTATGTGATCTGCAGTATCCAGCCTCGCAGGACTCTCTACAAAGCCTGAGACACCGAGACCTGTTGCCAGTGCCAGAAAGCTCTGCTATGTGATCTGCAGTATCCAGCCTCGCAGGACTCTCTACCAAGCCTGAGACACGGAGACCTGTTGCCAGTGCCAGAAAGCTCTGCTGTGCGATCTGCAGTATCCAGCCTCACAGGACTCTCTACCAAACCTGAGACACTGAGACCTGTTGCCAGTGCCAGAAAGCTCTGCTATGTGATCTGCAGTATCCAGCCTCGCAGGACTCTCTACCAAGCCTAACTGAAAAACTGAGACCTGTTGGCAGTGCCAGAATTGTGATCTGCAGTATACAGCCTCGCAGGACTCTCTACCGAGCCTGAGACACCGAGACCTGTTGTCAGTGCCAGAAAGCTCCGCTATGTGAACTGCAGTATCCAGCCTCGCAGGACTCTCTACCAAGCCTGAGACACCGAGACCTGTTACCACTGCCAGAAAGCTCTGCTATGTGATCGGCAATATCCAGCCTCGCAAGGACTCTCTACCAAGCCTGAGACACGAGACCTGTTGCCAGTACCAGAAAGCTCCGCTATGTGATCTGCAGTATCCAGCCTCGCAGGACTCTCTACCAAGCCTGAGACACAGAGACCTGTTGCCAGTGCCAGAAAGCTTTGCTATGTGATCTGCAGTATCCAGCCTTGCAGGACTCTCTACCAAGCCTGACTGAAACACTGAGACCTGCTGGCAGCGCCAGAAAGCTCTGCTATGTGATCTGCAGTATCCAGCCACGCAGGACTCCCTACCAAGCCTGACTGAAACACTGAGACCTGTTGGCAGTGCCAGAATTGTGATCTGCAGTATCCAGCCTCGCAGGACTCTCTACCAAGCCTGAGACACTGATACCTGTCGCCAGTGCCAGAAATCTCTCCTATGTGATCTGCAGTATCCAGCCTCAGAGGACTCTCTACCAAGCCTGAGACACAGAGACCTGTTGCCAGTGCCAGAAAGCTATGCTATGTGATCTGCAGTATCCAGCCTCGCAGGACTCTCTACCAAGCCTGAGACACAGAGACCTGTTGCCAGTGCCAGAAAGCTCTGCTATGTGATCTGCAGCATCCAGCCTCGCAGGACTCTCAACCAAGCCTGAGACACCGAGACCTGTTGCCAGTGCCAGAAAGCTCTGCTATGTGATCTGCAGTATCCAGCCTCGGAGGACTCTCTACCAAGCCTGAGACACAGAGACCTGTTACTAGTGCCAGAAAGCTCTGCTATGTGATCTGCAGTATCCAGCCTCGCAGGACTCTCTACAAAGCCTGAGACACCGAGACCTGTTGCCAGTGCCAGAAAGCTCTGCTATGTGATCTGCAGTATCCAGCCTCGCAGGACTCTCTACCAAGCCTGAGACACCGAGACCTGTTGCCAGTGCCAGAAAGCTCTGCTATGTGATCTGCAGTATCCAGCCTCACAGGACTCTCTACCAAGCCTGAGACACCGAGACCTGTTGCCAGTGCCAGAAAGCTCTGCTATGTGATCTGCAGTATCCAGCCTCGCAGGACTCTCTACTAAGCCTGAGACACTGAGACCTGTTGCCAGTGCCAGAAAGCTCTGCTATGTGATCTGCAGTATCTAGCCTCGCAGGACTCTCTACCAAGCCTGAGACACCGAGACCTGTTGGCAGTGCCAGAAAGCTCTGCTATGTGATCTGCAGTATCCAGCCTCGCAGGACTCTCTACCAAGCCTGAGACACTGAGACCTGTTGCCAGTGCCAGAAAGCTCTGCTATGTGATCTGCAGTATCCAGCCTCGCAGGAATCTCTACCAAGCCTGAGACACCGAGACCGGTTGACAGTGCCAGAAAGCTCTGCTATGTGATCTGCAGTATCCAGCCTCGCAGGGCTCTCTACCAAGCTTGAGACACCGCGACCTGTTGCCAGTGCCAGAAAGCTCTGCTATGTGATCTGCAGTATCCAGCCTTGCAGGACTCCCTACCAAGCCTGACTGAAACACTGAGACCTGTTGGCAGTGCCAGAAAGCTCTGCTATGTGATCTGCAGTATCCAGCCTCGCAGGACTCTCTACCAAGCCTGAGACACCGAGACCTGTTGCCAGTGCCAGAAAGCTCTGCTATGTGATCTGCAGCATCCATCCTCGCAGGACTCTCTACCAGGCCTGACTGAAACACTGAGACCTGTTGGCAGTGCCAGAATTGTGATCTGCAGTATCCAGCCTCGCAGGATTCTCTACCAAGCCTGAGACACTGATACCTGTCGCCAGTGCCAGAAAGCTCTGCTATGTGATCTGCAGTATCCAGCCTCACAGGACTTTCTACCAAGCCTGAGACACAGAGACCTGTTTCCAGTGCCAGAAAGCTCTACTATGTGATCTGCAGTATCCAGCCTCGCAGGACTCTCTACCAAGCCTGAGACACCGAGACCTGTTGCAATTGCCAGAAAGCTCTGCTATGTGATCTGCAGTATCCAGCCTCGCAGGACTCTCTACTAAGCCTGAGACACCGAGACCTTTTGCAAGTGTCAGAATGCTCTGTTATGTCATCTGCAGTATCCAGCCTCGCAGGACTCTCTACCAAGCCTGAGACACCGAGACCTGTTACCAGTGCCAGAAAGCTCTGCTATGTGATCGGCAGTTTCCAGCCTCGCAGGACTCTCTACCAAGCCTGAGACACCGAGACCTGTTGCCATTGTCAGGAAGCTCTGCTATGTGATCTGCAGTATGCAGCCTTGCAGGACTCTCTACCAAGCCTGAGACACTGAGACCTGTTGGCAGTGCCAGAGAGCTCTGCTATGTGATCTGCAGTATCCAGCCTTGCAGGACTCTCTACCAAGCCTGACTGAAACACTGAGACCTGTTGGCAGTGCCAGAATTGTAATCTGCAGTATCCAGCCTCGCAGGACTCTGTTCCAAGCCTGAGACACTGATACCTGTTGCCAGTGCCAGAAATCTCTGCTATGTGATCTGCAGTATCCAGCCTCGCAGGACTCTGTACCAAGCCTGAGACACTGAGACCTGTTGGCAGTGCCAGAAAGCACTGCTATGTGATCTGCAGTGTCCAGCCTCGCAGGACTCCCTACCAAGCCTGAGACACCGAGACCGGTTGACAGTGCCAGAAAGCTCTGCTATGTGATCTGCAGTATCCAGCCTCGCAGGGCTCTCTACCAAGCTTGAGACACCGAGACCTGTTGCCAGTGCCAGAAAGCTCTGCTATGTGATCTGCAGTATCCAGCCTCTCAGGACTCTACCAAGCCTGAGACACCAAGACCTGTTGCCAGTGCCAGAAAGCTCTGCTATGTGATCTGCAGTATCCAGCCTCACAGGACTCTCTACCAAGCCTGAGACACTGAGGCCTGTTGCCAGTGCCAGAAAGCTCTCCTATGTGATCTGCAGTATCCAGCCTCGCAGGACTCTCTACCAAGCCTGAGACACCGAGACCTGTTGCCAGTGCCAGAAAGCTCTGCTATGTGATCTGCAGTATCCAGCCTCTCAGGACTCTACCAAGCCTGAGACACCGAGACCTGTTGCCAGTACCAGAAAGCTCCGCTATGTGATCTGCAGTATCCAGCCTCGCAGGACTCTCTACCAATCCTCAGACACAGAGACCTGTTGCCAGTGCCAGAAAGCTCTGCTATGTGATCTGCAGTATCCAGCCTCGCAAGACTCTCTACCAAGCCTGAGACACCGAGACCTGTTGCCAGTGCCAGAAAGCTCTGCTATGTGATCTGCAGTATCCAGCCTCGCAGGACTCTCTACTAAGCCTGCGACACCGAGACCTGTTGCCAGTGCCAGAAAGCTCTGCTTTGTGATCTGCTGTATCCTGCCTTGCAGGACTCTCTACCAAGCCTGAGACACTGAGACCTGTTGGCAGTGCCAGAAAGCTCTGCTATGTGATCTGCAGTATCCAGCCTCGCAGGACTCTCTACCAAGCCTTACTGAAACACTGAGACCTGTTGGCAGTGCCAGAATTGTGATCTGCAGTATCCAGCCTCGCAGGACTCTCTACCAAGCCTGAGAAACCGATACCAGTGCCAGAAAGCTCTGCTATGTGATCTGCAGTTTCCAGCCTCACATGACTTTCTACCAAGCCTGAGACACAGAGACCTGTTTCCAGTGCCAGAAAGCTCTACTATGTGATCTGCAGTATCCAGCCTCGCAGGACTCTCTACCAAGCCTGAGACACCGAGACCTGTTGCAATTGCCAGAAAGCTCTGCTATGTGATCTGCAGTATCCAGCCTCGCAGGACTCTCTACTAAGCCTGAGACACCGAGACCTTTTGCAAGTGTCAGAATGCTCTGTTATGTCATCTGCAGTATCCAGCCTCGCAGGACTCTCTACCAAGCCTGAGACACCGAGACCTGTTACCAGTGCCAGAAAGCTCTGCTATGTGATCGGCAGTTTCCAGCCTCGCAGGACTCTCTACCAAGCCTGAGACACCGAGACCTGTTGCCATTGTCAGGAAGCTCTGCTATGTGATCTGCAGTATGCAGCCTTGCAGGACTCTCTACCAAGCCTGAGACACTGAGACCTGTTGGCAGTGCCAGAGAGCTCTGCTATGTGATCTGCAGTATCCAGCCTTGCAGGACTCTCTACCAAGCCTGACTGAAACACTGAGACCTGTTGGCAGTGCCAGAATTGTAATCTGCAGTATCCAGCCTCGCAGGACTCTGTTCCAAGCCTGAGACACTGATACCTGTTGCCAGTGCCAGAAATCTCTGCTATGTGATCTGCAGTATCCAGCCTCGCAGGACTCTGTACCAAGCCTGAGACACTGAGACCTGTTGGCAGTGCCAGAAAGCACTGCTATGTGATCTGCAGTGTCCAGCCTCGCAGGACTCCCTACCAAGCCTGAGACACCGAGACCGGTTGACAGTGCCAGAAAGCTCTGCTATGTGATCTGCAGTATCCAGCCTCGCAGGGCTCTCTACCAAGCTTGAGACACCGAGACCTGTTGCCAGTGCCAGAAAGCTCTGCTATGTGATCTGCAGTATCCAGCCTCTCAGGACTCTACCAAGCCTGAGACACCGAGACCTGTTGCCAGTGCCAGAAAGCTCTGCTATGTGATCTGCAGTATCCAGCCTCACAGGACTCTCTACCAAGCCTGAGACACTGAGGCCTGTTGCCAGTGCCAGAAAGCTCTCCTATGTGATCTGCAGTATCCAGCCTCGCAGGACTCTCTACCAAGCCTGAGACACCGAGACCTGTTGCCAGTGCCAGAAAGCTCTGCTATGTGATCTGCAGTATCCAGCCTCTCAGGACTCTACCAAGCCTGAGACACCGAGACCTATTGCCAGTACCAGAAAGCTCCGCTATGTGATCTGCAGTATCCAGCCTCGCAGGACTCTCTACCAATCCTGAGACACAGAGACCTGTTGCCAGTGCCAGAAAGCTCTGCTATGTGATCTGCAGTATCCAGCCTCGCAAGACTCTCTACCAAGCCTGAGACACCGAGACCTGTTGCCAGTGCCAGAAAGCTCTGCTATGTGATCTGCAGTATCCTGCCTTGCAGGACTCTCTACCAAGCCTGAGACACTGAGACCTGTTGGCAGTGCCAGAAAGCTCTGCTATGTGATCTGCAGTATCCAGCCTCGCAGGACTCTCTACCAAGCCTTACTGAAACACTGAGACCTGTTGGCAGTGCCAGAATTGTGATCTGCAGTATCCAGCCTCGCAGGACTCTCTACCAAGCCTGAGAAAACGATACCAGTGCCAGAAAGCTCTGCTATGTGATCTGCAGTTTCCAGCCTCGCAGGACTCTCTGCCAAGCCTGAGACACTGAGACCTTTTGGCAGTGCCAGAGAGCTCTGCTATGTTATCTGCAGTATCCAGCCTTGCAGGACTCTATACCAAGCCTGAGGGACCGATACCTGTTGCCAGTGCCAGAAAGCTCTGCTATGTGATCTGCAGTATCCAGCCTCGCAGGACTCTCTACCAAGCCTGAGACACCGAGACCTGTTGCCAGTGCCAGAAAGCTCTGCTATGTGATCTGCAGTTTCCAGCTTCGCAGGAATCTCTACCAGGCCTGAGACACTGAGACCTGTTGGCAGTGCCAGAATTGTGATCTGCAGTATCGAGCCTCGCAGGACTCTCTACCAAGCCTGAGAAACGATACCTGATACCAGTGTCAGAAAGCTCTGCTATGTGATCTGCAGTTTCCAGCCTCGCAGGACTCTCTACCAAGCCTGAGACACCGAGACCTGTTGCCATTGCCAGAAAGCTTTGCTATGTGATCTGCAGTATCCAGCCTTGCAGGACTCTCTACTAAGCCTGAGACACCGAGACCTGTTGCCAGTGCCAGAAAGCTCTGCTATGTGATCTGCCGTATCCTGCCTTGCAGGACTCTCTACCAAGCCTGAGACACCGAGACCTGTTGCCAGTGCCAGAAAGCTCTGCTATGTGATCTGCAGTATCCAGCCTCGCAGGACTCTCTACCAAGCCTGAGACACCGAGACCTGTTGCCAGTGCCAGAAAGCTCTGCTTTGTGATCTGCAGTATCCAGCCTCGCAGGACTCTCTACCAAGCCTGAGACACCGAGACCTGATACCAGTGCCAGAAAGCTCTGCTATGTGATCTGCAGTTTCCAGCCTCGCAGGACTCTCTACCAAGCCTGAGACACTGAGACCTGTTGGCAGTGCCAGAAAGCTCTGCTATGTGATCTGCAGTGTCCAGCCTCGCAGGACTCCCTACCAAGCCTGAGACACCGAGACCGGTTGACAGTGCCAGAAAGCTCTGCTATGTGATCTGCAGTATCCAGCCTCGCAGGGCTCTCTACCAAGCTTGAGACACCGAGACCTGTTGCCAGTGCCAGAAAGCTCTGCTATGTGATCTGCAGTATCCAGCCTCTCAGGACTCTACCAAGCCTTAGACACCGAGACCTGTTGCCAGTGCCAGAAAGCTCTGCTATGTGATCTGCAGTATCCAGCCTCACAGGACTCTCTACCAAGCCTGAGACACCGAGGCCTGTTGCCAGTGCCAGAAAGCTCTCCTATGTGATCTGCAGTATCCAGCCTCGCAGGACTCTCTACCAAGCCTGAGACACCGAGACCTGTTGCCAGTGCCAGAAAGCTCTGCTATGTGATCTGCAGTATCCGGCCTCTCAGGACTCTACCAAGCCTGAGACACCGAGACCTGTTGCCAGTACCAGAAAGCTCCGCTATGTGATCTGCAGTATCCAGCCTCGCAGGACTCTCTACCAATCCTGAGACACAGAGACCTGTTGCCAGTGCCAGAAAGCTCTGCTATGTGATCTGCAGTATCCAGCCTCGCAAGACTCTCTACCAAGCCTGAGACACCGAGACCTGTTGCCAGTGCCAGAAAGCTCTGCTATGTGATCTGCAGTATCCAGCCTCGCAGGACTCTCTACTAAGCCTGCGACACCGAGACCTGTTGCCAGTGCCAGAAAGCTCTGCTTTGTGATCTACTGTATCCTGCCTTGCAGGACTCTCTACCAAGCCTAAGACACTGAGACCTGTTGGCAGTGCCAGAAAGCTCTGCTATGTGATCTGCAGTATCCAGCCTCGCAGGACTCTCTACCAAGCCTTACTGAAACACTGAGACCTGTTGGCAGTGCCAGAATTGTGATCTGCAGTATCCAGCCTCGCAGGACTCTCTACCAAGCCTGAGAAACCGATACCTGATACCAGTGCCAGAAAGCTCTGCTATGTGATCTGCAGTTTCCAGCCTCGCAGGACTCTCTGCCAAGCCTGAGACACTGAGACCTGTTGGCAGTGCCAGAGAGCTCTGCTATGTTATCTGCAGTATCCAGCCTTGCAGGACTCTATACCAAGCCTGAGGGACCGATACCTGTTGCCAGTGCCAGAAAGCTCTGCTATGTGATCTGCAGTATCCAGCCTCGCAGGACTCTCTACCAAGCCTGAGACACCGAGACCTGTTGCCAGTGCCAGAAAGCTCTGCTATGTGATCTGCAGTTTCCAGCCTCGCAGGAATCTCTACCAGGCCTGAGACACTGAGACCTGTTGGCAGTGCCAGAATTGTGATCTGCAGTATCGAGCCTCGCAGGACTCTCTACCAAGCCTGAGAAACGATACCTGATACCAGTGCCAGAAAGCTCTGCTATGTGATCTGCAGTTTCCAGCCTCGCAGGACTCTCTACCAAGCCTGAGACACCGAGACCTGTTGCCATTGCCAGAAAGCTTTGCTATGTGATCTGCAGTATCCAGCCTTGCAGGACTCTCTACTAAGCCTGAGACACCAAGACCTTTTGCCAGTGCCAGAAAGCTCTGCTATGTGATCTGCCGTATCCTGCCTTGCAGGACTCTCTACCAAGCCTGAGACACCGAGACCTGTTGCCAGTGCCAGAAAGCTCTGCTATGTGATCTGCAGTATCCAGCCTCGCAGGACTCTCTACCAAGCCTGAGACACCGAGACCTGTTGCCAGTGCCAGAAAGCTCTGCTTTGTGATCTGCAGTATCCAGCCTCGCAGGACTCTCTACCAAGCCTGAGACACCGAGACCTGATACCAGTGCCAGAAAGCTCTGCTATGTGATCTGCAGTTTCCAGCCTCGCAGGACTCTCTACCAAGCCTGAGACACCGAGACCTGTTGCCATTGCCAGGAAGCTCTGCTATGTGATCTGCAGTATCCAGCCTCGCAGGACTCTCTACCAAGCCTGAGACACAGAGACCTGTTGCCAGTGCCAGAAAGCTCTGCTATGTGATCTGCAGTATCCAGCCTCGCAGGAATCTCTACCAGGCCTGAGACACTGAGACCTGTTGGCAGTGCCAGAATTGTGATCTGCAGTATCCAGCCTCGCAGGACTCTCTACCAAGCCTGAGAAACGATACCTGATACCAGTGCCAGAAAGCTCTGCTATGTGATCTGCAGTTTCCAGCCTCGCAGGACTCTCTTCCAAGCCTGAGACACCGAGACCTGTTGCCATTGCCAGAAAGCTTTGCTATGTGATCTGCAGTATCCAGCCTTGCAGGACTCTCTACTAAGCCTGAGACACCGAGACCTGTTGCCAGTGCCAGAAAGCTCTGCTATGTGATCTGCCATATCCTGCCTTGCAGGACTCTCTACCAAGCCTGAGAAACCGATACCTGATACCAGTGCCAGAAAGCTCTGCTATGTGATCTGCAGTTTCCAGCCTCGCAGGACTATCTGCCAAGCCTGAGACACTGAGACCTGTTGGCAGTGCCAGAGAGCTCTGCTATGTGATCTGCAGTATCCAGCCTTGCAGGACTCTATACCAAGCCTGAGGCACCGATACCTGTTGCCAGTGCCAGAAAGCTCTGCTATGTGATCTGCAGTATCCAGCCTCGCAGGACTCTCTAGCAAGCCTGAGACACCGAGACCTGTTGCCAGTGCCAGAAAGCTCTGCTATGTGATCTGCAGTATCCAGCCTCGCAGGAATCTCTACCAGGCCTGAGACACTGAGACCTGTTGGCAGTGCCAGAATTGTGATCTGCAGTATCGAGCCTCGCAGGACTCTCTACCAAGCCTGAGAAATGATACCTGATACCAGTGCCAGAAAGCTCTGCTATGTGATCTGCAGTTTCCAGCCTCGCAGGACTCTCTACCAAGCCTGAGACACCGAGACCTGTTGCCATTGCCAGAAAGCTTTGCTATGTGATCTGCAGTATCCAGCCTTGCAGGACTCTCTACTAAGCCTGAGACACCGAGACCTGTTGCCAGTGCCAGAAAGCTCTGCTATGTGATCTGCCGTATCCTGCCTTGCAGGACTCTCTACCAAGCCTGAGACACCGAGACCTGTTGCCAGTGCCAGAAAGCTCTGCTATGTGATCTGCAGTATCCAGCCTCGCAGGACTCTCTACCAAGCCTGAGACACCGAGACCTGTTGCCAGTGCCAGAAAGCTCTGCTATGTGATCTGTAGTATCCAGCCTCGCAGGACTCTCTACTAAGCCTGCGACACCGAGACCTGTTGCCAGTGCCAGAAAGCTCTGCTTTGTGATCTGCCGTATCCTGCCTTGCAGGACTCTCTACCAAGCCTGAAACACCGAGACCTGTTGCCAGTGCCAGAAAGCTCTGCTATGTGATCTCCAGTATCCAGCCTCGCAGGACTCTCTACCAAGCCTGAGACACCGAGACCTGATACCAGTGCCAGAAAGCTCTTCTATGTGATCTGCAGTTTCCAGCCTCGCAGGACTCTCTACCAAGCCTGAGACACAGAGACCTGTTGCCATTGCCAGGAAGCTCTGCTATGTGATCTGCAGTATCCAGCCTCGCAGGACTCTCTACCAAGCCTGAGACACTGAGACCTGTTGCCAGTGCCAGAAAGCTCTGCTATGTGATCTGCAGTATCCAGCCTCACAGGAATCTCTACCAGGCCTGAGACACTGAGACCTGTTGGCCGTGCCAGAATTGTGATCTGCAGTATCGAGCCTCGCAGGACTCTCTACCAAGCCTGAGAAACGATACCTGATACCAGTGCCAGAAAGCTCTGCTATGTGATCTGCACTTTCCAGCCTCGCAGGACTCTCTACCAAGCCTGAGACACCGAGACCTGTTGCCATTGCCAGAAAGCTTTGCTATGTTATCTGCAGTATCCAGCCTTGCAGGACTCTCTACTAAGCCTGAGACACCGAGACCTGTTGCCAGTGCCAGAAAGCTCTGCTATGTGATCTGCCATATCCTGCCTTGCAGGACTCTCTACCAAGCCTGAGACACCGAGACCTGTTGCCAGTGCCAGAAAGCTCTGCTATGTGATCTGCAGTATCCAGCCTCGCAGGACTATCTACCAAGCCTGAGACACCGAGACCTGTTGCCAGTGCCAGAAAGCTCTGCTATGTGATCTGCAGTATCCAGCCTCGCAGGACTCTCTACTAAGCCTGCGACACGGAGACCTGTTGCCAGTGCCAGAAAGCTCTGCTTTGTGATCTGCCGTATCCTGCCTTGCAGGACTCTCTACCAAGCCTGAGACACCGAGACCTGTTGCCAGTGCCAGAAAGCTCTGCTATGTGATCTGCAGTATCCAGCCTCGCAGGACTCTCTACCAAGCCTGAGACACCGAGACCTGATACCAGTGCCAGAAAGCTCTGCTATGTGATCTGCAGTTTCCAGCCTCGCAGGACTCTCTACCAAGCCTGAGACACCGAGACCTGTTGCCATTGCCAGGAAGCTCTGCTATGTGATCTGCAGTATGCAGCCTTGCAGGACTCTCTACCAAGCCTGAGACACTGAGACCTGTTGGCAGTGCCAGAGAGCTCTGCTATGTGATCTGCAATATCCAGCCTTGCAGGACTCTCTACCAAGCCTGACTGAAACACTGAGACCTGTTGGCAGTGCCAGAATTGTAATCTGCAGTATCCAGCCTTGCAGGACTCTGTACCAAGCCTGAGACACCGATACCTGTTGCCAGTGCCAGAAAGCTCTGCTATGTGATCTGCAGTATCCAGCCTCGCAGGACTCTCTACCAAGCCTGAGACACTGAGACCTGTTGGCAGTGCCAGAAAGCTCTGCTATGTGATCTGCAGTATCCAGCCACGCAGGACTCTCTACCAAGCCTGAGACACTGAGACCTGTTGCCAGTGCCAGAAAGCTCTGCTATGTGATCTGCAGTATCCAGCCTCGCAGGACTCTCTACCAAGCCTGATTGAAACACTGAGACCTGTTGGCAGTGCCAGAATTGTGATCTGCAGTATCCAGCCTCGCAGGACTCTCTATCAAGCCTGATTGAAACACTGAGACCTGTTGGCAGTGCCAGAATTGTGATCTGCAGTATCCAGCCTCGCAGGACTCTCTACCAAGCCTGAGACACCGAGACCTGTTGGCAGTGCCAGAAAGCTCTGCTATGTGATCTGCAGCATCCAGCCTCACAGGACTTTCTACAAAGCCTAAGACACCGAGACCTGTTGCCAGTGCCAGAAAGCTCTGCTATGTGATCTGCAGTATCCAGCCTCGCAGGACTCTCTACCAAGCGTGAGACACAGAGACCTGTTGCCAGTGCCAGAAAGCTCTGCTATGTGATCTGCAGTGTCCAGCCTCGCAGGAATCTCTACCAGGGCTGAGACACTGAGACCTTTTGCCAGTGCCAGAAATCTCGGCTATGTGATCTGCAGTATCCAGCCTCGCAGGACTCTCTACCAAGCCTGAGACACCGAGACATGTTGGCAGTGCCAGAAAGCTCTGCTATGTGATCTGCAGTATCCAGCCTCGCAGGACTCTCTACCAAGCCTGACTGAAACACTGAGACCTGTTGGCAGTGCCAGAATTGTGATCTGCAGCATCCAGCCTCGCAGGACTTTCTACAAAGCCTAAGACATCGAGACCTGTTGCCAGTGTCAGAAAGCTCTGCTATGTGATCTGCAGTATCCAGCCTCACAGGACTCTCTACCAAGCCTGAGACACCGAGGCCTGTTGCCAGTGCCAGAAATCTCTGCTATGTGATCTGCAGTATCCAGCCTCGCAGGAATCTCTACCAAGCCTGAGACACCAAGACCTGTTGCCAGTGCCAGAAAGCTCCGCTATGTGATCTGCAGTATCCAGCCTCGCAGGACTCTCTACCAAGCCTGAGACACTGAGACCTGTTGCCAGTGCCAGAAAGCTCTGCTATGTGATCTGCAGTATCCAGCCTTGCAGGACTCTCTACTAAGCCTGAGACACCGAGACCTCTTGCCAGTGCCAGAAAGCTCTGCTTTGTGATCTGCAGTATCCAGCCTCACAGGACTCTCTACCAAGCCTGAGACACCGAGGCCTGTTGCCAGTGCCAGAAATCTCTGCTATGTGATCTGCAGTATCCAGCCTCGCAGGACTCTCTACCAAGCCTGAGACACCGAGACCTGTTGCCAGTGCCAGAAAGCTCTGCTATGTGATCTGCAGTATCCAGCCTCGCAGGACTCTCTACCAAGCCTGAGACACGGAGACCTGTTGCCAGTGCCAGAAAGCTCTGCTGTGCGATCTGCAGTATCCAGCCTCGCAGGACTCTTTACCAAGCCTGAGACACTGAGACCTGTTGCCAGTGCCAGAAAGCTCTGCTATGTGATCTGCAGTATCCAGCCTCGCAGGACTCTCTACCAAGCCTAACTGAAAAACTGAGACCTGTTGGCAGTGCCAGAATTGTGATCTGCAGTATCCTGCCTCGCAGGACTCTCTACCAAGCCTGAGACACCGAGACCTGTTACCAGTGCCAGAAAGCTCTGCTATGTGATCTGCAATATCCAGCCTCGCAGGACTCTCTACCAAGCCTGAGACACTGAGACCTGTTGCCAGTACCAGAAAGCTCTGCTATGTGATCTGCAGTATCCAGCCTCGCAGGACTCTCTACCAAGCCTGAGACACAGAGACCTGTTGCCAGTGCCAGAAAGCTCTGCTATGTGATCTGCAGTATCCAGCCACGCAGGACTCCCTACCAAGCCTGACTGAAACACTGAGACCTGTTGGCAGTGCCAGAATTGTGATCTGCAGTATCCAGCCTCGCAGGACTCTCTACCAAGCCTGAGACACTGATACCTGTCGCCAGTGCCAGAAAGCTCTGCTATGTGATCTGCAGTATCCAGCCTCAGAGGACTCTCTACCAAGCCTGAGACACAGAGACCTGTTGCCAGTGCCAGAAAGCTATGCTATGTGATCTGCAGTATCCAGCCTCGCAAGACTCTCTACCAAGCCTGAGACACAGAGACCTGTTGCCAGTGGCAGAAAGCTCTGCTATGTGATCTGCAGCATCCAGCCTCGCAGGACTCTCAACCAAGCCTGAGACACCGAGACCTGTTGCCAGTGCCAGAAAGCTCTGCTATGTGATCTGCAGTATCCAGCCTCGGAGGACTCTCTACAAAGCCTGAGACACAGAGACCTGTTACTAGTGCCAGAAAGCTCTGCTATGTGATCTGCAGTATCCAGCCTCGCAGGACTCTCTACAAAGCCTGAGACACCGAGACCTGTTGCCAGTGCCAGAAAGCTCTGCTATGTGATCTGCAGTATCCAGCCTCGCAGGACTCTCTACCAAGCCTGAGACACCGAGACCTGTTGCCAGTGCCAGAAAGCTCTGCTATGTGATCTGCAGTATCCAGCCTCGCAGGACTCTCTACCAAGCCTGAGACACCGAGACCTGTTGCCAGTGCCAGAAAGCTCTGCTATGTGATCTGCAGTATCCAGCCTCGCAGGACTCTCTACTAAGCCTGAGACACTGAGACCTGTTGCCAGTGCCAGAAAGCTCTGCTATGTGATCTGCAGTATCTAGCCTCGCAGGACTCTCTACCAAGCCTGAGACACCGAGACCTGTTGGCAGTGCCAGAAAGCTCTGCTATGTGATCTGCAGTATCCAGCCTCGCAGGACTCTCTACCAAGCCTGAGACACTGAGACCTGTTGCCAGTGCCAGAAAGCTCTGCTTTGTGATCTGCAGTATCCAGCCTCGCAGGACTCTCTACCAAGCCTGAGACACCGAGACCGGTTGACAGTGCCAGAAAGCTCTGCTATGTGATCTGCAGTATCCAGCCTCGCAGGGCTCTCTACCAAGCTTGAGACACTGCGACCTGTTGCCAGTGCCAGAAAGCTCTGCTATGTGATCTGCAGTATCCAGCCTTGCAGGACTCCCTACCAAGCCTGACTGAAACACTGAGACCTGTTGGCAGTGCCAGAAAGCTCTGCTATGTGGTCTGCAGTATCCAGCCTCACAGGACTCTCTACCAAGCCTGAGACACTGAGACCTGTTGGCAGTGCCAGAAAGCTCTGCTATGTGATCTGCAGTATCCAGCCTTGCAGGACTCTCTACCAAGCCTGAGACACCGAGACCTGTTGCCAGTGCCAGAAAGCTCTGCTATGTGATCTGCAGCATCCATCCTCTCAGGACTCTCTACCAGGCCTGACTGAAACACTGAGACCTGTTGGCAGTGCCAGAATTGTGATCTGCAGTATCCAGCCTCGCAGGACTCTCTACCAAGCCTGAGACACTGATACCTGTCGCCAGTGCCAGAAAGCTCTGCTATGTGATCTGCAGTATCCAGCCTCACAGGACTCTCTACCAAGCCTGAGACACAGAGACCTGTTGCCAGTGCCAGAAAGCTCTGCTATGTGATCTGCGGTACCCAGCCTCGCAGGACTCTCTACCAAGCCTGAGACACCGAGACCTGTTGCAATTGCCAGAAAGCTCTGCTATGTGATCTGCAGTATCCAGCCTCGCAGGACTCTCTACTAAGCCTGAGACACCGAGACCTTTTGCAAGTGTCAGAATGCTCTGCTATGTCATCTGCAGTATCCAGCCTCGCAGGACTCTCTACCAAGCCTGAGACACCGAGACCTGTTACCAGTGCCAGAAAGCTCTGCTATGTGATCTGCAGTATGCAGCCTTGCAGGACTCTCTACCAAGCCTGAGACACTGAGACCTGTTGGCAGTGCCAGAGAGCTCTGCTATGTGATCTGCAGTATCCAGCCTTGCAGGACTCTCTTCCAAGCCTGACTGAAACACTGAGACCTGTTGGCAGTGCCAGAATTGTAATCTGCAGTATCCAGCCTCGCAGGACTCTGTACCAAGCCTGAGACACTGATACCTGTTGCCAGTGCCAGAAATCTCTGCTATGTGATCTGCAGTATCCAGCCTCGCAGGACTCTGTACCAAGCCTGAGACACTGAGACCTGTTGCCAGTGCCAGAAAGCTCTGCTATGTGATCTGCAGTATCCAGCCTCTCAGGACTCTACCAAGCCTGAGACACCGAGACCTGTTGCCAGTACCAGAAAGCTCCGCTATGTGATCTGCAGTATCCAGCCTCGCAGGACTCTCTACCGAGCCTGAGACACAGAGACCTGTTGCCAGTGCCAGAAAGCTCTGCTATGTGATCTGCAGTATCCAGCCTCGCAAGACTCTCTACCAAGCCTGAGACACCGAGACCTGTTGCCAGTGCCAGAAAGCTCTGCTATGTGATCTGCAGTATCCAGCCTCGCAGGACTCTCTACTAAGCCTGCGACACCGAGACCTGTTGCCAGTGCCAGAAAGCTCTGCTTTGTGATCTGCTGTATCCTGCCTTGCAGGACTCTCTACCAAGCCTGAGACACCGAGACCGGTTGACAGTGCCAGAAAGCTCTGCTATGTGATCTGCAGTATCCAGCCTCGCAGGACTCTCTACCAAGCCTGAGACAC